>NC_133912.1:821400-2021400 GCF_964199755.1 Larus michahellis
CCCGCAGGAGAGAGGTCGGTCGCAGCCACTAATAAAAAGGATTCGACACGGGCTCATAAAGAGAAATGAATTCCTCTAATGGCCTAATTTCGCACCTTCGGCCCGCCAGCCGCTCGCTGGTGGGCGCTTCACAGCACGCGGTATTTTTTCTTACCGGCCTCAAAAAAAAAAAAAAAAAGAAATAAAAAAAAAAAAGAAGAAAAGAAACTTAACGCAAAGAAATCCAGCCGTTTCCCGCTCGGAAAAAAAAAAAAAAAACAAAAAAACCCAAAAAAACGCAGTTTGAGGCGTGGTTTAAGGTGGTTTAAGCCGTCGGGTCCCACGGGAGCATCGTCTCGACCGGTCCAAAAACCCGTCGGGGAATTCCCAGCCCCGCTGTTGATAAAGGGGATAAAATACGTTAGCTGGGAAAAAAAAAAACCAAACAAACAAAAACAAAAACCGGGAGCAGAGGCGGGATGCCGCTGGACCAGTCCCGGGGCAGATGCTCCCACGCCAAGCGCGGGAAGGGGAGAGGATGAATTTATTTTTTTCCTTTTTTTTTTCCCCCTTTTTTTTTTTCCCTTTTTTTTTTCCTATTTTTTTTCCCTATTTTTTTTTTTCCCTATTTTTTTTTTTTTCCTATTTTTTTTTTCCCCCTATTTTTTTTTTTGACGGGTGATAAACCTCCCGCTAGAGCATGAAACCCGCTGGGGAGGCTCGTCCGGCCGTTTTTATATTTCCCGGCGCGTTTTCCCGGCCATTTCCCTCCAGGTTGATCGACCGACACTTACTGCCGTCCGCCCGGCTGCAATTATGGCAAATTAACCAAAAATCCGGCGGTTTGCGGGGGGGGCAGGAGGGCTAAACCCCCCCTGTGCGCCTTCGATGCCTACTGCCACGTACGCAATCCACCCCGACCGCTGGATCGGGCCAACGTTCACATCTTCGATGCAGCCAAAAACTCCTCGCGGGCTGCGGTTTTCGAAAGAAAAACCCCATTTTGGTGGGCCGGGGGGCGGGGTGGGGGTTGGGGGGTGGGGGGTGTAGTTTTGGCTGGTCTCCAAAACCGAGCGTCCAGGTTTGGGCGACCGAGGGCACGAGTGGGACCAGCCAACAATTTTTTTTCTCCCCCTCCTTTTTCTGGCTGATAAATGCCCCCCCCCCCCCCCTAAAAAAAAAAGGTATTTCTGGCGTTTTTCTGATCTTCAAACGAAGGCTGTAAAAACTCCGAAGGGTTTTTGGTTTGGTTTGGTTTGGTTTGGTTTTTTTTTTGGTTTTCTTTATCCCCCGAACGCTGCAAAAATCCTCGCCGCAGCGCAAGGAAAAGTTGGGTTTGGTTTTTTTTGAGGTTTTTTTGGTTTTTTTTTTGGTCTTGAATGACTTATGTTTTGCCTTGGAAAAAATATTGCCATCACCGGAGAAAATCTTGAGACCCGCCGGGGGAAAAAACAAAAAAATCCTTTGCGTTTTCCCGGGTTTGGTTGGTTGGACTCGACGATCTCGAAGGTCCTTTTCCAACCACGAGGATCCCATGAAACGGGCGGGTTTATTCCCCGCCTTCACGCGCCTTCCCGGACCTTTCGGACTTGTGATATCTGGATATTTGGAAGTCGGAATATTTGAATTCCTTCCTTTCGGAGACGCAGCTCTTTGGTTCCCCAGCCCCCATGGCCCTGGCCGTTAATGGGGGAGTAACCTTTAACCTTAAATCTTAATCCTAATTATGTTATAATGTTGTACGTTGCTGTCACCGCATTACGGTATACGTTATAATATTGTAAATAATTACATATCACTTATATAATTACATATTACTTATATAATTATACTATTTACATAATTATAATGTTACTACGATTATACGATAACATTACTGCATATATTACAATATTATATATTATTATCTCCAATGCGCCCAAAAAAAAAGGGAGCGGAAGGGCTCGTCCATCCCCCTGGACGTGCATCGACCACACGTTTCAGGTTAATCCCTGACTTTACTCCTTCCGGGTGCTTTTTCAGCTCCAAATCGCGTGTTTTTGCCAAAAAAAAAAAAAAAAAGACGAACTTTGGGGGTTTGGGCAGGGGGGTGAATATTTTGGGGAAGATGCTGCAAGACGAGGCCCACGAAGGAGCGCCGCCACCATGCGCCGTTACCCGTAGCTATCGCCAAAAAGGAGCTAATCACTAATCGCCCGTCCCTGCGTGCTAACGAAGGCATCAGAACAGCAGCAATTAACCAACGCGTTAGCACACCGCAACGATTTGACGCCCAACGACACGTTCAACGCACGCACGCAACGCAACGCATCGCCGCGCGTCAACCGCCAGCGCGTTCCACGGGCCTGGTGGCGGCGTGAAGCCGGGGGGGGCGTCACCGGTGGCGAAACGACGCCCGCGCGCGTTAGGGCGGCCGCTAACGAATCGCCGCGCCACCGCATCACCTGTAGACGGCTCGTTTGTCGGCCTCCAGCTGCGCCTGGGGGTCACCGGCGGCGGCGGCGGCGGCGGCGGCGGCGGCGGCGGGTACCGGGGCGTTGGGGGCCGCCGCTGGCGTGGCGAGATGGACGGGCTGCGCCTTGGTGGGCTGCTGGGCTGTGGCCGTCATCTGGGAGAGAGGCGGGGGGTGGGGGGAAGGGGGGAGAAAAAAAGGAAGAAAAGATAACAAAAATGTTCATCCCAGATGAACTCGGCTGCTTTTTTTTTTTTTCCGAAGCAGGTATCATTGTCTAGACACGCGGGCGTTCCAAACTTCCTTCCAAAATCCAAAATTACGGGAGCCTCTTCCAGCTCGCCGAGCCCCGGGGCTGAGCCATTTCGGCGCGGCGAGAAACCGGCCAACCAAAAAAAAAAAAAAAAAAAACCCAAAAAATAATTTTTTTTGTTGCCTTTGCCCCGAATCTTTAGCCCCGGCGCTGATGGGGGTTCAAACGCATCGGCAACCCACCCACCCACCCCCCCCACACTTCCGAATCCTGCGGGTTTTTAGCTCAAAATCAGCGCCAAGGGGATGTTTCACCCGCTCTGGGGTGGAAATGTTGTTAAAAAAAAAAAAAAATCGGCGTTTGTCCGTTTTCACGGGGGAATCGTCGACCCTTCCTCGAGCTGGGCAGCGGAAGGAAACCTCTGTGTGTTGCTAAACATTATATATATATATATAATTTATTTATTTGGCTAATATATAGTCCTTTCTGTGCTTAGTTCCGCATAAAGAAAAAAATATATCTATTATTTATTCATTCGCCTAATATGTGTTTGTTCACCTAGAAAGAAGATATTTTTTTTATATTTTTCATCTCTCTAATATCCTTACATGTGTATTTCTGCGTTTATAGAGAGAAATAAAATGGTTTAATATATAAATAATAAATATTTTTATATACTACGTTAATATCGATATATGTTCTATGTAATATATTGACAATATATATTAATATATATAAAAATAGATGCACACCTGTACATTCCTAAAAAAATACCTCCGTATGCCACGGAAAAAGCCGATTTCTCACCGCCCTTAAAAGCAGCATAAACCCGAGCTGGGCCAAAACCGCGACACCTTTCGCTTTTAAAATATTTGACTTTAATATCTCCTGCCTGACCTTTTCCTGCCGATACGCAGCGCTTTTTTTTTTTTTTTTCCTTTTTTTTTTTTTTTTTTTTTAATTCTCCTTTATTGTTCATAACTTCAAAGTTTGGCTCCGGCACCTGTAAATTCACTCGGTGCCGTTTAATTTCTCCTTCTCCCAACCCAGAATTTGATTTCCATTCCTCTTCCCACCCCCGGTGCTAAACAAATTAGTGAAAATTTGGGGGTTCTAGCCCAGCAGTTTGGATTTCTCTTTTTTTCACCTCCGTTTTCGACCTAAAACCAAAATGCAAGCGGATTTTGGGATGCTCCAGCCACGCCGTTAAGCGCCTCTCCATCACCTTTCCCCTTTTTTTTCTCTCTATTATCTCCTGGAAAATGACTTGGTTTTGGTGGGAAAATGACGTTTTCCTCCTCTTTTTTCCCCATTTTTATTTTTTATCCCTTACCAGGACGCCGAAGCCCCCAAATCCTGCCAATTTGGCCGTTTCCAGCCAAGTCTGCGACTAATTGGGCTGTTACCCCCCACCAAAAAAAAAAAAAAAAAAAAAAAAGCCCCCTCTGCGGCTGTTTCAAAGCCGTTACCTCACCTCGGACTAAAGAAAATCATAAAAAATAAATAAAAATAATGCCGAGTCAGCGGAAAGAGAGGCAAGAGGATGCTCCGATGTGAGTATTTGCAGCCGGACAGGGGGAGGAAGGCGAAAATGCAGCCAAAAAAAGGGCTTTACGGGGAGCAGGTGGGGACGGGAAAGGAGGAAAGAGGCAGCAAGTTTCTGGGTCGGGAGAGCGAGAGTTTCGGCAGCGGGAAAATGGGGAAATATGGGGGAAAAAAGGACAGATTTGGGTATGGAAGTTGCAGGCATTGAAGAAAAAAAAAATGGAAAAAAAAAAGAAAAATTGAAAAACAATGAAAAAAAATGAAAAAAAGGGTTGTGGGTTTTTTTTTTTTTTTGAGGAAATGGCCAAAACCAGTTGCAGGAGGGAAAACGAAATTAAAAAAAAAAAAAAAAAAATCAAAAGTTTAAAAAAAAGGTTAAAAGAGTAAAAAAAAAAAAAATGTAAAAAAGTCCACAACACGATGCAAAACGCTACCAAAAATACGCCAACAAAGCCTTCAAAGGTTTTAAAATATGTCAAATAATTACGTAAAAAGACGTGAAAAAATAGAAAAATACGTAAACATGTAACAAAACGTGTGTTAAGACGGGTAAAAAATGTAAAAGAGAAGTTTAAGAGGTCAAAAAATTTGTTTAAAAAAGGGCAAAAATAAAATGGAAAGAGAAAGGAAAAAAAAAAAGGGGGGGGGGGGGAAACGCCGCCGTGTTTTTGCAAGAGTCCCAGACGTAGAGATTTTTGAGGCACCTCTTGCTCAACGACGCGCGTCACCGCCTGGTTATTTTTCTTTTTCTATGATATTTCTTTTTTTTTTTTTTCAGTCCTTTCGGAAGAAAATCCTTCGCCGGAGTTGGCAGCCGCTCACCAGGTGATAATTCCTCGTGCTTTTGGAGGTTGTTTTTTGGAAGACCATGGCTAAATACATCGACTTTGGAAAGCAACCGCGGTGAAGGTCTTGAGGGCAAGAAAAAATCTCCAAAATCAGCAATTTTTACCGTGTTCCTTCGCATTTCGCGCTGAAATTTCTCTACCGCCGTCACCCACGCTGAAAACGGTGCTTCTGAGCCCAAAAAAACGCGCTGAGGACAATGTTCCATTGATTCTACCGAAAAATCAACACCTCCCCCCCCATTTTTAATCTGCGATTGTTAAAAAAAAATCCATTTTTAGAATTAAGAAGAAAAGATATTTTTACGATCTGCCTATTTTTGTCCCTCGTTTAACCACCTAAAAAGCAGTTCGGGGGGGGCGCGAAGCTGCTTTTATCACTTTCTGTGTTGAAAATGCTGAAAAACCTCCTTCTCCAGCCAATTTTTAAAAACATATTTAGATAATAAGTGAACAAATAGGAAAAAAAGTATCATTTTTTTAATTTTCCTTTTTTTTTTCCCCCTGCCGTAACCACCTAAAAAGCATTTTTTTCAAGGTGGGGGATCACCGTCGGTGCCGAAAATGCCTATTTTTTGAAACCTCTTTTTACTGACTTCGACAGTGGAATGGCTGAAGACTGGTTTTTTTCCCCTGTTTTTTTTTTTCTTTTAATTTCTTACGGGATAAAAAGTCTGCATTTTTATGAAGATTCTTCGATTTTCAGCGGGCAGAGTTGCTCGGGATAAACGATGCTCCATTTTACCCCCCTGGAGCAGAACCTGGTGATTATTAAAGTGGGGTTTGGTTTTTTTTTCCTCCGAAAAGCAGCTTTTCCGTCATTCCTGCTTCACTTTTTGCACATTTCTGCCAGTGAGGGTGATCGCTTGCACAGCCTCTGCCGTAAAATATTAACACAAAGCTCCCCCAAACCCCTTTTTTAGCACTTTTCTCCCCCAAAATGATCCCCTGGATGATGAGGAGCCGGTCGTAGCTCTAATAATTGCTATTTTTTTATCTATCGCTGACCCTCTCCGTCTCTTCGCTGCCTTTGGGGAGAGGAAATTTGTGCCATTTGCTTTTCCAAACCCTGAGGAATCCCAAATTTTCAGGTGAAAAGCTCGGAGCGCTCAGCGTCGAGACCGGAAAACAGAAAAAAAGCAACTCTTGGCTGCAGCTTTTTCTCCAAAACCCACTAAACCGAAGACAAAAACGCTCGAGCAGCCCCCGCTGTAGGGGAAAAAAAAAGGAGGGATGTGGGCAACGATGCTCCTGAGGGTCCCCGAAATCCAGCGCATTAAAACGGGGGGCAGACGAGGGGCAAGGATGGGGAAGGAAAAGGGGGACATCGCCGTCGGATGCCGTGGAAAACCTCGGCTATTTTAAAAGTCCCTTAAATTGCCCGTTAGGACTAAAACGGCCTCGCGGCTCCCCGCCGCGTAAGCGAGAAAGGCGGCGCGTTTCGACGCAGGGAAAGAAGGAAGGAAGGAAGGGGAAAAAAAAAAAAAAAATTGGGAAAAAGCTCCTCTCGGAGCAGAGCAGCGAAGCGAGCAAATGATGGCACAGAAGTTGGAGGAGCCATAAAAACCCCACCGAGGTGTCATTTGCAAGACGTGACCTTTTCCCACCGAAGGAGACGAGCGGAAAGGAGACCCGGGTGGCTTCGGGGGCGGGGGGGGGTGTGGGGGGCGCGTAAAAGTCAATTTTGTTTTAGCTTGCAGAGAATAGCCTTGATTTTTATATTTCTTTTTTTCCTGGGAGGGGAGATTTTTCTGCTTCTGCAGCCGAGATTTCCAGTAAATGGGCGGGGGGGGGGACGACGACTCCAAACTTCCCATATGAACCCCCCCCCCCAAAAAACAAACCAAAAAAAACCAAAATAAAGCTGCTTTGGACACAGAGGTGATTCGGCGCTCAATCCGGATCATCCCCATCGGGTCGCTTCCATCGGGAAAGCGGAAACGTGATGGCGATTCGCCCCCCCAAAAAAAAATCTCGGGATGGGCTGCCGGGAGCGGGACCGTCTCTGAAACACAACCTCCACCCCCACATCCAGCCCGTTGGGGTGCTCCAGCGGAGTTTCCCTTGGACAAAATCCTCTCCTTGTAACAACTCCGTAACGATGCTCGGAAAAGTTATTCGACCCCTTAGAGCAACATTTCAGATGAAGTCTTATTTTCCCCCCGCCACGGGTTGCCAAAAAACGCTGTGAAAATAAATCCAAAGGCCATTCCTACGGCTAAACCCACCCCGGGTTGAGCCAGACATTTCGTCTTTCCAGCTCGTTAACGTGCTCGCTGCAAACACGCCGCTGCGTCGGCTTTCTGAGAAGACCCCGCGACCCCAAAAAAAGCCGGAAAGGGGGAAAAAAACCCCATCGTTTGTCCCTAAACCCTTCAATCCCGGAGATTGTATCAAGAAGGGTGTAAAATTTTGACAGTCGCGGATTTGGGGGTGAAATACTTTGTAACGGTCGTTACTTAGGCGGGCAGGGTAATTAATGCAGGAGTTGGGGGTCGCAAGGGGTCTGGAGGAGCCCATGGGTGCTGGTGGACACTCACCTGTGGGGTGTCTTGGTAAGGAGGAGGGGGCACCGTCTGGGTGGCCATCATCGTCAGAGCCGGTGCCGGGGAGACATGGTGCATCCTGGGTGGGAGTCACATGGAGAACCTGCGGGCGGGAGAAATGCCGCTGGATTAAGGGGGATCTGCCCCCCCCCCCCCGAAAAAATCCCTCGGAAAGGAAAAATAAAGGGACAGAAAGGAGAGGTGACGTTCCTCGGACGGGCAACCCAGCACAGCGCTCCACCACCCAGTCCCTGGAAGAAACCCAAGATGTTCTGATGACCCTTTGACGAGTATTTGAGATGCGTGATTTTGGATAAGGAACGCATCGGGGGCGAAGCGAAGAGGGTCGCTTGCAAGGAGGTCTACCCTGGAGAAGGTGCACCCCCTTATGCCTATAACTGCAGTGCCTACATGGGGATTTCCATCCCCTTTCCGGTTATTCTTCCCTTTTGGAAGCAGGAAGACAAGTCATAACGCAAAACTTTCCGTTTTCTGAAATTATACACTAAAAACCCCCCAAATAATGCGTCTCTTTGCCTTTAGCCACCATGGAGTCACATCCTCAGGCACTGCATGCTCAATCCAGAAGGGACACCGAGTATCCGATCTTGGTTTGACCAACACAGTCGACTCCTACATTGAGTTGAACGACCCAGTTGACTTCTACCATAGAATCATAGAATTGCCCGGGTTGGAAGGGACCTTTCAGATCATCTAGTCCAACCATCAACCCAACTCTGACAAAAACCATCTTGTCCCATTGCCTGTTCCTTGGGAGAAGAGATTAACCCCCACCTCTCCACAACCTCCTTTCAGGGAGTTGTGGAGAGCAAGAAGGTCTCCCCTCGGCCTCCTTCTCTCCAGGCTGAACACCCCCAGCTCCCTCAGCCGCTCCTCACAGGACTTGTGCTCCAGACCCCTCACCAGCTCCGTTGCCCTTCTCTGGACATGCTCCAGCCCCTCAACGTCTTTCTTGGAGTGAGGGGCCCAAAACTGGACACAGCCCTCGAGGTGGGGCCTCCCCAGTGCCCAGTACAGGGGGACGGTCACTGCCCCATTCCTGCTGGCCACACTATTGCTGATACAGGCCAGGGTGCTGTTGGTCGCCTTGGCCACCTGGGCACGCTGCTGGCTCATATTCAGCCGGCTGTTGACCAACCCGCCCAGGTCCTTTTCCGTTGGGCAGCTCTCCAGCCACTCTGCCCCCAGCCTGGAGTGTCCACGGGGCTGTTATGACCCACAGGCAGGACCCAGCACTTGGCCTTGGTGAACATCACACCACTGGCCTCAGCCCATCGATCCGGCCTGTCCCGATCCCTCTGCAGAGCCTTCCCACCCTCCAGCAGGTCAACGCTCCCACCCAACTTGGTGTCATCTGCAGACTGACTGAGGGTGCGCTCCATCCCCTCGTCCAGATCGGTGATAAAGATATTAAAGAGAACAGGCCCCGCTACCGAGCCCTGGGGAACACCACTGGTGACCGGGCCACCAGCTGGATTGAACTCCATTCACCACCACTCTCCAGATCCGACCTCCAGCCAGTTTTTTACCCATCAAAAAGTTCACCCAACCAAGCCACGGGCAGCCAGTTTGTCCGGGAGAAGCCGTGGGAAACGGTGGCAAAGCCTTCACTGAAGCCAAGGTAGACAACACCCGCAGCCTCTCCCTCATCCACCAAGCGGGTCATTTTGTCATAGAAGGAGATCAGGTTCGTCAAACAGGACCTGCCTGTACTGGACCCATGCTGACTGGGCCTACGTTGCATTGACCAACGCGGTTGACTCCTACGTTGAGTTGACTGACGCCATGGTCATTGAATGCACAAAAATGAGGAAAGAGGGTTCAAACCCTTGCTTGATGTGAACCGGAGAGCAAACCCTGATTTTGCACATCCCATAGGGACATCCCTGAAGCCAGGAGGCAGCCTGAGACATGTCGCCTTCAACCTCTCTTGAAGTTGTTCTGCTTTCTGTAAACGCACAGAACAGACTCCTTTTTTGGTATCTTCAGGTCCCAGGAGATGGGGAAAAAATGGGGCACCAGGAAGGGACAAATTTGTAGAGGAGCTCTTGGCTGGATGCTGTCCCCAAGCTGTCACCAAGACCTGGTGGCGGATGTAACCACAAAGCAACTCTTGGCCCCAAAATGACTCCTCTCCCGTTATTTCACTGCAACTGTGTGGTTGCTTCAGAAGAAAAGCCAATAATATTGCTTAAATCCTCAAAAAACAACCCCGTCCTGAGTCCTCTCTGAGGCGCCGAGGTCTGTATTGAGCCACCTCACGAAGCCACCCGGCAAAATCTCCCCAGAGCTTCCAAAAGTGCATTTCTCCCTGCAATGACTCATTTTTCTACGAGATGCCATCTCTTGAAGGGTTCACCCCTTTGCAATGCCCATCGTTGCGTTGGGCTCCCCATTGGCTTCTCATCTGGAGAAGAGCTGCGGCACCATCCGATGAAGAAATGCAAAGAGTTATGTAAAGTCCTCCGACGTTGTGAGGAGATCTGCCAAAAAAACGCATCAGCATCACTTTTTCCATGAAACGGTGACATGCAGGAAGACACGCTCTCACACAAGGTAGAGGAAGAGGAATATCGATGAGCTCAGTAAAAACCAAGACACATCTAGGGTCTTCGGAACAGTCTCCATGGTTTTCTGGGGGAAGATTCGCAATATTCTGGTCTTCTCCGTGACGTCCACAGTTGTCTGGGGGGAGATTCGCAACGTTCTGGTCTTCTCCACGAGGCTTTGGGCTTTACAGGAACCACCGGGCACCGAGCGCGCAAATGCACCATGCCCGTGTAGAAAGTTAAGTGGTGTTTGCACGGGACGAGTGTCAACCACTCATTATTTTGCATGAATGAATTACCAAAAAAAAAGCAACGCATAATTGCTTTTCTCACACTTTGCATTAGCCTGGATGCCCTGTGAGCTGAATATTAAGAGAGCACATCCAAAATCCTACGCTTTGGGAAGGCGGACTGGAGTCCTGGCATGACGCAGACCTCTTGCAGCCAGAAGGATGCTGCATTTATGGGATTAAAACCCAGGCTTTTCATCTTTTTTCCCCAACAGCAAAATAGCGGGAGGCAAAATTATCTGCTCCTGAGTAAACTCGCGGCTTAAAATCTTCGGTGCCCGACGTCAAAATTCCCCTCACAGCCGCAGGCATGTCCTCGAGGGGTAACGCCAAGGGGAAATCTCCCCACCAGAAAGAGCCGCGGCTGGAGAAAAGCAGAATTCAGCACCGTGATGGTCTAGACATCTCAGTCGGAAGCTAAAAAAAAAAGAAGGGATTGCTATTTTGGGGAAAAAACCCCGCTTGGCATCTATTGTTCGTGCCACCAGCGAGCCTACCTCTAGCACGCAGCGATTTATTGTGGGGTGCGAGCTTTCCGGGTGAATGTATTCCCAGAAGGTGGCAGTCCGGAGCCCAATTTAATTGCCAAATATTGTCTAACCTGCTAAAATCAAGCCGTTCGTCGAGGCTTTATGGACATTGATTTGTTTGGAGAACGGGACTCACAGTCAAATGTTTAAAAAAAAAAAAAAAAAGGACAAAATGAGAGACAGCTGTTGCCAATAGCAGTATATTTATCTGGGGGGAAACAAATGCACTCGGGTGCAGTAAATATCCAGGGAAGCGCCTGGCACCCGCGGGAAAAGCCGGACGGGTGTTTCACGCAGGAGCCCCCAGCCATGAATCTTGGGATAACGGTGCAAAGCTGTCAGCCCCACGGATTTATCGGCAGCCAAATGCCGGGAAGGGTCGAAAGCTGCTATTTTACGCATTAATCCTTTCTTATTTTTCATATGTATTTTTTATTATTATTATTTTATGCACTAATCCTCTCCTTTTTTTTTCCTTCCCACCTCTGAAATCAATTTAGCCGCGTGAGCCCTTGACCGTAGGCATCCAGACGATGAAAGGAGCAGAGCATCGCCAAACCCTGCCATCCCCTCGCGGATGTGGGGGGTCAATGACCGAATCTTGAGCGAAGAGTGAATTTTGGGGGGCTGGGGGGTCAAGGAAGGCAGGAATCGCGGCCAACTCCCGAGTTGTTTGCAGAGGGGAAAGAAACGGCGAGCAATAAAACCCATAAAGGCCTTTTCATTTCCAGAAGCGGCAGTACTTCGGGTTTTGGCAGCGACCTGAGATCAAAGTATCCGAAATTTCCTCACGAAATAAAATTATTTCAGCTATCGCTGACATATCGCCATCGAGTTGGAAATCTATTTCCTGAACGGCTTGCGTCTGCCTAAAAGAGTTACAGATTTATAGGCTGCTTCTTTGCCAGCAATATATCACCTCCTCTTTCAAATAAAAATAATTAAAGACTAAGTTGAGGAGTTGATTTTTTTTTTTTTTTTTTTTTCCAGCATGGTCACTGAAGCCTTAAAACGTTTTTTAAAAAAAATTAAGTAGTGCAGGCAGTCGTCCGCCACCCCCCCAGGTGAATATGATCTCCTCGATTAATAGAACAGCCGTAAAACCGTAGAAGATGCAGAGCTGAATGCAAAAAAAAAAATATTAATAATATTAGCTTCGCAAGGTGCAACTCTTGTTTCCAAAACCCACGGAAAATGGGGATCGTTTTCACCTAGCTCATTCAGCAGCTTCTCCCCCGCAGCAAAACGTGCAATTGATAACGGAAGATTCAAGGTGAAAAATCAGAAAATCAGCTTTTCAGGTATTTCCTCTTCTCTACCCAAAGTTTCAAAATTGTTAAATAGACTCGAGGATGATTTTCTGGCCACGGGAAGGTATTTTTCTGTATTAGGGGAAGATTGCCTTCTCTACAGGGTATTTTTTTATTATTTTTTCTGGTTAAGATTGGCGATGACGCCACGTCAGTCGTGCTCCCCCCCGCAGCGGGCTGCAAGTTTTTTTAGGCCACCGTCTTCACGGAGGGCTTGTGCGTGCGGAAGTTTATGATATATGCGTTCATTATATGCATATATCTAAGTTAAAATGAAGAAATATAGCGGCGGGGGAAGGGAGAGGCCCCCCCAGAGGACGATACGTCTCGCTCTGAACCACCAGCGAGGACAGGTTCACCCTTGGCAGGCGATGCCGACCCTTCAACGGCCATGAAGTGAACCAAGAGCGACCCTCTTGCTCTCGAACGTCTCGTTTCTACCCACCAATCTTCCCCCTTTTTGCTCGTTTTTACCAACTTACGCCACCCTAAACTCACTAAAACCAGTCATTGCTATTAAATGGTCAGAAATAGGGAAAAATCTTGAAAAAGACGTCGTCCGTTCTCGGTCGTTCCTCACATTTGAGGTTGCTTCCAAGTGATTCCTCATCTGAAGATATCAGGAGCAACTGTGCTAGAAATACCCCTGGGCCAGCAAATACATCTAAGGTTTTAGGAATATTTGGTAGGCAAATTTCCTCTTCCCGATCTCGGGAGGGTTTTTGCACCGGGAGCATCCTTTGCTCTTGGCCAAGATGCCGGTTCCCTAAATGCTGACCTTCGTACCCTCCCGAGCACCCAGTCCTTGAGTTGTTTCCCAACATAAAAGCTCGAATCGAGTCTGCGCTTCTGCTACAACCAGGAGCTAAAGCAGATGGAGATTCGCTATTTCTGCAGGACAAACCCTGGTCCAGAGCAAACCCCTTTTCTATTTTTCTCCTCAATAAGCTCGTGGTCGATGCGTAAGGACCGGGGTAAAAGGGAGAGGGAAACGCCACGCCGGGGGATGCCAAAAAACTCTTGCCGAGCACTGGTTTGGTTCACCATCCGATGGGACATCTCCCCCGCACACGGGGAAAACCAGCCTTTATTTATATATTTATTTATTTATTTATTTAATACTCGCATTTATTTATCGACTATTTGCAAATCCTCCCCCAACTCAAGCTCCATAGAAAGCGGGGCGCCGCTACCGTGAATTTTCGACGAGAGCAACAATTACCGCTAAATATTTCTCTCCTCTCCGAAGATACCCATCCCTAAAAGGCTCCAGGGATATCTCTGCAACATAAACACGAGAATAAAACCTGCGAGAGGCAGTCAGAGCTGTAGCAGACAAGGTTAATGTACCTTGAACGGCAGCATTAAACAACTTTGTGCTTCTTTTTTTAAGTGGAGAGCTGATATACCTACATACTTTTTGAAGTGTTATTTTTACTGAGGGAGATCGCTAACGCGCCCTCCCGTATAAACTGGTGCAGGCAAACATCAAAGGAGCTTCTTCAAAGTAACCTGAAAATACTTGCATTTTGTGCAATCCAGCCCCCGGCCCAACAAAAGTTCCCCAAAGAGCAAATTGTGAATTTTTTTCGGAGGGCAAATCAAAAAGCTTTGAAGTGAATTCTAGCTGAGGAACCCAAAAACGTACAAACTTCCGCTTGCCGGACACGAATTGTCCAGGCAAAGTTTCTGATTGCCTTGAGAGCCCTTGCAAAAAAATAGCGAGCGGCTTAATTTTCCAACAGTTCTTTGCTGCGAGCAATTAACTGCGAATAATTTATGATCAAAATCTTGCCCGATGCTTTCAAACCTTGCCTCACGCTCTTCGTTTTCCATCGCGACCTGCCTAATCCCACGAGAGAGGAATCACACGTTGCCATCGTGCCAACACCAAATCTCAATCCCACACCAGCCCTGCAATGGGAAGGTCCTGTCCCCACGGTCCCAGCCAGGTTCAAGAGGAGCTTCTTGGAGGGCAAAGAAGATGACGGTAAATAAACGTGATGAGTTTTGGAGCGACAGGCTGGAAGAAGAGGCTTAAATATGGGTCTGAGATGAATGAGGTGCTGGGAAAATGGGAGATTTGTAGGTTTTACACATCTTCTCTCCCACCGCAAATGTGACATCAGAGCTGTTGCTTTGAGGATGGGCAGACGAGAAGGAACACGCTCCAAAACAGCCTCGCTCAGCAAAAAATCGAACCGTCAGCCACGTTTTTCCATCCCAAACTGACAACTGCGGTCCTTCACCAATTTCTCAGCCAGTGCAAGTATCGCCAAGCGCAAATCAGACGAACACCAGCGCAAAACCCACCCGCCACCTCAACGTAGACCTGCGAATGATTCCAGCAAAGATCTCACCCCAAACTATTCAATGACTTCTTGCAACCACGGCTGCAGCCCATAAACACCCCACGAGCAACACTACGGTTTTTAATAATGCCTTTTGGGGGTGTTTATTTCGCAAATCGAAGCCCGTAGTAGGCTTCACGCGAACCTCCCGAGACCTGCACGAGTAAACCTGCCGGGTAAACGCAAACGGAAACCTGCTTTTTGGTGGGCTCGCAGAGGTTGGGCTAAAACCAGCGGACCTAACCGACCGCAGAAACATGGGCAAGACGTGCATGGGAGCGCACAAAGATTTCCCAACCCCCGGGAAGCCCCCCAAAAACAGTGCAATGCTGCAGCGCACCTAATAAAACCCTCTCCTCCCTTAAATCTGCCTTGTTTCTTGCTATATCCTGCTAATACGCTTGCAAATTTTCCCTTCGGGAGAGGGAAAGAAATCCCTCTGGAGCCGGCTGTTTTCCTCTTTCCCATATGGCAGATAAATCAGAGCTCCCGACTCACTGACTTTCGGCTTCACATCCCTCTCCTGCAGCTCTCCGGCTCCTCCTGGTCTTACTTCCCCGCTGAATTTCCTTTTAAAATGCAAAATTCCCAAGGAGAAATGACTCCACAAACCAGGAGACAAAAACAAGGTCTTCCTTGAGGCACGCCGGCCTTCCCGGTATCAGCAGAGACTTGTCCCCATCCAGGCCCTGAGCCAAGACACCAAAGATCGCCATGTGAGCCACAAGATTAATCGCCCCAATTTAAACATCTTTCGTTTGCCCATTTGCAAGCAATTTTTTTTTGCCGTATTTCCAGCCTCAGTGACAAAAGAGAGGTTTGAGATGCGACGCAATGATTTATACAAGCTCCGGCGAGGGAGTCACAAACGGGTTTGAACTCTTTTAACTACACTTAATTACGCTGTCTTCTCCGTTTACTCTGAATGGTAGACCCTAAGATATGTTCAGCCTGGTCCGAACTCAACACAATGAGGAAACTGGGGACGAAAAAGGACTGGGAAGTATTTATGGTGCGAGACAGATGTGCCAAATTGTTTTTGCGACTCTTTTCGCACAGTGCCAAAAGGGACGAGCTGGCCCCTGAGGTGCGTCTCTGTGGACGTGTGGGCTTCAGGAGGAGGAAAGCTGAAATGGTTTAGTGCCTGGAAAATGGAAGGACCCACATACAAGGTGGAAAAGGCCAAGGGGAACCAAGTAATTTCTCAGAAGACATCTTCAGGAGAGGCAATTTCTATCATTAACCACTTAGAGCAACGCCAGTCTCCTGTTCCAGAAGGGAATTAGGTGGGCACCCATCATCATGTCTTTCTGTGCCTTTAGTGGGAGGTGCCTGGACTTTGTTGGCGCAGTTTGCTGAACAGGTTGAATCTGGTCTTCTTGCTGGAGATGCTCCCCAGGCCAGGCCGTGCTTGTGTCTTCCAAAGACATGTCCTCCATGGGCTCAGTTTCCTCCAAAGAGGACAACCCAACCTGCCCGAGGTACCTTGCAGGGCGCTGAGCCGTTCCATGGAAGCGCCAGGCAGATCCCATCAAAATACTGATTGGAAAGAGGGCATCGAGGCAGGGAGGATCTCCTGAAAAAGAAGTCCTTGTGGTGACCCCAAGCTCCCACAAACCCACCGGAGAAGTGGTCTGAAGGTGAGCCCAACGTGCGCCTTTATTGGAGCCAGGGCAAAACCAGCCTAATGAGAAATTCAGCCGCTTCATCACATCCTTAATCCCAGGGTTTTTTTGGTCGAGGGAAGGTCACCAGCAAGAACCAGGGCTGAAAGGGCAGCCTGGGGGAAATAATCCGGCCGTTATTGGCTGCTGTTTATTAAAAGGGACTTTCAGAGGAGTCGAGATGCCAAAAAAATGACTCAAAGAAGATACCCTGCTGCGCCGCGGACCGCATGAAGATTTTGGGTTTTCCCCTGAGACGCCCCCACCCCAAACATCACCAGTTTAGGAAGAAATCAGGCGCTTTTTCAGGATCTTCGCCCCAGTTGAATGCGGCACCTCCGTTTTCAGTGACCAAAGATTTCTCTCCGCTCCTTTAGGAGGAAAGTTGCAAGTCAACGAGGTTGTATTATTTTTTTTGTCACCTGCCGGGTGCCTTCGGTTTTGGCACAGATCAAGCACATTTGTGCCCTAATTTTAGCAATCGGGGTTGACTAATGGACTGCGAGACCCTTGGCTTCACGTACATCTTATTTTAAGCTCCGCGTTGCGGTTATTTTTATCGGGTGACCGTTTCTCCACATCCTACTGATGTGCCAAAATTTCGCAGTGATAACAGCCCGTGTTTCGGGTTATTTTTACAAAAATATATCTGTGTTTTCCTCCGGGCTGGCCACGGCTTGTGGGGCTCATAACAACACGTTTTTCAATACTTGAGCTTTAAAGCAAGAATCCCTGCACAGCCCAATTTCTTAAAAAAAAAAAAAACCAAAAGAAAACACAGCAAAAAAAGTATAACTCCTCCCTAAACGCTTAAGGATGGGGCGATACGGTTTGAGTGTACCAGAAAAGAGCAGAAATTCCCCCAAATAAAACCCCGCTGAGGTCACGGCTCACCACATCCTGCTCGATCGCTATATATATTTGCACGATTAATATATATAATTGAATAATTAATCTAAAGCGAAGCCGCCTTACCGTTTGGGGGGTGCTCGGGGAGCCGCTGCCCTGCAAGCGTCCTCCCGCTGCCCCGAAAACAAGATTTTCTGGGGAGGGATCACAACCTGGGAATGCGACGGAGGAAATATTTGAATATAGAAAGAAAACGGTGGAACGAGAAGGCGAAATGCTAAGCAGGGGATGAAGCTTTCTGCTCCACGGAAGGTCTTTCAGCAGCGTCAGCGAAGCCGTGGTGGGCAAGTCTGCTCTTAATGCACTTCTTTTTTTTTGCAGGATAGGGGGGAAAATAGGAGGAATCGAGGAAAACCGCGGTGGGAATATCCCCTCGGAGGTGAACGCAGGGCTGACGGCTGAGCTAGATCCCAGGGTTTTGCCCAGGAAGGTTTGAACAGCTCCAAGGAAGGACAAAAAAATAAATCAGGTTTTTAAAGGTCGAACCCAGATGTGTCCAGAAAACGAAGGCGCGCTCGTTGCCGGTCTGTCCACAAAGGATGAAGGGCGACACGATCCCGGCCCGGCCTTTTCGGCTCCCGGCGGGTGGCGAATCCCTGGCACGGGCTCTCACTGAGGGTTAGAGGTACAATCCGGGTCTGAAAAGGAGAAAAAAGGGAAAAAGCAATGAAAACAGCCTCGCTGTTGGCTGTGCCCCCATTTCGCGCTGGCTGTCGCCATCCCCCTGGTTAATTATGATCTTCGCTTGAGTCTAAATGTGCTTTTACACTCCGGCTCAGACGGCACGAACTCGGAAAGAGCCATTAACTCAAAACCAGGGGAGCGCCCAGCCGTTAGTTAACAAGGAGAAGTCCGCACAGACGTTAGGGGCGGTGCTGCATCTACCAAGGATCTGGCCTGTACGGAAGCCGTGGTTGGGATTTCTAGACCCGTCTGAGCAGACCCCGTGGAAAAATGAAGACGGGTTGAGCGAGGACCAGCACGGCCGCCGGGGCGTTTTGTGTTTGACTTCAAAAAAAGGAATAAAAGAGAGAAAATCCCCCAGATCCCTAAATATACATTAGCTCTAGCGAGCCCCTCGGATCTCCAATATACGTCTCACAGATGTCCCTCGATATACATCTCCTCCAGATATTACCTCTATGTTAGGTGATAAACATCACCTGAGATCTCCGCTATATGGCTGATATATCTTCCTTGATACATATCACCTGGTAGAGAGCTCCTCAGATCTCCGATATACGTCTGATATATGTCCCTTGATACACATAATCTCTGTGGAGCTCCTCAGATCTTCAGCAAACATCTGATGTACCTACCTTGAGATAAATCACCTCTAGACAGCTCCTCGCCCATATACATCTGACATACATCTCTGATCTACGTCACCTGCCTGGAGCTCCTCAAATCTCCATTACACAGCACATACATCTAACAGCACCTCTAGAAAGCTCCTCAGATCTCCGATACACATCTGACATCTGTCCCGTGATACACATCACCTCTAGAGAGCTCCTCAGATATTCAATATACATCTGATATATCCACCGTGATGTATATAACCTGGTACAGAGCTCCTCAGATTGCTGATACATGTCTAGTAAATACAAATATACACCTTGATCTGCTGAGCTGCTCAGATTTGAATGTACATCTGATATATGCACCTCTGGATACACATCACCTCCAGAGAGCTTCTCAGATCCCCAGTATACATCTGATGGATCTACCATGATGTACACCACCTCCAGAGAGCTCCTCAGATCCCCAATACACATCCGATGGGTCTACCATGATGTACACCACCTCCAGAGAGCTCCTCAGATACCCAATACACATCCGATGGATCTACCATGATGTACACCACCTCCAGAGAGCTCCTCAGATCCCCAGTACACATCCGATGGATCTACCATGATGTACACCACCTCCAGAGAGCTCCTCAGATCCCCAGTACACATCCGATGGATCTACCATGATATACACCACCTCCAGAGAGCTCCTCAGATCCCCAATACACATCCGATGGATCTACCATGATGTACACCACCTCCAGGGATCTCCTCAGATCCCCAGTATATATCTGATATATCTACCATGACACACACCATCTCCAGAGAGCTCCTCAGATCTCCAAGGCACACCTGAGGGATGCATCTCTGCTGTATGCCAGCTGCAGAGAGCTATGCCTTCCATGGTGAGGCTGTATGGGAGATCCCTGAGAACCATTTCCCCTGGTTTTAATTCCTTCCCAAACCCCTTGAAGTAACAACACTCCCATTTTTGTGCCCTCACAGCCCGTATCCATCATCGCAGCCAGGAGCATGGGTCCAAAAGACAGAGGTATATTGGGAAGCCTGCATAAGAAGTGCCATTTCTGGAAACCTAGGCATCACCAAGGCCATTGACCAAGGAGAGATATGGAAGCAACTGGGTGATTTCAGGGCAAAACAGGGCAGAAACCTCCAAACATGGAAAAATTGGTGAAAGGGGCGAAAGGTCAGGATGCCCCTTGACATCCTGGGCAAGTGTAGGTCCTGCTGAGAGGCTTAGAGACCTAATCTGGGTTATGCTAAAGGCTCAGAAGGGGCTGGAGTCCAAAACTGTTCCACCGTAACAGCAGCTGAAATATCCTTACAGATATTCATGACAAAAAATAAAACAACAACCTACGGGCTCGTTCCTTGGAAGAGCACGCACAGGCCGATGCCAAAAACGCGCGGAGGACCGGGGACTTGCTGTGCTCTGGATTTCTTCTGACGACATGACGAAAAGCTCATGTTTTGCAGCAGTCCTTCATCCCGGTAAAAACTTTTCTCCATCCTGTGGGAGAGACTTTTGTCATCTGGGCTCGCCATGTGAACGAACCATGAGGAGCGGAGGAAAAGGAGCAGACGAATAAGCCTCTGCTGGTGCTAAAAGAGCTCTGCTAGACCCATTTTTCATCCTTGGAGGTGATCAGGGCTGAGGTCTTGGATGCTGCATGCAAGTAGGACAAAAATAGGAGCTTGTGCAGCTTCTGCAACAAAGATGCCATTTTAGTCCCCGTCACGGAGAGCACCAAGAGCCAGCCCCACCGGGGACATCTCCCTGAACACCTTTGCAGAGGGAGATGAGTCTTTTTGAGCTGGAGCACACTTTTAGTGACTTCAAGAGGCATCCTTTGAAGTTTAGCAGGGGTCTTTGAAGTCCTCCCAACGCAAAAGGGAATGGAGGAGATGCCTCCTTCAAGATGCTCCACTGCGGGTGACGCAAGCCAGCAGGCTACACGGTGTCCCGGGCACTCATGGCTGTATGGAGCGGCCGCCCAAGGGTCATAAACGAGACGCCATTTATGACAAGCCATCAATCCCCCAAAATGCCCTCAATCCCGATCAACCTTGACCTGAATAACATCCAACAGCGGAGATGGGAACCTAGCATCCTGGGGCCTCAGGCT
Organism: Larus michahellis; assembly: GCF_964199755.1. Taxonomy (NCBI): domain Eukaryota; kingdom Metazoa; phylum Chordata; class Aves; order Charadriiformes; family Laridae; genus Larus; species Larus michahellis. The sequence goes on from NC_133912.1 coordinate 842,084, forward strand.
GTGCCCAGGTCGCAAAAAGCCAAGGGCATCCCTGTCAATAAAGATTTAATTAGGTGTAAGGGAATGCTAATCAGGCTGACATCTAGAAAAAAAGCCTAGGACTTTAAAGCAAGAAGGCTTTTCCCGTGGTGTCGCCCTGTTTCCAGTGTGAGCGGATCGCGATGCTTCCAACCTCGTCATACCGAGGCTGTTTAATTGCGACTCCGGTTTTTTTATAAATTTAACTCCAGCTCCGCTGACTTAAACGGAAACGAGGAGCGGTGAAATCCCTCATAACGCTGCTGGGTTTGGCTGAATTATTTTTACACCCTGCATTTACGCTTGCGGGGAGTCCGCCGCAACTCTTTAAGGAGCACCAAGGGGCGATGGCGACTCTCCGAGCGCTTTGCCAACACCCGCTGCCATCCGCCATGGGGACCACGGCAATAAAAACCTTGGGTTTGTCGGGGTTTTTCCCCTCCGCGGCGCAATTTCTGCAGCACCTCCAGCCTCTGAGCAAGGGCCGGGGCTGGATTTTGGGGATGCTTGAAGGTGCAAAGAGCGACGCGGTGTTTTCAGGCTTCCACCTCCTCAGCCCCGCAAGTTAAACCCGGCGCTGCACTAGCCCCATCCCCGCTCAAAGAGAGCGACAAGATTGAAGACGTTCCCCTCCACCGGCAATATTGCCGTATTTCTGCAAAAGCAAAGCAGTTTCACCTCAAAACACGGACCGGGAGAGACGCGTCCATCGGTGGAGCCCCGCTACAGGCGATTTGCGTTATTATCCGAAGGGGGTACGTATGGAAATATCGGACACCCCCTGCCTTCCACACACACACACACACATCTCCCCCTGCCCCCGGACGCCCACATGTGCCCACATCTGGGCCCAGGGAACAAAAGCGGCCTCGCTACGCCGCGCCGATAAATAATGGAAAGTCAAAGTGCCCCGCAGAAGCGGCACCATACTGTTCGGCCTCGGGCGAGACAGCGGAAAATTCGGTACCCATGAGGCCTGGAACAGTGGGATTAATAACACATCAATTTTAATGCAGGGTGGGTTGCGGTTGGTTTTGGTTGGGGTTTTTTTTTCGTTTTTTTTCCCCTTTTCCTTCTTTTTTTTTTTTTTTTTTTTTTCTGCTTCACAAACAGCAAAGTGAATGTTTGAGCATCTCGGCGGGGGGTTAATGAGGACTCTGATTAGTTATTCAGATTTGCCGATGCTGCTTCCATCCCTCCTCGGATGGGGGGAATAACGGGAAAGGGTTTGCAGAGAAAGCTCTTAAAGACGACCCGCTTGGCTTTCGCGGCTCAGACGGACCCAGGTTTTGGGGGGGGGCTCCTGCCTCAGGGGTCCCCAAAACTGAAATCCTAGTGCCAGCTTTGGGGAGGAAAAGCCTGTTTTCTCATCAGTTAGAGGCGGGGGGACACGAAAAACCGCTGCGTGTTGGGCCACGCTGATTCCGTTAAAGGCTCAAGGGAAAACATTTGGATTTGTGGGGTTTTTCAGGCGAAAAACAAATTCTCGGTTGCCTTTAATAAAATTTGTGCGCAATGATGGCCAGAGGTACGTGACCAAAAATGCAGGGATGCGTGGATGCAAGGACGCAGGGATGAACAGACACACGGACGCGAGGACGCAGAGAGGCAAGGACGCAAGGAAGAAGAGATGCACGGATGCACAAATGCGAGGACGTGCAGAGGCAAAGACGCGGGGACGGAAAGACGGGCCATCCCATAAACCGTCACCGGTCTGCTAAGACACAACACCTTTCACTGCCGCCGTATCTTACGCAGCATCCCATAAAAGTCCCAAAAGCTTTATGCCCTTGCGCAAAGGCGAGGAGCTCACCTCTTTGCTCCTTGGCCCAGCAATATTTTGAGCAGGTTGAGCTCAACCCCCCCGCGGGAGCATTTGGGGTTTTATTTCCCGATTTGGGCTTTTGCTCTCGACTGGCACCCAAAAAAAAGGCAACCCGAGGAAATAGATGGCAGGTATCCGAAAGGACGCAGCGAAAAGGAGTACAGGACGGAGCCAGGAGTGGCGCTTCACGGCACCGCGAAGGCGGCTTGTCAAAAAACCTAGGCATTCTTTTAGGATTCACTTTGGGATTCGTTATTTCTTCGCCAGGAAGAAATAACTTAAGGATGGGTGGGGCGGTGACAGCGCTCTCTCAACGGCGAATTCATCCTAGCCATGAACGAACGTCAGCCCTTTATTTCTAGTTGGGTCTAAAGACCCAGTTGGGTCTTGCTTTGAGCATCCCTCAACGGGATTTTGGGGGTGGGGGAGGATAAACTCCCCAGTATTGGCGTCATTCCCCACGGATCTCGAAGGAAAGACAAACCGGAGTCAAACGCGGGGCTCTCCATCCCAAGCAGGCTCTTTTCCCCGGGACCGCCTCCATATGCTTTGTCTCTTGTTTTAAACGGCGCGTTAATCGTTCTGAATTAACAGCTCCAGCTGGAGGAGCAAACAAGCAATTTGCGACTTTAAGACAAGGCCCAACTTATCTCAAGTGATTTAAGTTGGGGGGCGGGGGGGGGGGGGGAGTGGGGGCGGTTTGAGGGGAAATCTCGCCTTTCTGCTTGCAAATGCCACTTGCTCAGCGCTCGGCTGAAATCCCACCACGGTTAATGCCCCCCTTTCGGCAGAAGCGGCTGTTCGCCCACAGCCACCCGAGGAGGCGGGATGGTAGGACAAAAGAGGAAATAAGGTATCTCCACATTTGGCTTTACGTTGGAGAGAGGAGAATTATAGTCCATCCTCTTCACCGCTGGGCAACCCAACGATTGCAGTCGGGCTCAGGAATATTTCCTCCCCAACACGCTTTTTTTTTTTTTTTTCATATTGTATTTTGTTTCAAAATATTCTCACTCTCGGGGGAAAAAAAAAAAAAACGACTTTCAAGCTTGATCCCTTTGCCCTCTTTCATCTCTTTTTGCCTTTTCCTTTTGCATTGGCAGCTAGATAGAGAGGAGGTGAGAAAGAAAGACCACGACGATTATTTGTTTACAAGTCCGGATCTTCAACATGGAGATTTTTTTTTTTTTTTAAATTGGCGTTTTCGCCATTTTAAATCCTTTCTGGTACCGCCCAAGGTGTGGGATTCGAGAAGCAAAGTCCATCTCCAGCTCCCCACCCTGTCATGCCTGGTTTCAAGAGGAACAAACGGTGCTGGCAGTGAAAAGAAGCCTACAGAAACGTTATATCCCCTCTGGGAACGCATAAGCGCTTTGGAAATGCGCGAAAAGCTGTCTATGATTACGACCAAGTGTCTGCTGCCAGATCGAGTGGAACCTCCTCTCGCTACGCCGGCCAAGGTTGAGTTGAGAGTCAACGGCCATCAACCCTCAACGGCTTCCCAAGAGCATCAAGGCTGGGTCCCACCAGATGACCAGCGTTGTGGATGGAGTCGTGGTCCTCCACCAAGGTCTTCTGCTCAAGTCAGGACGGTTCGCCTCCATTTTACGGGGAAAAAGGGCTTTAATTGTGCCCTGAAGACGCTAACAAGGGACACCGGAATGCAGCAACGCATCCTTCTCCAGTGATGGGAGGCACGTCCGAAATACAGACCCGACCTTGGAGGTCACGGGCAACGCTGCTGGGACTCGGGGCAGCCTTGGATGCCTGGATCCCCGGAGCCGAGCCACGCTACCTGACAACCTCCTGGCTCACGTATAAAGTAACAAGGAGAAGCAATAAATCCCTCGGGCACCTTCCCTGGGAACGGCAGCCCTCGATAAAAACCCCAAATTCAAGGGAGGCAGCCTCACGCCACGCTATTCCCCGTGCACCCCCGTTACGCAGATTAATCCTTCTTGATGGAGAATTACAATTAGGGCTCGGTCTTAAGGAGATATCAGCAATCAGATATCTTATCAAATGCCACCTCAATTATTCAAATAATCCCTGGCTCTCAGATTTGGGTGCTGTTTAGGGAAAGCGGTCCGATTAATGTGCCGACACTTCCCCATCACGTCCGACATCCTCAACTTCACGTCTGATTACAGAATTTGCATTCAATTTAATTTTTTTTCCATCTGGAGTAAATGAATAATCCGAGTACCTACCCCAGCCTTAATTACATTTGTTAAATTAAAAACCCGGGATGTGAGAAATTTAAATGCACGCAGCTCCGCGGCCAGGCAAACCTGCGCGTTCAACCTGCCGCAGCCCTGCCGCCTCCTGCTCCAATTTCTCTGCCTTCCCCACAGCCACGCATCAAAGAAATTACAACTCGAAAACACAAAAAATTCTTTCTAAACGATAAAACAATAGATGATCTTTTGACATTTCCAGCGCTGTTTGCAGGGGAATGAGATAAAACGTAATAAATTCATATACTTCTGTGTGTTTCTTGGCTCCAGCAGCTAAAATTTCCATCTCTTTATGCAGGAGTCCTGGGGAGCAGAAATCCTTGATAATGCCAAACAATTCGACACTTTATTTTCTCTTTACTCCGCGCCACGCAAAACACAGGCTTCAAGCTGCCAGCTGCTGGGAGTGAAACCAGATGCCGCATCCCTTTTCCATATGGAAACAGGAATCGCCCCGTCTGGGGGTGCGCGTGGTCCCCTCGGTCGCAGCTCTCCACGACCGGGCGACCGCCGGGCGGCGAAACCTCGCCCCAACGGCAAAAAAATAGGATGGCAACGGCGCGACTTGTCACTTCTTACCCTCGACCGGGTTCGGGCCGGATCCCGGTACCATTGGCCCTAGAGAACCGCAGGGAAGATTTGCCCCGAGCCACCAAATTTCCTCATTTGGAAATAAAAAGATAAACAGGGGGATGGAGACAAAACCACCGAAGTTGACTTTTTTTTTTTTTTTAAATAGCTTTGCAGAAGCTTGCGAGATCGCCTTTCTTTAGGAGAAGATGAAACTTAAAAGGCTGGCATTAATAGGGGGACTCCACGCGGTGGCCAGAAAAGTGTCCGTCCAAATAATTAAAGAATAACGAAGCATAAATGGAAGGTAACGCATTTCCAGCTCGGGACATCATAGGAGCGATAGTCCGTCCACCACGTGATGAGAAATGTCGGATCAATGTATTTGGGTGTTGATCTAGACGTCAGCAACAATGAAAACGTGCAGGAAAGGCTGTTCTTAGCGCTGCCACGGACTGAATTAACTACCTGAGGCGTGAGTGAGCGCAATGACAATAATCCCCCCGGTCTGAGGCTTGCGAGACCAGTAATAAAACACGGCTAAAAATATTCCGGAAAGCCACGCTCGGGTAAAGTGAGACAGGTGAGAGAAGAGCCCAAAATAGCTTTTCCTTTCGCTCCCAGCACGCTCACAGCTCGGGCGACATTTCTGAACTCCAGGGAAGCTGGGTTTGACTCCCCACCCCCCAAAAAATCCCCTCGGAAGGGTGTAACGGAGCATCCCCCCCCCCCCCCAGGCACAGTGGCAGGATCTGGCCATCAGAGAGATCCCCTCCAAGCAGGTGGCTCGGATGCCATCTGATGGATGTTGCGGTTCCTCAGCCTTTCTGGCTTTCTTCTGCTTTGTTTTGAGTTAACAGTTATGGTGCCGGAGGAGAAAACATCATGTTTTAGCAATGAGGTCCCCAGTGAGGCTGTTTAAAAATTAATTAGTGCCATGCAACGTCTTAGCGATGAATAGTAATTTTAGCTTTTGTACCTACTTCGTCGCCTTCTACACCGCTGTTATTCCAGCTTTTCTCTGGTCCTCCCAGCCATCCGGGACCTACTACGGAGGGTACCCGAGAAACTGTTGCCTGTGTCTCCTGGAAATACCCCATTCAACAGCAAACACACCCCTCAACGTCTTTTCCGTGGAGCTTTTAAATAAACTAAGGTCATGTTTGCTGAGCTGGCTGGAAGGTGGGAACCTGCTCTGCTCATGGAGCTGGTTCCCATCATCCCAAAACTGCAGCTGTCCGAGGGTCTGAGCCTGCTTAGGCCCCCCATGGCTCCTGCACAAGGTGAGTGTTGCAGTGTGGAGGAGGCTGTGGGTCCTGGCTTCATCCAGGATGGAGGATGGAGGTCCTCCCTCCATGGACGGAGATCCTCCGCGGGTGGAGATCCCCTAACCCTGAGGATGGAAAACCTTCAAGGATGGAGAACCTCCATCTCCAAGGACGGAGATCTGCCAACCCCAAGGATGAAGATTCCCCCCCAAACCCAAGGAATAAGATCCCCATAACCGAAGGATGGAGACCCCCCCAACTCCGAAGGTGAAGATACCCAAGCCTGAAGGATGGACCTCCACGAAACACAAGGACAGAGATCCTCCTAACCCGAAGGATGGAAATCCTCCTAACTCCAGAGATGGGAATCCCCCCAACCTGAAGGATGGGGATCCCCCCAACTCCAAAGGTGGAGACCCCCCAAACCTCGAGGATGGAGACCCCCCCGAACCTCGAGGATGGAGATCCCCCTAGCCCCAACTACAGGGATTTCCCCAACTCTGAGGATGTACATCCCCAAACTCCAAGGATGGAGACCCCCCCCAAACCTCGAGGATGGAGATCCTTCTAACCCCAAGTACAGGGATCCCCCAACACTGAGGATGTAGATCCCCAAACTCCAAGGATGGAGACCCCCCAAACCTCGAGGATGGAGATCCTTCTAATCCCAAGTACAGGGATCCCCCAACACTGAGGATGTAGATCCCCAAACTCCAAGGATGGAGACCCCCCAAACCTCGAGGATGGAGATCCTTCTAACCCCAAGTACAGGGATCCCCCAACACTGAGGATGTGGATCCCCAAAACCCAAGGGATGGAGATCCCCCAGCCTAAGAATGGAGACCTCCCAAGGAAAGAGATCCCCTCCAGCCACAAGGATGAAGATCCCCCCCAAAACCCAAGGATGGAGACACCCCCCCCCCCCTTCCCCAATCCCAAGGAGGGCGATCACCCCTTGGGACCTCACCGGCTGGATTCCTCACCCTCACGCTGCACAGGGCAGGACCTGGAGGGCATCACCCTTGCCCCGTGGTGGCCACCCCCCCCCCACCCCACCCACAAATTGCACCCCCAAATGAGCCACCATCCCACTCCTTCAAGCAGCGAGCGAGGCAGCGGGCGATGAGGAGCCTCGCTGCGTCAGCCGCCTTCAGGTGGATGGCGAAGGCGAGGGGAATTTGCCGGGACATCTGGAATATATTCGTTTTACGGCATGTTTCATATCACAGACAGGTACTTTGAAGCAGTTAAGTAGTAGCAGGGCGGCACGTCCCCATGGGTGGGCTGCGGTTTGCACTTTCAGCCCGAGCTGCCCCAGCATGACAAAGGGGCTGGGGAGACGGAGCTGACGTTTTCCAAATACAACTTGGTGCCTCTGGGGGCAAATCCAGAAAGAAATTAAAACCCGAAAGGCCAAAAAATAATAATAATAATAAAAAAATATATATATATATATAAAAAAAGAAACCAACCCCCACGTCTAAGTGATGTTGTTCCCCACATCAGGCTATTAACAGTCCCATCACAAATTGTAAATGACTCAGATAAATTAAATGGCTTAGCAGCTGCGAGGAAAGGCCCTTCTGAAGATTCATTTGTTTGGCAGAAAAGAAATTAGTCAGGAATTTAAAATCTTTTCCAGCAGCTTGACGCAGACACCCTGCCAAAGCCCACATGTTGCTGCTCGCGCAGCCCCGGGAGGCAGCTGGCCCCCAAAAGGAAAGTCCTCCACGAGCAGCCGAAAGCGGGGGGATGCAGGCACGCTCCCGTTAGCGCGCCGCTAACGAGGCTGCGCCTCCTCCCAGCAAGCCTGTTAGAAGCCCCAAGCTACGAAGAGGTCTGAAAACACCAATATTTGACCCAAAGCACCCCCACGGTGAGGGAAAGCCAGCCACGGCGCTGCAATTAAAAAAAAAAAACAAAAAAAAAAAACACGGGGACGGTAATGCGGGGGGAGCAGCGCAAGAAGGTTGGGGCTGCAGCCCTGGGTGCAGTGAGGTGCAGTGATTCACGCCCAAACGCAGTGCGCCGCGCTGGTTTACCCGCACGGGCAGCTGAGCCGCAGCGATTCACCCCAGAGGCGGGGAATTGCGGCGCTTTACCCCCAGACGCAGTGAGCTGCAGTGATTCGCACCCCCGATGCAGTGAGCTGCAGGGATTCACCTCCCAGACGCAACGAGACGCAACGATTTACCCCCACACACACACACACCCCCCCCCCGCCTAAAAGCAACGAACTGCAGTGATTCAACCCCAGGCGCAGTGAGATACAACGATTCACCTCCCAGACGCAATGAGACACAGAGATTTACCCCCAGACGCAGTGAGCTGCAGTGATTTGCCCCCGGATGCAGTGAGACATGGAGATTTACCCCCAGACGCAGTGAGCTGCAGTGATTTGCCCCCAGACGCAATGAGACACGGAGATTTGCCCCCAGACGCAGTGAGCTGCAGTGATTTGCCCCCGGATGCAGTGAGCAGCAGTGATTTACCCCAGGCACAGGGGGGTAAAGCAGGCGTTTACCCTCAAAAGCAGTGAAGTGCAGTGATTCAAACCCAGGTGCGGTGAGACGCAGTGATTTACCCCCCAAAGCAGCGAGCCACTGTGATTTACCCCCAGATGCCGTGCGATGCAACGATCTACCCCCAAAAGCAATGAGACGCAGTGATTTACCCTCAAAAGCAGTGAGATGCAACGATCTACCCCCAAAAGCAATGAGACGCAGTGATTTACCCTCAAAAGCAGTGAGATGCGACGATCTACCCCCAAAACCAATGAGACGCAGCGATTTACCCCCAAAAGCAGTGAGACGCTGTGATTTACCCCCGTCTGCAGTGAGACGCAATGATTCCCCCCAGTTCCCCCAGTGATTTTACCTGATGGCTCCCCACAAACACCAAACTTCCCCGCTTTCCTCATGCTTCCAGGCAGGGAAACACCGTGGCCAAGCTGCGCTCACCACAGACACCTTTTCTCCCGGGTTAACACATGGAATTAATGTGTTAAACCTCCCCGTGTTCACAGGCTTCCCTGGCAAAGACCTGCTCCCCATCCACATCCCTTTTTGCTCACGCAACATTGAGGGGGTTTTTTTCACCTTTAGACGCTATTTCGCAGGCAGCAGCGTCTCAAAACCCCTTTTAGTGGAAGTTCAGAGGTATAAAAGATGCAAAATTATTCACACGGTGTCTCAGTCGGAGCCCCACAATGGGATAAAGGGAAGGATCTGGTGACAGAGCCACGACCCTGGGATGTCTCCTCATCTCTGCTTGGATGGAAAAACCCTTCTTGCATTTACTGGGGAGAAGGCAGTGGGGGAGAAGATCAAACAAGAGGCTTTCCTCCATCCAGAAAAGGGCTGGAGAGCGAGGAAACGCGAGGAGCACCCGTTTTTCAGGTGCGTCCGACCAAAGCAACCCAGTTGCGTTTGCCCTTGGGCAACACTGAAGCTCTTCAAAACTTTCACAGAGCCAGAAGAGCAAAATTAAAGTGGGGCACGGGAAGAGAAACGGCAAACCAAGAAACCCCGCCCTGGCAAGGAGAGAGAGAAACCACCAGCAAAAAAAAAAAAAATGGTGAAAAATTAATAAGAAACTTGGAAGTGATTTTGCATTTCAAACACGGGAGGTTTTCAAAACAGAGAAAACCCCGGAAAATCTGTTTTCTTCCAGCTTTTCCTCTCTGTTTTGCTTCTTTCTGTTTCATTGAGCATCCAGGTGCTCCCGAGCTGGGATTTCCATTTCTCCGACTCCTACTCAGGGCAAAAACCCCAACAACCCAGCGCAAAACAAACCCTGAAAGTAGGACACTGAGCCCTGCTCAATCCAAACTCAGCTTGATGCTCACTAATTACCCGGTAATAGTATTTATATGCTGCTGGCACACTCGGAAATGCAGCTCCTAATAACCGAGGTCCGCATCAATATTAATGTCCCGGCTTGACTCTCGATACCCGGGGACCGACGAGAGACAAAGAAACATCAGAGCAAAGTGAAAAGAGGGCCAGAAAATGAATTTTAAAAGTATTTTTCTGTGTTTGGCGGGAAGGGAGTGCTCGAGATCAAATGCCGGGATCCCCCCTCGGCGTGTATCAGCAATAAAAGCAAATATAAATCGTAAGTTCCCACCTCTGGGGTGCAAAAATCTTCCAGTAGCGGAATATTTTTCACCGGCCGTAAGCCCTGCCCCAGACTTGGAGTCTCCCCATAGGTAGGAGCCGGCTGGAAAAAACTCTTCTTCCCTTTTCACGGGAACAGATTTCTGAAATTCGGGGCTTTCCCCTTCCTCCAAGACGACCCGCTTCAAATATTCACCCCTGCAAACGCGGTCGCTCATGCAAAACCCCAGGCGTTGGGTTGGCGCAGCGTGAAATGCTGCTTGAAACGACCTCCTGAGAAGCATTTTTTTTTTCCAGTCGTGCTTCAATCCTTGCAGAAAAAGGGAGCGCATCCCACCCCCACCCCCCCCCAAAATTCACCAATATGACATTGCGCGCGAAGACGCGCTCCGGCGTTTGCGGAAACGTGGCAACACAGAGCATGGCGTGGGTTGCAAACGTGCCCTGGCGCCACTCCGTAATTCGATTAAAACCCTTTTTTCTTAATAATTTCTGTGCAGAGACGCTCGGCACACCGGGAGCGTTTAGGCGGAGTTTAAACGGAGTTAATAAACTGCTAATAGCCTGCAGTAAGGCTGAGATAGATTTGAGCTGCACGTGCTCCGCACGCCCGGGTACGAGGCGTTATTGCCGGTGTCTGCGCTCGACACGCATCCAAAAAAAAAAAAAAAAAACCACGGAGACCTTCCACGAAAAATGCAGTTCCAGACACTTCTTGGGGAAAGCCACGTACTTTCGGGATTTTTGTCCACCGAAATGAAACCTGGCAAGCTGAGAGTGAGCCGGGGGTGCGGTGTTTGCCCCGTGGAGTGTTGGGTGCGGCGTTAACCCGCACCGTTGACCCGTTAATTCGCGTTGATTAACAGTCAAAGAAAACGAATGGAAGCTCATCCGGAATCTCGACATTAGAATGTCCCCAGATCATCACCTTTCAGTACTTTCCATGGAAGTTGAGAATTTCCCTATTCATAGTCAAATTCCAAGGGAGAAAAGGGCAAATTCTGGCAAGACCTTGAAAAATCGATGTTCTGCTTCCCCAACAAACCACGGTTATGAAGCATTTACTGACACGGATTTATTTGACTGGTTATTAAACAACGACAACGAGCAACACCTTGACCCTTCAGAGAAAAGCCAACCCTGTGTCGATGACTACGATGGCAACAAGTAACGTGGTGACCCTTCAGAGAAGAGCCGACCCTGCGTCGATGACTACGCTACGTAGACGCAGGACTCAAGCGAACTGCCGGAAGACTGCCATAAAAATCAAATGCCGCTATAAAGTGACTTCAGATATTGCAAGAAATCCCCAGAAAGGGACTATTTATAACCCCATTTGGCAATTTGGGCTGGAAACAGCGCTCCGCAGTTGTAGACTTGGCCATCAATTCTGGTCAAACTCAAGGAGATCTTTCTAAAGAGCCATTGAGTGACCCAGCGGAAACAGTAATTTTTCACGCAGAAATTTTCCCAAAGCTTAAATCACCTCTTTATTAAATATTTCCTAGTTCTAACTTGCGGAAAGAGGCCACGAGGTCTATTCCAAGAGGAGCCATCTATGAGAAGTCAGAGGGTAGAAATGAGCCGTCCTCAGGGAAAAAAGTGGATTTTCACTCAAGAGACACTGATGAGCGCCACTGGAGGACCCGAAAGCAAACCCTAAAGACATTTCTGTCTTTCTGTGTTGGCGTGACGGAAGAAGAGCAATGAGAAGAACCATAAGAAGCAGCAAAACCTTCTTCCTACTTCTCCAGCTGCAGGTGCCCATCACCTTTTGCGCACTCAGCAACACCGTTTCTCCAACTAAAACCACACCAACCCACAGGAAGACCCTTCCCCACCGCTTCCAGCCTTGCCCCAACCCTTCCATCAGCACCAGAGAAAACATCCACATCACCGCGACTTCCAAATCCCGTCCTGCCTTTCCCCCTCCCGAGGGCCGCTTTCCCCGCAAGGAACCTCCAAGACGCCCAAAACTCGCCCAAAACCATGACCTGCCAAAAAAAATAACCAAAACCAAACCAGAAAGGGAGCCAATTAATTCATTGGGAAGTGGCGCAAGTCAACACGCTGCACCATCAACTTGCCACATGGCCACCTGCACCGGACACGGTTGGTTTATTGACGCTTGATGCTGCCTCCCGTTTTATTTAATAACAGGAGCCACAAGGACTGGGATAAATAAGAGTAAAAGCGATTTTGCGGGTGGCTGTGGCTTTTCGGCTCTCCTTTGAAATATTATTGGCTGGTCTCCTACACAGCTGCTCCCCGCTGAATAGACACATCCCACCTCCAACGCCGTTGGCCAACACCCAACATGGGAATAAACACGAGTGAGTTTTGGGGTGGGTTTTTGTTTTGTGGTCGATGCGACTTATTTGGGGATTTTTATATTTTTGAGGGAGAGGAATACGCAGTGATTTATCCAATAGTGGAATCAGATGGAAAAAAAAACAACCCTGTCTTTCCCGTCTCATCCCCACCGAATGGGCAGCCGGAGGGGGTCCAGGGTGGTGACCACCATCCCACGTTACAGTGGGTCCGGGAGTATTTAGTACTAAAACTGGGGCAAAATACTTGATTTCTTCCGCAAGAAACGCTTCCTTTTCCAACGCGCTAGTTGAGAACGGAGGAAAAACACGAAGATTTGAAATGCCTGGATGAAATTTAATTTTTGGTTTGAATCAACAGCTTCACTTGGTGCCATTTTAATGCTATTTTAAGTTGAAATGTCAATTGGAAACTAACATTTAAAAATGTCAAAACATTTCATGTCTGCAGACGGAGCTGATAGTTTTTTGCTTCCATGTGTCCAAACACAAAACACTTTTGGAATTTTAACCGCGAAAAAAAAAAATACATATATATATTAAAAAAAAAAAAAAAAAAATCAATATTTTGACTTCTTGGAAGGAAAACAAAGTTAAAATATAATATTTCCTCCAGGATGCAAACAATATTTTCTGACAAGCTGTAATCACCAAAAAGTAATCTGAACCAAATGTTTGCTACCACGGTCTGTTATAGCTACGCGGGAAGGGAAGAGAAACAGGGATTTTTGTTACCGTAGGCTCTCTGAACCCTTTTTTTGCCAGTTATTTCCCTATTTACACCGCTTTTCTCTCTTCTTATATCCCAACGGGATAAAATGAGGGTGCGGGAAGCCCCTTCCACCATCCCGAACCATTTGCAACGCACTGATTTTCCTTAATAGCCGGGGAGGGGGGGGAAAAAGATGGTTTTTCTCCTCTGGAAGAGACGACATTTGATTTCAGGGGGATTTCCGCTGTATTTTGCATTAATGACACCCCCTCACCCCCCTTTCCATTTGGGAGATTTTGGAGGGGGGGCGGGGGGGAACAGCCCCAGGAGTTTTTTCCCGCGCTCGGCGCCGGCTGGCGGGACCATGCGCATGGGGGGGGGGCGTTTTTTATCCCGTCTAAATGTAATTTTCCAGTGATCTCACCTTTTAGATTCCCGCCTTGGCCGCGTGTTGCCAAAAAAAAAAAAAAAAAAATTTAAAAAATGGGAAAAAAAAAGAAAAGAAAGAAAAGAAAAGAAAAACAATCCAGGCTGGGGAAAAAAAAAAAAAAAAAGGAGTTTCACTGATTTTTTTACTGGTTCCAGCGGCAGGGTGTAAAGACGCAGCGTTGCAAAACGGGGCGAAAACCAGCAGTTTTGGAGCCGCGCGAGGCTGTAAAGCAAGTTTTCGGTCCCGAAGCTCGCACCTCCACCGTCACCTTTGCGCGTCTCCCCTAAATTTCTCTCTTTCTCTCTCTCTTTTTTTTTTTTTTTTTTTCATGCTCCGGCCCCGCGCGGGGAATAAGCGCAATTATCTCGTCTCGCCACATTTTGCCAGCCCTGCCTGAGGTTTAATTAAAGCCAAGCGAAAAACACAAGAGGAGGAAGCGCCCGCGTTTCGATATCGTCGTCCCCCCCGCCTTCGGAGGGGCTGGAGGAGGCGGCGGGGCTGGGGGGAAGAAAATCGGGGCAAAAAAAACCCGAAATGGGGCAAAAATAAAACCTTTCTCGCAGACTTTTTAATTTAGCAAACCTTCCCGGGTATTGCGCCTTTATATTTACTTTAAAAAAATTATATATAAATATAAATATATATGGGCGTGCACGCACACATGGACACTCGGCCACACACGCACCCTCTCTATATAAAAAATATATATATAAGTGTAGCCTAATCCCCCGTAATCTCCTTGAATTACACCTAAACCACCTTCCTCGCAGGTGACCTTTCCACAAAAGGCTGTTTCTATGCCAACAGCGTCGTTTGAGTCAGGTGAGAGAAAAAAATACAGCCCCGATCATCTTGATTTTTCGCTCAATTCGGCGTTTTCACCGACGGGAACCTGGGGGGGGGGGGGGGTGGGAAAAAGAAAAAAAAAAAAAAAACAAGAAAAAAAAAAAGAAACAAACCTAAACTAAACGACGGTAAATAGCGGCCCCGAAATCCGAAAAAACCGCGGGGAGAAATTGTTAAAAAAAATAATAAGGCATCAGGCCCGCGGCGTAACGGCGGGGCGCGAGGCGGTGATGAGATTGGGCGGAGCCGAAGGCAGCTCAGGATCAACGATTTTCTGCGGACAACGGCCGGTTTGGGTGCGGATCATTTTATTCCACGGAAAATTTGGGATGTTTTTCCGCGCTTTCTCGATTCCCCCCCCCGAGTTCCAACTCAGCCCGTAGAGCTGCATCCCAACCCGGAGGCTTTCAAAAGAGGCAGAGAAGGAAAAAACGCGGTTTTTTCCAGCAAAAATTACCTATTTTCATTTATTTCTGGGGGGTTTTTTGGTGTGTTTTAGAGAGCGGCGCAAGGACCCGTGGCCCGTTGGGTTGCGGCACCCCCAAAATTGCCTTTTTTTTTTTTTTTTTGCTCATTGCGAGTGGGACGTCATCCAACTTCCTGCGTATTTGGGGTTTACTGGCGGGCGGGGATGTATTTTTATTTTTCTTCTGACCTGACCCCAACACCTTCACGGGTCTCGGGAGGGAAGATATTTCCCCGACGGCTCCATCTCGCAAGGCGCCGAACCAAGAGGATAAAAATACTGGTTGCCATGGGAACATAAACTCCGGAGTTTGAAAATACCGGAATTAAACCTTGCACTAATTTCGGTCCTTAAACCCCCCCGTTTTTGCAGCCGCGCTTCGGTGGGTTCGGGGTGTCGGAGGAAAAATCTGCATTTTGAAGCAACCCGACCAAGGTTTAACATCCGTACGGATGTTTTCCCGCAGCTGGATGCATCCGCGAACCAAGAATTGATTTAGAAAGGATTTTTTAAAATCGAAAATAAGGATTAATCCCGAATTGTGGAATCACTTCCTGCTCTCCGGCCTCAGAGCCATCGCTCTGCATCGGCCTCACGGATGCATCCTGGTGCCGGGGCAAGGAGCCCGGCATCCAGGAGCGATAAATATAAGGCGAATTTTTGCATCGGATGCGGAAAAACTCCTCGCGAGGCTCAATTTTCTTTGCTCAAAATACGCCGCGAACACTTTAACAAATAACAAATTATAATATTGAGGCCCCAGCACTAACGATGCTCGGGCAGAGCATCCCCTTTTCCGCAAACAGGCTGAAAGCCACTTTCGGAGCTGGCGCCCGCCGAACTGCTCGGCCCGAGCAAGGAAAAAAAGCACGCTCAAAGGAAAAGAAATCATTTTTGACTTCATAATAAGCAAGAAATTTGGGATCGCAGGCGGCACGTCACGTAAGAAAAGCTAAACAGTAATAAAGGGATTATGAATTAAAAGGGGGCATGGGTAATCCTCCGCGCAAAGAAAGATCCCCATCATTAAACTCGAGTTTCCAAAGGCAAAACAGACGAGGGAATTCATTCCCTGCCTCAGAAAAACACGGAGGTACTGGAACTAATTTGTTGGCGACGGCCATAAATCGACTCAACCTCGGCACCTGAGGAGCTCCGTGAGCTGGAAGGTCTGGCGACGCCATGCCGTGCGTTCGCTGGATTTGCAACGGGATCTCTTTGCGCTTTTGGCAACCCAACGAAATGTGTCTTCAGGTTTTTGTGCTGCAACGCGATGAGTTTGTAGGCTTTTGTGATACAACGCGATGAGTTTGTATGTTTTTGTGATGCAACGCGATGAGTTTGTAGGCTTTTGTGATACAACGCGATGAGTTTGTATGTTTTTGTGATGCAACGTGATGCGTTTGTAGGTTTTTGTGATGCAACGCAATGAGTTTGTAGGTTTTTGTGATGCAACGCGATGCGTTTGTAGGTTTCTGTGACACAATATGATGCGTTTGTAGGTTTTTGTGATGCAACGCGATGAGTTTGAATGTTTTTGTGATGCAACGCGATGCATTTGTAGGTTTCTGTGACACAATATGATGCGTTTGTAGGTTTTTGTGATGCAACGCGATGAGTTTGTAGCTTTTTACTATTCAGCGCACCGAGTTTGGAGGTTTTTGTGATGCAACGCGATGCATTTGTAGGTTTCTACTATTCAATGCATTGAGTTTGTAGGTTTTTGTGATGCAACGCGATGCGTTTGTAAGTTTCTGTGACGCAATATGATGCGTTTGTAGGCTTTTGTGATGCAACGCGATGAGTTTGTAGGTTTTTACTATTCAATGCATTGAGTTTATAGGTTTTTGTGATGCAACGCGATGCATTGGTAGGTTTTTGTGATGCAACACGATGCGTTGGTAGGTTTTTGTAACGCAATGTGATGCGCTTGTGGGTTTTTGTGATGCAAGGTGACATGCTTGAAGGTTTTTGTGATGCACCGCGACGCGTTTGCAGGATCTGCAATGGAATCTGCACTCTTTGCAATGCAACGCAATGTGGTTTCAGGTTTTTGCAATGCAACCTGATGTGTCTGCAGGCTGTGCACTGCAACGCTTGTCGCTTTTGTGATGCAACGCCATGAGTTTGTACGTTTTTGTGATGCAACACAATGCATTTGTAGGTTTCTGTGACGCAACACGATGAGTTTGTAGGTTTTTACTATTCAATGCATTGAGTTTATAGGTTTTTGTGATGCAACATGATGCGTTTTTAGGTTTTTGTGATGCAACGCGATGAGTTTGTAGGTTTTTGTGATACAACGCGATGCGTTTGTAGGTTTTTGTGATGCAATCTGATGCGTTTCTAGGTTTTTGTGACGCAACATGACGCGTTTGTAGGTTTTTGTGATGCAACGCGACGCTTCGGTAGGTTTTTGTGGTGCAACGTGACATGTTTGCAGGATTTGCAAGGGAATCTCTTTGCCCTTTTTGCGCTGCGATGCAGTGCAATGCCCTTGCCCATCACGCGCTGCAATCTGCACTTTTCCAAGGCAATGTGCTGGCTGGGCTTGCAATGGGCTGCCCTGCGCTGTGTCTGCCGGCTTCGCAATGGCACGCCACACGTCTGCAGGTTTTGCGATGCTTTTACAGCTTTTGCAACACAATGCAGTGCGTTTGCGGGTTGTGCGATGCGACCTGCTTGTGGTTTTCCCATGCGACGGGCTGCGACGTGCTCGCAGGTTTTGCAAAGCCATGTCCCCCTTTAAATTTTTGGCAACATGATGGCTTTGCCCGTTTTGCAACGTGACCTGTTTGCGGGCTTTTCTGACGCGACGCCGCGCAACGAGCGTGTCCGAAGTTTTCACAACGCGACGCGACGCAACGGGTTCGCAGTTTCCCGTCGCATCCTGCTTGCAAGTTTCCCAAGGCAACGCGCCCATTGCAAGTTTTCGCACCGTAACGCAATGCGTTTGTAGGCTTTGGCCACCCAACGCGACGTGCCTGCAGGTTTTGCAACGCGACGCACTCCTTTAAAGGTTTCGCAACGCGACGCACTCCTTTAAAAGTTTCGCAACGCAATGCCAACGCCTCTGTAGGTTTTCCGGCGCAACCGCTTTGACATTTTTTCCAACTCAACTCGTTCCCAAGTTTTTCCAATGCCGTTCGCTTGCTGGCTTTGCGACGCAAGGCGGCTCGGCAACCCTGTCACACGCTGCACACTTGCACTTCTGCAGATTTCCAGACAAGATTTCGCGGGTTTTTTGCAACCTGGCACTGCAACGCCCATTTCAACTTCGCAACGCAAGGCCCCTTTGCTTTTTTTTTGGGTTGGTTGGTTGTGGGGGGGTTTTTTTTCCATTTGCAATGCTCCAGACCCTTGCCCTGGACGCGCTGGATCGGTTCGACTGTCGCCGTTAACGCCGGTTAAATTTCCTGCAAAATCCAGCCCAAGGCTTTTGAACCGCTCCCCCCCACTTCCCGAATCCCGGCTGCGAAACTCCCGGTGACGGATAACGCGGCACAAATGACTATTTCCACTCGCTTTTCGCCCAAAATAAGGGGGGTTCTGCGTAATTTAATTTCTCTGGAGCAACCAGGCTACAATACTATAGCATTTTGAGGGGGTAAAGCTCAGGTTTGGGGCATTTTGGGGTATTAGTGGGACATTCCATCAGGTGCGGAAGCAACCGCGGGAATTTACTTACCCGGGCGATGCTTTCCTTTTGCAGCAATATCCCCCCGAAAAAAAAACCCGAACTGGGGGAGAAATGAGCCTCCGTGCCCAAAAAGGGCGGTTTTCACCCCAAACTCCTAGCTGGGAGAGGAGGCCTAGCTACTTTCATGCGTCTGCAAAAAGAAAAAGCAAACAACAAAAAAAACAGAAGGAGAAGGGGGGGAAAAAAAAAAAAAGGAAGGAAAAGCTAAAAAAAAAGGCAAGGAAAAAAGCAAGAAAAAGCAAAACAAAAGCAAGCTCGTCAGAGCAGTTTGGGGGAAAAAAGGTTGAAATCAGCTTCGCCGAGCCGCTTCCCCCATAATCCCTCGCTGTCCCCCAGTGGGCTTGTGCAAACAGCATCGGAACGGCGAGCGGCCGGGCTCCGGCCACGCTCCCCGAGCTGGGATTTTAAATAAATAAGTTCCATCTGCCGCGGGCACGGGGCAGGGCAAGAGGTTGAACCCCAGGGCCCCGTTCCGGCAGGGAATCTGCATTTCGGGGATGCGGAGAGGCGGATTTTGGAGGGGGGGGGGGTGGTGTGGGGAAATCTGTTGCTCCCCCGCCTCTAAAAACACGATTTTCCGGGTAGCACGGGAAGGAGAAACGCCGTTTTCCAAGCCCAGGCCAGCGTTGCGAATGGATCGCGTGTGGCCTATTCGGAATTAATTTGCCTTCTTTTTTAGGGACGCGGCCGGAAAATTCGAGGTCCGGGTACGTCAGGGGGAGAGGGGAAAGGCCACGAAGGCACCAAATTCCCTTATACGTCACGTATCACACATCGCCGATCGCAGTGTGCGTAGGAATAATATATATTCGTTATTATTCCAGTACTATATCTCAATCCCATACATTTTATAGACATCTATACGCTGTGTTATGTCAGATATTATAACATACAGGAGCAATGCGGTATTTATTCTCTAATATTCCCATATACGGTAATATATACGATACGATTGCAATGCTATATAATACATTATGTATTATTCCAACGTATATTATCTATTATTCCCATATATTATATTATATTATATGATATATATATGGTACGGTACCATACAATACGGTACAATATATATGAGAGCAATAAATAATACATATTATTCCCGTATACGGGAATATATATAATATAATATAATGGGAATAATACAGATACCGTATGTATTTTAATATATCTTTTTAGGCCGTTTATACGAATTTATCTATATACCGTGGAGATGCGTTTCTACCGACGCGAGCTTCACGATTTTTCTCGGGTATTTGGTGGGGGGGGGGTGGGGGGGGGCAAAAGGTCTTTTCACAGCGGTAACCTGACGAGAGACGGCGCCGCCAAGCCGGGACCCGCGAGGTTCCTGCGGGATGGGGGCAAAGAGCTACGGAAAGAGGATTTTTTTGGGGGGTGGGGTGGGGTGGGATTCGGCCCTCGCAGGACAGGCGAAAGACGATGCCGCCGGCTGTTTGCAACCCCCCCGCCACCAAACCCACCTCTTTTTTCCCCCCACCCCACCCCCCCCCCCCCCAAAAAAAAAACAAAACCCACCCCGCTCCATCATTCCAGGGATGCTTTCAGC
Organism: Larus michahellis; assembly: GCF_964199755.1. Taxonomy (NCBI): domain Eukaryota; kingdom Metazoa; phylum Chordata; class Aves; order Charadriiformes; family Laridae; genus Larus; species Larus michahellis. The sequence goes on from NC_133912.1 coordinate 862,171, forward strand.
GCTCCAAAATAATTCAGATGCGCCCCCCCGGCAAAAAAAAAAAAAAAAAAAAAAAAAAAGGAAGGATATTTCCCTTCTTGACCACCAGCCTCGCGAAAAGGAGCCGAAATTCGGTGCCTTCCCGCCCCCCCCCGCCCCGAGTTTTCACCTGGACCTGTTTTTCAGCCCTTCCCTAAGAAAAAAACAAGCCGATAAAGCGAAGATGAAAATCTATTCATTAGGATTGATAACGCTCATTAAAACCGGCTGCGTAGGAAAGCGCGACACCGCGCCGGCGAAGGGAAGGGGAAAAATGCAAATTCTTCTGCATGAAAAGAGGATATTTCCCTAATCGCCCCAATCAAACGCCGGCGCAATTATCTGTGGCCAACCCAACGGGTTAAAATTATCCTCTTCATCTCCGGACACAGTAAGGAGCCGAAAAATGTTTCATTTTAATAAAAATGAAATCCGGACCCTGCAGAAACCGGCTTCACTAATGACGTGTTTACATAGAAAAAGACAATTTCTATTTAATGGTGATTACTAGCGGGAAAGAAATTAAACTTCCCGGAGTATATGGGTTAGAGATAATGGGAAGAAGAGAAAGTTACGGAGGGGGCGTAAATCAGGAGAGCTGCGGCCGCGTGTGGCGGACGCCGAAACCGGGCAGGTTTCGCCCCAAGGATTTGCGCAGGCGGGTAAACGCACCTGCGAACGCGCGCGGGCACGCGAAGCCGCGAGGGCGCCCGCAAACACGCGAGCGCGCGGGAGAGCTTGCCAACGGCCACGCGCGTGCGCGTAACGCGGGGTCCGCCCTGCCCACGGCGGCGGGGGAGGCAAAGACACGAGCGCAAACGCGAGCAAACGGCCAAAGGCACGCGTAAGCGCGAACCTGCACGCGCCAACACGCCGGCGCGCCTCCACGGACGCGCCGGCGCGCCCACGCCAACGCGGTCCCGCGCGCGCTGACACGCGAGCACCCACGCCCCACGCCAACGCAACCCCGCGCACGCCGACATGCGCGCGCCCCTGTGGACACGCCAATGCGGCCCCGTGCAAGTCAACATGCGCGCGCCCCCACGGATGCACCAACACGCCCACGCCAACGCAACCCCGCGCACGCCAAAATGCACACTCCGCTGTGGACATGGCAGCGCGCCCACGCCAACACACCCATTCCCCCACGGACACACCAACGCGCCCACACCAACGCGACCCCACAAACACAAACAAGTGCGCGCCCCCATGGATGCACCAACGCGCCCACGCCAACGTGGCCCCGCACGCACCAACACGCGAGCACCCCCGCCCCTGCGCCAACGCGCCCACGCCAACGCGGCCCCGTGCACGCCGACACGCACGTGCCCCCGTGGACACACCAACGCGGCCCCGTGCACGCCAACGTGCGCGCGCCCCCACGGACGCGCCAACGCACCCATGCCAACGCGACCCCGCGCACACAGACACGTGCGCGCCCCCATGGACGCGCCAACATGCCCATGCCAATGCGGCCCCGCACACGCCAACATGCACGCGCCCCCATGGACACGCCAACGCACCCACGCCAACGCAACCCCGCGCGCGCCAAAATGCGTGCTCCCCTGTGGACATGCCAGCGTGCCCACGCCAACACGCCCGTTCCCCCACAGACGCGCCAACGCGCCCACACCAACGCGACCCCACGCACACCGACACGTGCGCACCCCCGTGGGCACACCAACGTGCCCACGCCGACACACCTGCGCCCCCATGGAGACTCCAACATGGCCACGCCAATGAGATCCCGCGCACGCCGACACGCACGCGCCCCCACGGACACGCCAACGCATCCACGCCAACGCGACCCCACACATGCCGATACGTGCACACCCCTGTGGACGCGCCAACGCGCCCACGCCAACGCGACCCCGCGCACAGCGACACGTGCGTGCCCCCGTGGACACACCAACGTGCCATCGCCGACACGCGCGCGCCCCCATGGACGTGCCAACATGCCCCCACCAACACGCCCGCAACACCACGGACGCGCCAACACACACACGCCAATGCGACTCCACGCACACCGACATGCGCACGCCCCCATGGACACGCCAACGCGCCCACGCCAACACGCGCGTGCCCCCAAGGACATACCAACGCGCCCACCCCAACGCGACCCCGCGCACGCCAACACACGCATGCCCCCAAGGACGTACCAGCGCGCCCACGCCAACGCAACCCCACACATGCCCACACGCGCACGCCCCCGTGGATGCAACAACACGTCCACGCCAACGTGACCCCGCACACGCCAACACACGCGCACCCCCGTGGATGCGCCAATGCGCCCACGCCAACACGACCCTGTGCACGCCGACACGCGCGTGCCCCCAAGGACATGCCAACGCGCCCACTCCAACGCGACCCTGCGCACACCGACAGGCGCGCGCCCCCACGGACACACCAATGTGCCCGTGCCAACACGCGCATGCCCCCAAGGACATGCCAACGCACCCATGCCAACACGACCCTGCGCACGCTGACACGTGAGCACCCCCGTGGACACGCCAACATGCCCACGCCAACACGCCCGTTCCCCCATGGACACGCCAACGCGCCCACGCCAACGCGGCCCCATGCACGCCGACACGCAGGCGCCCCCGCCCCCGCCCCAACGCGCCCACGCCAACGCGACCCCGCGCACGCCGACACGCGCGCGGCCCCACGGACGCACCAATGTGCCCACGTGCCGACGCGGCCCCCCGCGCCACCGCGCGACGCGCCCCCAGCCCTGGTAGCACCGACTCGCCCGTTTCCGCCCACCCAGCCCAGCCCCAGCGACGCTCCCGGGCGTCCGGGACGATTTCGTTCCCGCCATGGGAGGCAAAAAAAGTGCAAAATAGGGTTCGACCGTGGGAATCCAGGTTTTTGGCTCGCCGGCTTCCCCGCGCTGCTCCTTCCTATTCATTTTTTAATTACTCTTTTTTTTTTCGCGGGGTGGGGAGGGGGGAAATTATGACTTTTTCTCCCCCCAAAAAGCCAAGCCGAGGTCTCTTTGTAGCCGGCTCCTGCCGAGCGCGAAATAAGTTTTCGGGTTGGTGTCTGTGCCAAGGCCATTCCCATCCCGCGCCGACCTGTGCGAACCCATCCCGGGGCCAAATCATTCCAACGGCGGGCTTTAATGTCTGCTCTTTTATAGAGCGGAGCAAACATCTGCAGAACAAGCCCAGATGTGCGTCGGTCGGTCCCCCGTCTCCCCCCCAGCTCGAATTCAGGAATTTCAGCTCGGAGGCACATAATAAGGCAGTGTCTGAGATGGTTTAATAATAGTAAAATTAAAATTGTTACCGAAGCATAATGAAGAACGCGCTTGGAAGGAGGTCTGCGGGGGGAAGGAAGGGAAAAAAAAAAAAATAAAAAAATAAAAAAAAAAAAAGCCCAACCCTGAGCCGAAGTCTCCGGGGAACTGTTGGTTCAGAGGAACGGTAAACAACGCGCAGAAATGCGACTTAATTATCTTTACAACCCGAGTCCGCAAGCGGCGGCTGCAGCTTCCCCGGGGCTGCGGGAGCCGAGAGGCGCCGGCAGCCCCGCGCTAAAGCCCGAGCAGCCCCCGACCGGCGAGAAAAACTCCCCTTTGGCCTGAATTTTAAGTTAAAAACGAGGAAGCGCGGCAGCTCCGTCTCAGCCCTGGGGATGCGCAATCCTGGTTTCTCGCTCACCCGGGCAAAACGCAGCGCATCGGGGTTTGGGTTTGGGTTTTTTTGCTCAATTTTTTTTTAATTTTTAATCTTATCAGGGGCAAGAAAAGCTAATGCTTGGCTGGAACTTGGGCAGGTCTCACTGCGCACGCGACCACCATCCACACCGCGGCGGATGTGGGAAGGGAAAGAGCTTGGTTTGTGCAAGAGCCGCCCAGGGGACGCTGGGCGCCGCGGCCTGCACCGGCCCCATCGACGCCGTCGTCGGAAACATCTTCATGTACAAATATTTCTATATTTACAGATATAAGTCGGAAATCGTGTTAAAATTGAAACCGAGGATGCCGGCGAGGATGTTGGCGAGGGGCAAAGCAAGGGTTAAAATCGAAGCATGGGGATGGCTGGGATTAAACCAGGGATGCTGGAGAGGACCAGGGCAAGGACACTAGGTAGGATCAACCCAGGGATGCTGGAGAGGACCAGGGCACGGATACTAGGTAGGATCAACCTGGGGATGCTGGAGAGGACCAGGGCACGGATACTAGGTAGGATTAAACCAGGGATGCTGGCTAAAGTCAACCCAGGGATGCTGGAGAGGACCAGAACAAGGATGCTGGCTGGGATCAAGACAGGGATGCTGGAGAGGACCAGGGCAAGGATGCTTGGTAGGATCAAACCAGGGATGCTGGCTAAAGTCAACCCAGGGATGCTGGAGAGGACCAGGGCGAGGACACTGGCTGGGATCAACACAGGGATGCTGGAGAAGACCAGGGCAAGGATACTAGGTAGGATCAACCCAGGGATGCCAGCTGAAGTCAACCCGGGGATGCTGGAGAGGACCAGGGCAAGGATGCTGGCTGGGATCAACCCAGGGATGATAGAGAGGACCAGGGCAAGGATACTAGGTAGGATTAAACCAGGGATGCCGGCTAAAGTCAACCCACGGATGCTGGAGAGGACCAGGGCAAGGATACTAGGTAGGATCAACCCAGGGATGCTGGAGAGGACCAGGGCAAGGACGCTGGGCAGGATCACGGAATCACACACAGAATCACACACACACAGAATCACAGAATGGTTGGGGTTGGAAGGGACCTTAAAGATCACCTAGTTCCAACCCCCCTGCCCTGGGCAGGGACACCTCCCGCTCCACCCAGGGACGTTGGTTAGGACTTGAACCAAGGAGAGCAGATAAACTCAGAGGAAAGATGGTGGTGGTTCAGGGCAAAGAAAAGATGCTCCGTAGAACGTAGAATGGAACCAAGGGCTAGGACCAAAGCAGGGACGCTGGGGAGGATTAGCTCAAGGATGCCAGAAGCAGGCGCCGGCGCTTATCAAACCAAGGCTGCTGGCTAAATACACGCCGAGGACGCCCGCGCGGGTCACAGCCAGGCTGCTGGCTGAGATGGCATCACGGACGCCACCTAAGAGCGCATTGCAAAGGATGGCTAGGAGCGAGGTAAGCGAGAATCAAAGCAACGACTCCGGCTAGGATCCAGCTACGGCCGCTAGTCAAAAGCAAACTGAAGACGCTGCTTAAAAGCCAGCCGAGGACGCCGGGGAGGATCGACGGGGGGATGCAGGCTGGGACCGAACCAAGGCACCACCGAGCTAAAAGCCAAGCGAAGATGCTGGCTGGGACCAAAGCGAAGACGCTGGCTAAAAGCCGAGCTCAACGACTCTTTATTTTGGCTTAACTTTAAAAAAAATTTAAAAAAAAATTAAAAAAAAAAATGCTCATTTTTCCGTCTCCCCAGGCCGCCAGCAGCCCGGCGAGGCTCAGCCCCTCCGGCGAGGCGGCGATGCCTTTTTGATTAACCCGGTTGAACAAGCTGGGAAAAACATGAGCCGCTTCCTGGCCCGGTTTGGATCCCAAAAGCTCCGTCCCGCTCCTGGCTGCGGAGCCAAGGGCAGCCCGGGGCTGTCTGCGTCCCCGCCGCCTGCCTGGTCCGGGCATGCCTGTAAATCGGCTCAACCCCCCAAAACCCCACCGGCTATTCCTTACCGCGGCGCGCTTTATTCCGCAAAAATCATTTGCTGCCGCCGTTGAACTCATCCGTACGGCCCCTGGCCCGCAAATTCGGCGATATTTCAGTCAAAAAGTGCTTTTTATCCCCAATTTCTTGCGGAACGCCGGCATTTTTCCGCGCCAAGCGCAGGGCTTGGCTGTGAAACGGTGACGCTCCTTTTCGAGGGATATTCAGCTTTTATCAAAGGCTTCCAGCAACCCCAAATCAACCAAATTCCCTCCCCCCCTCCCCGCCCCGAAAATCTGTATTTAGTTCCCGAGCTCATGAGAAAACCTCAAGATTCGGGGATTTGGGGTTTTTTTTGACACCTGCTTGCATTGGTAAATCACTGCAGAGTAATTCGGTCCAACCCACGTCCTTTACCCACCCTCCAAAACAAATAATCTTCGTGCTTTGAAATTCGACAAACTGCTTTTTTTTTTCTTCTTTTTCTTCTTTTTTTTTTTTTTTTTTTTTTTTTTTTAAAATAAAGGCGATTTTTCCCCGAAACAACTCATTTTTCGGCACTCCCTCGGCACACCCGAGCTAGATTTAACCCCCCAGAAGTAACTCCAGGACAGAGAAAACTGCAAAAAACCCCCTGATTTTTCCCTGCAATGCAACAGCTGGAGGAAAAATACGGTCCCCAACCACCCGCCCAAATTACACCCAGTTTCCAAACGGGACCGAAAATAATTCCTCTGCTGAGCTTTGAAGCCACTGAAGCCGCTTCACATCATTTTTCTGCCCCGGGATGAAGATAAAATTAAGGCCCGGGTGTCGCTAAAGCCCCGTCGGATGTTGCATCCTAAAAAAAATATTAATTGCAAAATGGTTTTGTAATTCTTTTAACGAGGACGCGGCTCCGGCATGAGGAGATGCGATGCCCTGCCACCACCCCGGGCTTTTTTTTTTTCTATGCATTTGAGCGCCGGAACGTCGCAATCTGGGGCCGGGGAGGTTTGGACGCGCAGTTATACGAGCTCTGTGCTTAATGAGGGGCGCCTAATTAAGGTCGGGGAGCGCTGGCTTTGCCAGGAGACCCTGCGTGGAGCCTGGCCTGGGTTTTTTCGGAGGTGAGCATCCCCGGCCGTCTGCTCGCTCATCCCGGCAAGGTCACGTCTGCAATAATCACTTCAGCTCGGCTCACGGCACCCTCGCACCGAAATAATCCCAAAGAATATCCCGAATTATTCTGCCGATCAAGGTGTTCCCCTTCCCATGGAAGGAAAAGCAGGTGGAAAACCATGGATGCTCTTCAGTTCCTTGGAAAAAAGGAAACGGGGTTGAAATCTTGGAGGGATGCAACCCCCAGGCACAGATGCCTAATAGGATGAGGATGAGGATGAAATAATCCCAAAGAATATCCCGAATTATTCTGCCGATCAAGGTGTTCCCCTTCCCAAGGTAGGAAAAGCAGGTGGAAAACCACGGACGCTCTTCAATTCCTTGGAAATACGGAAACAGGGTTGAAAGCTTGGAGGGATGCAACCCCCAGGCACAGATGCCTAATAGGATGAGGATGAAGATGAAATAATCCCAAAGAATATCCCGAATTATTCTGCCGATCAAGGTGCTCGCCTTCCCAGGGAAGGAAAAGCAGGTGGAAAACCACGGACGCTCTTCAATTCCTTGGAAATAAGGAAACGGGGTTGAAAGCTTGGAGGGATGCAACCCCCAGGCACAGATGCCTAATAGGATGAGGATGAGGATGAAATAATCCCAAAGAATATCCCGAATTATTCTGCCGATCAAGGTGTTCCCCTTCCCAAGGTAGGAAAAGCAGGTGGAAAACCATGGATGCTCTTCAGTTCCTTGGAAAAAAGGAAACAGGGTTGAAAGCTTGGAGGGATGCAACCCCAAGCATGGATGTCTAATAGGATGAGGATCAAATAATCCCAAAGAATGTCCCGAATTATTCTGCCGATCAAGGTGTTCCCCTTCCCAAGGTAGGAAAAGCAGGTGGAAAACCACGGACACTCTTCAATTCCTTGGAAATAAGGAAACGGGGTTGAAAGCTTGGAGGGATGCAACCCCCAAGCATGGACCCTAAATAGGATGAGGATCAAATAATCCCAAAGAATGTCCTGAATTATTCCTCCGATCAAGGTGTTCCCCTTCCCAGGGAAGGAAAAGCAGGTGGAAAACCATGGATGCTCTTCAATTCCTTGGAAAAAAGGAAACAGGGTTGAAAGCTTGGAGGGATGCAACCCCCAGGCACGGACGCTAAATAGGATGAGGATGAGGATGGTTGGAAAAGAAGGACGAAGGCAATGGCCTGCATCCGTCCCGGCCGGCCGCCGGCTGGCGAGGAGCCCTGCAAGGACAGGGCGAAAATTAGCGCGAGCCATCAGCTTAACGAAGTGGAGTCTGGTGTCGTCCCCGCACTGGGTTAATGGAGCTCCGCGGCAGCAGCTGGCGCCCGCCTCGGCGAAAAATGCAGGGTTTTGCCCCGAATCGAGCCACCGAAAACAGGCTCCGGGCGAGGATGTGAACGGCTGCACGTCATCGCGGCGGGGAAAAGCCTGGCACCGCTTTTCCCCCTTTCCGGGGGCACAAATTCCCGCCAAATGGATTTAACGGATGGGTTTTCGCAGAGGCGGGGGCGGGGGCAGGGGTGGGGGGGGCGCTGAATTCCCACCACGTCTCAGACGCTTCAGCATCCCCCGAAATTGGGCCATCCCAATTGTAGAGGTTTTTCTGCTTTCTAAACCTCAAATCGCAGCTCCGGCTGGTTAAAGCAAATCTAAGGTGTCCCGTCCCCCCCCCCGCCATGGCGAGTATGGGTACCTATACGCGTTTGCATGCCTAAAAATGGCATTTTTCTAGGAAAAATCCCGCTGCGCGCACCTCGCCGGAAGGGAAAGCTCACGGGTCGGTTAGTTTCTCAAAAAGCTAAATTTCGCGGGCTTTTCTTAACGCGTTTTATCTCCTTTTCTCTCTTACAGGGAATAAAGGTGAGCGGCCCCAGGCTGGGGGTAGCGTGCGGGAATTTCTCCCGGCTCCGCGAAGGATGCGCAGCTCAGGATTTCCGTTATTATCTGGAAAGATAAATATACGGACAATGAGGAGCCCTTGTACCTATGGCAATAATAACAATGACAGTAACAGTAGTAAAAGTAATAATAATAATAATTATATCATCATCATCGTTATTGGGGCACGGGCAGTTTTGGGGGGACGGAGCTAAAGGAAGCCGTGGGACACGGAATGCGATGATCGGCGGCGGATGCTTCCAGAGGCATTTTAAATAAATAAAAAAGGGATTTTCCTGAGCTACTGGGAGATTTGCTCCCCTGGTTTGGATGAGCAAATCCGTATTCCAGCGGTTTAACACCCGGAAGAGCTGAAGCTCTCCGGCACAACGAATACGCGAACGGCACCATCCCGGCACGTATGTTATCCGGAATATGTATATGCCTGTCTTCATCCACGTCATTCAATTATAATAGATCCAATGGATGGATATAATGTAATATATCCAATATATCCAAGGTATATCCAATATATATATACTATACCCGATATATCCATCCAATATAATAGATCCAATGGATGGATATAATGAAATATATCCAATATATCCAAGGTATATTCAATAGATATATAGAAAATATCCGATCCATCCCATAGAATAGATCCAACGGATGGATATAATGCAATATATCCAATACATCCAAGGTATATTCAATAGATATATAGAAAATATCCAATCCATCCCATAGAATAGATCCAACGGATGGATATAATGCAATATATCCAATATATCCAAGGTACATCCAACATATATATACTATACCCGATATATCCATCCAATATAACAGATCCAACGGATGGATATAATGAAATATATCCAATATATCCGAAGTATATTCAATAGATATATAGAAAATATCCGATCCATCCCATAGAATAGATCCAACGGATGGATATAATGCAATATATCCAATACATCCAAGGTATATTCAATAGATATATAGAAAATATCCAATCCATCCCATAGAATAGATCCAACGGATGGATATAATGCAATATATCCAATATATCCAAGGTACATCCAACATATATATACTATACCCGATATATCCATCCAATATAACAGATCCAACGGATGGATATAATGAAATATATCCAATATATCCGAAGTATATTCAATAGATATATAGAAAATATCCGATCCATCCCATAGAATAGATCCAACGGATGGATATAATGCAATATATCCAATACATCCAAGGTATATTCAATAGATATATAGAAAATATCCAATCCATCCCATAGAATAGATCCAACGGATGGATATAATGCAATATATCCAATATATCCAAGGTACATCCAACATATATATACTATACCCGATATATCCATCCAATATAACAGATCCAATGGATGGATATAATGAAATATATCCAATATATCCGAAGTATATTCAATAGATATATAGAAAATATCCGATCCATCCCATAGAATAGATCCAACGGATGGATATAATGCAATATATCCAATATATCCAAGGTACATCCAATATATATATACTATACCTGATATATCCATCCAATATAACAGATCCAACGGATGGATATAATGAAATATATCCAATATATCCGAAGTATATTCAATAGATATATAGAAAATATCCGATCCATCCCATAGAATAGATCCAACGGATGGATATAATGCAATATATCCAATATATCCAAGGTACATCCAAGCTGTATATATTATACCCGATACATCCATCCAATAGAATAGATCCAATGGATGGATATAATGTAATACATCCAAAACATCCAAGGCATATCCAACATATACATCCCACCTTCTGTAAGCATTAACCCTTTCCGCTGCTGCTTTGCATCTCCTTTATCAAACGTCCGCCCTTTTCTCCAAAACAAACAAAAAAAAAAAACCAACCCAACTTTTCTCAAGTTTTTGGCTTTTCCCCCTCCACCCCGATGGCGATAATTCCGATTCGTCCGTAACAGCTACGGTTAAAGCATTTCCCCTCCGTTTTGGGGTGCCCCTTGCACCGCGCTTCCAAAAAGAGCTATTTTTTTTGGCAGTCTGGGCAGGCGTGACGCTCACAAAAACGCCAAGGCCATTTCGAGCGGTTTCAACCGGGTTTTTACTCATTATTTTTTTTATTATTTTTTTTTTTTTCCCGAATAAAACCCCCTGAATCCCAGCGCCGGACTCCGTGTGGTACCGGCCCACATCCCTGCTCCATCCCAACACCTGGAACCACCCCTCCGCTTCCAGCGAAAGAAGGCAAAAGGCAGAGGAAGGAGTGGGAAAATGGGGGGAAAAAAGAAAAAACAATAAATTTTAATTTATCTTTTTTTTATAATAGTACCCAGCGAGCTTTCAAATTGCAGCCAAAACCCAAAAAACCTTTGTCACAGGCGGCTGGGCCAGTACGTTTGGGAGCAGAAAAGAGTATTTTATAGCAATAAATAGATTATATCGGTGTATAGATATAGCTAGTGAGATATATATTCAAATATATATTAAAAAAATTGGTTATATCGGTGTGTATATACGTAGCTAGCGATATATGTATTTATATATATATAAAAAATTGGTTATATTGGTGCGTATATATGTAGCTAGCGATATATCTATTTTTATATATATAAAAAATTGGTTATATTGGTGTGTATATACGTAGCTAGCGATATATCTATTTATATATATATAAAAAACTGGTTATATTGGCGCGTATATATCCACTAGCCATACATAAACCCCAATATAATCTATTTATTTATCGCGAAACTTTTATTTCTTTCTAGATATATATACAGCAACGTGATTATCGCCATTAGAAATACTCTGCGCTCTAGAATAGACGGCGACGTCACCATTATTAGCAATATATTATATTGCGATAATTACGTATCGATGGAATATATTGCTTATATCGAGCTATGTCTTATGTATTTCTATAAGACACAGTTGTAGAACGTCGTGGAAATATTTATAACTACACGCATGCATCGCATTAAGGTGTTGTGTTATACAGCATTATTACACTGCTCTATATCCCGTATCTCTAGAATATATAAATGTATATTTCTAGCAATAAATAGAGTACATACGGCAGAAAAAAAAACAAACAAACAAAAAGAAAAAACTAAAAAAGTCGGAGCCCGGATACGGGCCAAACCCGCGCCGCGGCCCCCGTCCGGCGTCAGCAGCACACCCAAACCCCTTTAGAGCGGGGAAAGTTATCCCGATAAAATAAAAGAAGTTGTTTAAATAGCTTTTCCCCCCCCGCCCCCCCCGCCTTTTTTTTTTTTGGCCTTTTTTTTTTTTTTTTTTTGCCCACAGAGCTGGAGCTGGGAATCCATTAGCCTTTAATGAAGTGAAACCCTCATCTTGCCGGAGCCACCTCATTTAGCGCAATTGTTTCGCAGCCATTACGGAAAGACAATTACAAGGAAGCGGCGAGAGTAATTGGAAATGCTGGCGGGAGCTGGGCGAAATGATAATAAATAAAAATATTCCCCCTAATAAGCTTGCCAGGAGGGGGGTGGGCTGAAGAAAATCAACATAATTAGAACTGAACCTCGGCGAGGAAAAACAGACAGCGGGGTGGCGAGCGCTCGGCACGGAGAAGGCGGCGAAAAGCGGAGAAAACTTCCACTTTTCGCCCCCAAAACAGCGGGGAAGGTGTGGGGGGGGGGGAGGGAGGGTGGGGGGGGAAAGACTTTTCCCACCTGTACGAAGCTACCGGGAGCGAAAAATGGTTGGAAAGGGGGATGGCTGCCCGCGGGGATGCTCCTGCGGTACCCACCCCAGGGTGGGTTTGCTCCTCCATCACCCGCTCCGGGCTGAAATTAAAGGAAAAAAAAAAAAAAAAATGCTTAAAATCAAGATGGTTTCGCTCACGGGACGGCGCGGAGGAGCATCACGGGGTAACACGGATTTCTCCGCAGCGGAGGGGTTTTTTGGGGCGTGGAAAAAATGGATCGATTTTAACAAAACCTGGAGTATTTTAATTATCCTTAAGGATAAAAAAGGCACCGCGTGTGGGGATTTTTTTTTGGGGGGGGGGGGGGCGTATTTTGCTTGGTGAAGAAGGAAAGAAAAAGGGTTACGTCACGTTCGCAACCGTCGGCAGGTTCCTGCCTTGCTCCTAAAATCCTGGCTTTTCCCCCCAAAATAAGGCCCGTCTCCCGCGCCAGCAGCCGGGGCTCCGTCCCCATCCTCATCTCAGCCCGAGGCGGCTTCAGCTGCTCCTCCAAAGCCATTTGCGGCCAAAAAAGTCCGACAACTTGGAGCTTTGCACCCAAAAAAAGTCATTCGGGAGGGCGCCGGCACCCAAAAAAGTCCTTAAAACAGGGGCTCGCACCCAAGAAAGTCCTTAAAACAGGGGGTTTGCGGCAAAAAAGAGGCACTTTATCAACGGGGTGTGCACCGAAAAAAGCTCTTCACGCAGCGTTTTGCACTCAAAGTCCTTCAAAAAGGGACTTTTTGGGGTGCAAACGCACCCCAAAGAAAGGCCACTCAAAAAAGGGTTCGCACCGAAAAAAAGTACTTTAAACAGAGGTTTGCCCCCCCAAAAAAAGCCCTTAAAACAGAGGTTTGCGCCGAAAAAAAGTTCTTCAAATAGGGGTTTTCACCTAAAAAGGCCTTTCAAAAAGGGGTTCGGCACCAAGAAAAAGTCCTTTAAAGGGGGGTTGGCACCAAAAAAGCACTTTAAAGAGGGGTTTGCAGCAAGAAAAAAGTCCTTCCAATGGGGGTTTTCACCTAAAAAAGGCCTTAAAATGGGGGTTTGCAGTAAATAAAAAGCCCTTTAAACGTGGGGGTTTGCACCCAAAAAGCTGCCCCTGCCTCTTCCCTCTCCGCTGCCGTTCTCCGGGGGGGCTGGGTTAAACCCCCATCCCATCGTATTTTCCCGAATATAGGTGAAATGAGACCTGTAGGTGAATTATAACTGAATATAAAATGTAATTGAATAACGTGTTTCTTAGACTTTTGCTCCTACGTGGAATCTCCGGAATCCCACCGGGGCCGGTGGGAGAACGCCAACGATACTGGGAGCATCCCAATCCCCAACTGGGATGTTCCCAAAGAGCAAATACCCTCCAAAAGAATCAAATGCCCTCCCCCCCAAACCCCCCAAATTAAAATACCCCTCCAAAATAATAAAACGCCCCCAAATAAATAGTAAATACCCCAAAAGAAAGAACCAAATGCTCGCCAAAAATAAGAAAACACACCCTGAAATAATAAAATAGCCCAAATAAATACTAAAACCCTCCCCCCAAACAGCAAAGGATCCCAGATAAATAACAAAATACCCCCCCAGCATGATAGACGACCCCCCAAATAATAAAACACCCTCCCCCCAAAATAAAATAGCCCCCAACATAATAAAATTTCCCCCTCAACATAATAAGAAATCCCAAACACATAAGAAAATGCCCCAAATAAATAACAAAGGACCCCCCCAAATAATAAAATACCCTTCAAAATAATAAAACATCCCAAATGGATAATGTCTCCCAAAGTAAGATACACCCCCAAAATCATCTCCCAAATAAATAACAAAATACCCGAAATAAATAACAGAATACCCCCCAAAATAATAAAAGATCCCAAATACATCACAAAATACCGTCCCAGAAAAGCAAAATACCCCCCCGAAATAATAAAAGATCCCAAATAAATAATAAAATACTCCCCAAAATAATACGATCCGCCCCCAAAATAACAAAGTATCCCGAATTAATACCAAAATAGCCCCCCCAAATGTACAAAATCCCTCAAAATAATAAAAGATCCCAAAGAAATAACAAAACGCCCCCCCAAAATAGTGAGATATGCCCCCAAAATCATAAAGCGCCCCAAACAAATCACAAAATACCCCCCAAAGCGATACAATAATCCCACAAAATAATAAAATATCCCAACTAGAGAATAAAATATCCCCTCCCCCCCCCAAAAAAAAAGAGGAAAATCCCCCCCATCCGAGCCCCAGCCCTCCGGAGCGCAGGCGACTTTCATTTAAAAACCACGCACGGTTTTTTTCCTCGCCATTCCGGAACTCCCTTCCCACCGTTATCACAGAACGCCATCGGAGATAAACCATTTTTATTTCCCTTTTTTTTTTTTTTTTTTTTCCCCCTTTACGGTGGGATTTTTCAGCAGCGCATCCCGCTTCCCGCCCCCCGTCCCCGCCCCCGCGGCCCCGGCTCCCATGGAAGTCAACTCACGTCGAGAGTTAATGTTTCGTTAACATATATTCTTTTTTTTTTTTTTTTTTTTTTTCCCCCCGTTCACATACGTATGTTATTTTTTATTTTAATTTGCCGTATTCCTCCTCGGTCGCCGATTACGGTGCTCTCAAAGGGCTTGGCGCGATTTTCCCCGTAACTTTTTTAGCCTTTTCGCCTTCCCTACGCCACAGGTGATGCTCCCGCCATGATACCGTGGTTTTAAATAATACTAAATAATATTAAATAGTCTAAAATACTCTTAAACACTATCACGTGGCATTAAAGGTTATTCGCTCCTATGACATATTAGTGATAATTATTAAAAATAATTAAATACGCGCGCACAAATATTTAAGAGCTGCAAAATGCCGGCGCTGCCGAGGCGGTACCAGCGGGGAGTCCCGGTGGGAAGATGTTGGGCAAAGCTCCCGCAAACTGGGGGGAACTGGGCTATTTTGGAGCTTTTTTTTTTTTCTTAGTTCCCCGGCGCAGGAGGAGGGAAGAGGGAGGCAGCGGTGGGGGCTCGCTGGGAGCGCGCAGGGAGCGTGCTGGGGAGGGCAAGTGGGAGCTGGTGTGTGCTGGGAAGCGAGCAGGGAGCGCGAGCAGGGAGCGAGAAGGGAACAAACACGGGAAGACACACGGGAGGATGAATGGGAGCTGGAGATGAGCTGGGAAGCGAGCAGGGAGCGAGCAGGGAGAGAGCAGGGGAAGACACATGGGAGGAGGAATGGGAGCTGGAGATGAGCTGGGAAGCGAGCAGGGAGCGTGCACTGGAATGTTCATGGGAGGATGAATGGGAGCTGGAGGTGTGCAGGGAAGCGAGCAGGGAACGAGCAGGGAGAGAGCCGGGACCGAGCACTGGAACACACATAGAAGGATGAATGGGAGCTGGAGATGTGCTGGGAAGCGAGCAGGGAGCAAGCAGGGAGCGAGCACTGGAATATACATGGGAGGATGAATGGGAGCTGGTAGTGGGGAAGGAAGCGAGCAGGGAGTGAGCAGGGAACGAGCATGGGAACACACATGGGAGGATGAATGGGAGCTGGAGGTGTGCTGGGAAGCGAGCAGGGAGCGAGCAGGGAGCGAGCACTGGAACATTCATGGGAGAATGAATGGGAGCTGGAGGTGTGCTGGGAAGACTGCAGGGAGCGAGCAGGGAGCGAGCAGGGGAAGACACATGGAGGATGAATGGGAGCTGGTGGTGGGGAAGGAAGCGAGCAGGGAGCGAGCAGGGAACGAGCAGGGAACAAGCATGGGAACACACATGGGACGATGAATGGGAGCTAGAGGTGTGCTGGGAAGCGTGCAGGGAGCGAGCAGGGGAAGACACACGGGAGGATGAACAGGAGCTGGAGATGCGCTGGGAAGCGTGCAGGGAGCGAGCAGGGAGCAAGCAGGGAAAAACACATGGAAGGATGAATGGGAGCTGGAGGTGTGCTTGGAAGCGAGCAGGGAGCGTGCACTGGAACGTTCATGGGAGGATGAATGGGAGCTGGAGGTGTGCAGGGAAGAGTGCATGGGAGCGAGCAGAGAGCGAGCAGGGAACGAGCATGGGAACACGCATGGGAGGATGAATGGGAGCTGGAGATGTGCTGGGAAGCGAGCAGGGAGCGAGCAGGGAGCGTGCACTGGAACATACGTGGAAGGATGAAGGGGAGCTGGAGGTGTTGAAGGAAGCGAGCAGGGAGCGAGCAGGGAATGAGCATGGGAACACACATGGGAGGATGAATGGGAGCTGGAGATGAGCTGGGGAGCGAGCAGGGAGCAAGCAGGGAGCGTGCAGTGGAACATTCATGGGAGGATGAATGGGAGCTGGAGGTGTGCTGGGAAGCGTGCAAGGAGCGAGCAGGGAACGAGCACTGGAATATGAATGGGAGCTGGTAGTGGGGAAGGAAGCGAGCAGGCAGTGAGCAGGGAATGAGCATGGGAACACACATGGGAGGATGAATGGGAGATGGAGGTGTGCTGGGAAGCGAGCAGGGAACGAGCAGGGAGTGTGCACTGGAACATTCATGGGAGGATGAATGGGAGCTGGTGGTGTGCTGGGAAGCGAGCAGGGAGCGAGCAGGGAACGCGCACAGGAACACACATGGGAGGATGAAGGGGAGCTGGAGATGTGCTGGGAAGCGTGCAGGGAGCGAGCAGGGAGCGAGCAGGGGAACACACATGGGAGAATGAATGGGAGCTGGTGGCGTGCTGGGAAGCGTGCGTGAGAGCTGGAAGCGTGCACGGGAGAGCGCCAAGGGACATGCCCGGGGGCTTACGAGAAGCACACCCGGAGCGCGCACGGGAGCTGGAGGTGCGCAAGGAACCGCGCGTGGGAGCTGGCAGTAATTACGGGCGCAGGAACAGGAGCGCGCAGGGAGCGCGCGCGGGAACTGGAAGCGTGCGTGGGGGGCGTGCGAGGGAGCGCGTCCGGCTGGGAGCCGGAGGGGTGCGAGGATGCACGGCCGGGAGCTGGGAACGTGCGTGGTGGAGCGCGCAAGGAGCGCGCGCAGGAGACGCTCCCAACTGGGCACCTCCTTCCCGAGGGAGTCTCGAGGCGCCCACTCCAAATCCCGTCGGATTGGCCAGAATTGGGAAAATTCACTATGTAATTAGGTATTAGCTATATTCTACGTTGCCTATATTTTCTGTTATATATATAATAAACACGCCGGAGTTAATATAGGTTATTATACGACGTATACTGTGCTACATATAGTTATATAGAGAATATGGATTATATATTATCCATATATCAATGTTATCGATATATTACATATGATATATTCTGAATATGGAGTCTAATAGAGTTTATTGCATATATACACTATATAATATCGATATATGTATTTAACATATACACTATATAATATCGATAATACAGTTACTATAGTTAATACAGACAATATAGACGACGTAGAGGATATAGAAAATATAGATGCTGTAGATAATAGAGGTGATATATAGAATCACAGAATTCTATATATAGGTGATATAGATATAATTATATGAGATATATATAAAATAAATATAGTTAATATGGAGTTAATATAGTTTTTTGTTCTTTACTGGAGCTCTGGCTAAAGGGACGGTGATTTTCTCGAGCTGCCTCTCTGGAAAACGATCACCTCTGTTAATTATTATCTATTCTATTCTATTAATATATTATATAAGCTACATGTTATGTAGCTTATAAATATCTTATATACCATTTATTTTATGCTGTGTATTATACGTATTAGATATATTAGATATATGGCAAGCCAACCCCCCGATTTGGCCCACATTTGATAAGACGCTATGGATTTATTTAGTATTTCTTTCGGGAAATCAAACCCCGCAGTTCAGCCCCCAAAAGCCACCCCCAAAAAAGACGGGAAAAGCCCCCCAAATCTTTGCCGCCCGTCGCAGGAGATCCCCCTCCACACGCCTCCCCCCCCCCACCCCGCCGCCCGACCCCGGCCAAATTTGCCCTATTCCGACACATTTTATGAAAGGGCTGAGATTTCATTCCGGCATCAGGATTCGGTGCCTTTATCGGGCTCGTTTCTCAGTTGATAGAAATCTCTTACAATAATATTTGAGATACGTCCCGATCCTACGTCCCTAAATTGAGATATACTGAGAAAAAACAACATTTGAGATGTTTGAGACTCTCTCCTTTAGAGGGATCTATTCTAGTCCATTCTGTTCTAATTAAGCCAAAGTGAATTTGCTCGGATTCCGGTGGGGAACGGTGGAACGAGGGATTTTGAGGTGAAAAACCGGCACCGTGCTACAGCGGTGCGCAGCCTTCCCTGAAATTGCAAGAATTTCCTTCCCGAATTCCCTGAATTCGTATTTCCTAAATTTCTAGAATTTCTTCAATTCCTTTTCCGGAATTTGTGGATTTTGCAGGATTTCGCTCTTTGGAGAAAATCCAATTTATTCTTCAACACATTCCCCTTTTTTTTGCCGCAACGCCCCGAGACGCCGCTGACGACTCGGGGGTTATTTGAGAGCCTCAAACCCCCGCTCGGATTTTTCCCGATCAACCGCCTCCGGCTCAACGCCAAAAACCTCTGGAATTTGGTCCTTCGCGACCAAGAAATACATCGATTTTTCTTTTTTCTTCGGCCGGGCGAGCGCGTCCTGACGCAGCAAAAAAGCGGGATGCAGGGAGCAACTCCGCTGTATTTTTGGGGGGGGGGGACGGAAAAGCTTTTGCTTTTTTTAGGGGCGACAAAAACGAATTAATTCGCCGCGTTCGCAGCCCGTAATCCCCACGGGGTTGGGGTGGTTGGGTTGGTTTGTGGTTTTTTTTTCCGGTAGCCGAGTGGAAAGGTTTATTTAGCCGGCAGCGGCGATGGCTTCGCAAAACATTTTCCCCCTATCCTGCAGGGAGAACCGCACCGACCGAAAGGAGATTTAATTAGCGAAAATCTCGTTAGGCAAACGAAATTATCCGTAAGACAATACTCCTCTGGACAGGGGGTATGATTAAACAAAGCCATTAATTGCGAAAGGCGCTCCAACAGTCGTCTTGGCTCGAGGATGGGGTGGGGTGGGGGGGGATATTTTTTTGGCGGGGGAGGGGGGGGTGTTAATGATAAGACCCCTCCGTGCTCATTAGCGCGCCTTGATTGCATCGCGCAAATTGCAAAGCCGGCAGGCGCCGACCCGCCGTTAAGTCGGGTTTTTTTTTTTTTGGGCTGTGGTTTCCTCGCCCCCTAAAAAAAAATAGGGAAGGAAAAAATGAAAAAAAAAAAAAAAAATCTAAAAAAAAAAAAAAAAAATCGGGCATTTTGGAAAATTCCAAATTTGGGGTTCAATTTGGGAAATCCCAAACCGGGAGGGAGGGGGAGGAGACTGGTAGCCGCCGGGAGCACGCGCGCGCCCGCGTCGCGCCGCCAAGCCGTGAAAACGCGATGGGTTTTTTTTTTTTAAAGTTGTTTTAAAGATATTTTGACGTTATTTCTAGCCCGTCCTCGAGACGCGTTCACGCTGGTCCCTAATGACGGCCGGGAGCACCGCGGCATCCCCGCGTCGTTACGCTAACGGCGTTCGTTTAGCCGGCACGGCACTATAGGGAAAGCTAAAATAGCTGAGAGCACGAGCTGCTGTACTTAATAATTCCCCGTGATTTAAAATCCGAGGTTATAACAACCGGCTGGAGAAGAGAAGGGAAACGCCGCCGTTCTTTTAACCTTTCGCATCGTGAGCATATTACGGCGCGACCTATAAAAAGCAGCGATTCACGGCAAGAAGAGCCTTCCCTTTCCCAGGAAGTGCTCCAGGACGCTCGAAAAAAATGGAGAAAAAAAGCAAAAAGCTCCTAAAACAGGCACCCAGCGAACGGTCAGGGATTTTTTTATATATATAAATATATTTATTTTTTTATATCTCTCTCTCTCTTGTTCGAGAGGAATCGCGGGGCGCTCACGCCCACCGCCGCCCCAGCGGCACGCGCTGTCTCCCATTTTCCCGCATCCCGAAAATGCCGTGCGTTTTCCCCCCAGCCGTCGGTTGCCAAGCGAAGCCTGGAGGAAAGCCGCCGCCGCCGCAAAAAAAAAAACAAAAAAAAAAAAAAAAAGGGAAATTTGGAGGGTATTTTTAGGCGCTGAAAACAAACCGGGGACGCGTCGGGTACCGGGGAAGCGGGGGGGACACGCTGGAAGGGGGCAACGACGGATGTCGGAGGAATGACCCACCTGATGCCAGCAGGAGCAGGAGGTAATTAAGAAATCCCAATTAATTCAATCCGGGCTGGCAGAGCCCCGCAACCGCCGGAGAGGGTTTTGCAGGCACCCTCGGCAAGAGCCCCCTCTAATTTTGGGTCCATTTGAGCCCCGTTTGGCCAAAAGCCTGGCAAACCCTTGCACAGGGCGGCACGGTTCAGCTCCCCGTAAACCCCTGCCGACGCTTAGATTAGATTATAATATATTATATATACGATATCTATATAAAATGGGGACGTATGGTATTATATATTCATAGTATTCCCCAATATATCTATCGTATTCCCCAATATATACGAATTACAGATCGTATAACATATAACATATATCTTACGACACCATTATGAAATATTCCCCCATATATACGGAGGAATATGTATATATTTCCCAAAACGTTACATTCGCAGTACTTGATATCAATATATTCCCCAATATTTTTTATATATATATACATATAAATATATCTCATAGAATCGGCGGATGCCGGGTTGGAAGGGACCTATATAAAATATATATATTATATTTCCGTAGAGAGAGAGAGAGACGTCTCGCCAATCTGGGTAACCATCCCATCCCGCCAGTCTTTGCTAATTGAGGTGCCACACCGGGCTCTTCGCTAACGAGCGCCCTGGTAGGGGGCTTTAATTAGGGTTCTTTGCCGATTTTGGGTACCATCCCACGGGTCTTCGCTCATTTGGGTGCCACACTAGGGTCATCGCTAATTGGGATGGCCGGCGAGCATCTTTGCTAATTTGGGGTAGTCTTTGCTGATTTGGGTACCAACCCACGGTCTTTGCTAATTAAGGTGCCCTGATGAAGTCCTTCATTGGGGTGCCCTGCAGCGGACTTTGCTAATTAGGGACCCCGGCACAGAACTGGCTGGTCTGGGTACCATCTCATGGTCTTTGCTGATTTGGATGTCCTACTGGGATCGTTCATTTAGGTGTCTCGCGAGCATCTCCGATAATTTGGGTGCCACGCAAAGATCTTTGCCAATTTGGGTACCATCCCATGGTCTTTGCTAATTAGAGTGCCCTGTTGGGGTGTGTCATTTGGGTGCCCTGCATGGACCTTGGCTGGACTGGGTACCACCTCATGGTCTTTGCTAATTAGGGCACCCTCTTGGGGTCTTTCATTTGGGTGCCCTGCATGGACCTTGGCTGGACTGGGTACCACCTCATGGTCTTTGCTAATTAGGGCACCCTCTTGGGGTCTTTCATTTGGGTGCCCTGCATGGACCTTGGCTGGACTGGGTAACATCTCATGGTCTTTGCTATTTAGGGCACCCTCTTGGGGTCTTTCATTTGGGTGCCCTGCATGGACCTTGGCTGGTCTGGGTAACATCTCATGATCTTTGCTAATTAGGGCGCCCTCTTGGGGGTCTTTCCTTTAGGTGTCCTGCGAGCACCTCTGCTCATTTGGGCGCCCCGCAAAGATCTTGCTAATTAGGGTGCCCTGTGAGGTCTTCACTTAGGGTGCCCTGTGAGCACCCTGGGCTGTTTCGGGTGCCCCGCGAGCGTTGCTGCTGATGCAGGCAAGTCCTCCCAAAGCCTTTGCCCGTGTCGGTGCCACGCCAGGGTCTTTGCTAATTAGCCGAGCGTCTTTGCTCGTCACGCAAACCTTCAGCAGCAGGCGGCTGCGAAAAGACGCCACGGAGGCGACATCCGCTCCTGCCCCCGTCCCAAACCCTCCGCCGGCGAGCACGGTCACGCCGGAACCTCCCGAAATCCTCCTCCGCAGGCCCCCCCGCCCCGGCGCCCGGCGAACACCTCGTATTTTGCTAATTGTACAAACCTAATGGGGGAAGGAGCTGGCGGGGGGCGGGGGGGGGGTGGGGAGGGAAAGGGTAATGGCCATCAGGCCAGCAATAAACCAAAATTAATGGTCCGCGGGAAGAAATCATGTCCACTTAATACCAGCTTGGAAACTCTAATAGAATAATGGAATAGCGAGGGGGGGTTGCTCCGTGCGGGGGGCGCGGGAGGCGAGGGGGGAAGAGCCGCCGGGGAACGGCGGGAGAGGAGCCGGACGCCAGCGTGGAGGTGGCCAGAGGGGAATCCCGCGGGGAAACACCTTTGCCGGGGGCCGTGCCCGAAGCTGGGGGAATATTCTCTTTTTATTTTCTTTCTTTTATGTTATTTTTTACACTTTTTTTTTTTTTTTTTTTTACTGGCTCGCTTCGCTTTTTTCCCTCAATTTTCTTTTTTTTTTTTGCTTTTTTTTTTTTTTTCGCTCTTTGCCTTTCACTTTTTACTTGTTTCGTTTTTCGATTTGCTGGTTTGTTCTTATTTTCTTTTTCCTTCTTTATTTTTCAGTTTTCTTACTTCCTTTGATTTCCCTTTTTTAAACTTATTTTTCAAGTCTCTTTTTTCTTTCCTTTTTTCTGTTTTGTCCAGTTTTCTATTTTCTTTTTACTTTCTTTCGATTTTCTTTTTTCCATTATCTTTTTAACTTTTTCCACCTGTTTTCTTCTTTTTTAATTGTCTTCCCTTTTCTCTTCTTTTTTCCATTTTTATTCTTGCCCGTTTTCCTTTTTCTGTTTATTTCTTTTTTTCCGATTTTCAATTTTTTTCCTTATCTTTTTTTCTTTCGTTCATTTTTTTCCAATTTTCTTTCTGTTTTGGTTTTTTGGTGGGTTTTTTTTTGCCCCTTGAGAAAGGAAAACTCCACAATTCCCCTGCCACATCGGGGGGGGGAAAATCCCACCCAAACCTCTAACCGCCCAGGCATTCCCAATCCCTATTTTCAGTATCTCCCATCCAACCCTTTCCCCAGCCCTGCTTCATCCCAGTAAAAAATTAAATTATTTCAGGATTTTTGCCCGCTCTGGGATGAAAAACCAAGTGTAGGAACACCCCCATTCCCGGCAGAGAGGGACGGGGAGGCGGCAGATCCCAAACTTTCCCTTCGGATTAAATAAAAAAAAAACACCCCGACGCGAACAACTTTCGCTCGGGAAAGTTTGGGCGCGAGCAAAGCCCTTAATTCCAGGAAAACCGGGATTAAAAGCGGATGTGGAGTATTTATATGAAGTTGTGTAAATACAGACGCCGCAACCTGGCGGACGTCACCAGCGCTTTTAAAAATCCAAAATATGCGACGGAAAAAAAAAAAAAAACAAACCAAACCCCGCGTTTTCCAATCCCGGAGCCAAAAAAAAACCAGTAAAAACCAGTGGGTTTTATTAATGCCTCAAATCATACTGGCGATGTGAGGATGCCCTCTCGGCCAGCATCCCAAAACCAGGCTGCGATCCCCATCTCCGGCTCTGGGACGGCTCCCCTCCAGCGATGCCAGCCCCGCACCGTGGAGGCTCCAGAGCTTTTTTCCTATGGGAAAATCCCAGGGGTTTTTTTCCCCCTCAAAATGCCAGAGGAGGGGGATAATTATTAAAAAAATGCTCCTGCTGTTGAGGAGCCGCTCGGGGATGGAGGAGGATGGGGATGAGGGATCATCCCGGGCTGGACCAAGGATGCTCGGGGATGCTCCAACTCCACGTGCTCATGGTGAGCAAGGACATACGGATGATCCCAAGCTGGACCAAGGATGCTCCAGCTCCCTGGACATGGCGCGAGCAAGGACTCACGGATCATCCCGGGCTGGACCAAGGATGCTCAGGGATGCTCCAGCTCCACGTGCTCATGGTGAGCAAGGACACACGGATGATCCCAAGCTGGACCAAGGATGCTCCAGCTCCCTGGGCACGGGGCGAGCAAGGACGCACGGATCATCCCAGGCTGGATCAGGGATGCTCGGGGATGCTCCAGCTCCACGTGCTCATGGTGAGCAAGGACACACGGATGATCCCAAGCTGGACCAAGGATGCTCCAGCTCCCTGGGCACGGGGCGAGCAAGGACGCACGGATCGTCCCAGGCTGGATCAGGGATGCTCGGGGATGCTCCAGCTCCACGTGCTCATGGTGAGCAAGGACACACGGATGATCCCAAGCTGGACCAAGGATGCTCCAGCTCCCTGGGCACGGGGCGAGCAAGGACGCACGGATCATCCCAGGCTGGACCAAGGATGCTCGGGGATGCTCCAGCTCCACGTGCTCATGGTGAGCAAGGACACACGGATGATCCCAAGCTGGACCAAGGATGCTCCAGCTCCCTGGGCACGGGGCGAGCAAGGACGCACGGATCATCCCAGGCTGGACCAAGGATGCTCGGGGATGCTCCAGCTCCACGTGCTCATGGTGAGCAAGGACACACGGATGATCCCAAGCTGGACCAAGGATGCTCCAGCTCCCTGGACATGGCGCGAGCAAGGACGCACGGATCATCCCGGGCTGGACCAAGGATGCTCGGGGACACTCCAGCTCCCGACGCGTAGGGGAAAAATAAGCACCAAGCATGGATACACTCAATTCCCGTCTTTTTCCCCCAAGGATTCAGGCTATCCAGATAGAAAAAACAACCGGCCACCAGCCGGTTTCAACACCCCCACCCCCCCGCAAAGCAAAAGGAGGGGCCGCTCCTCTAAATAAAGCCGGGATATAACCAAGGGATGCGCTGGACGGGCCGCGCTGGTGTGGCAGGATGCGGCCGCGGCGGCGGGGGGGGGTGGTTTGGGGGGGGGGGATGGCGGGGCCGGGCTGTAAAACGGCTATTTTAAGACGAGATATCGTTTCACCAACAATTTCCCTGGGTTTCAGGTGACACCGACCCAGCGTCCCGAAAATAAACGGGCGACCGCCCCGCCTCCCCCCTCAAAGGGAATAGAAATATAAACGTTAACCGTAATAACGCAGACGCCCCCCAAAAAATTGATATTCACGATTTTTCTTCTCGTCTGTTATTTACGGGGAGGGGAAGAAAAGCACGCCAAGGGCGAAGAGCGCTTTGGATTTCGGCAAATATTTGGAAATCCTCCTAATTAAAAGCACACCGGCCTCAAAGATGCGGCGGAGATCTGGAGCTTGGGATCACGGAGGGATCTGGGGGATTTTTACCCTGACTTGGGGAGTTTTCCCCCAGAAATTAAAAAAAAAAAAAATAAAATAAATATGAGTTACCGCTCTCCGGGCAGGATTGGTCCCCGCCAGCCGCGCGCTTGGGGTTTTGGTGCCCAAAGCGGCAGCAAAAATGGGATGCTCTGCGTGCCAAAACGGCAAAAATCGTTGGAAAAATTACGGTTTGCTGATTTTTTTTTTTATTTTTTTATTTTTTTATTTTTTTTTTTCTACCTTGCCGCCCGCAATGAGCCCAACGGGGATTTTTGCTGTTTGGTTCCAAAAACTCTCCCATTTCGGCTCATCCCCGTCCTTGCAGTCGTATCACTGCTATTGGACAGCAAAATAATTCCATATTATTTTATTATATTATATTATATTATATTATATTATATTATATTATATTATATTATATTATATTATATTATATTATATTATATTATATTTATATTATATTGTATTATATTTATATTATATTATATTGTATTATATTGTATTGTATTGTATTATATTACACTACACTACACTATATTTTATATATAATAAATTCAAAGAATTTTGGGAAAACAGACCGATCTCTTCCTCGAAAACTCCCATTTCTCAGCTGGAAAAATGGCTCTGCACCTCTCGCGGAAGATAAAACATCACTTTTTGCAGCCAAAACTCGCTGGGCAGCAAGTCTGGGAGTTCTTTCGGACTCTCGTTTCCGCCATTCCCGGGACCTCAACCTCCGCGCTATTTCCTTCCCTCGCTCCCGAATCGGACGCAAAGTTTGAAATCCGTGTCGTAACCAAAAAAAACCAAAAAAAAACCCCCCAAAAAACCCCAAACCCCAGCACCAGGGCAAAGGGTTTTCCCAGGAACCTGAGCATCCGCGACCCTCGCGCCCTTGAACGCTGGCGGGACGGACGGCGGGAAGCGGTGGTTTTCCCTGGAAATCGCCCTCGTACGGCGTGCCGGCGTCTTTCGCCCGCCCCCCAAAAAAAAAGTTGCGCTCTTTCGTTACGCATACCCGAGGGGGGGGCGGCGGCGACGGCCAGCTCGAAGCTCGGGTGCGCAGGATGCGACCCCGACTTTTTCCCGCCACCCCCCCCCCGCCAAAAAGCGGGGACGACGGCGCACGGCCAGCGCTCGCTCCGCTCTCCCGCTGGATAATTCCCTGCCACAAACCAATCCATCGGTGATTATCCATCAACCCATTGATAACTCGCCACCATAAACGCCCCCCGCCCCCGATTTTCTATTACAAATCAATCAATCGATGGGGTTTGGGTTGTTTTTTTTTTTATGGTAAGTCAATTAGAATTAAATCGAATTTAATTCGATTTAGGTTCGCTGGCCGCCGGGCTAAACGCCACCGTGCATTCCTCCCCCCCCCCAAAAAAAAAAAAAATAGCAGGTATTTATAGCCCGCGCGTCTCATCCCCGCCGCCCTCGGCCCCAGCGATTAATTAAATTAGCACAAAGAGGGGCTTGTTGAGCGTCTCCGGCCTCGCCAAGTCGAGCCGGCGAACAGGAAACAAAGGGTGGGATTCTGTCTGCGGGGGCTGAAGGGTGCTGCGCGTCCCCCCCGGGGGCTGCAGCCGGGACGGGGTTGGGGGGGGGGGTGCCCGGGGGGGCGATGTCACCCCACGGGGTGGGAAAAGGGACCCCCGCGGGATGTGGGGCGCAGGGGGTGAGGCGAGGCTGGGAGAAGGGGCTTGGCTGAGGGGGCTTTGACAAGGGGGGCTTTGCTGTGGGGGTCTTCTAAGGGGTCTTGCTAAGGGGGCTTTGCTATCGGGTCTTGCTATGGGGGTCTTTGCCAAGGGGGCTTTGCCAAGGGGTCTTTGCTATGGGGGTCTTCTAAGCGGTCTTGCTATGGTGGTCTTTGCTAAGGGGGCTTTGCTATGGGGGCTTTGCTAAGGGGGTCTTCTAAGGGGGTCTTGCTAAGGGGGCTTTGCTATGGGGGCTTTGCTAAGGGGGTCTTGCTAAGGGGGCTTTGCTATGGGGGTCTTCTAAGGGGGTCTTGCTAAGGGGGCTTTGCTATGGGGGTCTTTGCTATGGGGGCTTTGCTAAGGGGGTCTGCTAAGGGGGTCTTGCTAAGGGGGCTTTGCTATGGGGGTCTTTGCTAAGGGGTCTTGCTAAGGGGGTCTTTGACAAGGGGGCTTTGCTGGGGGGGGGGCTTGCTAAGGGGGCTTTGCTATGGGGGTCTTCTAAGGGGTCTTGCTAAGGGGGTCTTTGACAAGGGGGCTTTGCTGGGGGGGGGCTTGCTAAGGGGGCTTTGCTATGGGGGTCTTTGCTGTGGGGGTCTTCTAAGGGGTCTTGCTAAGGGGGCTTTGCCAAGGGGGTCTTGCTATGGGGGCTTTGCTGTGGGGGTCTTCTAAGGGGTCTTGCTATGGGGGTCTTTGCCAAGGGGGCTTTGCTATGGGGGTCTTTGACAAGGGGGTTTGGGGGGGGGGCTTGCTAAGGTGATCTTGCTATGGGGGTCTTGCTAAGGGGGTCTTTGCCAAGGGGGGTTTGCTGTGGGGGTCTTCTAAGGGGTCTTGCTATGGGGGCTTTGCTATGGGGGTCTTGCTAAGGGGTCTTGCTAAGGGGGCTTTGCTATGGGGGTCTTTGCCAAGGGGGCTTTGCTAAGGGGGCTTTGCTATGGGGGTCTTTGCTAAGGGGTCTCGCTATGGGGGTCTTTGCTGAGGGGGCTTTGCTATGGGGGTCTTTGACAAGGGGGCTTTGCTATGGGGGCTTTGCTATGGGGGTCTTTGACAAGGGGGCTTTGGGGAGGGGGCTTGCTGAGGCGATCTTGCTATGGGGGTCTTGCTAAGGGGGCTTTGCTAAGGGGTCTTTGCTATGGGGGTCTTCTAAGGGGTCTTGCTATGGGGGTCTTTGCCAAGGGGGCTTTGCTAAGGGGTCTTTGCTATGGGGGTCTTCTAAGGGGTCTTGCTAAGGGGGCCTTTGCCAAGGGGGCTCTGCCAAGGGGGCTCTGCCAAGGGGGCTTTGCTAAGGGGTCTTGCTAAGGGGGTCTTTGACAAGGGGCTTTGCTGGGGGGGGGCTTGCTAAGGGGGTCTTGCTATGGGGGTCTTCTAAGGGGCCTTGCTAAGGGGGCTTTGCTATGGGGGTCTTTGCCAAGGGGGCTTTGCTGTGGGGGTCTTCTAAGGGGTCTTGCTAAGGGGGCTTTGCCATGGAGGTCTTGCTATGGGGGTCTTTGACAAGGGGGCTTTGCTATGGGGGCTTTGCTATGGGGGTCTTTGACAAGGGGGTTTTGGGGGGGGGGGGCTTGCTAAGGCGATCTTGCTATGGGGGTCTTGCTAAGGGGGTCTTTGCCAAGGGGGGTTTGCTGTGGGGGTCTTCTAAGGGGTCTTGCTATGCGGGTCTTTGCCAAGGGGGCTTTGCTAAGGGGGGCTTTGCTATGAGGGTCTTCTAAGGGGTCTTGCTAAGGGGGCTTTGCTAAGGGGGTCTTGCTATAGGGGTCTTGCTATGGGGGTCTTGCTATGGGGGTCTTGCTAAAGGGGCTTTGCTGTGGGGGCTTTGCTATGGGGGTCTTTGCCAAGGGGGCTTTGCTGTGGGGGTCTTCTAAGGGGTCTTTCTAAGGGGGTCTTTACCAAGGGGGCTTTGCTGGGGGGGGCTTGCTAAGGGGGTCTTGCTATGGGGATCTTTGCCAAGGGGACTTTACTACGGGGGCTCTGCTAAGTGGGTCTCGCTATGGGGGTCTTTGCTAAGGGGGCTTTGCAAATCCCACCTGGGGGGTTCCCAGCCCGGGGGAAACCCAAACCCCTGAGCCCTTCCCAACTCATCCCAGGAGTCGGCGAGCGCTCCCGCACCCAGCCCTTCTCCGAGCGCAATTAATTCCGGGTGAAAAAGCTCCCGGTAATTCCCGCAGGGATAACGGCGCCGGGAATTTCTCTGCCTTCCCCCCCACCCTGTCGAGCCAAATCCCACCATAAATGGTTGCAGGGAAAATAACACACACACACACACACACACCCCCGGTGTCTACACCTTGAGATAACCTTGGCCACTTTCCAGACGTTCTGCTGTTAAAGATGCCACTAAATCGCTTTATTTGGTGGTTTTAGCGTAAATATTCTTGCCGGGTCCTTCAGTGAAGTTGTTTGGGATGTTAATTTTAAAAAGGGAGGAAAGGGGGAAAGGAACAACCTCTGGTTTCGGAGGTTGTTTAGGTAAGGAGCAATGATTTAGCGCGGCGCAGCGTGGGATTAAAATGGAAAAGGTGACGTTAAATAGAAGGAAAAGCTCCCCGGGATAAGGAGAAAATGCCAAAATGCTCAAAAAGAGCGAAAGGCAACGCAATAAAAAGCGACAGCGGGAATTGGAGGGGGGGGGCGGGTGTCAGGTTTGCACGGGGAAAAAATATCGGGAATGGGGAATATACACGTGATGGGGATTGGTTTGGGGTGAGTCGCTGGCAAAAGCTGGAGGAGCGTCCCTAAAACGGCACGAGCGTCCCTAAAACTGCACCAGCAGCCCTAAAATGGGACCAGCAAGCCCAAAATTGCACCAGCGCGCCAAGAATTGCACCAGCGTCCCTAAAACCGGACGGACATCCCCCCAAATTGGCATAAGCACCGCTCACATCGCGCCGGCATCCCGAAAACTGCACCAGCATTCCCAAAATTGCATGAGGATCCCCAAAGTTCCACCAGCCCCCCCTAGAACTGCAGCATCCCCAAAACCGGACCAGCATCCCCAAAATTGCACCACCATTCCCAAAACGGGACGGGCGTCACAAAAATCAGATGAGCGTTACCAAAATGGGCCAACCATCCCCAAAATTGCACTGCCATCCCCAAAATTGCATGAACATCCCCAAAACTGGACGCGCATCCCCAAAATTGGACGAGCGTTTCCAAAATTAGATGAGCATCCCCCAAATTGCTCCACCATCCCCAAAAATTGGACGAGCATCACTGAAATCACACCAGCATCCGTCAAATTGCGCCGGCGTCCCCAAAATCACACCAGCATCCCTAAAAATGGCACCAGAATCCCCCCAAATTGCATCCCAGCATCCCCAAAATTGCACCAGCATCCCCAAAATTGGTCGAGCATCACCAAAATCACGCTATCATCCGGAAAATTGCAACAGAATCCCCAAAATCGCACCAGCGTCCCGAAAATGACACCGTTCATTAATGCTAAAATTCTACCAGCATTCTCAAAATTGGATGAACCACCCCAAAATTGCACCGGCATCCCCAAAATCACGGCACCGTCCCGAAAATTCCACCAGTCCCCCTAGAATTGCAGCATCCCCAAAATTGGACCAGGATCACCAAAATTGCACCACCATCCCCAAAACTGGATGAGCATCACCGAAATCACACCACCATCCCCAAAATCGGACAAGCATCCCCAAAGTTGGACGAGCATCCCCAAAATTCCAACTCAATCCCCAAATTTGGATGATCATCCCCAAAATCGCGCCAGCATCCCCAAAATTCCACCATCATTCCCGAAATTCCACCGTCATTCCCAAAATCGCACCACCATCCCCAAAATCACAGCAGCATCCCCAAAGTTGGACGAGCATCTCAGAAATTCCCCCACAATCCCCAAATTTGGATGACCATCACTGAAATCGCGCCAGCATCCCCAAAATTCCACCATCATCCCCAAAATTGCACCACCTTCCCCAAAATTCCACCATCAACCCCGAAATTGCACCGTCATTCCCGAAACTGCACCACCATCCCCAAAATCACAGCAGCATCCCCAAAGTTGGACGAGCATCCCCAAAATTCCACCACAATCCCCAAATTTGGAAGACCATCACCGAAATCGCGCCAGCATCCCCGACATTCCACCATCATCCCCAAAATTGCACCATCATCCCCGAAATTGCACTGTCATTCCCGAAATCGCACCACCATCCCCAAAATCGCACGAGCATCCCCAAAGTTGGACGAGCATCCCCAAAATTCCAACTCAATCCCCAAATTTGGACGACCATCACCGAAATCGCGCCAGCATCCCCGACATTCCACCATCATCCCCAAAATTCCACCATCATCCCTGAAACCGCACCGTCATTCCCAAAATCACACCACCATCCCCAAAATCGCACGAGCATCCCCAAAGTTGGATGAGCATCCCCGAAATTCCACCGCAATCCCCAAATTTGGACGACCATCACCGAAATCGCACCAGCATCCCCAAAATTCCACCATCATCCCCAAAATTCCACCATCATCCCTGAAATTTCACCACCATCCCCGAAATCGCACCACCATCCCCAAAATCGCAGCAGCATCCCCAAAGTTGGACGAGCATCCCCAAAATTCCAACTCAATCCCCAAATTTGGACGACCATCACCGAAATCGCGCCAGCATCCCCGAAATTCCACCATCATCCCCGAAATCGCACCGCCATCCCCCAAATGGCGCCAGCATCCCCAAAATGGGATGGGCATCCCTAGAAATCCCCCCGGGATCCCCCAAAATCCCCCCGGGATCCCCCAAAAGAGCAGGGCGGCCCTCAGCCGCAGGCGCCGCGGGGAGCCGGCAGAACCCCAGATCCAGCGGGATCAGGCTGCGTTTCCAGCTCCTGTCCCGGGAAAAGCGCCGGATGGGGAGGTTAGTTTTTTTGGGGTTTTTTTTTTTAAAAAAATTTCCATTATTTCATTTTAAAAATTCTTTCTCGAAGGGCGCGAACCAAGCGGGGCCGCCCTTCCCGTTATTCACCAAGGGGCTTGAGAAATCCCGGGAAAAAGGGGGGACGCTCCAGCCTGGCCCCGGGAAGGAAAGTCGGGAGGAAAATTAAATCTTTCTAAAGCTTTCTAACCTTTTCCCGGGCACTTTGTACAAACGGGATTTTCTTGGGATGGAGAGAATAAAGAAGCGCTAAAATGTATTTATTGATTTTACCTCTTCCCGCAAAATTAAGGCGCCGAGAAGCCAGATTTTGGTCGGGGGTTTTCGGGGTTTTGGGGTTTTTTTGTTTGTTTTTTTTTAATAATTCTATTTCAAGCGGGTGAGGAGCGGGGTCGGGGAGAGGATCCCGGCTGGCGAGAAGGAGGGATGGAGGAGGCGGGATGCGGGATGCTCCGGAGGGGGAGTCGCGTGTGTGTGTTGTGTCCGTGTCTCCCCCCGCCATCTCCCGGCCGATTATTTATAATTATTAATTATAAGCGTCAAGTGGCATTTAAAAACAACATTTTCAAGGTTTTATAAACCATAAAGTGCCATCCGACGACGGATATATCCGTACCAGACCTGTCCCGCCGCCCCCGCCGCCAAAAAAATCCGGGGAACGACCCGGCGCCGAGCAGATGAGGTTGAGATGGAACCAGTTAAAATCCAATATTCTCCTCTCTTAAAAAAAAAAACAAAAACAAAAAAAAAAAAACCACAAAATTGGGGGGAAGTTTTGACTCGCTGCCTGATGGATGGTGGGATTGCGGCGGCGTATCCGTCCATCCGTGAGGTTTTCCCCCCTCCTCCGCCGCCCCCGGGGTCGCGGAGAAAAAAAGAAAAACAAAAAAAAAAAGAAAAAAAAGGAAGAAAAGAAAAAAGAAGCTCCCGAAAGTGAAAAATAACAGGAAAAGAAGAAAGAAAAAGGGGGGGGGAGGGAAGAAAAGCGAAGAAAAGGTGAACAGGAAAAAAGGGGAAAAGGGGGGAAAGGGGAGGAAGGGGAGGAAGGGGGGGGGGAAGGAAAAAAGGGGAAAAAAGGAAAGGGGAAAAGAAAAAAGGTAAAAAAAGGAATAAACAGGAAAGGGAAAAAAGGGAAAAGGGGGAAGTGGAATAAGGGAAAAAGGGGAAAAGGTGGAAAAAGGAAGAAAGGAAAAGGAAGGGAAAGGAAAACGGAACAGGAAGGAAGAGGAAGGGAAAAGGGAAAAGGAAAGGGAAAAGGGAAAGGAAAGGGAAAAGGGAAAGGAAAGGGAGAAGGGAAAGGAAAGGGAAAAGAGAAGGGAAGGGAAGGGAAGGGAAGGGAAGGGAAGGGAAGGGAAGGGAAGGGAAGGGAAGGGAAGGGAAGGGAAGAGGAAAGGGAAGAGGAAAGGGAAGAGGAAAGGGAAGAGGAAAGGGAAGAGGAAAGGGAAAGGCAAAAGGGAAGGGAAGGGAAAAGGGAAAAGGGAAGGGAAAGGGAAAGGGAAAAGGGAAGGGAAAAGGGAAAGGGAAAGGGAAAGGGAAAGGGAAAGGGAAAGGGAAAGGGAAAGGGAAAGGGAAAGGGAAAGGGAAAGGGAAAAGGAAAGGGAAAAGGAAAGGGAAAAGGAAAGGGAAAAGGAAAGGGAAAAGGAAGGGAAGGTGAAAAGGGAAGGGAAAAGGGAAAAGGGAAAGGGAAAGGAAAAGGGAAAGGAAAAGGGAAAGGAAAAGGGAAAGGAAAAGGGAAAGGAAAAGGAAAAGGAAAAGGAAAAAAGGAAAAGGAAAAAAGGAAAAGGAAAAGGAGAAGGAGAAGGAGAAGGAGAAGGAGAAGGAGAAGGAAAAGGAAAAGGAAAAGGAAAAGGAAAAGGAAAAGGAAAAGGAAAAGGAAAAGGAAAAGGAAAAGGAAAAGGAAAAGGAAAAGGAAAAGGAAAAGGAAAAGGAAGGAAAAAGGAAAAAAGGAAAAGGAAAAGGAAGGAAAAAGGAAAAAAGGGAGAAAGGTGAAAAAAGAAAAAAGATGGGGAAAAAAAGGGGGCAAAAAAAAAAGAGGAAAAAAGCAGCTTTTCCCATGACGGACAATGCCGGGGGGGTCCAGGCTCTAAACTCAAGCCAAAGCCCGACGCCGGGCGCGGGTGGGGGGGGGGCGGCATCTCTCACGTGCCAGAAAAAAAAAAAAAAAAAAAAAAAAAACGGGGCGAAATAAAATCGGAACCACTCCGACCGCTCCAAAACCGGGATTCTTTTTAATTGGCTTTATGGGATTTACTGCCAGGGGAAAGGCGGCCACGGGGAGAGCCGAGCAAAACCAAAAAAACGTGGGTTTGGTTATAAATTTTTCATAGTTTTTTTGCGACACCTTGTTAAAGTTGAAAGTTCCGTATAGAACATTATGGGGGGGATTTTTCTGTATTCCCATCCATCCAAGTAGGATTTCACGGCAGTTTGCAAAACTCCTCCTCCACCCGCACCGAAATAATCGGGGATTTGGGGTTTTTTGGGGTTTTTTTTCAGCTTTTGGCACGAAACTTGAATTTTTTATGGCTTTTCGGTGGGGGCTACCTGGATATTTGGGATTTTCCTGCCTGGATTGTAGCCGGCGGAGGCGGGACGGGAGCGGCGGCACGGCACGGGATGCTGAAAGAGGGTTGAAGGGCGGAGAGGAAACTCGAATTCCACGGGGGGGGGAAAAAAAGGAAGGAAAAAACGAAAGGAGACGCGAAACGGAGGAAAGAAAAAGGAGGAGCTCCATTTAGAAGTGAAAATTAAAATGAAAGTGAAAATTTAAATGAAAGTGAAAATGAAAATCATGAAAATTAAAATTAAAATTAAAATTAAAATTAAAATTGAAATTGAAATTGAATTAAAATTAATAAAATGAGAACTAAAATAAAAATCGATGTAGTAGCAAACCGGAAATTAAAAGTGAAGGTAAAATTAAAAAATCAAACAAAAATAAAAGGGAAACAAAACTGTAAGAACAACGAAGTCGAACAAAAAATAAGGTAAAAAAAAATAAATAAATGAAACCTTGAAGGCGGCGGAACGTTTTTTTCTGGCGGCAACAAGCCCTTAAAGGGGAGTTTTCGAGCCTCAAGCCCTTCTTCCCCCTCGCTCCCCCGGCATCGGTCCCTCGCCGCATCTGCGTCTCGTTAGCCGCCAGGAGCATCATCCCGCTAGAGCAGCGCTGACCCCCCCGCGCCCCCCCCCCCCCAAAAAAAAAAACCCAAAAAAAACCCTCTTTTTGGCCTCTTAAAAAAAAAAAAAAGAAAAAAAAAAAAAAAGAACCCCAAACAATACGCCAGCAGCTCGCCAATATTTCGCCAACGCGGATTTCACTGGAGGTGTGGAGCAACGAGGGTTGATTTTCCCTTTCGGAGGAATAAAATAAAAGTTTCTCTTCGGGGGAATAAAATACATTTTTTTTCAGAGGCCAAAAAATAAGATCTAATCGTATTTTTTCAGCGGGGGGAAGAGGAGAGGCCGAATTCCCGGCTTATTTATACAGCTGCAAACCACAGCTGGGCAAAGGCGACCTCATCCCGCCGGGATCACGGCTCCATCCCGCCGGCATCACGGCTCCATCCCGATGGCATCGCGGCTTCATCGTCCCAACGGGATCGCCGCTCCCTCCCAGCCCCGAACACTGGTTTTTCCCATCGGGATTACCTGGAGCACCACCTCCGTCCCGGCGAGGCTGGAGGATGCTCTAAACCAAGACTAAATTTAATCGGGGATTAATTCCCATCCCGCCGGATTATTATTTTGAGCCGGCATCTTAACGATCCGATTAATGACGCCGGGAAATCATTTATTTTTTGCACTAATTAGAGGACATTTGTTAACACCGTTCTTTGGTGGCGGGGAGAATGATTTGGGAATCGAGTTATTCGACGGCACGTGGGATATGAAATTTGACCCGGAGTTGTCCGGATCCACAAAATGATCCCGCCAACACTCCAAAAAAAGCAGTTTTTCCGCATCCCGGAGTAAAATAAGGATGGGGAATGATGGGGGGTGGGATGCTGGGATGCACGAGGGGTACCCGCGACCTAAAAAAAAGGAGATATTGATGCTCGCTCCAGGGTCAGGGATGTCAAATCTCCCCCATCCCATCGCCGGGACTAATTAAACTCATTATTTTAAGCCGGAGCAGCTTCCAGGAAAATAAATTAGGCAAAAGTGGAGGTGTCCCCGGCACCCTGGGTTATTTTTCTCCCCATCCTCAGGAAACAGCCGGC
This sequence comes from Larus michahellis, assembly GCF_964199755.1. Lineage (NCBI taxonomy): Eukaryota > Metazoa > Chordata > Aves > Charadriiformes > Laridae > Larus > Larus michahellis. Next base: position 898,528 of record NC_133912.1, read on the forward strand.
GGGTATCCCCGGCGCAGCTCCATCCCCGACAGGGTACCCAGAGGCGCGGTCCAGCCCCCGCATCCCGCGGGATGAGGATGGCCGGGTGGAAGATGCTCTTCCCGGCGGGACCGCGCGGCGGTTTAACTTTCCTGGGAGGGGAAAAAAAAAAAAATGCCGATTATTGCTCGGAGACTTACGGATGCCGGCGATCAACGTGAAAAGGAAAAAAACGAACGTGAAGTTAGTCAAAGTTTATCGGAAAAGCAAAAATTGCCCGAAATCCAAAGCTGCCCCTCTGCAGGGACTTGCTTTATCCAGGATTTGGGAAAAAAGGTGATTCCCTGGTGGTCCGGGGGGATAAAACCCTCCCCTCACAACACAACTTTCAGCGTTTACTTAAAAAAAAAGAGATTTCCTTGAAAAAAAGGGGGATTCCCTTTAAAAAAAGGAGATTCCCTTAAAAAAACAGGGAATTTTCTCAATGAAAAGGTGATTTCCTTCAAAAAAAGGGAATTTCCTTAAAAAAAAAAAAGATCTCCTTTAAAAAAAGTTTCCCTTTAAAAAAGGTGTCTTGGAAAAAAAAACGATTTCCTTAAAAAACAAGGCGTTTTCCTTAAAAAAGGCGGCAATTTCCTTTAAAACAGGGAGATTTTCTTAAAAATTTAGATCTCCTTAAAAAAGGGGGAGATTTCCTTAAAAATGGAGATTTCCACTAAAAGAGGTTATTTCCTAAAAAAAAAAAAAAGGCGATTTCCTTAAAAAGGTTATTTCATGGAAAAGCGAGGGATTTTCCTTAAAAAAGTGAGATTTCCTTTAAAAAACGGGGAGATTTCCTTAAAGAAAGGGTATGTGTGTGAAAAAAAAAACAAAGGAGGAATTTCCTTAAAAAATGGGAGATGCGAAAAAAAAAAAAAAATTCCTTTAAACAAAATGATATTTCCTTAAAAAAAAAAAAAAAGGCCATTTCCTTAAAAAAAGGCGGTTTCCTTAAAAAAAAAAAAAAAAGGCAAAAAAAAAGCTATTTCCTTTACTTCCCCCTCCCAAAAATGATGGAGGGAGGTGGGAAAATCCTTCCTGGAAGCCGGGCAGGGACGCTGAGCATCACTTCCATCCCCTTTTTGTCCCCCTACCGTGCTATCGAGGGATGTTTAATGTCATAGCTAGATAAAATATTACACGTATAAAGTTATAAATATATAAAATTTAAAATTCAGGGGGTTACGCCCCCCCCCCCTCCCTCCCCAATGCTGGCTTTGGGAGGCCAGGGCTGCAAACTGCCTTAAAAATCCCGATTTTGGGATGAGGGGGAGCGCGGCATCTCCCTCCCTGCCCCACGCCGCCAGCTCCCCTATTAACCTCTCCCATAATTAGCCGCGAGCAATTAACTTTTGCCCCTAACGAAGGAATCTCAGCGCGGGGACTTAAATAAAATAGGAGGGGGGTGGGGGGGAAATAATAAGGGGGAATCCCGATTCCCGTCATCCGTCTGCTCCGTACGCCTTAACCCCCCCCTCCCAAAAAGGTCTTATTTTTTAACCTAACTCACCCCAAATCCACTTAATTCAGCCAAAATCCACTTAATTCCCCCAAATTCCTCTCCGCAGCCGCCGGGAGGGCTGCGAACCACCCCCCCAAAAAAATCTTTCGGGGGTTTTTTGGTTTTTTTTTTTTTTTTTTGGAGTCCTCACCTCCCTTTTTCCCCGCCGGGAAGATTCCCAAATAGACCGAGCGGGGACTTTGGGAAACGCGACGCCCCAAAGTTTCGCCCGAACCGGGTCCACTGAGCCCCTACGGTTTTTTTTTTAGGATTTTACGGAAAAAAAAAAAAAAAAAGATGTAAAAAAGCCAAATTAAGCTGTTTCCCCTCGTATTTTCGGCGTCTCCCCGACAGACAGCTGCCCCCGCATCCCGGCCAAAAATAATCCATCCCCCCCCACCCCCCTCCCTCCCCTTTCCCTTAATCTAATCTCTCCGGCCGGGAGTTTGAAAATATCCCGCCGGGTTTAGGGTTTCCCGTTACCCGGAGAGTGGGAAAAAAGATCCCTGGGAGCCAGAAAAACCGGGAAGAGCCCGAACAAAGAGCCGGAGCCCAAGTTGAGCCTCGACGCCCCGGTGGGGACCATGGATGGAGCGCGCGTGTGTGTGTAGGGGGGGGGACACGACGACGATGACGCCCCCCCCACACACACCCCCTCAAATCCTTCCGTAAAACTTCCCGAGCTGCGCGATGCCGCCGGCGGAGCCACCCTCCTGCGGGATGGGAATACGCTACAAAAAATTCAAAATCCATTCCAAATAAATCCGCTAAAACATTCAAAATAAATTCAAAATAAACAGAATTATTTTAAACACACCGCACACACACCCCCCCACACCCCCCCCCCCGCGCCGCGGCGAAGCTGCTAAAATTGATTTTTTTTTTTAATTTTTTTTTTTTTTTTTTTGCATTTATCCAAGCCTTTGGGTACGGGGTACAGGGGGGGGGGGGGGGGTCCTGGGGGTGTACTGGGAGAACTGAGGCGCACTGGGAGAAGGGGATGGGGGGGCTGGGGGGGGTGCGTGTGGTGCCCGGCGTAGGGGGCCCTGAAAGGCGGCGCGTTGTGTTACAACACCCCCCCCCCCCCAAGGTGGGTGCCCTGAGGGTGTTGGGGAGGGGGGGGCACCCCAAGACCCCTTTGGACTGGGGGTGGGGCAACTTTCCAGCTGTAAAATGCAATGAGCTGGAAGGGGGGGGTGTGGGGGGGGGTCATTGCAACCACTGGGGGGGGTGGCTGCAACTGGTTGAGGGGGTCGTAGCCCCCCCGAGGGTCATTGCAACCGGCTGGAAAGGGTGCAACCTCCCCCCCCCCCCCCCCCCCCCGCGGGGGGCATTGCAATCAGTTGGGGGGGCTGCAAACCCCCCAAATGGCATTGCAACTGGATGGGGGGATTGCAGCCCCCCCCCCCCCGGGGGGGGTGCATTGCAACTGGCTGTGGGGGGGCTGCAAAGGGTATTGCGACCGGCTGGGGGGGCTGCAACCCCCCCAAAATGGCATTGCAACGGGCGGGGGCAGGGGGGGGGGCTGCAGCAAGTGCGGGGGTATTGCAACCAATTTGGGGGGGGGCTGCAAGACCCCCCCCCCCCCGGGGAGGCTGCAACCGGCGGGGGGGGGGGTGGATCTGGAACTGGCCGGGGGGGGGGGGTGTGCAACCCCCCAGGAGCATTACAACCCCCCTAGGGGGGCTGCAAGCGGCCGGGGGGGGGGTCTGCAAGCAGTCCGAGGGCATTGCAACTAACGGGGGGGGGGGTGTGCAACCCCCTCGGGGGGAGCATCGCAGCCAGTGGCGGGGGGGGGGGGGAAGGCTGCAACCGGCCTGGGGGGGCTGCAACCCCCCCGGAGGGGTCTGGAACGGGCCGGGGGGAGGGTCTGCGAGCGGTCCGAAGGCATCGCAACCGGCCGGGGGGCTGCAACCCCCCCGCCAGGAGCACTACGCACCCCCCCGGGGGGGGCTCCTACCGGCCGGGGGTGGGGGGGGGGTGTCCGGAACCGGCCGGGGGGGGGAGGCGGCGGGCTGCAGCACACACACACACACACACACACCCCCGCCGCGGGATGATCGCAACCGGTCCGGTATTGGGGGGGCGGAGGGTGAGCGCGGGGGGGGTCACCGCAGAGAACCGCAACGGCGGGGGCAAACCGCAGCCGGCTGGAGGGCAGCCCGGAGCGGGGGGAGTTCGCGCGGGGGGGGGGGGGGGAACCGGACACCGGGGACAGAGGGATACACAGGCACCGGGGAGGGGGAGGCGGTGCGGAACGGCAAGTTACTTCCCTCACCGGAGGGGATGGAGGTTGGTTGGGGAGAGGGGGGGGGGCGGGAGGTGGTGGTGGTTGGGGGGGGAGGTTGGTAGGAGGTGGTGGGGGGGGGGGGGGGTCCCCGCCACCGCCACACGTGCCCCCGCCGCCCGGGCCGCTTTGTCCGCGTCGCTGGTGGCGGCTCCGCCCGCCCCCGCCGGTGAGTGACAGCCTACCTGCCCGCCAATCTTCATCACCGCCGCGCCGGCCCTGACAGCGCGGCCGAGCACCGCCGCCCGCCCGCCCGCCCGGCCCCGCCGCTGCCGCCGCCGCCGCCGCCGCCGCCGCCGCCGCCGCCGCCGCGACAGGCCCCGCCCCGCCCCGCCCCGCCCCTCCTCCCGCTCCCCCCTCCCACCGCCGCCACGCGCCACGCCCCCGCCGCGCCGCGCCACGCCCCGCCCCGCGCGCCACGCCCCCGCCCCGCGCGCGCCGCCCGGCGCCCCCTGCTGGGCCGCCGCCCGCGCGCGCGCGCCCCCCCCCCCCCCCAAGTCCTGCACCTATTAATTGTTATTAATTGTTATTAACTCGGGGGGGGGGGGGGGGTGGGGAATTCTGGCTGCCCCCACCCGACTTTTGGCCACGTGGGACATTGACAACCCCCGTCTGCCCGGGACATGGAGTGGCTTCCAGTGGGGGCACTGGGAGTGCTGGGGGCACTGGGGGCACTGGGAGTACTGGGGGGCACTGGGGGCAGTGGGAGCACTGGGGCACTGGGAGCATTGGAAGCACTGGGGGCAGTGGGAGTACTGGGGGCACTGAGGGCACTGGGGGCACTGGGGGCACTGGGAGTACTGGGGGCACTGGGAGCATATGAAGCACTGGGGACACTGGGAGCACTGGGGGCACTGAGGGCACTGGGGGCACTGGGGGCATTGGAAGCATTGGAAGCACTGGGGGCACTGGGAGTACTGGGGGCACTGGGAGCATTGGAAGCACTGGGGGCACTGGGAGTACTGGGGGGCACTGGGAGTACTGGGGGCACTGAGGGCACTGGGGGCACTGGGAGTGCTGGGAGCAGTAGGAGTACTGGGGGGCCCTGGGGGCACTGGGAGCACTGGGGGTAGTGGGAGTACTGGGGGGCACTGGGAGCACTGGGAGTACTGGGGGCAGTGGGAGTACTGGCGGCACTGGGGGCACTGGGAGTACTGGGGGCACTGAGGGCACTGGGGGCACTGGGAGTACTGGGGGGCACTGGGGGCAGTGGGAGTACTGGGGACACTGGGGGCACTGGGAGCATTGGGAGCACTGGGGGCAGTGGGAGTACTGGGGGCACTGGGGATAGTGGGAGTACTGGGGACACTGGGAGTACTGGGGGGCACTGGGAGCACTGGGGGCAGTGGGAGTACTGGGGGCACTGGGGATAGTGGGAGGACTGGGGACACTGGGAGTACTGGGGGGCACTGGGAGCACTGGGGGCAGTGGGAGTACTGGGGGCACTGGGAGCACTGGGGGTGCTGGCAGTACTAGGAGCATTGGGAGTACTGGGGGGCACTGGGAGCACTGGGGGCAGTGGGAGTACTGGGGGCACTGGGGGCAGTGGGAGTACTGGGAGCACTGGGGGCAGTGGGAGCACTGGGGCACTGGGAGCATTGGAAGCACTGGGGGCAGTGGGAGTACTGGGGGCACTGGGAGTACTGGGGGCACAGGGAGTACTGGGCGCAGTGGGGGCAGTGGCAGTACTAGGAGCAGTGGGAGCACTGGGAGTACTGGGGGGCACTGGGGATAGTGGGAGTACTGGGGACACTGGGAGCACTGGGGGCAGTGGGAGTACTGGGAGCACTGGGGGTGCTGGCAGTACTAGGAGCATTGGGGGCACTGGGAGTATTGGGGGGCACTGGGAGCACTGGGGGCAGTGGGAGTACTGGGGGCACTGGGAGCACTGGGGGTGCTGGCAGTACTAGGAGCATTGGGAGTACTGGGGGGCACTCCTCAAGCACCCCACATTCCTTCCTCGAGCATCCCAACTTTATTCCTTGACCATCCGAAATTCACTCCTTGAGTATCCCAAGTTCATTCCTCAAGTGTCCCAAGTTCACTCCTTGAGTATCCCAAGTTCATTCCTTGAGCATCCCCTGTTTGCTCCTCAAGCATCCCACATTCCTTCCTCGAGCATCCCAAGTTCACGCCTTGAGCACCCCACCTTTGTTCCTCGAGCATCCCAAGTTTATTCCTTAACCATCCGAAATTCATTCCTTGAGTATCCCAAGTTCATTCCTCAAACGTCCCAAGTTCACTCCTTGAGTATCCCAAGTTTCTTCCTTGAGTATCCCGTGTTTGCTCCTCAAGCACCCCACATTCCTTCCTCGAGCATCCCAAGTTGATTCCTTGAGCATCCCGTGTTTGCTCCTCAAGCATCCCACATTCCTTCCTCGAGCATCCCAAGTTTATTCCTTGAGCATCCCCTGTTCCCTCCTCAAGCATCTCATTCCTCTTCCCCCGTTCCTGCCGCCGATGGCCAACGCGCTTCCTCGGCTGCTCTCGGCATCTCACGCTCCCCCTCTGGGAAAAGTAGCCGGGCCTGGATTTTTTCCCCCCAAAAAAATGCCAAAGCCGCTTCTTCCCTGCGGCGTTTGTTTTCCGGAGGTTAATCATCATCCCTGGTTAAAACTTCCCAGCGGAATTGCCTCCGCTTCGGCACCCACCCGTGGAGTCTCGCTGTATTTTTTTCGGTGGTAAGTGAAAAATTTGTACTTAATCTTGGGGGGGTTTCCCCACAAAAGCGTCTTTCAGCTCTACCAGGTCACCCCGGGTGGTCTTTTTTGGGTCAGATCTCGTCCTGCCGGCCCCCGAGCCCCCCCAGATCCGCCTGGTGGCATTAGGGATCCTCGGATGGGATGCAGAGCCCGGCTCTGGCGGGGGATTCCGGCGGGAACCGACCTGCATCCTCCCTCCCTGGACCACCCTCCGGCGCCCGGGATGCAGGCGGTACCCGGTTGGGCGAGATCTCCAAACCCAAACCCAACAGACTCCTCCATCACGCACCTTATTCCACATCCCCATCCCAAGCCGGCTGGAAAACCTCCCTGAAATTACACACGTGTCCCCCCACTCCCTTTTTGGGGGGGGGTCTCCCAAAATTCGGGGGTAGTGCCGTTCCCCTGCCCCAAAGCCGGGCCGTGGGCATCTTCCGGGGCGGGGGGGGGATGGTTTTGGGGGGTTTTTTTTTGGCGCGCTCCAAGTCATAAATATATAATTACCGCAAACGAATCGGCGCTCATTCGAGAGCGCACGGACGGTTCCTTCCCAAAAGCGACGAGAGCTCGGAGCGAGTTTGCTAAAATATTAAACATTTGGCAAGAGCGGCGACGTATATAACCGGCGATATTTACATTTTTACATAACGGGCTTCGGGAGAAAACAAATTACACAAAATATAGCGGTTTAGTCTCCGTCGTTTGACTGCTCCTCCATAAATAATTCAATTCTCTTTCCAAGATTGCATTATTGCTCGTGTCGGATTTCTCTAAGAAAACTCTGAGCGGGATAGTCTGAAAAATACATAAGAGCGAAGCCGGGTAAATTATTCAATGATGGATGTTAAAAAGGAGACGGGGTTTTTGGGATGCAGGCGGGGCCGGGGCTGGGCTCCCAGGGCTGAGCGATGGGTTGGGGGGTGAGAGGGAGAGAGTCACGGCGTCGTTTGGGTTGGAAGAGACCTTGAAGATCACCGAGTCCGACCGTTAACCCGACAACTGCCCAGCCACCACCAAACCCCGTCCCTCGGCGTCACGTCCACACGTCTTTTAGACACCTCCAAGGACGGCGACTCCACCACTGCCCCGGGCAGCCCGTTCCGGTGCTTGACAACCCTTTCCGTGAAGAAATTTCTCCTAAGATCCATCCTAAACCTCCCCTGGGGCAACTTGAGGCCGTTTCCTCTTGTCCCATCGCCTGTTCTCTGGGAGAAGAGCCCGACCCCCCCCGGCTACACCCTCCTTTCAGGGAGCTGTAGAGAGCGCGAAGGTCTCCCCTCAGCCTCCTCTTCTCCAGGCTGAACACCCCCAGCTCCCTCAGCTGCTCCTCACAGGACTTGTGCTCCAGACCCCTCACCAGCTCCGTCGCCCTTCTCTGGACACGCTCCAGCCCCTCAACGTCTTTCTTGGAGTGAGGGGCCCAAAACTGGACACAGCCCTCGAGGTGGGGCCTCCCCAGTGCCCAGCACAGGGGGACCGTCACTGCCCCACTCCTGCTGGCCACACTATTGCTGATACAGGCCAGGGTGCTGTTGGTCGCCTTGGCCACCAACCGCTGGCTCATATTCAGCCGGCTGTTGACCAACACGCCCAGGTCCTTTTCCGTTGGGCAGCTCTCCCAAGCCTGGAGCATCCACGAGGTTGTTGTGACCCGAGTGCAGGACCCAGCACTTGGCCTTGGTGAACATCACACCATTGGCCTCAGCCCATCGATCCGGCCTGTCCCAATCCCTCTGCAGAGCCTTCCCACCCTCCAGCAGGTCGACGCTCCCACCCAACTTGGTGTCATCTGCAGACTGACTGAGGGTGCGCTCCATCCCCTCGTCCAGATCGGTGATAAAGATATTAAAGAGAACAGGCCCCGGTACCGAGCCCTGGGGAACACCACTGGTGACCGGGCCACCAGCTGGATTGAACTCCATTCGCCACCACTCTCCGGGCCCGGCCTCCAACCCGTCAAAAAGTCCACCCAACCAAGCCATGGGCAGCCAGTTTGTCCGGGAGAAGCCATGGGAAACGGTGGCAAAGCCTTCACTGAAGCCTAGGTAGACAACACCCGCAGCCTCTCCCCACCATGCTAAGCAGGTCACCTTCTCCTAGGAGATCGGTCAAGCAGGGACATCCCGTCCAAATGGCAAGCCGGCGCCCTGGGAGGGTGTCCCACCCCCCTCAGAGTTCAAGGATGATAAAAAGGGGTCCCTAAGGAAAATGTAGGACTTGGTTCAGATCAGATGCTGCTCCAAACCGGCCCAGCTCGGACGGCGGTGGTACCCACCAGCCCTCCATCCCGCCGGCTCGGGCGCCGCATTGCATCCGGCTTCACCCTGCCCCCCCGGCGCTGCGTTGCATCCGGATTTTTAGAAGACGTTCAGGACAGACGTATTCCTCCCCGCCTTTCCAAACCGCTCAACGAGTTTCAAGAAGAGAAAGGAAAAAAATCAACGTCACCCAACGCAGCCTTAAGAGCAACATAATCAACCCGGGACCGGACACCCAGGCAGTTGTTTGTCCGACTCCGTGATGCTTGCTCCAAATCCGGGCTGAAATTAAGGGATTCCCCAAATTTTAACGATTTATCTCCTGGATGATTTCCATTCAAGCTGATTCCCCTCAGTTTGTGATACTGCAGATCCCCCCAGGATAACTAACTCCTCTTCTGAAATATGTTTATTTTTACCTCTGCGTGCGATTTTCCTGGGAATAATAAGAGAGAGAACCCAAAAAGATTTACGGCACCGGGGCGACGGCGTTATTTCTGAAGCCACCGTGCATTTTAAACGGTCTCAGAGACGCAACCGAGAGCAAGTAACGCTACGCAGGTTTGACAACTATTAATAGAGAAATACCCGGGAGAATAAAATTAAAGGCTTTATCGATAATCCATAGGCACGAGGAGGATGTATTAAGAATAAATGATCGATGCCGGGATGGCTCGATATTCCCGGAGGTTTCCCCGTGAAAGATTAAATAAGATGAAAGCTTATTTCTTGGCGCGGGATGGATGTATCGGTAATAACGGAGGCTAAAGCAAAAAAATCCCCTTCCTGGGATCAGGTAGGAAAATACCTGAAAAAACGGGATTTCTCCCCACCAGCCTCAACGCCGGCTGAGCGGGGGTTAAACAGTGGCTCATTAGCGATGACACTTTGGGGTCCTTGTGGAGGAAGAAAATGGGGGATAAGTGGCAGGTTATATATATATTTTGATTAGAAAATCCTCGCTGCCGACTTAACTCCTTGTAAATGTTTAATTTCAAAGAGTAATAAGGCCGCGGCTGGTCCCTGCTGCTCCTTCAGGCTCTCCTACGCAAAGTCACCGCGAGCATCCAATCGACCGATCCTTTCCCGAGCATTTCCAGGGATACCGGCCAAGAAAAAAAAAAAATAAATGAGGATCTGGATGTTTAAAAGCCACTTACCTCCAGCGAGCTTTGGAGTCTGTTTTTCTGCAGGCGATACCCGGCCGGTTGAGATAGGGATGGGTTGGAGAGATACGCACCCGGAGGGGATAAAAAATGCTAAATAATCATAAAACTACCCCTTGTACAAACGCCGTGAAAATAAAAACTGGGGTTGATCAACGGGATAAGCCAGGTAAAGCAATAAAAAAGCCACCCGGCTTATGTTTTCCTTGGATATCTGCGGTAGCTGGGTACCAGCCAGCCGGCAAAAGCGCCGCCGGGATGCTGAATCCTGCCCTTTGAAATTTTGGCTCCACCTGAGACGTTTCTTCACCTTGGCTGGGCTTCAGCATCCCTTCCCCACCCTCGTCTCGGTTGGGTCCACCGTGGGAGCTCAACCTTCCGCCGCCGCCTCTCCTCACCCAGCGATGCGAGCGCGGCGCCAACCGCCGGCACCGGCCCGGCTTCGGAGGAGCAGGCGAAGGGAGAAGCGGAGAGATGGTCACAACTCTTTAAAGATGCAAATTGAGAAGCAGCCATCATAACCAGAGAGCTCTGTTAATTCTCTTCCGAGTATGCAGATTTCGACGCCGACTTTTCCTAGGCTTATTTGTTTTATTTAGCAATAAATTTAATACCGGCTCCCTGAAGCAAAGAGACAGATGGACTATAAACTTTGAATTTTGAGTAGCTTTACTTCCTTGGGTTAGTGTCATCTTTGATCTCTCCTGAAATTACATCTAGGAAAGTTCGCCGGGGTTGAATTCTGGTTTTTTACAGCCCTCAAAGCCATTCCATTAGCCGCCTTTTAATATTATTTTTTTTTGCACAGGTTACCCAAAAGCATCTTAAATAACATCGAAATGATTCATGCCCTTGGCTGTTGGAATTATCTCAGCAACTTGCTGATGTATCTGAGAAAACCGGAGCACTCCATAAACATCTCCTCCGCCGGCAAAAAAAAAAGGGAAATAAGTTTTCCGCATCCTTCGGGATGCAGAGCTGCCCAAGGGCCGAGGCCAAAACCCCAAGGCTGAAATCCCTTGGAGAACGTGGGGCAACCGGTGCGCGTTTTTGGAAGGACCGCTAAGTCACAACGCAGCAGAAAGGACTCGTGTCCTCTCTTTTTTGCCATCCACCAGCAATTGAAAAATTAAGTTGGAGGCGAGGAGTAACCCCCGGCCGGGGAGGTCAGTGCAGCCCAGGGAAGTCCCCGAGAGGCGAGTGATCTCCATCCTTTGGTTGTCCACGCGTGGTAGGAGGAAGCCATGAGTTGACTGAGCGTCGTGACGGCCAGATACACAAGAACATCCTTTTTGCCGACGACCCTGAAGTGTGTGAAAATCCAAAATTTCATTTTGGGATACAAAAGCCACATCCCACCCGCTCAGGAGTCGGGGAGAGGACATCTTAAGGGCAACGCTGTGACTTTTGAAGGAAGCTCCCAGGAGCCATGCGGTGCTTTGACCTTGCTGCTCCAGGCCCGGCCGTTGCCAACCACAACTAATTTCCCTGCCACCGCAGACAAATAAGGAAAGAAATTAAATTTTAAAACAACAACAACAACAATAACAACAACAACAAGAGCCGCGTCGTTTCCAAGCTGCCGCCTTGGGAACAGGGGGAAAAAATCGATATATGTCAAATGAAAAAGGGCGAGAGCGAAGGTGTTGCAAGGAGCCAAGGATAAAAACCGTAATTAAAACTGCAAGCAGGCTTGGCTGCCAAAAAAAAAAAAAAAAAAAAAAAAAAAAAAAAAGTCTTGGGGACTGTGGTGACAAATTCGGGCCGTTTCAGCAAACGTTGGTTGCTCGCGGCCACCCAACATCCTGCCACGGATGGACGTTGCCATTGCCCAACCCCTTCCGATAAGGAGACGGTATCGACCCCTCAATTGCGATTGAATTACTACGGATGAACATATTACGGGCACATTAAAGTCTAACGAGCGGCCGGTGATTAATGCCATTACAAGGAATACCAAAAGAACTAATGATGATGAGCCACTTAAAGTGAAGTGTCGAGGGTTTCATTGGCGGTGATGACTCCTTGGTTTCTCGCCTCAAAACTCCTGGGTTGGAAGGAGGAAGAGGTTGACGCGGGTAAAGGCGAGTGGTTTCCAGAAGCAATGACACAAGGAGGCCCCATATTGAGACTCTTTTAAGGATAAGATTGATGGGAAATAGCATTTCTCGGAGAAATAGACGTTTCTTGGAAAAACAGCTCACCGTGGGCTTTAGCACCGTTGGGAATGCCGTTAGAAAAGCAAGTTATCGTTTTTAGCATCTCCCCAGACCCTGCTCTTGCCTTCTTTTCTCCCCCCGACCCTCTTGTATTCGTTTTCCGTCAGTTCGTTTCACTCCTTCCTTTAGCTTTGCCTCCGCTCCATCGCCCAGGGAGGGCTCTCTACAACCCGAGTCTTTCAGAAGGTTTCTCTCCTCCTTTCTTTACTCAGATACGCCCGGGCTGGCGATACAAGGGTCAGATTTTGCCACAATATCACCCAGGGGCTTTGATCCCATGGGGAAACGTCACCCCGTGTGGGCGTGACGGTATTTAAGCATCCCCAGAAGACAACTATAGGGCCTTTTTTTGTAAGGTTTTTTAGGGAAACCCTCTGCAGTTGCTTTGACTTCGGAGAGCCTTATTTGTACTGATGTACAAATTTACCGGACCGAATTCGAACTGCATTTAATATAAAAAGTCACCAAAACCAGAAAACGACCAACTTCCACTCGGGAACGTTTTGAACCGATCTCAAACCAGGACAACGGGTGATGACGGAGACACCCCGTCTTCCTCCATCCACTTTCTCCAAGTGCTTCTCGGTTGGGGTCAGACGCATCCCACCACGGGAAAGGCTTTTGCTCCTCCACCTCCCACCAACTGGAGCCTGTTGGGGCTTTTAGAGGCATCTCCTACTGCTGGGGTGGGATGATTTTTTTTGTTTTGTTTTAAAAGTGACTTCATATCCCATTTTATTATTTTTTGGACGTTGCAGGATTTGTTCTGTTTGAAGTCTTACATCCTCATTTCCCGTCAGGACGATTAAAATTGATTTCTGCCATCAGCAAGAGAAAGATAATCCGAAGCGGGTTCCTGTGAGAGAGAGCTGTATCCCCACCGGAGCCATTACAAACCCTCTCCTATTATTTTAAAATTCTTTTCTTAGGGATTTCTCTTCGGAAAAGGGTAACGTAGCACTTCTCGGCCATACTTCTCTCCGAGAAGTCGGGGGAGAACTATTTAACCTCATGTATTTCCAGCGCAGAAAGTGGACCGGGGGATTTAAATAGCTCTTGTTTACCATCGCCACCCTCCCGGAGGTATTTTTAGAGGGGTAATCGGATCTCCTCGACGCCTTGGCTTTGCTTTCTTGGGCTCCGCATCCTCCAACCCCGTCCCTGCACCTGTCCCGGTTTGTATCCGGGCAAACCGAAACGGGATGGGGTTTCTTTTTTTTTTTTTCCCATCGCATGAAGCTGGGTGGTTCCTGGTGCACTCCGAGGCTTCGCAGAAGGAAGACGGTGGGATTTGGGCTGGAAAACCATCTCCAAGGCATAAAACCTCCAGCCAGCAAAGAAGATGTGGAAATAATGGGCACGGAGGGCGAGCGGCACTCGGGGATCCAGCCTTTCCCCATCTCTCGAATCAATTAAATCCAGAATATCCTAAATAAAAAATCAATTAAAATAATTTAAATACATTTTTAAAGCCAATGAAATAAATAAATACAAATAATTCAATCGATTAAACCCTGAATATCCTAAATAAACTCCAAAACATGCCAAAAACACCCCTAAAATTTATCTTTCCGGACTGGAGGATGGTAGGGCCCTGCAAGCGCCTGAGTCCTGCGCCGGTTTGCAGCAAACCTCCTAAGCAAATTTATGCAAATGAGGGGCTTTGGTGGTTCCTCTCCCACCTGGGGGAGGAAATGATGGGTTTGTACCAACGCTGCAAGAGCTCGGCTTTCCCTCGCCGCCATCCCCGGGGCTCCCAAGCCACGAGAAGCCACCCCAAAAAGGGGGTCCCCAGCCAGGTCCCCACCGTCTAACGGCGTCCCCGTCGTGAGACTTAAATACCTTTACAAGAGAGTAATTTAACGCCATCCCCAGCTTAAGCTCCATATCTACCGGGCGTGAAATTAGTTCCAGCAAGCTGCAAATTTGCCGCTAATAAAAATATTTAGCAATTCGCTAGTCTTTAAATCAGGAGCAGAATATTTTCTTGCTTGCATCAATGCCCGTTTCTTTTTAATTCTAATATTTGAGCGCTGGGGAGCTCCAGCCGTAAAACTTCAAGTTTTACGACTGCGCGAAGAGTTTTAAATCAATTTGCCCAGTGTTTCCAACTCCGTCGCCGAGAGTTTGATGATTTAATATCATTTGGTATTAGACCGTGTTGGTCATTTTGGCTACCGAGATGAGCTGGGCATGGTGGATTTGCAGTTTTGAACCTAAAAAAGACCATCTCAGCCCAAACCCGCCCTGTTTCCGGGGTCTGCTCCTCAAGTGGCGTCTTACAAAAGAGCTTTGATCCATGTGATCCTGCCTTGAAGCCCTTGAAGAAAGGTGACCTCTCCATCCTCCTGGGCGTTTAATTAGGCTCGGTGCTAATTGCATCGCGCTGCCAAGATCATTTCGCCCAATTCCAACATCCGTATCTTTTTCATGCCTTTGCCAAGAAATGCCGCAACCCCCTTGTCTTTTCCTTGGGAAAACCCACCCACGGTGGTGAAGAATCATATCATAGAATCATTGAATGGTTTGGGTTGGAAGCGACCTTGAAGATCATCTCGTTCCACGCCCCCTGCCCTGGGCAGGGACACCTCCCACCAGCCCAGGTTGCTCCAAGCCCCGGCCAACCTGGCCTTGAACCCCTCCAGGGATGGGGCAGCCACAGCTTCTCTGGGCAACCTGGGCCAGGGGCTCACCATCCTCACAGGAGAGAATTTCTTCCTGATATCCAACCTCAATCTCCCATCTTTCAGTGTAAAACCCTTCCCCCTCATCCCATGGCTCCCCTCCCTGCTCCAGAGTCCCTCCCCGGCTTTCCTGGAGCCCCTTGAGGGACTGGAAGGGGCTGGAAGGTCTCCCCGGAGCCTTCTCTTCTCCAGGCTGAACCCCCCCAGCTCTCTCAGCCTGTCCTCCCAGCAGAGGGGCTCCAGCCCTCCCAGCATCTCCGGGGCCTCCTCTGGCCCCGCTCCAACAGCTCCGTGTCCTTCTGCTGTTGGTGCCCCAGCGCTGGAGGCAGCACTGCAGGGGGGTCTCACCAGCAGAAGGGCAGAATCCCCCCCCTTGCCCTGCTGCCCACGCTGCTGGGGATGCAGCCCAGGCTGCGGTTGGCTTTCTGGGCTGCCAGCGCACATTGCTGGCTCATGTTGAGCTTCTCAGCCACCAACACCCACAAGTCCTTCTCCTCAGGGCTGCTCTTCATCCCTTCACCCCCCGGCCTGTGCTGATACCAGGGGTTGCCCCAACCCATGGGCAGGACCTTGCCCTTGGCCTTGTTGAACCTCGTGATGTTCACACACTCCCACCTCTCAAACCTGTCCAGGTCCCTCTGGATGGCATCCCGTCCCTCAGGCGTGACACCGAACCACTCAGCGTGGTGTCGTCGGCAAACGTGCGGAAGGTGCCCTTGATCCCACCGTCCATGTCATTGATGGAGATATCGAACAGTTCTAGTCCCACTGCGGACCCCTGAGGGACACCGCTTGTAACCGATCTCCATCTGGACATGGAGCCGTTGACCACCACCCTCTGGATGTGACCAGCCAGCCGATTCCTCATCCACTGAACAGTCCACCCATCCCTCAAATCATCCCTCAACAGGATAGCCTCTCCCATCCGTTGGAGACCACCTGAACGATTCGTGTCCAAATAAATCCTTTGTGTTGGGTTTTGTTGGGCCATGAGCATCCAACAGCATCTGGGTGACTCTGCTTCTCCTTATTTAAAGTGCAATACCCCTCGAGAGCCTTGCCAGGAAAGGCTTCATGGTACCTAGATTGTTGATATCAAATATGTTGGACCTGGCATTAATGGTTACCACGTCGTTTGTCACCAGTTCGATGCAAGATGACGCCAGCCTGCCCAGAGCAAGGCTTTGGATGCCAGTCAAAAGTGAAACTGGGATCTGCAGACATCCCCACGTCAGCTGTTATCCCGGAAAAAAAACCCACCACAAACATGAAGTTTCTCCTAGACTCAAGCAATCACTGCAAACGGCACAAAAGTCCTCAATTTCTGCTTCCTTCCTACATTTTTGAATTCCCATCTTATATTCAGAATTGATTTTTTCTCCCCTTTCTGGTTTTGGGTGGGTCTTTTTCACAGGTACAATGCAACTCTGGCGCAGGCTGTAAATGACCGCAAATCCCAGTGGGTAAAAGCTGGGGCGGGGGGGAAGCTCATTTTAGGACCGCCATAAATTATTCTTTGGCCACAAAACCTAATCTTCACATTCAACTGACGCGCTGTCGGGGCAGTCCCATAAGGCAAATCCCCGCCGAGACATTTCTGATGCCAGGGGGAAGCTGAGAGGAAGAAGAGGGTGAGGCAGACGATTCTAAGAAGAGAAATTAGAAGATAAATTCTAAGAAGAAAGTAGAGAAATCTCTAAGGAAGGTTGTACTCGGAAGTACGACACCAGTAATACCTTCTCCCAGTTCCCCGGCTGTGGATTTACAGTTGCCTCCGTTGTACTCAAACGCATAGCCCTGCTGCAAGACCATATGTGCCATATAAAGAAATATTAGAGGGATATTTGGGAGTCTGTTGGGCTGCTGGGCATGATTTAATCTCCAAAACTTGAGTTACCGTCAACCCAGTTATGTTGGGTGCGACAGACGGGATTAAACCCAACGAGCAACACGGCTAAAACCTGGCTGCTGGAGGTGGTTGCTGACGGGATATTTATTCCACCAACATCAGATTTATCCGTCGACTTCTGGCCAAATATCTGGGACGCGGCGCGGTCCAGCGGCGGGTTCGATAGCCGGGTGATTCAAGCTCCCTGCCGCAACCTCTCCAACTTGTTGCGCTGCGACGACGCTGGCATCAAGATGCTACCGGGCAGCGTCAAGAGGAGACAGAAGAGATAACAAATAGTGAAGAGACCCAGTCGGTATGGGAACGGGTTAAAGGTGCCGTGGTAAAAGCCGCAGACAAAAGGCAGAAGGGAAAATGCAATAAAGGAAAAGCGTCATTGACCGATGGACAAAAATGATCATTTTCAGACGGAAAGCCAAAGGGTGGAAGAGGAATGGCAGAAAGAGAAGGGTGGCTATGAAGGAGAGACTTGGGGTTTTAAAAACCACCACCCTCCAAAAATGCGAAGAAATGGGAAAACAGAGAACAGCAAAGGGAGCTTCTCAAGGAAGAGGAGCAAATTTACCATTTCTGATTGCCCAGGGGAGCAGGGAATAAGCGAAGAGAAGGGTTGGGAAAAGACAGACATCGCCAGCATGGGGTTTGCAGCGGGAAAAAAACACCCTTTTCAGTGGGACGAATGGCACGAGACACTCCGGTGGGACGAACGGCACGAGCGCAGGAAGTTTTCTATCAAACGTACACTTTTAATATGTTGGCAGGCGGTTCCTACACGGTGCCAAGCAAAGGCAGGTGTCGGCGACGGTTTGCGCCCCGCTTGCCGGAGCGGTTGGTTGGTGTCACGCTGGCGACTCCGATTCCATCGCAGGAAAAGGCAGGTCGGTGCGGCGCAGCGTCATTAACTCACCAGTTTATTCCTCCCATTGAAAGGAATGACAGAAAGAAAACAGCGGTTACGCGACGTTTTCTGCAGTTGAAGCATCACCAGATTTCAAGTCGTCGGGAGGAAAAACTGAATTTATCAACGCACTTACTTTTCTTTTTCGGGTTAACTGGTAGATGAGCCGGCGCGTACCAGCAGAAAGTCGCCCAGCAAACCACGCCAGCCAGAGCTGTGCTGGGGAAGAAACGCGATTCAAAAGCAGGCGGAAAAATGGGCTTAAAATGAAAATCGTTCTTATCTTGGTGCATTGACAAACCTCCCGGGCTCAGCTCGGAGGTCCTGGACCCCCGCCGTGGCTGTCCCACAGCAACGTGAAACCCTGCCGCATCCAACTGCGTTTGTTTTAACCAAATCTGCCTGGTTTGGGCCCCAAATGTTTTAAGGACGCAAGCAGCTAAATTTGGGGGGTTTGAGGGTTGAAACCTTGCTCAAACAGAGGTGCTTGCCTGCAGCGGGGTGGGCAGGCGACCGGGGCCAGTGGCCCAGCCTGTGCAACGAGCAACACGGGGTTCATTAGGCACCGATCAACGGGAGCGGCGGGGGGGGGGGGGCGGGGCGAGAAATTCCCGTTCCACCGGGAGCACATCCAAGGACCGGGATGGGGGCGCCCGTCGCGGAGGGGGGGCAGCGGCTGGAGGAGGCTCCTGCGAGCTCCCTGCCGCCGGAAGAGCCAGAATGGGGACCGGGATCGGGACCGGGATCAGGATCGGGATCGGGATCAGGATCGGGACCGGCGCGCGCGGAGCCCGCCGGCGCGCCCCCACCTGCCGCGGTGTCCCGAAAACCCGCGGCCCCGCCCCCTCGCCCCGCCCCGCAACCAATGGGAAGCGGCGGCCGTGCGTATGGCGGCGCTGATTGGCTGGGGCGCGGCGGCGCGGCGCGGTTGCTAGGGAGAAAGCGGCGGCGGAGCGGCATGGCGGGCATGGCGCTGGGCGTGGGGCCCGGCGTGCTGGTGCTGCAGCTGCTGTGGGGCCTGGCGCTGCTGCTGTGCCTGGCGCTGTCCCGCACGGCCGGCCGGGCCCGGTGAGCAGCGGGAAACGTGTGAGAGTGGTATGCGGGGGGGGTGGGATCAGGCGGGGCCCGGTGCTGAGGCCGCTCCGCCCGACTCTCCCCCGCAGGTTCGCCGTGGTGCTGGTGACGCTGGGGGCTGCCATCCTCAGCGCCGCGCTGCTGCTCTTTCCCCGGGAGGACGAGCACCCGGCCGCGGCCGCCGCCGACGAGGTGAGCCCACGCCGCGGCCTGCGGGGCCCAGCGGGGCCGGGGGTGGCGGGACGTTACCGTGGATGAGCCTTTACCTCAGCAATGGGCCCCAAGGGCCGCCCTGAGGCTCCACGGATGGGCTTTTACCTCAGGAATAGCCCTGAGGATGGGCTTTTACTTCAGGGAAGGCCTCAGGGGCTGCCCCGAGGCCCTGGAGATGAGCTTTTACCTCAGGAGTAGCCCTGAGGATGGGCCTTTACGTCAGGGAAGGCCTCAGGGGCTGCCCTGAGGCCCTGGAGATGAGCTTTTACCTCAGGAGTAGCCCTGAGGATGGGCCTTTACTTCAGGGAAGGCCTCAGGGGCTGCCCTGAGGCCCTGGAGATGAGCTTTTACCTCAGGAATAGCCCTGAGGATGGGCCTTTACTTCAGGGAGGGCCTCAGGGGCTGCCCCGAGGCCCTGGAGATGAGCTTTTACCTCAGGAATAGCCCTGGGGACGGGACTTTACCTCAGGGGTGGCTGCCAAGGGCTGTTCAGAGGCCCCATGTGTGCACCTGTACTTTGGGGTTGGCCCCCGTGGATGCCCCGAGACCTTGGGGCTGGGCCTTTATCCCAGGAATGGGCCCCGAGGACTGCCCTGAGGCACTGGGGATGGGCCTTTACCCCAGGAATGGCCCCAGGGATGGGTCCCAAGGGTGTCCAGAGGCTGTGGGGATGGCCCTTTACCTCAGGGATGGGCCCCAAGGGCCGCCCCAAGGTCCCAGGGATGGGCCTTTACCCTCCAGAATGGCCCTGGGGATGGGCCTTTACCTCAGGTATGGGTCCCAAGGGCCGCCCTGAGGTCCCAGGGATGGGCTCCAACAGCGTCCCTGAGGCACCGGGGATGGGCCTTTACCTCAAGGATGGGTCCCATGGGTACCCCAAGGCCCCAAGGATGGATCTTTACCTCGGGGATTGCTCTGCGCTGCCTCTTTGATCTCCTGCGGCTCCTCCTTTGGCACAGGCTGCCATCAGTGCAGGCTGTGTCGCTCGTGGAGCAAGGATCTGTTTATTTCCTTAATAAAATTCCTTATTTACATGCAGTTATATGTGACCTGTGGGGTCTGGCTCCCATTCTTCCAGGCCCAAGGGGCTCCGTGCAGGAATTGCACTTGTACTTTCATCCCTCCCAGCTCAGCCCTGAGCTCCAGCAGCTTCTGCTCCCCCTCTGCCATCCCCTTTTGTAGCTTTGTCCCAGCTCTCCATCCACCCCACCTGCCTCCATCATCCAACACGCCCCGGAGCACGCCGATAGCCACATAGTAGGTAGTTTTGATCGTTTTCCCTCAAATTCTGCAGCCTCTCACTTTCCTGCAGCTCTGTTTTCTATTTTAACACCCAGTAACGTAATTTTGGCTCTCTTGTAGGTGATTGCCGTGCTCAAGTGTGGAGCCATCTGTGTTTTCAGGCGGCCCCTTGTCTCTGTTGTCAGGCACTGGGATCTCCCCCGATTCCAGGTCGCATCAAGCTGCCTGCATGATCTTGAGCTTTCCCGGAGTGTTTTGGGCTTTGAATACACAGAGTTTTGTGGCATTTTAGGTGCCGTTTCCTCTGTTCTATTATTAACGCACATCAATTATTGCTCTTCTAGAGCTTGATCTGTGTAAATCCCTGCTAAAGCTTCTTGTAGTTTTTCTTCTCTCTGCCTTGCGTGGGACCTGCTTGTGTAAAGGTTGGAAGTGAGATGAAGGGCAGCTGAGCGCCTGTTTGTGCCCAGGAGGCCAACAGAAATGGAAAGCTTATTTTTTTTTTTTTTTTCGGATCTTCAATTGGACTGGACCTGCCCTGACTATCAATAATACATGACCTGGGCTTTCTGCACCGAAACTCTGCTAATTGGCTAATTAAAAAGTGAAACGTGCAGAAGGAGCCAACGCGTCGCTCACAAGAGACTCTTTTTCTGCAGCAACACCGAGGCTGAGCGTGTGCTAATGCGATTTATCAAACCGAGCCGGGGGTGAGCAGAGCTCTGGGGTAGTCTCAGGAGCCAAGAGGATGATTTCATAGCCAGCCTTCTCGCGGTTGGCATCTCATTGTGTCTTGCCTTGCCGCTGTATCTTTCTTTTTTTAATCTTTTTTTTCCTTCCCCCCCCCCCCCCATTTTCCTTCTAAAAGGGAAGAACTGTGCGCAGTTCCTTGCAGCGCCAGGCGATTTGTGGCCAGGGAGAGCTTTTGACTCGTGTTTCTTCCCTGTGCTTGGTGCTGTGCTGCTCTTTTCCTCCACGTTAGCTTTCCCACCAGCAGCTTTTTTCAGAGGAAAGGGGTTCTTCTTTCAATCGTTTGTCGCACACCCGTGTCAGGAATGAAAAGCGAGGGGAGAAATCTGGGGGAACCCCAAAGTTTTTCCTCCTGGGGTGATCTTCTCAGATAGTCCTCTTTTCCAGGATGCGGCGTGTTCCTTCCAGGCTCCCGGAGCAGACCTAAGCTGTAACGTGTCGGTTTTTTCCGTTCTTTGCAGATCGTGGACACCTTCTTTATCGGCCGCTTTGTCCTCCTGGCTGTGATGAGCCTGGTCGTACTTGGCTGCCTGTTTCTGCTCCTGATTTACCACCTCATGGAGCCGGTGTATGCCAAACCGCTCCACAACAGCTAGCAGCAACCGGAGACGGCAATTCCCACGAAGAGAAAAATCCCAATTTCACGGCAATAAACCAGGAAGGGAGACCAGGAGACCGCTGACGTCAGGTTTTTTCCAAGCTCAGAAAGAGCCGGCCAAGCAAGCGAAATGTGTCGCTCGCACCAGCGCTGCGTCTTCCATCTTTAAAAGCGAAGTTCGGACTGAGCACGAGCACCTTCCTCTCCAGGACTCTGCAGATGGAAAAGGTGCTTTAACCTCTCTCTGCTTTTCTCTTTTCCAAGAGAGCTGAAATCCACGCACTTTGTACTACCCTTGATTCAATGAACTGAACTGAGCCAAGATGGTTTGTTATCGTTGTCCGCACGAGACGGTTTGTTATCATTCCTTTTTCACCGTAGTTTAATAAAACTTTCTGAGAAACCCCTGACTCAGTCTTTATTTATTCTCCAGGATCGTCACCTTTTGCCGCCCTTTGGTGATAGCGTCTCTGAAAACCAGCTTTTCCTGTGGCAGGCGCGGGGGTTTTTGGAAATTCAGCATTGTTGGGGACGGTCCCTTTGGCTGGGGACTGTCATCCTGGGAAGGAAGCCGAAGGCTCGCGGTTTCCGCTGCCCTAAAACATAAAAACATTGCTCAGGCTGGTGCCGAAGCTGGTAGTCAGCTCCGATACCTTTCCACTTGAAGGGAAAGCCCATGGGGTCAAATCCCATTTTTCTCCCTATTTTTTTTTCCATGGGAAGGGCCCCGCTGAAGTGCAGCGGGGAGGCTGGGCCGAGCTCTGAGCTGGCAGACGGCTCGGCCTCGTGCCCGTGCGGCAAATCAATCTGTTGATAGCAGCGGCTCACACAGGCCGTCTGTCTGTACTAAACTAGCAATAACAACCGCTTTGGGCTGTCCGAGCGGTCCCTCGACCGCGATGGTTTGTTTTCTTGCATGAAATCTCACGTGGCTTTTAACTTCCTTGCAGGAGAAAAAGCGTTTCAGTGGCCCGGGGCGTGGCGTGAGCCTTCTGGAGCAGGGAAGGAGCCTTCACCATCCGTACTGCGCCGGGGAGAGGTTCCCACAGGCGCCCCGTGGTAGCCGGGGGAGGTGAGTTACGTTACAGCTCGCGCTTTTCTGGCCCCGGAGGGATGGAGACGCTCAGCCTTTCACGGCGGAGTGGGCAGCAGGTATTGCCGGGAGGTCGAAGCCGAGTGCAAGACGGTGCCGCAGCCCTGAGCTGTGGTCAGGGGCAATATAGCCCAAAAACCCGAGGGCAAGAAACTCATAGCTCTCACGCAGATTTTATTCCTTTTTTTCCCATTTTAGAGAATCAGTCTTTTTTTTCATTTGGAACTGAAGACGGTGAACGGGAGATAAAAGAACCGCCTGGCTTCTCCCAGCCCTGTCCTGCCAGCTGTCAGTCACAAAATATCGCTATCAGGACATGAAAGATTAATAAGGCAGAGCTAGCGACGCTTCCCCTGCAGAAAATGCCCCAGCACCCAGGAGCCCTAACTCGGTCAGCTAAAAACGTGTAAGTACATTTCAAAAAAAGGCAGAGGAGAGGTGTCTCTGCTTTTCCAGCCGCGTAAACGCTCAATCCCTTCCTATCCTGAAGCCTATGTCCAAGGGAGTCGAACTATCGTGTTCAGGAACACGCCAAGCATTTATGCAACACAAGCGTGTCGGGTCTCTTGGTGATTTTGAAGTTACGCCTGAAACAAAATTCATATTTAATTCATCATCTTAATAACATTTATGAACACGAAGCTAGTCTTGCAGCTCGCTCCGGCTCCGCGCCTGCCGTCTCTTTATTCCCCGCGCTTGTGCGAGAGCGGTGGGCCGGTTCGCAGACCCTCGGTGAGGCCGGGCTGGCAAGCCGTGCCAGCCGGAGACGGCGGCGTTTTGCCAGGCTTTGAGTCCGACGAATGGGGAAGCCATGGCAAAAGCAGCTGGGGGCGCTAAAAAAAAAAAAAAAAAACCCAACCCTAAAAGCAGAAATGTGAAGCTTCTTCCAGTTTTGCGCCGTAAATAAAGCCAAGGTATTTGGTATTTGCTTTTTCTCTCCCCTTAATCCTTTTGTAACTAAAATCAGTCAAAAGGCTCATCGTGCGGGGGAGGATTTTGGGGAGAGTGGAAAGCCGTGCTGCGGGAGGGACGCGGTGGCTCTTGCACAAGGAGGCCATTTCAGCGCTTTCCCCAAAATCCCGTTAACTGGGGAAAGAGACCCATGTGCTCTTGCCCCCCCGCCCCCCCCAAAAAAAAAAACCCAAACATTTTGAGCTCCATCCTCATCCTTCGCCACCCTTGGCAGCGGGGAACAACCAGCTGGATGAACTCAGCCCGGGCTCTCTCCCTGTATTTATTTATTCTGGGCAATTCTGCTCCTCCCCGTGCAGGGGCTTTCCAGACAGTTCCTGTTTATTTTGGGGGGAGGGGGGGCGGGGGGGGGGAAAGGACCACGTCAAGGAATTGGTATGAGCCGGAGCTGCTTTCCAGCCGGTCCCAAACGCTGAGTTTTGTTGCTGTCCCCCACCCAAACCTCCAGCTCCTGGAGAATAACCTCTCGCTAGCACATCCGCCTCCGTCTACCACCCTGATGATTGGGGTTTGGTTTTTTTTTTTGCAATTAATGTGTAGCAGGAGGGCGGGTTTGGCTTAAATCCCAACTTCTCAGTCGCTGGCAAAGGTGTTGGGAGCTCGGGAGATGTTATAGCCGAGGAGCCCTGCTCCGGCCCAGCTTTCTCCCAAAACTGCGAGCGAATGAGCCCAGCTTTCTTCTTGCAGGGTGGGACTGCCGGGTGTTCCGTGTCCTGAGGCGACAACCCCGTGCGGGCGAAAAATCCTGCTAAATCCCAGTGACAGGAATCCGCCGTGCCCAAAGGGATGTTTGCACGAGATACCGCGCGCGCTGGGAGGAGGGCGGCCAAGCTGCTTTCAGGTCAG
The DNA here is from genome assembly GCF_964199755.1 of Larus michahellis. Classification (NCBI taxonomy): domain Eukaryota; kingdom Metazoa; phylum Chordata; class Aves; order Charadriiformes; family Laridae; genus Larus; species Larus michahellis. Next base: position 922,958 of record NC_133912.1, read on the forward strand.
GTGGGAAAACAGCCCTTTTACCTCCTAAATTCCCGACCTGGCTCGTTAGGGATGCTCTCACACCGGGATGCCGCCGCCCAGCTCATCACAGGCTCCCGGGACCCGAGGGCAGCTGCTTCCCTCCCGCCGGTGGCCAAGTGGTGCCGGAGCGGGAACGGAGGGAGAACAAGTGTCTGCAGGAGAAACTTCTCTCCTTGATTTAAGGTCCTTGAATGACGGCAATTCCTCACGCCTCGTGCTGCGCTCTGCCGGCACTTAATTACCCTCGCTGGTAAAAGCTGGCCTCTTATTTCCACTTTGACTTTGCTGACTTCAGCTTCCCTGCCGTTGAATCCCGCTTTGCCTTTGGCTGCTAATTAAAAAGCCCTTCAGCGTTCACCGGCTGCTCCTTGCATAGGTAATTACGGCCCGTGCCCCAGCCACCTCTTCACCTTCACAGCGGCCTGGTGGAGCGACGGCGTTCCTCCGAAATATGTGCAACCCTTTCCCAGGCTACCTCAGCCGAAACGGTAATCGCCGCGCTGGGGGCCGGGGCGTCACCTATGGAAAACCACCCAGGCTCTGCGTTGACCAAACGGGCTCCTAATGAGCTTGTTTCAGGCGCGATGGTTTGTTTGGATTTTGTGTTTTTTTTTTTTTTTTCCCCCCCCTATCCGCAGGACAGCAGCAGGAGCGTGTTCGTGTTCTCCTGGCTCACGCAGCCCCCTCGCCGCGCCGCAGGGGCTCATGGCGGGGCGGGGGGGAAAAGCAGCGGCCCCTTCTCCGGCGGCGGAGGAACGAGGCGAGGTGAGTTGTGCAGACTTCTCCTGGAGGAGCTCGGCTCCGTTTAAACAGTCCTTTGGCCGGGACAAACCCAGGGGATCCCCCCCCTGCCTTCCTGCCCACCACTCAGTCTCTAAAATCTCAGCGAGATCTGGGGTTTTCTTTGGCATTTGGCTCTTTTTTTCTTTTTTTTTCCCTTTTTTTTTTTTTTTTTTTAAGGTTTCAAACTGCCGTGGGCCGTCTGCCCTTTCTCCTCGCTCCCGGCAGCGCAGCCAAGGCTGCTCAGACTTTCCAAACACGAGCGGGACGCGGCCCAGGCCTAAATTTGTCCCGGAAAAACTATGAGCAGCTGAAAGAACAGGCAGGAGGTGGCGGGGCGGGGGAAAAAAAAGGAAGAAAGGGGGGGGGGAAAAAAAAAACCAACCACCAAACCAACTTGCTTTTGCAATAAGCCCCTGCGTGTGTCAGGGTTTGTGGGATTTTTTTTGCTTGAAAATGTATTTTCAAGCCCTCCCCTGGCCTCCTCCACCAGGTGGATGGCAATTAAGCAAAGCGAAAGCTCAGTCACGTGTGCGCCGAAATTATCGTTCTCAGCCGGGTGCGTGGCATCGCTCCGCTGGCATCGTTGGCCCGCGTGCCATCAGAGGCCACGTTTGCCAGGAGCCGCGCAGCCCGGGGAGGCTGCGGTGTCAGCCCCTTGTCTCTGCTGAGGACAGACCCTGCCGTACCCTGCCGTGATGCCTCTCCCTAATGGCTCCGTTGGGGTTTGCCCCAGGGGAAGGTTATTTTCCTGGGGGGGGGGAAAGGCAATTGGGGATTTTGCTTTCCTCCGCCTGCCCCGTCATTTCTCCTGCATTCTCCCCCAGGGATCCGCAGGCAACCTGCGAATTTGCAAGCCCCGTCGAGCAGCTCCGGTTCAGCGTGGAGAGGACCGAAGGCCATCGCCATCCAGCCACCTCGAACGTGTGGCTGCCGTTCTCCGAGTTGCCTGTCCCCCCCTCCATGCCGCTCCATCACCTCGCAGGGGTTTACAGGGAGCTGATCCAACTGGCCAGCAGGTTTTCTTCTTTAGATTTTTTTTTTTTTTAATTTTTTTTCCCCTTCGCTGATGAAATCAGCACTTAATAAAATCACATCGGGCCCAGATGTTTGCTCCTCAGGTTAAGATCCAAGGAGGTGAAGTCAATGAGAGTTCAGATTTATACCGGGCGTAAACGCAGCCCCGGGCACCCGGCGCTTGCTCTCCCCTGGGCGGAGAGCCGGAGCCTGCCCAGGCGCGATCCCTGGATGGCAAACAGGCTGGGAAACGCACCCCACAGCTCGCGAATGCCCCGTGCGCCCCGGCTCCTCGCGCGTCGAAGCCCCAGCGCGCAGCTGGCCCCCCGCCTTAACCAAGGGACGCTGCTGGGGCCTCCCAGACCCACCCCCTCCCCGGGGGATCCCGCATGGCCGGCAGGTTTCACCTCCCCGGCGCTCGCAGGCGCCCGTCACGTGGCTCCTCTTAATTAGGAGGCGTCTAACGAAAGACCATCAGCCACCTGCACTGAACTGCACAGCATGTGAGCGGCTGTTTGCCATGGGGCAGGGGCTGATAGATGCCTATGGGTCCTTCTTTTGGGGCCAAATGGTACAAATTAGGAATCGTCATAATCGGGGAAAAATGCTCTCTTGCTTTTGGTTGGGTTTTTTCGGTTGGTTGTTTTTTTTTGTTTTTCAGTGGGATGAGACGAAGAACAACACCAGCTTAATTAGGGCTCGGAGAAAAGCCCAGGGATGTTCTCTATGTAGAGTAAGCGGCGCCTCAAGTGACCTGGCACAGCCCTCCTGGTCCAGTGTCCTGAAATACCGAGCGCTGGGACGGAGCAGGCCTGCACGAGAGACTGCCTGTGGGGAAAAGCGATCATCGCCCCCGAGTCCACGCAGACCTGGCCGAGCCCCACCAGGAAAAGGCGTGGAGTGGCAACACAGGTTTTGCATGTTTTTATTCATAAAACGGCCAAGGGTGAAGAATCGGCCCAGAAAACCGGTCGGCCAGGGCCCTCGGACTGCTCCTCGCCGCTGCCTCCCTCCGAAGCAAACCCGTGGTGGCGGTACGGGCTCGCGGGGCCGTGCCTGAGGCCAAGCCTCGGCTCTGCCGAGAGGAACACGCTCCTGGCGTGCCCCAGCCTCTGTCTTCCCTCCGGGCCTCTCGGCTCAGAGCGGCTCGTGGGGGACGCGTCAAAATTCCTTAAACCTGCAGGGAGAGAAGCGAGCCGGCTGAGTGCGGTGGGCGCCGTTCGGCGGGTGTTGGGATCAGTGACGGGAGCCACCGTGCTGCTGGCGAGATGGAAAAGGAAAACGGCTCTGACAGGCGACCCCAGCCCCATCCGCGCCGTAAGACCAGAGGAGAAGCAGGTGCAAGGAGGAGATCCGGCCACCGTTTTGTCTCCGGCCAAAGCTGAAACGTCCCCAGTAAAAAACCCCCGGTGTTTGCACCTCCTCTCCAAGCTGCTCCAGAGACAACGCGCTCCCCAAAGCCCTCTAAGGTCTCGCAGTTTTCCCACAAACTGAGCTAGCTTCTTTCCCCCGGCACAAACCAGCCGGATTTGGGTGCAAATGGGGACGGTGGCAACCTGGCCAGGACAGTCCTCGCCCCAACCAGCCCCGGCACAAGAGAGCAGAGCCTGACAGCCCTCCACCGGCGGCTGGAGAAGGAGGTTTGGGCCGCACTTACCGCAGCGCGAGGCCCAGACTATTGGTCTGTCACCTGCAAACACAAGACATAAAGGACCAAATGTTTTCGCAGGGCGGTGCGGGACCTGGCACCCCCACCACCGGGCTGGCGGCAGCCCCTTCCCCCGTGGTGCTCGCGGCTGGGGCTTCGGTGGCAATCGGAGGCAGGCCGGTGCTGATTTGGAGATTATTTACACCCTCGCTGCAGTGATTCGGCCACGGATTTGATTAGCGAGCTTGCACTCTGTGTAATCAAGCTCATTAGCGCGGGTGGGCGAGTCAGCCTACGGATTCGGTCGTTTCAAGTGCATTAATCATTGCCAATCAATGGGGCATCTGGGCTAACATCTCGGAAGTCGGCCGGAGACGAGGACGCGCTGCCCACCCGCCCGTCCGCACTGTCTTCCCCGGCCGTTGCGATTTGATCCTTTGATTCCCAAATCTTGATCTCGGCCCTGAGATTATCCTCAGTGGTACGGCTGTTCCAAGCCGAGCCCGCCAAGCGAAACTCAAAATCGGGGCGGGGGTGGAATCAGGCTTGCGTTTGCATTTAATCCTTGGGGCTCAAGCGGGGATACTCACACAAGCTACTTCCCATCCAGCACTGACTCTGTTAGCTGCACGCTAGAGCTACAAAGACACAAGGATGGCGCGTTTAGCACCGAGAGGCTTCCGCGAGGCACGGATGGCTAAAATCCCCCGTGTGCTGCCCTGGCTCGAGGTGGAAATGTCTTTGTGCCCGCAGCAGTGAGACGTCAGGCGGACGGCCTCGTGGTGCCCGCGTGGAGGTGCAGCAGTGACAGCAAGGGGTAACAAACATCTTTCCGGAGCGGCACCAACGCCATGTTTTGGCATTGTGGGACCGGAGGCCACCCCAGGACGGTGCGTACGTACCCTCTCTTCCTTGCTATGCAGCCGCACCACCCACGGACCTCTTTGACCACCACTCGAGCGAGGAGCTGCAAGGGGAAAGGTGGAGGATCACCACGGAGCCGATGGCTCTGCAGCCCCCAGCCCCTGCACCAGCGTTTCCATCGCCGGCAGATAAATTTTAAGGCTCTTCCTCGGGAAGATCGCATCGACTAAAAGCGCGCGTGGAGGAGGCCGTTGGGAGAAGCCAAGCGAATGGAGGCAAAGGTTTGGAGTCAATATGGGGCTTTGCAATTCGCCCTGTGCCCGGTCGTCTCCCGAGGACTGTCCCTGCCCTCTGGTGGCACGTGGGCGGCTACAAGGGACCCCTTGACTATCCAGGCTGAGAAAACGCCGAGGAGGGACCTACCAGGCAAGCCAAGACGTCGGCTGCTATCAACATGTAGAAGACGTTATTCCAGCCCGTGGGGGAGATGAGCCCGGCGAGCAGCGGCCCCAGTGCGGCACCTGCGAGGGGACGTGAGGCACGTGAGGAGATGTCCCGTGCACGGGGCCAGTTGGCCAGCACCGCAGCGTGGGGGAAATCAGCGCTCGACGTACCTACGGATCCTGTGCCGTCGATGATGGCCGTGACGGTAGAAAGGGCTTTGGCATTTCCTTTGAGAGACTCATGGGTGCCCTGTAGGGACGGAGGAGTAAAACGTAAGGAGGAAAAGCGGCTTCGGGGTCCGCAGATGGCAAGTCCCAGCATGAGGCCGCTCACACCCCAGGCCCCATGGACCAAACTCGGACGCTGCTTGCAGCCAAGCCACAGCAAAACCGGGATTGCCAACAGCCGGCAGCCATCCCAGGTGATTTCCCAGCAAATTTTTCCACCGGGATTGCGCTTAGAGGGAGACACAGTGGGGCTAAAGCAGAGTTGTGCAGCCAAGGTGAAAAAGCAACAGGGGAAAAAAAAAGCCGTGTTTAAGGGAAGGGACTGACTGCAGCGCGAGGTGCGACAGCCCTGCCCTTCTCCTCTGGGCTTCGGAGGTGTTGGAAAACAAAGCTAAAATGCAAAATCCCAGCAAATATTCCTCTGGGAAAGGGGGAGCAGCCTTTTGGGTGTGCAAGGCAGCTGGGGCAAGGGTCCGAGGTGCGCCTCTTACCAAATCTGCCGAAACCGCTGTCGTGATGAGAGCGTAGGGCCCGTTAACCAGAGCGCCGCAGACGATCAGCATCGCTACAGGGAACGAGAAGGACGCAGAGTTACCCGGGGAGAGATTAAGTCTTTAAGTGCGGGGAGCAGCAGGGCGTCGGGTCCGTCGTTCCCAGACCCCGTGCGGACATCGCTGGCCCAAGCACCCGCCTCCTGTTCTTCTCTGTTTTCCCCAGGACATCCCACCCAGCAGGCAGCAAACGCTCACCCAGCACCACCCTCCCTCAAATCCCAGGCCGGGAGCCTGGCTCGAGAGAAGAGATAAAGGCAGGTGAGTCTGCAGCATCTCCCACTGCCCCTTTGGTGACGGAAGCCACCGCGCCGAGGAGCTCCTTACCTATTGACGTGCCGATGCCATTCTGGCCAACGTGGTTATACAAGAACAGCTGGAAAAGAGACGTTAAGATGAACCAGTTTACGGCTATTCCAGCTGTTTTCCCAAGCGTTTCCCCTGCAGCACCAAGCAGCACCCCGGGGACAGGACGGAGAAAGACGGGGACCTGAATTATCGCCGGCACCAAACTTCGCAGCCCGCCCGGCCCCTCAACCTCTACGCGTCGTTTGAAGAGGAGAGTGCCAGCCGGGACAGGGAGCCGAGCGCGCCCTTGGCTCTGCATCCCGCCGTCTGCCTGCCAGATGAAATACCTGGCAGCTGGCAAAGAGAGGTGCCGCCGCGATTTATGGCCCGGCGAGGCTCGCGCGCCTCCCCGCCGGCTGAAGCCAGACGGTAATTTGCCCCGCCGGCGCTATCGGAGCGGGGGGGGGACCTGGACGTGACGCGGCCTCTCTGCTTTTCAGCGCACGCCACCTTCTTCACAGCGGAGAGGCTGGCGACCCAGAGCCAGCCAGGCTTGGATTACAGCTAATTAGCCGCGGGTTTTTTTGCGGCAGCGAAGCCAAATGAGCTCTGTGCAGGTGCTCGGGAAGGACGTCTCGGCCAAGCGCCGGCAGAGCATGAGGCCGTCGGCATGGGGGCTTTTGGGATGCAAAGCAAAGAGACGAAAAAGCTGGACCGGCTTGGTGGGACCCCCAAGGCATTAAGACGGAGCAGGGTTATGGCAGGATGGAGGTAAAAAAAAAAAAACCCTAAAGGGCTTTTTTTCAGCTGTCAAGGCCTCAACAATCCCCTCCCAGCACCCAGGTCTGAATGTCCACCCTGGGAACCATCTGGCCGCGTGGATCAATCCCAGCTCTCGTCTCAGCCGAGCGCATGACCAGCTCGTCCCGGGCGTTGGGAAGAGGAAGGCGGCCGTGACTCAAAGGAGCCAGAGGAGAGGAAACCCTCGTGACTGGTTTGTTTTTTTTTTTCCCCCCGTGATAACGCACCATGGGAGCGGCGACGACCAGCATCACGCAGCACGTGGTGGCTCTGCCGCCCGTGTAGTCAGAGATGAGGCCGGCGAAGATCCCCCCTGCAAGGAGGAGTCACAGGTAGGTGTCTGTCACACCGCCCCAGCGGCAAAGCTTCGCCCGGGCTTAGCTCAAAATCCCACGGGATGCTGCGCCGTGATGCTCCTTCATCCCCGAACTTTTGAGCGCGACGCCCCCAAGGTTAAATGCAGTAACGTCAGAGCGAAGGGCTTTGATTTATCCCTGCCTCTTGCTCCCTGCAGATGGTTTCCCTGCACCTGCACGCAGCTCTGGTCTCTTCTACGCTTGCAAAATCTATTATTTATCTAAGGAAAAGGAGAAGCTGAGCAAGCAAGACCCAAGGGAAGGTGTTGCGATGGTCACCTGGATGGCGAAATAAAAGCAAGGGGCGTTTGCTGCCTGCTGAGCCCTACGGATGCCGAATAAACCTTTGCAACGGTGCTCTGGGGAAAAGAGACGGGGTTACCGGCAAAGCCTTCCCACGGAGGGGATCGTCCATCAAGGCGAGGGTTGTCCCCAAGTCATCCCTGATCCACCCCCCTGCGCCTGAGTAGGTGACGCACCTAAAATGCCTCCGACGTCAAAGAGGGTCGACAGGTCTCCGGCTTCCTTGGCACTGAAATGAGCTGCCGGGGAGAGGAGAGGGGTGAGGAGATGCTCCCCTTGGCAGGCCGTTGAACCCCCCGGGGCTCCCACCTCACCCTCCCCAAAAACTCACCCACGTTCACGATGTAGAGGGGCAGCCAGTAGAGGAAGGTGTAGCTCACCAGCTTGGCAAAGAGCAGGCAAAGGGAGAACTCCACCACGCCCTGGCAGGAGAGGAGAAGACATCAGAGGAGCCTCCTTCTCCCAAGCCTCCTCCAGATGGCGGGTTGTCCCCCAGTTCTCTGCCCAGTGGGCACCCCATTGATGGGGTGACCTGCCCTGGCTTTGCTCTCTCCTCCATCCCCCGTCACGACGCAAGGGGCATCCCGTGACTCACGGGGATGCGGAGCGCCCCAAGGAAGCTGATGGCTTCGGGCTCCTCCACTGGCTCCTTGGGGCTGTCGGAGCGGTCCGTGCTGCTCTGGCCTGAGATGCTCAGTGGCCCCTCGTTGGAGGTGACTCCTTCGGGATCCTTCTCATTGGAGGTCACCCCTCCAGCATCCTCCTCGTCGGAGGCCATCTAAAGCCGAAAGCAGGAGATGTGACTCTCGTTGCTGGAAGGGGCCGAAATACCAGATTCGCCGCCGGGATGGGACCTGGAGGATGCTCACACTGGAGCAACCTCCTCGATAACTGAACATCCCTCTAATTTCTGGCGTTATGACCCGACCACCCCGGTTGTTCCCAGTAAACTGAGCAACCACCCAGCCCAGGAGAAGCCTGTTGGGAATCGACTGGACTCACGTGATGCAGAGGCGGACTGCAGCCCACGTCCTCTGGATCTGCAGGGAGAAAGGAGAACCCGTGAGAGAGCCTTGACCGGCCCTGCTTCCCCCCGCTCTCCCTCCAGCATCTCACCCCGCAGAGGCGAAACGGGGGGCTGGGAACCCCCCGGGGCTGGGCTGAACCTCCGGGTACCCGCTTCCCGGCTAGCGAAAAACCCTGGTAAAAATCCCAAAGGGCTTCCCAAATCTTTCCTAGAAAGACAGGCTGAGAGGAGAGAGCAGCCGAGGGGCTGAGCCTGCCTGGATGAGCCCAAAGGATGCTGAGCGTAACTCGGGGGGGGGGTCCACGCCCCGGCTTGCCACCAGCTGGAAAGAAGTATTTGGGGTTGCCAAAAATTCTTGGAGAGGGACAAGGAGAAGACTTGCGGCCCCGCTGATGTCAGCGTTACGCTGCCGGTGACGGATCACGCCCACTCACACTCCACAAGGAAGAAGAAGCAGACGATGCCCACGGCGGCGATGATGATGCCGGGCACGATGAAGGACAGGCCCCAGGCTGAGGAAACCCAGGCGCCGGCGATGAGCGACCCCAAGATGTTGCCGACGGAGGTGTGCGAGTTCCAGATGCCCATGATCAAACCTCTCCTGGCGGGGACAGAGCCGGGCTCGGTGTCGCCGGGGTGGGGACAGGGATGAGGATGAGGGGGGGGGGGACGCGCCGAAGGAAACACTCACTTTCCTTTCCCGAACCAGTTCCCGACACACGCCACGACGGCGGGCCAGCCCGTCGTCTGCACCAGCCCGTTGCAGACCTGGCAAGAGACAGGCGGCGTTACGCGGCATCGGCGGCCCCCGGTGAGCGCCGACTTGATCCCCTGTGCCGTTGGGGGTAGCCAGGCCCAAAAATAGCCCCCCCCCCCCCCGCCCCATCCCAAAGCTGTTGAAAAAACACTCGTTTGGGGGGGCTTTTTCCCCCCCCACTGCAGCAATCCTGGAGCCGTCGGTATCATTCGCGTGGCTAAATTGGGAGCGGGTTGGTGTTGCCAAACCGGCCGCCCGCCCTGCACGGCAAAACGGGGCGTGCCCGGTGGTTTCGGCGCCCACGCCACGCGTTTTGCGGGGAGTGGAAATGCCCGGCGTTCTCCCGCTCGGAAACCGGGCCAAGCCACATTCCCAAAAGCCGCCAAAAAAACAAACCCCGGGATGAGGCCGGGGGGGTAAAATCCGGAGCCTGGGCCTCCTCCGGCGTGGACATACCTGCACGATGATGAAGTACCAGAGGACGTGGATGTCCCAGAAGTAGCCGAGGCCGAAGAGCGCGGTGAAGAGCCCGCTCAGCACCATCCCCCCCGCGAGGTAGTAGCGCAGGGGGAGCCGCTCCCCGAAAATGCCGCTGCGGAGAGAGGGAAGAGCGCGGCCAGGAGCTGTCACGGGTGACGCCACCGACGGGTGTTATCCCACCGAACCCGTGCCCCGAATCCCAAGCGGCTCCCAGCAGCGACCGGCTGCTTTCCCGGCGGCACAACCCCACCCTGACGGAAAACAGGTGAACTGGTGCAAACTGGGGAAAGGGGAAGGGTACCTGATAAACATCCCGATGGCGTAGGCCACCAGGAAGGCGTTATCCAGCGCCCCAAAAAGCTCCTTGTAGTTGTCCCCATCTGGAAAAGAAATATTAAGGCCACCTCAGCCCGGGTCCCATCTTGTTTTCCCTCCCTGTGGCCACTGGCTCCTCGTCCTCGTCCCCTCCTGTCCCCAACCCCCTTCTCCCCGGCGGTGGCGGGGGGGGGGGGATCTCGGTGCCTGGCCGGGTGCCATCGAGCACTGGGAGCCGGTCCCGTGCCGACCCCGATTTCACCACCCGCTCGCTGCCCTTCGGCCCCGGGGGCACAGGGCGGGATGCGAGCTGCTTAATTACCTCCGGGTGCCTAACGAGCAGCCGGCCCCCTGCCAAAAATCTCTGGCCACGACCTGGCTTTGGGCACAGAGAGGGGGAACCCGACTCGGCCGGGTAGTTTTTGGGGTGCCGGGGAGGGTGGGGGACACACACACGCAGCCTTACCGAAGGGTGCCCAGCTGCACCACGTGCTGCTGTTGGAGTCGTTGCGGGGGTTCGGGCCCAAGGCCGAGCAATTGGGGTGTAGCTGGCTCTGTAGGGGCGGGGGGGAGAGGAGGGGGGAGATCAGGGTGCTGGAGGACATTCCCCCCCACCCCCCCCACCCCACATCTTGTCCCCTCTGCCCGCCGTTGGGGGTGAGGTTGGCGCTGACCTTGACAATGCTGATGGGTTTTCGGGAGAGGTGGTAGCTGGTGTAGCAGAGGAAGGTCAACACCAACGTCAACCCCCGGTACCTGCGGGGAAAAAGCCGGAGCGAGGGGTTGGGGGGGGGGGGGGGGGGGGGTCAGGGGTGGCGGGACGGGGACCCTGTCACCATCCCGGCTGGCAAAGCCCACCCTGGCCGGGGTGCGTCGCAGGCGCATCCGAGCCTCGCCGCCAGCCATGCTCTTCCTCCTCCCTCCCCAAAATTAACGGGGTTGGGTGAAAAACACGAGCTAAAGGGGGAGGCGAGCCGCCACCGCGCGGGTTTAGGATGCGCCCGCGCAGCTCCGCCGCCGGTTATCCTGCGGGATAAACTCCTGGGTTTTGGGTTTGGTTTTTTTTTTTTTTTTTCGGAGAGAAAAATATAAGCTACAGGGGGATGGGAGCCGCCGCCGCCGAAGGCGCTCAGGACGCGGGTGCGAATTTAGGATGCGCGCACACGGCTCTGCCGCTCTTTAACCCGCGGGGTCTTAGGAAAGCGGAAAAAAGGGGGGTCGTTTCCGCTCGTTTTCCCGGTCGAATCCTCCTGGGGCCGTCAAACCGTGGAGGGGGGGTGAGGAAGTGCCTTCCCGGCGTCACGGGTGGAAACAGGGCACGAGAGCGCGGCTGATTCATCGTCACTCCTGGCGTTAATTAAAGATGAGCTGGGGGGGGGGACGGGGAAAAGGGGGGGGACGGGACACCCCCGAGCGACACCGGCTCCGGTTCCTCCACCAAACAGCGCCTTTATCCCTTTTGCTGGAAACAGTGGGGAAAAAAAATGGGATTTGGGCTGGGGGCCGGGGACGCTGCTCCCGGGAAAATTGAGGGATAAAGCCTGGAGAATCCCAAATAGGATCCGGAGCGGGATGAGCACCTCCCCATCCTGCATTTAGGGAGGGTTTTAGGGCAGCGCAGAGGATGGGAAAGGTCAGGGAGCGGCTCCGGCACTGAGGAGTGTCACGGGGTTCCTCCGAGTTTAGGAAAAAAAAAACAACAACAAAACAAAACAAAAAAAAAAAGCCTTTTTTTTTGGTGCGGTTTTAGCCCGTCCCGCTCCTCTTGGCGGTTTCACTTCTTTGTGCAACTCCCGCAATTCCAGATGCCCCGCAAATCCAGCTCTCCGCTCCGGGCTGCCGGGGGGTGGGAAAAAAAAAAAAAAATAATAAAAAAAAAAAAATCCCTCCTTCCCACCCCCAAAAAATATACCTAACCCCCCCGAAATCACTGCTGGAGCCGTTGTCGAGGGGGGGGCGGAGGCTGATGCGAGGGGAGCGGAGAGGCCGAGGATGAGGAAGGGGAAGAGAAACTCTACGCGCGGCATCCGACCCGGCCGGCTGCTGGGGGGTTGTGGGGGGGGGGGTTTCCCCCCCCCGACGTGCTCTGGCGGGGAGAACGGCAGCCGGTGGAGGGGGTTGTTTGGGCAACGGGCTCCCAAAATGGAAATATCTCAATTGCCACCTGGCCAAAAGGGAGGGCAAGCGGCAGGAATGCCGCTGTTGGCCGCGTCCCGCCGAACGCGGAGGGCCTGGCACACGCGGTGGCGACGCTCGAGGCCCGCTGGGCGCTGCTGCCCGGCTTGGGGTGGCCCCGTGGCCCCCCCCCTGCCCAGCCGTGACCCAGTGGCCCTCCCGTCCCCGGGACAGCGCCTGGGTCACGCCAAAAGCCTTGGCCTTGATGCCGGAGCCGCGCCGGAGTCGGTCTCGGGGTCCCCGGGGCGAGTGACCCCCCCCAGTCCAGGGCCAGTCCCAGCCCGGCGTCGGTCCCCCGGCAAGTGACCTCCGGTCCAGGGCTGGTCCCCAGGAGGGCGATTCCCCCAGTCTAGGGCCAGTCCCTTATCCCGGTGCCGGTCCAGGGCCGGTCCCCATCCCTGTGCCGGTCCCCAGGCAAGCGACCCCGGTGCCGGGCCAGTCCCCATCCTGTTGTCGGTCCCCAGGCCAGTGACCCCCCCTGGCTCAGGGCTGGTCCCCAGCCCCCGGTGCCGGTCCTCAGGCAAGTGACCTCGGTCCGGTGCCGGTCCCTTATCCCGGTGCCGGTCCCCCGGTCCAGGGCCGGTTCCCATCCCGGTGCCGGTCCCCATCCTGGTGTCGGTGCCCAGGCGAGTGACCCCCTGGCCCAGTGGCGGTCCCCATCCCGGTGCCGGTCCCTTATCCCGGTGCCGGTCCCCCGCTCCAGGGCCGGTCCCTTATCCCGCCGCCGGTCCCCATCCCGGTGCCGGTCCCCATCCCGCTGCCGGTCCCCGGGCGAGTGACCCCGTGGCCCAGTGGCTGTCCCCATCCCGCTGCCGGTGTCCCCATCCCGCTCACCGGCTGTCCCGGGGGAGGGCGCGGAGCAGGCGGACCCCGGGGGCGAGCGCTGCCCTCATGGCGGGCGGCGGCGGCGGCGCTGCAGGGTCCGTCCCACCCCCCCCTCTACTCCCGCCGCTCCTTTTCACCGCCCCGCGGGGCCGCCGCTCCCCGCCCCCGCCCGGCCCCGGGCCCGCCCCGGCCCGGCCCCGGCCCCGGTCCCTGTCCCGGGGGTGGGGTGGGGGGGGGCGAGACGGCAGCGGCCCCCGCTCCGCTGCAAACAATAAACCGCCTTAAAATCCGGCTGGAAAGGGGGAAAAGCAAAGGCGGGCAGCGGAGATGGGGTCGGGGGGGGGGGGTCACCCCCACTCGCTTCCCCCCCCCCCCCCCCCCGCGGAGCTCCAGGATTTTCCCCAGACGCCGCTTTTGCCGGCGGAAAAGGCCGGGTTAAACTTTTCCCCGCTCCCTTTTCCCATCGGCGCCCCGATTTTGGCCCAGCCACCCCCCCCCCACCACCCCCCCCCAGCCAGGCTGTCGGGTTTATTGAGTTTATTGGGGTTTATTTGGGTTTATTCGGGTTTATTCGGGTTTATTCGCCGCCCCCCCCCCCCCAAAAGGATGCCATTTACGCCACAGGCCGGGCCAGATCAGGAGGCCGGGGAGCAGCAGCGATGGCTTTATTAAACATCATTCCTTTGAATTAAGCGCCCAAACCAGACCCCGACCCTCGGGGGGACGGGGGGGCCGCTCCGGAGTGGTGAAAGCTGGGTGTCCCCCGGCCGTGAGCAAGCGTTTGGGGAGCTGCCAAGGAACCGCTTGTCCTCGGCTGCCCTGAAATCCCTCAAAAAAACGCAGTTGGAGCTTCCCTGGCTCCCGGCACACGCGAAAAACCTCCCGGGGCCGCATCCGACTCCGCCTCAACACCCCTTCTCAGGTCGGCGGCGTCTCCCCCTGACGCAAACGGCGGTTAATAAATAGCGCCGGCCGCCGCGAAGAAAGCGGTGAATGATTCTCCAAGGGGGAGCGAGGAAACGGAGGAACATCCCCGGCCCCGCTCCAACGCCTCCCCCCTACCTCTGCCCGGGGTCGCGGGATGGTGACGGGGTAAAGAAACGAGGCGGCACGCTCGGGCGCCCGTCCTTCCTGCCCCGGTTAATATTGGAGAGGGCGGCCCGGCGAGGAGTAAATATTAATGGGGGGGGGTTACAGTGCAACCTCCCCACCGTTAGCCCGCCGCCGTCGTTTTTTTGGGAAAAGAGAGCGATTCGGGGATTTCAAAGTTGAGAAGGGAACAAGCAGCATCCCTGGGCTGGGGGGAGGGGGAAAACCAAGGAGAAGGGAAGAATCCCGCTCACCTGGAGATGAATAATATAGACTTTTTTTTTTTCTCCTAGGAAAAAAAGCTCCTTTCCGCAGCAAAATAGAGGGAAGGCGGGTAGGGAGGGGGGTGGATGGCATTAGAGGAGATGTCCTCACCCGGAAGAAAGTGAAGGAGCGATAAATACCCGGAGCGTGAGGCGAGGGGCAAGGGCTGGCAGGAGCCAGAGGGAAACGGAGCGAAGGGAGCGGGGAAGGAAGGGTTTTGAAAGGGGGAGGGGGTTTTTTAACCCCAAAAGATCTCGCCCCCCCACTCCCACTGAGACAACCAACCTCGGGAAACAATTTATTGTGCGGCCGAACGCCAAAAAATTCAAGCGTCTGCCTAGAAAGCTGGCCCCGCCAGCGAGGGGCTTCTCCGCACCCACGGGCGCGGAGAGGCGCGAGGCTGAGCCCCCCCCGGGGAGGAGCGCGAAGGTGCCGTGGTGGGTGGAAGGGGGCACGGCCCCGCTCCCTACTTACAGCGGGTGCCAAGACGCGAGGCGGGGGCCGGGCGGCCGTCCTCGTCACAGACGCTGCCCCGTGCGAGCCAAGAGAGAGGCCAGGTCGCGGAGCGGCGGCAGGGCGGCGGGGCTCCCATCTGTCGGGACGCAGGAGGAGAGGAGGGAGAGCAGCGCCCGGCTGTAGGCTGGGGGGGGACGGGGGGGGGACGGGGACACAGAAGCAGCGTTAAGGGACGAGAGTTTCAATTACGGCCCCAAAACCGGGCTCGGCTTCAGCCTTTTGCCGTAAAGCAGAGAGAGAAGAACGGGGTTTTTAAGACAAACGGACGTGCCTGGAGTTTTCCGCACGCTCCTGGGTACGAAGCGGTACGCGAGCCAACGCAGGAAAGCCAAAGATTTTTATAGAACCCCAATTTCTCTATTTTCTTCCACCCGACCCCCAAAAAAAAAGATGACTCCCAGTTGCTCGGCCGCGTACTTTTCCGAGCTGTACTGGAGATCAGAGCGTGCCGTCACCTAAGACGATTTCCACCACCTTCCTGCCTCCTCCCAACAGAATATTCAGCGTTTCGGGCAAAGAGCTTTTCTGTGCCGGGCGTCTTTGCCTTACGGTTCTCCTCCCCCCTGCCCCGCCGCCCCCGCTTCCCAACGCTCGGCTGGATTACGGCAGCGTTTCCGAACGCCTCGGAGAGCCGGGGCTTTGCCGACGATGTCCCCCCACCCCGAGCTCCCCGAAGGGACGGAGGGAAGAGGCTGAGTTAGAAAGGAGCAGCAGAGCTCGCCTTCTCCGGAGATTTGTAGGAGCAAATCTACATGG
Source organism: Larus michahellis (assembly GCF_964199755.1). Lineage (NCBI taxonomy): Eukaryota > Metazoa > Chordata > Aves > Charadriiformes > Laridae > Larus > Larus michahellis. The sequence continues at coordinate 938,462 of NC_133912.1, forward strand.
GAAAGGTGTGGCCAGGTTCGATTTCTCCCGGGATAATAAGGGACGTGGATCCAGGGGCCTCCTCGGCGGAAGCGGGAGCTCCTACCTTTGGGGTTTTGGTAGAAGACGCAGTTGTTGGCGCAGGTATCCGGGTGGGAGCCCCAGAAATCGGACCCGCAGGAGCACAGCGGGGGCAAATCGATGTTATACAGTTTTATCTTCTCCCTCGTCTGGGCTCTCAGCGCGTCGACGTACCTGCGAGGGATAAAACATTCACCTCTGCCAGCAACACCCGGCTCCGGGCGAGGAGAGGGGATCCGGCCGTACCTCGCGTACTCCTTATTCCGCTGCCGTTTATCCTTGACCTTCTCCGCTCTCCTCTCCTCCAGTTTAAGCTGGGCCAGGGTTTCACAGGCTCCCTCTCCCAGGGAGGGCTCCTGCCCGTCGGCCGCCTCCTGCATCCTCCGCTCTTCCGCCCGGCGCTGCTTCTCCGTCTTGCTCTTAATCCTGCAGGCGCGCGCCGGCTTAGGGAAGGAGCTCCCTCATCCCTCCCTCCGTTCCCCGCCGGCCCCCACTTCCCCGAAAGAGCTGCTCTTTTGGCCTCCCCAAGCCAAGCGCGGTGCCTGGGCTCTTGGATACCCCGCCAGAAAGGGCCGGCAGCTCCGCTTCCCCCCAATTTTGTCAGATCACGGGGCAGCTCGGCCCCGACCCTAAAGCTATCCCTGCGACTTCCAGGCCGGGGAGCGCAACAGGGCCGTGGAAAGGTGCTGGGAAGAGTGGAGAAGCCCCAAGGATCCCACGCCTCCTCCAAAAGAGGCATTTTTAACCGAATCTCCCTCTTATTTCCTCCAATCTCCCTCGCACCTACGCGGCCCTCCGGCCCTTCCCGTGCGAGCCGGGCTGCGTAAATCGCACCAAAGGCGAAGCCCGTTCCCTCGACGAGCGGCGGTTCCGCGGCGCAAAGGCTTTACACCCGAAGCGTCTGCCGTTTCGGTCCCGCCGAGGAGCCCCGAGTGCGAGAACGCGCGTTCCGGGCTGCCGAAAGGCAGTCAAAAAGAAGGAAAAAAAAAAAAAAAAAACCAAACCGAACCGAACCAAACCAAAAATCCCGCCTGGGCAGAAGCCGGGGGGAAGCAAACGTAATCGAAGGAGACATTTTCGGACGTTCCGCCCTTCGGCGGGGGTCAAAATCTTGACGTCCGGCGGGGAAGTGCCGAAGCCAAACTTCTCCAGTCGGGTTATAAACTCCAAAACTGTTTTTTAAATGAAGTGGTAATAGAGCCTTAACTGCCCCGCCGTAAATCTTCAGCCGTAGGAACCAAGGCCAAGGCCAACTTAAGGCTTTACACTGAAGTAATTACAAAACCAGCTCTTTTCCGCATAAGCTCGGCGCAGCTTGCGGCTCCAGCAAGCCGGAGGGGGGGGGGGGGGCGGAAAAAAAAAAAAAAACCCCCAAACCCGCTATAATAAAAAGCTATTCCACTAACTAGCGAGTCCCCGGTGTCTCGCCAGCACTTGCAGGGCAGGGAAAGGTCTCCGAAGCTCCCGAGCGCCAATTTAAACGTCAGGAACGCGGCTGAAGGAGCCCTTCTTGAGACGGGGGAGAAAAAAAAAAAACCAAAAAAACGGGAAAAATCCTGCCCTGGGGTACCTGTCCCCCGGCTCCCACAGGGCCTTGCCCGCTGCGGAGCCGGGTGGAGACCCGGGAGGTCGGAGCTCCATCGTTTTATTTAAGAGCAAGGCAGAGACACACAAAAAAAATAATAATAAATAAAATAAATCTAGAGCCCCTTTCCTATTTTTGGTGGGAATTCGCAGAGCTCCTCCTCGACAAAGCCCTCAACGGAAGACGACCGAAGCACCAAAACGAGCGCTGACACTTTTACGCGGAGTTTTCAACTCTGGCGCAAATATTAGGAAATCTTCTTCTGACATTGACGTGACGTTTATAGCTGGGAAGGTGAAGGGTCTGATGATTTTAAAAAAAAAAAAAACAAAAAAAAAAAACAACAAACCCCCACGGAGATAAGATCAGCTTAATAACGACGACGCGACCTCACCCCCCCGGAGTTTCTAAACGTAGACCCAAGGTCTCGGGATCGGTGCCCCAGCGTCAGGGTTTGGGGAGCCGCGACTCTCCCGGCCCGACGTTTCGCCTCCCGACTCCTACCCAGAAAGCAGAGGAGCGCGGAGCGCCCCGGCAGGGCCCCCGGAGCTCTCTCCCGGAGAGCTCGGCCAAGCGAATCCCACCCCCGGGCTTAACGGATTGGGCGCTAAAACAAACCCCGGGGAGAAGTCGGGCTTCAGGCCCGGCGCTCGCATCACGGCCCTTCTTTCGAAGTACTTCAAAAGTTGATCAAGCGGCTTTTTTAATCCATGGCGGGGGGGTGGGGGGGCGGCTCGGGGCCACGGAGGCGCAACGCCACCCGTCAGGCGCGTCGGCTTCACGTCGAGCTGGGCCGTCTTCTCAACGCCGCTGCACCGGGGCGGCGGAAGAGCCGCCCGACCGCCGGCGCCTGGGTCCCGAGACCTTCCCGGCTTCGGGTGTCACCTCCTTCCTCCCCTCCCTGCCCGCGCCCTGCAGGGGGTGACGCCGTCTCCCCCCACCCCCGCGTACTCACCCGGCGATTCTCTTCTGCCTCTCCCTGCGCCTTTGCTGTTCCTTCACTTGCTCTCGCTCGATATTCATGAAGAGGCGCCTGTACCTCAGGTACTGGGTCTGACGCTGCGGGAAAGAGGAGGCACCTTTGGAGAAGGGATCCGGGATCGGGCGATAGCGGCGTTGGGCTGATTTCTGGAGAGAAACCTCCCTCTTTCCCCCCCGCCCCCGAGATCCTCAAACATCTCCTTGGGCGCCTGCCCCAGCACCGAGAAGCTGGAGAGACAGCTGGGAGAGGAGGCCCGAGACACCTCCGGGTACCAGCATCCCTCGCTGAAACTCCCACGGACGGAAGCTCCGTCAGCCAAAAAAATTCCCAAACTCTCGCTTTCCTGGGAGTAAAAGAGCCGCTTCCCGCTTCCACCCGCTGTACGCCCGAGAATTTCGATCCACCCGGGGGACAACGCGGATCGCTGGAAGCCGATACCTCCAAAAAAAAAAAAAAATAGTGAATGTACAACACCGAGCCGGGCCCACTCCGCGCAGAACCACGGAGGTGGCAAACTCTGCGCATTGGGAAGAGCACGTGTCCGGAGATGGAGGGAGGTCGTCCTCCCCCTCGGCTCTGCTCTGCCCTGGGGAGGCCGCACCTGGAGCGCTGGGTCCAGCCCTGGGCTCCCCGGTTCCAGAAGGGCAGGGAACTGCTGGAGAGAGTCCGGCGGAGGCGACGGAGATGCTGAGGGGCTGGAGCACCTCTGTGCTGAGGAAAGGCTGAGAGCCCTGGGGCTGGTCAGCTGGAGAAGAGCAGGCTGAGGGGGGATCTCAGCAACGCTCAGCAAGAGCTAAAGGGAGGGAGGGGGGCAAGAGGATGGGGCCAGGCCCTTCTCAGCGGTGCCCGGGGACGGGACAAGGGGCAACGGGCACAAACTTGACCATGGGAAGTTCCATCTCAACGTGAGGAGGAACTTCTTCACCCTGAGGGTGGCAGAGCCCTGGCACAGGCTGCCCAGAGAGGTGGGGGAGTCTCCGTCTCTGGAGACATTCCAACCCCCGCCTGGACGCGTTCCTGTGCCACCTGCTCCGGGTGTTGGAGGAGATGATCTCCAGAGGTCCCTTCCCACCCCGGCCAGTCCGTTGAGTCTGTGAACTCATTGTCGAGACAAACCCGAGAACCCCGCAGGGAACAACCCCGTGCGGTACCGAGCACGACGAGGTTTCGTGCCCGGGCTTCGGGGACGCAGCAAAGGCCGGGAAACCTCCCGGCTAAAGCTCCCACCAAAAGTCCTCCCAACCGCGTGGCAACAACCAGCGGGTGTACAGCTAACGGGAGCTCCACAACGCCAGAAAGTTTAAGATGTGGATTTTTTCCTCCTCAACGCCACGAGTTTCGGGCTGAGCTCGCCCCTCTCGCCCGGCGGAACGCATCCCGCGCCGCCGGAGATACAGGAGCAGGGGACGGCCAGGCTGAGAGCGGAGAAAGCTGGATGGAAAAAACCCAGGCGGAAGAGAGTGCTGCAAAACCAGTTATCTCGGGGTAGATCGGAGCCAAGGAGATAAAAAGCAAGGGGCAGAGGGAACCGCCGGGGGAAGGAGCAGCCTGACGAGCCCCGGCTGCCGTCACGCCGTCTAGAAACCGCGACGGGTCAGCTTGTCGGAAAACGCTCGTAAGGAACCCAAAAAAAAAACCCCGCAATTCTCTCCAGCTCCTTCCGAGTTTTCGGCTGCGAGCAAGCCGACAAAAGAAGAGGGAAGCGTTCCTCTTCACGTCAGAGGGAAGCAGGAAAAGAAGAGTCGCTTCCTTTAGGCATCCAAGAGAAACATCGGCTCTTTGCGTCAGCACGAGCCAAACCGTCCCGGAGGCAGGCTGGTAGATCGGACACTCGGCACCAGGCCCGCGGCGCCACCCCGATGCCTGTGAGGCGCTGAGGTGGGAGAAACCTTTATATTCCCGACAAAGATAAAGTGGAGTTTGTTCTTTTTTTGGGGGGTTTTTTTTTTTTTTTTGAAGCGTTTTTGGCAGCTCCTCTCTCTCTCCCTGCGACTACGGAAAGCGACGCCTTCGTCGCGCCAGGCAAAACGAACGGAGCCCGTTTCTCCCCCAGCGTTACTCGGCTCCCGGATTCGGCGGGAGGAGCACGGGACGGTGGCGCTTGCCGTCACAACGTGACCTTCAAAAAAAAAAAAAGAACCCGGTGGTTTCGCCCAAAGCCTGAGACACCATCAACGCTGAGAAACGTTAACGCGAAGGCCGCTCTCGAGGCTCCGTGAGGCAGCAGCATCCCCCGCGCTCGATACCTCCCGGCGCCGAAGCAACGAGGACTTGGCTCCAGCAGACCAACCTGCTTCTTAGTTTCCTCTCGGTCGACGCCAGCCCAGAGTCCGAGGGGAGATGGGTGATGGGCGTCCAGTCCCTGAGGAGGCTGGGGCGAGCTCGAGTCCTTCACCGACCCGTCGCAGGGCTGGAAGAGAACGTACGAGAGTGGCATCAGCCTCTTCACGGTCAAGTTTCTCCCTCAGCCAAGCGACGCCTCGCCGGAGGCGAGTCCTCTGCAGCCCTACAGTCCTCAGCGGGGCTGCGCTTTTCCCCCGGGGGTACAGGTCGGCTTCTCCTTCCTGTCACCCGCCAGAAGGGACGCGGGGCGCCACCTCCGCGTAGGAGCCGGCAGCGCCAACCGCTCGGCCGAAAGCTCTCCTCGGAGGAGGCTCCTGCTTTAGTTTGAGCGTGGATTCACGCCTCCCCTCCCCACGCTTGCGCTGCGCGCTTCGGGGAGCGCGAGAAAAATAACAATAACACCAATAACATCAAAAAAAAAAAAAAAAAAAAAGCATCGAGGGAGCTCAACAGCCGCCACCTCCCCCCAGACCTCAGCGTGAACCTCTGCCTTCCTCCCTCCGCTCCTCGGTATTTGTCAAGCCAGTATTTCTGCTCCCGGCTGGACTAATCACCAGGTGAGGCTGCCACAGCCATCAAGTGTTTGCTAATTACTCCAGGTAATCAGCGCGGACGCGTTCCCGCACCTCAGACACGCTTAAAGAAAGCCCGCCCGAAAACAAAAGAGGAATCGATAAACACATCAAGCTCGGTCCTCGTTTCGCCAGCCCCGAGGCCCAGGAATCGCACCGGGGCGGCTCCTTCCTCCGCTCCAAAGCTTTCTTTTTTAACTTTTCTCGGAGGTTTTGGGGCTGATTCGACGCAGCGCTCGCAGCTCTTCCGCCCGCCAGCTGGGCAGCCGGACCAGAGGCAGCTGCAGGTCCTGCGGGCCGCAGTTTGGGAGTTCGGTTAAGCGTATGATGCGATTGCACGCTCCGTTTGCGATTTCCGCTGAGCGCCGGCCAACTGGCATCACGCGGCAGGCGCAAATAAAACCCCTTTTGAAGCCGCAGCTGTAAGATGAAAGCGGTGAAACAGAAGCGGCCAATCTCCCTTTCGCTCTGACGTTGCTCTCCGGCCTGTTTTGACCACAGTAGGCTTCAGAGTTAACCAGGCCTGAGGGAGCAACCGCTCTACCACAGCGGCAGCCTCAACCACCGCTGAAATAAATCCAAATCCCAACGATTCGAACCTCTCGGGACCAGCTGGCCCAGCCCGCGCGCGTCTTACTTTTGCAAATTCGATTTTGATGTAGAAGTCGTCGTCTTGCTGGGCCTGATGCGGGGCCGTCCCCGGGTCTTGCAGCTCTGCTGGAAGATCATGATGTCCCGCTAGAAGCAGTTCCTCCCTCTCGTCTTCCGCGGGCGCCGCGGCCATCTCGGAAGGCTCTGGTTTCTGGAGGAGAAGGGAGGGGAGAGGCGTAAATACGGAATTCAAATGGGGCTGCTTTGGTGCCGAGGGCAAATTCCACGTCCTCGCGCCCAGGTTAAGAGGCAGCTTTAACCCGAGGGCACTTGTTCTGTGGAGTCAGGTGAGATCCGGCGAGCAGCGACGCAACGGCCAGTAGCCGAAGGGGGCCTACGAGAAAGCTGGAGGGGGGCTTTTTGCCGGAGCGCGGCGTGACAGGGCCAGGGGGGGAATGGCTTCAAACCAAAAGAGGGGAGATTGGGATGAGACACCAGGAAGAAATCGTTTGCTGTGAGGGCGGTGAGCCCCTGGCCCAGGTTGCCCCATCCCTGGAGGGGTTCAAGGCCAGGTTGGATGGGGCTTGGAGCAACCTGGGCTGGTGGGAGGTGTCCCTGCCCAGGGCAGGGGGGGGGGACACTGGATGGTCTTCAAGGTCCCTTCCATCCCGAACCATTCCGTGATTCTATAACGCGTTCGAGCGTCACCGGCAGGGCGCGAGAGCCCGAAAAATCCGCATTTTGCAGGGTAACTGGTGACAACGTTCTCACCCACAGCAGAAACAGAGGGACAGACGGGGGGGGGGCGGCGAGGGAAAGACAAGGAGAAGACCTCTCCAGGCGCTGTTTTGCAACCACAAGGAGTCTGGGAGGGGGTGGGGGGCGCGGCGGGATCGCCGGAGCGACGCTCGAGTACATAGCGTGCTCCCTCAGATGGTAAGCGGGCAGGCTCCCCCGCGGCGATTAACAATATTTTGAGAGGCGGCAGATTGTTTCCTACAAACTCAAAAAATCAGAATGCCAGCAGCCAGCTTGGAGCCAGGATTTTTTTTTTCTTTTTTTTTTTTTTCTTCCCCCCGCCCCCTTCCCTCCCTGCCTTGCCGTCCCTCCAGCGCGCCGGGAAGGGAAGAGCGAGGGCTGCTGGCAGAGGGAGAGGATGGATCGACAGGTCAGGGATGCCTTGAGATGGCTCCGCTGCGGGGCGGGATGGAGGGAGGACGGCCCGGAGTTCGTCTGAACAGGGAATTATTTGATAGGCGTAGAAATTACCCCCTCGACCCTGTTACGAAAGGCACAACCCAGAAGAGCTGCTTTGGTGAGGAGACAAGGGAAGAGAGGGCAACGCTTATTGCTTTGTGAGGACGCTGGGAAAGTAGAAGGAAATGAAACTGGGAGCGGGGCCGGGGGGGAAAAACCACCCACCTAACTTGGGAGAATGATCGACTGGGGAGAACGCGGGTGCTGTCCCGCCGGGGACCCACGGTGGCCTACCGAACCCTAAAGGAGAAGAGGCCGAAGGCTCGGTGAACTCATCCGAAACACCGGACGGGTCATTGCCGCGCGACTACCATCTCGGTACCTGCTCGGGAAAGCGGGGAAGAAACTCCCTGGACGTTTTGGACCTGAAGAGAAATCTCTGGGAGAGAGGAAGAGCAATGATTTTGGGAGCATGGCTTACCATTGACGGCAGGGAATGCCACGCTTTAAAGGGAAGAAGGGGAAAAAAGAAATTAAAAAAAAAAAGGAGAAAAATGCAGAAAATAGGACTGACGGAGAAGCTGCTTTAAACTGAGAAGTTCCTTTAAACTGAGCAAACGTAAACGACCCGGCCGGAGGGGAAGGACGAGCAGCGCAGGGCAAGACGAGCCTGGCTAAATCCCAAGCTCTCCTTGCGCCCGCCATCCACGCGAGCGCGGAGGAAGCGGAGCGCGGGTCGGGATTACCCAAGGAATGACGCGGGAGACAAGACAAGAAAACAACCCGGTGAGGCCAAAGCCATGAGGAAAACAGGAGAGATGGAGGTAAGGAGCCAGGCTTTCGCAAGAGGGACTAAAGGACTCGCCGCTCAAAGGAGGACGGCCGTCAGAGGACACCAGGAACAAGCGATTTACGCTTCTGGGCATCGGCGTTCAGCCCAAGGCTCGCTCCGAGCTAACGGAAGCGGCAAGAAAAATCACGGGTTGTTATTGGGAAAGAAAAAAATAAAATAAAATAAAATAAAAATAATCATATTACTGCTAGAAGCTGAGGTTTTTCAGGAGGCAGGACCTGCCCTGGGTTACCGCCAGGAGGAGCGGAGAAGCCGCTAACGGCCCCCTGCCACCTCCCCTCGGAATCTGCGGAGGTTCGGATTATCCAAACACCAAAACAAAACAAAACCCAAGAGGAAATCACTTTGCAAACTGCCTGTAAGCTGCCAGAAAGCAAGATAAGCGGCAACCAGCACCAATTTGTCAAGAGCAAGTTGCGTCTAGCTGGTTTGAATTCCTGCTGCAAGAGAAGGAAGAGGCCCGGGGCGAAGCGCAGCAGACGGGTATCTCGAGTTCAGCTTCGCCGTCGACACCGCCCCGTTCGACGCTTTTGTAAAGAATCACGGGCGAGATGGAAACTAGTACACGGGAGGGGCAATACCAATTAAAAACACCGCCCAAATTCAGCCTCGGGAGTTCACGGCACGAAAACAAAGAGTAATTTCATTATCAGCCCGGCCCCGACGGAAGCAAGCAGCACCTCGATGACATTCGCCGGCCCCACCGAGCCCCTCGACGCCGCCGAAGTCTGGCGGAACGGGCTAAAAGCCAGGCTCGGGCGCAAACCAAAGCAGTCGGCTGGAACGGGCAGCGTGAGGAAACGCGGCGAGGACAAACGCAAAGGGCACGGCGGCGGGCGCTCCGCGAAACCCGCAACGATTTATTGTTGTTCAGACCAATTATTCTACCACCCGGTGACGCCTCCCCGCCCGGGAAGGGGAATCGGGGAAAACAAGGAAACCCGAGGGCTCATGTATAAATAGATTTAATAGAATAAGACTAAATAACTAACGATAATACCAAAGAACCGATATTGATCCCCATACTCATATAAAAACGCACGAGGATTATCCTCAGCCCGTTCCATCAGTTGTAAGCCGTGCGCTCCCCGCGGGGGACGGCAGATGGGGGACGCTGCGAGCGCTGCGGCGTCGGGAGGAAGAGGAGGAGGGCTCAGGGCTCCGGCACCGGGGCGAGGAGTTCTCAGGCTGGCCACCAGCGAGGGAGAGAGCGAACCACGCGGCAAACTTTCTGATTTTCTATCCCATGCGCCGTTCGGGGTGTGAAATAACCCTGTTGGCAGCTTGGGGCAAGCGCCCGGCTCTCGCTCCTCCTCGTCCTCGCAGCCGGCGAGCTCGAAAACACCCGCACCCCGAATCTCCCCCAGCCCAGCCGGCTATAAAGCAACTATTTTCACCAATTCGGACGTTCGAGTCTTCTAAAAGTGCGGTTTTTCCCAAACCTTAGAAGAGAAATTAGGCCTGTGGCGCTCAAACCAGGACAGGCAGCGCTTACCAGGGGTAATTAAAATCTTTTGCATCCGAAGAGACGGGAAAAAGCTGCTGTCCTGCCTAGTGTGACCGCGGCAAAGATTCAGCTTAATAGTAGAGCTTTTTTTCCCCCCACCCGCCCACCCCGGTCTCTTAGAGTAATAAAACAAGAGTCGTGCAATAAATCCCTATATTCCTCCCGGAATAAATGGACTAGGGAAGCCGTTAAGTCCTCCCGGGCAGAGGTTGGAAGAACGCACAGATTAAGCGTAGCTGCAGCAAGGCCGTGGTGGGAGGACGGCCCCGATCCAACCTCCCCCCCACCCCTCCCCGATCCCTCCCAGCCTTCTTTCCCACTGCTCCGGATGACTCGCCACGGGGCCACAGGCCTCCCACGCATCCCGCTGGCCATCTTCTGGAACCCTCCGTAGAGCCACCGTATTATTCGCGCGAGGCTTTAGCGCTGCTAATAGCCAAGTAATGAATCGCTCCCGTCTTGCTGAGCAGCCTGAACGCATCGAGGACTTATAATGAAGGTACGTCTAGCGTCCCAAATAGATAACGAGGTTTCCGAACCCGTAATTATACTCTTTCTACAACTCTTGTTCGCGAAGCTGACTTCCTTGAACAGCACGCGGAGGAGGAAGAGATGGAGCAGCAGAAAATATCTTACATAAAAGGTATTTTCTAAGTAACAGCCAGCCAAGGTCTCCTTCAGCCTTGACGGAGCCCGGAAAGAGCTGGGAATGAAGAATTGCAAGGTGGGCAGGCAACGGGCTCTGGAGGAGGCAGCAAGACAAAGAGATGAGGGTGGGTGGCTGCTGGTGTTCTCCAGGACGGCCAGGCAAAGTACGTCCGTTCAAGAAAGGTCTCGGCACCGGCAAGCGGGACAATAAGCGCGACACAAAGCGGCTCTTCGCAACGGGGAGTGACAAAAGCAGGATGAAATGCAACGGAACGAAAAGGTGAGGCGCTGGGGCCCGACCTCCTTACGCGCGCCGCTTCGAGGAAAGCAGCCGAGTGCCAGCCATTCTCTACCAGAAGTCGGCCCCGGGCGAGGAAAACCCTCCCAGATCTCTGCCACCCGCACAAACCAAGGCGCTGATGCGAGGGGAACTGCTGCTGAGGTTCGCTGAAGAAAATAAAAGGCGCCTACGGGGAGGGCTGACCATCACATTCCACCCAGACACCCGGATCACAATCCCAGCCTTTACAAAAAAAATAAATAAAAATAAATACCTATTTTGAATTCCCGTTTCCTAGTTCACCTCCCATCAGCCCCTGCAAACAGAGAGGTTTTCACCCACTTTATCCTCCTCCCTCCTCTGAAAGGCAGCAAGAACAGAGGGAGAGAGCCCGCAGGACGCGGAATTCTGGGGGCTAATCACCAGGCGGGGGTCACGAAAGCCCAATTCCCTTCGCTTCTGCTGGAGGAACTCCCTGAGCTACGCTTGGGATTTGCCCATCGGAGCCCGACCTTCCACGGCACGCGAGGCGATTCCTCCCACCCCGCCCGCCGGCAGCCCTCGCTCACCTCTCGCCTCCAGCCGCCGCCGGGGAGCTCGGGGGGACCCGCTCCTGGGGGCACGGTTCTGCGGGACGCCAGCCTGCGCCGCACTTGCTTCACGGTTTTGCTAAGCTGCCGTTAACGACGGAAGGTCAAGAGAAAAAGAAAGGGTCAGCGGCTGCTCGCTTGTGAGGGCTACGCCAAGAAGTTCAGCCGCGCGCAAAAGATCTCTTAACGTACCCCGCTCCAAACCAAGGGGCTTTAACCAAGGGAGCGCGACTCGACGCACAATTAGCTTGGCAAAGGGGCACGGGGTCACCCGCGGTGCCCCGACGTCCTGACCCAGGTAGGGCGGAGGGCTCGGTGACAGCTCACCCGCTCCCAAACCTCCCCGCTGAGGCGTCACAAGTCCCGCGTCCCCCGACCGTCCTGCCCCCGCGTCCCCCCCACAGGGGATCCTCCGCCCCACGGGAAGCCGGCGCTTCCACCGGAGCCAACTCCAGCTCCCAGGCCAACACGCTTTTCCAAAGCGCCGCGTGCTGCGTAAGCATCACTATTTAAAAAAAAACAAACAAACAAACAAAAAAACCCAAAAAACCCAACAAACAGCTCAAACCAGCCCCTTTAAGGCAGTTTTTCCAAGATTTCGCCATCCCGGGCTGCAGGAGACAAGCTGCAATGAGGTGGCACCACCTAGTGCCGCCTCTCCAACAGGACACGCCAGCCCTGCGGCACCGCGGGGGGGGAAAATCCGCTGGATCTAGAGGCCGGGGGGGGCCAAGTTGAACCGCAGCATCCTCCCAGAGGAGAGTTACGGTCAGGTTGGGGGGCTACGGAGGACGCCCTCCTCCATAAGGGAGGACAACACGCAGCAAACCAGAGCGGAAACGCGAGCCCGCGTTTTCGTGCGGTATTTAAAAAATTAAAAAAAAAAAAAAAAAATAGCAATAATTAGAGATGCGTCGTCAAGAGGGCGGAAAGAGAAATATCGCCCGTCCTCCGTTTCAAACCGTGAGCCACCAGCCTGACGAAGCAGGGAGGAAAAAACGCAGGAGGGGAAGGACTGACCTGGGCGGCTCGCTGCTGGAAGGGCTCGCCGTGGTCCCCAAGCCGCTGCGCCGGGGCGGCCGGACCGCAGATGGCGGGCGCAGGGCGGCTGCGGAACAGGCACGTGTTCTTCCTGGGGTTCGAACGCAGCGCCGAGGCCGAATACCGAGCGGCGAGGCAGCTCTCCCTCTCCGCCTGCCGGGAGACAGACCCCCGGTGTTAAAAACCGTCAGCCGGCAGGACGTCACCCGTGCTGCATGCGGGAGCCGCCGGCTCAATTTGGTGGCGTTTTCGGGGAGGGACGTTTTCTGCTCTCCGCGCCGAGAGGGGCACAAAATGCCATCGGGCTCTCCGGACGGAGCCGTGCTAGCGGAGTTAGGCGAGGACATCCCCACTCCAGCGTGCCTCCCCGGCCCTGGAATGAGCCCAAACACCCCAGGGGCGGCCAAAACCGTTGCCGTTTCAGCGCGTTCCCTTCTTGCTCCGCAGTGAGTTTCCGGCGAGTCTCCCTGGCAGTTGTTTAAAAGCAGAAAGGATTAAATACGTTCACGGGATAACCTGAAACAAACCCACGGGGGAAGCGGGAACGGGGAGAGAGCGCCGAAGCGTTGCTCGCAAACCATTCGCCCTGGAAAAACGGGCAGCGGAAAGGAGGTGCCGTGATCAAAACTCGACCGGGAGACACCCAGTTCATAGCTCCGGCCCGGCGCCGGAGCGAGCCACGCACTGACCTCGCTGGAGGGGACACCACGGGGTCTGCTGTGACCAAGAGTTTCCTCGTTTTTTTTCTTACTAACCCCTTGACTCGAGGTCCTAGTGGGGCGGCGGCTTTTTTTCTTTTTTTTCCCCCCACCCGGATTTACGCTGTTCCGGAGATCCGGCTTACTGCTTCACAGGATTCCTGCAGCTGCTGCTTTCTCCGCGTCCTGACCTGCCGGTTCACCCGCTGCTTCACCTCTCCCTGGAAGCGCCGCAGGCTGGCGGCCTTCTCCCGCTCCCGCTCCTTCAGCTCCTCCTCCACCCGCGACGCTGCCGCCTGCGAGAGGGGAAAGCGCGTTTTACAGCCAGTTTTGCCACATCGCGGCGTTACGGCGGCACGGATTCCACCTGCCCTTCCCACACCCGGAGTCCGCGAGCCGGGCAAAGCAGCACCCGGAGCGAACTCGACGATGTTTTATTTCAAAATCCGTGCAGTAAAGAGCCGGGAAAAGCTCTAATTAATTATTATGAGCTTGGATGGAACGTAGCTGGCCGGATACGGAGCGCGCGCACCTCTGCGACACACCGAAAGAAAAGAAGGAAAAAAAAGAAAAAAAAAAAAAGGCAGCCTCATACGGCAACTCCCAGTTCCTGCTCCCAACGAAAGGATGCTCAAATATTCCAAGCCCGGATGGGAAAGGAACAGGCCAACCTCTGATCCCGTTAACGCCGCGCAAGAGCAAGGCTGGAAGAGGCGCGTCGGGGAAGCGGTTTACCATCCGAAGTCAAAGATTTAAGGCGACGACCTTAAAAAAAAAAAAAAAAAAGGGACGGAGGAAAAGGGGCGAGCGAAAAACCAGCTTAACCGCCGACGCCGGGTCGGACGTTCCCGACATCCCGCTGGCTGCCGGGAACTTTAACGGCAGGCAAAGCAAGGTCAGCACGCTCAACCAGAGCACGAAAACGGGGAGAAATCCGCACCGAAACCCAGCCAGAGCTACACCGCGGCCGGCCCGCTCCGCTCCGTGAGCAATTCCGACGGGGGAGGGATGAATACGTCTATTTTTAACAGGATCCGCTGGCGGATAGAGGTATATTAAATAAACTCCGATAACCCCCGCGCACCTTCACCTGCCCCCGAAAGCTCCCACGGCCGGCGGGGAGGCCCGGGAGCTTCCCCCCCCTCTCCCCGGAGCGGCGGGGAAGAGTCGGGCTCCCCCCCCCGAAGTTTCCTGGCGCTGGGATGGAAGTTACGGGGAATATGGAGCCGGTTCATTTCCATACGTTATCTCGACCTTTCCGGATTTAAATGACAAGACGGAAATAAATCACGGCGGAAGGGCAGGAGCTTCTGTAACGTTTAGGCATTAATTACGGGGGACTGAACTCATCATCTTATATTTAATGCACTTTTAGTCCTCGTATAATAACCCTCAAAGCAGAAATCCCCGAGATAAGCAGCAATAAAGATTTTCCTAAGTGTTTCTAACGGGGTACGGTGGAGATTGGCTCCAGACCCTTAAAAACATTCCACTTATTTAATTTTTAAAACAAAACAAAAAAAAAAAAAAAGATAAGCAACGCGGAATAAAACCTCGGCTCAACGACAGCCTTTTCGGGATGAAGGGGAAGAGTGGCAGCGGGTACGGGGCGGGGGTTGCTGAGCCGGCCGCGGCACGGGCACCTGGAACGCAAAACTACGGCGCGGAATTACAACTCAAGCGAGGAGCAGCCGGGAATAGCGAGGGGGGGGAAAAAAAAAAAAAACAAAAAAAAAAACAAACCCCTCGCGTCGCGGCACGAACCTGCCGAGTTTTAGCTGCTTCTAGCGAAACGTTGAAAAATCCGGCGGTCCGGCTCAAATTTAAAAGCGCGGAGTGCGAGTAATTAAGCAATCAAGGGGAGCCGAGCAGAGCATCGGCCGCCTTCCCCCCCCCCCCGCTCCCCCCCCCACCCCGTTCGTGTTTAAAACCGACGCGTTTCTCCTAAAAAAACCCCGAGTTTATACGCAGGGAATCAACTGTGGGCTCGCGTAAGCGGGACGCCGGGAGACAGGACGCCACGGTGGCTTTTAACCCTGCCAGAAAATGATGAAAATCAATTAATTCTTCTCCGGGAGCGGCTCCCCTCCCGCCTCCCAAAGGAGGGGGGGGGGGCGGGGGGGGAAAGCTAATTTTTGGCCCCCGAAAGGGCCAGCAGCACTCACAAAGGCCAGGCTCTGCTGGGCCCCCCCGGGGCCGCTCTCCACCCAGGCGCCCACGGGGGCCACGCTGGGGTTCCTCTCGGCCAGCACCCGCCAGCGCTGCCGGGGGGGTCTCTCCCGACGCCCCCCCGCCTGCTCCCCGGCCCCCTGCCGACGTTCCATCCAGGGGGGCAACATCCCGGCACAGCGGCTTCGGCCCTGGGGAAGGGGCAGAGGAGGTGAGCGTGAGGGGGGGGGGTCCCATCCTGTCCCCCCCCCCCGGGCACCCCGACACGCGCCCGCAGCCCCCCCCCACCCAACCCCTGCACCCCCCCAACCCCTCACCCCTGGGCCCCCCCCCACTCCTGCAACCCCCCTCCTCTCAACCCGGCCCCCCCCATCCCTGAGCCCCCCAACCCCTGCACCCCCCTCCCCTCCCCCTCCCCCCCTGACCCCCCCAAACTCCTGCACCCTCCTCCTCTCAAAAAGGCCCCCCCCTACCCCTTATACCCCCCCCCCATCCCTGAGCCCCCCAACCCCTGCATCCCCCCTCCTCTCAACCCGGCCCCCCCCATGCCTTACACCCCCTGAGCCCCCCCCAAACCCCTGCACCCCCCCCTCCCTTCGCCCCCTGACCCCCCCCAACCCCTGCACCCCCCCTCCCCTCCCCTCCCTCCCTGACCCCCCCCAACCCCTGCATCCCCCCCTCCTCTCAACCCGGCCCCCCCCATGCCTGACACCCCCTGAGCACCCCCCAAACCCCTGCACCCCCCCCCCTCACCCCCCCCAACCCCTGCATCCCCCCCCTCCTCTCAACCCGGCCCCCTCCCATGCCTTACAATGCCTGAGCCCCCCCCAAAACCCTGCACCCCCCCCTCCCTTCGCCCCCTCACCCCCCCCAACCCCTGCACCCCCCCTCCCCTCCCATCCTGACCCCCCCCAACCCCTGCACCCCCCCTCCTCTCAACCCGGCCCCCCATGCCTTACACCCCCTGACCCCCCCCAACCCCTGCACCCCCCCCTCCTCTCAACCCGCCCCCCCATTCCTTACACCCCCTGAGCCCCCCCCAAACCCCTGCACCCCCCTTCCCCTCACTCCCTGACCCCCCCCAACCCCTGCACCCCCCCTCCTCTCAACCCGGCCCCCCCCATGCCTTACACCCCCTGAGCCCCCCCCAAACCCCTGCACCCCCCCCCTTCGCCCCCTGACCCCCCCCAACCCCTGCACCCCCCCTCCTCTCAACCCGCCCCCCCATTCCTTACACCCCCTGAGCCCCCCCCAAACCCCTGCACCCCCCTCCCCTCACTCCCTGACCCCCCCCAACCCCTGCACCCCCCCTCCTCTCAACCCGCCCCCCCCATTCCTTACACCCCCCCCACCCCCTGTACCCCCCTCCCCTCACAGCCTGGGCACCCCCAACCGCTGACGACCCCAAAACCTCCCCCTCACCCCCCGGCCTCCCCCCGCCGCCACCAACCGCCACTTCCGCATCGACCGACGCTTTGAATCCCGGCGCCACTTCCGCCCAGAGCCCCGCCCCCCGCCTCGGCCCCGCCCCAAGCCCCGCCCCGGCCTCGCTCCAGCCCCGCCCCCGCAGCACCCCGGGACCGCGGGTTCGCGTCCCGCGGCGGGCGGGAGTAGGGCGCCCGGGGCCGGGCCGGGGGGACACACGCACGGTGAGTTCCCTGCGCCCCCAGAGCACCCCCGGGACACCCCCAGATGTCGCTGCGGGGTCCCCATAGCCCTCCTGAGCCCCCGCGGGGGCTGGTGACAGCACAGAGCATCTCCCCATAGCACCTCCCTACGGCACCCCCCAAACCCCTCCCTATAGCACCTCCCTATAGCACCTCCCTATAGCATCATCTCCCCATAGCATCTCCCTATAGCACCTCCCTATAGCACCTCCCTATAGCATCATCTCCCCATAGCACCTCCCTATAGCATCATCTCCCCATAGCATCTCCCTATAGCACCTCCCTATAGCACCTCCCTATAGCATCATCTCCCCATAGCATCTCCCTATAGCATCTCCCTATAGCATCTCCCCATAGCATCCCCTAAATCCCTCCCTATAGCACCTCCCTATAGCATCATCTCCCCATAGCACCTCCCTATAGCATCTCCCCATAGCATCTCCCTACAGCACCCCCTAAATCCCCCCCTATAGCATCTCCCTATAGCATCTCCCTATAGCACCCCCCAAATCTCTCCCTATAACATCTCCCCATAGCATCTCCCTATAGCATCCCCTAAATCCCTCCCTATAGCACCTCCCTATAACATCTCCCTATAGCATCTCCCTACAGCACCCCCTAAATCCCTCCCTATAGCATCTCCCCATAACATCTCCCCATAGCATCTCCCTATAGCTTCCCCTAAATCCCTCCCCATAGAATCTCCCCATAGCATCTCCCTACAGCACCTCCTAAATCCCTCCCTATAGCATCTCCCCATAGCATCTCCACATAGCACCCCCTAAATCCCTCCCCATAGCATCTCCCTATGGCATCTCCCTATAGCGCCCTCCCAAAAAGTCCCCCCCCAAAACACCTCCCGGCCGCTTCCCCCCATCCCGTCCCCCCAGCCGGCTCCCCCCCGGAGCGTTTCCATCCCACCGGGGCTGGATGCTGGAGGCCTGAACCCCCTTCCCGCCGCCGGGAGCCTCCTGGGGAGGTGGGGGGGGGGGGGGGGGGGGCGGTGCCTCACTGGGGCGATGAGCTTGGCAGGACTCAGGAGGGGGGGGTGGGAAGCAATTCCGGGCATCCTGCCCCGCATCCCCGCTGCCCTATTCAGCGATGCCCGGGGAACCGGCGCTAATTGGCACCGGAGCTGGAACGCCGCCTGGATACAGCCGCGGCTTCGTTTTCAAGCCTGGGAAGAGGGAAAAAATAAGGAGGGGGAGCTCCTTTTGGGGGGACGGGGGGGGGGGGGGTCGGGGACGGGGCATTTTTTGCCCCGAAAAAATGAAACCCCCTCAATTAACGGGAGCCCCAAATCCCACGGGACTGTCTGCAGGCAGGGGGGGGGTGTCAAACCGCAGCCGGCCTGGATGGGGTGATGCCCCCCAACCTCCGGCGGGGGGAAAATACGGGAAAGGGTTGGGGGGGGGGGGTGGAAATTGCAAATCTGAGTGTTTTTTCCCCCCAAATAAATGTCAGCTCGAGGCCGCTGGGGAGGCCAAAGCCGCCCGGGACACAGGGCCCTATTGAGAAAGGGAAGAACAACACACAAAAAAAGAAAAAAAAAAAAAACAAAAAAAAAAACCCCTAAATGAGCCGGGCGGAACGCCAGGCCGGGAGCGCCGAGGGACGTGCCCGGAGTTAGGAAAAAACGGCACGATTTCGGGGGGCGAAGGAACCTACCCGAAATGTGGGGAGCGCCGGCCGCCCCGCGGGGTCACCCCGCTCCCCCCCGCCTGCTGCCGCTGGCCTGGCTCCTGGCGCTGCACGCAGGTAACCGGGGCTTTCCCCGCTTTCCCCAGGTTTTCCCCATTTTTGGGGGGGGGTTTATTTCTTTCCAATGGGGTTTGGGGGTACGCGGATGGCGGGAGGCGACAGGGGGCCGGGGGGGGGGGGGGGGGGGGTGGTACCCAACGAACGGGGGTGTCCCTGCGCCGTCGAGCATCCCCTCTCACGGGCGAGGAAAAAAAAACGGGGGGAAAACTGGGAATTAAAACGTGGGGGAAAACCACTTTTCCGCCGCCAAGCGGGGTCCTGCCGGGGGAGGGTGGATCTGCCACCTCCCCCCCCCCCCCAGCCCTGAGCTTCTCCCCAGCTTTCTGCTTCCCCCAAAACCCCTTTTTTCCTCATTTTTCAGCATCCCCAAATCAACTTCCTTACCCCTCCTCCCGCTTTCCCCAAAAACCCCTTTTTCGCCCCGTTTCGCCCTTCGCTCCGGTTCGCCTCCTCCTGCTGCCACCCCGGTTTATTTATTCCCTACCCGAACCGTCATTTATTCCCTAAATACCCACCTTTTTTTGGGGGGGGGGGGGTTCAAACCACCCCATCCCAGGTCCGGCGACGTGGGAAAATCAACCACTTTGCACCGTTTTACCCAAGTTTGGACCCCAAAACCAGCCCCGGGGTGGGGGAGGCCCCGTTTCCCTCCGGAGGAGCCGAGGATGCCGAGCAAAGCCAACCAGCTCGGATTCGCGCCCCAAAAAAGCGCAGCCAGGCACCCCCCCCACCCCCCCCCCCCCCAAAAAAAAAAAAAAATTAAAAAATGGGTTTTTTTTTCCCCAAAGGAATAGGGATTTATTCCTCAAAATAGCGGGAAAAATGAGGATTTTGAGTGTTCTTTTTTCAGCAGGGAAGGGTGGGACATCTCCATCCCTAAACCAGGGAGCGGAGGCCGGGGGGCGGGGGGGGGGATATTGCCTGATTTAGTACCTAACTCCCAAATTTATTACCCCGGAGCGGAGGGAAAAAAAAGGAGCGGTTGGGTTAAAAAGGGAAGGGACGGTTAAAAAGGCGGCATTCGGGGGGGGGGGACACACGCTTGGGGTGCGAGGACGGATTCCGAGACATTTTTTTTGGGGGGGTGGGGGGTGGGTTGAGGTTTGGGGGGGGGGGGGGGATGTTTTTGGGGCCGAAGTGCCGGGGAGGCCGGAGGGACGGCCGCCGCATACCAATAGGTCTCCATGACTTTTCGGGCTTGTTTAACGCCTTTCTTGCTCCCGCTTCGCCCTCCCCAGCTGCTTTTTCCAACTCTTTCCCCCCCCCCCCCGCCTTCCATTCCCTGCCCGTCAATATGGGGTTTGTTCGCCGTCGCATGACGGCATCCGGGTGGCGGGGGGGGTAGCGGGGGGGGGGGATGGATGGATGGTGGTGGTGGTTACGGGTGGGACCCCCAGGGCCGGCAGGAGCGGGGGGGATAAGGTTAGGGGATTTGTTGGGGGCGGGGGGGGGGAGAGAAAGGCTGGTTTTGGAGGGGGTCACCCGCCCCCCTCAAAAAAAAAAAAAAAAAAAAAAATTAAAAAAAATTAAAAAAAAATATTTTAAAAAAAATTTTTTTAAAAAAATCAGTTTTTTCCACTTTTCCCCTTGCCTTTTTTTGGCTTAAAACCGGCGTCGAGGAGCGACGCGTGGGCATCACACCCCCCCCCGCCCCCCCAGCCCCCCTCCAAGTTTTGCATCCCCGGGGGGGAGGGGGTTCGGCTGCACCGGAGCATCCGACAGGGCTGGGAGGCCAAAAATCCCCCCCCCCCCCAGTTTTGGGGGTGGGGGCGACGCACGCGGTTTTTGCAGGAGAGAGCGCATTTTGGGGGGGGCGGGGGGGCTGATGCGTGCGTTTCGGCAGCATCACCCCCCCAACGGGACGTCTCCCCTGCCTTTGGAGGGGGGGGCGCCGCGTGCAGGGGGGTCCTGCAGGGCAGGAAGGGGGGGGGTGTCCCCGTTTTTCTCCGGGTTCGGAGGACCAGGCAGCCTGCCCGGCCCCCCCCACCGGCCCCCCCCCCCGCCCCCGTCACTGTCTCTCCCCACCCCAAGGTCTGCTGGCGGGGGTCAACATCACCAGCCCCACGCCGCTGGTCCGCGGCACGGCGGGCAAAGCGGCGCTGCTGTCGGTGCGCTACGCCAGCGCCAGCGCCGACAAGCCGGTGGTCAAGTGGCAGCTGAAGCGGGACAAACCCGTCACCGTCGTCCAGTCCATCGGCACCGAGATCATCGGCAACCTGCGGCCCGACTACCGCGACCGCATCCGGGTGCTGGAGAACGGCTCGCTGCTCATCAACCCCCTGCAGCTGGCCGACGAAGGTGCTTACGAGGTGGAGGTGTCCATCACCGATGACACCTTCACCGGCGAGAAGACCATCAACCTCACCGTGGACAGTAAGTGCAAGGAGGACGTCCGGCGGAGACTGGCTTCTCCATGGGATGTCTTCCCTGACCGCTTTTTGGGAGGGCTTTTTCCAACCGGGAGGTGCTTTCCGCGGGTTCAGCCCCCCCCGTGCTGCCAAGCTACGTCCCCGGCGGGGTTGTGATGTGCCCTTTCCCGTCCCCTGGGCCCATCCGTCCCGTGAGGCACGGCGTCACCCTGGTTCCCCCGCTCGCCTGCAGTCCCCATCTCGAAGCCGCAAGTGCTGGTGGCCTCCTCGACGGTGCTGGAGCTCAGCGAGTTCTTCACCCTCAACTGCTCGCACGAGAACGGCACCAAGCCCACCTACACCTGGCTGAAGGACGGGCGGCCACTGAGCAATGACTCCCGCCTGCTCCTCTCCCCTGACCAGAAGATCCTCACCATCACCCGCGTCCTCATGGCCGATGACGACGTCTACAGCTGCCTGGTGGAGAACCCCATCAGCCACGGCCGCAGCATCCCCGTGAAGCTCACCGTCTACCGTAAGCCACCCGTTCTCCCCTTCCACGCCTCTGGGACCGGCCTTCCTTTTGAGATGCTCCCAGCTAAAATCTGGGGGGGGGGGGGGTTGTCCCCCCCGATTCCTCTCCCCCAGGCCGCAGTTCCCTCTACATCATCCTCTCCACGGGCGGCATCTTCCTCCTCGTCACCCTGGTGACAGTTTGTGCCTGCTGGAAACCCTCCAAGAAGTACGGCTGGGGGTAACGCGGGAGACAAAGGGGGTTCCTCTTATCCTGTCCCATCTTGTCCCATGCTGTCTTTTCTCGTCCCATCCAGTCCCATCCCATCCCATCCACCTTGTCCTACCCCACGTTGTCCCATCTCTTCTCATCTCATCTCATCTCATCATCCCATCCCATCTTGTCCCGTCCCATCACATCACATCACACCTCATCCTGACCCATCCCATCCCATCCTCTCCCATCCCACCTTGATCCATCTCTCCCGTCCCATCCCATCCCATCCCATCCCATCCCATCCCATCCCATCCCATCCCATCTCATCTTGTCCCGTCCCGTCCCATCCCATCCCATCCCATCCCATCCCATCCCATCCTGCCTTGATCCATCTCTCCTGTTCCAGCCCATTCTATCCCATCCCATCCCATCCCATCTCATCTTGTCCCATCCCATTCCACTCCATCTCATCCCATCCCATCTTGTCCCATCCCATCCCGTCCCATCCCATCCCGTCCCATCCTGCCTCCACCCATCTGTCCTGTCCTTTTCCCATCCTGTCCCGTCCTGTCTCGTCTCATCTCATCTCGTCTCATCTCTTCCCATCCCATTCCACTCCATGCCATGCCATGCCATGCCATGCCATCCCATCCCATCCCATCCCATCCCATGCCATGCCATGCCATGCCATCCCATCCCATCCCATCCCATCCCATCCCATGCCATGCCATGCCATGCCATGCCATGCCATCCCATCCCATCTCATCCCATCCCATCCCGTCCCATCCTATACCATCCCGTCCCATCGCGTCCCATCCTATACCATCCCGTCCCGTCCTGTCCCATCCTGCCTCAACCCATCTGTCCTGTCCTTGTCCCATCCCATCCCATCCCATCCCATCCCATCTCTCCCTCACCACAGCACCACGCCCTTTCCCAGCTGAACCGCAGTCTGTTCCCCGCACCGTGGTGCCGATGCTGCCCCTCCCCTCTCTCCCTTCCCCAGGGAGAAGCGGCAAGCGGAGACACAACCGGCCTCGGAATACGCCGAGCAGGACGAGGAGCGCCTGAAGCACGAGGGTGAGTGCCGGCCCCGGCGCGATGACGGCGGCGGCTGGGGGAACGCTGCCGCCGGCGCCGCCGGCGGGGTAAGCAACGCTTTGCCTCCACGCAGCCGAGGGCATCCCGTGGAGCGGCGAGCACGAGCGCAAAAACCCGGTGGCCTTGTACATCCTCAAGGACAAGGTGAGCGGCCCTTAGCGTGCCCCGTGGCTCCCCGGCTTTGCGCCGCGGCACCAGGTCTCGCGCGCTTCGCGCACTCGTCCACCCTTTGGCTTTCGGCAGGACTCGCCGGAGGCAGAGGAAGATTCGTCACCCGAACCCCGTGGCACGGTTGAACCGGGTTACACCAGCTCGCCCATCCCAGCAGCCGGTCGCTCGCCGGGACCCGTGGGGCGTTCGACGCGCCGTTACCATCGCTCGCCGGCTCGCTCGCCCGCCTCGACGCGGACGCACAGGTCGCCGCCGGGATCGCCGGCGCGTTCCCGTGGAGCCCCGCGGCTGCTGCGGACTGCTGGCGTCCACGTCATCCGGGAGCAGGAGGAGGCCAACGCCGTGGAGATCAGCGCCTGAGCCGGGGGGGACACGTGTGCGCGCTTCGGCGGCGCCGAGCGAGCGGGGACCACTGGGCATCGTTTGGCTGGGGCGTAAAGTCACTAATTTGCTATTGATCCCACCCGGAGCTCCCCTCTTCCGTCCCCCGCCTTCCCGGGGCGTCGCTTGAATGGTTTCTCGCCGGGAGGAGCGTGCAGGGAGCGTGCGGGAAGGAAGCTCGCGCGCTTTGCCGGGAGCGTGCGGGAGAGAGCGTGCAAGGGGGCGTGCGCAGAGTGTGCAGGGCGCGCACGGAGCGTGCAGGAGGGCCCGCACGGAGCCCGCAGAGCGAGCGTGCGCCCAGCGCGCCGAGAGCGTGTGCACGAAGGCACGTGGAGAGCGTGCAGAGAGAGAGCGCGCGCACAGAGAGCGTGCACGCAGCGTGCGAGAGGCCGTGCGCGGAGCACGCGGAGAGGGCGTGCGGAGGGAGCGTGCGTGTGCTGTGCAGAGCGAGCGTGCGGGAGGGCACGTGCAGAGCGCGCAGAGGGAGCGCGCGTGGAACGCGCGAGAGGGCGCGCAGGGAGCACGCAGGTAGAACATGCAGGGAACGCACGCCCACAGCGAGCGTGCGCGGGGCGCGTCAGAGGAGACGTGTGGAAGCTGCGGGGAGCGTGCTCGGAGGGTGCAGAGGGAGCGTGCAGGGAGCCTGCGGAGAGAGGGTTTGCACCGAACACGCAAGCGGGCACGTGGGCAGCGTGCGGAGATGCCACGCACGGAGCGCGCGGACAGAGCGTGC
This sequence comes from Larus michahellis, assembly GCF_964199755.1. Taxonomy (NCBI): domain Eukaryota; kingdom Metazoa; phylum Chordata; class Aves; order Charadriiformes; family Laridae; genus Larus; species Larus michahellis. Next base: position 962,470 of record NC_133912.1, read on the forward strand.
CGGCAGCACACACGGAGGGCGCACCAAGGGCGCAAGGGGGCATGCGCGAGGGTGCGCAGAGAGAGCACGCGCAGGGGCGCGCGGGGCAGAGCGCGTGGAGCACGCGGGGGAGAGCGCGCTGCCAGGGCGCGGCGAGAGCGAGCAGGGGGCGTGCGGCTGCGAGGCCGCGCGGATTGTGCGGAGAGAGGGCGCACGGAGCGTGGGGGGAAGGCGTGCATGGAGCGTGCATGGAGCGTGCATGGAGTGTGCATGGAGCGTGCAGACAGCGTGCACGGAGCGTGCAGACAGCGCGCATGGAGCGTGCAGGCTGTGCATGGAGCATGCAGATAGGAGCGTGTCAGCACCAGGAGCGCTCTCCGAGTGCGCGTGGAGCGCGCAGGGAGCACGAGCGGGCAGAGGGTCCGTGCGGAGAGCGCGCGCAGGGCCCGCAGAGAGAGCACGCGTGCAGCGCTCGCGGGCAGCCCGCACGGAGCACGCGAGGGGGAGCGCGCGCGCGTGAGGGAAGAGCAGCGCGAAGCTTGCAGGAAGGCGTGCAGGGAGAGCGCAACGAGAGCACGCGTGCAGCGTTGGCCGAGAGCGCGCATGGAGCCGGCAGAGAGCGAGCGGAGAACGCGGCAAGCGCGCGAAGAGCGCGAGGAGAGCGCGACGCCTGCGGCGCTTGCCGGGGGCACGCGTGTGCGGAGCGCGTGAGAAGAGCGTGCACGAGACGCGCGGCTAAGAGGGCGCAGGCAAGGGCGCAGGAGCGCGCGGGGAGCGGGTGCTGCGCGCACCCGCACCCGGCGTGTGCAGGAGCCCCCTGCCCGCCCCACCGCGGCACCCAGACCCTGCGCACCGGAGCGGGGGGGGCTCCCTCCTCTCCCCCCGCCCCCGCCAGCTCCCCCGGCTGCACCGTCCCCTAAACACGGGCTCAAACACCCCCCACCCCCCCCACCCCGGCCCGAGCGCCGCCCTTCCGCCGCGCCTGGATTTTCTGGGAAAATCCCCCGGTTTTGGGGCGCGCGCCATCGCCTCTCCCCCCCAGGCCTTCCCGGGAAATAGGTTTAGGATGAAAACCGGAGAGCGGCCGTCCGAGCGAGCCGGGCCCCGGGGCACCCGGGGTGGGTGCCGGGGCACCCCGGGGTGCGCTACTAACCAATAAACTAAACGTGCTACCCGGCCGGCAGCGGCACCCTTGGGTGTCTTTGTGGGACAGGGTGCCCCCCCCGGGGTGGGGGTGGGGGGGACACGAGAGGTGGGTGATAGCTGAGACCGGGCAAGCTCGGCGCAGCTGGCTGGCACCCAAGTTTCAGCTTGCAGAGCCTGGGGGACCCTCGACCGTTCACTCTGGTCCCTACTGATGGTGTCCCCAGCCGAGAGCTCGTTTCTTCTTAATTCGTCTTCCTCCGACCATGGCGGGGGGGGCGGAGGGGGGGGCGGAATTTCTTCTGATTAATTAAATTCGTTAAACACCGGTGTCCCCAACCCTGCTGCCTCCGGGTGCTGCCAGTGCCACCATGACCGGGTGTTTGTGTCCATCTCCCTCCCCCAGCACTTCCCGGCCCCCGCGTCCGGCTATTGTCCCCCCCCATCCGGAGCCTGATCTGGTCCCGGTGCCGGCAGGGAGGGACCGGGATTTGGGGAGGAAGCGGGAAGGTTGGCCGGGGCCGGCATGGCGGGCGGCTGGGCGACGGCGTTGGGACTGGGGCTCTGCCTCGCCGCGCTGCGCCGGGGAGGTGAGTGCGGCCCCCGGGGAGGGGGGGGGAGAAAAATACCCTTAATTCCGCCCCCCCCCGCTGCCCCCCGCCACCCACCGGGGCTGAGACCGTGCGCTCTCGGTGCACCCACCGTCCTCCATGTCACCCCACAGGCTGCCACCCCCCCGGCGCAGCCCCGGCCCCCCAAACCGCAGCTGGTAAGGACACCCCGTGGGGATGGTGTGGGTGGGTGGGGGGGGGGGACCCCAAAAAATCCTGTCCTCCCCCCACCCATGGCGTCCCCTCCCCACCGCAGCGCTGCGGGACAATTTCCGCCTGCAGCCGGGTGATTTGGTGGCCACGGCGGGGCAAGCGTTGGAACTGGATTGCGTCCCCCCCTCGGGGCACCCCGAACCCCGCGTCACCTGGAAGAAGGACGGGGTGACCTTGGACTTGACGGGTGACCGGTACTTGGTCACCAACGGGAAGCTGCGGGTGGCACCGGCGCGGCGCGGCGATTCCGGGATCTACGTCTGCGTGGCGGCCAACGCGGCGGGCGAGAGGGAGAGCCGGGGCGCCCGCGTCTCCGTCCTGGGTAAGCCCCGGGTGTCCCACGGGTGGGGGACATGTCACACCCGGTGCTGGTGCCACGTCCCTCAATGTCCCCCGCAGAGAAGCCGACCATCGTGCGGCGCCCGAGCGACGCCGTGGCGGTGGCCGGCAGCACCGTGGAGCTGGGCTGCGGCGCCCAAGGTGACCCAGCGCCGCGGGTGCAGTGGCACAAGGAACGCGGGGACCTGCCCTGGGGCAGGTAGGTGGTGGCAGGGTGGAGGTGTCCCATCCCCCAGGGTGGGGTGGTGAGGGGGCTGATGGAGACCTGGTGACCCGCAGGCACGAGGTGGACCGGGAGAACACGTTGCGCCTCTACGCCGTGACGGCCACCGACGCCGGCGCCTACGTGTGTACGGCACAGAGCCAGCTGGGCACCGCCGCCGCCACCGCCCGCCTCCGCGTGGAGGGTCAGCGTGGGACCTCTGTGGCCTCCACCGCCACGGGGACCCAGGGTCATCTTGTGGGGGGAGGTCCATGCAAAGGGAGCCATCTAACGGGGGCCATCTAATGGGGTTCGTCCAAGGGGAGTCTGTCCAAGGAGGGGTCCAGCCAAGGGGGGTCCAGCCAAGGGAGGTCCAGTCAAGGAGGTCGTCCATGGGGAGTCTGTCCAAGGGGGATCCATCCAAGGATATCTATCCAAGAAGGTCTATCCAAGAGGGTCCATCAAAACAGGGTCCATCCAACTGACTCATCTAAGGGAGTCCATTCAAGGAGGGTCCATCAGAGGGGCTACTTCTGAAGGGTGTCCGTCTCAGGAGGTCCATCTAAAGGCATCCATCCAACAGTATCCATCCAAGGGGCCCATCCAAGCATGTCCGTGTAAGGGGATGCATCCAGGTGGGGGTCCATCCAAGGGGATCTATTCAAGAGAGTCCATCTAAAGGGGATCCATCCAAGCAGGTTCCTCCAAGGGGATCTCTTTATGGGGGTGTGTCCAAGGTGGGGGTTCAATTAAAAGAGGATCCAGCAAGAGGTATCCATCCAAAGGGTCCGTCTAAGGGGGACATATCAATGGGAGTCTATCATGGGGTCCATCAAAGAAGGTCCATCCAAGAGGTGTCCATCCAAGACAGATTCATCAAAGGGTGTCTGTCTGAGGGGGTCTGTCCAAGAGGTGTCCATCCAAAGGGTACATCTGAGTGGGTCCTTCCAAGGACACCCCAGGGTCTCCAGGCACAGGTATCTGGGGCGGGTGCTGAGGGACCTTGCTCCTGCCTGGTGCCGCTGTTACCTTCCCTCTGCCCCGCAGACCGCCTGCCAACGGGCCGGCGGGAGGCCGCGCCCCGGGACCTGCTGGCCATGCGGCTGCACCTGGACAACGGCACCGCGCTGCCTGCCGCCGCCGCCGTCCGGCTCCGCTGGCGGGTTGGTGTGATGTCAGGATGTCCCCGCCAGAGGGCTGGGATGGGACACAGGGATGAGGCTGGAGCTCCATCCCCATGTTCCATCCGTGTCCCACCATGCCTGGTAACCCTTCCCGTCCCCTCCAGGTGCTGACGCCGGCACCGGCGCCGGAGGGCTACGTGGTGCTGTACCGCTGCCTGCTCCCTGCCACCACCGCCTGGGTCCAGCACGACGCGGGCAGGGACCTCAGCACCGTCATCCCCGCGCTCCGCAGGGGCTACAAGTATGAGTTCAAGGTCCGACCTTACGCTGGAGGGACCCAGGGCTTGGACAGCAACAGCAGGCACCTCTGGATACCCGAGGAAGGTGCGTTGGGTGTGAGGTGCCACCAGGGATGCCCAGGTGGAGGATGAGGGGGTCAGTTGGGGGTCCCAGGGGGCCTCAGCACCGCTGTCCCGGCAGTGCCAAGCGCGGCGCCCCAGCACATCACTGTGGGCCAGGCTGAGACGGGGAACGGCACCGTGGTCGTGAGCTGGGAGCCACCTCCTCCTGAGGCCCACAACGGCATCATCCGGGGCTACAAGGTTTGGGGTGACGGGGCAGGGAGGGGCCTGGGGGCTTCTGGCCAAAGAGGGTCCATCCAAGGCGCCTGTCTAAGGGGGATCCATCCAAGAAAGGAGCCTATCAAAGGCGGGGGCCTATCCAAGGGTGGCCATCCAAGGAGTGCCAGTCCAAGGGGTCCATCCAAGAGGGATCTTGATAAGGAGGTTTGGTCAAGGGGGCCAACCAAGGTGGAGGTCCATCCCAGGAGACCCATCTAAGGGGGGATCCATCCAAGGAGATACATCCAAGGGGTAACTCTAAGGAAGGGGGTCATCCAAGCAGATCTAACCCAAGGGGGACCATCCAAGGGGGTTCAGCCTAGGGGATTCATCTAAGGGGTCCTCCAAGGGGTCTGTCCAAGAGGGATCCATCAATGGGGGTCCACCAAGTGGATTCATCTAATGGGGCCCACCCAAGGGGGTCCATTCAAGGGGCGTTCCTCCATGGGCATCCATGCAAAAGGGTCCATCAAGGGGATCCATCTAAGGGGGGGGTGCACCCAAGGGGGTACATGAAAAGAGGCTCATCCAAGGGGGTCAATCCTGTTGGGATCCATCATGGGGATCCACCAAGGGCCTTCATCTAAAGGGGCTCATACCCTTGGTGCCTGCCAGGTCTGGTCAATGGGGGAGGGGTGGCAACGCCCCACCAACAGGACAGTGGACGGAGGCACCCACCACCTGGAAACCCTCCTCCCGAGCCCTGGGGCCGAATTCTGCGTCCAGGTGGCAGCTTTCAACGGCGCGGGGCTGGGGGTCCCCAGCAATGTCACCTGCAGCATCCTGGGTAGGGGACAGGGAGCAAGACGGGGTGCAGGGGTGGGGGGTGTGGAGGGGGTGGCATAGGGGTGACACCGGTGGGACCCTCGCAGGGCTGACAGCGGGGAGCACCAGGGTGGTGCAGGTGCTGCGGCAGCCCGCCGTCATCGCAGCCGCCGGCTCGCTGCTCTGGCTGGCCTTGCTCGCCCTCCTCCTCCTCCTCTGCCAGCGCCGCGCCAGCCAGGACGCCGCGGCTCGCCACAGGTGAGGGGGGGGGTGGGCCGTGGGGTGGGGTGTCCTCGGCAGGGTGGGGACGGGGGTGACCTGGTGGCACCCCTCGCCCCGCAGGCTGGCGGCCGGTGACTCGCCGTGGCTCGGTGGCCCCTGGAAACCTGGCTGTGCCCCCCCCAACCTCAGCAGCAGCAGCAGCCTCAGCAGCCGGCTCCTGGGCAGCGACGGCAGGGACCCCCACCCCTCCAGTGAGCCCCGTGGGGCTGGGACCCCCACCCAGAGCCGTGGGACCCCCACCCCTTCCTTGAGCCCCGGGTTGGGACCTCCACCCAGCGGTGTGGGACCCCCACCCCTCCAGTGAGCCCCATGGGGCTGGGACCCCCACCCAGCGCCGTGGGACCCCCACCCCTCCAGTGAGCCCCATGGGGCTGGGACCCCCACCCAGCGCCATGGGACCCCCACCCCTCCAGTGAGCCCCATGGGGCTGGGACCCCCACCCAGTGCCGTGGGACCCCCACCCCTCCAGTGAGCCCCATGGGGCTGGGACCCCCACCCAGTGCCGTGGGACCCCCACCCCTTCATTGAGCCCCATGGGGCTGGGACCCCCACCCAGAGCCGTGGGACCCCCACCCCTTCCTTGAGCCCCAGGTTGGGACCTCCACCCAGCGGTGTCGGACCCCCACCCCTCCAGTGAGCCCCATGGGGCTGGGACCCCCACCCAGCGCCGTGGGACCCCCATCCTGTTCCATGGGACCCCTCACCCACTGCCTAGGACCCTCGCCGGGTGCTGTGAGACCAGCGAAGGGTGCCCAAGACCCCCACCCTATGCCTGGGACCCCCCTCGATGCCATGGGACCCCCAACTGGGCGCCCCCCGTTGCCATGGGACCCGCTCCGCGGGCAGCAGGGACCTGGGGACAGACGGAGCGGAGGACGGAGGGGACAAGAGACACCCAGCTCAGCACCCATGGGTGCCCTGACCGCTCTCGCCCCCCCAGCCCTGTCCTTGGACCCCTCGAGCCTCGGCCCCCCCACGCCCCCCAACCACAGCAGCCTCCACGGGGGCCACCAGCCGCCCCTTGGGGACGCAGGGTGCTACGTCGGGGGGCACCCTGGGGTGCGCACCTCGCCCAGCACCCCCAACCCCGCACCCTGGGAGCGCGTCCGCAAGAGAGGTGGGTATGGGGCGGGGGACACGGGGACACGGGGGGGGGGACACCGGGGGGGTGGCTCATGGCTGCGTGTTGCCTGTCCCGTGCAGAGCTGCACCAAGTGCACAGCACCCCGCTGCTCGCCGGTGGCCCCGGCCACGTCCCCGGGAGCGAGTGGGGGACGGATTTTGGGCTGGCAGCTGGGTGGCCTCGGCAAAGGGGACACGACGGTGACGCCGCCACCGCCGCGGCGGCCGGAGGGGACCCGTGGCAGCTGCCGGTCTTCAGCTCCCCCAAACCACGTCGGGGCAGCGCCTCACTGGCCGCCGGCGTCACCGGCTTACCGGTGACACCCCCGAGGCCACCCCACGCCTGGCACCCACCGGTGACGCGGTGAGTCTGGGTGTCCCCCACCCTGGGGAGGCAGACGGGTGCCCCCCACCCTGACTCCTATGCCGCAAATGCCACCGCGTCCTTTCCACCTGCAGGTCCCCGGCCACTGCACGTCCCAGGGACACGTCCCCCAACACCAGGCGCCCCAAGGACGTGTCCCAAGTCACTGGGACCCCCAGGGACGCCTCCCCAGTCACCAGGCGCCCCAAGGACGTGTCCTCGCTCGCTGAGATCCCCAGGGACATGTCCCCGGCCACGAGACGCCCCAAGGACATGGGCACCACGGTCGCTGGGATTCCTAGGGACATGTCTCCAGCCACCCGGCGCCCCAGGGACACATCCTCGGTCACTGAGAGCCCCACACCAGCCGCCAGACACCCCAGGGACATGTCCCTGGTCACTGAGAACCCCAAGGACATGTTCCTGGCCACCAGGCGCCCCAAGGATGTGTCACCAGTCACCAGGCACCCCAGGGTCAAGTCCCCAGTCACCAGATGCCATGAGGACACGTGCCCAGCCACCAGGCAGCCCAGGGAGCCATCGCCAGCCACCAGGCACCAGAGGGACACAATCTCAGTCACCAGGCATCCTGAGGACACATCCCCGGTCACCAGGTGCCCCAGGGACATGTCCCCCGTCACCAGGCACCCCGAGGAGATGTCGCCAGTCCCCGGGCACCACAGGGACACGTTCCTGGGGAGCAGGTACCCCAAGGACATGTCCCCAGCCACCAGGCACCCTAGGGACCCATCACCAGTGACCAAGCGCCAGTGGGACATGTCACCAGCCACCAGGCAGCCCGAGGACACGTCCTCAGCCAACGGACACCCGAGGGACAAGTCCCCAGTCACCAAGGTCCCCAAGGAGAAGTCTCCAGGCACTGCACACCGCGAGGACAAGTTTCTCTCCACCAGGTACCGCAAGGCCATGTCCCTGGTCACCAGGCACCCCAGGGACCCATCGCTGGTGACCAGGCACCCAAGGGACATGTTCCTGTCTCCAGCAGGTACCCTGAGGACATGTCACCGGTCACCATGCACCCCAAGGACACATCCCCAGACACCAGGCACCCAAGGGACACATCCCCGGACACCAGACGCCCCGATGAGAAGTCTCCAGCCCCTGGTCACCGCAGGGACGCTTTCCTGGGCAGCAGGTACCCCAAGGATATGTCCCTGGTCACCAGGCATCGCAGGGACCCATCACTGGTGACCAGGCACCCAAGGGACATGTTCCTGGCCACCAGGTACCCCAATGACACATCCCTTGCCACCAGGCACCCCAGGGACAGGTCCCCACGCCCTGGCCGCCTCTCACCGGTGCTCAGCGATGGGGTCTTGACGCCTCAACGAGTGGCCGAGGACCTGGAGATGGACCAGGACACCATCTGCCCCAGGTACACTCCACCCCCCTGGGACACCACCATGGTGGCAGCATCCCCTGGTGCCAGCGGCGTCCCTGCCATGTCCCCCACAGCGCCCCAGTGCCGGCCATGCCCCGGTCCTTCTCGCCGCCGCACACCTACGGCTACATCTACGGGCCACCAGCCTCCGAGCTGGGTGAGGAGGAGGAGGAGGAAGAGGAGGAGGAGGAAGAGCAGCCAGTGACGAGGGGCTCACCGGGGGGGTCGCTGCTGAACGGCTGGGGCTCTGTCTCAGAGGACAACTTCACCAGCGCCCGCTGCAGCCTGGTGAGCTCCTGCGATGGCTCCTTCCTCCTGGACGCCAGCTTCGCCCGGGCGCTGGCGGTGGCCGTCGATGGCCTCTGCTTCAGCCTCGAGGACACCGACGGGAGCTATGGGGGTGAGCGAAGGGTTCCCGGACCCCCACTCTGACCCCCAGCACTGTCACCTCTTCAGGGAAGGTGGCCCTATCGTGACACGGCGGTGGTGCCACCACCTCCTGCCTTCTCCCCGGTAGGTCCCTCACCACCACCATCACCCTTGGAGGAGGTCTTCTCGCCCGGGGTCCCCATCCCCACCTGGGACTGGGGGACTGCGCTGGGGGTGCCGCGGAGACCCAGGATGGAAGCGGCTGTGGGCATCCCACAGCACGGTGAGCAGCGCCCCGATGCAGGGGTGATGGGCACCGGGGGCGGTCCAGGGTGTCACCCATCGCGGGGTGCTGGAAAATGTCCCCATTTCTTTCCAGGTGGCCACGGGATGGGCAGCGGTGGCCCCTGGGCCAGGGCAGGTGGTGAGATGGGGACAGGAGGGACAGAAGCGTGGCGTTCTCCGGGGCGTAGGATGCGGCAAGGCCAGAGTCCCCTCAGCTCGGCTAAAAACCAGCTTTATTAAGAAGTTCCCAAAAAAGGGGCTCTTTGCTAACAAAAGCCACCCACAAAGGGTGGGTGGCACCAAGGTGGGCAGATGTCCCTCCTTCTCCAACATCCTCAACCTCCCCAAGTGTCCTTATCCTTTCCCAGTGTCCCCATCCCTCCCCAGATTCCTCATCCCTCCCCAGCATCCTCACCCTCCTCAAGTGCCCTCGTCCCCTCCAAGTGTCCTTGTCCCTCCCCAGTGTCCTCCTCCTTCCCCAGCATCCTCATCCCCCAACCATCCTCATCCTTGCTCCGCCCAAGCACCGTTGTCCATTCCAAGTGTCCCTGCCTTTCCCCAGGGTCATTGTCCCCCTGCCTGTCCTCATCCCCGCTGACAGTTCTCATTCCTCCTGACTGTCCACATCCTTCCTCGGCACCCTTGTCCCACCTCGACCGGCCTTGACCCCCCCGCCAAGTGTCCTCATCCCTCATAAGCCACCTTGTCCTTCCTGCATGTCTTTGTGCTCCCTCCAGGTGTCCTCATCCCTCCTATCCATCCTCATCCCCAGGGTTCTCATCCCTCCTGAGCACCCTCATCATTCCCCAACTGTCTTCACCCCCTCCCAAGGCTCCTCATCCCTCCCCACCATCCTCATCCCCCTGCGACCATCCTCCTCGTCCCTCCCTACTGTCCTTGTCCCTCCCAAGCAACCTCGTCTTACCCAAGTGTCCTCTTCCCCCCAGCGATCCCCAACCACTTGGCGTCCTCGTCCTTCCCCAGTGTCCTCGTCCCCCCAAGCACCCTTGTCCCCCAAAGTTCCTTGTCCCTCCCCAGCACACTCATGCCTCTGCAGTGTCCTTGTCCTTGTTGCTCCCATGCATGCTCGTCCCACCAGCTGTCCTCATCCCCTCCAACCACCCTCATCCCTCCCAGCCATCCTTGTCCCTCCCCAGTGTCCTCATCCCTCCCCATTGTCCTTGTCCCCAGGGTCCTCCTCCCTCCCTGAGCATCCTTGTCCCTCCCCAGTGTCCTCATCCCTCCCAATTGTCCTTGTCCCCAGGGTCCTCCTCCCTCCCAGCCATCCTTGTCCCTCCCCAGTGTCCTCATCCCTCCCAATTGTCCTTGTCCCCAGAGTCCTCCTCCCTCCCTGAGCATCCTTGTCCCTCCCCAGTGTCCTCATCCCTCCCCATTGTCCTTGTCCCCAGGGTCCTCCTCCCTCCCTGAGCATCCTTGTCCCTCCCCAGTGTCCTCATCCCTCCCAATTGTCCTTGTCCCCAGGGTCCTCCTCCCTCCCTGAGCATCCTTGTCCCTCCCCAGTGTCCTCATCCCTCCCAATTGTCCTTGTCCCCAGGGTCCTCCTCCCTCCCTGAGCATCCTTGTCCCTCCCCAGTGTCCTCATCCCTCCCAATTGTCCTTGTCCCCAGAGTCCTCCTCCCTCCCTGAGCATCCTTGTCCCTCCCCAGTGTCCTCATCCCTCCCCATTGTCCTTGTCCCCAGGGTCCTCCTCCCTCCCTGAGCATCCTTGTCCCTCCAGTGTCCTCATCCCTAGTGACCGTCCTTGGCTCCCTCAGGCAACCTCATCCTTCCTCAAGCATCCTCGTCCCTCCCAATTGTCCTTGTTCCCGGGGACTTCATCCTTCCTGAACACCCTTGTTCCTCCCCAGAGTCCTCGTCCCTCCCAACTGTCCTTGTCTCCACGGTCCTCCTCCCTCCCTGAGCACCCTCCGCATCCCTCCCAAGCATCCTTGTCCATCCTGACTGTCCTTGACCCACCCCAGGTGTCCTTGTCCCCCCCTCGCGCTGCCACCCCCCGGCTGCTGGCTCTGTGCAACCCTGTTTACGCGGTGCCCCTCAGAAATTAAAGAGCATCCTCCCCGTCCCCCCCACGTTCCCCAGCCCCGTGTCCCCAGCCCTGCCACCTTGCCCTCTTCTTCATCGCTTCTCCTGCGACGGGCAGGGAAATGGGGGACCCGGGCGGCGGCGGTGGCCGGTGCCTTCACCGCGGTCCCCCGGCGTCCGGCTGCGCCCCGAGCCGTGGCCGCGGGAGCTGGTGGAGCCACGGGACGAGACGCTGCCCGTCGTGGAGCAGCTGCCGGACGCTTGACCCCGGGGCAGGCCGGAGGGTTTGCCGTAGGGGACGACCTCGTCTGCAAGGGAGGGGACAAGGTTGGGGCTCGGCGGTGACACCCCCCCACACGCACGCACCCCTTTGGCACAGGGCGGGTGGCCGGGGCTTACCGCCGCGGGGCGGGCGATGGGTGACCTTGCGCTCGGCCCCGCTCGCCTCCCGCTCCGGCGAGGGGCCGGGGGTCTCGCCCGGCGGCGGCAGCGGCGGCGGTGGCAGGTCTGCGACGGAGAGCGGAGGGACAGGGCTTAGCCCCCCATGACCCCCCCCCGCCCCGAGCCCCCCACATTTCCCTTCCCCCCCCCTCCCCCGCCCCAACTCACCTCCCGGCTGCTTTTCCCGGTGGTAGCGGCTGCATTTGGGCTTCAGGCGGCTTTTTGGGGTCTCCCCGCGGGTTTTCCCTGGGGGCGATGGCGGCGTCAGTCCCCCCCCCAGCCCATGAGCGCCCCCCCCGCCCCCAAATGGCCCCCCAAGGCTCACCTGTGCTGGGAAGGCAGCGGGCTCGGGGTGGGTGGCCCTCGTCAGCATCCGGACTCGGCAGGGGGCTGGGTGCCCGCGGGGGGGTACCGGTGCCATGGGGGGGTCTCCTGGCAAAGATGGGGGGGGGCGGTGTGTGTGAAGCCGTGGGGGGAGGGCGGGGGGGGAGGGGGGTGCTTGGCGGCAGCCGTGGCGCTGGCGGGACGCCAGCTGTGCCGGAGCGGGAGGACACTGCGTCGCGGTGGCACAGCTGGATGGGCAACGGTGTGGGGGGGTTAAAGCACGGCAGCCGGGTGGCAGGGCCACAGCTGGATTGCGACCGCACATCTGGATGACAGCACGGCCGGATTGCAGCTGCGCGGCTGGGTCGCAACCCCACAGCTGGGTCGCAAGCACAGCCAGACTGCGCCTGCACATCTGGATGACAGCACGGCCGGATTGCAGCCGCACGGCTGGGCTGTGGTGGCACAGCTGGATCGCAGCACAGCCGGGCTGCCGTCGCACAGCTGGATTGCAGCGCTACAGCTGGCCCCCGACGCCACCGCTGCGTCGCGGTGGCGTGTCCAGCATGGCGATGGCACGGCTGGGTGGCGGTGGCACCACTGGATCATCCAGAGCTGGGCCGCAACAGCACAGCTGGATGGCAACGTCCCAGCCAGCTGGTGACAGCGCAGCCACATCACGGCAACGCAGACGGAACGTCACGCCACGGCCAGCCCACAGTGTCACCAATGGGTCACGACAGCAGGGCCAGAGCATGACCCGACAGCAGGGACGGATGGTGACAACGCGGATGGATCGCAAAGGGACATTTGGACCGTGGTGGGACTTCCAGACCCCAGCGGGACATTTGGACCCCGATGGCACGGCTGCACCACGATGGCACAGCAGCGCCGGATCATGACAACATGACTGGATTGTGATGGGACATCCGGACCCCGATGGGACATCCGGACCCCGATGGGACATCTGGAACCCGATGGGACATCCGGACCCCGATGGGACATCCAAACTCCAATGGCATGGCTGGACCACGATAGCACGGCAGGGCTGGATGGTGACAACGTGTCTGGACCGCGATGTGACATCTGGACCACGGTGGGACATCTGGACCACCATGGGACACCCAGACCCCTATGAGGCATCTAAACCCCAATGACACGGCAAGACCGTGATGGCACGGCAAGGTCAGGGCATGACAACGTGGCTGGATCACGACGGGACACATCATGGTGGGCCATCCAGACCCCAATGGACATCCGGACCCTGATGGGGACATCAAGACCCCGATGGCACAGCTGGACCAAGTGACACCTATTTCCTACCGGAGCAGGCCGGGGCTATCGAAGTCACGGAGGCGAGGGATGTCCTCGGCGGCGCGGGGTGACGGCGTCAGCGTGGCGGTGGACCAGCAGCCGGAGGAGGCGACGGGTGAGGACGGCGCGGTGGCACAGGGGACGTGCTCACCGGGGTACCACTCCTCCGCCCCCGGCCTGCAGGGTGGGGGCCGCAGGGTCGGCGCCGGGGCCAGCGTGGCCCAGCCCCCCCGGACTCCCACACTCACCCTCCAGCTGCCTCTTCCTCTTCATCCTCCTCCTCCTCCTCCTCCTCCTCCTCCTGGGCGCACTGGCTGAGCTCGCTGGCCGAGGGCGGCGGGGGCAGCAGCTCCGTCCAGCTCACCGCCGGCGCCTTCACCGCTTGCCCCAGCTTCTTCCTCTTGGCCCCTGCGGCGAGGAAGGACGCCAGCGTGGGGCTGCGGGGAGGGGACCCGTGCGTCCCCCCAACCCATCCCACCGCCCTACCGTGCTCGGCCCGGCCACGGGATGCCGGGGGAGCGGGGCCATCCATCAGCTGGGCGACCCCCCCGGGGTAAGGGGTCCCGTGCTGCGAGAAGGGCCGGGGGAAGGTGCGCAGCTCCTCGCCGCCCGCCTCGATGGTGCTGTAAACCGGCCCCTCGCCGGCCCCCGCCCCAAACTGCTCCGTCTGGGCGATGTACCGGCTGATGCCGGCCTCTGCGGAAGCCGACCAGCACCGTCAGCGTTGACCATGATCCCCCCCCCACCCCAATCCAAGCCAACCATCCTCCCGACGACCCCTCACCGTTGTAGTATCTCTCGGTGGTCCCCAAGCAGCCGGCGGCACCGGCCACGCCGCCACGCCACGCGTCTGCCAGCCACGGGTAACCACCACCGGCGGCTGCCCTGCAAGGAGACGGGGTGAGGGGATGCCGGCGGGCGGGCGGGCGGTGCTGGGGGTCCCGGGGAGACGGCGGGGGGGACATCGAGGGGGGTTACCTGGGGCTGCCACGCGCCGGAGCCGGGAAGGCGACCGCGGAAAGAGGTGGGGGTGAGGGTGGCGAGGGGCCGCGCCGGGTCGCCACGGCACCTAGGGGCTTACCGGCGGGCGCGTAGGCGAAGGATGCTGCAAAGAGAGGGGCGGCGGGTGGGGTGAGGGGTGCCGGGGTGAGGGGGGGGGTCCCAGGTGTAGCGCGCCCCCCGCTCCATACCGGTGAAGTGGCTCAGCTCCTTCTTCCTGCGGCGGCGGCCGTAGAGCCAAGCGGCGAAGGCGGCGAGGATGACCCAGCAAGCGCCGCCGACGCCGGCGATGAAGGCCGGCCGCCTGGCCACCTCGGCCAAATGCTCGGCCACGCTGCTCCCGCCCGCCGGCCCCGCGTCCCGCTCCGCCGGGGGGGCTGCAAGGGACATGGAGAAGGGGACACACCGGCAGGGGTGCCGAGGAGGCGTCCCCAGCACCGGGGGGACCCCTGCCACCCCCGCACCGGCGGGTGCGGTGGCAAGGAGGGACTCACCGATGCGGATGGGGACAGGGGCGCTGCGGGCGCCCACGCCAGCGCCGGTGGCGGCAGCGACCTCAGCGTGGTAAGGGACACCGGGGACCAGTCCCCGCAGCACCGTCGCCAGCACCGTCCCCTCCACGCTCTGGTTGATGTGGAAGCGGCTCTCGTTGCCCAAGCACCAGATCTGAGGGGGGGTGGAAGAAGACGGGGACGCCCATGGGGACACCGTGACACGGTGTCACGGGGGGGACGGAGAGGGGTCTGCCACATCCCCGTTGCCGCCCGCCCTCACCCGGTAATCACGGATGACGCCGTTCTGCTCGGCTGGCGGCGGCGGCTGCCACGAGATGCGGACGCTGGTGCCGTTACCGGCCACGCTGACAGCTCGCGGCGGGGCGCTGGGGGCTGCCGGTGGAGGGGGGGGACAGGCAAGTAGGGTGTCACCTCCCAGGGAGTCCCCGGGGGACCCCGGCCATCCCCTCCCTCCCCGCGCTCACCCGCCTCGGGGGTGCGCAGGGCTCGCACGGCGCTGTCGGGGCCGTGGAGGCGATGGAAGTAGGGTCGGACCTTGACCTCGTAGTCCTGGCCGCGGCGCAGGTCGGTGAGCAGGGCCCCCCGCTCCCCCGGTGCCTGCACCGCCCGCGCCTCCTCCCAGCGCCCGCCGGGCGGCCGCAGCAGCACCCGGTATCCCTGAAGGAAGGGTGCCTGGCGCTCCACCTGGGGACCCAAGGGGAGGGGGGGATGGTGGGGGGTGATGCTCGGCGCTGGGAGCCCGGTACCGGCCACGCGGAGCGGCACTCACGGTCCAGGAGAGGCGGACGGCGCCCAGCGGCAGCACCACGGGCTCCTGGAGGTGCACGGCCACTTGTGCCAGCTCCCGCTGCACCTGCTCGGGGTCCAGCCCTTGCTGCGGGGGGCTGGCATCTGCCGAAAACAGGAGCGGGGGGTGGGTTCCACAGGCACCTCCAGCGGCATCATTGGGTGGGGATGCACCCAAGGGTGGTGGGTCCTTGGGCAACTCCACTGGTGTCACCAAGTGGGGTGCACTCAAATGTTTTGGGTACACGGGCACCTCCATCAGCATCGCCAAGTGGGGTGCACCCAAGGGTGGGGGGTACATGGGTACCTCCACGGGTGTCACTAAGAGGAGATGCACCCAAGGGTGGTGGGTGCATGGGCATCTCCATTGACGTCACCAAGAGGAGATGCACCCAAGGGTGGTGGGTGCATGGGCATCTCCATTGGTGTCACCAAGTGAAGATGCACCCAAGGGTGGTTAGTCCTTGGGCAACTCCACTGGTGTCACCAAGTGGGGTGCACTCAAAGGTTTTGGGTACATGGGTACCTCCACGGGTGTCACTAAGAGGAGATGCACCCAAGGGTGGTGGGTGCATGGGCATCTCCATTGACGTCACCAAGAGGAGATGCACCCAAGGGTGGTGGGTGCACAGGCATCTCCATTGACGTCAACAAGAGGAGATGCACCCAGGGGTGGTGGGTGCATGGGCATCTCCATTGGTGTCACCAAGAGGAGATGCACCCAAGGGTGGTGGGTGCATGGGCATCTCCATTGGTGTCACCAAGTGAAGATGCACCCAAGGGTGGTTAGTCCTTGGGCAACTCCACTGGTGTCACCAAGTGGGGTGCACTCAAAGGTTTTGGGTACATGGGCACCTCCATCAGCATCGCCAAGTGGGGTGCACCCAAGGGTGGGGGGTACATGGGTACCTCCACGGGTGTCACTAAGAGGAGATGCACCCAAGGGTGGTGGGTGCATGGGCATCTCCATTGACGTCAACAAGAGGAGATGCACCCAAGGGTGGTGGGTGCATGGGCATCTCCATTGGTGTCACCAAGTGAAGATGCACCCAAGGGTGGTGGGTGCATGGGCATCTCCATTGGTGTCACCAAGAGGAGATGCACCCAAGGGTGGTGGGTGCATGGGCATCTCCATTGGTGTCAACAAGAGGAGATGCACCCAAGGGTGGTTAGTCCTTAGGCAACTCCACTGGTGTCACCAAGTGGGGTGCACTCAAAGGTTTTGGGTACATGGGCACCTCCATCAGCATCGCCAAGTGGGGTGCACCCAAGGGTGGGGGGTACATGGGCACCTCCATTGGTGTCACCAAGTGAAGATGCACTCAAGGGTTGTGGGTGCATGGGCATCTCCATTGGTGTCACGAGGAGATGC
Source organism: Larus michahellis (assembly GCF_964199755.1). Lineage (NCBI taxonomy): Eukaryota > Metazoa > Chordata > Aves > Charadriiformes > Laridae > Larus > Larus michahellis. Next base: position 979,084 of record NC_133912.1, read on the forward strand.
ACCCAAGGGTGGTGGGTACATGGGCACCTCCATTGGCATCACCAAGCAGGGATGCACCCAAGGCGGCCACCATCACCGCCAGATCTTACCTTGGGTGCGCACAGGCTCCGAGATGCCGCTGGGGTCGCTGAGCCCGTAGGCGTTGACCGCCCGCACCACAAAGAGGTAGACGGTGTCGGGGACGAGGCCGCTCACCGTGTACGTCTCACTCTCCACGTCGGCTGCCACCGTCTGCCACGGGCCACCCACTGCCTGGCTGCCGGGGGACAGGAATGACACGATGGTGGGGTGGCAGCGGGCCCCCACGTCACCCCTGGAGACAGAGAGGGTGCTTGTGTGATACCTGAAAGCCTCCACAATGTAGGAGGTGACACTGGTGGCACCGCTGTCCTCATTCCCTTTCCAGCTCAGGGTGACGCTGCTTTTGGTGATGTTGGTGACCACAGGGGTGGAGGGTGGCCTGGGGAGGAGGCCAGGCTCAGGGGATGGCGGGGAGAGGCTGGATCCTTCATCTGTGGAGAGATGTATGGAGATCTGGGGTGGCTTCAGCCCCGGTGCCATGGTGTCCCTGGTGCGGTGACGTCCCTGTGACCCACCTTGCACCTCCAGGGAGCTGCCCCAGCGTGTCTCGCCTGCCGAGCTGGTGGCCACACACTCGTAGTACCCGGAGTCCATCACCTGCGAGGGCAAGAGCTCCTGCCCCATCACCCTGAGCACCCGTCACCTCGGCACCCACCACCCTGGGCACCCGTTGCCCTTTGCACCCACCACTCCGAGCACCCACCAACCTGAGCACTCGCCACCACCTGCAGCCACCACCCTGAGCACCCACCATGCTTTGCCCCCATAACCCTGAGCTCCCACCATCTTGAGCACCCACCGCCCTTTGCACCCACCGCCCATTGCATCCAGACCCTTGGCACCCACCACCCTGAGCACCCACCACCTGTTGCATCCACCACCATGGGGACCCATTGCCCTTTACACCCACCACCCTGAGAACGCATCACCCTGAGCTCCCACCACCCCAAGTACCCACCACCCTTTGCAAACACCACCCATGACACCCACCATCCCTTGCACTCACCACCCTGGGCACCCACCACACCTTGTGCCCACCACACCTTGTGCCCACCACCCCAAGTACTCACCACCTTTTGCAAACACCCATCGCACCCACCACCCTGACAACCCATCACCCTGAGCTCCCACCACCCCAAGTACTCACCACCCTTTGCAAACACCACCCATCACACCCACCACCCGTCGCACCCGCCACCCTGACAACCCATCACCCTGAGAACCCACCACCCCAAGTACTCACCACCCTTTGCAAACACCACCCATCGCACCCACCATCCATTGCACCCGCCACCCTGAGCTCCTATCACCCTGAGTACCCATCACCCTGAGCTCCCACCACCCCAAGTACTCACCATGCTTGCAAACACCACCCATCACACCCACCATCCATTGCACCCACCACCCTGAGCACCCACCACACTTTCTGCCCGCCACACCTTGTGCCCACCACCCTTTGCAAACACCACCCATCGCACCCACCATCCATTGCACCCACCACCTTGAGAACCCATCACCCTGAGCACCCACCACCCTGAGCACGCACCACCCCAAGTACTCACCACCCTTTGCAAACACCATCACGCCCACCAGCCTGAGCACCCACGACCTGAGCACCCACCACCCTGACAACCCACCACCCTGAGCTCCCACCACCCCAAGTACTCACCACCCTTTGCAAACACCCATCGCACCCACCACCCATCGCACCCGCCACCCTTTGCAAACACCACCCATCGCACCCACCATCCATTGCACCCGTCACCTTGAGCTCCCACCACCCTGAGAACCCATCACCCTGAGCTCCCACCACCTCAAGTACTCACCACCCTTTGCAAACACCATCACACCCACCAGCCTGAGCACCCACGACCTGAGCACCCACCACCCTGAGAACCCACCACCCTGAGAACCCACCACCCCAAGTACTCACCACCCTTTGCAAACACCCATCAAGCCCACCACCCTGAGAACCCACCACCCTGAGCACCCACCACCCTTTGCAAACACCCATCACGCCCAGCACCCTGAGAACCCACCACCCTGAGAACCCACCACCCCAAGTACTCATCACCCTTTGCAAACACCACCCATCGCACCCACCACCCATCGCACCCACCACCCTTGGCACCCACCACCCATCGCACACACCATCCATCGCACCCACCACCCTTGGCACCCGCCACCCATCGCACCCACCACCCATCACACCCACCACCCTTGGCACCCACCACCCATCGCACACACCATCCATCGCACCCACCACCCATCGCACCCACCACCCATCACACCCACCACCCTTGGCACCCGCCACCCATCGCACCCACCACCCATCGCACCCACCACCCATCACACCCACCACCCCTGGATGCCCCTGGGGGTGGTGGGTGCCCTGAGCCCCCGCTCCGGGCCGGCTCACCCGGAGGCTGGTGATCTTCAGGGTGCCGTTCTCCAGCAGGCTGACGCGGGGCTGGGCACCCACCAGGGCGCTCCCGTCCTTCAGCCACCCCACGTTGGCCGAGGGGTCACCGCCCCCCACCCAGCACGGCAGCCACGCTGTGGCCCCCACCGGCAGCACCGTCTGGTTGGCGGGACCCCGGCCCGTCACCGGCGGTGGGTGCTCGGCCGTCGCTACGGTGGAAAACGGGGTGGGGGGTGGGGGGGGAAACCAGGAATTGCTGGGTGTTGGGATGGGTGTCACTCGTGCACCGAATGCGCCCGTTCTCTGCCGGCCCGGGACTTCATAGAATCATAGAATGAGTTGGGTTGGAAGGGACCTCTAAAGGTCACCTGGTCCAACCCCCCTCCCCTCCGCGGCGAGCAGGGACATCGTTAATTAGACGAGATTGCTCAGATCCTCATCAAGCCTGGTCTGGGATGTCTCCAGGGATGGGGCCTCCACCCCTTCTCTGGGCAACCTGGGCCGGCTCCTGCTCCGGACTTACCCCCTTCCACCTCCAGCCGCGCCTTGGCCAGGACGCTGCCGGCCACGCTGATGGCCTGGCACAGGTAGTAGCCGGCGTCGGTGGGTCGCACGTCGGCGATGGTGATGGCGCCGGCGGGGCTGACGGCAAAGCGGGAGGCGGGGTGCGGGGGCTGGCCCGGGAACAGCAGCGTCTGCGGGAGCCGGGTGCGGAGGGGGCTGAGGCGGGGAGGCCGGCGGAGGGTCCGAGGTGGGATGGGATGGGAATGGGAGCAAGGGTGGGGACGGGGATGGGGATTTGATGGGATGGGGACAGGGATAGGGATGGGGACGGGGACAGGGATGGGGACAGGGATGGGGATGGGGACAGGGATGGGGATTTGAGGGGATGGGGACAGGGATGGGGATGGGGATTTGATGGGATGGGGACAGGGATAGGGATGGGGACAGGGACAGGGACAGGGACAGGGATGGGGATGGGGACAGGGACGGGGACAGGGATGGGGATGGGGACAGGGATGGGGATTTGAGGGGATGGGACAGGGACAGGGATGGGGATGGGGATGGGGACAGGGATGGGGATGGGGATTTGATGGGATGGGGACAGGGATAGGGATGGGGACGGGGACAGGGATGGGGATGGGGACAGGGATCGGGATGGGGACAGGGATGGGGATTTGAGGGGATGGGGACAGGGATGGGGATGGGGACGGGGATGGGGACAGGGATGGGGACGGGGATGGGGATTTGATGGGATGGGGACAGGGATGGGGACAGGGATGGGGATGGGGACAGGGATGGGGATGGGGACAGGGATGGGGATTTGAGGGGATGGGACAGGGACAGGGATGGGGATGGGGACAGGGATGGGGATGGGGATTTGATGGGATGGGGACAGGGATAGGGATGGGGACAGGGACGGGGACAGGGATGGGGATGGGGACAGGGATCGGGATGGGGACAGGGATGGGGATTTGAGGGGATGGGGACAGGGATGGGGATGGGGACAGGGATGGGGACGGGGATGGGGATTTGATGGGATGGGGACAGGGATGGGGACAGGGATGGGGATTTGATAGGATGGGGACAGGGATAAGGATGGGGACAGGGATGCGGACAGGGATGGGGATTTGATGGGATGGGGACAGGGACAGGGATGGGGATGGGGACAGGGATGGGGACGGGGACAAGGATGGGGATGGGGACAGGGATGAGGATGGGTTGGGATGGGATGGGATGGGATGGGATGGGATGGGATGGGATGGGATGGGATGGAAAGGGGACGGGGATGGGGATTTGATGGGGATGGAGATGGGGACAAGGACAGGGATGGGCATGGGGATAGGGATGGAGACATGGATGGGGATTTGATGGGATGGGGACCGGGATAGGGATGGGGATTTGATGGGATGGGGACAGGGATAGGAATGGGGACAGGGATAGGGATGGGGATGGGGATGGGGATGGGTTGGGATGGGATGGGATGGAAAGGGGACGGGGATGGGAAAAGGAATGGAGATGGGGCCAAGGAGAGGGATGGGCATGGGGATAGGGATGGAGACAGGGATGGGGATTTGATGGGATGGGGGCTGGGATAGGGATGGGGATTTGATGGGATGGGGACAGGAATAGGGATGGGAACGGGGATGGGAATGGGGACAGAGGCAGGGATGGGGATGGGTTGGGATGGGATGGAAAGGGGACGGGGATGGGGACAGGGACAGGGATGGAGATGGGGCCAAGGACAGGGATGGGCATGGGGATGGAGACAGGGATGGGGACAAGGATGGGGATGGGGTTGGGATAGGGATGAGATTGGGACAGGGACAGGAACAAGGATGGGGATGGAGACAGGGACAGGGACGGGGATGGGGATGGGATGGGGATGGAGACAAGGATGGGGATGGAGACAAGGATGGGGACAGGGATGGGGGTGAGGATGGGGATGGGATTGGGACAGGGACAGGGATGGGGACGGGAACAGGGGTGGGGATGGAGACGGGGACAGGGATAGGGATGGGGATGTGGATGGAGACAGGGATGGGGATGGGAATGGGGATGGAGACGGGACTGAGGACGGTGATGGGAACGTGGGCAGGGACAGGGATGGAGACAGGGATGGGGACAGGGGTGGGGACGGGGGCGGGGGCAGTGATGGGAATGGGGATGGGACGGGGATGGAGACAGGGATGGGGATGGAGGCAGGGACGGGGACAGGGACGGGGACGGGAACGGACCTGGCTGCCCTCCTTCTGCCAAAAGACGGCGGGCGGCGGGTTGCCCTTGCTCTGGCACTGGAAGGTCACGCTCTGGCCGGGGGTGACAGTCTGGTCGCGGGGTCCGGTGACGAGCTGGGGGGGCACTGCCGCAGCGCGGGGAGAGAAAGGGGCTCGCCCGGCCGCTTCACCAGCACCCACGGGTGCTCCTGCGGGGACACCCCCCCCCCCCCCGCCCCTTACCGTGCACCGTGAGGGTGCCCGACGCCTCCGAGCGGCCCACGCTGTTGTCGGCCACGCAGGTGTAGGTGCCCTCGTCCTCCACCCGCAGCCGGCGGATCCGCAGCGTGTTGTCGGGGAGCACCTCCCACCTGGGGGGGGGGAACCGCGGGGCACGGCCGGGATGCGGGATGCGGTGAGGATGCGGGATGTGACGGGATACGGGGGGTGACGGGATACAGGGGGGGATGGGATACGGGGGGTGATGGGGATGCAGTGAGGATGCAGGATGTGATGGGATACAGGGTGTGATGGGATACGGCATGTGATGGGATGCAGGATGTGATGGGATACAGGGTGTGATGGGATATGGGGTGTGATGGGATACAGGGTGTGATGGGATATGGGGTGTGATGGGATACGGGGTGTGATGGGGATGCAGTGAGGATGCAGGATGTGATGGGATACGGCATGTGATGGGATGCAGGATGTGATGGGATACGGGGTGTGATGGGATACAGGGCGTGATGGGGATGTGGGATGTGATGGGATATGGGGTGTGATGGGGATGCAGTGAGGATGCAGGATGTGATGGGATACAGGGTGTGATGGGATATGGCATGTGATGGGATGCAGGATGTGATGGGATACGGGATGTGATGGGGATACGGCGTGTGATGGGGTACGGGGTGTGATGGGATACGGCGTGTGATGGGATATGGCATGTGATGGGATGCAGGATGTGATGGGATATGGGATGTGATGCGGATGTGGGATGTTATGGGGATGTGGGATGTGATGGGATATGAGGGGTGATGGGATACGGGGGGTGATGGGATACAGGATATGATGGGGATACGGGGTGTGATGGGATGTGGGATGTGATGGGGATGTGGGATGTGATGGGATACGGGGTGTGATGGGATGTGGGATGTGATGGGATATGGGATGTGATGGGATATGGGATGTGATGGGGGTGCGGCATGTGATGGGGATGCACGATGCCATGGAGATGTGGGATGTGGTAGGGAAGCGGGATGCAATAAGGACGCTGGATACGATGAGGGTGCAGGATACAATGGGGATGTGGGATATGAGAGGGATGCAGGACGTGCTAGGAATGCAGGATGTACTGGGGATGCGGGGTGTGCTGGGGATGTGGGATGCGGGATGCAATGAGGGTGTGGGATGTGATGGGGATACGGGATGCGATGGGGATGTGGGATGCGGGATGCGATGGGGATGCGGGATGCAATGGGGATGTGGGATGCAATGGGGATGTGGGATGCGCTGGGGACGCGGGATGCGCTGGAGATCCTCCATGCCATGGGCATGCGGGGGATGCGACGGACGCGCGAGCCGCTCCGCGCACCCCGCCGTCCCGCGGCGCTGCCCCCCCCGGCCCCGCCGCCCCGCCACGTCCCCCGCCGCCCTTCGTCCCCCCCTTTACCTTCCCGCCGGCATCTCGCCCTCCTCCTTGCGCCACCGCGCCGCGGGCCGGGGGTCCCCCACCGCCTGGCAGGGGAACTCCGCCGTCCCCTCCACCAGCACCGCCTGGTTGCGCGGCCTCTTGCCGAAGGCCGGGCGTTCTGCGGGGTGGGCGCCCATCAGTCCCGCCGGGGGCGGGGGGCACCCACCCCACCCCCACCCCACCCCACTCCGGCACCCCAAAAACGACCCCCCCCACGCACCGAAGACCACCAGCTCCGCCGGCTCGCTGGCCCTCTCCCCCACCACGTTGGTGGCCACGCAGACGTAGACGCCGGCGTCGCTCTTGCGCGCGCTGGCCACCATCAGCTTGCCACCGCGCATCTGGGGGGAGCCCAGGTCAACTTGGGTGGCGATGGGGAGGGGGGGGGGGAGGGTGTCTGGGCCCCCATCCCCCCCCACTATGGGGTGGTTTGGGAAGTGGGGGGGGGGTGGGGGGGTGTCCCTCACCGTCAGGCGCTCGTCCTTGTCGCTGAGGCGGGCGCCGTCCTTCGTCCAGGAGACGCTGGGCTCGGGGTGGCCGCGGGGGGGGACGCACTCCAGCACGGCCGGGTCACCCGCCGCCACCACCACGTCCCCGGGGGGCTGGCGGAAATCGTCCCGCAGCACTGGGGAAGGAGAGGAGGGGGGGGGACACACGCACGGTGTCAGGGTCCCCGACCCCTCTGTTGTCCCAGCCCAGTGCTGCGGGGTCCAGCCCCCCCACAAACCCCCCCCCTTCATCTACTCCTTCCCCCCCCCAAAAAAATAACACCTGAGGGGACCCAGTGGGTGACACCGACGGCCCGGGGGTGGTGTTGGGGGGGGGGGAGGCTGGGGGCGGCTTTACTGTCGTTTGTTTGCGACTATTTCAATTTCTTTTCAAACGTTCACAAGGATTTTCGGTTGTTTCCGATAATTTCGGGGGGGGGGGGGTTCGAATACTTCCGTTTCTTTTCGCTCCTTTGCGTTTCTTTCCCCCCCGTCGATTTTCAGGTAGTTTTAAATTTCGTTTCTTTTTTTCCTTTTCGCTTGTTTTCGTTTGTTGCCCCTTATTTCCCCCCGTTGTCACTTTTTTCCGGTTCCTTTCCCCTTCTTTTCTCTCCTTTTCCGTTATTTTAACTTCCTTTATTTTCACTCTTTTGCCATTATTTTCACTTCGTTCCGCGGCTTTTCTCCCCTTTTCGTCCATTTTTATTTCTTTTCATCCTTTTTTTTATTCTTTTTTTAATTATTCTTTTTTGTTCTTGTCTTAATTCTGTTTTGTTCTTTCCTTAATTCTTTTTTATTCTTTTTTTTTAATTCTCCTTAATTCTTTTTTTTCATTCTTTCTCGTTCTTATTTATTTTCTGTGTGTTTCTTTTCACCCGTTTCTCCTTATTTTCATTTCTTTTCCCTCTGTTTTACTCACTTTTCTTAGTTTTACTTTACTTCAGCTTTTCTTATTTTCCTTTCTTCCCCCGTGAACTTATTTCTCGCGGATCGTCGTCTTTTTTCCGCGTCTTTTCATTTCTTCTCCTTCCTTCTCGCTTCTTTTCACTTCGTTTCATGTCTTCCGCTTCTTCCCGGCTATTTTCACTTCTTTTCCTCCATTGTCCCCTCTTTTCACTTCACTTCCCTCTATTTTCACTTTTTCCCCCCTTCTTTTCCCACATCGTTGGGGGTTTTTTGATCCGTTTTCCCTCCTTTTCACCTCTTTCCGCCTGTTTTCGCCTGTTTTCACTCACTTCCCCCTATTGTCACTTTTTTCACTTCTTTTCACCTCTCATCGCTTCTTTTTTGCTTATTTTCACCAATTTCCGTCTATTTTCACACCCTTTTTCACTCATTTCCACCTACTTTCACTTCCTCCCCCCGCCCCCCCTTCTTTTCCCGTATTGTCGGGGTTTTTTTCATCTATTCTCCCTCCTTTTCACCCATTTCCACCTCTTTTCCCCTGTTTTCACTCATTTCCACCTATTTTCGCTTTTTTCCCATACCGTCGGGGTGGTTTTTTTTTTTTTTGGGGGGGGGGATTGGATTTTTTGGGGGGGGGTGGGGGGTTTTTTCAGGGTTTTGGGGGTTTTTTTCAGGTTTTTTTGGGTTTTTTTGAGCCATTTTCACCCCTTTTCCACCCGGCAGCACCAGCCCCTCACACCCACCCGCTGGCCCCCCCTCAGCACCCCCCCCCCCCACCCCGCCCCGGGGACTCACCGGCCACCTCCAGCGAGGCGTTCCTGCTGGTGGCCTCCCCCAGGTAGTTCCTGGCCACGCAGACGTAGACCCCCTCGTCGGGTTTGCCCCGCCGGCCGTGGAGGATGCGGAGGAAGAAGAGGGCCCCCCCCGGGAGGAGGGTGCGGTGGGAGCGGGGGTCTTCCCGGTCCGTCTCCACCCGTTCGCCGTCCTTGTACCACTCCACCGCCGGCGGCGGGCGGCCCTCGGCCTTGCAGCTCAGGGTGGCCGGTTCCCCCCTGGAGACCAGCAGGTCCGTGGGGTGCTCCACGATGCGGGGGGGCATGTCCTCCAGCGGGGGGTGGGAGCCTGCGGGAAAGATGGCGGGGGGGGGGGGGGGGGGAGGCAGCAAGTGAGATGAGGTGCGGCCAGGTCTCAGCCCAGTCTATCCCCACCCAGGAGGTGAGATGAGGTGCGGCCAGGGCTCAGCCCAGTCCGTCCCCACCCAGGAGGTGAGATGAGGTGCGGCCAGGGCTCAGCCCAGTCCGTCACCACCCCAGAGGTGATGTGACCAGGAGGTGAGATGAGGTGTGGCCAGGGCTCAGCCCACTATATCCCCACCCAGGAGGTGGGATGAATTGCGGCCAGGGCTCAGCCCAGTCTATCCCCATGCACACACAGAGGACATGAGGTGAGCAGGAGGTGAGATGAGGTGTGGCCGGGGCTCAGCCCAGTCTGTCCCCACCCAGGAGGTGACGTGAGCAGCAGGTGAGATGAAGAGTGGCCAGGTCTCAGCCCAGTATGTCACCACCCCAGAGGTGAGGTGAGCAGGAGGTGAGATGAGGTGTGGCCAGGGCTCAGCCCAGTCTATCCCCACCCAGGAGGTGAGATGAGGTGCGGCCAGGTCTCAGCCCAGTCCGTCCCCACCCAGGAGGTGAGATGAGGTGCGGCCAGGTCTCAGCCCAGTCTGTCACCACCCAGGAGGTGAGATGAGGTGCAGCCAGGGCTCAGCCCAGTATGTCACCACCCCAGAGGTGAGGTGAGCAGGAGGTGAGATGAGGTGTGGCCAGGGCTAAGCCCAGTCTGTCCCCACCCAGGAGGTGACGTGAGCAGCAGGTGAGATGAAGAGTGGCCAGGGCTCAGCCCAGTATGTCACCACCCCAGAGGTGAGGTGAGCAGGAGGTGAGATGAAGTGTGGCCAGGGCTCAGCCCAGTCTATCCCCATGCACACACAGAGGACATGAGGTGAGCAGGAGGTGAGATGAGGTGTGGCCAGGTCTCAGCCCAGTGTAAGCCACACACCCTCAACCTCGGAGGTGACATGAAGTATGGCCAGGTCTCAGCCGCCCGTCCCTCCCTCCAGAGGTGAGATGACCAGGGGGTGAGATGAAATGTGGCCGGGACTCCGCCCATTATATCCCCACCCAGGACGTGGGATGACCAGGAGGTGAGATGAAGTGTGGCCAGGGCTCAGCCCAGGGTGTTCCCCCCCCAACACGCTGGGTGGGTGCTGGTGGGGTGGGAGTAGAACCTGGAGGGCATCAGACCTCGGACCCGCAGGGGTGGGAACAGGGGGACAAAGCAGTAATACCCCTTTTCCACCCAGTTTCCAACTGGGTATCCCTGGGGAAACGGGGCTGGGGCTAAGTGGGACCGGGGCTAAATGGGGTTGGGGCTAAATTCCCCCCAAAAAGGTGGGTTTTTTCCCATCGGTGGCAAGCGCTGATTTTCTGCAGCGGGGGAAAACCCTTCGTTTGAAGTTTAAATCCCCCCATCCCGGGGTCCAGGAAAATCCCCGCCGTCGGGGCGGGGGAATTAGGGAATGTTCGTTCGGTTGTTGCCGGGGCGGAACCGGCCGGGACGGGATGGCGTGGCCTCAGCCGTGTCCCCGGCGCCACCCGCGGCTGGCCCTGCAGTTCAGGCGCTGGTCACTGAGTGTCACTGCTGGCCCGGGGACGGGCTGCGACACTCGCCACTGCGCGCCCGGCCACGCGTGTGCCGGCCCATGCGTGCGCCTGTGTGTCCCCAAACCACCTCCGTGTCCCCAAACCTGCCTTCTGTCCCCAAACTGTTCCCATGTCCCCAAACCAGCCCTGTGTCCCCAAACCATCTCTATGTCCCCAAATCAGCCCTGTGTCCCCAAACCATCTCTATGTCCCCAAATCAGCCCTGTGTCCCCAAACCAGCCCTGTGTCCCCAAGATAGGAGGGATTCCAGTGTCCCCATGTCCCCAAACTAGACCCATGTCCCCAAACTATCTCCATGTCCCCAAACCAGCCCTGTATCCCCAAGACAGGAGGGATTCCAGAGTCCCCATGTCCCCAAACGAGACCCGTGTCCCCAAACCATCTCCATGTCCCCAAAGCAGCCCAAGTGTCCCCAAACCACCTCTATGTCCCCAAATCAGCCCTGTGTCCCCAAACCAGCCCAAGTGTCCCCAAGACAACAGGGATTCCAGAGTCCCCATGTCCCCAAACCAGCCCCGTGTCCCCAAACCATCTCTGTGTTCTCAAACCTGCCTTCTGTCCCCAAACTGTTCCCATGTCCCCAAACCAGCCCTGTGTCCCCAAACCATCTCTATGTCCCCAAATCAGCCCCGTGTCCCCAAACCAGCCCTGTGTCCCCAAGATAGGAGGGATTCCAGTGTCCCCATGTCCCCAAACTAGACCCGTGTCCCCAAACCCTCTCCATGTCCCTGAACCAGCCTTGTGTCCCCAAACCAGCCCCGTGTCCCCAAACCATCTCTATGTCCCCAAATCAGCCCTGTGTCTCCAAACCAGCCCTGTGTCCCCAAGACAGGAGGGATTCCAGTGTCCCCATGTCCCCGAACCAGACCTGTGTCCCCAAATGCTCTCCATGTCCCTGAACCAGCCTTGTGTCCCCAAACCAGCCCCGTGTCCCCAAACCATCTCTATGTCCCCAAATCAGCCCTGTGTCTCCAAACCAGCCCTGTGTCCCCAAGACAGGAGGGATTCCAGTGTCCCCATGTCCCCAAACCAGCCCCATGTCCCCAAACCATCTCCATGTCCCCAAACCAGCCCCGTGTCCCCAAACCACCTCCGTGTCCCCAAACCTGCCTTGTGTCCCCGAACCATCTCCGTGTCCCCAAGTCGATCTCTGGACCCCGAACCAGAACCAAAGCAGTGTCCCCAAACCACCTCCCATGTCCTCAAACCATCCCTGTGTCCCTGAGACAGGTGGGATCCCTGTGTCCCCAAACTGCCCCCAAACCATCTCCGTGTCCCCAAACCATCTCTGTGTCCCCAAACTGTTCCCATGTCGCCAAACCAGACCTGTGTCCCCAAATGAGCTCTATGTCCCCAAACCAGCCCTGTGTCCCCAAGACAGGAGGGATTCCAGTGTCCCCATGTCCCCAAACCACCTCCATGTCCCCAAACCAGCCTTGTGTCCCCAACCCATCTCCATGTCCCCAAACCATCTCTGTGTTCCCAAACCTGCCTTGTGTCCCCAAACCCTCTCCATGTCCCCAAACCAGCCCTGTGTCCCCAAGACAGGAGGGATTCCAGTGTCCCCATGTCCCCAAACCCTCTCCATGTCCCCAAACCAGCCCCGTGTCCCCAAACCTGCCTTGTGTCCCCAAACTCTCCGTATGTCCCCAAACCTGCCTTGTGTCCCCAAACTGTTCCCATGTCCCCAAACTCTCCGTATGTCCCCAAACCATCTCTATGTCCCCAAGACAGGAGGGATTCCACTGTCCCCATGTCCCCAGACCAGACCCGCGTCCCCAAACCATCTCCATGTCCCCGAACCAGCCTTGTGTCCCCAAACCACCTCCGTGTCCCCAAACCACCTCCATGTCCCCAAGCTCTCCGTATGTCCCCAAACCAGCCCTGTGTCCCCAAACCCTCTCTGCGTTCAGTTGCGCGGGTGCGCGCGCGCGCGGGGGCACTCATGCAGGGGCCTGCAGGCACGCGCAGACACGCGTTCGCACGCGCGCTCGCACCCGAGCGCCTCGAAAACACGCACCCCGGCGGGGGGGGGGGGATGCTGTGATTTGGGGCGCCCTGGGGAGGGCAGGAGGCGTTGCCATGGGGACGGGATGCGGCTGCCATGGGGACGGGCAGGGATGCTGCGGGGTACCGGGTACCCCCTGGGCGCAGCGGGGGCCGCAGCTGGGCCCGGTGGCTAATTGGGACGCGCGGGGGGCCAGGCCGGCTGCGCCGGGGCAGGGGGGGGTCCCGCGGGGGGGGGAGGGGGGGGGGTTGGGGTCTCCCTCCCCTCCTGATCAGCCACGGGGCTGCTCAAAAAGGGCTGGAAATTCTGGTGACACCCCCTCACACACACACACACACACCCCCCGGGACCCACCACCCGCCTGGGCTGCCCCCCACTCTGTACCCGCTCGGGGACACGGGTCTGATTTGGGGACACGGGTCTGATTTGGGGACATATGGACAGTTTGGGGACACAGACATGGTTTGGGGACACGGGGCTGATTTGGGGACATGGAGATGGGTTGGGGACATACGGAGAGTTTGGGGACACGGGGTTGGTTTGGGGACATAGAGATGGTTTGGGGACATGGGTCTGGTTTGGGGACATGGGGACACTGGAATCCCTGCTGGCTCAGGGACACCGGGCTGGTTTGGGGACACAGGGCTGATTTAGGGACATGGAGATGGGTTGGGGACATGGAGATGGGTTGGGGACACAAGGCTGGTTTGGGGACACAGGGCTAGTTTGGGGACAGTGGAATCCCTCCTGGCTCGGGGACACCGGGCTGATTTGGGGACACAGGGCTGATTTAGGGACATAGAGATGGTTTGGGGACATGGGAACAGTTTGGGGACACAAGGCAGCCTCGGGAACACAGGGCTGGTTTGGGGACGCAATGCTGGTTTGGGGACATGGAGATGGTTTGGGGACAGTTTGGGGACGCAGGGTTCCCTCCTGGTTCAGGGACACAGGGCTGCTCTGGGGACATGGGGACAGTTTGGGGACACAGGGATCCCTCCTGTCTCGGGGACACAGGGATGGTTTGAGGACACGGGAGGTGTTTTGGGGACACTGGGAGTGTTTTGGGGACACTGCTTTGGTTCCGGTTCGGGGTTCAGAGATCGACTTGGGGACACAGGGCTGGTTTGGGGACATGGGGTGTCTCCCAGCTCAGAGTCAGGGGGTCGGTGTGGGGACACGGGGATGGTTTGGGGACACAGGGCTGGTCCTGGTTCCGAGTCTGGGGATTGGTCGGAGTCTAGGGATGTGGGGATGGTTTGGGGACACTGGGGCACTCCCGGTTCAGGGACATGGGGCCAGCGTAGGGACACAGGGATAGTTTGGGGACACCGGATTGCTCCTGCTTTGGGGTCTGGGGGTTGGTCCGGGGACAATTTGGGCACAACCAGGTCAGTGCCAGTTCACGGTCTGGGGGTCGGTGTGGGGACACGGGGCCGGTTTGGGAACAGGGGGTCACTCCCGGTCTGAGGTTTGGGGGCACGGGGCCGGTTTGGGGACACAGGGTCGCTCCCGATTTGGGGGCACCGGACTGGTCCCGGTTTGGAGTCCGGGGGACCATCTGGGGACGGAGCATCGCTCCTGGTTGGCGGACTGGGAAAACGGAGCCCGTCCCGGAGTGGGGACACGGGGCTGATTTGGGGACACGGGGCTGATTTGGGGACACGGGGCGGGACACCGAGTATCGCTCTCGGTTGACGGTCCGGGAAAACGGAGCCCGTCCCGGGGTGGGGACACGGGGCTGATTTGGGGACACGGGGCTGATTTGGGGACACCGAGTCTCTCCCAGATTGGGGGACAGGACCCGGTGTGGGGACACGGAGCCGCTTTGGGGACCCGGCGTCGGTGCCGGTGGGGTCCCGGCTGGGGGTGGGGGCTGCGGGCTATTTCCCGCATCGCCGCTGGACCAGGACCGGGAACTCCAGGAGGGTGGGATCCGGGGACAGCGGGAGACGGGGACAGCGGGAGCCGGGACCACGTACCGTTGCCGGGGATGGGGAACGCGGCGCCGGTGCGGTTGGTGCCGAGCAGGAGCTGGGATGAGTTGGAGCCTTCGGCCCCCAGCGAGTCGGCGAAGAGGTTCATCTGCAGCAGCGTCTTCAGCAGGTACCGCAGCATCGCGGCCCGGGCGGGACCGGAGCGGCTCGGCTCGGCTCGGTCCCACTCGGCACCACTCAGCCCAGTCCAGCCCAGTCCGACTCGGCTCGGCTCAGCCCAGTCCAGCCCAGCCCGGCTCGGCTCGGCTCAGCCCAGCCCAGCCCAGTACAGACCAGCCCGGCTCGGCTCGGTTCAGCCCAGCACCGCCCAGTCCAGTCCAGCCCAGCCCAGTAGAGACCAGCCCGGCTCGGCTCGGTTCAGCCCGGTTCAGCCCAGTCCAGCCCAGCTCAGCCCAGTACAGCACGGCTCGGCTCAGCCCAGCACGGCTGCGCTTAGCCGAGCTCAGCCCAGTCCAGCCCAGCCCAGTCCAGCACAGCCCAGTCCAGCACAGCCCAGTCCAGCCCGGCTCGGATCAGCCCAGCACAGCCCAGTCCAGCCCAGCACAGCCCAGCACGGCTCGGATCAGCCCAGCACAGCCCAGTCCAGCCCAGCACGGCTCGGCTCAGCCCAGCCCAGCTCAACGCAGCCCAGCCCAGCCTGGGTCTGCTCGGCTCAGCCCAATACAGCCCAGTACAACCCAGTACAGCCCAGCCCGGCTCGGCTCGGCTCGGCTCGGCTCAGCCCGGCACAGCCCAGTACAACCCAGTACAGCCCAGCCCGGCTCGGCTCGGCTCAACCCAGCACAGCCCAGTACAGCACGGCTCAGCCCAGTACAACCCAGTACAGCCCAGTACAGCACGGCTCAGCCCAGTACAACCCAGTACAGCCCAGCTCAGCCCAGTACAACCCAGTACAGCACAGCTCAGCCCGGCTCGGCTCGGCTCAGCCCGCGGCGCCGCCCCCCGGGTGCGGGGGGGCGCGGCCAGCGCGGTGCGGGATGGGGGTGGGAGATGGGGGTGTCCTCTTTGAGGGGGGGGGGGGGAGGAGGGAGGGCTCCCATATAGAGGGGGCTCCATGGGAGGGGGGAGAAAAAAGCGGGACGGGGGGGTGTCGGGTTGAAAGAAGAGGAGGAGGAGGAGGAGGAGGAGGAAGGGGAGGAAGAGGAGGAAGAGGAGGAAGAGGCTGCCGTCACCCAAAGTCCCACCCGGGGGGACACCCCCACCCCCCCCAGTGAACCCCAAAAGGCAGCTTCACACCCCGGGGGGAGCTGGCGGGCGGGGGGGGGAGCCACCACTTCTGGGGGGGCTGGGACCCCCAGCGGCTTCGGTCTTGGCGGGGGGGGGGGGGGGGCGGGGGGGGGACGGGGACACAAACGGGAACGTCTGCCCCGCGTCGCAAGATGCCTCCTGAATTCATAATTAGCAATTAGCCGCTTAATTAATGCGCCGGGGCTGAGGTGTGAAGCAATGCGCCGCCTCCAGCCAGCCCCCCGTTATGGGGGGGGGCTCATTATTGGGGGGGGGTTCATTATGGGGGGGGTTGTTGGGGGGGGTTCGTTAGGGGGGGCTCATTGGGGGGGGGGGGTTCGTTACGGTGGCGCTAATGACACCCCTGGAATAGGGCAAAGGTGGGGGTGATGACGGGGGGGGTCGGGGGTGTGGGAAGCCCCTGAGGGGTTGGATGGGAGGTGGGAGGGGGACCGGGGGGGGGGGACGGGGGGTGGGGGGTGACACCTGGGCGCACACCTGGGCTGCGGACGGGCGGGTGAGCGGGAGAAGGGACCCCCACATCTGGATGGTGAGACGGGCCCCCCCACCTGGGGGGAGGGAGAGGGTGCCCCCAGCGGGGCTCACATCTGGGGGGGGGGGGGGGAAGGTGCCCCCAGCGGGGCTCACACCTGGAGGGCTCTTGGGGCACAGCTGGGGAGGGGGGAGGGCTTTTTTGTGCACATCTGGGCCACATCTGGGTGGTCTGGGGGAGGCGGGCGCATTCGGGCGAACATCTGGGGGGGGTGGCTCGGGGCACAGCTGGGGGGGGGTCCCAGCTGGGGACGCTTAAGCGCACATCTGGAGAGCCGGGCAGCCGCGCACATCTGGAGCCGCACATGGCGGAGGGGGGCTCATTTTGGGGGGTGGGGGGGGCCGCACATTTTGGGGGGGCTCACCCGAGCACACACCCGGGGCTGGGCCGGGGTCCACATCTGGCCCCCTGCGCACATCTGGGACCCTCCGGATCCCAGCGGATGGGCCGGCTCCCGGCTCCCGGCGTCGCGGGGTGGGGGGGGGGGGGAAGGCGATGCATTATTCATATCCCCCCCCCCCCCCCCCCGCCCCCCCCCCCTCGCAGCCAGGCCCGGAAAAAGTAAATAAATATTAATTTAACGGGATCACAAAAAGCTTTTCCGTCGCTCCTGCCGGGGCTGCGGCAGCCCAGAGAGTTCCCGGTAGGATCAAAAAAAAAAAAAAAAAGCGGGGGGGGGGAATAAATTATCTGTAAAATAACGAGTTTATCCAACTGTTATCCCAATAATTCTCCTCCGGGGTGGGAATTAAAGGTGATGCTGGAATATCAAACGCTGTTTCCGCCCCCCCCCCCCCCCGCCCCAATCTCCTTTTGGGTGTCGATGGGGATGGGGCATCTCCCAGCCGGGAAGAAGGGGCCGGGAAGGGGCTGCTCATCCCGGAGAGTTTTTCCATTCTTTCCCCGAAATGTTTGGGAGCGGTTTTAAGGGGAATCCGGGAGTTTTGAGGAGGAGCCGCCGGACCGAAAGCGCCGCCGGGTTAAATGAGGCCGGAGGCGGCGGTGATGGGCTGCCGGGGCTGCCGCCCGCCCGCCCGTCCCCGAGAACGCCTTGGGATGGAGACAAAGGAGCCGCCTCATCCCGATGGATAATCCCCCCCCCCACTCCCGGCTTTATCCCGGTTAATCAGCTGGGCAAACAGCGGGCGCGGGGGCAGCGCCTCCTTGTTAGCAGATTTATTACCGCCGCCGGCGCCTTTAATTACCCTTTTATTCGGCGATTAACGGCTGTTTGCGCAGGCTTTGGCCCAAACCTCTCCCCGTCACGGCCCCAAAATCACCCCCCCTCTCCCCTTCCCCCCCCCCCCCGGGGAATTTTTTGGCTGGGGGGGAGCCTCATCCCGTTCTTCCTTAGCCGCATTATTCCCCCTAATTTTCGCCGCCGCCTCGTTGTTTTGTTTTTTTTGGGGGGTAACGCCGGGCGATGAGATTGTTTCTATGGGCAAATGAGCGGCTGGGCCCCCCCCCCCCCCCCGCCCCCCCCGAAATCCCGGTATTACCATCATCCCCCCCGGGAGCCCCCCCAGCCGGGCGCTGGGCCGGAAAATGCGGCTTTTTTTGAATATTTATAGAAGTTGGGGGGAGGGACGGGTGGGGGGGAAGGGGGGGTCAGGCTGGAGAGGAGCGGGGCTGGGGGGCTGGGACGGGGGGGGGGTTAGGGGGTGACGCTGGGATGCTGGGGAGGATAATGGCGGGATGCTGGAGGGGATAATGGGATGCTGGAGGGGATGGTTCTGGGATGCTGGAGGGGATAATGGCGGGATGCTGGAGGGGATGGTTCTGGGATGCTGGAGGGGATGGTACTGGGATGCTGGATGGGATAACGGCGGGATGCTGGAGGGGATGGTACTGGGATGCTGGAGGGGATGGTACTGGGATGCTGGATGGGATAACGGTGGGATGCTGGAGGGGATGGTACTGGGATGCTGGAGGGGATGGTACTGGGATGCTGGAGGGGATAATGGTGGGATGCTGGAGGGGATGGTACTGGGATGCTGGATGGGATAACGGCGGGATGCTGGAGGGGATAATGGTGGGATGCTGGATGGGATAACAGTGGGATGCTGGAGGGGATGGTACTGGGATGCTGGAGGGGATGGTACTGGGATGCTGGATGGGATAACGGTGGGATGCTGGAGGGGATGGTACTGGGATGCTGGATGGGATAACGGTGGGATGCTGGAGGGGATGGTACTGGGATGCTGGAGGGGATGGTACTGGGATGCTGGATGGGATAACGGTGGGATGCTGGAGGGGATGGTACTGGGATGCTGGATGGGATAACGGCGGGATGCTGGAGGGGATGGTACTGGGATGCTGGAGGGGATGGTACTGGGATGCTGGATGGGATAACGGCGGGATGCTGGAGGGGATGGTACTGGGATGCTGGATGGGATAACGGCGGGATGCTGGAGGGGATGGTACTGGGATGCTGGAGGGGATGGTACTGGGATGCTGGATGGGATAACGGTGGGATGCTGGAGGGGATGGTACTGGGATGCTGGATGGGATAACGGTGGGATGCTGGAGGGGATGGTACTGGGATGCTGGAGGGGATGGTACTGGGATGCTGGATGGGATAACGGTGGGATGCTGGAGGGGATGGTACTGGGATGCTGGAGGGGATAACGGTGGGATGCTGGAGGGGATGGTACTGGGATGCTGGAGGGGATGGTACTGGGATGCTGGATGGGATAACGGTGGGATGCTGGAGGGGATGGTACTGGGATGCTGGATGGGATAACGGCGGGATGCTGGAGGGGATGGTACTGGGATCCTGGAGGGGATGGTACTGGGATGCTGGATGGGATAATGGCGGGATGCTGGAGGGGATGATACTGGGATGCTGGATGGGATAATGGCGGGATGCTGGAGGGGATGGTACTGGGATGCTGGATGGGGTAATGGCGGGATGCTGGAGGGGATGGTACTGGGATGCTGAAGGGGATAAAGGCGGGATTCTGCAGGGGATAATGGTGGGATGGTTTAGGGGATGACCCTGGGATGGTTTAGAGGATGGTACTGGGATGCTCTAGGGAATGATGCTGGGATAGTTGTGGGGAGTGTACCGGGATAGCGTAGGAGATGGTGGTGGGATACTTTAGGGGATGGTACTGGGATGCTGGAGAGGATGATGGTGGGATGCTTTAGAGGACGGTGCTGGGATGCTTTAGGGAATGATACTGGGATGTTGTAGGGGATAATGGTGGAATAGTTCAGGGAATGACACTGGGATACTGGAGGGGACGGTGCTGGGGTGCCTTAAGGAATGAGGCTGGGATGATTTGGGGGAGTGTGCTGGGATGCTTTAGGGGGTGATGGTGGGATGCTTTAGGGAAAGACACTGGGATGCTGGAGGTGATGGTACTGGGATGCTGTAGGGGATGATGGTGGGGTGCTGTAGGGAATGACACTGGGATGCTGTAGGGGATAATGGTGGAATGGTTTAGGGGATGACACTGGGATGCTGGAGAGGATGATGGTGGGATGCTGGAGGGGATGGCACTGGGATGGTTTAGGGAATGACACTGGGATACTGGAGGGGATGGTGCTGGGATGCCTTAAGGAGTGATGCTGGGGTGATTTAGGGAGTGTACTGGGATGCTGTAGGGGATAATGGTGGGATGCTTTAGGGAATGACTCTGGGATGTTGTAGGGGATGACACTGGGATGCTTTAGGGAATGACACTGGGATGCCGTGGGGATGATGGTGGAATTATTTGGGGAATGACACTGGGATGCTTTAGGGAATGATGCTGAGTTGTTCCAGGGGAGTGCATTGGGATGCTGTAGGGGATGATACTGGGATGCTTTAGGGGATGATGGCGGGATGTTTTTTGGGAACACACTGGGATGCGTTAGGGGATGATGGTGGGATGCTTTAAGGATGCTGGGATGTCTTAGGGGGGCGTATGGGGCTGCTCTAGGGGATAATGCCATGATGCTGGAGGGGAGCAAACCGGGATGCTGCAGGGGATGTCGCTGGGATGCGCCCTGGGATGCAAGGATGTGTTAGAGACAAGGGTGAGACACTTCAGGGGAGGACATCGGGGCGGTTTAGGTGAGCGAGGATGCGGTGGGATGCTTTAGGGGATGACAATGAGGTGCTTTAGGGGACAAGGGCAGGGTGTTTTAGGGGATGACGCTGGGATGTTTCAGGAGATGGTGCTGGGCCGCTTTAGGGGATGACACCGGGAAGCTTTAGGGGGTGATGGGGGACACGCCAAGGGACAACGCCGGGATGTTGAGGGGAGCGCAGTGGGACAATTGGGGGGATGACGGTGGGATGATTTAGGGGAAAACGCTGGGATACTGTAGGGGATGGTGCCAGGATGTTTCAGGAGACGGTCCTGGGAAGCTTTAGGGGAGCTTATTGGGATGCTTTAGGGGATGACACCGGGAAGCTTTCGGGGATGTTGCTGAGACGCTTTAGGGGACGATGCCAGGACACGCCAAGGGACAATGCTGGGATGTTTCGGGGAGCGCGCTGGCATGCTTTCAGGGACGGTGCCGAGATGCTTCCGGGGACGGTGCCGAGATGCTTTCGGGGACGGTGCCAGCTGCTTTGGGTGAGCAGATTGTGATGCCGCGGGGGGTCGACCCGGGGGTGCCGCGGAGGACGGGTGTCAGTCTGGCTGTCCCCGCGCCTGGCAGACGCAGGAGGCCGCTGGGTCGGGGTCCCCTGGCGGGGCGTCCCAGCCCGCCTCATTACCGCCGGCCTGGGGAAAGCGGAGCCCATGTGTTCTCGAGCCGAGCGACTCGGGGTATATTAACATCCCATTTCCACCTCTTTAATCTAGAGTTTGCGGAGATCATTTATCAGCCCAGGCTCCCTCCAGGGCCGGGGGAAGCCGGGCAGAGCTCGGCAGCTGGGGCACGGCGAGAGGCGAGGGATGCTCGGGCCCCGAAGGAAGGCGGCTCCGGGTTTAACAGGTAGTGGCTCATGTGCGAATGGCCAGTTTGGGACCAGCGCATCATTGGGAAAGGCTCTATCAAAGCTGGGCTTAATTGGGTGGAAGGCTTGTTTGCATGGCCGCTAATGGGGGATCAGAGGGCCGGGGACCCGGCGCTGACGGCCCTACAAAGGCAGGCAATTACTTGCTTGTCTGCATTATGTATTAACCCATCTGGGGCCGGGATATTGGCTTTGAAAGGGAGACAAAGGCGGGGGCGTGACGCTCGTCCCCCCGCTTCCAGCGTCGCCCCCCGCCTGAGTCCCCTTTTGTGCAGCTGGCCCCGGGCTGAGGATGCCGCCTGCGTCCCTGAGGATGCTGGTGGGTACCAACCAGGGCGCTGCCTGGCTCCCCGGTGGCGCACCTTCCAGCCCTCGTCACCCTGGCCGTAACGCGCTCGTTAAGAGCCGTGGCTTTGATTAGCCACCCTCACCATTCGTAAGTTTATACCTCTTTTGGCGGGGTTTTTCGGGGATCTGCTTGGCTTTTTGGCTAGTTGTCGATTGTCTTTGTTCAACGGGGAGGTTGGCTCCCGTAGGGGAGCGGTGGGGAGCAGAGGGGCGACGGCCCACCGCTGTCCTGAGCGGCTCGTCCCGCTCTCTGCGCGTCCCTGGGGAGCTGAGGACGGCCACCGCTCGTGGCACGGGTGAGCCCCGGCGGAGAACAGCCACGATTCACGGCACAGGCTGACCCTTGGCTGAGAGCAGCCACGATTCATTGCACTGGGCGATCCTGCCTGAGAACAGCCACGATTCATTGCACGGGTGAGGCCTGGCCGAGAACAGCCACAACTCATCGCACGGGTGAGGCCTGGCCGAGAACAGCCACGATTCATCGCACGGGTGAGGCCTGGCTGAGAACAGCCACGATTCATCGCACGGGTGAGGCCTGGCCGAGAACAGCCACAACTCATCACACGGGTGAGGCCCGGCCGAGAACAGCCACAACTCATGGCAGGGATGAGCCCCCCCTCCCCACCTCCCGGAGAACAACCACAACTCGTTGCCCGAAGCCACCCGCTGCAGGGCAGCTGAGAACGGGCCCAGCTCTCTCCAGGAATGACTCCGGGAGGCGTTCGGCGGGTTGGGGGGCGGGGGGGGGGGGGGGGGACGGGACCCGCGAGCCCCCCCCCCAACCCCCCTCCACCGCCGTGTCATTAGCGAGCGGTCAAATGGCCCTGATGGGGACGCGGGGCTGCATCGCAATCAGCTGCTCTGGAGGAATAATGAATTTTTCAATCCCTAATTAACCGTTAACCTCATTTGCATTCCTCCCCCCCACTCCCCCCCCCACCCCCCCACCCCCCAGCTAACGGCCAGCCCCTCTAATTGGGGCCTGATGAGCTCCCAGGCAGGGGGGGGGGGCCGTACAGCGCCGGGCTGGGGCTCGAGGATGGGGGGGAAAGGGGCTGGTGGCCCCCCCCCAGGGCTCGGGGACGGGGGGAGCCAGGCGCGGGGACACGCGGGCGAGGCCGGCAGCCTCCCGTGGGCTCGGGGGACACCGGCGGGGGCAACGTCCCTTTGGGGACATCCCTTTGGGGACGCTCCAGCAGCAGGGACATCCCTCTGGGGACGCGCTGCGAGACTGGCAGCGGGGCCAAGGCTTTGGGCACCCAACAGGGGGGGGTACGGCACTTTGGGGACGTGCCACAGCGCCGGCAGCGTGGCACCCCTTTGGGGACGCGGTGGCAGCAGGGACATCCCTCTGGGGACACGCTGCAGGGGTGGCAGCACCACATCCCTGTGGGAACACCCCTCCCCTCTGGGGACACAATGGCAGGAGGCACATCCCTTTGGGGACAGTCCAGGAGCAGGGACGTCCCTTTGGGGACGCGGTGGCAGCAGGGACACCTCTTTGGGGACACGCCAGCAGTGGCGACACCCCTTTGGGGACATACCACAGTGCTGGCAGTGGGTGCATCACTTTGGGGACACGTTGTCAGCGTGGGGACATCCCTTTGGGGACACGCTGCAGAGCTGGCATTGGGGACATCCCTTTGGGGACACACCACCAGCAGGTACATCCCTTTGGGGACACACTGGCAGTGGGGACATCCCTTTGGGGACACACCACAGGGCTGGTAGCAGGGACATGCCTTTGAGGACATGACACAGGGATGGCAGCGGTGACATCCCTTTGGGGACACGGTGGCAGCGGAGACATCCCTTTGGGGACACGGTGGCAGCGGAGACATCCCTTTTGGGGACACGGTGGCAGCGGTGACATCCCTTTGGGGACACGGTGGCAGCGGAGACATCCCTTTTGGGGACACACCAGCAGTGAGTGCGTCCCTTTGGGGACACGTTGGCAGCGGGGACATCCCTTTGGGGACACACGAGCAGCAGGTACATCCCTTTGGGGACGCGCTGACATTGGTGACATCCCTCTGGGTCCATGACAGAGGGGTGGCAGAAGGGACATCTCTTTGGGGACACTCCCAGGGCTGGCATTGGGGACGTCCCTTTGGGGACACGACACAGGGGGTGGCAGCGGGGACACCCCTTCGGGGGACACTGCCAGGGCTGGCGCTGGGGACGGCAGCCGGTGACAAAGACCCTGCCGCCCCCCCCCCGCCCGCTGAGGGGGGGGTGGGGGGGGTGGGGGGGGAGGGGGGGGGGGGGTGTGTGTGTCAATGTCCCCCTGTGTCCCCTCCCCGCCCGCAGCCCCTAATCCCTGTAATTAGAGGGGGCTAATTGCGGCGGCTGATTGCTCCAGCTGCCTGCGGCCGGCAGGGACGGGCAGGGACAGGCAGGGACAGGCAGGAGCGGGCAGGGACAGGCAGGAGCGGGCAGGGACGGGCAGGAGAAGGTAAGGACAGGCAGGAGCGGGCAGGGACAGGCAGGGACAGGCAGGGACGGGCAGGAGAGGGCAGGAGAAGGCAGGGACAGGCAGGAGAAGGCAGGGACGGGCAGGAGAAGGCAGGGACAGGCAGGAGAAGGTAAGGACGGGCAGGAGAGGGCAGGGACGGGCAGGGACAGGCAGGAGCAGGCAGGGACAGGCAGGAGCGGGCAGGGACAGGCGGAGCAGGCAGGAGCGGGCAGGGACGGGCAGGAGCGGGCAGGAGCAGGCAGGGACGGGCAGGAGCGGGCAGGAGCAGGCAGGGACGGGCAGGAGCGGGCAGGGACAGGCAGGAGCGGGCAGGAGCAGGCAGGAGCGGGCAGCAGCTGGCAGGGACAGGCAGGAGCGGGCAGGAGAAGGCAGGGACGGGCAGGGACAAGGAGGAGCAGGCAGGAGCGGGCAGGAGAAGGCAGGGACGGGCAGGAGCAGGCAGGAGAAGGCAGGGACACGCAGGGACGGGCAGGAGCGGGCAGGGACGGGCAGGGACGGGCAGCCCCCCCCCTCCCCCCCCATCCCCCGTCATTTGTTTAACCACCAACCCCCTAATTAGAGCGGGTAATGAAGGCGCTGCCCAGGCAGGGGGGGACCCAGGGACATTCCCGCCCCCCCCCCCTCCCCCCCCCCAAGTTTTTTTGGGGGGCAGGGCCAGGCTCGCCGCTCATTAGTCTCGGCTTAACGAAGGGGAGGCGCAGGTGGGGGACTGGGCCCCCCCGCGGGCTGCCCCCCGGCTCATCAATCAGCGCCCCCCCCCAACCCCCCCCCCCGGGCGTTAATTAGGACCCCGGCGGGGGCGGGGGGGGGGGGGGGGGGCTCGGAAAGAGCTGGTGCCGGGGAGGCCCCATGGCTGGGGGTGCTCAGCCCCACACCGGGGGTGCCCAGCCCCACCTTTGGGGTCTCAGCCCCACACCGGGGGGGTCTCAGCCCCACATCGGGGGTGCCCAGCCCCACATTTGGGGTCTCAGCCCCACACCGGGGGGGTCTCAGCCCCACACCGGGGGTGCCCAGCCCCACCTTTGGGGTCTCAGCCCCACACCGGGGGGGTCTCAGCCCCACATCGGGGATGCCCAGCCCCACATTTGGGGTCTCAGCCCCACACCGGGGAGGTCTCAGCCCCACATCGGGGATGCCCAGCCCCACATTGGGGGTCTCAGCCCCACACCGGGGGGGTCTCAGCCCCACATCGGGGATGCCCAGCCCCACATTTGGGGTCTCAGCCCCACACCGGGGGGGTCTCAGCCCCACATCGGGGATGCCCAGCCCCACATTTGGGGTCTCAGCCCCACACCGGGGGGGTCTCAGCCCCACATCGGAGGTGCCCAGCCCCACATTTAGGATCTCAGCCCCACACCGGGGGGGTCTCAGCCCCACATCGGGGATGCCCAGCCCCACATTTGGGGTCTCAGCCCCACACCGGGGGGGTCTCAGCCCCACATCGGGGATGCCCAGCCCCACATTTGGGGCCTCAGTCCCACACCGGGGGGGTCTCAGCCCCACATCGGAGGTGCCCAGCCCCACATTTGGGGCCTCAGCCCCACACCGGGGGGGTCTCAGCCCCACATCGGGGATGCCCAGCCCCACATTTGGGGTCTCAGCCCCACACCGGGGGGGTCTCAGCCCCACATTGGGGGTCTCAGCCCCACACCGGGGGTGCTCACCCCACACCCCCTTCCCCCAAGCCCCGCCCCACCCGCTCGGCCCCTCCCCTCGTCCACATTGACCACGCCCCTTCCACATGGCCACGCCTCCTTCCATGTGACCACGCCCCCCTCTGCCATGACCACGCCCCCCGTCCCGCCTCGGGGGTCTGCCGGAAGTCCCTCCTCCTCGCGTCACTTCCGCCCCCCTCGCTCCGGCAGCTCCAACATGGCGGCGTCCTGCGGCTCCTCGCAGCTCCCGCCCGCCGAGCCGCCCCTCAAGATCCCCAAGATGGAGGTGCTGTCGCCGGGCTCGCCGGGGGCGTTGAGCGACGGCAACCCCAGCCTCTCCGACCCCTCCACCCCCAGCGGCGCCTCCCCGCTGGGCCCGGGGCCGGCGGCCGGCGGGGCCGGGCCGGGGGTCGGCGGCGGGGCGGGGGGCCGCGGCGGGGCCTCGCCCTCCGTCTCCTTCTCGCCGGGCGGCGCCGCCGCCGCAGCCGCCGCCGCCGCTTGCCGAGGGATGTCGTGGACGCCGGCGGAGACCAACGCGCTGATCGCCGTCTGGGGGAACGAGCGGCTGGTGGAGGCCCGGTACCAGCAGCTGGAGGGCGCCGGCACCGTCTTCGGCAGCAAAGCCCCCGGCCCCGCCATGTACGAGCGCGTCTCCCGCGCCCTGGCCGAGCTGGGCTACGAGCGCACCCCTTCCCAGTGCCGGGAGCGCATCAAGGTACCCCGGCGGGGGCGGGCGGCTCGGCCCGGGGGGGGCGGGACGGGTGGCCCCGGGGCTCAGCGCGGCCTTGGGCCGGCGGGGGCGGGACATCGTGTCCCCTGGGCTCAGCCTTTCGGGGTCTTCCCATGCAGGCAGCTTTCCAGAGCATCCTTCAAGCTCTGGCTGCGGGCATCCCCTGGGCTCAGCCCAGCCTTTGGTCCTGCGCAGGGGGTCATCCCATCCCCTGGGATCAGCCCTTAGGGTCTCCCCATGCAAACTATTTTCCGGAGCATCCTTTGGCCCTGGGTGCAGGGTCACTGTGTCCCCAGGACTCAGCCCAGCCTTTGGCCCTGGTTATGGGGGCACGGCGTCCCCCAGGCTCGATCCCTTCCAGATCTCCCCTGAAGCATCCTCTGGCCCTGAGTTTGGGGCCACCGCATCCTCTGGGCTCATCCCACCTGGGTGTTTCCACGCTGATAGTTTTCTGGAGCATCCTTTGGCTCTGGGTGTGGGTGTCCCCTGGGCTCAGCCCAGCCTTTGACTCTGCCTGTGGGGGCACCCCGTCCCCTGGGATCAGCCGGTCAGGGTCTTTCCATGATGATAGTTTTCTGGAGCGTCCGATGGCCCTGGGCACAGGGTCACGGTGTCCCTAGGGCTCAGTCCAGCCTTCGACCTTGGGTTTGGAAGCACTGTGTCCCCTGGGCTCAGCCTTTTGGGGTCTCCCCATGCAGGCAGTTTTCCAGAACATCCTCTGGCCCTGGCTGCGGGCATCCCCTGGGCTCAGCCCAACCGTTGGCACTGGGTTTGAGGACGCTACATCTCCTGCAGTCACCCTTTCGGGGTCTCCCCACGCCGGCAGTTTTCTGGAGCATCCTGTGCCCCTGGGTGGGGGGCACCCCATCCCCTGGGCTCCTCTACCTGGCTCCCCGCAGCACCCAGTTGGCATCTCCTGGCCCGGAGCAGGCTGGACGCCATGTCCTGGGGGTTCAGCTCTTACTCTTTCCAACCCAGGCGCTGCGTCCTTTGGGATCAGCCACTCAGTCTCCCCGGCGCGGGTGGGCTGCGGCAGCATCCTTTGGTCCTGAGTGGGGAGAGACGCAGCGTCCCAGCTGTTTGTGTCCCCTCACGTGGACACAGCAGCATCCTTTTCCCAGGGTTTTGGGGCCACCGCGTCCCCAGGGTTGCCTCCTTTCGTCCCTGAGTGTGGTGGGCACCGTGGCCCTGGGTGGCTTGACTCAGTCCCCTTCCCCGTCCCCCAGCGTCTTCTGGCTGTGAGGGGGTGGCACTAGCTGCTCCCTGAAGCCCTCACGGGAAAAGGGGGCTCCCAGTTGCCCCAGTAATGAGGGCTGGCTCGGGCTCTGGTTGCCTTCTTGCACTTGTGGCTCCCGCCGTTGCTTTGGAGTTGCTTTACGGGGTACAAGGTCTTTCCCTGGCTGGCACTGGTGTGCGCTGCGCTTTCAGGAACCTCTTTAATAATTGAGCCGCCTTAAACAGCCCCAGGGGCTGCAGTTCCTCTGGGTGGCAGGTTTTCAGGAGAGATTTTTCCAGCTCCATCGTTCCCTTGGGGAAAAGGGAAAGGCTGGCTTGGGTGTCCGGCTTGGGAGCAGCCGTTCCGCGCGCCTCGCTTTTCCGAAGAGGAGGTATTTGGAGGGACCGTGGATGGGGTGGCAATTGCTGCCGGGTTTTGACGTATAAACATGAGTGAAGCTTGGAAGGGTGAATTAAATGCTCCGAGCTCCCTCTGGCTTTCATTTTCCCCTTTCGTGACCCAGTAGGCTGCCCGTGCCGCTGTTTAAAATGTCAATTGATTAAAAAAAAAAAAAAAAAAAAAAAAAGGAATGTTTTGTTATTGCTAGGGATGAGCGAGGGTTTTTGCTTCTCTTCTGTGAAATACGGCTGCGGCGGCCCGGCCTGGCTGGGATTCTCCAGGTGTGTTCACCCAGGCTGCCTTTGATTTGTAAAATACGGGAAACGGGGGATTTTGCATTATCGAGGATGCTCGGGAATAAGTGAGAGACTCGCCCTTCGGTCCCTGTTAATGAGAGCAGCCTTCGTGCCTGAAATCAGGTGGCCGAAACAAAACACCCCCCCCTTCCTCTAGCTGTTTTAGTTTCCTAACGTATTTTCCTCGTGTCATCTCCTTGACCCCCTGTATTTGCTCCTCAGGGATTTATTTCCCTTGACCGCATCCAAATATTGTTTGAGCAGAACGTTGCTGCGCCGCGAAACCTCTCGGAGTCCCTGTTTTTCTTGGCGGCTCTCAAGGTGCTCGTCGCTTCCATCGCTTCTTCCACAAAACTTTGGCGTTTCCCGGAGCCTGATGCGTGCTGGAGGAGTTACTCGAGGCGGTTTGGCTTTGCCTGTCAGGCTCCGATGGTTTCGGATTGAGGTGGGCTGTAGAGGACCTTACCCGAGTCCAGAACTGGCTGTTCAGCTTCGGACGATGGAGCTGGTTGCGGGTTGTGGCAGCTTTGGGGCCAGAGCAAGCGTTTTGGTGACTGCTGGCTCATCCCATCCTCCCAGCAGGTTGTGAGCTTCTCGCAGACGAGGGCTCCTCTCCCTTTCCCTTAAAAAGTGATGCTTGAACACATCTTTGCCCCTAAAACGTTCAAGCTTGAAAGAAACCACACCTCACCTACCTATCGAACAGCGTAGAGGGAACAGAAGACCACAAGGCTGATATTTATCACCTTGCCGCGGCGTCGGGAGCAGCTCCTGATGGACCTGTTAGATTTTTCTGGATCAACGCGCGATACAGAATCCCGGAGTCCCAGACTGGTAGGGCTTCTCCGAGCTGCTCTCGGAGCCATCGCGAGGCGATAAATAGAAGGGACCTTCGAACTCACGGTAGGTTTTTGACCGGAGTGCTCCAGGTGCGGCCTCCCCAGGGCAGAGCCGAGGGGGAGGATGACCTCCCTCCACCCGCAGCCACTTCTTGGCCACAAGGGCACGTTGCTGGCTCGTGGGCAACTCGTTGTCCGCCAGGACTCCCATGTCCCTCTCCGCAGAGGTGCCTTTCCACGGCCTTTGAGCTCACGGTAGGTTTTTGACCGGAATCGCTGTGAAATGAGCGCCCCTCGAAAGCTGGGCTTTCAAGGCAGCCGAGAGTTGACCTTGTTACGGGGATTACTGAGATAGCTTCAGTAGCCAACGGCAACCCTAAAATCCCAATTTTTGTAGGATTCCAGGCGTTATCGGCGGCTTGACTCTTTCACGCCCGACCAAGAGCGAAAATCGCTCCTGGGTGTGGAGGGGTCAGTGCCTGAAGTCATCTTTAGGCGGGAGCAGGACGACTTGAACACGCTGTTGGAGCAAGGGGAGGTGTCAGGCGCTTCACAGTCCTCCGGTATCGGCCGAGGTGAAAACAGAGCTGGGGAGATGGCGATGAGGGAGCGCTGAGCTGCATCTTCATTTGTTATCCGTAATGCTCCGTATTTCCGTGATTTTCAAATACTCTGACTTAATGCCCATCAAGGGAGAGCAGCGTGAGGATTTGTCGATGCGTTATAGACGTAAATCGTGCTTAAAACGGATCGGAGCCAACTTATTTTATAAATGCCTTTTAGAGAAGGACTCGGTATTGGCTTTCTTCAGGACTCCTGCCTCCCTTGGACTCGGCCAAATCTTGAAGAGCGAGGTAGAAATGAGCCGGAGAGGGAAAAGTCAGCTCCGCAGAGGAAAGCTTTCCAGTGGTATCGCACGGACGCGTTCTCTCCTAATTCAAGCAGGATGCGAAGTGAGGGCCCGGTTCCGATTTTTTTTTTTTTTTTTGTCTGTCTCCTAACATCTGCATGTGCTTTTCCGCGCGCAGGCAAGGGCTGGGAACGCAACCGCTGTTGCGTTCGAGCGCTCTGGAAACGTCTGTTTCAAATTTCGGGATTCACACGTAACCGTTCCGGCAGCTTTTCCTTTCGGAAAAGAGACCTTGAAGCCGACGTGGTGGCTGGTAGGCCGGCGGAGTTTTGCAGTCGGGAGCCGCAGGAGGGTTGAAACGTCGCGATTTCTGTCTGTTGGGTTCCTGGAAAAGCTGTTTTCTGCTCTGTAGTTTCCTCATCCCGTTGTATCCTTCATCCTTACTTTATTTAGTAATATATTCTGACCGTCCCAGTGACACATAGCTCTCATTAATAAGTCATTTACTAAAGCGCACGTGCTTCATCCAGCCCTCCTCCTCCTCCATCCGAAGAGGCCAAGGATTTAACCTGGTTTGTGTTGCCCAAAACTCATCTGCAGCAGCGCCCGGAGAGCCTCGCGGTGTGAAGGTTTGACTTTAGCGCCGGGCTTGGAAGGGATGGAATATTTGGCAAAACCCTGCTGACCCTGTGCCCTTCGCCTGGCGACGTTTCGGCCGGAGGTTAGCCCTTCGCTCGAGCTGCTTTTAACCACGGAAAAAACGAGCTGTCTCGGGACGGCCAAAAGCCGACGTACCCTGTGTGGATTCCTTGAGATCCCTTTCCATCGGGTTATACCCTCGGAAATCGTCGCTTCATCCGCTTCCAGCCTTCGCCCGTGGCTGCAGTGGACGGTGCAGGTGAGCGCAGGCTTTACAGTTGCCGCTGAGCAGCGCGGGGCTGCGCGAGTCAAGGCTAATTTTCAGGCAATAAAGGCTTGTTTGATTTTAAAGGAGTCTTGGAATAACCGGATCTTATGCATTTTTTAAATCCGCGGAAGAGTTTCTGCCGCGTGCGCCTGCCTTCATCAAGGGTGCCATCAAAGACTCGCTCTCCTGCCGGCGCTTTGCTGGGCTGCCGGAGCCTTTTGGTGCTAGAAATTCCCCAGCCGCGGTTTCAGCTGGCGAGCTTTTCTCCGGCGGAGAGAATTCCCTCCTTAAAAGTTGCCGTCCGGCAGCGGGAGACTGTTAAATTTCACATCTTTAACGTGGCGTTTCTTCAGCTGTCGGGTTCTACGCAGGTTCCGCTTTTATTTTTGCGGGCGAGCCGCTGAAATTTGTTTGCCTCGCCCCGGAGTTGGTGCCGAGCCGTTTGTTTGGAGGAGCGCTCTGACATCTTAACTCCCGGCGCCAGGAATTCCCCGGTCCCGGTGCCGATGGCGAACCCGCCGCCCCAGGGTTGGATTTTCCCTAGGGAGCGACCTCCCTCTCACCCCAGCCGGGTGACTGGAGGCTTCTGCCGGGTTGAGGTTGTCGGCTAAGCGTGTAATTTTTTTTTAATTATTTTTTTTTTTCAAAAGAAAAAATACTTTGAAGACAGCGGCGAAAGACTCGTGGAGGACGTAGGCACGAAGGGGAGAAGCGAATGCCGCGAACCCACATGAAACGGGAAGGAATGAAAAATTACACCTCGGTGTCAGCCGTTGGCGTTCCTTTGCTTTAAGCTCTATGTAAAGCAACGGCAGCCGGGGCTTCTTTGTGACGGGGCTGTGGTTTTAGCCGCTTTACCGTGTAAACAAACTATTTTTAAATCGCGCATGAAGTGGTTTCGAAGGAAGGAAAAGCCGCGCTAACCAGACCGTCTCGGAAGCGACGCGTGCCGTCATCTAGTTTGCCCTCCTGCGTGATACGGGAGATTGGGTTTCACCCAGAATTCCGTCGTCGGTCGCAAGAACGTTGCGCGGAGCGACTGTCTTTTAGTTTGAAGATCTCAAACGGTGGAGCATCGGTACGTTTTGTAGCAACCGGCCAGCTGTCCGCCTTCAAAACGGCTTTGCCTTCTATTTCTTTCGAACGCGTTTTATCTTTGTCTTGCATTTGTTATCTCAGGCCCAGATCCTCGTCCCGGTGGCTCCACCGGCTGCAGGCAGGGTTCAAGTTACTGCCGGCTCTTTCTTCGGATACACTGGGTTTTCCAGGCTGGGTCGTTTTTTGTCCTCCCTTGAATTCTCTCCAGCAGCCCAGCTTCTCACCGGAGGATCTCGCAGGCCCCGGCAGGTTGGAGCAACTTTCTGTTGATGTTTATAACCTGGAAAAAAAAAAAAAAATAAACTCCTCAGTGACAAAGAACAGATTTATTTATTTTACTCCTGGGACGTATCTCGGGGCGGCAGTTGAGGAGCGTCGCTGGGAGGAGAGCATCACGTGGAGCGAACCCTCTTGCAGAGAAGCTGCCTCCACTCTCTCCGGCCGGGGTTTTGCCCGGCAGCGTGGCGCCGGTCGGCATCTGCCTGGCTTTGCACCTGCAGGATGAACGTCTTTACAGTCCGGTAGCTTCTGCAGCTGCCTTGTGCGTCTGTAGTACCCTGCTCTGGTGGTTCTGGCGTACCCGGGTCACCCACCGCTCGCTGCGTGGGTGCCCAATGACTCCCAGAGGGAGCAGGTGGTTGGTGGCCAGGAACTCGTTACGGGACAAACATGCTAAACTTGAACATTGACTCTTAGTTGGGGAGCACGTGGTTTTTCCCTGTCATGCTCCTTGACTACGGAGGACTTGGAAGGTGTTAAAAATCCGCCTCCTGATTTTTATGCCTTGCCCTTAGCCAGCACACGCAGGCAGGCGGAAATTTTAGGCGTCCCATCGGCATCGGGTTATTGCAGAGGCCGCTTTGCCGTCGGGAAAGCGCCGGCGGCAGCGGCGCAGGAGGTGTCGGACGGTTGGTCGTGGATTGTGTTCATTTGGGAAGCGACTGGATGCACCTGCAGAGCTCGGCAGAGTGAAACGGGTGTGAGTGAACTGCAGCCGGGGCTCATCCCCAGCAGCGTGGGCAGCAGGGCGAGGGGGGGGGGATTCTGCCCCTCTGCTCCGCTCTGGGAGACCCCCCTGCAGTGCTGCCTCCAGCGCTGGGGCACCAACAGCAGAAGGACACGGAGCTGTTGGAGCGGGGCCGGAGGAGGCCCCGGAGATGCTGGGAGGGCTGGAGCCCCTCTGCTGGGAGGACAGGCTGAGAGAGCTGGGGGGGGTCAGCCTGGAGAAGAGAAGGCTCCGGGGAGACCTTCCAGTCCCTCAAGGGGCTCCAGGAAAGCTGGGGAGGGACTCTGAGCAGGGAGGGGAGCCGTGGGACAAGGGGGAAGGGTTTTACACTGAAGGAGGGGAGATTGAGATGAGATCTGACGCAGGAACTCTTTGGTGTGAGGGTGGTGAGCCCCTGGCCCAGGTTGCCCAGAGAAGCTGTGGCTGCCCCATCCCTGGAGGGGTTCAAGGCCAGGTTGGCCGGGGCTTGGAGCAACCTGGGCTGGTGGGAGGTGTCCCTGCCCAGGGCAGGGGGTGGCACTTGGGTGATCTTCAAGGTCCCTTCCAACCCATTCAACGTTTCCATGAAAGCATGCAGCTTCGAGCACCGGTGTGGGGGTGGATTCTCTTTCATTACTCCTTCTGGTTACGCTCCGTCCTGCTGCGCGTGTAAATCTGGGGGCCGAGTCGGTGACGCTCTCCGGACTGCCGTGGTCTCACTGGCTCCCAACCCTTGACCGCTAGTCCTGGTGAAAACTGGTGTGAAATCCACCTTTGGAATTTCACGTCCAGCTTTTCCCATGGATTTAGGTATTGCTCCCCACCGGTAACGTTTTCTCAACGCAACCGAAGGCAAGCGGCAAGGACCTTCCTCTAGAGCCATCCGGCCCCGGGGTGGGCACCGACACGCTGCCAGGACGGTGTCGTGCGTAAAGTTTTTTAACTTTCTGAACTACGGGAGACGTTTCCCCACCCCGTGGTGCCGCCCGTGTCGATGCTTTCCGCCGCTCGGCCGAAGCTTGTTTTGGAGAGGAACAATTTCCCTCCCACCCGCGGGAGGGTTTGTGCTGCTCTGGGTCTCCTGGAGGGGCTGACGGCCTCGCTCTACGCGTTGACTGGAGTCGGTGCGGTGCCGCGCGGCTGGCTGAGAACAGAGATATGACCTATTGGAGTACGTCTCGGACCTCTTCGATCCAGGCTCCTGCGCATCGGGCTTTCCTTGAAAAGCAGGCTTTGGGGATGACAGAGAGAGACGTCTGTCCCCGTTCCGGGGGACGCGGGAAGCTTTAAGCTTGCTGGGTAGGAACGAGCGTGTTTGTGACGGCGAGACGGTCTACTGGAGCGCGGCCTTCACCGCTCTAAAGTAGCCATGGGTTTTCCATGCTGGTTTTGAGCAGGTCACGCCAGGACTAGGTTGAACCTTACTCATGCGTCTCTGCGAGCCGAGACCTGGCCGTAGGACACGTCTAACCCTTCCCAGAGCCTGGCTGTGCTGGGTTTTGCTGGGCTGCCTTCTCAAACTCTGAGGGACTCTGCTTTCCATCCGGTACTGTCTTAAACCAGGAGCCCAGTGCGTCGGGAGGCGAAGGTGCCCAGCCATCCGCTTTCCGCAGGCAATACCAGAGGGTTTCTTTGCCCGAGGTGTCTTGTCCGATCAGCATCAAATCCCCGAGAAGGCTATGAATGATTTTATTCTCGGCTCTCCAACACCGGCAACCGATGGAGCGTCTTTGCAGGCGGCTATTTGGAGACCCGAGGTGTCGCCCGGCGCCGCTGCGGGGAGGTTCGTCCGTCGTCTCTCGGCACCGCGTATCGCTGCGGGACTCCCTCACCCAGCCGGGCCGCAGCTCTTCAAGCCCCGGCTCCGTTCCCCCGTGGTCGCTGGCAAAGTCCTGCCTCGGCGCGGTTGACCTTTGCAATTGGCTGTAGCAATTCTGCAAATAATTCCTCTCCAGGCAAGAGCTTATTTTTTTTTTTTAGTATATTTATTTGTGATTTGGAAATTGGCAGTGGAGGGAAATCCGCTGCGGTTTTTTTTTTTTGTTAGGTTCTAGCTCTGGCTAACTAACCCAGCGTAAAAACACGCGCCTTACCTGCCTTGAGTGACGTCCCCCATCCGCGTTTTCTAGGGGGACTTCGCTTCTTCAAGTCATGGTTCAAAGAGATCTCTGGTCCCTGTGTCCGTGTTTCCCCTCGGGACATTCTCATCCGGTTCCATACCCGAGACTTTTGCGCTGGAGCCAAATCCTTTAGGAAATCCCGGTGCGTTCGGGCGCACCAGGAGACGGCGAAGGCTGCGGGATTTATTTGGCCCTGGCGGGTGGGTCAGGGGCAGCTCTGGGTGGGTTTGCACGAGGCTGGTTGTTTGGCAGAGGAGGGTTGCCGCTTGGCGTCTCCTCTTGGAGACGCGTTGAAGTCGTCAGCTACCTTTCTGCAGAAAGGCTCTCCGGAGAGTTTAAGGTGCTCGCTCTTCTCCTTTTATTCTGGATGGGCTACAGAAATCGGGCTTCTTGTGGCCACCTCCCCTGTAAGTCTCGTGTTCTCTCGCCTTGTAAGCCCTAAAAGTCCGAGTCGAGCAGAGCTCTCAGACTCCTGGAGCCAGTTCCGCTCCCACCGGCCAGCTCGGGAGGGAGGACTGCCGGACCTTTCGCAGCGCCGGCCATCCCTGCGTGCCCTACGACCGCTCCAGGCTTCACGACCCGTTTCTTTTCTCCCCGCGTAGTTTCGTCTGGTGTTGCGCGTGAGAATCCTGGCACGATGAGGGAGGAAGCTATTTTACGGTGGCGTTTTTCATTTGGGACGTAGAGGCGAGAGCTCCTCTCTGCCGTTAAAGTAAAGGAGCGTCTTTGGAGCCGAACGTTGTGCTGATGGTGCTCTGTGCCGTCAGGACCCTTCTAGGCCGGCTGCTGTCATTTAATAGACTTAAATATATTTAACGTGGACGCTCCTGTCGGCCACCGAACTGCTCTGTGGAGCCCGTAGGGCCTCGCTGATCCAGATCCGGGACCTGGAGGTTCTTGCGTTGGACCGTCTCGGGGAGGGGGGGGGGGTTATGCGTACAGAGCTCGCCGCGGTGCGGTTCTCCTCCCTCGTCTGACTGTTCGCTGGGACGACTGTGTCCGCAGCCTTCCTCGAAGGCGCCGCCGCCGGCTTTTCGGACCGGCGGTTCCTGCAGGGCGATGGGTTCTCCCGTGGCTTGGCTTTGTGGAGAAGACGAGGGCTCGTTCAGTTAGAGACGGTGAGAAAACCCACGTTGAGCTCTATGGCTGTCTCCTCCTCCTCCTCGGGATGTCGCCGCGCTAAATTAAGCGGGGATAACCTGTCTTCACGTTGCAGGCAGCGTTGCGGAACAATAAGCAAAAGCCGCGGTCTCTTCCAGTCTGGGCAGTCACTGGGCAGTCATCAGGTCTGTTTTCAGTTACTTGTCCTAAATTTACCGGTTTCTTGCCTATCTGTATCAATATGTGTGTGTGTGCACTTTAGGAACCACGGAGCGGGAGTTGAGCTGGACACCGGGAGGAATAGAGGAGGTGCGTAAGAAAAACCCAGATCTTAAACGATGGGCGCTCAGAATAACCCGCTGGGAGGAAGGCGGCTGAACCCTTGAGCGCTATAAAAATGGCCAGGGGAGGTTTCCCGAAGTCCCAGCAATTATTTAGGTAGGAAAAACAAAAATCATCCCGGGAGGCGCAGGCAGCTGCGGAGGGAGAGCCAGGGGGGCCGGTCCACCTCATCCCTGCCACGCAGGAGCCTGGAGCGTCCGGGAAACGGAGCCCGATCCGTGTTATTCGGAGGTGAAAACGGCTTAGGAAAGCGGTAGGGACAGCCCGGTGGAGAAACTTGGGAGCGCCTCCCGGCAGAAAGAGCCGGCGGGACTCGATTCTCCGGGCAGCAAGACGGAGGAGCCATCAGCCGCTCGTGACCTCCTGGGGCTTTTGAAAGCACCAAATTTGAGCTTCTCTCCCTCAAATTTGAGGTTGTTCTGCCACCAGAAGTGGAGGTAAAAGGGGCTCTCGCAGCCGGGTCCGGAAGCGTTTAGGGAGTAACCTCAAAAGTACTCTCGACTTGCAAGAGTAACGAGAGCACCGCTCGTTTATTTTCGCCCCATTTTTTTTTTTTTGCACTGCTGCCTTTTCATTCTCGTGCCCGGTCTCCATCGGCGCGACGCTAAAAAAAAAATGATTTTTTTTTTTTTTTTTTTTTTCCACCCCCCTGGGAAAAGAAGCCCCTTTGCAGCCCGGATGAAATAGTTAAATCGCGACTGGGCTACAACCCGGCGCGAGATACCCCAGGACCCCGTCGGTGGGGAGAGGCGTTGGAAGACCGCGCTTCAAATAGAGCGAGAGGCTGCGGATGTCGAGCGTTCCCGAGGGGGTTTGGCCAAGAGTAGGGACGTTTTTTGGGATTTTTTTTTTTTTTTTTTTTTTTTTTTGGTGAACCGCGCTGGGGACGGTTTGTTTAGCTTAAAGGCCGCTAAGAAATGCGGCTAAATCTGCAGTTAACTCCGACGGATAAGCCGGGCGGGTGGAAGAACTGGGGGGGGGGGTTGGGAAATACGTTTTAAAAAAAAAAAAAAAAAAAACATACAACTTGGGTAGATTTTAGAAAGAGCCTTGGGAGCGAAACAAGAGTTTGGCCGAATCGCGCCGGGGGGAGATTTGAGCCAAAAGGAGAAGAAATCGGAGTGAAAAAGCCGGGCGTTGCATCCTCCGCTGCGCTTTTCGGGGCAAACCCGGACCGTTTCGAACCTCCCGGATGTTCCCGAGGGGTTCTTATTGCTAAATTTTAAGAACCAAATTGATCTGTGACCCCCCCCCCACCCTAGGGAATACCGACAGGTTTCTTGGCCTTGGTTTGCGGCTGACGCGGCCGGTTGGGTTTTTTGGTTTTGGGTTTTTTTACCCCATTTGCAAACCGAAGCTTAAAATTTGGTGGGGGCGGAATGGGGATGGGTTCCACCCGAAACCCCCGAACAATTCTGGTCTTATCTCTGCCCGTGTTTGGTGGGATTTTATTCTGCGTTCTTTTTCTGTGTGGGGTTTTGGGGTGTCGTTTTTGGTTTTTTTTTTTTTTTTTCTTTTTTTTGGAACGGCAGGGTAAAACCGACTCACCGCTTAGCAGTTTTGCTTCTGCCCCCAGGGCTCGGAATATCGGTGGGGGGGGGGAAATGGTTAGAAACGTCGTCCTTTCCCGCTGTTAAAGCAGTACATGGGGAGCATTAAGTAGGTTCCAGCTTTCTGGAGAGGCAAAGTTTTGGTTTTTGGGGGGGAAAACCCAAGTGTTTTTTGCAGCGCCGTGCGCTTGGAAGTCCGTCCCAGTCGTATTCTGGAAAGCAAGGCGACAGGACAAGCTCTTCCCAAATTAATGCCTCTCTCGTACTCCGGAGGCGGCTTTGCCGTACC
This sequence comes from Larus michahellis, assembly GCF_964199755.1. Classification (NCBI taxonomy): domain Eukaryota; kingdom Metazoa; phylum Chordata; class Aves; order Charadriiformes; family Laridae; genus Larus; species Larus michahellis. The sequence goes on from NC_133912.1 coordinate 1,018,051, forward strand.
TGAGCAATCCAATAAATCCCATAATGGGGGGGGGGGGGGGGAACCAAACTCCAAACGTTTTCTAGCGCTCTGCCAAGCCAAAAACCACCGAGATCCAGAAAATTTGGGGCCCGTCGTTACCTTTCAGAAAGCAGAACGGCGGCGGAATTAAAACCGCGTGGAGGGATGTGTATAAAGAGATATTTTTTTTTTTATTATTTTATTTTTTAATGGATTAGAGGAGGGGGGAAAAACCGGATGGAAATTGTAGGTTTCTGGGCCTTTGCATCGCTGGCACACAGCGGCAGGGCCCGGAGGGGGATGATGGGGGGCGGGATGCTCCGGCTCGGCCGTCGGTGCGGGGTGCTGGAGGGATCACCAAAACTACACCAGGTTTGCGGTTTTTTTTGGGTGGTTTTTTTTGTTTCTTTTTTTTTTTTTTTTTTTTTTTGATCTGTCTTTTCAGCCTCAGCGCTGGGTTTGGGGTTTTTTTTGGTTTTTTTTTTTTTGGAAAGGTCTCTCAGAGCCGTCCCGGTATTGTTTCTTAATGCTTTTTTGCTGTGGAAGTCTGGGAATGGGGAGCGTTATTGATTTGCCCTCTTTTAAATTTCAGCAGCTTCACAAGAGACAGAGTGAGTTAGTAAGGAATGCAAAATATGTAAGTAATATATATTTTCCTAGCTGAATAGCTTAGGCACGTATACATTTTTGTACCTTGTGTCTTCTTACCGGAGCGAGGAAGGTTGGACCGTCTTTGCTTTGGGGGACTCCTCTCTCTTTCCCTCTCTCTCCCCTCCCCGCTTCCCCTTCTCCGCGCTGGGGGGCACAAACACCAGCTCTGCTTTCTCCTCCTCGGCGTAGGTGTGCGTTTCCTTGGCTGGTTGGTATCTCTGACTTGGCGGGGGTGGGGGGGGGAAGGTGTGGGGTTGTGTCTCTTGGTCTTTTTATTTTATTATTTTTTTTTTTCTCCCCCACGTAGCGGATCTGGGGGGGGATTTTTCTTTTTTTTTTTTTTCTTTTTTTTTTCTTTTTTAATTCCGACAGAGAAGAAATGGCCCGAGTTAAATCTGACGAAGCCCTGGCTGCCGCGCAGCTCTGTCCTGTCTCGTAGACGTTCCCGCTAAAGCGGGAACGTCGGATACCTACGATGCTTCCCGGCGGGCGTAGATTAATTCGGGAGCGTTGCATTTAGCTCGTTGAGCGTGGGGCAAAGACTGATCAGCAGAAGTAAAAAAAAAATAAAAAAAAAATATATAAAAACAACCCTAAACTCTGCCTAGCAGCCCTGTAACTGTCTGCAAGTGAATGTGTGCTCTTCCGACGCGCTGCCGCCTGATTAACCTGCGTTTTTCTGTCTTTAGACCCTTCGCAGGTGCTACAGCCGGGTGAAGGAGCACGGCGTCGGGAAGAGGAAAAGCAGCTACACTTTTGAGCAGCTGGAGCAGGTCTTTGGGCAGGGAGGATGGGACTCCCAGCCCTGCCAGCCCGTCCTCATCAACAGCAGCGGCTTGTACCAGGAGCTGGAGTCGGACGGCAGCACGATGGAGGAGTATTCGCAGGAGGATTGGGGAAACCACAGTCAGGATCTTCATTGCTACCAGACCGGCGAACAGGAGTTGGGTAAGAAAGCCCATCTTGGCGCATCTCCGTCCTCTGATTTTTACCCGTGCTCTGTGCTCGTGCCGTCTCCCGCGTACGTATCAGAGAACCACAGAAAGATTAGAGCTGGGAGGGACCTTGAAGACCGCCCAGTGCCACCCCCCTGCCCCGGGCAGGGACACCTCCCACCAGCCCAGGTTGCTCCAAGCCCCGGCCAACCTGGCCTTGAACCCCTCCAGGGATGGGGCAGCCACAGCTTCTCTGGGCAACCTGGGCCAGGGGCTCATCACCAAGTCAAGAATTCTTCTTCAGATCTCATCCAAATCTCCCCTCTTCCAGTTTGAAGCCATCACCCCTCATCCTATCCCTCTACTCCCTGCTCCAGAGTCCCTCCCCAGCTTTCCTGGAGCCCCTTGAGGGACTGGAAGGGGCTGGAAGGTCTCCCCGGAGCCTTCTCTTCCCCAGGCTGAACCCCCCCAGCTCTCTCAGCCTGTCCTCCCAGCAGAGGGGCTCCAGCCCTCCCAGCATCTCCAGGGCCTCCTCTGGCCCCGCTCCAACAGCTCCGTGTCCTTCTGCTGTTGGTGGCCCCAGCGCTGGAGGCAGCACTGCAGGGGGGGCTCCCCAGCGCGGAGAGTACCGGCTTTCGTGTTTCAGACGTCGTGTTCTCCCGATGCCCAACGCTTGACGTCCTTGGGGAGAAAAGGGAAAGAAATTCCCCGGTTCATCGTCAAAAGCCAAACGTGGTTCCCAAAGTATTTTAGGAGCGGGGTTGGGGTTTGAAGAGCCTGGCAGGAGGAGGGAAGGGCTGCACGGCCAGAAACGGTGGAGGAGGAGGTGGCAACGTGTTCCCCGTCTCTCCTTCCCTGCTCGGTTCTGCTTCCCTTCGTGGGACTGGGGAGATATTTTCCCTTTCGCTGGTATAAATATGCTTAAATCCAGAGGTGTGGCCTCTTTTATATAGGAAAAAAAGAGCAAGCGAGCTCACGGCACAGGAGCGAGACCTAAAACGAACTCCTCCACGTGCTTTTCTTGCCCGAATTCTTGGTGTTTCCGCAAAAGAATCGATATATTAATTCGTTTGGAGATCTGCTTCTTGCCCGGGGCTTATTGAACCTCGTGGAAAGGGAGCAAGGTACCGTGTTCTGGGTTGAAAACGCGTGCTTTCGGGCAGTTTTGTGAAGAAATGGGTTGGTCTCTCTCTCTATTTCCATCTCTCGAGCCACTGATCTCGGGGGCGCGTGTTCCTCCCGTGCCCGAGCGAGGGGGGTTTATTTTCACCGTGGAAACTTTGAAGTCCATCAAATTCGGTGGAGGCCCGGGCGAAGAAGGTGAATTGGGTAAAGCTTCTTGGTGTGATGGCTTTTTTTTTTTTTTTTTTTCCCCCCCCACCCCTGTGACTTGGGGGCTGAAGCGCGGAGAGGAGATGTATCCGTGTTCGGGGAGTTGGGATGCTCCGAACGCGGCTTAAATCACAGCTGACGGGGACGATTTGCAAGTTGGCCGGTGACCGCCTCCCGCTTCTCTCGCGCTTCTTCCCCGGGGGAGTCGGAGATGAGGAATACGGTGGGGAGAAACCGCGATGACACAAAACGCGTGTGTGTCCGGGGCCTGATTCCGCCTAGTTTGGCTCGGCGTGACGAGTCGAAGCGCCGCGGGTCGAAGCGCCGCCGCCGCCGCCTGCTTTGTCGCCTTTTTCCTTTACTCGAAGCGGGGCCGTTTACGTGCGCGTGGGCTGAGGATCGTCTTAATTTTCGCAGCAGTCGGGAGAAAAGCGCTCCCCGCGCAAGGCCTAAATGGAAGGCAGATGCGTTTGTTCTGCCGCTCGCTCTTACAATGCGCCGTTGAAAGCGGAATGGCCTTTTTTCTTTCTCCCCCTCTTTTTTTTTTTTCCTTTTAAACGTATACTTTGTATATTTTATTTTTTTTTTTTAAAAAAAAAAAAAAGCCCCAGGAACATCATTTCAAATATAATCATGCGTTGGAATTTTACCTTGCAGATGAAATGCCTCCCACAAAACGAACATTAAAGATAAAGCAGGAATCTTCGGAAGACGCGCAGTAAGTAATTTATGAATGTTTTCCCTTGGAATGCGTTTCCCTGGGGATGGCGTGCCAGGAGGGGAGGATATTTGAAACTTCTGATTGTAATTATAAATGCGTTGTGCAAGACTGTTCGGACGGTTGGATCCGCTTCGTGCGTTACTCCCGTTAACCTCGGACCGTCCGAAAAGCTTCCCAACTCTCGTCTCCGCTTGGCTCTCGGCGCTCAGCGAACGGAACGAGACTTTGGGCTTAAAATGCGGATAAAACCCACGTCGGCTTCCTTAGGGACGGATGCGGGCAGGCGGCGGGTCGCGTGGGACACGCGGCCAGGCTCTCGGATCTGTTTGTAATCTGATTTTTTTTTTTTTTTTGTCCCGTTTGCCCCTTGGGATGTAAGGAAAAAAAGGGAATATAGGAGGAGCGGAGGAAAGGAGGAGTGAGAAGAGGGAGGCAGTGCCCCGGTAGTTGGCTTGGCGTGAGTAACGCCTGCAAGAAAAGTTCTCCTCCGCGGTGGGGAAGGCCTGCCAAAGCTCGTGACTTATTTTTATTTTCTTCTTTCTGACTTACGGATGGGTTTAATCCGACAAAAGGCCGGAGCGTTTCGAATGCTTCGAGCGCGGGAACCTCCCTCGCCTCGCCAACGATAACACGGAGCCTTTTAGCCGGCCTTGCTTCCGATCTTTGGGGGTTTTAAAACCCGCGGGGCGCTTGTCGATCTGGCTGCGACGGGACCGAGCCCTCGCGAACTGGCCGGCGGCCCCTTCTGGGTGGGTTCCACGCACGGGTTTTCCCCCCCCCACCCCCGCCCCCGGTAATTTGTAGTGTCGTCCGAAGTCAATCTTGGCGTTTCCGACGCTGGAAAAGGAGCTTCCGTGGGGCAGGAAGTCATCGGCGCGGTAGGCGTGTAGGTCGCGTCCCTGCTTCGTAACGCAACACAGGCTTTTTATTGTAACTAATTGAAGAAAAAAAAAATAAAAATCCTCTAAAACCCAAAAAAACCCCATAAAATAATAAAAATAAGCTTCCGTCGCAATGGCCTGGCGTCGTCAGCCTCCGCACTTCGGGTGGATTTTCACGGTACTTTTTTGCCTTTTAACCCGGAGCAGATTCAGTTTAGCGACTCAGGGGTGACCCGGAGAAAAAGAACGTTTTTTTGTTGTTTTTGGGTTTTTTTTGCGCTGTAAACCTTATTATCGCCTCTTCGCAGAGTTTCTCGGGGATAACTTCCCCTTTCGAGGCGTGCTTTAGGGAATCGCGTGGAAAATAATCCCGAATTTTCTGAGGGGAAGGCTCGGCCTGCCCCAATCTTCGCTCCCGGGTTCCGTCGCGTAGAGGGACGGGCCGGGTCGGATTTAGTCGATGAGACCTTTCGGAGTTTTGCGGTGGGTTTTGTGGGGGTTTTTTTTTTTCCCAAAAAAAAAAAAATTCCCTCTGAAATGCACAGACGTCTCCGGACTCTCTTTTTTTTTTTTTCTCCCCCCCGCCACGATGAGAGCAAGGAACTTTTCAACTCCGATTGAGCGGATTAAAAGCGGTCGGGAGAGGCATGGCTGATGGAAAGATAAGCCGGCTCGTTATTATCTTCACGAAATAGAATTGCGTTTCTTCTTACAAGCCCCAGACGGTAAAACGCCGAACCTTTTCACCTCTTTCAGCGTTTTTAAAATACGTATAACTCATTTCAAAGGCGGCGGGGCTTCGGTTCGCCTGCCGCCGCGGTCGGGCAGGGGTTGTCAGCGGCAATAACCTCAGCGGAACGGGAGGCGGCGGCGGCGGCGCGTTCGACTCCTTTGCGGAGCCTCCGTTTTTGATGTGGAGAACTTGGGGTGCGGCGGCGCGGGACCGTCGCCCCCGTACTGCTAAAAAAACCTTCTCTCGAGATGGGAATTTTCCCGGGTTCCGGTTTGCGCCCGTTGCCCCCTCGTCCTGTCCCCGGGCACCACTGAGAAGAGTCTGGCCCCATCCTTTTGCCCCCCCGCCCTTTAGATTTTGATGAGCATTGCTGAGATGCCCTCAGCACAGAGGTGCTCCGGCCCCTCAGCATCTCCGTCGCCTCCGCTGGACTCTCCAGCAGTTCCCTGTCCTTCTGGAACTGGGGAGCCCAGAACTGGACCCAGCGCTCCACAAGCGACCTCCCCAGGACAGAGCCAAGGGGGAAGATGACCTCCCTCCACGTGCGGACACACTCCTCTTCTTCCACCCCAGGAGACCGTTGGCCTCCTTGGCCACAAGAACATGTTGCTGGCTCACGGGCAACTCGTTGCCCACCAGGACTCCCAGGTCAGCCCCCAGCCTGTCCTGGTGAGGGGGGGTTATTCCTCCCGAGACGCAGGACCCTACGCTTGCCCTTGGTGAACTCCACGAGGTTCCTCTCCTCCCAACCCTCCGGCCTCTCCGCGCTGCCTTCCGCTGCGTCAGCCGCTCCTCCCAGCTTTGCGTCACCAGCAAACTCGCCGTCCCCCTCGATCCAGGTGGTCGAGGAAGATGTTGAACTGGGCCCGGTACTGGCCCCTGGGGAACACCGGTAGCCGCTGGCCTCTGCGCCGCCCACCCCAACCCTCCGAGCTCTGCCATCCGGCCAGCGCCTCTCCCCGCGGCGCCTTAGCGGGGCCAGCGCCGCCTCCCTTAACCTCGGCTGGCGAATAACCGGCCTCCAAAAACATCCGAGGACGTCCGCGTCTCCCGGGTTGCCGTATTTTCGGCGGTGGAGGAAGCGAGGAGCTGTGGCCGGGGTGCCGTGCTCCCCTCGGCTGGGCTCTCCTTCCCTGCGTCGCCATCGCATCCCCTTGGCCTCCGAATAAACCGTCGGGGGTTTTTTTTTTTTGTTGTGTTTTGGGGTTTTTTCGGAAAAGCGAAACGCTGCTTAAGCCTCTCTCCTGCTATTTAAGATTTATTTTGAGGGGCGGCGGCACTGGGGGCTTGGTGAACTGGAAAAAGCCGGGGGAGCCAGGTCCTTCGCTGGAAACGGCGGCGCCTGAAGGAGGAATCTGCACGGCGGCGGCGGCTCGCGTCGTTCCTTGGCTGAAAGGCGGAAGCTTCCGAGGAGGGAGAAACGCAGGTGGCCGGGCTCCAGCGGGAGGTCGCCGTTCGACGGCAGGGTAAAACCCAGCTCCGGGGCACCTTCCGCCGCTGGAAAAGGAGATTTGCCCCGTGCCGCCCGGCCCTGGCAGGGGGAAAACCCTCGGATTTTTCTATTGGAAAATAAATAACAGTGACAATTTGGACTCTTGCTGCTTATAGCTCCGCATGGCCGAGCCGGGGAGAGGCTGGATGGAGGCCGGGAGAGCGGAGCTGAGCCCTCGCGTCCGGCTGTAGGCGGGAAGAGGAGACGCTAAACCCCAAACGCGGAGCTTCGTAAAATCTCCTCGTTCCGTGTGCCTCGAAGGGCGGGATTCCCTCCACGGAAAGCCCTCCCGTGCCGTACGCGCGGTGCTGCCGGAGCCCTCTCCCGTGAAATCATTCCCCTTCCCAGCAGGAGCAGTTTGACGAGTGACTCATTTCATTATTTTATTTTTTTTTATTTTTTTTTCCCCCAGCTCTATTTTGTGCTGAACTAAACTTAGCGCGAATATTTATAGCGCAATTAATAAAGGTGGGGGCTTTTTTTTTTTTTGCCTTTTTTTTTTTTTTCGTCGTTTCTGAACTCCGTTCCTCCGCTGTTGAATGAAAATCCGCCCACGCCGCGTCTCTCCCGTCTCTGGGCTCGGATGGGGCTGCCGTCTCCGAACCCTGGCTTCCGCGGCGAGTGAGCCGGTGACAGCGGCGACAGGCGGGCTCGGTGCCGCCGCCGCCGGCCCTGCCCCGTGTCCCTTCTCCCTCCGCTCCGCTTCCCTCTGTTGTCCCCAGAAGGCGAATTTCCGCTTCCCCAAGACTGGAAAAAGGCCTTTTTCCAAGCCTGACGCCTGGAGAAGCGGCGCGGGAGCCGGAGAGGAGCTTTGAAACGGTGCGGTATCGCCGCGGATTTGGGGTAAAAGCTCCTTTTTTCCCCCCGCGGTGTTTCTCGCCTGCCTTCTCCTTCGCCGCTGGAAGGGGACGCGACTCCTCCGAAGCGCCAAGGAGTTTGGCAACGATGCAACAGGCGTTTTTAACCCCCCTCGTCCCGGCTCAAACCCAGCCCCGCCGGCTCCCCAAAGCCCCTCGCCCTCCGGCCGCGGCGGCCCGTGCCCGACAAAACGCCTCTTGAGGTCTCTGCGGGGTTCCCGTGGCGCGGCGGCCGCGGCGAGACGGTCGGGAGAGGCGGCCGCGGTCCCTCCCGGCGCCGTGAGGAGCGAGCCCTCTCCCCTTGGACCCGTTCTTGGAGGGGGGGCTTGGATACCCCAGCCGAGGTTTGGAGAGCCGGGCCACCGAGCCGCCGGCGTCAAAGGGCTCGACGCGGCTCTGCGATCCCAGCCCGCTTTGCCCCGGAGGCACCGGCGCTCGGAGAACCTCCCCCCAAAAATCGCGGGCGTCGGGTTTTAACGGCGCAAGGAGCATCCTCGTGGGGTTCGCGGGGCGTCGGATCTGCCGGTGCCCGGAGACCGTCGTGTCCCTCAGCGTGCGGATAGAAGGAAGGGGAGTCGGGGGAGGGGAGAAGGCTTTTCAATCCCATTTGTTGGCCCAGGAGGGATTTCTCCGTTAACCGAACGAGGCTCGTTATCTCCCTACAGCTTTGATTATAGGACGATAACTCTTAAAATGAGCCGTTCTCCCAACGAGGTAATGACGCCCCGAGTGTCCCGTTCATTCCGGAGGAACCTCTTCCAGAGTCTAAATCCCGCCGTGGAAACGCGCTTTGATGCCCTGTGGTTACCGGGAGGGAAAAGAAATCTTTGGGAAGGTGGGGATCGCTTTTCCAGAGGGATTTCTGCTCTCCGTCCGCCCACGGGTCATCTTCACCGGCGTCTTCTTGGCTTCCTTCAACCCCGGTTGGGCTCCCAACGCCGGGACCAAGCCCTTCGGAGCGGCCGGGCGTCCGCTTTTCGGTTGTTTTTCCCGCAATTACATGAATGTCGGTGGGGGCCGGGGGGGGGAATGCCGAGGGGGAAGGGTTTTGAGTGGCAAACGGGATAACACCGCCGTTGTCCGTGCCGGTGGGAAGGCAGGGCCGTAAGGAAGAAGCCGAGAACTGAACTTTGCATTTATTTAGCGGCGCCGGCCGCGTCTTTTCGCTCGCAATCGCTTTGGGGACAGCACGGGGACAAAACCCCCCCCCTCTCCGGGGGGTTTTTGGGGGTTGGGAAGAGCCGAAATCTTCCTCGGAAGCGGAATTTGGGGATTTCTCACCTCGCCTTTCCTTCGCCGGGTCGTCACCTGCAGAACTTTAGGTGGGAAATGCCCTTCCCGGCCGAGGTCGTGGTTTGCCGGGGATGTGGGAAGGGGGCGGGGTTGGGTTTTGAGGCGGTTTTGCTGAAATTCATTAAAAAGAAAAAAAAACAAAAACAACCAAAAAAAAGCCATCCGCGTGGCGCCGTAATCCCTAACCTCGCCTCGCGACGCGGGACGGATATAGGGATAGACAGAAAAGCGGCGGAGATAAGCCGAAAGGGATGAATATTTTCGGGCGGCGGGTGCGCGCGCCGGGCCGGTTTCGCGACCGCTGCCTTTATCCTTCTCTCCGTGTTTTTGTTTTTATTTTTTTGTTTTGTTTTGTTTTTGTTTCTTTTCCCCCCCCCCCCCTAATTTCCAGGAAGCGCGACGTCATGCAGAACATTATGCAAATCCTGGAGTCGGTCCAGCTGAAGTGGGAGCTGTTTCAGAGCTGGACGGACTTCTCCCGGCTCCATCTTTCCAACAAACTGGCCATTTTCGGCATCGGTTACAACACCCGCTGGAAGGAGGACATCCGTTACCACTACGCCGAGATCAGCTCCCAGGTACCCCTCGGCAAACGGCTCCGGGAATATTTCAACTCGGAAAAACCGGAGGGCCGGGTCATCATGACCCGGGTGCAGAAAATGAACTGGAAAAACGTTTATTACAAATTCTTGGAGATCACCATCAGCGAAGCCCGCTGCCTGGAGCTCCACATGGAGATCGACTGGATCCCCATTGCTCACTCCAAACCCACCGGCGGCAACGTCGTGCAGTATTTATTGCCGGGCGGGATTCCCAAAAGCCCCGGCTTGTACGCCATCGGCTACGAGGAATGCCACGAGAAACCCCCCTCCCCTCCCGCCGAGCACCGGGGGCCCGATCCCGGCACCGAGACTCCCGGCGAGCTGGAGGTCCCTTCCCCGCAAGCTTCCCTCCGGCTGGATATGGAATCCGCCCGGATTATCTACTGTTACCTCGGCATCGCCGAGGTCCGGACTCTCCAGCAGTGCCTGTTTTTACATTTTCAGGCAAACACCAAAACCTTCAGCAAGGATTGGGTGGGGATCAACGCCTTTTTATCCCAGAACTGCCTCGTCGAGCCCGGCGTCTCCCCCAAATCCATCTACATCAAATTTGTGGAAGTGGAGAGGGATTTTCTTTCCGCCGGCTCTTTGGTAGAGTGCCTGGAAAAAGCCATCGGATACCCCTTAAAATTTAACAACTGAGGCTCGTCCTTCATAAGGATTCGGGTTTTCCGCCCTTTTTTTCCAGCTCGCTACCAGACGCTTTGGGCTCCCGTCCCTCCGCAGCCGGGCGAGTCGGACTTTTCCGCCCGGAAAGGAGGTTGTTTGTGGGGTTTTTTGGTTTTTTTTTTGAGGGGGGGGGGGCACGGTGGGGGGTTGACGGGAGGTTCGCGGGGTACATCCCCTCGGCTCGGCCCTCTCTCGGCCCCGGACGCCGGCTTTTCCCACCGCGCCGGCCGCTATTCCCAACGGAGGGAGGCAGGCGCTCGCGCGGCGAGGACAAACCCCCCCCCCGCCGCCCCCCAACCCCAGACCCCCCCCCCTCCCCCGTGAAGCGCCCGTAGGTACATTCCACGCGGGACGAGCGCGTTACACGTGGCGTTTTCATGCGAAAAGCTGGGGTTTTTGGGGGTCGTATTTTTTTTTTTTTTTTGGGGGGGGGGGGAAGGGGGGGTTCTTTATTCCACAGTGTCTCGTTTGGACGCATCCCGTCTCTCTCTGAAGTGTTATTACGGATCCGAATAAATAAGCAATAGATAACGGCAAGTTAAACCTTGAACCACGTTAAAGGAGACTGTTTTTCAAGAGAACTGTTGTATATAATTTAGGAACTTCACTTTTTCTTTTTTTTTATTTTTTTTTTTATTTTTTTTTTTTTTTTTTAAATTTTTTTTGGTCGCCCGTCGCGTGTTCTCCTCTCTCCGAACAGTGTTGCCTGCGCAAAGACTTTGGTTTCCGTGACGTAATTCCACTGGACTCGTAGCGTCGCCGTCGCCCGCTTTTTTCTTTTTGTCGGGGTTTCGTTTTTTGAAAAGAACGTGAAAAGAATTCCTGGCCTTTTATTTTTTTATTTTTTTTAAGGCGGGGGGGGGGTTGTCTTTCAGTTGGTTTTGTTGGGGGGGGGTGTGGGGTTTTTTTTGGGGGTGGTTTCTTTTTTTATTTTTTTTTTTTGTTTTGGAGTTGGACTCGGCCTCTCCGTGAGAACGACCCGGCAGCTGGGAAATATTTTATTTTTTATTATTTTTTTTGTTTTCCCATCGAACCGTGCTTATGGATACGATCAAAGCTGTGAGAATGGGGGGGGGGGGAGGAGGGGGGGGGGGCGCACACGGGGATGGGGGGAGGGGGGCGGGGGTTTGGGGGGGAAAGGACGCATTTAATGCCTTTTTCAGCTGTGTGACTCTAAAGCCCCCATTATCGCTTTCGGTTGGGTTTTTTTTTTGGGGGGGGGGGGGGTTTGGGGTTTTTTTTGGGTTTTTTTGTTTTTTTTTTTTTTAATTCTCAAAAGCTCATCGATCGGTGAAGTTGTGACAACATACGATGAAATGTGTCGGTCCTAATAAAAATCAAACAAACGCGTCCCGCCTCCGGCAAATCTTCCTCCTCCTCCTCCCGGGGCGGCGGGTAGTGGGGGGGGGGGGGGGGGGGGGGGGTTTCTCCTGGGGTTTTTTTCCCCACCTGGGGGCTTCGTTCCGAGGTTCGTTAGGGCCGGAGTTGATGAATGAATTTCTTCGCTGGGAGCCGCTTTCCTTCCCCGGCGGAGATTCCTGACGGGAAGGGATGCGGAGAGAGAGAGGAAGAGGAAGGGGCGCCCCCGTCCCGCTCCCGGGCCCTTGAAATGGGGCGAATTGCCCCGAAATGGGGCAAATTACCCCGAAATGGGGCGAATTGCCCGGAAATGGGGCGAATTACCCCGAAATGGGGCGAATTACCCCGAAATGGGGCGAATTGCCCGGAAATGGGGTGAATTACCCGGAAATGGGACGAATTGCCCCGAAATGGGGCGAATTACCCGGAAATGGGGTGAATTGCCCCGGAATGGGGCAAATTACCCCGGAATGGGGCGAATTGCCCCGAAGAGCCTCTGCCGGGAGCCGAGGAGGGGGAGAGAAGCCGTCGGCTGGAGGAGGTGAGATCCCGCCGGGATCTGGCCGGGATGATTCCCCCCCCGGCCCCCCGTAGCTTCCTCGCTCCCCGCAGCCGGATCCCGTGATCCCGGCGGGATTTACGGGGGAGACGAGGGCGAGAAGGGATTAATTCCACCACCATCACACCCCCCCCCCCCCGACTTCATCCTCCTCCTCCACGGCCGGCGTCTAATCTCTCCCTGCTCCGAGGTCGGACGGAGGACCGGGATAACCTCGGCGGGCAGGATTGATCCCGGCGGCTCCGGAAAATGGGAGAACCTCGATCCGCAGGGTGAAAAAATGTGGAAAAAAATGGCCTTTTTTTGGCGGGGGGGGTGGGGGGGCGGATTTTCATTTTTTCCATTGGTTTTTAAGGATGACGGTGATCGTCCCGAGGGCGAGGGGTGCCGGGGGGGGGGGGGGGGACACGCCGGACCCTCCCTGTGCCCCCCCCCCCCCCCCCGCGGAGGTGGGGGGAGAATATTGGGGTGCCACATTGTGGGCCCCCCCCCCGCCATAACCTCACTATAATTAATAATAAATAATAAAATAAATAATAACCCAAACAATGAGTTAATCATCGCCGATTTCTTGGGGGGGGGGATGTCCCTGCTTCGGAACACCCCCCCCGGGGATCATCCCCCCCCCCCCCCCCCATGGGGTGGGGTGGGAAGAGGCCACGCCCCCCCCGGAGGCTCCGCCCCCACCTGCGGGGCGGGTTCCCGCCCCCGCCCCGGTTCCTCCCCCCGGGTTCCCCCCCCCGGTTCCCCCCCCCTTCCCCCCCCCCCCCCCCCCCTCCATCCCTCCGGCACCTGCTGCGGCTCCGGCCATGGGCGCGCTGCGGCGGGCGGCGCTGGCGCTGGCGGCGCTGCTGGGTGAGCCCCGGGGCACCGGGGACGGGGGGGGCACCGATGGGGGACAGGGGGGTGTCCCGGGGGGGGGGGGGGGGGGGCAGCCGGTAGGACCCGGCGGCACCGAGGGGAGACCCGGGAGGGAGCCGGGGAACGGCGCGGGGCGGCGGGACCGGAGCGCAGCGGGCAGGACGCGGGGGGGACCCGGGGCACCGGGGGGCACCCGGGGTACCGGGGTGGGGGGGGCACCGGGCGGGACCCGATGGTCCCGGCGACACCGGGCAGGACAAGGGGAAGCTCGGGGGGGGCACCGGGACGAGCTCAGCAGTACGGAGGGGGGGGGCACCGGGCGGGAGCCGGGGGTACCGGGAAGTCGGGGAGGGGGGGGGGCACCCCACGGGACCCGGCGGTACCGGGGGGGGCACCGGGACGAGCTCAGCAGTACCGAGGTGGGGGGGGGCGGCGGGACCGGAGGGCACCGGGCAGGACACGGGGAGGCACCGGGGGGGGGGACCCGGCGGTAGCATCGTGGGGGGGGGCGGGGGGGGGGGGCAGCGACAGGACCCAGGGAACTTGGATGTGGCGGGGGGGGGACACCGGGCAGGACCCGACGTACCGGAGCGTATCGGGCAGGACACGGGGGTACCGGGGGTGGGGGGCACCGGGGGGGGCACGGAGTGGCCGGGGGGGGGGGGGGGGGGGGCATCCATGGAGCCCCACGGGAGCTGGGGGTCCCCGGGCAGGACCCTGGGGAGCTTTAGGGGGTCACCAGGGGGGTGACACCAGCCACCGGCCCCCTCTGTGTGCCCCCCGACCCCCACCCCGGTCCCGCAGGCAGGAGGGTGTTTGGGGGGGGGGTCCCAATCCGCCCCCGGCCCCGTTTCGGGGTGTCCCGAGAAGGGGGGAAAAAAAAAAAATCCGCGTCCCCCCGGGAAAAGCCGCTTCGCTCCTCGGAGCTGCCGAACGGCACCTTCCAGCACCCGCAAACCAAAAGCCACCCTGGGGCGGGGGGGGGAGCCCATAATTCACCCCCCTGCGTGGCGTCAGGTGGAAAAAAAAAAAAAAAAATCCCATTTTTTTTCCCCATTTTTTTTCCCCCCCCTTCCATGAGAGAAACCGGCCGCCTCCCGGTTTCCTGGGCCTTTACGTTCACCCCGACCGGCCGCGGGGCGACGCGTCTCCACCTTCCTCTTGCCGTGGGGTTTTTCCCTCCTTCCCCCCCCTCCGTGAACCCCCCCAAAATTCCCAACCCCGGTTGAGTTTGTCTGGAAACGCCCCAGTCGCTCCGAAGGGAAGCGTCCCTTGGCGTTCCCGGGGAAGGAGAGGCCTTTGGGGAAAGGAAACGGCCCCCGAAGACAATGGCAGCGGCGTTTCCTCCTGGCGGGACGCGGGGTGGGGGTGTCGTCCCCCCCCCCAGGGCCCGGGGGGGGGGGACGGACGTGTTTTGCTCCTTGAAGGCGTTTTTTAAATTTTTTTTTCCATGATAAAAATGAATTAAAGGGCGTTGGGATGAAGCGCGGGGGTCGCTCCGGCCTTAAATCCCATCGGGATGCTCCTTCGCCCGCATCCCCGTGGAGTGAATTTGCTCCGGGGTCATAATTTGGCCCCCTCCCCCCCCCCCCCCCCCAAAAAAAAAGTCCCTCCCGAGTCCCGGGATGCGATGCCGGAGGGAGCGGGAGGACGAAACCGCAGGGAAAAGATGCTTTTGAGCCCCAAAACGGGTGGTTTTCCTTGAAGTTCGCTTCCAAACATCCCGGCCCCACCCTGTGGGATCCGTACGGGAGCGTGATGGGAAAAGCAAACCAGGGGGGTGATGCTCGGCATCCCCAATCCCTTCCCTATTCCCAATCCCATCCCATCCACGTTCCCATCCCGTTCCCATCCCGTTCGCCTTCCCAGTCCCATCCTCATCCCATTCCCACTCCATCCTCATCCCATTCCCACTCCATCCCATCCCATCCCATCGCCGCCTCCTTCTCCCAACCCCGGGGGGGGTTGAAGCCTGTTTCTATCTATAGCAAAGTCACGTCGTCGTCTTATTATTTTATTTAATTTTTCTTTTTTTTTTTTTTTTTTTTTTTTTTTTTTTTCCTTTTCCCAAATTTGGCCTCTCCGGAGGATACGGCGCTTTCTGCCCCCACCCCGGGGTCGTGAGAAAAGCCGCCGGGGATTTTCCCAAGGGATGCCGCTCCGCGGCCCGGCGTCTCCTATCTGCCCGGTTATAAATAGTCGGAATTAAGGGAAAAGGAGACGGGGGGGGGGGGATAAAATCAAATCCCAAATTAAAAAAAATAATAATAATATTCCGGGTGCCCCTGTCGCCTCGCCGAGATGCTCCTTGACCTTTTTCCGGGGTGGGTTTGGGTTTTTTGGGGGTTTTTTGGGTTTTTTTTTTTGGGAGGGGGGGGGCGGTTTTCCGGCCGGATTCCCGCCGGGGATTTTACATCCCAAACCTGGGCTTTCGGGATTTCCTTTGGGTGCTGGTTTCACATGACTCCGGCGCCTTAATCCCACGGAGCCGGGTCATCAAACCTCCAGCCCATAATACTCCAGGGGTTAATAGTTTATGGGGAAGGTTTTTTGGGGGGGGGGCGGGTCAGGGCCGAGCCTCGAGCCGGGAAGCAGCTATTTCGTTTTGGGGTGAAACGACGCGATTTGAGGTCAGAATTTCATATAAGGGAAGGGGATTGAGGCGGCTGCGGGAACGCGGGGACGGAACGGGATTAGTTTTTTTCCGTAGGGGGGAAAAAAAAAAATCGAAAGGTGAATTTTAAAGGATTTTTTGGGGTTTTTTTCCCCCCGAGGGAAAAAATTAAAAGCGTTTTTAAAGGGAAATTTAAAGTTTTGGGGGTTTTTTTTGGTTCCCCCCCTCCCCCCAAGGGAAAAAATAAATTTAAGGGTGTTTTTAAAGGCGAATTTAAAAAAAAAAATAAAAAAAATAAGGTAAATTTAAAGGTAATTCCCCCCCCCCGGAAGAAGAAATCGAAGGGTAAATTGAAAGGTGGTTTATTCCGTCGGGAAAAAATTAAGGATGTTTTTAAAGATTACGTTTAAAGGTGTTTATTCCCTCGGTGGGGGGGGGGGGAGGGGGGGAAATAACAAAAAAAAATCAGGGTTTTTCAAAGGTACTTTTAAAGGTCAACGGAAAGGTTATAATTTTTTTTTTTTTTTAAATTTTATTTATTTATTTTTCTTTTTTTTTTCCAACGGGCAAAACTCCTGGCAGATGGGCTGGAGCGGAGGGAAACCCCCCGGGCAGGTGCTGAGCTCGGGGCGCTGGATAAAAATCCAGGTTTTTTTTCAACCCAAATAGCAACCGGGAAGGTCCCAAGATTCCTCCCCCCCGCCCCCCCCCCCTCAATACGCGTATTCGCGCCGGGAGCGGCTTAATTTTTTCGATCTGGTTAAAGCATTAGAGGATTTGAAGCGCGGAGGTGGCTAAAGCCGGGGCTGATGCCAAAGGGTTCGGTCCCGTGCCCGCCGCTCGAGCACCGGGAATTTTTTAGGCTCCGAAAATTCCCAGCTGAGGAATCTTGGGCGGGGGGGGGAAAGGAGATTTTTTTTTTTTTTTTTTTTTTAAATTTTTTATTTAGGAATCGAGCATCCTCCGGTCTCCGGATCCGTCCGGTTGGAATGGGGGGAGGACGGAGCCGCGGTCGGCTGTCACAGTCATCATTAGGTTTCAGAGTGAACGCGGGCGCGGGAAGAGCAGAGGGAGCCTGGGCTGCGCCTGGCGTTGGCGGGTTGAGCCCCACGGGGCTCTTTTCACCCCCGGGAGCGGGACGGAAAACCCCCAGCCGATGCCGGAGCATCTTTCCCCCCTCCCCCCCCCCGCAACTCCGGAACCCGGATTTCTCCGGAGACCCCCAGCGCCCTTTGGCCCACCCCCCCGGGATCGCTACTGTCGTCGCTTTAATCGTTATTACGCTCTTAGCGCTATCCCGTCCCCGTAATTAAGCACGCAGCGGCGCTCGACGTAATTAATAACAGTAATAATATTAATTCTTGGGCGGGCTCCCCGGCACCCGCCCGCGTGTGTGTGTGTGTCCCCCCCCCCGTCTTCGTCCGTCGTCCCCCCCCCCTCCGACGCCAGGACTTAAGGGTTTATGTTCTTAACCCGAGGGAGCTATTTTTAAGCATCTTCCCCAGACCGGGGCCCGATTTCTCCCGGTTTTTTCACCGGAGAAAGGAAATTTGCGTCTTTTTTTTTTTTTTTTTTTTTTTTAATTTTTAGTTCTTGTTGAATTCCTGGGAAGACTTTATCGGCCGGAGCAGAGTTTCCTGCCCCGGGAGCTGGAAGGTTCCATCCGGAAACCGCGCCGATGCCTTGCCGGGAGGGGGGGGATGAACGGATGCAGGAGGAGGCTAAAAATACTGCCCCCCCCCCCCCCCCCCTCAGCGCCTTGTTTGCCTCTTCCCACCCTGGAAAAATCCCATGGAAACCTCCGAGTCCAGAGGGAAGAGGGCAAAGCCGTCGGAGGCTCCCTAAATCCTTCAAAAGCGGGGATATTTCCCCAAACCCCAGGCGGCGGAGCAAGGATTTGGGATGCCGGGGGAGCATCACCCTGTTCCCCCCCCCCCGCTGCCTCCCCATCCCAATCCGGAGCATCCCTGGGGCGCTGGCGGGAGCGGGGCCAGCCGGGGACACGGATCGATGGGCAGGATGCGGGGATGGAGCCGCCGGGATGCGGGTCCTCGCTGGCATTCCCCTGGGAAAAAAAAAAACAAAACCCCGCCGCAGACCCGGCCCTCGCCTGATCCGATTAATTTTCCGGCTGAGCCTTACGGGCAAAGCCGGGGAATAATCTTCCCCCGGAGCCCAGCATCCTTCTGCGCTCCGTGGTGCCCGCTCCCGTCCTGATGCCTGCTCCCAGTGGGCTCTGGGGATGCTGGGGACACAGGGACGGGGTATTTGGGATGGGGTGGGATTTTTGGGACGGGACATCGGGGATAGGATATTTGGAATGGGATGAGTTGGGATGGGACATCTGGGATTGGATGGGATGAGATGGGATAGGGTATCTGGGATGGGATGGGATATTTGGGATGAGATGAGATGGGATACTTGGGATGGGATGGTTCGAAAGGGATGGGACAATTTGGGATGGGACAGGGTATTTGGGATGGGATGAGATGAGGTATTTGGGATGAGATGAGATGGGATCTTTGGGATGAGATGGGATGGGGTATTTGGGATAGGATATTTAGAAGGGGATGAGATGAGTTGGGATGGGACATTTGGGATTGAATGGGATGAGATGGGATAGGATATCTGGGATGGGATGGGATATTTGGGATGAGATGAGATGGGGTGTTTGGGATGGGATGTTTCGAAAGGGATGGGACGATTTGGGATGGGACATTTGGGATGGGACAGTGTATTTGGGATGGGATGAGATGAAGTATTTGGGATGAGATGAGATGGGTTCTTTGGGATGAGATGAGATGGGGTATTTGGGATGGGGTATTTGGGATGGGATGAGATGGGGTATTTGGGATGGGGTATTTGGGATAGGATACTTAGAAAGGGATGAGATGAGTTGGGATGGGACATTTGGGATGGGACAGGGTATTTGGGATGGGATGAGATGGGATGGGTTATTAGGGGTGGGATGAGATGAGATGGGATATTTGGGATGGGATGGCATGAGATGGGATGGGATGATTGGGACGGGACATTTGGAACGGGACATCGGGGATAGGATATTTGGAATGGGATGAGTTGGGATGGGATATTTGGGATTGGATGGGATGAGATGGGACAGGGTATTTGGGATGGGATGAGATGGGATATTTGGGATGGGATGGCATGAGATGGGATGGGATGTTTGGGACGGGACACCGGGGATAGGATATTTGGAATGGGATGAGTTGGGATGGGACATTTGGGATTGGACGGGATGAGATGGGATAGGGTATCTGGGATGGGATGGGATATTTGGGATGAGATGAGATGGGGTGTTTGGGATGGGATGAGATGGGATACTTGGGATGGGATGTTTTGAAAGGGATGGGACGATTTGGGATGGGACATTTGGGATGGGACAGGGTATTTGGGATGGGATGGGATGAGATGAGGTATTTGGGATGAGATGAGATGGGATCTTTGGGATGAGATGAGATGGGGTATTTGGGATGGGGTATTTGGGATAGGATACTTAGAAAGGGATGAGATGGGATGGGACTTTTGGGATGGGACAAGGTATTTGGGATGGGATGAGATGGGATGGGATATTTGGGATGGGATGAGGTGGGTTGGGATATTTGGGATGGGATGAGATGAGTTGGGATGGGACATTTGGGATGGGATGGCAGGAGATGAGATGGGGTATTTGGGATGGGATGTTTGGGATGGGACATTGGGAATAGGATATTTGGAATGGGATGAGTTGGGATGGGACATTTGGGATTGGATGGGATGAGATGGAATGGGATATTTGGGATAGGATATTTGGGATGGGATGAGATGGGATGGGATATTTTGGATGGGATGAGGTGGGTTGGGCTATCTGGGATGCGATGAGATGAGTTGGGATGGGACATTTGGGATGGGATGGCATGAGATGAGATGGGGTATTTGGGATGGGATATTTGGGGTAGAATATTTGGGATGGGATGGAATGGCCTCCCGGTTTAGCACCAGCAGGAAAAGGGGGGATGCTGGGGAAAGCTTGTGAGGTGCATACGGGTGCCTCCCCCCACCCCAGATCCCACGGGATGGAGGACCTGGCACCCCAACACTGCGCTCACGGCGGGTGCCCGGCCGTGGGAGCTCCTGGGGAAGAAACAGCAGCCCCTGGGGGGGCGGGGGCGGATTTTCAGCCAGAGATTTTCCCATCTCGGGAGGAGGAAAGGGGGATGGGAGGGCTCGGCATTGTCCTGCATCCTCCGGAGCAGCCGGAAAGCCCTTCCCGCGGCAGGGAAGGAGGAGAAATGTCTTCCCGGCCCAACCTCCCGACAATAACCTGGGAGTGCTGGGGTTTCCCTTGGGAACGGGGAGGTTTTTCCAACAATCGGCGGGGTTTTTGTGGGAAAAAACGGCACCTGGGGTTGAGTCACGTCCCGTTTTCTTCCCTCTCCGGCCGTGAGCAGGCGTCTCCTCAGCCGTGCTGGAGGTGCACGTGGGGACGGGCTCGGTCTTCTCGGTGGAGGGGCAGCAAGCGGTGCTGCCCGCCTGGTACACCAGCCGCTCCCAGAAGAAGCCCTACATCACCTGGCTGCTGGATAAGGAAGATGCCGACCCCTTCCAGGTCAGCGGTGGGGCGGGGAGGGAGGGGGACCCACCGGGAGGAGGCCATGGTGGAGGGGTGCTCATGGTGTCTGTGACGGGGAGGCGCCCATGATAGGGGGGAAGCTTCTGGTGCCCATGATGAGGTGAAGCTCGTGGTGCCCACCATGGAGAGGTGCCCACCATGGGATGGTGCCCATGGTGGGAGAGAAGCTTACGGTGTCCACGATGAGGTAGTGTCCATGATGGGGTGAAGCTCATAGTGCCCACCATGGGATGGTGCCCGTGATGGGAGAGAAGCTTACGGTGTCCACGATGAGGTAGTGTCCATGATGGGGTGAAGCTCATGGCGCCCACCATGGGATGGTGCCCATGATGGGAGAGAAGCTTATGGTATCCACGATGAGGTAGTGTCCATGATGGGGTGAAGCTCATGGTGCCCACCATGGGATGGTGCCCATGGTGGGAGAGAAGCTTACGGTGTCCACGATGAGGTGGTGTCCATGATGGGGTGAAGCTCATGGTTCCCACCATGGGATGGTGCCCGTGATGGGAGAGAAGCTTACGGTGTCCACGACGAGGTAGTGTCCGTGATGGGGTGAAGCTCATGGTGCCCACCATGGGGTGGTGCTCATGGTGAGGGGGAAAGCTCATGGTGCCCACCATGGGATGGTGCCTGTGATGGGAGAGAAGCTTACGGTGTCCACGATGAGGTAGTGTCCATGATGGGGTGAAGCTCATGGTGCCCACCATGGGGTGGTTCTCATGGTGAGGGGGAAAGCTCATGGTGCCCACCATGGGATGGTGCCCGTGATGGGAGAGAAGCTTACGGTGTCCACGATGAGGTAGTGTCCATGATGGGGCGAAGCTCATGGCGCCCACCATGGGATGGTGCCTGTGATGGGAGAGAAGCTTATGGTGTCCACGATGAGGTAGTGTCCATGATGGGGTGAAGCTCATGGTGCCCATCATGGGGTGGTGCTCATGGTGAGGGGGAAAGCTCATGGTGCCCACCATGGGATGGTGCCTGTGATGGGAGAGAAGCTTACGGTGTCCACGATGAGGTGGTGTCCATGATGGGGTGAAGCTCATGGCGCCCACCATGGGATGGTGCCCATGATGGGAGAGAAGCTTATGGTATCCACGATGAGGTAGTGTCCATGATGGGGTGAAGCTCATGGTGCCCACCATGGGATGGTGCCCATGGTGGGAGAGAAGCTTACGGTGTCCACGACGAGGTAGTGTCCATGATGGGGTGAAGCTCATGGCGCCCACCATGGGATGGTGCCCGTGATGGGAGAGAAGCTTATGGTGTCCACGATGAGGTAGTGTCTGTGATGGGGTGAAGCTCATGGTTCCCACCATGGGGTGGTGCTCATGGTGAGGGGGAAAGCTCATGGTGCCCACCATGGGATGGTGCCTGTGATGGGAGAGAAGCTTACGGTGTCCACGATGAGGTGGTGTCCATGATGGGGTGAAGCTCATGGTTCCCACCATGGGATGGTGCCCATGGTGGGAGAGAAGCTTACGGTGTCCACGATGAGGTAGTGTCCATGATGGGGTGAAGCTCATGGTGCCCACCATGGGATGGTGCCCATGATGGGAGAGAAGCTTATGGTGTCCACGATGAGGTAGTGTCCGTGATGGGGTGAAGCTCATGGTGCCCATCATGGGGTGGTGCTCACGGTGAGGGGGAATGCTCGTGGTGGCCATCATGGGGAGGCACCCGCCATGGAGTAGTGCCCATGGCGCCCACGGTGGGGGGGCAGCTTGTGGTGTGTCCGTGATGAGGTGGTGTCCATGATGGGGTGAAGTTCATGGTGTCCACCACGGGCAGGTGCCCACCATGGGGTGGTGCTCATGGCAGGGGGAAAGCTCATGGAGCCCATGACTGTGAGATGAACACGATGGGGGAATGCTCATGGTGTCCATGACGGGGAGGTGCCCATGATGGGGGGAACCTCATGGTGCCCACAGTGGGGAGGTGCCCACGATGTCACGGATAAAACACCTCGAAGGAAGGCCACCAGAAGAGCAGTAGGAAGGAGAGGCAGCCGCTCCAGCCAGGAAGCCAGCTTCTCCGGGCGCCCAGCTGAGGTGCCTCCGTGCAAACGCATGGAGCACGGGAAACAAGAGGAGTTAGAGGCGTGTTCACGCCTCCAGGGCTGTGATCTCCTTGGCGTCACGGAGACGTGGTGGGATGACTCCTATGACTGCAGTGTGGGAATGGAGGGATACAGGCTCTTCAGGAAGGACAGGCAGGGGAGACGAGGAGGGGGTGTTGCCTTCTATGTCAGTGACCAGCTGGAGTGCACAGAGCTCCACCTGGGGATGGATGAAGACCCAACGGAGAGCTTATGGGTCAAGATTAAAGGGAACACAGGGGCAGGGGACATTACGGTAGGGGTCTGCTACAGGCCTCCTGACCAGGACAACAGAGCGCATGAGGCCCTCCACAGACAGATAGGAGCGGCATCGCGTTCACAGACCCTGGTCCTCATGGGGGACTTCAACCACCCCGATACCTGTTGGAAGGACAACAGAGTGGGGCACGAGAAATCCAGGAAGCTCTTGGAATGTGTCGATGACAACTTTCTTCCTCAAATGGTAGAGGAGCCAACAAGGAGAGGAACTATTCCGGAGCCTGTCCTTACCAACAAGGAGGACATTCCTGGTGGGGAACGTCAAGCTCAAGGGCGGCCTCGGCTACAGCGATCGTGAGGTGGTAGAACTCAAGATCCTTCGGGCAGCGAGGAGAGCACGCCGCAAGCTCACTACCCTGGACTTCAGGAGAGCAGACTTTGGCCTCTTGAGGGACTTGCTTGGCAGGGAAACATGGGAAAAAGCACTGGAGGGAAGAGGGGCCCAAGAGAGACGGTTAGTATTCAAGGATCACCTCCTCCAAGCTCAGGAACATCCCAAGAATGAAGAAGTCAGGCAAAAATGAGCAGGAGGCCTGTGTGGATGAACAAGGAGCTCCTGGAGAAGCTCAAGAGCAAAAAGGAGGCCTACAGAGGGAAGACGTGGGCCCTCTCCAGAAGGAGGCAGGAGACCTGGTCACCCAGGGGATGGAGAAGGCTGAAGTGCTGAATGACTTTTTCGCCTCGGTCTTCACCGGCAAGGGCTCCAACCACACCACCCAAATCGCAGGATGCAAAGGCAGGGGCTATGAGAATGAAGAGCCGCCCACTGTAGGAGAAGATCAGGTTCAGGACCATCTGAGGAACGTGAAGGTGCGTAAGTCCACGGGACCGGATGAAATCCATCCGTGGGTCCTGAGGGAGCTGGCAGATGAAGTCGCCAAGCCGCTTTCCATTATATCTGAAAAGTCGTGGCAGTCCGGTGAAGTTCCCACTGACTGGAAAAGGGGAAACAGAACCCCCACGTTCAAAAAGGGAAAAAAGGAAGAGCCGGGGAACTACAGGCCGGTCAGTCCCACCTCTGTGCCCAGCAAGATCATGGAGCAGATCCTCCTGGAATCTCTGCTGAGGCACATGGGACATAAGGAGGTGATTGGTGACAGCCAACATGGCTTCACCAAGGGCAAGTCGTGCCTGACAAATCTGGTGGCCTTCTACGATGGTGCCACAGTGTTGGTAGATAAGGGGAGAGCAACCGACATCATCTACCTGGACTTACGCAAAGCTTTTGACATTGTCCCACACAACATCCTGGTCTCTAAATTGGAAAAGCAGGGATTTGATGGATGGACCGCTGGGTGGATAAGGAACTGGCTGGATGGCCGCGCTCAAAGGGTTGCGGTCAACGGCTCGATGTCCACGTGGAAACCAGTGACGAGCGGCGTTCCTCAGGGGTCAGTACTGGGACCGGTGCTGTTTAACATCTTTGTGGGTGACATGGACAGTGGGATCGAGGGCACCCTCAGGAATTTTGCCGGTGACACCAAGCTGTGTGGCGCGGTCGACACGCTGGAGGGAAGGGATGCCATCCAGAGGGACCTGGACAGGCTGGAGAGGTGGCAGCATGGCAACATCATGAAGTTCAACCAGGCCAAGGGCAAGGTCCTGCACCTGGGTCATGGCAATCCCAGGCACAAAGACAGGTTGGGTGGAGAATGGCTGGAGAGCAGCCCTGAGGAGAAGGACTTGGGGGTGCTGGTGGATGAGAAGCTCAACATGAGCCAAAAACATGCGCTGGCAGCCCAGAAACCCCCCCGCAGCCTGGGCTCATCCCCAGCAGCGTGGGCAGCAGGGCGAGGGGGGGGATTCTGCCCCTCTGCTCCGCTCTGTGAGACCCCCCTGCAGTGCTGCCTCCAGCGCTGGGGCCACCAACAGCAGAAGGACACGGAGCTGTTGGAGCGGGGCCAGCAGAGGCCCCGGAGATGCTGGGAGGGCTGGAGCCCCTCTGCTGTGGGGACAGGCTGAGAGAGCTGGGGGGGTTCAGCCTGGAGAAGAGAAGGCTCCGGGGAGACCTTCCAGCCCCTTCCAGTCCCTCAAGGGGCTCCAGGAAAGCTGGGGAGGGACTCTGGAGCAGGGAGTAGAGGGATAGGATGAGGGGTGATGGCTTCAAACTGGAAGAGGGGAGATTGAGATGGGATATTGGGAAGAAATTCTTGGCTGTGAGGGTGGTGAGCCCCTGGCCCAGGTTGCCCAGAGAAGCTGTGGCTGCCCCATCCCTGGAGGGGTTCAAGGCCAGGTTGGCCGGGGCTTGGAGCAACCTGGGCTGGTGGGAGGTGTCCCTGCCCAGGGCAGGGGGTGGAACCAGATGATCTCTAAGATCCATTCCAACCCGAACCAGTCTGTGATGGGAGACGCTCATAGTGCCAACGATGGGGAGTAACCCACAGCGGGGGGGAAGACCGTGGTGCCCATGATGGGGAGGTGCCCACGATGGGAAGGTGCTCGTGGTGCCCATGATGTGGTGATGCTCATGACGGGGCAGTTTCTCATGGTGCCCGTGACGGGGGGGTGGGGAATGGTGTGGCACGACCCTTGTGGTGCCCATGGTGGGGAGATGCCCGCAGTTCCCGTGCCGTGGATGCTCATGGCAGGTGAGGATGGAGGGGGCTCATGCTGCTCCACAAAATTTGGGATCTGGGGGCCAGGGAGGGGGGTGGGTGGGGTGGGATTTCCTCTCCTGCAACACAATCCGGAGGTGCCTGAGCGGGCGTTTTCCCCCGCGCAGATCCTGACCTACCTGGACGGGGTGGTGAAGGTGGAGGAGACGGAGCTGAAGCCCCGCGTGGGGTTCCTGTACCCCGTCCTCACCCACAACATCTCGGTGTTCATCAACGCCACCCGGGAGCGCGACTCGGGCCAGTACATGTGCACCGTCAACGTGGTGGACGATGTCACCAGCACGGGCAAGAACATCGGCGTCATCAACCTCACCGTCCTGGGTAAGGCTCCGCCGGTCGCCCCGGCTCCCTTCAGCGTCCCCCGTGGTGTCCCTCGGGACTAACGTCGGTGCCCGCAGTGCCACCGGCCGCCCCGACTTGCCGGCTGCACGGCGACCCCACGGTGGGGGCCAACGTCACCTTGAGCTGCACCTCCGAGAAGGGGAAGCCCTCGCCCGCCTACCAGTGGCAACGCACGGCCCCCACCCTGCAGGTCTTCTTCCCCCCCGCCCACGGTAAGGTGGCACCCCCGGGGCGGGGTGGGGGGAGCGGGATGGGGGGGACACAGGGGGAAGCGGGGTGGGAGGAGCGGAAAATCCCGAGGAGCTTCAGCTGGGGGATGCTTTTGGTTTGGTCCCCTTAATTCGGCCCGTGCCTGGATTATCCCCTGAACCCTGCCCGTGCCTGGAATATCCCCTTAACCCTGCCCGTTCCTGCCCATTCCTGGAATATCCCCTTAACCCTGCCCGTTCCTGCCCATTCCTGGAATATCCCCTTAAGCCTGCCCGTTTCTGCCCATTCCTCAGGGGAATATTCCCTTAACCCTGCCCATTCCTGCCCATTCCTCAGGGGAATATCCCCTTAACCCTGCCCGTTCCTGCCCATTCTTGGAATATCCCCTTAAATCTGCCTCTTCCTGCCCATTCCTCAGGGGAATATCCCCTTAACCCTGCCCGTTCCTGCCCATTCCTGGAATATCCCCTTAACCCTGCCCATTCCTGCCCATTCTTCAGGGAATATCCCCTTAACCCTGCCCGTGCCTGGAATATCCCCTTAACCCTGCCCGTTCCTGCCCATTCCTCAGGGGAATATCCCCTTAACCCTGCCCATTCCTGGATTATCCCCTTAACCCTGCCCGTTCCTGCCCATTCCTCGGGGGAATATCCCCTTAACCCTGCCCGTGCCTGGAATATCCCCTTAACCCTGCCCGTTCCTGCCCATTCTTGGAATATCCCCTTAAATCTGCCTCTTCCTGCCCATTCCTCAGGGGAATATCCCCTGAACCCTGCCCATGCCTGGAATATCCCCTTAACCCTGCCCGTTCCTGGAATATCCCCTTAACCCTGCCCGTTCCTGCCCATTCTTCAGGGAACATCCCCTTAACCCTGCCCGTGCCTGGAATATCCCCTTAACCCTGCCCATTCCTGGAATATCCCCTTAACCCTGCCCGTTCCTGCCCATTCCTGGAATATCCCCTTAACCCTGCCCGTTCCTGGATTATCCCCTTAACCCTGCCCATTCCTGCCCATTCTTCAGGGGAATATCCCCTTAACCCTGCCCGTGCCTGGAATATCCCCTTAATCCTGCTCGTTCCTGCCCATTCCTAGAATATCCCCTTAACCCTGCCCATTCCTGCCCATTCTTCAGGGAATATCCCCTTAACCCTGCCCATTCCTGGAATATCCCCTTAACCCTGCCTGTTCCTGCCCATTCCTCAGGGGAATATCCCCTTAACCCTGCCCATTCCTGGAATATCCCCTTCATCCTTCCCGTTCCTGCCCATTCTTCAGGGGAATATCCCCTTAACCCTGCCTGTTCCTGCCCATTCCTGGAATATCCCCTTAACCCTGCCCGTTCCCGCCCAAGGAGGCAGGGGGATGGGCGGGGGGGGGGGGCGGGCAGGGGGGTGGCCGCGGGGCAGCGCCCGAATTTCTCGCCCGCAGACCAGGCCAGGGGCACCCTCAAGCTGACCAACCTCTCCCTGGAGATGTCGGGTCTCTACGTCTGCGCGGCCGAGAACCGCGCGGGTTCGGCCGAGTGCAGCATCGTCCTGGAGGTGCACTCAAGTGAGTACGTGTCGGGGTGGGGGGGACACGGTCCCCACGCGGTCCCCGTGGGAATAAAGAAGGAGGCGAACTCCCCCCCGCCCTCGCCACCTCTCCGTCTCTCTCTGTCTCTCTCTCCCGGCAGCTAGCACCAAAGCCGTCATCGCTGGCGCCGTGCTGGGCTCCCTGGGCGCCCTCGCCACCGTTGTCTTCTTCGCCCGGCGGGTCGTCAGCTACCGGAGGAAGAAACGGGACGGCCAGGAGGAGGCAGCCAATGAGATCAAGTGAGGCCCCCCCCCCCCCCGCCTCCCGTGGAGGAGGTTCAAATCATCGCTAGGTTTCAGAGTTAACAGGAGTGGGGAAAGGAGGTTTCCATCTGTGGGTAGTCATCATTAGGTTTCAGAGTTAACCAGCAAGGGGAAGGTTTCCATCTGTGGCCAGCCATCATTAAGTTTCAGAGTTAACAGGAGGAGGGGGGAAGTTTGCATCTCTGGCCAGTCATCACTAGGTTTCAGAGTTAACAGGGGAGGAGGAGGTTTCTGCCTCTGGCCAGCCATCATTAAGTTTCAGAGTTAACAGGAGGAGGGAGGAAGTTTCCGCCTCTGGCAAGTCATCACTAGGTTTCAGAGTTAACAGGAGGAGGGGGGAAGTTTGCATGTCTGGCCAGTCATCACTAGGTTTCAGAGTTAACAGGGGAGGAGGAGGTTTCCGCCTCTGGCCAGCCATCATTAAGTTTCAGAGTTAACAGGAGGAGGGAGGAAGTTTCCATCTCTGGCCAGTCATCACTAGGTTTCAGAGTTAACAGGAGGAGGGAGGAAGTTTCCATTTCAGAGTTAACAGGGGAGGAGGACGTTTATCACCTCTGGCAGCCATCATTAGGTTTCAGAGTTAACATTTTCCACCTCAGTTTTCCCCCCCTTTCCCTCGTGCCCCCCTGTTTTGGGGTCCAGGAGCTCTACGCAACCTCGGACTCCCCATTGCTTCGTGGGGGGGGGGGCGGCGGGACGGGGAATGGCGGGGTTCCCTGTGCCGATCTCTCCGACGCTGTCCCCTCTCGGCAGGGAAGACGCCGTGGCCCCCAAAACCCCCACGTGGGCCAGGAGCCCGGCCTCGGACACCATCTCCAAAACCAGCACCTTGTCCTCCATCGCCGGCACCCGGGAGAGACCCTACGGGGCCAAACCCCCCTCCGACACCGCCTCCATCCTCACCGGCAGCTACCGGGGACCCCCCCCCCGGGGAGGGGGGCGTACCCCCAATCTCTCCCCCCCCGCCGTTAACGGCACCCCCCAGCGCCGCCAGGAGCCGGCCGCCCCCCCGGCATCGTTGCCCCCTTCCAGCTTGGCACGGGCGGGCGCCGTCCCCGTCATGGTGCCGGCGCAGAGCCGAGCCGGCTCCTTGGTGTGACCCCCCCACCCCCCCCCCCCCCAACCCAAAAAAATGACACCCCCTCCCCCCCCCCATTTTCTGGGGTGGGTTTTTTTTTTCCCTTTTTGGGTTATCTTCTGGGTTTTGTTTTTTTTTTTTCATTTTAAAAGAGGCCTCGAGCAGCTGGACTCATCCTGGGGGTGTTTAATGGGTTTGGGGGCGGGGGGGGGGGGCCTCCCCAGGTTTGGGGCGGGGGGGGGGTTGAAGGGGGGGGACCGAGTCTCCCTGTAACACCCCAAAATAGGCCCGGCCCCACCCAGAGGGGGGCAGTCATCTTTGTCGGGTTTTTTTTATATATATATATATATATATGTATCAGTTGAAACGGGATTTTTCATAAAAGAGCATTAAAAGCCGGGGGGGGGACGGGGGGGGGGGGGGAGGGAAGCGCTTTTTTTTTTTTTTTTTTTTTTTTTTTTTAGGGATTTTTCTGAATTAAAAGCTGGCCGCGCCGCCCGGCGCCGCGATTTTTGGGTGAGTTTGTGGGGATCGAGGCGGGTTGCAGGTCTCGGCCGTCCCTCTGAGTGCCGGCGGCGCGGCGGCTGTGTGATGTCACGGCGGCTGTGTGATGTCACGGTGGCTGTGTGATGTCACGGCACACGCACACACCCCTCCCCGCCCCGCCTCCAGGGTCCTCGGCGTGGCGTGGTGGCACGCGTGCCTTGTCACGCCCCAAGACCTGTCTGGCGCCGTGACGTCACGCCCTGTGTCGGGGAGGTGGGGGGGGGGGGTGTGATGTCACGACGAGCATCGCGGCATCCCGTGTGACGTCACGCCGGCTGCCCCATGTCCGTCGGTGATGTCGTGCGCGCCCGCGGGATGTCACCCCTGCCGTCGCGCTGCCGGCAGTGACATGACGCGCGTGTGTGACTCTGCACGCGTGAGCGCCTCTAGCAGTGACGTCACACGCCCCTGTACGATGTCACACCAGCCGTCGTGTGCCCGGCGGTGATGTCACGCCCCCCGACCCGCGGCCGCAGAGCGTCACACGAGCTCTCTCCCACCCACCGGCGGCGCTGCGCCCGCTTGCGTGACATCAGCGCCCGCCCTGCCGTGACGTCAGCGTGCCCGGGCGCTGTTGCACCGGCCAGCGACGTCCCGCACCGGCGCAACGTGACGTCACGGCTGGGCATCACCCGCCCGCCTTCCCCCTCCCACCCCCCCCCCCGGCCACCCCGTGACAATCCCACCTCTGCCCCGCTGTGACCTCACCGTGCCGCCGTGACCTCACCGCTCCGCCAGGTGACAGTCGGAAGGCGCCAAGGACAGGCCGGGGCTCTGGCAGGGACCTTTATTGGGGCGGGGGGACCCCGGGGCTGGGGGGGGCAGCCGGGGGCAGGGGGGACCCCGGGGGGCACATGCAGGGGGTGGCGGGGGGCAGCGGGGGGTCCTGGGCCTCGGCGGGGGCTCGGCGGCGATGGGGGGTCCGGGGAGCAGCCGGCGGCCCCTGCAAGCAAGGAGAGAGCGGTCAGCGCAGGCACCAGCCCTGCCTGCGCCCTGCCTGCACACTGCTCCTGCCTGCACTCTGCCTGCGCCCTGCCTGCGCCTGCGCCCTGCCTGCGCCCTGCTCCTGCCTGCACTCTGCCCGTGCCCTGCTCCTGCCTGCACTCTGCCTGCACCCTGCTCCTGCCTGCGCCCTGCCTGCACACTGCTCCTGCCTGCACTCTGCCCGTGCCCTGCTCCTGCCTGCACTCTGCCCGTGCCCTGCTCCTGCCTGCGTCCTGCCTGCACACTGCTCCTGCCTGCAGCCTGCCCCCTGCTTGTGTCCTGCCTGCACCCTGCCTGCATGCTGCTCCTGCCCCCTGCCTCTACCTGCGCCCTGCCTGCGCCCCGCTCCTGCCTGCGCCCCGCTCCTGCCTGCGTCTTGCCTCTGTATCCTGCTGGCGCTCTGCTCCTGCCTGCGCCCTGCCTCTGCTTCTGCCTGCGCCCTGCCTCTGCATCCTGCCTGTGCCCTGCCTGCACGCTGCTCCTGCGCCCTGCCCCTACGTCCTGCCTGCGCCCTGCTCCTGCCTGCACCCTGCCTCTGTGCCCTGCTCCTGCCTGTGCCCTGCCTGCGTACAGCCCCTGCCTGCACCCTTCCTGCATACTGCTCCTGCCCCCTGCCTCTACCTGCGCCCTGCCTGCACCCTGCTCCTGCCTGCGCCCTGCCTCTGTATCCTGCCAGCGCTCTGCTCCTGCCTGCGCCCTGCGTCTGCATCCTGCCTGTGCCCTGCCTGCTCCTGCCTGCGCCCTGCTCCTGCCTGCGCCCTGCCTCTGTATCCTGCTTGCACCCTGCTCCTGCCTGCACCCTGCCTCTGTATCCTGCTTGCACCCTGCTCCTGCCTGCGCCCTGCCTGTGCATCCTGCCTGTGCCCTGCCTGCTCCTGCCTGCGCCCTGCTCCTGCCTGCGCCCTGCCTCTGCATCCTGCCTGCGCCCTGCCTCTGCATCCTGCCTGTGCCCTGCCTGCACACTGCTCCTGCGCCCTGCTCCTGCCTGCGCCCTGCCTCTGCGCCCTGCCTGCGCCCTGCTCCCGCACCCTGCCCCCGCCCTGCCTGTGCCCTGTTCCTGCATCCCACTGCCGCGACCTGCACCCTGCCCGCCCCCTGCCTGCACCCGCTCCCATGCCCTGCCTGCACCCTGCTCCTGCCTGCACCCTGCCTTTGCACCCTACCTGCGCCTGCGGCCTGTCTGTGCCCTGCTCCTGCGTCCCACTGCTGCGCCCTGCCTGCGCCCTGCCTGCACCCTGCCTGCCACCCGTCCATGCCCTGCTCCTGCACCCTGCCTGCACCCTGCCTGCACCCTTCTCCTGCACCTTGTCCACCTCCTGCCCTGCTGCTGCTGCATCCTGCACCCTCTCCGTGCCCTGTCCCCTCCCTGCCTGCACCCTGCCCGCACCCTGCCCTCTTTGCACCCTTCCCACGCCCTGCTCCTGCAGCTTGCACCCTCTCCGTGCCCTGCCCACACCCTGCCTGCACCCTGCCCGCACCCTGCCCGTGCCCTACTTGCAGCCGCCCACGCGCTGCCTGCACCTTGCCTGCGCCCTGCTCCTGCACCCTTGTCCTGCCTGCGCCCGCTCCTGCCTGCAGCCTGCCCTCACCCAGCCCCAGACAAGCAGCCGGGAGCCCCCGGGGGGGGGACGGACACCCAGCCTGGGCCCCCCAGGATAGAAGATACTAGTGGGAGGGGGGGGTGTACCCAGCTCAGCCCACCTAACGAGGGAGCCCTAATGAGCCTCATGGCCCTAATGAGCTTCACAGCAGCTGCTTCCCCATTGCAGCCCCACAGCATCCACACGGAATCCTCACTGCCGCCCCACTGCTCCTCCATTGCACCCCCCCCCACCATTGCATCCTTGTTGAATCCCCCCTCCCCCCGCACCCTCAGTTCATCCCCTCTGCGCCCTCCCTGCATCCTCAGCTCATCCCGCTGCATCCCCAGTGTATCCCGACAGCATCCTCACTTCATCCCCACGGCATCCTCGGTTTATCCCCGCTGCATCTCCACAGCATCCTCGGTTTATCCCCACTGCATCCCGAGCGTATCCCCACTGCATCCTCAGGTTATCCCCCCTGAATCCCCACCGCATCCCGAGTGTAGCCCCACTGCATCCTCAGGTTATCCCCCCTGAATCCCCACTGCATCCTTAGGTTATCCCCACTGCATCCCTAGTGTATCCCCCCTGTATCCCCACTGCATCCCTAGTGTATCCCCACTGCATCCTCAGGTTATCCCCCCTGAATCCCCACCGCATCCCGAGTGTATCCCCACTGCATCCTCAGGTTATCCCCCCTGAATCCCCACCGCATCCCGAGTGTAGCCCCACTGCATCCTCAGGTTATCCCCCCTGAATCCCCACTGCATCCTTAGGTTATCCCCACTGCATCCCTAGTGTATCCCCCCTGTATCCCCACTGCATCCCTAGTGCATCCCCCCCTGTATCCCCACCGCATCCCTAGTGTATCCCCCCTGAATCCCCACTGCATCCCTAGTGCATCCCCCCCTGTATCCCTACTGCATCCTCAGTTTATTCCCCCTGTATCCCCACTGCATCCCTAGTGCATCCCCCCCTGTATCCCCACTGCATCCTCAGTTTATCACCCCTGTATCCCCACTGCATCCCTAGTGTATCCCCACTGCATCCTCAGTTCATCCCCACTGCATCCCCACTGACTCCCCACTGCATCCCTAGAGTATCCCCCCCCCGGTATCCTCAGTTCATCCCCACTGCATCCCCACTGCATCCCAGTTCCAGCCCTGCCACACACACACGTGGCCGCGCCGGCAGCAAGACCTCCCCGTCGCTAACCCCAAACCAGCCTTCCCAGTAGCCGGGGCCGTTCCCCGCTCACCACGCCGGCACGGCACGGCACGGCACAGCACCGGCACGGCACAGCCACCCCCCCCTCCCCGGGCCCCACTGCCACGCGGCCTCGGCACCCGTGGGCGCTTTTTAAATTTACCTTTTCCTGCCAGGAGACTGTGACACAGGCTTTTAAAAATAGCATGTGCTGAGGCGAGGCGTTCGGGGTGGTGTTGCTAAGGGAGAAATTCAATTCAAATCTAGGGCTTCGCCTTCCCGTGCTAACTACTACGGCGCGCTCCCAAAATTAGGGCAGGCAGGGGCTGCCTGCTGCCTGCCTGCGGGCTTTCCACCTCCTGGGAATAACCCCCCCCCCGCCCCGGCCCCGCTTCTCCATCCCGAATCGGCACGGGGAAGGATGCTGCATCCCCAGCCGGCGCCGGGAAAGACGTTCCATCCCCAACCCGCGCGGGGAAGGACGCTCGGCGCAGCAGCCTCATAAAAAAATGACCTAATTTTGGGGTGGGATAAGGGAGATTTGGGGGCGTACCTAGTCGCCGTTGCGGAGGTCGCCCCCGCGGGTGCTGTTGGCGCACTCGGCGTCCTTGGTTTTCCGATCGATCTCCCCCCCTTTGATCTTCTTGCGGGTCATATGGCCGCGGAAACTAGCCTGGATCTTGGCGGCCGCCGCGTTGGCGTCGGGATCGTCCAAGGGGATGTCCAGGATGTCCTCATCCAGCTTCGTGCAGGCTCCCTCCTGCCGGTGGCAACGGGAGGGTTATGGCCAGTGACACCCCAAAAAGGGCATCTGTCCCCCCAATTTAATCCGTTAAATAAGGTCCTAAATTAGCCCCCTTGCTAAAAATTAGGGTCCTTTGCTAAAAATTAAGGTCCCTTGCTAAAAATTAGGGTCCTTTGCTACAAATTAGCGTTCTTTTTGCTAAAAATCAGAGTTCGTGCAGGTGTCTCGGGGGGATTTTCAACTGCAGGTGTAGCAGCAGAAGATGCTTCACCTCCCTGTTGGTCCCTAAATTCCACACACACCCCCTGCCCCCCCCCCGCCAGACCACCCGGCTCCGAGAAGCCTGACCCCAGCCAGCCCCGTCGAGGCCGGATCCTGCTTTTCGGAAGGAGAGGAGCATCCATTGGAGCAGAGGTTGAGAATTTTTGGCACCGGGGCGGGGGGGGGATGTCACGCGGCGCAAACCGAGCTGGCCGTGCCTCAGTTTCCCCCCTCCCCTCGCAGCCTGTTGCATCCTCCTGCATCCCTGCTCAGGGCTTTGGTTGAAAACACCAGGAAATTTGGGAAGGGAACGATGCCGGAGGTGGGGGGGGGGGGGAAAAACCCCTTCCCTCAGGATAAATCACTGCAGCCCACTCCCTTCCTGCCGCGTCCCACCGGAGCGGTTGGACTTGATGCCGAGGTCAAGGGCCGGGGTGGGAGGGGACGGGAAAAAAAAAAAAAAAAAAAAAACCAAAAAAAAAACCATGGGAAAAACAAACGAGACGGGAGCGAGCCGGCGTTGGATGCTCCGGTGTCGGCAAGGCTGCCGGTGCATCCTTTGCATCGCCCTGGGAGCGCTTTAAAGGAGGGTTTGTTTTTTTTTTGGGGGGGGTGTTTATTTGGAAGATGCAGATTTGGGGGGGGGGGGGGGGAAAGGGGGAGAGGGATGCTCTTCCCCTCCATGTGCGCCACGGCTCCGCAAAGTTGCTCGGGTTGTTTTACCGTCGGGAAAGGCGAGGGGAGCAAAAGAGCGGTGGCAGCGGCGGCTTAAGTGACGGGTCCGAGGTGGAAATGATATAGCCAGGGCGGAAATGTTATAGCCAGGGCTGGAAATCCTATAGCCAGGGGGAGGAAATCCTATAGCCAAGAGAGAAATCCTATATTCAGGGGAGAAATCCTATATATGGGAGTGGGGGGAACACCTATATCCAGCGGAGAAATCCTATCTCCAGGGGGAGGAGATCTTATATCGAAGAGAGAGATCCTATATCCAGGGGTGAAATCCTATATTCAGGGAAGGAAAAAACTGTGTAAGGGGCGGACATATCCTATATCCAGGGAGAAATCTTAAATTCAGGGGAGAAATCCTATATTCAGGGGAGAAATCCTATATCCAGGGGGTGAAAACCTATATCCGGGGAGAAATTCTACATCCAGGGGGAGAAATCCTATATCCAGGGGGAGAAAACCTATATCCGGGGAGAAATTCTACATCCAGGGGGAGAAATCCTATATCCAGGGGGAGAAATCCTACATCCAGGGGGAGAAATCCTATACCCCGAGGGAGAAATCCTACATGCAGGGGGTGAAAACCTGTATCCAGGGGAGAAATCCTACATCCAGGGGGAAGAATCTACATCCAGAGGGAGAAATCCTATGTGCAGGGGAGAAATCCTGTATTCAGAGGGAGAAATCCGATATATGGGGGGAGAAATCCCATATCCAGGGGGGAGAAATCCCATATCCAGGGGGAAGAAATCCTACATCCAGGGTGGGCTTTGCCTCTCTGGAGAGGGCGGGGGGGTGTCTCTCCGCGCTGCTGGCTGAGCAGGAGAGGGGGAAAAGGGAAAAGAGGGGGAAAAGAAGGGGGGAAGGGAAGAAAAAGGGGGAAAAAGGGGGAAGGGAGGAAAAAGGGGGGAAAGGAGGGGGGAGAAGGAAGCAAAAAGGAGGAAAAGGCTGTGGTTTTCTGTCGGATCAGCTCCCGAAGCCGGCTGGCGGCCGGGAGGCGAGGGGTGCTCCCCCCTGGGTGAAGGTGGAGGGGCGCAGCCCCCTGCTCGCCCCGATTTATCCCTGTATCCATAAGGAATCTCTGATCCCACCTGGAAAGTAATTTGGGGGGGCGGGCGGGGAGAGAAAAGCAGACCCCCCCCCCCCCCCCAACACCTTGTCTGGCATAATTTGGGGATGGGAAGGGGGGGGTACTTTTCCTGACCGGGATGCTGGCCGGGCTGCGGAGCGGCTGCCAGCCCTTGGCGGGACGGATCCCGAACTGGTGTGAAATGGGGGTGGGGGGGGTGGAAAATGAGGAGGGGGTCGGGGGGGGGGGGTGGGGAGTGGAATATGGGCCTGGGGGTTTGCAGCAGCGCTGATGAGTTGGGGGGGTGGGGGGGTGGGGAGACGCAGAACTGGTTGAGCTTTTGGGTGCAGCACCCACGGCAGCATCACACCCCCCCACACCCCCCCCCCCCCAAAAATCCCCTCCGCTGCCCCCCCACCCCGCTCCAGCCGGGGGACCAGTAATAATAATAACAACAATAATAGTAAATTAAATGCAGAAAAGCGAGATGCTGGGGATGGTGGTGGCGGGGGGGGGGAAAAAGCCGGGGCGCGGTGTTGGGGGGGGTGGGTGTTTGGGGGGGGGGGGGGGGGGAGAAACCTACATTGCAGCAGTCCATGGCGGAGGACGGGTGGGTGGCCAGCGATGGGCGAGGGGCTCCGGCAGGGTCTCGCTTCCCCGGCGACTCTCCCGGCGCAGGTGGCAAGTTGAGCGGAGCCGCTTGCCTACGTAATGCGCTTTCCTCCGGGCGAGCCTATCAGCCCTACACCCCTGCCAGCCTTTTTTTGGGGGGGGGGTGGGGGGGGTGGGGGGGGGGAGTGGTGTTTCTTATCTATATATATATTTATTTCTTTCCACCCCCCCCCTCCCTTTCTCCTATTTTTTTTTTAATTTTTTTTTTTAATTTTTTTTTAAATTTTTTTTTTTTTAAATTTTTTTTTTTTCTTTTTTCTTTTTTCTTTTTTTTTTTTTGCCGCCTCCTCCGATTTTTCTTTCGCGGCCTCCAACTCCCTCCTTCAACGCTTAAAGGAGCCGGCGGCTCGCCTCGAGAGTTTCACCGGAATAGAAAAAAAATCGGGCGCGGAGGAGGCGATCCAATATTTAACGGGGCTTTCGGGGCTCGCCCTCGGCGCGGCGGCGGGTTTAACCGGGCCCTGCCGAAATTTGCAGCAACTTTTTTTTTTTTTTGGGGTGGGGGGGGGAAAGGAATGGGGGGGGGGGGGGGGGATGATGCTTGGCTTGGTTTGCCCCCCCGCCCCGGGTGGGCAAAATCTTCCCGACCTACTTCGGGCTTGGTCCCGAAGGCGGGTGAGGATGAGGATGGAGAGGATGAGGATGGAGAGGATGAGGATGGGGAGGATGAGGATGGCAAGGAAGGGTCCCACTGCGCATCCGGGGTGACGCGCCCAAACGCGGTTCCGTGCAGAGGAGGGGGCTCCGCTTTCGGGGTTTTTGGGTGGGGGGGGGTGTACCTTCCCCCCAATGCTCGCAGCAGCATCCCGTCGCCCCAAATTTGGGGGGTTTTCCAGCCACACCTGCAAACCCAGGCATTTTCCCAGCCCTTGGAGCTACCTCCGCACCCCGCTTCCACCCTCGGACCACGCCGAGGTGCCGGGGCGAGATGGGGGGGACCCCAGGAAAGAGAGGGGGGACTCACAGGGGGAGGCAAGGGGTTGCAGCCCGGAGCCCCCCGCCTCGCCCGCCTCGCTCGCCTCTAATCTGGGTTTGGGAGTTGCTAAGCAACCGCATCCGTCGCCCATGGGCTCCGCACACCGGTACCGGCTCCGGCCGGCCCCCAAAATGCGGCGTGGCCCCCCCCCAGACGGGCACCGGCACCCCCTGGTCTGCCCGTGCAGTCGGGGCACGCTGCGCTCCCCAGCCGGGCTCACTCACGGGGCCGTGTCCTGCTCGGAGGTCTGGTGGCACTGACCTTCCTCTTTGCCATCACCAGCATCATCATCACCATCCTCCTCACCGTCCCTGTGAGCATCCCTGTCCCAGTGGCATCACCATCCCCATTTCTGGCGCTGCCACCAGCCCTGTCGCCATCCGCATCCCTGTCCTCATCCCCATCACCTCCACCACCATCGTCCCTGTCCCCATCCCCATCATCATCCCCATCCCTTTCCTCACCCTCGTTCCCATCCCTCTCATCATCCCCATCCCTGTCCCCATTCCCAACTCCAAGCCCATTTCACCGTTCCCATCCTTGTCCTCATGCCCATGCCATCCCCAAACTCAGCCCCATCAACATCTCTCTCCCCATCCCTGTCCCTGTCACCACCCCCATCATCACCTTCATCCCTGGCCCCATCCCTATCCCTATCAGCAGCTCTTTCCCTCTCCCCATCCCCGTCTCCACCACTGTCCCTGAGGCTGCTCCAGCCGGGGCGGAGGCGGTGGCATCTCCTGCCCCCCAACACCCCCAGCTCCCCAGGGCACCCAGACCACCCTGCTCACCATCCCACCCCATCCCCATCCTGTCCTCATCGCCATCCCATCCCCACCCCATCCCCATCCTGTCCTCATCCCCATCCCATCTCATCCTCATCCCCATCCCCATCTCATCCCATCCTATCTCCATCCCCACCCCATCCCATGCAATGCCCATCCCATCCCATGCCATCCCCATCCCATCCCCACCCTGTCCCATGCCATCCCCATCCCATCTCATCCCATCCCATCCCATCTCATTCCATCCCATCCCATCCCATCCCATCCCATCCCATCCCATCCCATCCCATCCCATCCCATCCCCATCCCCATCTCATCCCATCCCATCCTATCTCCATCCCCACCCCATCCCCATCCCCATCCTGTCCTCATCGCCATTCCATCCCATCCCTTCCTCATCCCCATACACATCTCATCCCATCCCATCCCACCCCATCCCATCCTATCTCCATCCCCATCCCATCCCCACCCCGTCCCATGCCATCCCCATCCCATCTCATGCCATCCCATCCCACCCCGTCCCATTCCATCCCCATCCCCATCTCATCCCATCCCATCCCATCCCCATCCCCATCCCCATCCCCTTCCCCATCCCATCCCATCCTATCTTCATCCCCATCCCATCCCCACCCTGTCCAATGCCATCCCCATCACATCTCATCCCATCCCATCCCCATCCCATCCCATCCTATCTCCAGCCCCACCCCATCCCATCTCCATCCCCACCCCATCCCATGCCATCCTCATCCCATCCTTATTCCATCCCATCCCATCCCTCTTCCCACCAGCCCAGTGCAGGGGGGCAAAAGTTGGTCCGCTCCAGAAAACCCTGCTCCGGCTTCCAGGCGAAGCCTCGGCTGGGATTTTTAGACCGGAAAACGATCCCTTTCCCTTTTTTTAGACCCTCCACATCCATCGCCGCCCGCTGCAGCGAGGGGAGACGTGGCGTTTTGCGGGGAGCTGAGCGGAAAGGGATTTTGGGATGATTCGTGCATCAAGGATCTGGGAAAACTATCTCCAAAACTAGGATGCAAAATGCTGGGAAGATCATCCTGCTACCAGTAAATCCCAAAATTTCACAAAACCGGGGCGGGGGGGAGGGGTTGGGAGCGGTTTCCAACACAAGAGCGGTCAGCATCCCGTTTTTCCAGCGGCGCAGGGCCCCGCCACCATCCCCAAAATCCGCTCGGGCCCGCGGCCCCCCGGTCCTGGCAGAGCCACCGAGCTCCGGCATCTCCCGCAGGCTGCGGCTGCGGAGGAGGGACGCCAAATGCCAGAACATTTCTAATCATTAACGGCGGGTTTTGAGCCCGTTCCAGGCTCTGCGTTTTCCTTCTCCGGGCCCCTTCATCCCAGAAAACATCCCATCCTGGCGTGCGCGCGCGCGCGCGTGTGTGTGTGTGGGGGGGGGGGCGACGTGGAATATCGGGGTGACTCTTTTCCAGGTGCTCCAGCGCCTCTTGGATCCGAATGCCGATAAAATTTTGGAAGCGGGGGTTGGGGGCGGGGGGGGAACGGGCGCGGCGGGCGGGGGGGCGCGGGGTCCCGAGGGGTTTTTGGCTTTTTTTATTTTAAAAAAAAAAAA
Source organism: Larus michahellis (assembly GCF_964199755.1). NCBI lineage: Eukaryota > Metazoa > Chordata > Aves > Charadriiformes > Laridae > Larus > Larus michahellis. The sequence goes on from NC_133912.1 coordinate 1,057,843, forward strand.
AAAATCCTTTAAAAACAAGGCGAAAAAAAAAATAAGGAAAATTTGATATTGGAAAGGTGCCCTGGGCGGGCAGCGTTCCGGCTGCCGAAGCGGGAGCTGGCAGCCGGCGTTGGGGGGGGGGGGGGGTCATGGCGTAGCCGGTTGGCATCGGCCCCGCCAGCTTATCTTCGCCCCCTGCCCCCCCCCCCGCCCCCCAATCCCTCCTTCCTGTTTTTTCCCGGGGGATCCGCCGCCGTGGGCGAGCGATATGGGGACAAACAGGAATGGGGCGGGGTGGGGGGGGGGGGAATGGGGTGAACATGGGTGTCACACCCCCCCACCCCCCCAAAAAAAAATAAAAAAAGCAGCCAGTTTTGCCGCAAACCCCATCACTGGTTTTTTTGTTAATTATTTTTTCGACATTTTTAAACCATTTTGGGGGGGGGGGGGGGGGGGGGAAAACCTCACATTTCACCAGTTTGGATGGGATGGGGCGGGGCGCTCCCCAAAATTCCCGGGGATTTCGGTGCTTGGAGGGCGCGGGGGGGGGGAGGACAGAAGAGGAGCAATGTCACATCCCTCCCTCCGGCGGGGACACTACTCAATTTTTGACAAACCCCCCCCCCCCCAAGGGATGCAGGGGCCTAAATATAGAGCCTTAAAATATCATCTCGTGCTCAGCCCGGCCCCTAAACCCGGGTTTTTTTAGGGAAAAAGAAGTCCCAGGTGAGAATCGTTAATAACGGCGGGGACCTCATTAAGAAAAATTCTCATTAACAAAGCACCGCAGCGGGGCTGGCTGGCGGCGGGGGGGGGACGGGAGATCATCGCCCGCTCCCCAGAGGAGGGCAGGAGCCTGGTGGGGAAATTGAGGTGGTTTTTGGGTTTTTGGTTTGTTTTTTTTTTTTTTTTTTTTTTTTTGAGTCATCCCACCCCAATTTGGGTTTTTTTTTGGGGGGGGATTTGGAGCAGGTCCCCGGGGCGGGGGGGGGGTGGCCCTTTTCCAGAGGGTTACGGGGGCGTGCGTCCCCCCTTTCCCCCCGGGGATCCGTTCCTCTCTGCTGCATCCCCAGGGAGGATTTTTGGGGAGGAATTTTGGTGGTTTGGTGCTGGCAGCTCCCCCCCCCCCCCCCCCCCCCCCGCCTCCGGCCCCGGATGCTTTTTTGGGCTCAAACAGCCCGGTTTTGGGTGCGGGCGCTGTGTCCCTTACCGTGCCCGTGCTCCCCGTCTTCTCCTCCTTCTCCTTGTCCTCTTTCTCCTCGTCCTGCGGGAAAAGCAGGAAAAATGTGAAATTGAGGTGGCAGAGGATGAGGGTGGGGGGCACCGGAGGGGGGGGGGGGGGGGTCCCGGCCCTTCCCCCCCCGGGCACCCCAAATTCTCCAGGGGGGGTCGGTGGCGGGGGGTGGAGCCCACCTGGACGGGGGGCTGAGGGAGAAGGTGGTCCTGCTGCCGGGCTTCCCGCGCCTCCGGGTCGGCTGAGCTGCCTGGGGGAAGAGGAGGAGGGTGCCAGGTGGGATGGGCGCACGGGGCCTGACACCCCGGGGACGGGCACACGGGGCAGGCCTGACACCCTGGGGATGGGCACATGGGGCCTCTCACCCCAGGGATGGGCACGTGGAGCCTAAGACCCCGGGGACGGGCACGTGGGGCAGCCCTGACACCCTGGGGATGGGCAGACGGGGCAGGGTGGATGGCACGAGGGATGGGCAAGGTGCCAAGTCCCCTAGGAGGGCCAGGGGACAGGCACAACGCCACGGGTGATGGGCAGACACAACGCCATGGGTGATGGGCACACACAACGCCATGGGTGATGGGCACACGGGGTAGGCCTGACACCCTGGGTGATGGGCACAGGGGGGGCAGGCCTGATGCCCTGGGTGATGGGCACACAGGGCAGGCACGACGCCTGGGGTGATGGGCACATGGGGCAGGAGTGACGCCATGAGCAATGGGCATGTAGGGCAGGCACAATGCCCTGGGCGATGGGGACACAGGGCAGGCCTGATGCCCTGGGCGATGGGCACAGGGGGCAGGAGTGATGCCATGAGCAATGGGCACACGGGCAAGCCTGATGCCTGGCGTGATGGGCATATGGGGCAGGTACAACACCCGGGGTGATGGGCACACGGGGCAGGCCTGATGCCCTGGGTGATGGGCACACGGGGCAGGCACAACGCCTGGGGTGATGGGCGCATGGGGCAGGCCTGACACCCTGAGTGATGGGCACAAGGTAAAGGTCTGACACCCTGGGTGATGGGCACACGAGACAGGCCTGATGCTCTGGGCAACGAGCACATGGGGAAGGCATGACTCCATGGCTGATGGGCGCATGGGGCAGGCCTGATGCCCTGGGTGATGGACGCATGGGCAGACATGATGTCATGGGCAATGGGCACATGGGGCAGGCCTGACACCCAGGGTGATGGGCACAAGGTGAAGGTCTGACACCAGGGGCAATGGGCGCATGGGGCAGGGACTACGTCATGGGTGATGGGCACACGGGCAGGCCTGATGCCCGGCACATGTGGCAGCAATGATGCCACACAGGATGGGCAGGCAATGCAGTGTGGGACAGGGGATGGAAGCGCAGGGCTGGGCACTGCCGGGCCGGGACAACTCACCCTCTCTCTGCTCCAGCAGCTTTTGGAAGTGCTGAGCGGCGAAAGCCACCACATCGGCGGGCTGTGCCCGCAGCACCTCCCATGCCAACCCCTCCAGGAGGTTTTGGAAGCCGTCGGGCAGCCGTAGAGTGATGTTGGAGAAGGGGGTGGACATGGCCGCCTCTCCCGGGCCCCCTGCCGCGGTACAACCCGGGTCAGAGAGGTCCCGACCGGGCGGCGGGGGAGAGCGGGAGGCGGCGGGATTCGAACCCTCGGCTCCGAGGTGGAGCGCAGCGCCGCCGCCAGGGGGCGCTCCCCTCCCCGCCCGCCGCGCCTGCGCACAGCCCGCCTCCCCACGGCGCGTGCCCGGCGGCCTCCCGGGCGGGGCGGGGCCAGCGGCCGCGGAGGGCCCGGCTCCCCCCTCTCTACCCCGGTTCCCCCCCCGGTTCCCCCCCCGGTTCCTCCCCGGTTCCCCGGATCCCCCCGCTGCCCCTCGATCCCTCCCGGCCCCCCTCGGCCCCCTCCCCTCGTCGCCGGCCCCCCCCCACCCGGCCAGGCCGCGCCGGCGCCGTTGGCTGTGGTGAGGACGCTGTCGCTTAGCAACCGCCCCCCCTCCCCGTGCCAGGCCACGCCCCCGGCGCTGCACACGCCCCCGGCGCTGCACACGCCCCCGGCGCTGCACACGCCCCCTCTGGGCTGGGGTGGGCGGGGGCCGTGCCCTCAGGCCCCGCGTCGCCCCCGGGATGGCGGCCTGGGTGTTGCTGGCGCTGGCTCCGGTGGCCGCAGGTAAAGGGCTGGGGGGGGGTTGGACCCCCCGGGACCCTCTTCGGGGACCTGCGCACACCCCGGCCCCGCCGTGGTGCCCTTGGTACCCGCCCCCAGCCGTGCCATGATGCCCTTAGTACCCACCCCGGCCCTGCTTCAGGGCCCTGGGTACCCCCCCAGCCCTGATTCGGGGCCCTCGGCACCCCCTGGCCTCACCGTGATGCCCTTGGTACCCGCCCAACCCAGCTTTGATGTCCTCGCCCCCGCCCCCCCACCTTGCATCGGGGCCCTTGGCACCCCCTTAGCCCAGCTTTGATGCCTTTGACACCCCCCCAGAGCCCCGCTTCGGGGCCCCTTGCACCCACCCGCCCTGTTTCGGCACCCTTCATACCCACCCCGAGCCCAGCCTTGGTGCCCTTGGCACACCCGGACCCTGCTACGCTGCCCCTTGCACCCCCCTGCCCCACTTCGAAACCCTTGGCACCCCCCTGAGACCCACTTCTATGCCCTTTGCACACCCCAAGCCCTGCTTTGGGGCCCTTGGCATCCCCTAAACCCCACGTTGATGCCCTTGGTACCCCCCCCAGACCCGCTTCAATGCCTTTGGCACCACCCTGAGCCCTCCTTCAGGGCCCTTGGCACCCCCCAGCCCTTTTGTAATGCCCATGGTACCCCCGCAGCCCCACTTCGATGCCCTTTGCACCCTCCTATCCCCATTTCAATGCCGTTGACACCCCTCCAGCCCCTCTTCGATGCCCTTATCGCCCCCTCAGCCTCTCTTCGACACCCTTGGAACCCCCCCCAGACCCTCTTTGATGCCCTTGGCACCCCTTCAGCCCCCCTTCGACAGCCTTGGCATGTCGCTGCCGCCGTGGGACGATGCTTTACGTAAGGCGGGAGTCGCATGCGGCTCCTCGGCGGCGTCTCGTGGGCTCTCCTCCCTTCCCTCCTCCCAGCCGCTTTTTATAGCCTCCAGTCCCTTCCCCGGCGTCTCGGGGTTTATTTTTTATTTTTTTTCTTCTCCTCCGACTCGTTTTTTTTTTATGTAACTCGTCCTTCCCGGAGCCTCGTCGCATGAGACGGTGGGAAGCAGCGCTGTGGCTGATTTCAGAGAGGCTGAGGACGTCGTTTCTTTCCTTCATTAAAGCCAGCCTGGGACGAGCTGCGGAGGGGAGCCCCGGTTTGATGGCTACGACGGGGCTCACTGCTCCCATCACCTCTCCGTGCCCTGCAAATGTGGCCCCGACCCCCCTTCCCAGTGTGGTTTTAGTTTCGCACCTCAAAAAATGGGGCTTCTGAGGGTGCCGGGGCCAAGACCTCTGCTCCCCTCCCTGCTGAAGGCGCCTTTGCCCGGTGTTTCCCATCCAACTGCTCGCCAAACTTTTTTTGCAAGGGGAAAAAAAAAAAATAAAATGTCAGAACATATTTATTAGCCCAAGGCTGGGCTGGCGGAGACGCTCCCGTATGGTTTTTAGAAGAAATTTTTACTGAAAGCTGTATCCAAACTGTGTGACACAAGCTCCTGTGCTTTGGGAGGTGACTTCCTTCTCCTGGGGACTTTAAATCCTGACGCTTCCACAGTTCCTCGGTGCTTTTAACCACCTTAAGGTTGAGCAGGAGTGAAGGAAGCTACAACAAAGCGGGACCTGAAATAATGTGTATTTAAGAGAAGTTGCTTTTGGCCTCTTGGAGGTGACGTTTGCGCTCTCTGTTGATCCCAGGGGCGACGCTTGGCTTCGCGTCCTACTATGGCGACCACATGGTGCTGCAGAAGGAGCCGGCGGGGGCCGTGGTGTGGGGCTACGGGGAGCCGGGGGCCACCGTGACCGTGGTCCTCTCCGAGGACAGTGGCCTCATCGTCATGAAGAAGACGGTGCGAGTTAAAGGTCGGTCCTGGTTCCAAACTGGCCAACCGGGGCCGGTGGTTTTGGTGGCCGAGATGCCAAACCGGACCTGCTTGTCGGGTGGGGTTGCAGAGGTGACAGTGACATCTCCAGCTCCTGCAGGCCTGGGGCTGTGCTTTCCCCTTCTCCAGGAGATCTGGGGTGGGGGGGTTCAGCCATCCCCCTCCCCGCCAACGCCGGCCTTTGCTCAATTCGGTTTCCTACCAGCGGGACGCGGGAGCCGAGCTGCCGCGGGGGTGGGTGGCACGGCGTGGGTTGGAGCCGAGTGCTGAGGCTGCGGAGGGGAGCCGGGGAGCGGGGGGGGACGGACTGAGCTCTTCTCCCTGTCAAAACCATCTCCGGGGAAATCTCTTGGCTGCTTTTTTGATGTATCCCCCACCTCGGAGGATCTCGAAGCCCTGAAGGACATCGCCTCGAGGCTGGGGGGGGCTTGGAGGCACCTCAGATCTCAGTTGGTGGCCTCGTTCCCTGCCTAGTGATTCGGGGGGCTGCTGCTCACCTTTTTGGGGGTGAAACTGCTGCCTAAAGGGCTCCTCCATGGGCTGGAGAACCCGGAGGCGTCTTGTGAGAGAGCAGCGATCTGCCGCTACCGGGAGATCTGCAGGATCCAGCCCCAGCCGGGCCAGAAAATCCACACTAAATTCCAGCAGAATATCTTTACGCCTCGATTCGGCGCCTCTAAAATTAGCTGGAGACATCTCGGTGTCACACACACCAAGCTGCTCCTGTAATCCCGGTTCCTCCCAGCAGCTTCTGCTCTGACACACATTTGTCTTCGAGATTTTCTTTTTAACCCCTAAGATCCTGCAGGAGCAAAGACGCTGGGATGGCAGGGAGCTTCCAAAATCCGTTTCCCCAGCCCAGCTCCACGGTGGGGAAGCTTTCCCTCGCTGCCCGTCCATCCCCACTGGTTGCTGGCCACTCATCCCACCGCTTTGTGAAGGTCTTGAGGTCTTCGTTGGGATCGTGAAAGATAAGCACCATCTTCTTCCAGGACCTTCTGGGACATGGACAACTGTCCTGGACCCTATGGATCGGGGCGGTCCCTACGCGCTGACAGCCGGGCAAGGCTCGGAGAACGTGACGCTGCGGGACGTCTACTTTGGAGACGTCTGGCTTTGCAGCGGGCAGAGCAACATGGCGATGACAGTCTTGCAGGTAAGCACAGCCCAATCCCGCCGGCTCGGGCAGGGATCAGGCAGGGATGGAAGCGCCTCGCGCACTCCCGACCCTTCCCTAGATCGCCAACGCCACCCGGGAGCTCGCCGACGCCGCTCGCTACCCCTACGTCCGCGTCTTCGCCGTGGCACCCGCCCGCTCTGACGTGGAGCTGGAGGACCTGGAGCGCATCGACTTGCCGTGGTCCATCCCGACGGCCGGTGAGTGCAACGTGCCTCCAAAAATAAAAGCCTGGAAATGGCAGTTTTCCCCCCCCCCTCCCTTTTTTTCCCCTTTGCAGCTCACCGTTTCTTGAACAGAAAACCTGGGCCATGGGAATTTCTCCTACTTCTCGGCCGTCTGCTGGCTGTTGGGGCGTTACCTCTACGAGGCTCTGGGGTACCCCGTCGGGCTGGTGGAGGCGGCCTGGGGAGGCACCCCCATTGAAGCCTGGTCTTCTCGAAGGGCTCTGCGGGCCTGCGGGCTCCCGGAGGACGCGGGGAGGTGAGAGAAGTGGTGGAAACACCTCCCGCCCCGCGTCACGTGGCTTTTTGGGGGCATCCTCACCCCCTTCCCACCCCACCGCCTCTCCCAGAGTCCCATTGTCCCCTCCATGCATCGTTTCGCCCGCTCTGGGTAAAATCCCCTCCTGTGCCGAGAACGTAAGGCACATCTCGGGGGTGGCAGGGGAAAGACGGGGACTGCGGGGCTCCCCATTTTGGGCAGCGTTTGCTTTGCCCCTGCGAGCTTTGCTCCTGGAGCTCCAGCTTGCATTTTGCACTCCCTTAAGCCCAGCTTTGGCCTCCGGCATCTCCCAGCACCGCCGTCTCTCCGGCCCGCAAACACCCTCCGTGCTCTGGAACGCCATGATCCACCCGCTGCTCAACATGACGCTGCAGGGTGTCGCTTGGTACCAGGGTAAGCCCCCTCCCCAATTTTTTGCGCCCCCGCCCCCCTCCAGCACGGAGCAGCTCCCCGCTGTCCCACCCACCCTTCTCTTTTGGTGCCAGGTGAGGCCAACACCTTCCTGCACACGGACCTGTACAACTGCACCTTCCCCGCGCTCATCGCCGACTGGCGCCGGGCTTTCCATGCCGGATCGGCCGGGCAGACGCAGCCACTCCTCCCCTTCGGCTTCGTGCAGGTGAGGGGGGGACAAAGGGCAGGACCCCCACCCTGCCATGGTGTTCAGAGAGGTTTTATCCATCTTTTTGTACTGCCAAGCCAATGGGAGGGAGAGGATGCTGTAAACACACGGACAAATCCTTCCGGGGTGCTGAATCCTGGGCAGGGACCGCAGCGGCTGGTTTTGGGAGCAATGCCTGCTCCGCTTCCCCGGTTCCACCCCTTTCTCTGCCTTGCAGTTGTCCACCTATCGCCGGCAGAGCCCGGACGACAGCTTCGCCCGCCTCCGCTGGCACCAAACGGCTGATCTGGGGGTTGTCCCCAACGCCAGGATGCCCGGCACCTTCATGGCCGTGGCCATGGATCTGTGCGATGAGCGCTCGCCCTACGGCAGGCGAGTCCCGGGCGGTGGGGACACGCAGGGACGAAGCTACTGGCTACCAACCCCACGCCTCCCTCCTCTTCCTCGGCAGCATCCACCCCCGGGACAAGCAGAACGTGGCCCACCGGCTGCAGCTGGGCGCCAGGGCTGTGGCGTATGGGGAGAAAGACCTGGTTTTCCAGGGGCCGTATCCCACCCGGGCCGTCCTGGAGGTGACCAGGGGTCTGCTGAACCTCACTTACAGCCAGGAGCTCGTCTGCCGTCAGAGGGACACGCGGGCGTTTGAGGTGAGGGTTGTGGGGAGGGGGGGAAAGCTTCCCCCCAGGGCTGGAAGAGGGAAGCCCACCTTGATGGAGGTTTCTCCCCTACCCAGGTCTGCTGCTCCACACCCTGCGGGTGGCTGCCGGCACCCGTGGTGGCGGTGGGGTCCCGCACGGTGACGCTGGCCCTGGCTGGCTGCGGGACGCTGGTGCTGGCCCTGCGCTACGCCTGGGCCGAGTGGCCCTGCGAGTACCAGTCCTGCGCCCTCTACAACACCAGGGGGCTGCCCGCGCCCCCCTTCCTCCTGGACGCCCTGCCCGTAGGGAAAATCCCGGGGCGCTCCGAACCCGCCGGAGGGAGAGAGCTGCATCTCCTCCCCAGCTCCGGCTTCTCCGGGGGGATTTAGGCGAGGGAACGGCGGAGGGAGCTCAGACCTTTCGCAAAGCAGCGCGGGGCTGCTGGCATCGTGCCTTTCCGATTCGGGGAGGCGGCTGGCTTGATTACTGTCTTACTAATTAAACACTTTCCTGCTCCTCTTTGGCCCGAAGTCAAGGCTGCAGGGGGGAAAAAAACCCATAATAATAAAGCAAGCCAATTTCAAATGAAATTTATGAAAAGTTATGTTAAGACCTGACCCCCGTTGGCGGGGTGGTGGCAGGATGCAGGGACCAGCCTCCCCCCTCGGTGGGGTGGGGATGGGGAGGGAGAACCTCTGCCAACAAAAACCACCCCACAACCAAAGGCTAAGGCTGGGGCTGGGAGGGGGGAGCTGCAGAGGGGGCGTTGCTTGGTGGCCTTCCGTCTCCCTGCGCTAATAAATAGGTCATAACCCAGCTCGTTTTATTCTTGGGTCCTTTTTTTCCCCTTCGGAGGAGCATCCCTTAGTCCTCCGTTCCCCGGCTCCTGCCACATCAGCAGGGAGATTTGTGTGGAAGAAGAGGTGCGGTGTGACACCCAGCGCACAGAATAAGAGGGCTGAGAGGGTCTGTGCGCACAAAAAAATGACTGTTGAGCCTTTTTGGTTTTTTTCCCCTGGAAAATCGTACGTAAAGAAGGGGAACCCCGAACGCGGGAAGAGCTCAGCCCGGCCGCCACTGTCGCGTTACAGACGTCACCCCACCAGGCTGTATCAAAACCAGAGTTTAATGCACTCGAGCGACCGCTGACAGGAAGGAATTGGATCAAACTGGATCCCAGTAGACCAACTGGGCAGGTCCCGAAGGGTCAGGCAGAGCCGAGCGAGTCCCGGGAGGCTTTTCCCATCGCCTGCACTCCAGGCTTCGCTTCTGGGCAAGGGGGAGAAGAAAAGGAGGAAGTTAATTGACTGGGCAATCGTAAACTGGAATCTTGGGCTTTCTCCGCCAGCGTGCGACTAGCCCGAGAGCCAGTTGTGCTAGCCCTGTGGTTGCCATGCCAACCAGGATGCTAAATACAGCTCAATCTGGGTGTTTTTGTTAAAAACCACAGCCCTCAGACTGGATGCAGGGCCGGGAAAGGAGCCCAGGCGGCCTGGCTCCCACCCTGCCAGGTCGAGGATCCCCGTGAGACCACATCGTTGCCAGCAGCCCCCCCAGGATGTAAAGCTCCCCGCTCCCAGCAGGCTGCACTGCTCTCTCTGCCAAAAACGGGGACCCCCCCCCGGCCCCCCGGTTTGCCCAGAGCTTGGATTTGAGCCGCGAGCTCTCCGCTTTCCGTTCCTATAGCAACTCCTGCCCACGCGTGGGCTCGCAGTAGCATCACATCCCGCCTGCCAGAACCCATCCCCGGCTGCAAACGGAGCCGTCGGCCCCCCCCGGCAGCCCCCCAACTCTCCCCAAAAAAACCCCTCAAGGTCTCGGCAAAGGGTTTAGGGCCACGCTGGATGGATCCAGCCTCACCGGGTGGGATCTGGCTGCGGAGGAGCCAAGAGGAGAGCGAAGAAGTCTTCTCTACTGAAAAAGCCTACCTAGAGCCCCGCCGTTGGGGAGGGACACGCTGCCGTCGGCCTCGGGGGGTTTGGGCTTGGTGGTCTCCAGCCCGGCCAGCAGCGTCATGAAGTCGATGACGGTGTCGATGTCCTCCTTGTTGGCGGTGGCTTCCCTCAAGGCACTGACGGCGTTGAGGCGGCTGAAGGAGGTCAGCTCGGAGATGTTGGCCCGGAGGAAGAGGAGGATGACGTTGAGGTCGTTGACGGGGCAGGTGAGCATCTTGCGGCTGAGGAGGTCAAAGGCGGGCAGCATCTCGTAGACGGAGAGCAGCCCCTTGTCCCACTGGCAGAGCTGCAGGGCATTGTAGATGACGACGGGCATGAGGAGGACGTAGACGCCACCGACCGAGAGGCTGATGAGCTGGAAGACGGAGAAGAAGACCAGCTTGCAGGGGATGAGCGGCGGGATGTGGGGCTCCTCCTGGAGCAGCCCCGTTTTGATGGAGCAGCTGAACTCGTCCTGGAAGAAGATGTTGAGGTGGAGGAAGACCAGGTAGAGGCAGGTGGCAGCCAAGAACAAGAGCAGCAGCAGGTTCCTCAGGATGTAGATGAACACCAGGGAGTGGGCGTGCTGCTTGCAGGTGAGGTAACGCTCCAGCAACGGGAACTCAAAATACCTCTCCCGGCGGGCCCTGGGGGCAGAGGGGACACAGCGAGGACTTAGAGCCACCCCCCCGAAATTGAGTCACTTCGCCAAAGTCCATCCTGAATGTGGCCGCAGCCACACCACGTGGAGGGACTTGGGAAGAATGCGGTGACCAGTCGAGGCCACCCAGAGGTCTCACCTCTCGTATTCCTCCCAGAATCGCTCCGGCTCGGCGCTGGCCTGCTGGACCTTCCTCATGTGCTGCACCAGGCGCACGGAGCGGTTGTAGGATTTGTCCAGCTCGTCGATGATGAAGAGGAGGTCGGAGTGGAGGGCGGGGGCGGCCGCGTAACGCCACAGCAGGTAGGGCAGGTACATGAGCACCGCCACCACCAGCAGCGAGTAGGGGAAGACCTGAGCAAAGGGGACGAGCGGGCGTTGCGCGGGTGCCGAGTTGCTTCACCTCTGCTGCGCACCCAGGCGGGACCTGAGGGCACCCGGAGGCGAGCTTGACCCATACCTTGAGAGCCCAGAGGGACTTGGTGACAGCGTGTCCCTCGGTGTCGAAGCCGTGGTGGAGGAGGGAGTCCCAGCAAGCCGTGTCCACGTAGGCGGACTGCTTCCCCGTGAAGTTGGTGGGCGAGAAGCAGCTGATCTGCGAGCCTAGGGTGAGAAGGGGGAACCTCAGCCAAGGAGGTCCAGCGAGCACGGGCGAGCACTCCGCGGCCAGGTGCTGAGGCGTTGCAGGAGGGTGACTACATCTAAGGCATCGCTTTGAATTAAAAAGGCCTTTTTCGCAGTCATTTTGTAGCTGTGCTTCCCCACCACTGTGTTTTCCGGCCGGGACTTTTCCATTGTTTCCCAAACACAAACCCTTTGAACACGACAGGGGAATTAGAGACCGGCCAGAAACCGAAGTCAAACCAAATCCCCAGGGGCAGCAGTGGGACGTTGGCTGAGGCCAGATTTAGCCTGAGGCCACGACGCAGCATCAATGCAACCCTCTGTGCTGCCCAGCAAACCCCAGCGGGACGTATTCCCTCAGCCGCCCTGCTGGCACCCTCCTCCTCCTCCTCGGAAACAACCCTGCGGCTCCCAAAGGTGCTGGAGGCAAGCAGCCGAGGCAGGGCATCGATTCACCGCCGGTCCTGGGGTTTAGCAAGGCCATTCCTGGGCTTTCCCAGCGATCAATAATCCATTAAAACCAATCAATAAATATCCCTGAGGCAGAACGGTTCCTAAAATGGGGTTTCCAGGCTGCCCCGCCTTCGACCATGACCACAAGGGTTTTGCAGCCGTAGCCGAAAAGCCACCAGCAATCGCCTGCAACCCGAATATCCCTGTTGCAAAAGCTGCGACTCACCGGCGGAGAACTCCCGGGCGAAAGCCAGCGAGACGAGGAAGAGGGGCAGCCCCACGGTGACGAACTTCAGCAGGCGATCACTCGGCAGCTCCAACCGCAGGCCCTTGGCTCGGGAACCGCCGGGATCTGGGAGGAGAGCGTCGGAGAGCATGTACTCGGCGGCCGTGTGCGAGAGGGACATTTTTCTATCGAGGAAGAGGAGACAACGGCGACTGCTGCTGCTGCCCGGGGGCTCTGGTGTCGTCTGAGGCGTGACCAGCTCGAGAAGCAACTTTGTAGGGCTGGAGGCATCGCTTGCCAAGCGCTCCCTACCAGGCGGCTGTAAATGACAGCTTAAATGGTGCGTTAAATCAACTGGTAATTACAGGGGGAAGCCTTTTCGCAAATAGCACGCCCCAAAATAGACAAAAAAAACCCCAAAACAAACCAGCAGCCACGGCACCGGGCTGGGAAGGCAGCATTCCTCCCCAGCCACAGCCGCTCCCCGGCTCCTCGTGGTTTTACGTCCCTCTCTCATAAGCAGAGGTATTTCTGGTGGTGTGTTCGAGGGGCGTGGGGCTCCCTTGGCAATTTTCGCCCCGCGTGAGGAGCGGGGAGGCAGGGGACAGGGCATTACCCCACCGAGAGTCAGGTACACGGTGGCCCCGTTGGGTACAAAGAGCCCATTCCTGCACCCAAACCAGCCGGAGGGGCTGGAGAAAGTCCTGCCGCCAGCCCCGAGCTTTTGGGGACAGGCCAAGAGACACCGAATGCTGGCGGCTGCGATTTTGAGGCAGAACATCAGCTGCGGTTCCCCAGTTTTTCAGTCTCGCCCCTCACCCCGCTCTCGGGACACGGGGGAAGGAACCTGGCTCCAAGGAAAGCTCCCGAGGGAGAGGGATCCCAATAATGGGATCCAGAATAAGCAATAGGGAAATTGGAAGGAGCCGCGGGATGAAGTTTCTCCTGGCAGTGTAGTCGCTCCCCAAAAACCCACGCTGACACTGCTGGCAGCGCGGAGCGGAGGGAGTCCCGCAGCTGCTTGGCCAAGCTGAGCGGAGGAACTCCACGTGCAGTCTCTCGGCGCAGCACAAAAACCCCACAGCCGCTGCCAAATTGCACTTTCGATGGATTTTTCGAAGGAAGGGAGTCTCCAAATTTGAGCGCGGAGTGCCAGGATACGATGGAGAGACTGCTGAACAGCTCTGGAGGGGCGAGCGATGGCCCTCAAACCGGGAGGGACTGCACCCAGGCGGGCTCAAACCTGCCCAGGGACCGAGATCCGCCTGAGCACAGAGAGACACCAACCCTTCACCTCAGCGGGAACTGGATCTTTTATTGCTCAGAGACAAGTTCAAAACACGGAGCGGGCAAAACCCAGTTCCTACACAGCCCCATTTGTCCGAACAAGAGGTTCTTCAGCACGCCCAACCACTCTTCTGCACCAAATCGGGGCAGGAAGCACACGCAGGTACCTGGTTTGAAGCCAGCAACGCCAGTACCGACACAGGAGGTCTCTGGCAAGCGGCAGAGACCGCGGACTTCATCGCACCGCCGGCTCCAAGGCGGACGCCGCCGCGGAGCAGCCAGACCCACCGCTGCCATGCGCTGGAGGCGCAGAGATAGACGGTCCTGCCTCGTTACTCGTTAGCAACATCCAGGTCCAGCTTCTTCAGAGTCTTTTGGAAGAAGAGGGGCGGCTTGCAGACGAGGTCTATCCGCCGGCCCAGGGGCAAGGAGAGCCGGTGGGCGTGGAGGTGGAGGGGGAGGTGGCGAGCCTTGCTCTGCTCCAGCTTTAGCCTCTTCAAGGTGATTTCAGGAAGCTTCTGCCGAGAGGACAGAAAACGTCCCTTCCACAACCCCATCTCTTCAGCCGGGCTTTGAAAACCCTGGCCCAGGGGGAGCTGGGGGACACAAAGGGGCCACCCAGCCTTGGATCCTCACCCCTGACACAGGACCTGCCTTACCTGGGGTGCCAGCTTACTCCAGTGCGAATACTTGTGATCCCCCAGGACGGGGCACCCCAACCCGTAGGCCAGGTGAACCCGGATCTGGTGCTTCACCCCTGAGGAGGGAAGGCAAAGAAGAGAAACATGACAACCAGTCGCACCAGGCTCCCACACCCAAAATCACCAGCAGGCGGAGAGCGGCCTGGCAGCAAACCATCGTCCCGGGGCGGCTCATTCCCAGAACCTTGGCCCGAAAAAGGATTTCGGTCGTGTCTAACGACGCGTTCCCTCTTCCAGCACTGGTCTTGGCTGCCGAGTTGCACAGAAAGCGGATCCAGCGGCCAACACAACCCCGGGAACACCTGGCCAGGCCTCACCCGTGATGGGCTGGAGCTCCAGCAGCGAGCAGGCGGAGGAGCTAGCCAGACGGCGGTACCGCGTCACGGCGCTTTCAGCATTGCGGTTCTTGCGGATTTTCACCACCTTCCCATCCTCCGAAGACAGGCGATAGTTGGGGGCCAGCGTCATCTGAACGGCAGCGAGAGGGTGAGCCCGCCGGAAGGCAGGAGGGGGGTTCTGGAGAACGCGAGGCCAAAACGGTGGCCCAGAGGACACGCGGCTCACCTTGTAGTGCAACTGGTGGCTCTGCACCTCCTTCTCCACAATGGGGATCTCCACGATGCCCTCAGCGGGGTCTGGGTCCCCCAGGCTAATTGCCCTGGGGAGGAAAACCAGAGGTCTGCGGGGCATCGTGCCAGCAGGAAGGGAACCCTCCCCTCATCCCCTTTCCCTGCAACCCATCCCCATAAAAAGACGCTCGAGGGAAGATAAGCCAACACCCACCACTTCCACAAAGCTCCACTCCCTGGTGACTGTCCCTTCACCCCTTCTTCAAATTCTGTGGGCCCTTCAAAGCCTCTTCTCCTCCTCCTAAACCCTTCCTACCAGTAGATCTTCTCCACCTGACGAGTTTTGAAGAGAAGACGGATCCTCTCCGCCACCTCCTTGTTCCGCGCCAGCACCATCACGCCCGTGGTCTCTTTGTCCAGCCGGTGGCAGAGGTGGAGGGGTTCGGCTTTCATGTTCTCCAACATCTTGGCCAAAATCGGCAACACGTCAGCAATAGAATTCTTGATCCCAGGGCCACCTGCATAACGCACAGACTAGGAAATCAGGGGAGACTTTCATGTCCCCCAAAATGTGAGATGAAGGCTGTGATCTAAAGGTGACAAACTCCCACGTCCCTCCCTGGGAAGGAAAACCTCAGCACAGGGAAGACAGAGACATCATCTATCTCGATATGGGCAAAGCACAAGAGACTGCCCCGCGCAACATCCTTGCCTCTAAATTGGAGAGACACGGATTTGACCGATGGACCACTGGGTGGATAAGGAACTGGCTGGATGGCCGCGCTCAAAGGGTTGTGGTCAACGGCTCAATGTCCAAGTGGCGACCCGTGACAAGCGGCGTTCCTCAGGGGTAGGTACTGGGACTGGTGCTGTTTATTGTCTTTGTTGGTGACACGGCCAGTGGGATTGAGGGCACCTTGCTGATGGCACCAAGCTGTGTGGTGCAGCAATGTGCTGGAGGGAAGGGATGCCATCCAGAGGGACCTGGACAGGCTGGAGAGGCGGGCCTGTGCCAAGCTCATGAAGTTCAACCAGGCCAAGGGCAAGGTCCTGCATGTGGGTTGGAGCAATTCCAAGCACAAATCCAGGCTGGGCAAAGAATGGCTGGAGAGCAGCCCTGAGGAGAAAGACTTGGGGGTGCAAGGGTGGACAAGAAGCTCAACACTCCCCGGCAACGTGCACTGGGAACCTAGAAACCCCCCCGCAGCCTGGGCTGCATCCCCAGCAGCGTGGGCAGCAGGGCGAGGGGGGGGATTCTGCCCCTCTGCTCCGCTCGGGGGAGACCCCCCTGCAGCGCTGCCTCCAGCGCTGGGGCCACCAACAGCAGAAGGACACGGAGCTGTTGGAGCGGGGCCAGAGGAGGCCCCGGAGATGCTGGGAGGGCTGGAGCCCCTCTGCTGGGAGGACGGGCTGAGAGAGCTGGGGGGGGTCAGCCTGGAGAAGAGAAGGCGCCGGGGAGACCTTCCAGCCCCTTCCAGTCCCTCAAGGGGCTCCAGGAAAGCTGGGGAGGGACTCTGGAGCAGGGAGGGGAGCCATGGGATGAGGGGGAATGGTTTTAAACCGGAAAAGGGGAGATTAAGATGAGATAGTGGGAAGAAATTCTTGGCTGTGAGGGTGGTGAGCCCCTGGCCCAGGTTGCCCAGAGAAGCCGTGGCTGCCCCATCCCTGGAGGGGTTCAAGGCCAGGTTGGACGGGGCTTGGAGGAACCTGGGCTGGTGGGAGGTGTCCCTGCCCAGGGCAGGGAGGTGGAACAAGATGATCTTTAAGGTCCCTCCCAGCTCTAATCGTTCTATGGTTCTCTGATCCCCCATCACCACCATGGAGCCGTTTCCATTTCCCCCTCTGTGGCACGGCTGGCTTTCCCTCACCGTGCACGGGGAGGCCGTAGGGTTTGTTGATGGCCACGATCTCCTCGTCCTGGTACAGGGTCCCCTGCTTGAGCACTTTGGCCAGGACGTTGGGGTGAACCTGCTGCAGCCGCTTGCTCAGGGCGGCCAGCTCCCGCACCCGCCTCTGCGCTGGGTCCCCGGGCCTCTGCGGAGAGAACCAAACCGGTGGAAAAAGAGGAAGAGGAGGAGGAGGAGGAGGAGGAGGAGGAGGAGGAACGGCGCGGGGAGAACGCAAACCGAGCGGGCCGAGAGCCGCCATGTGTGCCCGCCGGGGGGGGGAGGCGCGGTGCACGCCGGGAGTTGTAGTCCAGCGCCTCAGGGCCCGCCATGGCGGCCCACTCTCACCTCTCGCTTCTCCCCCTGGCTCCTCTGCGCCCGCAGCCGCTCCGCCAGCTCCTCGGCTCGCAGGCCCTGCTCCGCCGCCCCTCGGCCGCCGCCGGCGGTGCTCACCGCCCGGGCTAGGCCCGCCGCGGCCCGCCACCACCGCCCGCCGCCGCTCGCCGCCGCCATCTTCCTCCTTCTGTCCCCTCCTCCCCTTCCTGGCCAATGGCGGCGGCGCGGAGGCGGTGCTTCGGCCCGCGCGCCCAATCGCAAAGGGCCGGCCAGCCGAGCGACAGCCGCAACGTCCAATGGCGACGGGGCGAGGGGCGGGACCGCCCAGTGGTTTAAACAGCGGCGACGGTTGGCGGCCGGTAACGGTCGCGGCGGGAGGACGGGAGCGGCCGGGCCCTGTCAGGTACCGGGGGGGAAACGTATGAACCCTGTTAGGGACTGGAGGACCCTGTCGGGTACCGGGGGGGGGCGCGTGGGTTTCGCGGGGAGGCCGAGCAGGCGGGTGGGCCCCGGCTGCCTCAGCCCAGTATATCCCAGTACATCCCAGTATATCCCAGTACATCCCAGTACAGCCTCAGCGCTGCCCCCGCAGCGGGGCAGGCGGCTCTGAGGGGGCCGAGACACCCCCCCATCCCCTCCCAGACCGGCACGCAGCAGCACTCCACAAGTTTTCTTAAAATTTATAAAAATAGCAGTGGAAAACTGCATTACTTTTTTTTTTTTTTTTTTCCCCTCAATTAATAAAAAAATAAGCGAAGCAGCCACCTGCCCTCCTCCTGCTGAGGTGACCCGTCACTCGACGTCCACGCAGACCCGCTTGGGGGGCTGCTGGGTGGCACTGCCGTTCCCTGGGGCATGGCGGCGGTGGCCCCCCTTGGTCTCAGGGAGCTGCTTGTCCTCATCCTTGTCCCTGTCCCCCGCTGGCTCCAGGCCCTGGGGGGGTTCGATGCGGCCCCTCCGCACGAAGTGGCGGATGCGGGCTTCCAGCCCCTCGCACTTGGGACGGGCCAGTAAAGGCTTGTAGGTGCGGGCTTGGACGCCTTCCACGAAGCTGCTGACCTGGCTGCGGAGCGGAGGCTTCATCTCTCCCCACAGGACGGTCGTGCTGTTCCCTGGGCCTGCAATATCATTGAAAAAATACCAGTGGTTTTGTTTAATTACCCCTTTCCTTCATTATTTTATTTTTTTAAACCAATTACCCCCATCCCAAGGCATTGCCACAATCCCTTACTTTCTCCGGTAGCGACGGGAGCTGCGTCTAACCCTCCTAACATGTTCCGCAGCACTTGAGTTTTGACTGCGTGGTTGGCCCAGAGCTGCTGCAGGTGGGTAACGTTGAACTCCTGCACTTCTCGGTCGTAGAGCCACCGGAGGTTTTCGAACGCGCAGTCGTACAGCACGAGGGGAAACTCGACTGCCATGCTAGGGAAAAGGAGAGCAGGCGTTAACCTGTCGCTGCCTGGAGGGATGTCGTGACAACAAAGCCTCACGCATCAGCCTGTCCTTTCTGCCCAAAACAGCCCCGTTTTTTTACAAACCTCCTTCTTCCGAATTCGTTTTCACCAAATACCAAGGACTAAAGCCATGAAAAGCTTGTCCAAGAGCAAGAAAAAAAGGATCCTTACGGATCCCTCGCAGAGAGGCCGCTGGCAGCTTGCTCCCATGTTGTGAGAGACTTCGCAGGCTGTCAGAGACGTGGTTTGCCAGCGGCACTTCGCGCGCAGCCGTCGCTTTGCGAAGCAGACCAGGAGGTTTTCCCGAGCTCTCCGTACCTGTACTGCGGTTTTCGGGGATTCTTCTCCACATCCAGCAGCTCATCGATGATCTCCGGCCTCTCCATCCTCTGCCCGATGAGGAAGAGGATGGCCATCATGCAGCGGACTTGGTGATACAGGAATGCCTGTCCCGTCACTTCAAACTGACACAGACGGAAGGGATCCTGCGGCCCAGTTTCTTGTCCTCTCTCCACCCACGTCACTCCGGCACTGAGGATCGTTCTCTGGAAGTTGACCACCCCGTTGGCGACGTCCATTTTACACAGGTTACGGAAATCATGGGTCCCCACGTACCTCTGGGCCGCGGTGTGCATGAGGGCCACGTCCAGGTCGGCGCAGGGGAAGAAGTACCGGTAGGTCCTCTTGAGGCAGCTGAACCGGGCGCTGAAATCGGGCTCCACGGGGGCCCAGGCCAGCACCCGGATGTCGGGCGGGAGCACCCTGTTCAGCATATGGGTGTAGCGGAGCTCCTCCTCCCCCTCGCTCTTGCCTTCCGAGTTGTGGCTGTTTAGCTTCTTCCCCTCCGCCAGGTTCGAGCGGAGATCGAGGGAAATCACCTGCACAACGAGGGAAGCCAGGATTAGATGGCAGATGGGCGGATTCGGCATGTCAAGCCAAGTCTTCCTACACCGCTGTGAAATAAATGCAGGATCTCCTACAGATGAAGGTGTCTTAAATCAGGCGATCTTACCCCTCCTTCCTGCGGGTAGAGCTGCAAGTGCCTCTGCTAAGGTTCCGAGCAGATGCTACGGATTCCTTTAATAAAACAGAGAAAGTTGCAGACTGCCTACGTAGCATGATCTCGAAATGGCTTCAACTTTAGTCACTGGGTTTTAGGATATAACGCGCTTTTTTAAGTTTTTTTTTTTTTTCTTTTTGCTGGAGGTGATGACTTGAAGGCAGCAACAGCCTGGCTGTCTGGGACGCCTGGTTAATTAATGCCGCAGGTACCTGCGCGCTTGACGTGGCGCAAGAAAAGGTGGCCTCTGCCCTTATTCCGTGCGGCTCGTCTTGCGAAGGAGAGCAGACGGCCCATCCGAGCCAAACCCACCCCGGGGAGGCAAAAGCTAAGCCGGGCTCCGCTTCCCTGGGCCGCAGGGAAGGAGAGACTGGGCCCGAGAGCGAAACCATCAGGGCGCAGGGAAGGGTTGGGCTCTCCCTGATGGCTCCGTGCCCACCCAGCCGGCCGGCTCGCTCCCTTCCCTCCAGCTCCCACTCCCACGCTCCCTTCCGCTCGCTGCGGCTCCCCTCGGCCCCTTCTGCGCAGGAATTCAGCTGCCTGACTCTGCGGGAAGCTATCCAATAATTCTTGGATTTATTTTTTGGGCTGTTTTTTTTTTTTTTTTCTTTTTCTGTGTAGGGTTAGCGAGTTAAATCAGCTGAAGGGCTCTGCCCAAGGAAGGGGCATCTCCCCCCTTTTTTTTTTTTTTTTTTTTTTTTTTTTTTGGCAGCGCTGAAGCTATCGGGGAAGCTGCAGCCTAAAATGCATTTCAGCCTCTCAAAACAGGCCCCCGTAAAAAAACCGAGCACCAATATGGAAAAAACCCAAGCACTAACATGGAAAAAAGCGAGCACTAATCAACACTTCAAGGGTCTAAAACCATCATTCCGCGTGCAGGAAGCCATCGCCAGGCTCGCTTTCAGATTTAAAAGCAGATGGCTTTTAAAAAATTAATCCAACCTCTGCTGCCACTGCAGGACAGTGATCCCACCGGATCTCCATCCCAGAGAGGAGCCCAGAGATCCGGGAAAGCCTGGGGGGGATCCTGACCTGTCCGAAGGCGCTGACTCCTTTGTCCGTCCGCCCGCAGCGGTGGTAGTTGGAGGTCTGTCTGTCGTCTACCAGCCGCGTCTTCTTCAAGGCCTCAAACAGCTTCTCCTCGATGGTGTTGCTGGTGTTCTCCTGGCTGGCAAAGCCCTGGTAGCCCCAGCCCAGATAGGCGATCTTCAGCGCCACGTGCCTGCGGCCATAAGCGCCAAAATCGAACGGCCGTTGTTGGCGTTTCTTGGCTTTCCCGGGGGCGGGAGGAGCCTCTCTTCTCCCACCGCCTTCCTTGTCCTCTCGGAGCTTCTCCTGCAGCCGCTTCACCTCCTCTTCCAGCTCCTGCACCCTCCTCAGGAGTCGCTCTTGGTCGGTAGCCGCGCTCCCCTCGGCCATAGCCGCTGTCTCGGAGCCTTAATTAGTTGCTCGGGGTCTGCAGAGAAAGAAGGAAATCAGGGTTTTGCATTTTTATGCGGCTTTTATTACACTGAGAGGCTTGCTCTGTAAAATAATCGTTACCCATGGAATAATTCTTTATTTCTTTAACCCCTCAGCGTTCCTAGCAGAGCATGGGAAGGGCCAAGGCGGCTCAGCTCGGACAGATTCATCTTACTCAAGCCTCTTTTTTTTTTTTTTTTTTTTTTCCTGCACTTTTTAATCACTCCTTCCCCTCGCTGCGGGATGGGACCCGCTCCGTCAGCCCAGGCGCGGCGGCGGCGGCAGCACGTTCCCGGCTGGCCTTTTGCTATCCGCACCGGAGCCGTCACGGAGCCCTTTCCATTTTCGCACCGCGCTCAGCCAGCATCAACACTTCAGACAGCCCGCTAACGGCTGCCACTCATCGCGCCGCACCATCTGCTCCAACATTTCCTAACGGCGCCGTTAAAACTTACTTTTTTTTTTTTTTTTTTTTTTCCACTCCCAACCCTTAAAGATATCCCAAACCTGCGGAGGGGGTGGAAACCGCATCCGGATCCCTTTTCGCTGCGGGTTTGAGCAGACTCAAGGAGTCTTTGGGCTTCGACAGCCAACGTCTAAAGAAGCACCTAAAGGCTGCGCTGAGCCTTCTCCTCTGTGGATGTCGATTAAACCTCTCCCCAGATGAAATCACGACTAGATACCCTGTTTTTAAAAGAAGAGGTACAAGGGGAAAATCTGACACCTCTAATCAAATCTCCCCTTAGATTAAATCTCAACTAGATCCCGTGGTTTTAAGAAAAGAGGCAGAAGGGGAAAATCATTATACGCCTCTGCCCGGCGCTCGGTGTTCGCCCATCATCCCGTTAGTACTTTCTATATCACGTTAATTCATTTTAGCGTCGTTTTCAAGCAGGGTTGCCTCGGAGGGGGCTTTCCAGCTGCGTTTCCGAGAGCTGTAG
Source organism: Larus michahellis (assembly GCF_964199755.1). Taxonomy (NCBI): domain Eukaryota; kingdom Metazoa; phylum Chordata; class Aves; order Charadriiformes; family Laridae; genus Larus; species Larus michahellis. The sequence continues at coordinate 1,079,627 of NC_133912.1, forward strand.
GGAAGGAGCCTTCTGCCGGCAGCGGGAGGTTTAGCACTCCCGGACCCCCGTCTGATTAACCACAACCTAAATCAACGCCCCTCAACCCCGGAAACCGAGAGTCAAACCCTCTTTATATCCTTAGCTCGAATGTGCCGCAAGAAATTAACTGGGGGGGTTTATTTTTTTTTTTTTTTGCAGGATTTGCCCATTTTGGCGGATATCATGGAGGAGGAGCTGGCGGCTGCGCTGGCCCTGAGCCGGCTGTACGCGCAGCGAGGGGGCAGCCAGCGGCCCTACGCCGAGGCCTCCCTGGCTTTGGGGGTGCAGCCGGCGCCCCCCGCGTTTCCCGGGGATCGGAGGGGAAGCAGGAGGTTGGTCATGAAAAGGAAGGTGCTGAGGCGCAGACCCGATGGAGGGGTAGAGGTCTGGGACGAGTCGGTGACCAGCGAGACGGAGAGCGACGCCGAAGTTCGGAGCCTGAGGCAGAAACTGCTTCAGCTGAGGACCGGTCCGGAGGAGAGCATCTCCGAGGGGGAAATGGAGAGCAGCAGCAGCAGCTCCCTCGATGAATCCCCTCGCCGGTGGTCCCACGGGGACAGTCCCCCCTTTCTCCTCGAGGATTTCGACAGCCGGAGCTCTGCCGCTTCTCAGTACAGCACCGCGGGGGGACAGCCCAAATCCTTCATTCCTCCCCGCTTTGAACCGCTGGGTCGTAACCGGGGCAAAACCGACCCAGTGGCCAAATATTTTGAATATAAACGAGAATGGGAGAAATTCCGCATCCCGGGGGAGGACGAGCGGCGAGAACTGCGCTGGGGCATCCGGGAGCAGATGCTCTGCAGGCCCCAGCTGCCCGGCAAACCGCAGCACCTCCGCGTCCCCAACGCCTACGCCGTCCCCACCGAGAAGAAGAGGGCGGCCCTGCGCTGGGAGGTGCGTTGGGACCTGGCCAAGGGCCTCCTCCCCAGAAAAACCACCTCCTCCTAGGCTCCTCCGCGCCCAGCACCTCACCGCTCTCCTCGGGACCTCTTCCCTCCTCCGAATCCTCGCTCAGTCAGACAAAAATCCCCTTTTTGCGCTTCTACGCGGGATTAAAACTCTTCCCCGGGGTTGTTAAACCGGCCGGGATAAACCACCCGCCGCCGCTGCGGAGCTGCTTTCCTGGGACGGGGAGCGGGCACCGCAAACCCACCCAGGCTCTTCCGATCTCGGGAGAAATAAGACTAAAACGGACCCGGTGATTTACTTTTTTTTTTAATTGCCCCTGGATTGTTGTGTGAGCTACGAAGGCGGTTTTATTTCTGGCGTCTCGGCGATATCTTTCTTTAATAAAGCGTGTGGAGAGATGCGTTCTCGTTTCCACAGCTTCATGAGAAACACACCTCCATCAGTGCCTGGTTCCCTGCGCCACCCAACTCGCCGCTCCCCTTCCCTTCTCTTACCTCATTTATAAAATAAATGAGCTTTAGGATGAAGTGAAGATCTTATTATTATTATTAATTATTATTTCCCCGGTGTGGGGATGGACCGACACTTTGGCAGGTCTCGCACAGGAAAACACCTTGAAGCCGCAGTGGGGCTGTCCCCAACACCCCGGGGACCCCCAACAACACCCCACTGGGGGTCTGCGTCCCTGACCCCAGCACCCCGGGGGGTGGGGTTCTGCCCCCCCCAGCACTCCAGGGATCCCCCAAAACCCTACGGGGGACAGTGCCAGCGCCCTCTGGGGTCCCCCTCCCCAGCAGAGGCCACCCCAAGCCCTACGGGGTCTCTGTCCTCAGCCCCCTGCAGACCCCCACCACCCCAGGAGGGGTCTCTGCCCCCCCGCCCCCCCCAGCAGGGGTGTCCCTGTCCCCAGCACCTCAGGGACCCCCCAAAACCCTATGGGGACCGGTGCTGGCACCCCCACAGGCTCCTGTCCCCAGCACCTGCAGCCCCTTCCTACGGGGGGGGTGTCCCTGACTCCGGCACCCCAGGGACCCCCCCCCCCTCCCCAAACCCTATGGGTAGGGGGGAGGTGTCTCCGCCCCCCCAGCGCTCCAGGGACCCCCCCCAAACCCTGGGGGGTCCCTGCTCCTCCATCACTGCGGGGACAACACCCCCCCCCCGCCCACAGGGTCCCTGTCCCCATTACTCCGGGAACCCCCAACACCCCATGGCGGGGGGGTGTGTGGGGGGGTGTGTGGGGTGTGTCTCTGCCCCCCCAGCACCCCGGGGGGACCCCCCGGCCCCGAACCCTACGGGGCCCGCGCCGCTCCCCTCGCTCCTACCTGCGGCCCCGCCGTGACCCGGAAGCGCCCGCCCCTTCCGGTTCCCGCCAACCGCGTCGCCGCCGTCCGCCCGCGCGCCAGGGGGCGCCGTTCCCCCCCCCTCGCTCCTCGCGGCGGGCGCCGATGGCGGCGACGGGGGACGGCGGCGGCCGGCGGCTGCGGGTGGGCGCCGGGCCGGGCCCCCTCCCCCGGGGCTTCCCCCCGCTCCGTGTGTGTGTGTGTGTGACTGTGACACCCCCCCCACCCCCCCGGTAACGGCCCCCTCTCCCTCCCCCCCCGCAGCTCCCCGCGCCCGGACCCCCACCGAGCCGCCCGGACCCCTTCGTGTGCCGGCGGGGTAAGGGCAGGCCCGGCCCCGCCTGAGTTCTGGGGGGAGTGGGGGCCCGGCGCCAGGCCTCACCCCCCCCCACCCCCGGTCCCAGGACTCACCCCCCCCCGGTCCCCGCAGGCGGCCGCGGCGATGGGCCTGAGGAGGAGGAGGAGGAGGAGGAGAAAGGTGGGTCCCGGGGCCTCCACGGGAGGCGGGTGAAGCGGGTTCGGCGGCTCCGTCGCGCTCGTTAACCGCTAATGAAGCTCCTGGGGGCGTCCTGGGGTGACTAAGAGAGGGGACGAGCTGCTGGCGAAGGGTGGCGAGGGGGTGTCATCGCCCTGAGGGCCCCGACACCGGCCCCCCCCGCAACGTCCCTCAGCGTGGAGAGGTGGATTGGGTGGACGGATGGATGTTCACCCGGGATGATGATCATCCTGGATGTTCTCATCCAGAGGGTGGTGGTCAACGGCGCCACGTCCGGATGGAGACGGGTGACACGCGGTGGCCCTCCGGGGTCCGGACTGGGAGCGGAACTGGAGATGTCATCTCCATCGCCGACACGGACAGTGGGCGCCCCTCGGCAAGTTTGCCGATGACACCGAGCCGCGGGTGTCAACGCCTGAGGGACGGGATGCCAGCCAGAGGGACCTGGAGAGGTGGCACCACGGCAACCTCGTGAAGTTCAAGCAGGCCAAGGGCACGGTCCTGCACCTGGGTCGGGGCAATCCCAGGGACAAATCCGGGTTGGGCGGAGAAGGGCTGGAGAGCAGCCCTGAGGAGAAGGACTTGGGGGTGCTGGTGGGGGAGAAGCTCTACGTCCCCCGGCAACGTGCGCTGGCAGCCCAGAAACCCCCCCGCAGCCTGGGCTGCATCCCCAGCAGCGTGGGCAGGGGGGCGAGGGGGGGGATTCTGCCCCTCTGCTGGTGAGACCCCCCCGCAGCGCTGCCTCCAGCGCTGGGGCACCAACAGCAGAAGGACACGGAGCTGTTGGAGCGGGGCCGGAGGAGGCCCCGGAGCTGCTGGGAGGGCTGGAGCCCCTCTGCTGTGGGGACAGGCTGAGAGAGCTGGGGTTGGACTAGGTGGCCTTCAAGGTCCCTTCCAACCCAAACCGTTCTATGATAAGTCTTTTTTTTTTAATTTTTTTTGGTTTTTTTTGTTTTTTTTTCACGAGTTTCCGCTTTTTTCCAGTGGGCTTGGCGGAAACCTCCCTGCTGAACAAGCTGATCCGCACGTCCCTGGTGGAGTCCAGCCACCGCGTGGAGATCCTGCAGCAGGACCCCAGCTCCCCGCTCTTCTCCATCAAAACCTTTGAAGAGCTGCCCCTGTGAGTCACCCGGCAAAGCGCGAGAGCCGCCGTGGCTCGTCAGACGGGCCCTTTTTGAGTCTTTTTTTTGTTTTTTTTGGTTTTTGTTTTGTTTTTGTTTTTTTTTTTTTTCAGGAAGAAGGAGCTTTTGCAGGGGATTTACCTCATGGGCTTCAACAGACCGTCCAAAATCCAGGAGACGGCTCTGCCCATCATGCTGGCGTATCCGTGAGTAGTAACGCCGGGCGTTACCCTTGAGGCCCCCCCACCCCCCCCCCGGCGTCGGGACGCGCACAACCCTTGCGCTCCGCTGAGCAGCTTTTGCCTTGCAGGCCCCAAAATCTGATTGCCCAGAGCCAGTCAGGGACAGGGAAAACGGCAGCTTTTGTCTTGGCGATGCTGAGCAGAGTTAATGCCGCCGAGAAACACCCGCAGGTAACGCAGGAAAGGGAAAGCTGATGCAGGAGAGGGTTTGCCCCGGCCCCCGACACGCTGCCTGGGGGCAGCGCTCTGGTTTTCGCCCCCGTCTCTGTATGATTTTATCCTCTGGAGGGGGACGATAAACCCCTGGGTACCGTCGCTGCAGCAGGTAGGGCAGAAAGTTTGGTGCCCGCTGAAGGGAGGCGCTTTTTCTTGCTCGCGGTGGATTAAGCCAGGCTTTCCCTTATCCTGGAATTTTAAAATTTTGAAAAGCAGCTGGCGAGACCGCCGGTTTCCTGGTGGTTTAAACGCCCCCCTGCATGCAGAAATCAGCTTTGCGAGCTGCTTGCTGCGATTTGAAGTCTCTCCTCTCAAGCCTACGGGGCGATTTAAGCCGCTCTGCCCCACGCGTTTCTTCAGGAGACGAATTTCACCCCCCTCGGAAATAGCTACAGCGACTTCTTTCTGCCCGCGTCCCTCCAGCCCGGCTGCGATCCCAGCTCCCTTCCCTCCCACCACCCCGATCCCCCCGGCGCTTTTGCGGGAGTTTAGCGCTCGTGGGTTTTTCCGCGCTCTTCTTTCCGAAACCGCTTCGTCGCCTGCCCAGTGTCTCCCACCCCAGCGGCTTTTAACGGAGGCAGCTCTCGGCTGACGGCTCTCTCGTCTTCCCCCCCTCCCTCCCAGTGCCTCTGCTTGGCTCCCACCTACGAGCTGGCCCTGCAGATCGGGCACGTCATCGAGAACATCGGGCAGTTTTGCGCCGACATCAAGGTTACGTACGCTGTCCGGGGAAACCAAGGTGAGTCCCCTCCTGCCCGGCACAGCTACCGGCGCCGTGGGGGGAGCGTTAATGGAGTACAGGGATCCTCTCTTAGAGCCTTGAGCTACCAGGAGCTGCCCAGACCCCCGTGAAGGCCAATAAAATAATATTTATATTTCCCTCTCCTGCTAAGGCGGCTTTTTCACAACCGCAGGCTGCCTCCATCCTCCCTTTCTTCCCACCCCGGGGCTGCTTTCCACCCCCACCCCCCCCCCGAGGCTGTAGGGAAGCATCAGCGATTTTAAATCTCGATGCGACGAGCCCCTCAAAGGCGGGAATCTGAGATAACCGAGGGACGCACGCGCTCGAGCGGGCAGAAAGGTGTCGCGTTGGTCGGCGCTGGGCTGCCATTTCCGTCCCCCACCCGCCCCCCCGCCTCTGGCAGTCCCGCAGGGCAGCGCGCTGGAGGAGCAGATCGTCATCGGGACGCCGGGGACCATGCTGGACTGGTGTTTCAAACGGCGAGCCATCGACGTCAAGAAGATCGCCATGTTCGTGCTGGACGAAGCGGACATCATGATCGACACGCAGGGCCTCTCCTGCCAAAGCATCCGCATCCAGAGGTGGGTGGGTGCTCCCGATGGCTGGCGTCCCGCTTCCAGGGGTTTTTTCGCTCCGCTTGGAGGGAATCGGTCGCCAACTGAGCGGCCCCTGTGATGTCGAGGGAGCGCCCAGGGAAACTTGAGTCCCGGGATCCGGCTTTCTGTAAAACCGCATCTGCGAGACGCGTGGGAAGGCTTTTATCCCGCTTACCTTCCCTTGCATCCGTTACAGCCCCCTTCTAATGAGTACATCCGGGCACCTCCTGAGTCCTTTTCCTCCCTTCCAGGGCTTTACCCAAGAGCTGCCAGATGCTGCTGTTCTCCGCCACCTTCAAGGAAACCGTGCGGGCCTTCGCCGTGCAAATAGTCTCCAACCCCATCGTCATAAAGCTGCGGGAGGAAGAGCTCACCCTCAGCAACATCAGGCAGTACTACTTCGTCTGCAGGAGCCGGGAGGAGAAGTACCGCGCCCTCTGCAACATCTACGGCGGCATCACCGTCGGCCAGGCCATGATCTTCTGCCAGGTGAAGCAGCTTAGCGGGCAAATCCACGCGGTTGCGGTCAGCCGGAACGGAGACGGTTCATTTACGGCCTGGAGGGAGGGGGAGACCCTCCAAATCAAGGAGCGGACCCCCGCCTCCCCCGGGAGGGTGGGGAACGCGTCGCCAGCAGCCTTTAAACGCGGCGTTTTCACAGCATCTCCCCTACGGCTTGGGACCGCCCTTTGCGGCGTGTCCTGACAGGGGCTTCTTGCTCCTCCGCGTCGGTTTTACCTTATTTTGAGGTGTCAAAAAAACGCCGGGAGCTCCCTTGAGAAGAGCAGGAGGCTCGGGGTTGGGGGGGGGAAAATAACGGCGGGAGGGGGGGAAAAATAGCGGGGAGAGGGGGGGAAAAATAGCGGTGGGAGAGGGGGGAAAAATAGCGGGTGGGAGCGGAGCGAAACCCCAGCCTTGCCTCTCCCCGGCGCCTCCAGACTCGGAGGATCGCGGACTGGCTGTCGGTGGAGATGAGCCAGGACGGGCACCAGGTGGCCATCCTGACGGCGGAGCTGACGGTAGCCCAACGGGCCAACGTCATCCAGCGCTTCCGTGACGGGAAAGAGAAGGTCCTCATCGCTACCAACGTCTGCGCCAGAGGTAGCGCCGGAAAACCCAACGTCCCTTCGCTTTCCAAGGCCCGAAACGTCCTTCCTGGCCTGGGGTTCTTCTGGCGGCGGCGTGGCCTCCGCCAACGGATCCTCCGGGGCGAGGCGATCCCGTGCCGCAGCCCCTCTCCCTCTTTCCCCCCGCTCCCCGCAGGGATCGACGTGCAGCAGGTCACCATCGTGGTGAACTTCAACCTCCCCACCGATCAGAAGTGCCGGCCGGATTTCGAGACCTACCTCCACCGCATCGGGCGAACGGGACGCTTCGGGAAGAGGGGCATCGCCTTCAGCATGGTGGAACGCCAGAACGTGCGGCTCGTGCGGGTTATCGAGGAGCATTTCCGTGAGTATCCGCGCCCGTCCGCCTCTCCGGCAGGAGGTTCGGGGACCGGTGATCCCCTTTGCTCGTCCCCAGGTGCAGGCGACAGCTTTCCTTTCATCTCCTCGCCCTTTTAGGGTTGTTTTTTATCCCCCGGCGGCCGAATTTTCGGAGAACCAGCCCAGCAGGTTGCGCGTGACCTGCAAGGGACGTGACACGTCCCCAGGATGCCTCGGCACCTCTTCTTTTTTCCCTCCTTCCGGCATTTTCTCTGCCTTTACCCTGCAAATCCCTGTCCCCGGGGGGGAACTGGTGCCCCGGCTTAGCCCCGGCGGCCGAAATCCTGCGGGTTTTTCCCCCCCCGGCATCGGTTGTCGCTCTTAAACGTCGAGAGGATTTGCACGGGATTTGCGAGATGCCGGGGGCTGTTGAAATCCCGGTGCCCTTTTTCCCCTGCGATTTTTAGGGAAAAGACAGTTACGGCAACTTTGCAGGGTGCCGAAAACCCACCTCCCTTCCTGATGAAAATCCCAGCGGATAAACTTTTCTTAATTGCCGTTGGAGGGCCCGACGGAGGATAAACGAACCTTCCCCGTCCCGGCTGGGCGGTTTCAGAGGTGGGAGCAGAGAGCGGGAGCGCGTCCGGAAAGCCATCCCGACCTGCCGCTTCTCGCTTGGGCCGCCTCTTGCTCCCCCCGGCAGCCTTCTCGTGGCCGCTGCCCTTCGTCCGCTTCGCGCCCCGCTCCCTCTGCGTTCATCGGAGTGGAAATACCGCAGCCGGGGAACGTCCCGGCCCCGGCGCGTGTTCCCGCGGCGCGGACGCTCGCTCGTGGTTTTCACTCGGTGGTGTCCAACGCTGACTTTTTATTTTTTCCCCCCCCCCTCTTCCTTCCCGCAGAGACCGAGATCAAGCAGCTGGACCCGGACGACATGGATGAGCTGGAGAGGCTGCAAAACTGAGCGAGGAGTGGGGGGGGGGATTTGCTCCCCCCCCCCCCAGCTCGGTGTTTCAAAACGGAAGGAAAAGTCCCAGCGGGGAAAAAAAATCTCCCCGTTCTCTTCTCGCTTCCTTAAAGCCGGTTGGGTTTGTTGCCATGTTTCAGGAGAAGACGGAGAGGGGGAACCCTCGGCGCTTGTCCTTGCTTTCGTTCCTTGTTCTTTCGCTGAGGTTTTCGTAGCCGTGAACTTCGCGTGGCTCGAGGAATCCCCCCGAGGGGCTTAACGCGGGGGTAACGTTCCTCAAAAACGGGTCTTTGGGGGGGGGGGGGGGCTCGGAGTGGTTCAGAAACCAGGTAAAGCGGCCCAAAAAAAAAAAATCACCTTCAGGCCGCAGCCGGTGGGCGGCGTTTCTGCCGGCAAAAATCTCGGTGAAAACTTTTAATAAGACCAAAAAACCAAAAAATTCAGGAGAAAGAAGCGAGTTATAAAAAAAAAATAAAAATAAATAAAAAAAAAAAAAAATAAGCCGGTCTCGCTAGATGGCAGCAGGAATCCACCGCCGCCATCCCAAATCCCATCGGGACCCGAAACCGAGCGTTTGGCACCCAAAATTCGAGCGTTTGGGGTGACGCCGGTGCGGGGGGAGAGAGAGAGAGAGAGAGAGGTTGGACCTCCGTGGGGGCTGCCCGTCCCCCCCCCGGGGTTGATTATTGGCCACAGCGGAGCGAAGCGCTAATAAACTGGAATTATTTGTAATTCCGGGGGGCGGTGGTGCTCCTTTGCCCAAATCCCGTGAAATTTATCGCTTATTTTACTCGCGGAAGGATTTTTTTTTTTATTTATTTTATTTTTTAATCTTATCAGGTCAACGCTCCCCCCTCGTTCATCGAATTTCTCCCCAAACCCCCACCGGTACGGGCAGAACCCCCCCCCCCACCCCGCCACCTGCACCCCAAAATGTGCCCCGGCCCCCCACCCCCACCCCCCCCCCCCAAGCCCAGGCGTTGCATTTCAGCGTTGCCCCCCCCCCCCACCCCCGCCATGAATGTTTGATGGGCCGGGGTGCGGCGGAGAGCGGGGGATGAAATATCAAACCCCGCCGAGCGCCCGGCTTCCCCCGGCGCCCAGACCCCGTGTTTTCAATCTTTGAGGGGGGGGGGATGGGGGGGGGATGGGGGCAGCAGCTTATTTTCCCCTCTTTTAGCCCCAAAATCTTGGGGGGGGGGCGTGTAACGTGAATAAATTTTCTCTCTGCTGGGAAGGAGGTGATGCTGCCACTCCTGCGACGAGCGCGCCCATCCTCAGCCCTGAGATTGCAGGGGTCGGGTTCTTCCCCCCGCCGCCTCCCCCCCCCCCAACCTTACCCAGGTTTATAAATAATTAAGGGTTAATCAGGGCCGGGCTTAATTACCCAGGGGTAACCCGAGAGGAGCGGCCCTGCTTGGGCTCGGTGCCGGACATGGCGCCATGGAGCGCAGCCGGGCACTGCCGCCGCCTCGGAGGGGACCCTGGATCCTCTGCCTGCTGCCGGCGCTGGCGGGGGGTGAGCAGAGATCCCCCCCCCACCACCATTTCCCCCTTCCCCAAATTCTCCCCGAGCCGAGACCCGACGGACTCGTTGCGCCCCTGGGCCAGGTCAGCTGCTGGCGGCCGGCGACGCGGCTTACGAGGAGCGGAGGGTGACGGGGGTGCGGGGCCGGGCGGTGGAGCTGAGCTGTGGGCCGGCGACAGCGGCGCCGCCGGCCGTGGTCTTCTGGAGCTTCGCGGGGGGCTCGGGGCCGCCGCGGGCCGTGGCGGTGGGCTCGGGCTGGCAGGTGGCGGTGGCCAGCGGCGCGGGGACGCTGGGCCGGGTGACCCTGCGCAACGGGACGCTGGAGCTGCGGGAGCTGCGGGCGGCCGCCCAGGGACGCTTCCTCTGCCAGGGGCTCTTCCCGGAGCCGGGCCGGCTCCGCGTGGGCTACGCCGCCGTCCTCCTGCGCGTCCTGGGTAAGCCGCCGGTGACCTTCCCGCCGCACCCCACTAGCCACAGGCCGGCCAGCATTGCCTTCCCCTGGCTTGCTGGGAAGCATCCCCTCGCTCGCTAGCCAGTACAGACGTCCACTGGCCAACGCAGAGTGCTACTGGCTGATGAAGCACCCCACTAGCCAATGAAGGGCCCCACTAGTCAACAGAGCATGGGACTAGCCAGTGTAGAGCCCCCACTAGCCAAGGTGGTGGCCCACTAGCCAATGAAGAGTCCCCACTAGGCAGTGTAGAGCCCCCACTAGTCAACAATGCGTTCCACTAGCCAACGTAGAGCCCCACTAGCCAACAAAGCATGGGACTAGCCAGTGCAGAGCCCGCACTAGCCAAGGTGGTGGCCCACTAGCCACTGAAGAGTCCCCACTAGGCAGTGTAGAGCCTCCACTAGTCAACGTAGAGCCCCACTAGCCAACAAAGCATTCCACTAGCCAGTGTAGAGCCCCCACTAGCCAAGGTGGTGGCCCACTAGCCAATGAAGAGTCCCCACTAGGCAGTGTAGAGCCCCCACTAGTCAACAAAGCGTTCCACTAGCCAACGTAGAGCCCCACTAGCCAACAAAGCATGGGACTAGCCAGTGCAGAGCACCCACTAGCCGAGGTGGTGGCCCACTAGCCAATGAAGAGCCCCCACTAGTCAACAAAGCGTTCCACTAGCCAACGTAGAGCCCCACTAGCCAACAAAGCATGCCACTAGCCAGTGCAGAGCCCCCACTAGCCAAGGTGGTGGCCCGCTAGCCAATGAAGAGTCCCCACTAGGCAGTGTAAAGCCTCCACTAGTCAACGTAGAGCCCCACTAGCCAACAAAGCATGCCACTAGCCAGTGCAGAGCCCCCACTAGCCAATGAAACACGCCCCTAGCCAACAAAGGGCCCCACCAGTCAGTGAAGCATGCCACCAACGTACCACTAGCCAATATAGCACCCCACTAGCCAGCAAAGCACCCTACTTGCCAACATAGCATCCCACTAGCCAACATAGCACCCCACGAGCCAATGTAGTGCCAAACTAGCCAACACAGCACCTCACTAGCCAAAATAGCTCACCACTAGCTAATGAACTCCCCTGCCTCCAGCCAATGTTGTGCCCCACTAGCCATCCCCATCACCTTACCGTGGCCAACCCAGCATCCCACCAGCCCGTAACTGGTCTTATTGGCCCACACATAGCCGCTCCAGCTAGTCCCCATGCCCACAGCCAGGCCGCCCCCTCACTAGCCTATAGACATTCTCACTAGCCATCCCGCTAGCCACTAGAGCGCCTCACTAGCCGATAAATCATCTGGGCTGGAAAGATCCGGGTGGGACCGTAGGAACGAGGGGGCCACCAGCAGGACCAGGGGAGGTGGCCGGCAGCTTCGGGGGCCGCTCATGGCTCGGTGCCCCCAGTGCCCGTCTCCAAGCCCTTCGTACGGCCGACGGCGGCGGCGGCGGCCGAGGGGGCAGCGGTGGCCCTGACGTGCTCCGTGCGGGAAGGGACGGAGCCGCTGAGCTTCTCCTGGCAGCACCGGGAGCCCCGGGGGGGTCCCTCAGCGTCCCCCGCGGGGCTGGGGGGCTCCGGGGAGGAGCTGCGCCTGACGCCCGCCAACCGCAGCCACGCCGGCTGGTACGCCTGCACCGTGGGCAACGAGGTCAACAACCACACCAGCGAGCCCGTCTACCTGGACATCGTCTGTGAGTGCCCCGGGGCTCCGTCCCACCTCCTCAGGGGGTGGCCCGAGGTGGGCACCAGCTGTGGGGGCATCCTCAGGGCTGGAGATGCCACCGTGGCCACCATGGTATGCCCATGGCCACCAAGCATCCTGCCATCATGGTACGTCCGTAGCTACCATGCACCCTGCCACCATGATGCCACCACGGTACAGCCACAGCCACCATGGCATGGCCATTGCCAACAACCATGTCGCCACTACGACGCATCCATGGCCACCATGATGCATCCATGGCCTCCATGGCCACCACAATGCATCCATGGCCACCATACACCATGCCACCTCCACAGCCACTATGCCACCATAGTGCCTCCACGGGCACCATGCACCACGGTACATCCATGGCCACCAAGCCATGGACACCACGACGCCACCATGATGCAGCCATGGCCACCATGCGCCCCACCGCCGTGATGCCTCCATGGCCATTATGCACCCCACCATCATGATGCCTCCATAGCCGCCATGACATGCCCATGGCCACCATGCACCATGCCACCATAGCCACCATGACATGCCCATGGCCACCATGCACCTCGCTGTCGCGGTACCTCTATGGCCACCATGCCAGCATGGCATACCTATGGCCACCACTACGGTGTGTCCACGGCCACCATACACCATGCCACCTCCACAGCCACCATAGTGTCTCCACGGCCACCACGCACCACGGTACCTCCATGGCCACCAAGCATCCTGCCACCATGGTGTGTCTATAGCTACCACGGTACATCCATGGCCACCAGGCATCCTGCCACCATGATGCCTCCATGGCCACCACACACCACAGTACGTCCCTGGCCACCCTGTGTCACGGTGCGTCCACAACCACCATGGCTCCCCCCTTTCTAAGGAGGCTTCCCAGGCTGGTTTCCCACCCGTGGGAGGGCTGCGTCCCCTCTGTGGGGACGTCCCCGTGGCTAAAGGGCCCCGTGTCACCGCAGACGGCCCCGACGAGCCGGCCATCAGCGTGGAGCCCTTCTCCCCCGAAGCGGGGGGCTTCTCGGTGGGCGAGCGGGAGGACGTGGTGCTGAGCTGCCTGGCTCCCTCCAACCCCCCCAGCCGCTACGTCTGGCTCCACAACGGTTCCCAGGTCCACACCGGCCAGACCTACGTCATCGCCGCCATCGCCCGCGCCCAGGCGGGCACCTACACCTGCCTGGCCGAAAACACCCACCTCCAAACCCGCACCCAGGCCACCATCGTCCTCACCGTCTACTGTAAGTAACCCTGGCAGGGGGGAGACCCCGGCGGGTCGTGTCCCCCCCCAGGGCGAGATGGACCAACCCGGCTCCCCGGTGAGGATGGGGGCGCGAGGGGTAATTGGGGTGATGGGGTGGGGAGGGAGGGGTAAAAGCGGGGTGGGGACAATTCCCCCCGCCCTACCCCGGCGCTGATGGTCTCCTGCAGATCCACCAGCCGGGAGCCCCAGCTGCTCTGCCCAGGCCACCGGTGACCCGCAGGAGGTGGCCCTGCGGTGCCGCTGGCCGGGGGGCTTCCCCCCAGCACGGCTGCGCTGGGTGGGCCCCCAGGAGGAGGAGGAGGAGGAGGAAGAAGAAGGGGGGATGGGGACGAGTTTTTCCATGGCCACCAGCATCCAGCCGGGGGCGGCCACCAGGAACGGCAGCTCCTTCTCCTGCCTGGCCTCCCACCCCGCGCTGCCGCAGGGGGCTGCCTGCGGGACCACCCTGTGTGAGTGCGGACGGGTCCGTCCCCCCCCCCACCCCCCCGCCAAAAATCCCTTCCTGACCCCCCCCCCCTCCCCCCCCGGCACCCCTGTGCCACGGCCGCGCCATACGGTGGACGCTGCCTCGGCTGGGACCTCCATCTTGCTCCAGAACGGGGACCCCCATGTCCTGAGGAGGGGGGGGCGGGGATGGTGGTGGTCCCCGTTTTGGGGGGGGCCGCTCCAGCAGAACATCAGGATACCCCGCCCTGACGCCTCTCCATCCCGCAGGGGTCCCGGCCGGCGGCCCCTCCTGCACGGCAGCGGCCACCAAGGGTGACGAGTACGTGATGCTGCGGTGCCGGTGGGAGGGGGGGACGCCGCCGGTCACCTTGCGCTGGCGGGACGGCGGGGGCCGGGCCTTGGGGGACCCCTCGCCCTCCGCTGCCGTCCTGGTGCTGAGCGCCGCCGACGGCCTGCGGGGACGGGATTTCGTCTGCGCGGCCGCCCACCCGCTGCGGGCCACCGGCGCCGAGTGCCGCCTGCGGCTGGGTAAGCCCTCGCTGCGCCGCGGCGGGGTCACGCAATCCCGGCGGCGGGGTCATGCATCGCCGCCGACACCTTCGCGTGTCCCCCCCCCCACACACTTTGTCACCCCGCAGACGTCCCCGAGCTGGAGGCGGAGAGGAGCGAGGTGGCGGTGCTGGAGGGCGGCGCGGCGCGGTTGGCGTGCCGGCGTGGCAGCGGCGGTGGCAGTCTGGGTGCCAGCGTGGTTTGGCACGACCCCGAGGGGCGGGAGGTGACGCCGGGGGTGGCCAAGTACCAGCTGGAGCGGGGCGAAACGTGGGTCAACCTCACCGTGCGGGACGCCGAGTGGCCGGGGGACGGCGGGATCTACCGCTGCGTCGCCGCCAACGCCGTGGGCACCGCCAGCCTCCCCGTCCGCCTCCGCGTGGACCGTGAGTCCTGGGAGGGGGGCCCAGGGTGGGCTTGGAGGGAGGCGGGGAGGGGGTTCAGCCCCGTCCTGCCACGCGCCGTCTCGCCACAGGGTACCCGGCCCCCCCCAACGTCACCATCAGCAAGCTGCGGTACACGCGGGCGCGCACCGAGGTGCGGCTGGAGTGGCGGACGCAAGGCGCCGGCAACCTCACCGGCTTCGTGGTGCAGCGGCGCCAAGCCAAGAAACCCCCCCGGCGGGCGCCCGGCCCCTGGGAAACGGCCGCCGGCGACATCGAGCCCCACTCCCGCGACCGGCGCCTGGGGGGGCTGGACCCCACCGTGGTCTACGCTTTCCGTGTCCTGGCCGTCAACCACCGGACGGCCGGGCACCCCTCCGAGGTGCAGACACCAGGTGAAGTGCGGGGCGGGGGGACGCTGCTCCGTGGGGGCAGAGCAGGGTTTGAGCGGAGAAGGGTGACATTTGCATCCCGGAGGAGCTGAGGTGCCAAGTAGGAGCAGCCATCAGTAGGTTTCAGAGTGAACAGGAACAGGGGCCCGCCTCCCCCTGCCTTTCTGGGCTCCGCCAGGCCTTGGCCGGCTGTGCCTGCTGCCTCCTCTCCCTCTGGGTGCCTCGTTAGCCTAATTAGCCCTGGGGAGGACAGGCTGACGAGCCACCACTCTCTTCCAGCCGAGCCTCCCTTCGAGGCCTACCCGGCGGTGACGGGGGCGGCAGTGGTGGGGATGCTGGTGGCCACCGCAGCGTCATTCCTGGCCGTGCGCTGGCTTGCCCACCACCGGGACACCCTCCCACGTGAGTGCCGGGGGGGGCGGCGTGGGGGGCACAGCAAGACCGCAGCCCCCACCTCGCCTCTCTCCATCCCCAGGTCTGCACGACCTGCTCTTCCGCACGTGAGTGACCAAACGCCCTGACCCCACAACTGCCACCGGCCCCGCACGGGTGAGACCCCCCCCCCCGCCTTGTCCCCCCTCCCCGCCAGGGCTGGCCCCGGCGCCCAGGAGCCCATCGGCACACCGGAGGACGCCGAAACAGCCGCAAGCAGGGAGGAAGGAGCAGCAGCGGCGGCACCAGGAGAGCCGGCTGCCCCCGGCCCAGCGGCAGGTAACGGCACCCACGGGGCGAGCAGAGGGTCGAGCCACCCGCCCCCGGTGAGCCGGCACCCACCCGCGGCCCCCGGGGGCTCTCCCGGCCCTTGCAGAGCCGCTCGCGGAAGCGCCGGACGCCGCAGCCGACCCCCCGGTTAACGTCACCATCACCGTGACAGCAACGCCCTGACCTCTCCGCCCTTTTTCCCCCCTCTTTATTTCCCTTTCCTCCCCTTGTTTCGCGCCAGGCAGCACCTGGCAGCGCCGCGATGCCGCTCGGCCCTTGGCATTAATAAAGCCGGGAAGGCTGGAAAAATCTCTGTAATCCAGACCCGGTACAAAAAAAAAAAAACAACCAAGAAAAACCCCAAAAAACAGGCTCTGGGGGCTTTTCTAACCCCCAAAAATCGGGAGGAGCGGTGAAAATCGTGATACAGCGCCGGCGAGGCGTCGCCAGAAGCCTGGCGCCAGGTTCTACCCGGTTTTAGGCGCTGGGGAGAGGGCAGCCGGCTCTAAACAGCACCGTAGCACCCGCTGAACCTCCCCCTCCGGCTCCGCCTCGAGCCTTCCGTTATTCGCGGGGCTAAAATAAAACGTTTAGGCTAAAATAAATATTTTTTCAACCCCCCCGGGAGAAAGGAAAAAAAAAAAAACAAAAAAAAAAACCACCAACTCCCCGAGGGCCAAAGCTCCGCTCTCAGCCCCAGGACGTGCGGTGGCGGAGGCGGGTTTGGGATGGCGCTGGGTTTTACGCAGTGCCAGGAGAGCCACAAAGCTCTGGTGGGGGTCAGGGAGGGGTCCTCGCCTTCACCCCCAACTCCCCAGCTTCAGGCCAACGGTAAAAACAGGAATTAGAGACGGTTCGTCCCCAGGTCGGTGCACGCGCAGAGGGAGACACAAGCCCAAGGGAAAGGGCTGAGCCGGCCCCAGCTTTCCTCGCCCTCGTCCGCTGGTGCGCGAGATAAACGAGAGCGTCTTTGGGCCTTTTCTTCCGTGTTTGGTCAATAACCCGTTTGGGAAGCGTCAAGCGATGAGATCCAACCTCGCGCTTCAGCGCCCCGGGGAGTATCGATCCCCACTCCCGCCACAAAGCAGCGTCACTCTCTCTATCCAACCACCCCTAAAAATACAAACCCCCAAAGCCCAAAACCCTGCCGAAAACGTCCCTTCGAAGCACGTATAATTTCCAAAGGAATGTTAGAGCTCCTTGGGAAAATATAGCGCGTTTATACGACACAACCGTAACGCAGGGCAGCACGTGCAGGGGTTGATTTAAGCGAGGTCACTTCAAAATACAGTTAAATCTCAGCATTTGGGGAAAACGAAGCAGCCAGAGAGGTAAAACCCAACCACTCGCCTGCCGGCTCCGTCGGAAAGCGGGGAAAATCCTGGCGGCGGGTCTGGCGAAAGGGGAAACGCGGCGAGGAGCGGAGGGAGACGGCCGGGTTTGGGAGAGGAAGAAGAGGAACGAAGAGGGAGGAGCGGGGCTTTGCAGCGCCCGCGGGGCAGGCGGCGGTGGAAGCCCAGGGGTTTTACGGCGCGAGGTTCGGGGTGGCGGAAAACGGGGGCGTTCGGAACCGGGAAGAGGCACAGGCCTGAAAAGAAAGGCAAAAAGAAAGAATGTGTAAATAATACAACAAAAGGTGGGGGAAAAAACCCAAATAAACAAACAAAAAACCCAAACAAAACCAAAAAAAACCAACCCCAAACCCCCCCTGCAAAACCCCCCCCTCGACCCCCCTCCAAACCCCCCCCCAAAAAAACCCAAACCAAAAAAATAAACCGCAAAACCCCCCAAAAACAAAAACAAAAACAAACCCCCAAAAACCCAAAAAAAAACCCCAAAAGCCCCCCCAAAAACCCCCAAGAACCCAAAAAACCCCCAAAAAAACGCCAAAAACCCCCAAAAACCCCCAAAAACCCCGCAAAAAAAACGCAAAAAAACCCGCAAAAAAACCCGCAAAAAAACCCGCAAAAAAACCCGCAAAAAAACCCGCAAAAAAACCGCAAAAAAACCCGCAAAAAAAAAACGCAAAAAAAACCGCAAAAAAAACCCCCAAAACACCAAAAAATCCAAAACACCCAAAAAAACCACCCCAAGAAAACACACCCCAAGAAAACACACCCCAAAAAACCCAAACACACCAACAAAAAAATAAAAAAAACACCCAAAAAGCCCAAAATACACAAAAAACAAAAAAAAAAAACAAAAAAGCGCCCCAAAACACAAAACATAAAAAACCCACAAAAATACATTAAAAAAACCCAAAAATAACCCAAAAGAAACCCCAAAAAACCCCAAAACCCCCCCAAATCCCCCCAAAACCAAACCAAACAAAAAAACCCCAATAACAAAAGAACCCCAAAAAACCCTCCAAAAACAAAATAAAAAAATCAAAGAACAAAAAAAACCAAGAAAAAAAAAACAAAAAAAAAACCCCAAAAAACCCCCCAAAAACCCCCAAAACCAAAAAAAACCACCCCAAAAACCAAAGAAAAAGAAAACCAAAACCAAAAAACACCCCAAAACCCCCCCAAAAAAACCCAAAAAAACCCAAAATAACCAAAGAAAACTCCCCAAAACCCCCGCACCCCCCCGGGCCTGTGCTCCCCCCCGGGGGCTCCTGGCCGTGCTCCCTCCCCTCCCCTCCCCGGCCCCAGAAGCGCTTTCTAGAAAAACACACGCTGGGTGACGGGGCGGCCGCGCGCGTGTCGCCTCGGGGCGGCCGCACTTGTCATTTACGCCCCTCATTTCTGGCGTTACGCGCTCTTATTTTATTTTATTTATTTTTTTTGTGGCGGGGGTGTTGGCGGGGGGAGGGAGCGCTTTACAAGCCCCGGTTTATCTACTCTGATTCCATTTGGGAAATTCAAAAAAAATAAATAAATAAAGAGCCAAACCCCGCAGTTAACGTGGCCAACGCCGGCATCGTGCCGTTTCCGAGGGGCCGGCGGGAGCTTGCTCCGACGCGACCCGTTTCATTTTTTCGGAGGCCGTTCCCAGCCGTTCACGTCCCCTCGACGGCGCGGTCGAGCTGGATTTTTCTCTCTGGCTACGGCGGGAAAGGCGAGGGTTTTCCTCCGCGCTCCTGCAAGGATAAGGGTTATCGAACGGCCAGAGACACAAACCCAGCTCCGCTCCTCCGGCCGCGCCGGCGCGGACTCAGCCGAGGTTCGTTTGCCCGATTTATGTTCTTATTTATCCACCGGGTTCTTCCCGGAGAAACCAGAAGAGGAGGGGAGGCGTTGACGGAATGGAGGAATATCGCGGCGGCTTCAACCCCGCTTCCAGCTTACCCGGGAAGCGCTTCCTGCGCTGGTGAAACGCCGCGGCAAACACACTCCAGTTATTTCCCATCGTTGTTCTTTATATTATTACAATTCTTTTTTTTTTTTTTTTCTTTTTTTTTTTTTTTTATACATAGAACCAGGCTAGTTTCGCGGTGTGTTGGGGATGGGGACGGGGGAGGGAACCACAACGGAATTTCGAGGCATAAATAATATAAAAAGGCAACCGTTTTTTTTTTTGTTGTTTTTTTTAAAAACAAGATACATTCATATGACGCTACTACAAAAAAAAAAAAAAATAAATAGCGACTCTCTCTGTTATAATTAACATCCCTCCATCACTCCCTTTCAGCGACTCCGCTGTGCAGTTACTGGCGTTAAGTGGGGACAACGGTCACTTCCCTCAGGTCTCCTGCAGCTGGAGCTGCCGAAGGTCCCCAGCACCGTCGAAGGCGACTCCGGATGAATTCCACCCTGGTTTTTCCTTACAGTCCTTGGCGGTGACAGGCTGCAGGAGGAGGGGACTCCAGCTCAAAACGCGGTCGGGTGTTTCCGAGTGCAGGCAGCTGCCGCCTGCGAAGCGAGAGCGGGGCGGGGTGGCTGGGTCGGAAGCACGTCGTCTCCCCCTCCCCCCCCGGCCCCGTCCCGCTCGACGGACCCCCAAGCCCCCAAAAATTCAGATTACGAAAAGCTCTTGGAGCTCAGGCTCGTCCCCACCCCCCCGACACGCACCCACCCCAGGCACAAAACACGAGGCAAGAGGAGCATCGGCTCCGTCCCAGCACGCCGACGGCGCCCGGTATCGCACTGGTGAGGGCAGCCCAGCTCCCACCCGCGTTTCTCCCCCCGTCCCTGCCTACGGGCCGTCACGGATGCCTGCTCGTTCCAGGGAAAACTCCATTTTTTTTCCAGCAGTTTGGGGAGACCACGGGTGTGCTGCGGGCGCGAGGCGGCGTAAAACCAGCCCCAGCCTCGTTAGCCGGCGGGCGCCCGCTCCACGAGCTTCGTTTAGAGGCATCAATCACGCGGGGCGCGACAGGCGCCCCGCACCCGAGCATCGCTGCTCCCACCTTCCGCAACGGGAAAGGCGGGAACGCTTCGTCTTTCCTCAAGCAGCCAGGTCTTTCGTAGGCTTAATTACCACTTTCTCCGTAATAAATTAAGAGCCCCGCAGCTGTCCCAGAGAATATTCCCGGCTTCAAAGCCGGCGCTTATCCTCTCCCGGAATGCCTTACCGTCCGCGTAATCCCCGGAGAGGCGGTTCATGGCTTCTCGACAGCAGGGATGCTGGGCGGAAGGCGGCTCCGCTCTCTCCTTGCCGTCCTCCTCCGGCCTGGCGCCGCATTCCGGGACGGCGGAAGCCAAGCACATGGCCACCATGACGCGGTGATTGAGAGGCTTCATCTCCAGCCCTTCCGGCTGATAAGGTGCAACCACGGGCACGACGGGGAGCGCGTTGCCGCCGAAAGCGCCGTTGGTTTTGGTGAAACACCTGCGGGCGGGGATGTAAGCAAGAGCGGGGTTACTCGGAGCCGCTGCTTTCCACCGCTTCACGATTTTTTAAGTAACCCCCCGCCGCCCCCCGGCTGCGTGACGCAGACTGCGGCAGGTTAATACGCGCGTAAGGTTGTGAAATTGAAGTCAAAGTGCTAAATCAATCGTTACAGCCAAACTATTTAACCTTTAGAGCAAAAAAAAAAGGAGCCGGACTCGAAGAGACAACGCACGCCACCGCAGGGAAAAACGCCTGCCGCGGCCGGAGCCCCGCGAACAACGCGGCCTCAGCGAACATGTACATAAGCAATCCCTACGTAAGAAAGCCCGAAAAACGGGGAAAAAAAAATAAAAATTAAAAAAAGAAAAAAGAAAAATCACACTTCGGTGTGGTTTTACACAAAACTGTCATGACCGCCAAAGTAAAAGGTTCGCTTGCGCGGCTGCCGCAAACCTTGGGAAACCCCCCGTCCCCGAAAACGCTCCGCGTTGCGCGGCGCGGAACGGAGACGGATCCGCAGATGAAAGTGACGCGTCGACATCGGACCCACCCTGAGCCCCGCGATATCATCCAAAACGCTTCTGCAAAGGCTAAACAGGCTTCAATTTATTTATTTTTTTTTTTAAATATGCCGATACGGATACAGCTCGGAGCGTTAATATTTTTATTTAGGCCAAATTTAAATATAACGGTCGTCTGTCCTGCCGGAGGGAGCCGGTGATGAGGGGGATGCTACCCAAGCGCCGGCATTTTGAAATACAAAAATTTGAGAGGCGGGATGGGGCTCTTCAGGTTCTGTTCTGGGGTTTGGTTTTTTATTTTTATTTTTTTTTTTTTTTTAGAGTGATTCTGGCCCAAAACCGAGCAGAGCTGACGGTTACGTCGCTGAAAGGGGGGGAATGGCCTTTGACACCGCCAGGGACGGGGTGTCGGCCCCCGGAACGCGCTCCCTTCCCGGACACGGCAAAGAGGGAGCAGCACCAACCTTCGTTTTCGACCTTCGCGCTCCTATTTTGTCCTTCCGCTCCCCTGACTGCCTCCAAAAAATCATTATTCCAAGTACCCAAAATACCACAGAAGCCACGGAAGAATCCACATGAAACACATCTGGGCCTTCGAACAAATCCATTTATTAGTTTGCATTTCTTTCCGCAGAGGTTTTGACTGCGCTCACTTATTATTTTAAAAAAAAATAAAAAAATAAAAAAAAATAAATACATCAAGGCTTTGAGGAGCCGTTTAAAATGTTTGGGTTTGCATGTTTGTGGGGCTTTCTTTTTAAAGACACAGAGGTCGGTGGAGTTCTTTGTATCGCCGGACGGGCCTTGGGTGATGTTTCGAGCCAGCAGTTCAGCTTTTTAAGCTTAAATAACCCCGTTTTGATGGCAAGCGGCCATCGGTGCATCCAGGGCGGCGTGCGTGCGAACGGCCCTGTAAAATCCCCGCTGCGGAGAACGCATTTTTTTCCCCATCGATCCCCCGTGCTAAAACCCTACCAAACTACAATCGGACTTAAAAACCCCACACCGGCGTAATTTAAAAAGCCGGGAGAACAGCCCCGCCGCTGGTTTATTTGCCGCGTGCGTTTCAGGTTTCTGAGCAGAACACAGCGAATTCGCAAAGAGGTCTGCAAAAAAAAAAAAAAAAAAAAAAAAAAAAACCATCGATTCCTTTGCAACCACCAGGTATCGCGAAAGTTTTAGTGCAAAAGCACCCCGGAAGGATGAAAACCGGTTCGCAATCCTCACGGAACGAGCGTAAAACCGCGCTCGTCTTACCGGCTTTGTCCACAACAGCAACGCGGGTAGCCACGTTTCAGCAATTCCTACCTCCGGGAAGCCTCCACCGGCAGTTCCGAGAGCATAAAGCGCTAATTTAAACACAAGACTGCGGGGATTTCACCACCGTGATAATAAAAGCCAGCTCCGAGATGGCTATTGCTGGAAGCAGCCGCGGTAGCCGGCTATTAGCTAGGCGAAACCTTTCGGCTTCGTTTGCACGCCGTCGCAATTCAAACGACCGCCAAATCCGACCCAAAAGCGGCAACAGCTCCAGGCATTTCGTGGGAATAGGCTAATTTGGGAATCCGCCGTGCTGAGGCGGAAGGTCTGAGCGAGGCCAGGTGCACCTGAAACGCTCAGGAGTTAGAGACCGTCGTCCCGCCGGAGGCGTTTCCACCTGATCCCGCTTTCCCTCCGTGATCACGTGGGAGTTCTGCCCAGGGAATGGCGTGTTTTTCAGTCCGGGAGGTGCGATAATTCGAGGGTGGGACAAGGCACAGAGGCAAACAAGACGGGGCGGGGGCGCGGGGACACGACACACAGCCCTTACCTGCCCAAAGCAGCCACCATAGACGGCGGAAAAAGCCTCCGGCCCCAAAATTCCCACTTGCCAAAAAACTACCGACCTGACCGCGCTAACCCGCCGTGTCTTCCTCCTCCTCGCCGCGGCCATACACCCAGCTCCCTGGTGTGCTACCCCGGCACGTCTCTGATCCCCCCCGTTCCCCTCTCCCATGTCCTCCTTGCATTCCCCCAGCGCCAGGAAGGGAACGGAGCGGTCCCGGCTGCGCAGCTCTCCTGCCAAACGGAGGTTAATGGTCCCCTCTGGGGTAAGGCAGCTGTAAAGGACAACTTGTTTCTCTATCCAGCGGTCAAATATAGAACAGGGATGTGAAAATTCAACGTTCAGACCCCGCTGATGACCCATCTGGGAGGAACAGGCCAGTTGCAGAGGACGGGACCCATTTCTCCTTGCTTTCTTAAGGGAAAAAAAGAAAAAAAAAAAAAAAAGAAAAAAAAAAAGCAGCGCAATTCAAAAATCTAAATACGCTTAAAAGCGGAAAGCAAGCTCTTCATGACGGCGTAAGACGGAGAGCGTGTTCCAAACCTCAGCCAGTCGCGCGCATCTTGGCGACTGCCGTCGCAGCCAACTGGCTTGTAACGGAGCGGTGGCCCCTTTCCCCGGAGACCAGCGTGCCACTGGCCTGGCCAAAGCCCGCCCAGCTCCACCTGCGAGCACCGGCCCCCCCTCCCTCACGCTATCGCACGCGGGTTTCCGGACGGAGGAAGAAATTCAAAGCCAATCCTATTTTAAGAAGTAAAACCCGGGAAAATAAAAATAAAGCGAGCGGGTTTTCTGCCTTCAACCACGCCTTTGTTTCAACTCGGCTTTCGCCAGGCGTACACCTGAGGGCAGCCGGCGATTTTAATAAGGCGGAAAATTCAAAGGACGATCGAAAAAAATCCAGAAGTCGCCAGCCAGAGCAGTCCCGCGTGTCCGACTCTTGCTCCTATTTTTAGTCATTAAAATAACTAGAGATTTAGCCAGAAGCCTGGAAGGCTATTCTTTAAAACTACCAAAAAGTGAAAAACCTAATAAAAATCCAGACTCCCAGCTAGAAAAGAGCCAGATTTTTCCCTCATTCCACATGAGAATCCCTTTTCTCACGCAAAAAACGCAGCCCACGCTGCCGATGGCCGGCCGAACCCCTCCTGGAGGCCTGAGGAACGTCAAATCCCGTGTTTCGCAGAGAAGAGCGTTGCGACAGCAGAGCTGCGACTCCGGAAATGTAAAATACAGAAGACCAATTAAATCCTGTTTGACAAACTCCGTATGGAATCATTTTGTTATCTCCAAACTGGAGAAAACACAGGAAATCAGGTCTTAAAAATAAATAAATAAATAAATAAATAAATAAATAAATAAAAATCCAGTGCCCAACCTGCCTCGCTCCTTAGAGAGCGTCAGAGGAACGCGCTGAGCAAAAGGAGCTCTGGGGGTTTAATAACTTGTTTTATTCCATCCCAGGGACAATCGCCAGCTGCTCTCCTTGGGATACCCACCGACACGGAGCTCCTCCGTCCCCTCGGCCGGGACTCCAGCTCTCCGTTTTTGTTTGCCCCGGCTTTTACCGCAGCGCGCGGAGCTCGGGGTAAGGTCCTGCCTTCCCCGCCGGTTTTACGTCACCTGTTATTGTTCCGACAGTTTCGGCAACTGATGCACTCCGAGGGGTCGGCCTGCGCCACTGCTGTGTACATCCCACCGCCCTGCAGCAGGAAGGATGAAAAAAAAAAAAAAGAAATTAATAATAATAAATAAATAATCAATCAATCGCTATTCGAACATACAAGAGACGGTCACAGCGCCCCGAGCCCTTCCACTTCGTTTCCAAACTCGAACCACCTCATCGGCCTCGGGATCCGTGCCCGTCGCGTGGCACGGCACCACGGAGCTATTGTACGGAGCCAAGCGGAGGGGTTTGGCCGGCGCGCGTGCCAGAGGAAAGCGAATAACTGCCGCTTAGACAAGCGCGTGGTGATTTCCCTCGTCTGTTTTCAGCTCAACGCGCTCAGGTTTAATTTAATAAACACACTGTAAATACGTTTATTTTTAACGCTGGTGACGGGCATGAAAGCAAACCGCCGTTCATTAGCAAACCGTGCCCGTTCGGGGAGACGGAGTATTAAATTTGCGGGGCTGATGTCACAACATAAACCCATCCCACTTTCCTGTAATTACTCCGATTAGATCAGTTGACTCCGCTACGCCGATTTTTGAAACATTTAATATTTTTACAGATGGGGTAATTCCTTCGCCAGCAATGACTCTGGGTGCGAGGGATTTTGTGTTGTTAGTTTTGGCCGCGGGGGCCATTACAAGCAAGTAAAAATGCCCAGATTAACACATACCTCATTGTTAGAGGCCGGGCGGACACCGATGCGGGAGCCGCTTGGAAACGGCGCGGCGGAGCCGGGCTAGACCAGGGCTGCCATTCGGAGGCGGGGAGGGGAGCCCGTTTGGGAAAGCTCACCTGATTTTGGGGGATTTCAAGCGGTAGGTAACTTGTAACCCACCCCCCCCTATTTCTGCGAAATCAAGTTTTTGAGGCCGTTCAGCCGGGTAGGAAATGCCTAATTAGTCTTGATTGCCAGCCGAGGCCAGTTTCGCTCTTCATCGTTTAGCCCAATCAATGAAACAATAAAGGGAGCCCTAACGAGGATGAGAACATCCTGTTCCTCCACCCCGCGTGCCAGTCCCGGTCCTCCTCCGCGGGAAGAGGTTGCGTGACTCAAACTTTCTATGACACGGAGCCGGGGGGGGGAAAAAAAAGCAAAACTCAACTATTCCCAACGAGGCAGCGGCACCGCGCGTCCCATCGCCGGGCACGGAGGAGCTCCAAGCACCGAGACCTGTGTTACCACGTGGCTCTGCGCGAGCTCCGTTGTTTCTCCGCTTCCAAAAAATAATACCGAGGAGGGCCGAAACACCAGCGCGAGCCCCCGAGCTTCCTCACGGGTCATCTTCCCTTCTCGAGGGCTTGCGCGGTTGGAGTCTTTTGGAGAGTTTCACCCACCGGGAGGTTGGGCAGGTCCAAAAAAACCCACAGTTTGGGCCTCGTTTGCTCTTGAAAGCAACCAAAACCCAGCATTTCTCGCTAGACGAGCGGACCGAAGACGGAATCGGGTGAAGAACCAACCGGCCTGGACTCAAAGCCGGAGTTAACTGAAGTGGCAACTACTGTGCAAGCGCTAATTTGTTGTTCAATAAAACGAAGTGCTTGTGTTCAATTACTAACACAAACAATAGCCCCATTTTTTTTTTTTTTTTTTTTTTTTCTCCCCCCTCCAGAAACAGCATGGGTTATTCAGACTTTTGAACTTTTTCCTTTCAGTTTTCCTGGGCAATGTTCACAGTTTTGAGTAAGTTTAGTAAGTCTGAATGCAAGCCATCTGTTTCCATAGACAATAATGAAATCATTATTCTCTCTTGGAAACGGGACACGTTTCAGCGAATGAAGTTATTTTTCCACAGCACACAAAGGCTGAGCTGCAGACTTAAATTCGCTTTTAATTTTATTCTAAATTTCAAAACAAACAAACAAACAAACAAACAAACAAAAAAATCCTGAGCCTGTCTCAACAGCCACAAACAAGGGCCTGGAAAAAAAAAACAAACAAAAAAAAACCAAAAACAAAAAACAAACCCCAAAACCTCCGTGTTATTACGTTGCTGCATTTCAAGACGTATGGGGCATTTTATTTTATGGAGCCTCCTGCTACATTCGTGCTTTGCCATAATTAATAGCGTTGCTCAGAGTTACAGATCTGAAACAGGTGGGGGGAAAAAAAACCAAAAACGGGCGATCCATAAAGCTGCAGAATAAGCAGCTATAATTAAATCTATTTAAGTTGAAGATTGAGAAGTACCATATGCACGAGTTAAAGTATCTCAGCCCAGTACTGCAGCGTTCTCAGAGCTTACACGCTGTCAGAGGGAGGGCAGAGGCAGATTTCCCAGAGTAAGTGGAATTCTTGCTGTCATCTGATACCCTCAAATGAAAACCATGATGTTTGTATCAGAAACATCAGCCCAGTTGCTTCCTCTGGGATAAGTAATTTAGCGGAACTGGCTGTTATCAATGGGGCGAGTATTTCCCCCACCCAAATTAAGTCCGCTAGTCTACAACCCCCGCGTATGCCCCAGGGTGCGGGCTGAGCCTTCCACCCCGGGGAAGAGCTTACGTTCACGAGATGGTGGGGATGTTCGTAGTCCACGTGCGTCCTGGACAGGGAGTTGGTGCGCCCCGGGTACAGCCCGGCTCCGCCGTTCATCATCCCATTGACTCCGTTCGTAACTTTATGATGGACGTGCGGACAGCCGTTGCTCAGGCCGCCGTTGCTGATGAAGTTGCCGTGGATGCTGCCGTTGACCCGGCTCGTGCCGGGCAAGGTCGTGTACTCAATCATCTGCCCGGCGATATCCGCCCCTTGGTAGAGATAGCCAGGAGGGTCATATTCTGCAAGAGACGTTATCGCCAAAAGCATATTTATTGCCAAATGAGAAGTTAAATGAGCGTCTCTAAGAAACAAAAGAAACTTATTTTCTCTTTCTACAGCTTTTGTAAATTAACTGCAATATCCAAGCGCTTAGTATACAAAACTAGAAATGGAAAACAGGCACATCCTGGAGAGCAGACCAGGACCGTCGGTCTGAAAGGACTCGGCTGACGTCAGTCACTACCAAGAGCGTCCTAAAAGCCGGCCATTTGTATAATCAATAGCCCCTCTGCTATCTGCTACAAACTGCTTCCAGAAAATATCTCTGGGCTGCAGCCGAAGGCACTATGTTATTGGGCAAGAACTTTCGTTTCGTTTCTCTTCGTCAGAGAGGAAGGCCATTTAAAAATAACCACGGGCTGCGGCAAGAGCAAGGCCGGCTCCCGCACTACAACCAGAAAAGACTAGCGAAGAGATTCCGCCAGCACGGAATCGTGCGGTGGGTACGGAGCACCTCCCTTCAGCTCCAACACGTCTGCTCGAGGCTCCTGCTTGCAAACGGACAGCTTTTCCGTGTTAACGCCTCTCTAAAAAGACTTGGACGTCCAACTCCACTTCACTGTGACGGGACCGAGGGGTAACTTGGGACTCGTCCCCCAAGCGCGGCGACTTCTTCTTCTTTCCAGACACACGCGAGAGAGAGGGAGAGATCTGGGGTCTAAGCCTCCACGTTTTAACAACACACAAGTTCTGCCACCGCCACCGGCAGGGTCAAGTTAAACAGAAGGCAGAGAAACTTTGCCCAGGCGTTTCACGCGCCATCTTCTTGGGTGAAACGGCAGCAACGCGGCGGGGCAGCGAGCATCAATGCAACGAAACGGAGACATTGCTGCTCTTAAAATACCCAAATCTTCACCTAAGGCACACCTAGACAGCACAAGTGTCTAAATAAATGCCAGTTGGCTTGCGACAGGAAAACGCTTCCCGTTCGTAAAACGTAACATCGTTTTACAATAGTAACGTAAAACGTTACTGATTTTACTCTGATAGTATTTTCGTCGCAAAAGGAAACCAGGAACAACTCACTCTGCATGGCGTTTTGCTGACGGTTCTTCCACAGGCACATGGCGATGAAAACGATGAGAATAAGGACCATCACCCCCAGGACGCAGCCCACGATCAAGTAGAGCATGTCACCGCTGCGAACGGGGCCGTTGGAAGGGCCGGCTCCGCTTCCCCCGACCCGGTCGGGGGGATTCGGCGGGGTACTCAGGTCCTTCACCGGATATTCCGATGCTCCCGGCGTACGTTTCACTGGATGGAAGAGGAGACAAGTACGGGTTCGTTCGCTAAATGCGTTTTCTAAATGTGGGTTGGTTTTTTTTTTTTTTTTTCCATTATGAAATGAAAATAATTACTGCCGAGTTCTACTCCTAATGCCTTGAAGAGAAAGCTTCCAAGTCCATATTAAAATCTATAACGAGGACGCCAGCTACTATTGGGTAATAACTATTTGCCTTGGAAAAGGGGTATTATCCAGCTCGCTAACCCTCTCATTGAGGTCACTCCAAACTTTGAACGAGCAACGCGACGTGCGCGTGGCTAGAACGGCACTCTACCTCCCAACCCGAAAGAGCGCAAATCTTTCCGCTTCTGAGGTCAGGAGAAACCACGACACGCGTTTCTATGGCCTTAACCACCGCCAGACGACCTGCTTTTATCTGACGCGAACCCTGCTAACCCCGTTCTCAAAACCAGGCTATTTAAGATACTAAGAGCTGAACAGAAAAATCACCAAAAACGAGATGCTAGTTTAACCCAGGAATTAAATTTACGCTCCTTTTCAGCGCACCCCAGCTCAGATTCCTTTCATTTGACGCTAAGAACCTAAAAGAGGTGCCCGGCTTCGGAGGGAAGCGGGCCGGAGAGACACGAGCGCCTCCGTGCAGATGCGTCAGGTAAGCTGGATCACCCCCCCAAAGCCCGGAGGAGATGCGTTTTCAGGAAGAGTCGGTACGAACGACGAGATTACATCTCGCCAAGTTTAAAATGAGGGAAGAAAGTTACATCCCTCGCAGGAGGAAGACCAACCGTGCGCGTAGCCTGAAACCCTGCGGCTCCCGGCCCGTCTTTCAAAGGCTTCGCTACTAACTCAGCTAAACCTTGACGCTTCCGCTCCTAGAGGGCTGCTTTTTTTTTTTTCCTTTTCTTTTTTTTTTTTTTTTTCCAAAAAACATTTTTTCATAGCCCTGCATTTGAAGCTTACTGTCTGCATTTTCCCTTTACAGCCTTACTTGGTTTTAGAGATTAAAGGAGACGGGAATTCTTCGCAACAATAAACGTGACTGCCGTATCTGACACTTCCAGAGAACAGTGCAAACTTTGTGCCAGAGGCGTGCAGGATTAGCGACGGAGGCAGCCAACATCACCATCAATTGCTGCGGTCTGCACTTACACAACGCGTCACAGAGCCCCGAAGACATAAAACAGACGTACAAATCAACGCTGTCATCTTCAAGAGCGCGGTTGTCTCCTAAGGAGAGGCTATCAGCACAGAACAAAAAAAAAAAAAACCCAAAAACAACAAAAAAAAAAACCCCAAACCCCAACAACCCCAGCCCAGAACACCACCGCTATCTCTTAGGGCAGGCGAAATCCGCAGAGCTTTGCCTTTCTCCCGAGCGCAGCGTATCGCTTTCCACATGTTCAAAACAATCCCAGCTTGGGAAGACAAAACAACCCTCCAAAACATTCCAGAAAATTACGGACGGGGCTTCGTGGCAGCTGACTTCAGCACGGCCAAAAAAATATTATAAAATTAAAAAAATAAAATAAAATAAAATCATTCGACGCAAGCGGATATTTCACGCCACAAAACCCGCAGGGTCCTGCAGGCTTCTTGGCCGCTCACCTTTGGTTTCGCAGATCATCACGTTGCTGTACTCGCTTTCGCCGCCTTCGTTATAGCACTGCATTTTAATGTCGTAAGATGTTTCTGGCTGCAGGTGATTTATCAAGTGCCATTGCTTCGTACCTGCGGGGGGGGAGAGGGGAGGGGGGGGGGGAAAGAAATCATAAATCAACTGCATTTCATTTGCCCGCAAGAGGCAGAATTAGGTACAAGCGTATCACAGCGTCTCGCTCTGTAAAACGCAGGGGTAGGGCGGCGCAAAAGTCTTTATTAACAATGTACGGACTTAATCTGAAACCAAAAATACTCACATTGTCTTGCAAAATAGATTCTTGGAAGAAACTTTTGATGAGTAAGTGTTTGGGGTTTGGTTTTTTTTTTTTTCCCCCCAGTATTTTCAATTGGTTTTTTTTAAAAATTTACCTTTCTCTACAAAAAACCGGAAGCCACCGAACTCAAAAAGCAGACATCCAAGTTTCCGACATTCGGCAAATTTAAAATCAAGCGCATTTCTGCGTGCCTTAGATACGCAAGCGTGGAAGGGATGAGTTTAGGAGGGATTAGGACGGGCTAGTTACGACACGCGCGGCAAATAACAAGGAGAAAGTGTCACAGAGAACAGGTTAAACTTGGGACAGGGACGGGGGGGGGGGGGGGGGGGGAGAAAAAAAAAAAAACCCCAACTTGGCTGCGATAAGACCCTCTCCCAAGTCGAGAATCCCGCGGGACGCCTGGGGACGCGAGGTACCGCCCGAAGCCGCCCGCTTTTCGCGGGAAGGCTACGTCTGGGTTGCTCGACTTCGCCGAAAAACCGCAAATCGTCCAACGGGCGGTTTATTAAACGTCGCGGGGAACCAAAAAGGAGAGCGCGAGGGCTGTCTCTGGCGCTGCCCCCCCCCGGCCGCAGAGCCGCGTCCCCCAGCCAAGCAATCGTCTCTAATAGGACGGGTTTGTCGTCTCTGGCTCCCGGCCAGCGTTTCATTTAGACACCCTCCTGAAGTACCGAGCACTTCCATATAAATCACTCTCAGTTTTTACTTCCACGGGCTCGTGACAAATTTTAATAAACAGCGACCCTTTCCCCCCTCCCTCAACCCCCCCCCCCTTTTTTTTTTTTTTTTTAAAAGGGAGTTTAATTAACTGTTTGAGTGCTCTTAATCCCTCTTGGAAAATACCACCTTGAACTGTTTCCACTGTTTCTAAGAAACTGTCATACCACCTACTGATTTAAGCATTAATAAAAAAAAAAATAATTTAAAAAAAAAATTAAAAAAAAATTCAAGCCCGCTGGGCTGGCAGGGGCTGCGTTCCAATTTCTCCAGGCCCCAAGCCGGGGGGGGGGGGGGGGGCAGGTACCAAAAAAAGGGCAGGGGCTCCCCCATCTCGGTTCGGGGGTGTCGGAGGGGACACGCCGCAGGGTCCCAGCTCCGTCCCTAGCGAGGGGCGGACAAGCCCCGGCTGAAGGCTGGAACCCGCCTTTCCCCTCAATCGCCCGTTTTCCCAAGATTCATAACTCGGTTTTCCCGGCGCCCCCCACCCCCCCCACCCCCCCCCCAAGCATTCCTTTCGGTAATTACTACACCAGGTTTTAGGTTTCCGCTTCGAACCATTAGTGGAACTGGAATCGGTACAGGCACTTTAACTGTCCTCTCCGTGCACCATTAGCAAGGGAAAACATTTAAACAAGTGACATCAGACGCCGTTTCCATTTAAAATTCAATCTCCAGGACCCTCGAAAGAGAGAAATTCAGGTCGCTGACGCAGGACGGGGCTGATGTGGCGTTGCTTTTTTGCTTCAAGATACCGAGGAACCAGCCGAGCCAAGCTTTTTGCTTGGGTTTTTTGGTTTTTTTCTTCTTTTTTTTTTTTTCTTTAAATAAACCTGATTTTGCCTGTAGCAGCATTTATAAAGGGGGGGGGGGGGAGTTTTCTGCAGAGTTTTGAGTGTCTCCAAAAGACAAGACTTAACAGGAAACGCTAAGGAAAGCCTACGGCAAAGTACGTCGCTAACACAGGCATCACAACACTTTTTCCACAACTCATGCCGTCATTTCAAGATAAAATTCCCTGTCAAAAAACAGACAGATTAATTCAAAGGTAACCGGGGGGGGTGTGTGTGTGTGGGGGGGTGTGTGGGGAGTGAAGAACAAGTGATTTACGGCAAAAACACCTCAAGCCGCGTGGCTTCTCTACATATTTCACATCAAATGCTTCCAATCACGCTTTAATTGGAAATAGCTCTCTTCTTCCCCCCCCCCCCAAAAAAAAAAAAAAAAAAGCTAATTTAGGGGAGCGCAGTAAAGAAAAAAAATGGAAGTTTAAATATTTCCACCACATGAGTTTCTGTTGCAGGCTTTGGCAGAGGGGAGCAGCTGCTAATGGTTTCAGACTGCCACAAGGAGCTCAACACACACACGTTCTCGGGGTGTGTGTGCGGGGGGGGGGTGTGAAAATAAAATAATAAAATAAAAAAAAAAAAATTCGAAACAAGCTAATTTCACAGCAGAGCGGAGCCCACTTCAGCAACTAACCGCTCGGCGGCCCCGATTTATAAACACGCAAGTTCCAAGGCTAAACCGCGTGCGCAGATGAAGGCGCGTAAGCTGCTCCGAAGCCATCCTCCGCGCCCCGACTCCGCATCTGTAAGCGCTTTAGAGCGCGCAAAAGCTCACGTCGCGCTTCAAAGTGCTGCGCGGAGCGCTGTCGAGCAGGGGAAAATTTTCAAAATAAAGGCCCGTTCCTCTCGTAACCGAAATAAATGGGGGGGGGGGAATAATTAACGTCACCGGGACAGAATGAGATCACCCCGTTTACTCAGCCCAAGCAATAAGGACGTTAAGGAAAATAGTTTTTTAAAGGGTTTTCCACTTCTGGACTAATATAGACATTATCTAATAACTTCTTCCAGGAAAGCGATGATCTAATATGCACGGTGGGGAGGAAAAAAAAAAAAATACAACCTGATGGAAAGGCAAAACGAAGCACAAACCTACCTGAATCTGCAGCACTTGAGGCTAAAAGTAACTTCCTTTTAGCAGGATGAGCAATTAAGGAAGGGAAAAGGAGAGAAGGGCCATTAACCCACGCGGTACCGCCTAGCTTAGCAAATCCACGCTGGGGTAAACCATCCCCAACGCCCCGGGAGTTATTGGTACGCGCTTACCCCGGGGTAAGCCCCCGTCGACGCTGCTTTCTCTTCGCCGCTTTAAACTAAACGCGTTTCAAGAGCCCTACGTTAAGGATGCGCGGCGAGACAAACTCAACCCCGGGATTTAGCTCTCCAAATCTCCACGCAGGAGAGGCTTCAGAAGGAAGAAGCAAGTTCATGTGTGTGGGCAGAACTTGACGTGGTGGAGCTGAGATAGCTACTTCTGTGAAATATATCGTAAAGGCTTCGTTTGGGAAAAGCAGTTTAGATTTCATATAAACACAGCCAACGCGGCTACAGGATGTTCTTTCCCCGTCAAGCGGGGTTATTAAGCATGCGTGTACTGCGCTCTACCTTCCACGATATCCCTCTTGTAGTCGCTATCGTTGTCGCTGTCTGTAGGCCGGTAGTAGATATAAAATCCCTGGATGGGCGTGTTGTTGTTGCTTGATGTGATATACTAAAAAGAGAATTTGAAAAGACTGCGTTAGAGGAGAAAAAACACGTTAATTGGGTCCTGCCGAGCCACCGTCACCCAAACCTCTTACCGCCTTGAAATGCGTTATTTTTTTATTTTTGTTTTTAAATAGGGTGGCGCGAGCAAGGTGCAGGGGGAGGTTTGCGCAGGAATAACAGAGAGGACCATCAGCTGCTGTGGATGCGCTAAGATGAGCGGGACGCCGGGGGTTCTCCGAGGGCCGCAGGGGAGCTCTCTGCCCCTCGGACCAGCTGAAAACAGGAGGGCAGCACGGGGACGAGAGAGACCGAGCCGGGGGGGGGGGACACTTTCCTCCCACGTCGCTTCCCGAAGCCTCCATTGGGGTTAGACCACGGACGGCCTGAAACCGCGCGCGGTTAACGGGAACGGAAAAGTTATGGCCGCTTTCACTTCGGAAAGAGTTAAGGCCTCTCTAAAATCCAGCTCGGGAATATTTTACTTTAAGTTATGCAGCCTCCTGAGGAACCAGAGGTTATTTTAAGTTTATTATCCTTAACATCTCTTAAGGCTGAGCTAGCAGAGCAAACTAACACTGGGAACTCTACACGTTAAATCCTCCAAAGTACACCAGGGGGTTAGATTTCAAAACAAGAGCAAAGAATTTCTGTGGGTTTCAATAAGGACTTTAAAGTACTTGTTTACAAAAGACGAGGTAACGGGGGAAAAGGCAAACGTTTCTCTAACACGAAACCTCTCCTGGACGCGAGGCAAGGCGGCGGGGTTTTTAAACGCAGCGCCCGCTTCCAGCCATCCCAGCCTGGATTGACAAAAGCAGGAGGAATTGCAGGAAACGAAGCCAAGGCGCTCGCGACTCATGGCCTGAGCCGGGATTTGGGCAGCGTTAAGCCCACTGGTGCCTCCGGACGTGTCTGCGCCAAAGCAGGTGGAGCAGGGCGGCTGCAGCCTTTCGCTGGAGCTGCCAGTTGGGCTCACATCTGGCGTAACTCGAGGAGGCGGCGCGGGGCATCCCCGGGGAGCTGGAAGGGGAGAGCGAGGTGGAGGGAGGCTGGGAGACAGCGGAAAAGGCGGCAAATGGCCGACGGGGCAGCCGAGGAGGAGGAAAAAGGGTTTGGAAATGGGGGATAAATGGCTCGAGAAGCACACGGCCCCATCAGTTACCCAATTCCATACAAACACGAAGAATCTTAGCCCTCTTCTAGGAAGAGGATCATCTCCGAGCCTCTGGGGGGGAACCACCACTCACTGCTCTGCCATCAGCTCTTAATCCTTGACTTTTAAGAGCCAAAGCAGTAAAAAATAAATAAGTAAATAAAAATTCGTCCTGCAACTGTGAGAAGAACAGGAGACAGTTCTACCTACCGTCCATTTTAACATGATCTGAGTGTCACTGATGGCTTCGGTATAAGCGATGTGAGGTCCTGCGATGGGGCGGTTGGAAAAGCGGCTGGTGAATCCGGCTACTTGGTAAGGGCGAGACGCCGCACTGCGCGGGCTCTCCCCGTAATTGTTCACGGCAATCACACGGAACCTATACATTTCTCCTTTTAAGGGGAAAAAAAGCGGGAGAAAGACGACGTTGTAGCACAACAAGCACTAGAAAGAGGATTCCAGGAGAGGCTAAACAGATTAGGAAGTGCTTTTTGCACAACATCCCATTAGGAAAACCATAGGACTCATTGCCACAGACCCGGGCGGGCAGCAGAAATACAAACAGCTTCTGAAAGCGATTGGGGGAAATTCACTCCAGAAAAATCCAAAGGCTGTTCCACATGGAGCGGAGATGCCTCCATCCGCTCGGGAAGACCCTAAACGGCAAATCGTTGGGCACCGAGATGCCTCAAAGGCCACCTGATCTCCTCTGCTCCCCCTACTCTTGCGCTCTTCCCCTGAGCTTTCGGGGCTGGACAGCGGGAGAAATGGGAGGAGAGGTTTTTCCATTAACACATTTTTCTCTTTTTGCATTCCGAGCGCTTACTAGAAGGACAATCGAGTTAAAAATGGCAAAAATACACAACCCTCCTCTCCACATGAACAAGTATTAAATTATGGTGGGTTTGGTTTTGGTTTTGTTTGGGTTTTTTTCCCCCACTTGGAAAGCCAGAAATCAACTCAAATTCATGTAATGAGCTCCTCTTCCACCTAATTGACCAGAAACAGGGTAATCCCACCAGAAGTTAAAATGAAACAACCAAAGAGTTGCCGTATCCTCTCAGCAGCAGCACAGTCAACAACGGCAACAACAGCGGAGGTTGACGGTAAAGATCATTTTTAATACCTGGCTCCAAGTTACGGACTTCCACAGACAGCTTGGAAGGAGAAATGTTATCAGCTGCGATCAGCCAGTCACTGTTTCGACCCAGGCGTTTATACTCCACTTTAAAGGCAGTAATGGGGGAGCCACCGTTCGCCCGTGGTATCCACGTGACGTAGACGGAGGATTCCGATGCCGTGGAGATCGTGGGGCGGTCGGGAGCTTCTGGAACTGCAAGGAGAAATTCGGTTACGAGAGGATTAGAGTCAGCTGAAACTTCGTCTGCTGTAGCAACGGATTAAGTCAGCTGCCGATGATTCCATTAGACCGCACGTATTAACAAGGAGAACCTTAAATCCCCCCGTTACAACTACTCCCCTTACTCTACCGGAAAAGATGCTCGAAGAGCAGAAAACAGAGGAATCGGTGACTTTATCAATACAACAATCAAAAAAAGACGTGGCGTTGCACTACCCCAACCCATCTCTACACGGAAACAGAAACATACACAGAGCGAACAGGAAAAATTTGGTTCTCGTTTTCAAAACCCCGAAATTCCTCCCCCCCCCCGCCCCTCCCCAAGACCCAACGAGACTTCAACCCCTCCCGCACTAACGAGGGCCGTATTGCCGGAGAAACGAGAAGGAAAAGCAAACCAAGCATGCAGTGAATGATATACTTACTGAACTCGCTTGAAGTTACAGACAGCAGTGGAACAGAGAGAACGGGAAGAGATGCTGTTAGTAAATCTGGTGATAACCACTTCGACGACCGATGAGAGCCGTAAGGCTTTACTAAACTAGCTTATACTCGTTAACGCGGAGCTGGTGACTAACGAGAGGAGGAACCGAGCAAGGAACGGCGAGCAGCGGCTTCGGAGGCAGGAAGCACGCCGAGCATTTGCAGCTGGGCACACGTAAAGCGTCGCCTCGCGTGGCTCCTCCGATATTTAGCGCTGTCACAAGCGTGCAACGCTTCCTCCCCTGCGCTGTTAATAAACCTCTCCGATCCCCTCGGGTTTTACCCAAACTTTAGACACCAAATCACTTTTGAGCGATTTGATTTACTCAGCCCCTGAGTAAATTCGCCTGAATCACGTCAGCGAGTTCAAAGGGTGGGGTGGCGAGAAAAAGGGCTATAAATGTGCTGTTTTCCCTGGAAACCAGGCTGAAAATCACACCGACTGGGAAGCGGCTGCATCTTCTTGCCATCAGAAACAAGCCTAACCCTGGGAAGCCACAGGAAAACATTCGGAACAGAAAGAAGCCGCTCTGAGAACTTAAAACCCTGACACGCGCATCTCCCATTTCCTCGGGATCTTTCACAGCGGAAGAGAGGAGAAAACCAGAGCATTTAGCAAAAAGCAACGGCAGGTTCAAATACAAGCAACGAGAACGTGGGTTACGAGTGAAAGATTTTTTTTTTTTTTTTTTTTTTTTTTTTGAGAGCCACACGCGCAGGTAACAGCGTCCTTGGAAATATTACACCAGACTAGGGCACGCGCTTGCCAAATTCATAGTTTCGGATAGCCCACCACAGATGCCGAAGTCCGTAAGAAACGCGCTGCTACTCGGTGACTTAACGTCGCGGGAGAAACTTGAGGTACCGAGCAGGTAAAAACGCTAATTCGCTGACTGCAATAAGGTGACTTTCAGTTAGTCCCGAAGTCCGAACTATTATCTTTCGCTCTGGAGACACACAGCAGAACAGACAACCTAGCGGATATCCGAGCTCGCCCGCGGAAGTCCCACAAGAGAGGAAAAACACCTGTACGGAAGAAGTCTAAGGAACAAATAGGAAATAGAAGAGGTAAGACGAGCACCTAGAGCGGCAATAAACACGCGTCAACCGAGATGGCTCCCTTCGCCACACGCATCACAAACCACCCACATACACCTACCTCCGCTGTGGCGAGACAGGTCGGGAAGGACGACACCGAAATTATTTGTCCCTTCGGGAACGACGGGATGTTTCGGAATGCCTACTGGCGGAGAGGGAGCCTGAGTGTTTTTCGAGGACGACGTTCTTTCTAAGAAAGATTTGACACACAGTACATCAGCTGAGGAACCGGATAGGAAAAGGCTGTTTGCCGCCTCTCACAATACGCTCACGTGGCAGATCGCTGGCTGCGGCGCAGGGGACTAAAGCCCCGGCTCCAAGTCAGGGATCTTCCGCGGGGGAGAAAGAGGAGAGTTCCCCACATCAGCCCGGGGATAAGCGACCGCCCACCTGCGGTGCTAACGCCACCTGCGCCGCAACTTTGCGGTGATGCCACCTGCATTTCGAAGCCCCCTCTCATCACGAAATCACAGCAGGTGGTGAAAAGCGCCCACCGAAACCCATGCCCAGAGGAAGAGGGTCAAGAAAAACGCCACGGAACCTGCGTTTGGCCACAGCTGGACCCAGGATACCGGGTCGAGCGGACTTCTGGCCTGTGGCAGTATGTACGTATCGTGAATTCACAAATACATTACATTCTTAGCGTAAGCTGCTCCCCGACTTCGCTCCTTTAAGCAAGGGGACCCATCCAATCATCATCCCCAAAATGAGGAACCTTACAGCAGGAGTCTGAATAATCATCCCAAAAATAATATTATCCGGCCTTTAATAGCTTTTCCTTACCAACAGCCCTGCCAATGCTCAGGCAAGTTTGCCCCACAGCTATTTTAGTTATTAGAGGCTGTTCTTCAGCAATTAAACCGCAGAACGTCGCGTACGTGGCTCAGCAGACAACATACGGCTGACGTCGTTTAAATAAACGTCCTCGCGGAAGCCGAGGACACAGGGAACGTTGTGCCGCCCCTACCTTTGCTGGTGCGAAATGTCAGCATGGCGGGCTGGCCCTCGCCCGCCGCGCTCCTCGCCACCATTAAAACCTCGTACAGGCTGGAAGGCTCCAGCTCGGTGAGGCGCAGCTCGTTCTCGCTGCCGGGGACGCGCACCGTGTGCCAGCTGCCCACCGCGCTGACGCCGTCGTCCAGCTGCGCAGGAGAGGGAGAGACAGCGCGCCATCAGGGGCGAATTGCACAGAACGCCATTAATACCCCAAATCCCGCGTCGCTTTCGGCATCCAAAGGACCTCCGCCGCTCGCCAAAACTCCTCGGGTTCTCCCGCATCTCCCCGCGGTTCGTCTCCAAGTGCTCCTGCCGCAAATCAGCGCTTTTGCAGCGACCTTCCCGGTGCTCCTTCGACAAAACTCCGCTTATTTTCCCCTCTCCATACGCACGCACGCGCTTGTCTGACCAAAAAAAATGGTCATTTTTACTCGTGGCTAAAACTAGCAAGAGACCGAAACGATTTTGAAGACCTTCAGCCGGCCTTTAGCTGGCAGCGCTGGGCTGGACCCAACACCCTAATGAGAAAGAGATGTTCCCTGAACTATCCTAGCTTTTCCTGGAGTTAAGCGTTTTAGAATATTTGTTTTTTATTACTGCATATTTCCCCCTTTTTAAAAAAAAAAAAAAATAAAATACCACCACTTTTTAATTTAAGAGTGAAATCACTGGCTCCATTTAAGAAAGGAAAGAGATTCGGGGCAGTCTCTTAAATGCTTGACCTTTACAGGAAAGCGCTACCCCAAAATCCCGAAGGAAAAGACAAAGATTCTACCAAAAATAAACTCCTAAACAATATAAGACTTTAATAAAACATGGAAGGCAGATCTAAACGCTGCGGATTATCAAAGGTTACGCCAGAGGTCTTTGCTCGAGCGTTTTCTTCGGAAGCGACCACTCTTCTAGGGCTTTTATTCCCCCAACTTTTTTTTTTTTCCCCCTCCCCCCCCCCCCCCTTTAAAAAAATCAATAAAATAATTTAGTGACACAAAGAGAACGCCACCCTAAAAAACCACGGTCAACTCCCTACCGAGAAACGCCCGAGCGAGCAGATTTCACGTGGAAAGGATCGTTAGGAGCAAAAGGTAAACGTCGAAAAGGTCAAAGAAGTATTCAAAGCTTTCAGCGCTTACGGGAACCAACCCCCTTCCGATGAGAAAATTGGATCGACAAACTTTGGCACCGGGTTTTCCGGAACTAACAGGTCAAAAAACAAACAAACAAAAAAAAAAATCTCTAAGCGTTCCCCTCCAGGCTAAGACAAGATCAGGATGTGGAGGATTAAAAAGCTTACGGAAAATAAACCCGACGGCTTTGCCACGCAGAAAACGGTTTGCTTGGAAGAACGGGCACGGGCTTCGCTGTAAAGCAAATAAAAGCCTGGGCTCTGACGGAGAAACCTCACCGAAAACTAGATAAAAGAGCGTACTTGCGACCAGTTTCAGCCACCCCTAAAACGAGCCGCCTGCGTGGCCGCGGTGACGTTCTGGTTCGACCCTATTCTGTATTCCCTCCGGCCCGACACCACGTTCTCGTCAACGCCAGCCCTGCGACAACCCTTGGGTGCTGGAGAAACCTACACCCAAGGAAACCCCGCCGCTTCCGCGCTCCGGAGAAACCCTACCTTGCGGTATTTGACGAAATAGGCGTTGATGGGCGAGCCCCCATCCCTCCCCGAGCGCCACACCAGGGTGTACGCGTCAGGCTTCAGCGTCTGCGGGGGGCTGAGGATGATGGGGGCTTCGGGGGGAGCGGCGGCGTTCGAGGCCTTTTCCGTCACAGCCGCCTCCAAACGCGCTTTTGTCGGCGGCCAGCTTGAGAACGCCGTTTCCGCGCCGAAATCGCCGGGGCTTCCATCGCTCTGGGCAACCTCCGTCTCTTCGGCTTTGGGGGCAGTTTCTGCAGGAACGGTAAAGGGAGGAGCCCGGTTACACCTCCGCCGCGACGCCGCCTTTGCCCCACGTCCTGGGTTGAGCCACACAGGACTGATTCCTCTTCCAACGCTGGGGGGAAACTCCATTTTTGGAAGATTCTAGTGTCTCAAGTTGTGAAAAATATTTACTTTATAGCCAGCTAGGCCGTGCGGGATTCAAGGTGTGGGCGTTTTTGAGCTCGCCGGGTGCGGGGACGAGGAGGAGCGAGAGCCGGGCACTTGACCCAGGCTGGCCAACAGGATTATCTCCTACCACGAACGTCACGTTCCATAGAAATTCGGAAGTTTGCTGCTTAGTTTCTCTCTCCCTTGACGGGAGAGGGAAGCTCCTCGCCCCGGTGCCGGACCCTGAGCCTTTCCCTTCCTCCCGAAACCGCAGCGCTGGCAGCGTCCCACGTTTACCATCCCCTGCGGGGAACGCACGGCTTCCTGCTGATAGAATTGGCCGAGTATAATTCTTGTATATCTTATATTAGTATCATGATTAATACTGGTTCTTTAGCATCACTGTTAATTATTTAGTCTTATCCTATTAAATCTATTTATATTTCAACCCTCGCGTTTCCTCGCTTTCCCCGATTCCCCTTCCCGCGTCAGGGGGTGGGTCACGGGGCGAGAGAATAATTATCTGAGCGACAATAAATTGTCACGGGTTTTCCTCAAACCCTAACGCCCCGGCACCGAGGGGGACACGAAATCATTTTAAAAAAAAAAAAAAAACAAAAAAAAAAAGCGTCATTTCCACACCGGCCCTGGCTGCAAAAAGCCGGTTCAAGAGATGCCCCGGCGCAGACCCGAGCCCGGCGCCAAGCTGCGCCGATTTTTTATTTCCAGAGGAGAACACCACGGCAGGCGTTTTTCGGTTGGCTTTTCTGGGAGGGGTGGTTTGGAGGTTTTTGCTTTTTTTTGGGTTTTTTGGTTTTTTTTTTTGGACAGTAGCAAAGAGAGAAAAGCTGAAAGGTGACACCCACAGGCACGGTTTTTGCCTGGTAGCTCTGACCAATTAAGCAGTGGCAACGGGTGATAAAAGAAAAAAAAATAAATAAATAAAAGATATAGCTACGCTTGTGACACGAGTGGAGTAATTTTAAATTAATCGCAGTTGTACAAGGAACTTTTCACGGCCCGAACTGGCACAAGAGGACATTCTCCGGCCTCGGCTTCTGAGGTTTTTAGCTGTAATTGCGACTCGACGGCCACGTTTGAAAATTTATGCTGAGAATAAACTCGGTTTACGGGCAGATCTCGTGCGCCATTTAATACCAACGCACTTCTAGAAATCCTGCTCCAGCCTCCCCCATCCTATTTACTTTGCCCGGTACGAAAAAAGAAATATATATATATATAATATCAGTAGTTTGAAAGGGGCTGCGAGACAATAAAAAAAAAAAAACACAAAAAAAAAAAAACAGTGTTGGGATGATGCAGGGCTTGTCGGCATTCCAGGCGGGAAAGGGGCGGCAGGTTGGACATCTGAGATTATCCAGGACAAGAAAACGTCAGGGTTTAAAAGCGAGAGCGTTCGGGAACCAGCGCAGCTCCTCCAGGTCGCACGCTCGCAGCGCCGGCACCGCCAGATGTTCCGAGCCCTGTCCCTCCTTTCGGATTTGCGGAGGTTTATATTACGTGCCGGGGGTCTGGAAGAGGGAAGGGAATGAAGGGAACTTGGTTTACAAAACAAACAAATTCCTCGGTAACGTAAAGCCTAGGCAGCCTTAGCCTGGCTGACTCAGATTCCTCCAAACCTCCATTAAAATACCAGCAGCAAGTGTGGCTGCTATTTTTGGCCACTTTTTTTTTTTTTTTTTTTTTTAAAAAAAAAAAGAAAAAGAGCTGGGAAGGAAAGTTCTCTTTTTCAAATTGAAGACACGCTCTCAGCGAGCATCCCTCGTTTGTGTCTTCCGATTTACTTAGCGATGCCACAAAGCTGGGAAGAGGGGGAAAGGAGGCAACAAAGGCGGGGAGGACGTCCCCAAAGCCAGATGGAGTTTACTTAAAACACCCCCAGAACAATCCCCGAGCGAAAGGGTATCTACCCCGCCGTCGGCGAAGCGGCGGGGAAGGGCTGCCGGGGCGTTAATATTGGAAACAAATGCCGTCTCCGGCGCAGGAGGCAGAAGTCCCCCTCGTTGTGGTGGACCCGGAGGGTTTGTGGGCGGGCAACGGCGCGGTTTGACGCCTGCTGGCACGGGGGAAAACGGACTCTCGAGGGTGGAGGATGAGTTGTGGTTTAGGCTGGTGACAGGGGACCTGCCGTCATCGCCGTGTTTATTGCTGCGAGATGGGAGTCGTCAACAACTGGCAAGCAGCGTGTTTAAGCAAGTTGGGTTTTGTTGTTTGTTCCCCCCCCGCCCCGTGCTTCGGAAAACAACCCCCGGGTAACAATTTCCATTGAGCGATTCCGATCTTTTTCGCTAAGTTTCTGGCATAATTGCTACCCGTATAAACCAGCGCATCGGACTTCTGCGCGCTGCTGTGTCATTACGCAGCTTTTTTTTCGGCTGTTGCTTCTAGTGCCGTCCCTTGGGCCGCTGAGACTTAACTCTTCTTCCTCGGCCGCCCGGCGAAACGTGAGCAGCACCGAGACGGGTCAGACCGAAGGCTGGCTGTACGCGCCCAAAATTTGGTTAAAAGAATGCATTCATAGCTCTTACTCGCATTCTCCATAATAACCAGCGTTTTTCAGCTCACTGTCCTGCCCCCCCCCCACAGCTGCCTTATTTTGAAGGTTCAGGGCCCTCACCTTCGGAGCCTCCCCTCCTGCAGGGACTATCCCGCGCTCCGACGAATCCACCTGCCGCGTATGGCGGTGCCTCTTCTACTTCTTCTACACCCTTCTTGGAACAGGGGCGCAAACCCGCGGGGCAGATTCCGGCCCGCCGCCACGGCCAGGGTTCGCCTGGCAGCGGAGCAACCTTTGCGTTCTGCCTCCGCCGCGCAAACGGAGCGCGGCCCCCAGGGCGCTGCCTCCCTGCTCCTCACACGGCCGGAGGAATCCTCCCCTCCTCTCCAAGCACCCCAGCGCGGGCGGGGAAACCGCCCTGGAAAATCATCTGACCGCGGCACATCAGCAAAGTCACGACGCCCGGCACGTCTTTCGAATCACCCCGAGACCTCTCAGAGGTGCCCGGCTTCTACAAAAGACAGCTTCAGCCTGCTCTCCGCTCTATCACCGACACTAAACGCTCCTCTTCCTCGTGTTTTCTACCAACCTGCCCGCTCTCCAGGCTCCCGGAGCGCGTTTTTTTCTCCTTCGTTGCCATTAGATGAAGTTACTTTGGAGAGTTAACCCTGTGTTCAGTAGCTCCGTGAAGCTACTGCCATGCCCGCAGCCACCACAACTGTCTAAAAAAAGACTTAAAATGAGCGCCGTGGGTACACGATCCTAAGGCTATCATTGTGCATTTTGGTGGCTTCTCGCTATGACGGTGGCTTAAGTTGCCCTGCCCGCTTTTAAGACCATGCAATGAATCACGTCGTGGAATAGATCCAGCAGAATGGAAAAAAAAAAAAAAGACTTTTTTTTTTTTTTTTCCTCTCTTACTGTGTGCTCGCACAAGGCAAATCGCAGGAACAAGCTGCCGAGGCCGAGAGACGCTTAAGCTGAGCCTACGACCAAAGAAACGCACGGGAATCACAAGCTTAAGCCGTTTGGGTGCTTCAGAAGTGCTACCTGGCACAAATTCTTCATTAAAACATTGAAGCGTTTGAGCACGTCTTTTGGCACGGCTGGGAACTGTTTCTAAAACCCTAACAGCTCCCAGAAACTACTTAAGGGCTTTTATATCAAAACCAAATGCCTCAACCACCCTCCGCACCGTAATCAGCAGCTAGTACAACGTATTAGAAACCGATAAAAGTTAATAAACAAAACATTAAAATTGAACTTACTGCCATAAAACTCTGAGGCAAA
Organism: Larus michahellis; assembly: GCF_964199755.1. Taxonomy (NCBI): domain Eukaryota; kingdom Metazoa; phylum Chordata; class Aves; order Charadriiformes; family Laridae; genus Larus; species Larus michahellis. The sequence goes on from NC_133912.1 coordinate 1,124,128, forward strand.
GCAGTGGGATTTTTTCTTTTTTTTTCCCCCCTCCCCTCTATTTGACACAGCCTGAATTCTGGGATGATATTTAGTTTTGTGTTTCCACCCGGCAAGGTCCAACAATAACTCATTTGAAAAGCACCACGATGGGATCGCTTTCTTGAGGTTTCTTCTTTCCTTCTTCCTCTAAGTGAGCCTTTAACCATCTTTTCAAACTATTTACATGAGTTTGGAACTCTAATCAGCAGTAACAAAGCACCTTAAATATCAGGCCACGTATTAAATTCCACTCACCTTAAATCTCACCGACATTCAGCTAAACTTACTACAGCAAGACGCTGAAAGAGCTGAGAAACTTAAGTCACTTCACGTAACTAAAAATCCGCATTTTAGTCCTTGTGAAGGGAACTCGGGAGGGGGGGGCTTAAAGCTGTTATCGATGTCACGTAACATTCCGACGTGAAGAAAGAAAATAGCTCTTTCCCATCTTGCCTTTTGTAGAAGAACTGTCTTTTCCTAGTAGAAAATTCAATACCTTTTTTTTTTTTAATATTTCTTGGATAGTTTTTAACCCACCTCAAACCCCACCCTTGGACAGTTTTTAAATCACACGTAAGAATGGCCAAGTCCACGCAACGCAGAGTCGTTTCTCCTTCGCCTAAGGCGGAAGGGAGGAACCGATCCGTGAAGGCAGCCGACTCCTCTGCTGCGTTTCCCCCGGGATACCCACACTGCCTACCTGCCGTTAATTTCTTATTTTGAGGCATTTCTCACCTAAACCGGGGAGCCGACTGCGCAATTTGGTGCTTCAAGCTTACCAACTGTAAGGAAGGCTTTGGCCACCACGGAGCCGTGCTCGTTGGTGGCTTCGCACGCGTACTCCCCGCCACGCTCGGGAGTCACGTTCCTCACGTGCAAGGAGCTCGAGCCCGCTTGGGACACCCAGGAGGAGGTGGTGGGATCCGCGACGGCGCTGCCCGGCGTCGCTCGAGGAGGTTTCTGCGGTTTGGAATGAAGCACCTGGGAAGGACGGCTGGTAATAAGTCCTCTGCTGTCATACCAACGGATCACGGGGACGGGTAGGCCAGTGGCATTGCAAGACAGCGTAACGTCCCCACCATCTGCCACAGTGACGCTTGCTGGTGGAGAGACTATAACCGGGCTAGAGCCTTTGCCTAGGGGGAAAAAAAAGAGACACCCAAAGAATGAATTTGGCTAAGGAATATGACGCTTAGTGGCCCAACGAGCCAATACAATTAAAAACGTCGCGCGTGCTGCTTCTTAACCATTTCCGCGGTTCTCTAGACTTCCGCTCCAGACTGACGAGATCGGCTGAGAGTCGTGCCCATAGAAAAACCAGGCTCAAACCACGCTTCACGTTTTCTCAATAACGAAGACTCGACCGTCAGCAAGGAACGCGGTGCAGGAAGGACCGGCTTTGCCCGCTCCACGGACAAGCGGGTCGCCAAATATCTGCTCAGCCAGCCTCTGCGCGGCTCGCATCCGCCTTAACGGGTGCGAGAAGGGAAAAAGCTTCAACTCTCGAGTTCTCTGGGTATTAGAAAGTGTCTTCGGCTGGGAAGCGATCAAAAAGACTCTTGGCACCCGCTCATCTGACACAGGGGAAGTGGGCATTAACCCCAAACCTGGCGATCGCTTTGTAAACGTGACGCTATGGAACAGGCAGAATTACTCGTCAGCCAATTCTGCTTAAGAACATCAGTTCCTCCAGCACAACAGGACCCTGATTCTATTTAGGAATAAATCGCGTGAAATGCAATCACAAACTGATTTAATTGCAGCTGGTAATCTAGGTTTTAAGTATCAAGTGACCAGGCTACCCCAGAAACACCCACATCTCTTAAAATTGAACCGAAAGCACCTTCTTCGTAAGATCTGTTACAAACAGCGGTCAGAAAGAAACCAATACATAATCTGAGGCCACGGGGGCGGGGGGGGAAGCCAAACAGAATAAAGCTTGAAGTACAAGTGCTTAATTGGAGTTCTTGAGGGCTGCGAGCGCTCCTACCTGGCAGGACACGAAGCCTCCCAGTGGACTGCACAAATCCCAGCCCGTTGTTCGCTACACACTGGTACAAGCCGGAGTCCTCCTGGGTGACGCCGCGGATGCGCAGGCGGTTGCCCGTCGGCAGATGCCGCGGGGAGAGGCGGAGGGGGGCCGCGTTGTGGAGCCAGGTGAGGGTCGGAGCAGGGCTCCCGCGGACCTCGCACCAGAAATGGGCGGTCGCTCCAGCGGCCACGGTTTCGTCTTGCAGTCCCTTGGAGATGGAGGCAGGTTCTATAAAGGGAAATAAGTTTACAGAAACCGCCGCGTGTTGATCTTAGCCTGAGTCCTGGAAAAAATACCGCGAAAGGTTACAGAAACTTATCACATAACAAAGGCTAAGCAAGCACTAAATAATTCTAATTCTACCCAGCCTAAGGCTGTTTTTTCCCCCCACACGCTTGCTTGTTTTAATGGTCTCTCCCTTCTGTTCCAAACAGTCACATGTTTGCGTTAATACCGTAAATGAAACACCTGTATTCTCAAAATAATTCTGCAGCGGCATCCCCATAACAAAGGGCGCGTTGTGTGTCAACAACCTGTTTTCTGAGTTACTCTAATGTACGCATCCCAAAAACCAAACAGTCACGGAGGCAAAAGCCTCAAAACAACAGGAAAATCTGCTACAAAGGAAAGAGGAGATTAGGAACGACTTGCAGCCGCACAAAAGAGGCCAAATGTATTTCTTTTGCCTTTTTTTTTTTTTTTTTTGGCCTCATCCAAACATATCGCTTCTCCTCGCCAGCTTTTTGCTTACGTACAACCTCAAAAAAAAAAAAAAAAAAAGAGAAACATCTGATCTCTGGCACATTATTGACACCGTATCACATATACACTTGGCACTCCACAGCAAAACAAACAGATCAGTTCTTCCCTCCCAGTTTGTTATCCTTTACTGTTTAATTATTTCAGACCGCAAAGGATTTGAAGAGATAAATAGTTATGGATTTTAACTCGGGAGAGATGAGGAGATATGGTCATTATGAGCGTATCTTAATTCTTTATTTTAACACGCTTCGGTTGAAAAAGGATGTTAGGCTATTTGTAACCAGATGCCAAAACCAGCAAGCATACGAAGAAAATTTCATCGCCTGGATGTGAAGATTTCTTTACTGCTTACCAAGTATAGTAAGTGAATAGTTAACGTATTTCACTACTCCAAGTTCATTTCCCACCACGCAGGAGTAATTCCCAGAGTCCGATGCCTCGAGCCTGTCCGTCACCAGGTGGGAGCGCAGCAGTTTCCACCTGCCTTTTCCCAGGGCGTCCTGGCCGTCCTTCACCCAGCGGACGGAGGCCGGAGGCGACCCGCTGACAACACACTCCAGCGTCAGGGGGCTGTGCCGGGGCACTGCCAGGCTCTGGGGAGCCAGGGGGTGAAGGATTTGGAAGCCGCCTGAGGAAGAGCCTGGAGGAAAGGAGACGAGGCTTATCACTAACCACTCTTTTAAACCCTACTCTCCCATCCCGTCCTCCAGTCCCGAGGTCTGCCATGTCTCTTCAAGCACAGCTGCTTATCCTCGTGATTAAGCACGATACTGTAACGCTCTCTTCCGGAAGCCCTGCTCCAAAAATCGGTTTGGCGACTGCAGTTATTAGCAACACCCCCTTTTCAAGGGCTAAGCACCCTGTCCTCTCAAGATCCGAAAAGCAGCCGTGCCGCTCCTCCGCAGCAAGGGGAAATAAGAACTGAACGTGCCAATAACGCAGGACGGATTTTACATAACACGGCATTCGAGACCAGCGGGTATTTAGGCCGCTACGCCCAGGCTAAAAACCTCCGGGACATCATTTATTCGGTTTGAGATGTATTAATTCTGGAAAGCTGAGGTGTATACTCACGTGTGACTACGAGCTTACGCCCAGTGAGTTCTACTCTGAGATCGTGAGTAACCGGGTTGTACGCCGCACATTTATAGGACCCTCTGTCTTCTAAAGATACATTCAAAATCTGCAGGTTTCCAGACGGAAGAATTAGGTAGTTGTCTAAACAAGCGGGGAAAGGAAAAGAGATTATCTTTAACTTAAGTTTCAAGAAAAGGTTTCCTTTTAAAAAAAAAACCAAAACAACACAACACATATATTTTTAAATATCTTGTCAGATATACCAATCTGTTCTAAATGTAGGATCACAACAAAATCGTGCTGCCTTGCAAAGGATATTAATTTACAAAGGTCAGTTTATCTAAAGTGATTTCCACAGGAAGTTCTGCAAGTTTTGGGGTTGTTTTTTTTTTTTTTCCCTTCAAGTTCTAAGGAAAAAAAAAAAAAAAAAAGTAAAAATCCAGGCAAGCTTTTACTGGATATTTACGTTGCTGATCAGGGGCACAAAACACCTCACCTGTTGATTGTTCCAGCCATTTCCCCCGCACTTGAAAGCGAACCTGGGCTTTAGGGTTGCTTTCTGGCACCTTGCACCCGATGAAAGCCGTACCTCCTTCCTCCGCCGCGACGGCGGGCTTCACCGACGTGTCAAAGTCAGCTAAACCTAGAAGAGAACGGGTAAAAGGTTAAGGGCAGCCACGGCTTGGGAAAGGGGAAGGGCAGCAAGCTCACTATTTGCGCTTAAAGCGTCACTGGTTTCAAGCTGATTTATCTTCCGCGCTGCAGCATCTGGACGTTCATATCAGCAGGCGTTGTCTTTCTACAGTCCATAAGGGACTAAACCCTCTTGTGTAAGTACACCTCCTTACGACCGAAAAGGTCGGTTTTTTTTACACGGGAATAGTCAGGAAAGAAAAAAAAAATAAAATAAAATATCTCCTACGTTCCCTCAGCTGCAAAAAGCAGGCGGAGAAACGTGAGAGGCTGCAGTGACGCTGGCGGGCCCTGAAGGCACCACAGCAGACAATTTACACAAACAGCAGGAAGCCTGTCCGTACGAAACGTTAAATTGTCTTTCTGCGATTATAATTAAACACAACACCGAGTACGGCAGCGCCTTCCCCACTGGCTGCCACGAGCCACGAGGCCGGCAGAAAGCCTCAGCAGCTAACGGCGCCTTCCCATTTGCTACTAAAACCTCCAACGGAGGAGAAAAAGCGCGGAAGCGGCTCTTCTGCTCCGTTCGCGTTCAAAGCGTCTTCCAGGTTGGGAAGTTTTTCTATGTTAGCCACCCTTATGGCTCTCTCGAGAGGGTCTCGCTATGGGTCAGTACTTTACCAAAACACTTAACTTCTCGCACTTTTAAGAAAATTTTCCTCCCCGGGGGATTTTGGACATGCTCCATAGATGAGGTACCCTCACCGAGAAATCACTCGGATCCCGCCTGACAAAGGCCTGATTCAGACAGCACCAAGCCGACAAATCAAGCTCACGGAGGAATATTACGTTCCCATTCTCAGCACCACGTCGCCCTTCCCACGTGGAAAACACTGCCCTTCCTCTTCTAAAGTCCTTTACGATCAAATAATTTACAGATCAGGCACTACGGCAGAGACTGATCAAGAAGAACCAGGGCCACTGAGAGGAGGGAAATCGCACCTGAAAGGGGAGAAGACTGTCCCCACCTGAGGAACATCCGGATAGTTTTGACCAAATGCAACAAAGTGAGGGATAAGGAGGATTTGCAACTCCCACTTATTTCCCAGGCAACAGTTCTCACTCATTTCTCCTCTTTTCTAATCAAATCTCAAGCACGCTTCTGCGGTGACATGGCAGCTCAGTTGCTGTTTCAAGATCCTTTTTGAAGGGAAGCTTTTGGGAACCTTGTACTTCCAGGCCAATTCATTGAAATTAACGTTAATTTCGCTGAACAACGTTTATATTTGCTTGAAAGGCCTCTTGAGGTCTCTAGCCCAGCCTTTCAGCTCGAAATGCTGCTGTCGCCAACGCTAAATCCATCAGCTGTGGTCCTGCTTGAGCCTGTAAAGGCCTCCAAGGATGGAGATCCACAAGCTCTCCGGAGGATCCGTTCCACGGCTGCCTCACCTGACAGGTCTCAGGTGACACCGGAGAAGAAAAATTGGCGAAAAGCGTATAACTGATCACATACCAAGTTAACTGGCTGAGGGGGGGGAAAAAAAAAAAAAAAAAAAAACCAAAAAAAAACACAAAACCAAAAACCACCACCTTGAAACTAGGTGTTTTCTAAAAGCCAAAGATAAACAAACCACAGAAACCAGCTGAGGTCGATATAATTTGCAAGGAGCAGAGGAATACGGAGGAAAAATTAACTTACTGCCCATGGATACCGTCGCAGGCCTGCTCACAACGGCACCCACGCTGCTGTTCGCAACGCACCGATAGCGGCCAGAGGTCGGCAGGCTGAGGGAGGCGATCGTCAAGGAGCCTGGCTGGATTTCCACTTCTCCCCCCTTGCTGTCCAGAGGCTCCCCATTAAAGAGCCATGACAGGCGAGCCGCGGAGGGCTCGGCAGAGCAGCGGAGTTGTACCGACCCACCAGGCTTCTGGACAGTAGACGAGGGCTCAGAAATAAAACGGGGAGTTAAATCTAAAAGGTGGGGAAAAAAAAAAATAAAAATAAATAATTCAGTTAGCGAGCGGCATTTTGTGCGGACGCAAGTGATACGGTTAATGATGACTCGGGCAAGAGACTGACGATGATCTGATTTATAGTAACGCTCTCTCCCGAGGCTCCCGCCGCTCTTCGGACCTGGCAAACTTCTTTCATCACAAGGTTAAATATTGCTAAAAGACTATTCAGATGAAGCAGAGACAAATAAAGGGTTTACACTTGCTAGCGACGCTCCAAGCAGGTGTCACCTTTTCCTCCGCAGCTGGTGACACAGACTCCCACCGTCCCCAACGCCAGGGAAAACTTCAAGACTCAAACCTCATTAAGAGGGTAACGGCGATGAAACGAAGGTAGCTTCGGCACACAGGAAGGGTGAGAGAGATCCCCGGGGAGGGGGGCGGGGGGGGACGACGAGGCACATCATGCTTGCTCGGGCCAGCAAAAACCGCAATCCCGCTGGATTTACGCGGAGCGGAACAGCGGCCATCACCTGTAGAGACGGAGTTTGGGAACACGCAGCTGTAGCTGATCTGTCCCATATGAGGCGGGCCCGGACGTGACTTGTAAAATTTTAGAAGTGGTAGCAGCCTGCCAGGTATTTATGCAGAACCGTCTCGGAGTCTGCAGAACTAATTAAAAATAGCAGGATAAAAAAAAAAAAAAAGCTGGACAAACAGCAAAGGCTCTTGTTAATTCCAAATCCATGGACTTCATCAGGAGGAGGATGATGAATTGGGCATCCATTATCTTTACCGAGTAAAGATGAGCAGAAACAGGAAAAGCTGCTAATAAATAAAAGGTTCAGCTCCACAAAACTTGGTTACGAGAATCCGTTTATTTGCCAGAAGAAAATTCCTGCTTGTTGGAGGAAACTTTCTCCTATCCAGGCCAACGAAACGCTGGGAATTATTTCAATTTGTTTTCTACGGAATTCTCTGCTAAAGATTTTGTACGGCAAAAGGCAATTAACGCCGGTAACGCCCATTTGGTTAGAAATACGGGAGGAAAAAAGAACAAAAAATTTAAAAAAAGACAGAGCGGCTGGGGGAAACAATTTCTAGTTTGTAAATACGCTAAGGAATTCCAGATAGCCCAGGTCGAGAAGATATTAAGTGACATCCAAATAAGAGACAGTTTTCTTGTAGGTGGGGCCCTCAGCTCGTGCTTTTCTTCTACAGTCAGTCCATCCAGGCTCTGTTTATGAGTTTCAGATGAGGAGCTGCACAGTTTGAACAGAACCATAAACTATCTGCATAAACATAAAATAAACCTGGAAATTGAAGTGTGGCTTCACTTAACAAAAAGAGATGAAATCCATAAAAACGGTACCCAAGCATTTCACAGGACTCCAGATGTCCATTTTTAGCTTTTAATTAGACAACTGTTTTTCCTATTAGTTCAGTTTGAATTTCCAGGGGTAAGAGAAAAAGCAACGACCTTTTTAGTTTGCTAGCCACCGAGAGCTACGAAACTGCACTCTTACTTTCATCTGCGCCCCTGCCCTTGCTCATGACACCAACACTTTGCGCTCGGAGTAAAAGTCAAAATTGGTAGCAGTGACCCTGCAGCTGGAATTTATCTCCCATGACTGCTTGAAAAATAAAATTTATCCCATTTGCTTATAACGATTGGCTATGAAGTGCTAAAAGTAGTAAAAGCTTCTTTTTTGTGTGGTTACGTTAAGACAAGCTGACTACACAGAGCAGATGTGTCAATTAAAACCATCCCTCTTCTTTTTTTAACGCAAGAGCTGTTCCAACTGCAGCCACGCATCAGCGTTCGTGTTTCAAAGATCTGATTCCCCGCTCCCCCTACAAATTTCAAACCCCTCCCAAGCCCACGGGAACACAAGATGCACTGGACACAGCAAAAAATCGGCGTCCAGCTCAGTCCGCGGAGATCCCAAAGAACAAACCTACCTAACAGAGCCTTCCACGTTCAAGCACTTGTTTTGAGCCAACTTTTCAAAAGCAAAGACATAGATTCAGCTTAAGACCATGTGCAAGTACTCCATGCTTCCTTAAAAGCAGATTGTCGATAACACGCGTTGGCCACCGCCGCGTTGGCCACCGCCGCACACCCTCTAAATCGTCGTTCATTCGAAAGCCTGGACTCAACCTCCAGAACCTGCGAGCAAATCACCTCGGCTCGGGTTGGAAGGCCTTACCTGAACTGGCGGCAGCGATGAGACCCGTGGCAGTGATGAAGAGCAGTGCCTGTAAGCGTCCGGGATCTGGATGCATAGCGCCAGATTCCAGAAGTTGAAAGCACCAAGCTCCAGACTAAGATGAGGCACCGAAACAGCTACAAAACAAACAAACAGATGTCTACTGTAAGCTTCAGGAGTTAGTCTTTTAACTCTCTTACAACAAAGTGCTTGGGGTTTTAAAAAAAAAAAAAAAAAGCGCAACCAGGAAACAGCCAATATTCTTTGCAATATAGAAACCATCTGTAAAAATGAGTTAGAAGTTGAACTTAACTACGTTTCCAAGTACTATTCTTAATATAAGATTTTTTTTTTTTTCCACAGCTGGGGTATGAGGCATCCGCGCCGAACCACACTGCCTTGATAAATTAGACTCCTTTCCAACCAGAGGAATTGAAGTCCAAAGTAAACAGCTTATCTATTGGAGATAATATTGTTTGCAAACAATAATCGTTTGACCATCTATCACCGGGCTACACTTGTTTTACAAGTTTATGAACTGACACGCTGCGATGCGGCTACCGCTCATCATTGCTCTGAACCTGCCCACTGAGACATGTCATCTGCTTCCTCCTCCTGGTGGGCTTTGCAGTCCGACCGTGGCAAACGCCTACCAGAAAAAAAATCACCAATATTAATCTAATTCTCAATTACACTCCCAATCCAACAGTGCTTTCTCATATATTCTTCCGGGGCGCCCGTTATGCGTGCTTTTATCTACGCGGCGTCTTCTACAACAGGACACTCCTTTTCTTGGCCATATCTCGCCTGACCGTTCTGCTACGCAAGATCTCACTTTCAGCCACAAAAAAATACCAACTACATCACAAACCCAGCAAAATCCAAACTCAACCCAGAAACCGGCGCTGCAACTCGCCCGAGGTGAGTCTCGGAAACGGTGTTTCTGGCACTCACGGGTCTCCATCAAACGTTCTTTTCTCCAAGAAATAAACTAATCCGCAGCTGTCGGTCACTTAAATTCTTCTATTTGCCTTGCGTAATATAATGATGAATAAGATTAGAGTTCATTGAGCGCAGTTACTTCATTTATCAGCCCGGCCGTACAATTTTGCCGCTGATAACACTCAACATGCATTTGAAACATCTCATCGATCAGAGGCGTATATAAACACGTATGTGACACACATACAATAACTAGGAGTTTTGCTGGCAGCGCGCAGAAACAAGTGCGACACCACACAGGCGTGGCAGAAACAAGCCCCAGTTTCTTGAGCGCTCGCAGAGCCATTTGCTTTCCAAGAAGCCGGATCCAGATAGTAACGGCAGCGTTATTCCCGCGGTTTATTTAAGAATAACGGGGTTTTATCATCGGAACATCACTGCGAAATACATACGCAGAATAAGCATCAGGAAAAGACTCCAATAATAATAATAAAAGGATCACGCTAGATTTTATGGAGCTGTTTGCTTACTGCTACTTCTCCCTGCAAATCGCGCTCCAGGCTTATGACGTCGAGTTCTGCTCCCATTTCGGGGCGGTTTTATCTGATCCGGCAAATTCCTTTCAGCTGTTGGGAAGAGCCGGGAATCCCGCGGCCCAGGCCGGTTCCCCAACAAGAGCCGCGGCTGTTTTGGGAAGAGGCGGATGGCAGAAGAGCCGGGCTGAGCAGAAAGGGGTTTGGTTTATTTGAATTCTCGCTCGGTTCAAGGGCAGGAGAGCCGCTCCACCAGCCCGCGCAGAGGACAAAGTAAACACCCAGAGAACTTGTTAACATCAAACACTTTGCTGAAGAGGGGTGGGGGGCAATGTTGCTTTTTGCCAAATCTTCCCTCCACTATTTATTTATGAAAAGCAGTGAAACGTATATTCTAGGTCAACTTTAACCCCAGCACATGGAGCTACTGGGTTATTTTGCAGCTGTCTTTTTAAACAAGGCCAGCTCATTATCTTTAACTAAACTTTATCTTTGGAGATCTACTTTATCCAGGCTCTGATTTCCCTCTGTTTATCTTTCTCTTTACATGTTCCTAGCTGCCAGTGTCAACAGCTACTCCTCTTTTGACCTACCAGCTTGGCTTTCGCAGGCTTGCGGAGTGGGAAGATCAACTGTAAAGCAGCGAGTACGCAAAGCCAGCCACAAATACCAGAAGTTCTTTGACTGGAGCAGGGGGAAGGAAAAAATACTCGCTTTGACTGGAGTAGCATCGTTCAGCAGCAACGCTTGGCCATCCCGACAAAGTTTCTCTACCATCCACTTCGGAAGGGACCGCAGAAACCTCCTATTTGCCGGCAGATGTGGGAACACGAGGGGAAGAGAAGATCCAATGTGCGATACGCAACCCAAAAATACTTGCTTTTTTTCTGTTTCTTCTGCAGATGATGTCACCACAGAAGCTCCTCGCCGGGTACAGAGAAGAGGGCAAGAGCGCGGCTCATAGTTTTGGGGTCTTCAGAAACCCAGCAGAGAAACCTTGCCTTTTTACTGTTGGATTAATACATATCCGAGCGCTAAAGGGCCTCAGGGATGGAAAACCAAAACTCTTCCCCCCTGCCATCATTTCAATAACCCTGAACTCCCATTCCGACAGCAGGTACCAGTCATTGGGGACCTACTGGGCACAGAATGAGGAGCGCTTTGGTTAGGTGTGGCTCCGTCTAAGTGTCTCAGACTCACCCGGGAACAACTCTGCCCGCTGCTCACTCACTATTCCTCGCTTGAGAGAATGAATCTCCTCGCCAGCGGATTGATCAGCCCAAGTTATTTCGAAGTCAGTGGTGCCACTGAAAAAAGGGGCTATTTTCAAGCCTTGTAAAGTAACACTAGTATCAGGAGGTATTCCTATCCATGAGAATATTATTCAAGGTTGAATAGAGAGGGACACGGTTTTCACGGATCAAGTCCTTTCCACTTTCACCGGCAATTTCTCCAGACTATCAGTTCCATACACCAGAAAGCCACAGCATGGCAAAAGCACGTATTTTCCCTACTTCCACCGGGACATCTTCATCTAAATGCATCTTCCAACTATTTTCATCCAGCACTTGACCTCCTCGTCAGCTCTGAAGTCATTTGCTGCTCACGGATGAAGGGAAACGAGGAAGATAACGGACTTGTGTCAGGAGTCGTCGTCCTGACCGTTCCAATGGCCTTGGAAGCACACTGCACACGCAGGGGCATCCAGAAACGTGTAGCTGGTACTTTTGGAGACAGTTAGTACCATGGAGTACTTCTGACGACCACATAATTCTGGTTGCGCGTCTTATTTGTCACATAAACCATCAGAGCTACCTCCAAACGCAGGGGAAGGGTACGTTTCAATTAGTCCCTGTAGGAGCCCCAGGGAGGTTTCCCAGTGCGGGAGCAGGGCTGTCCCCACTGCCAGGCTGTCACATCAGCCCCGGCGCACGCTGGCTCGGTTCTGCGGGGCAGCATACACACCATCACCTGATTGTCGAGGCCTGAAGACCTCACCGGGATGGACGTGGGCCATCCCCAGCACACGGGCTTACCAAAACATCCTACTGGGACGACACGGGAAGACACAGGCACCAGACCGGCTTCTCACGTCTGATCCAGACTCAGTGCAGCGAGACAGCGCAGCCCTGGCAGCGACCCTCTCCTCTCTTCCCAAAGCTTCAACGCTTGTCACTGTTTCTCCGGAAACCAGCGGTCTTCAGTGGAAGGCTCCACGTCTGGTCCGTTCAGTCTAACGAACTTAACCTACCACCTCCAAACTAAGTCGCTCCTGCCTGTGCTTGCCCCCCCTCCCCCCAAAGAAAAGGTTTTATGCTCTACAAAATGACAAAACGCTGGCCTGTGTCCTTCCAAACACGGCCGAGAACCTGCCCTGCTTATTTACCGGACCATGAACTTCCCATCTCCACCCTCGCAGCTGAGGGCAGAGCCACTACTAAGGAGAGCGTTATCGCACGCCCGTTCTTGTTCCCTCTGGTTCAGCTCCCTGAATCATCTTCCTACCATCTCAGACCAGCTGGCAGGGCAACACCAGGACCTCCCTTCCACCGGCGAGCGGCCACCAGAGCTACGTAGCCACCACCCCACCTCAACCTAACCTGCCACCGCGTTGCCGCTCCGTCGCTCCCCTCCAAAACCCATCCCACCTTCAGCGACCCAACTTCAGCCTCCTGAAGCCGAAGGAGGAAAGGGTTTCTTCGCTCGCCAAACGTTCCGGGTGCCATAAACGCTGGAGCAGAGTGGAGAAGGAGGAGGAAGGAAACGGCATGCTCGGGAACAGAGGGAGTTATTCAGGTTGCCCACTCCACCTCCAAGAGCTCAGGGCCTTCTCTAAGAAGCCCTAGGAAAAAGTGACAGGGAGCTGCTGCTTCGGGGCAGCACCACCCGCCAGCTGCAGACGTGACAACACTTTCCACTTGGAGTAAAACAGCTTTGGCTACGAAAGATCTCTTATTTTGTTAAGCTCAACTCCAAAAAAAAAAAAAAAAAAATAGATAATCAAGTAATCCAACCTCACTTTATAATGCTATATGTGATCTAACGCCTAAAGCATGGCAAGTACTGAGATTTTCCCCCCCTCCCTTCCCCCCCCCCCCCCCAGGTCATTTATTACAGAATTACCAAGAAAAATTTCATTTTAACTCGCTGGCCAAGATTGTTTCCACCAGTACAACAAGAATTGCAGATTTTTCAAAGCACCTAAATTTAAACCCCCGGAATTAACTAAAACACCGCGCCTTTAGCGCGAGTGAGATCATTAAATCTCGCACCGAGACACCTTAAAAAGAAAAAAAAAAAAAAAAAAAAAGAGGTATTGAAGCCTGTGGCATTCCAAGAGAAAGCAATCAGACATTCCTGCAGCTCGGCTCCTCAGTGATCTCCGAAGCCTTTGATCACTGACTGTCTTCATGCTGTCCTCCTGGGGTCTGGCAAAATGAGTGTAACAGCTGGCATATATACTTCATTAGCTTTTTGTGGCGGGGAGGAGCGGGTTAGCAGCCCGTCGGCTTTACCGACTAACCTCCGAGGTTTATTCCTGCCTGGAAAAGCCCCGGAAGGGTCCCCCAGCCAGCGACACCGGCGCGTTCGCGCGCACGGCTCGGATGTTGCCGGCGCGCCTCTCCTAAAAAACACGCCGTCCCTTAAAGATGCTGACTTCTAACGCCAACGCGCAGGGCTGAGGTGGCTAAAAGGCAACCCAAGCCCGGTGAAACCCCCGTTTTTATGAACGCTTAATGACCACTCAATCATTAACATCAACCTTTAAAAAGCAAATGCAGCACCTACAGTGTTCATTACCCTCCCCCTCCCCTCTTTTCAGGGTCTCAATCGAGTCAGTCGAGCGTGCAAACCGATCCTGTCGCCAGCAAAAGCATTTCCTTTCACTGTGGTCAGCCCAAAGCCGGGGAAGAAAATGGAAGTGACTTGGAGTTATGGCACCAAAAAGGCCAGACAAGCAAGGAAATAATCAACTCCACATGAGCCACTTCTAGCCCATCACAATGAAAAGGGCCCACGACTAACCCCAGGAAAGGTCAGCGGGACTATGGGGGTCAGAAGCTGAAAAAGGCAATAGCCAGCAGCTGCCAGCTGCAATAAGAATCAATGTGGTCCTAATTACGCTCTGACGAGAGGGCTCGAGCACCGAAAAAAGTCCTGCTGTAATCACAGCTTGCGTCGGGGAGGGGGGGGGGGGGGGAAATAAATAAATAAATAAAAATTTTCAAGCGCTCCCGTTTTACTCCCTTTCTCCACCTCGAGCACTGAAACTGCAGTTTCTGCGTTACTAAATTACAGGAAGCCGAGCAACGGAGATAAGGAGCCAGGCATTTACATAAGTGGGTTTGGTTTTTTTGGTTGGGGTTTTGTTTTTTTTTTTAAAAAAAAAAAAAAGAAAAAAACCAACCATAATTAGGCATTTGTATTAGAATTATGGCATCACGAAAGACAGCATTTGGTGAGCGTCAGTAATAAAATTACGTACTTCAAAGGGCTTTTGTGGGCGCTTCCAGAAAACAAACTGAACTCTGCCTGGCAGTCCTTGCAAGCCGGGTTATTTTCTCTATCCTAAAAAACCCAAAAAGGGAAAACCCCCACAAAACCAGTTTGCTGACAGTGACCCTATAAACCAAGTGTGAAAGATATAAACAGGTCAGAATGTAGCGAAACATACTCAAAGGCATCTACGGAAACAAACCAAATGGAAAGGCATTTAAAAGTTACGAGGAAAAGCATCCTTTGATGTTACGTTCATATTTATTTATTGCGTTTTAAACAAAATGGAAGTATACTTTCCAGATCTTTATCGTAACAACTTAAAGGAGAGAAATCACAGTTGCGCAACCCTCGCCGGGGATTTCATTAACGCCTCCAAATTTCTGCCCAGCGTCCAAATCAATCCGTGCATCCAAGAGTTTCCTATGCGCGTTCCCACTTAATGATTCAATTGGTCTTTCCCCCCCCTCCCCCAACTCATTTTAGCTAATACGCAGTTTTACCAGCGGCCTTGCAGGATCACGCACGGAGCTTCACATCTGCTCCCCACGATTTAACACGCGCGCCCACCCCTGTGAATCGGTGACGAATTTTGGGGGGGCTAAAGTACGGATTGCGCCGCATTTTGTAATGGCACGCTATTTTTGCCTAAATGAAGACTGAATGTTTGCTCGGGGCAGCAAACGAGAGGAAAAACAAACAGCACTGAGCAAACGAGACGGTGACTGAGTTCCTACGAGGAGAGGAGGCCTTAAGTCCCGATGGCCTTCCTTAAAAAAAATAGGCTCTTACGTCTTTTTCCAAAGCTATAAACCACCCTCAATAACATCAGCAATTTACTCAATCTCTGCTACAGGTAGAGTTCAGCGTCACAGGACAAGGTGACGCCACAAGACATTAAGTAACTGAAGAGGGGGTGGGGGGAGAATTAAAAAAAAAAAAAGAAAAAAAAAAAAAGAGAGAGGTATTAGCCTAAAAACACGACCAAAAAGTTGGCCTGCCTCAAAGATGGAGCAGCAGATCTTTGGCCGAGCTGTTCACTGGATTTTTCTATTTTGCTTTCAGGCCTGGAAAGCCTCATGGCTGGTATCAGCTGTTGGACTCCGATCAAAGTTTAGCTTTCCATTAATCCTTTGAGTTATATGTGAGGCTGATAGAGAATTTTTTTTTTTTTTTTTTTTTTTTTTTTTAAGAAGACAGTTAAGATTACTCAGATACTTAATTTGCGCTCCAATATTTCAAAAACACCTTGACTTTAAAAACCTCAGTCTTGGCGTACATATGGTCTTGATAGAGGAGCGCATGCCTTGGCATCGGCTGAAGAAATGGATTTGTGAGCCGAGGGGAGAAAATTTAACGGTTTGTGTACTGGGCCGCTGCAAAACGCAGCGGAGAACCCCCCCGAGCCGCTCCTCCGCTATCCACACGCGCCTACCTTCTGCTGGGGGAGAGCTGGGATTTCCACCCCGCCGCAGCCGCGCCGCGCACAGCAAGGCAGACGTCAGGAGGAAAAAGAAAAAAAATAAATATAAAAAAAAAAAATAGATCAGCACAGAAGCCACACTTTCTTGGCCACAAACAGGCATAACAATTAGGTTAATTTTATTATTAACTTCGGGGGGGGGGGAAGGCTGAGACAGTCCCCCTGCTGCCGCGCTAATGAAGTGGGTATGGTTTCTGAGTCTTCTAGCCCCGGGGGAAGAAAAAAAACAGAGCATTAGCCTAATACACAGTTCTGCCGGACTGCAATTATGCTTAAATGCCTAAATAAGGGCTTTTAGACCTCAAGGGATCCGAAGGTATCATTAGTCTACCAGTTCCATCAACTGTAGACCAAATACATACAAAACTTCTCACCCGTTGCTCTTCAAGGCCCCGGAGACCTCACCCCTCTCATTCTCTCCTGCCTGGGCACTACTTTGCCCGATATTCCTGTTTTCTTCCCCGTATCTAGCTCACCACCTGTACCAAATCCGTCGCATCACCTCACCACCACCACCACCAGTTCTGCTCACCTTCAAACCGGGTCTCAAAGGGTCCCTTCTGCGAACATCCCTCTCTGCTCCTTCCTCCCTGGGAGCCGGGGGGTTGTTTTACTTTTCCAACTGAGTGATTTTTTATTTATTTATTTATTTTACCAAGACTGAGATTTTGCAACCAGTTCAAGCCAATTTAAAGCCAGGCTGCTGCCCAGGAGGGCAGCAACACCTTCCTTCAGGACCTGGCTTGCGTTCTCCTATCTGCACCAACGATCGTGCGGCCACCGAGTGAGTCAGATCTTCTGGCAGCTCCGGCTCAAAACTCAGCCAAAAAAAAAAACAAGGTTTAGTTTTCACCTGGACGGGGGAGCAGTTTCAGCTCCCTCCTGTAGGCCTGGCGCCCAGGGAGGGGGTAGGGATGGACATCCATGCAAGGGAACTTTGCACTCGAACAGCGTGAGGCCTCAGATCAGGTTAGGAAGCACCACCCCAGCATCTTTAATAAACTCACGAGTGCCAGAATGTCAGCAAAAATAAAGGAAAAACACACGAAACCCAACTCCAAGCGAGACATGCCCGTTTTCTCAAGCGAGCTAGGGGACTCGCCGTCCTAATTATCTGAAATACACGTGCACGAGCCACAGCAAGCTTCAGTACTGCCTTGGGCTGGGTCTTCTCCCCTCCAAAAAGTTTGCATCTTGCACGCCAAGGACGATCACCCAGGTTTGTAATTTCTCTACGGTTCCTATAACCCGAATCGAGCACTATTGAAAGAGGGGACTAGAACCCCAGGCTGGCTCTGGTCATCAGAAAAACCTGTCAGACTCTCAAGACAAAGGAGCTTGTGTCCACGCACGCTGCCTGAAGCTCCGCTCCCTGCGGCGCCCTCGCGCCCGGTAGGTTTTGAGACGCGCGAACGTTCACCACCAGAAGAGCAGCCATGGCCGAACTCTTGGAGGACAGCAAGCTCATTTCCGAGGCGATTCCAGATGAACACCGACACCTCATCCATCGGTGGCCTCCGGCAAGCTCTGAAAAAACGCAGGCAAATGGGTGCTTTTAGCTGCCTTACCCCGAGTCCAACTCGGTCTGTTGCAACTTGCAGGGATCCATGCTATCCGTGATCCCTTAAAGGGAAGCACAACTATTAAATCCACACCTGCAGCCAGAATTTATAGCAACCCCATCTACTGCTGTCTTACATCATAGGCAATTAGGAGCCTGTGAACTCATGGCTGCAGGATATGGGAGGCGCGCTGGAACCGGAGAGCCAAGCCTGCGTTACAGCACAGTCGTTAGTCACCCTGCCGAATTCACCGTGCCTGCGGAGGGCTGAAATCGCGCGCAAAACGGAGCGACTGATCCATTTTTTTGACTTGGTTTCCTAAATAAAAGTGCCGTCCTCCGCTTGAAATTGCTGCTTCCCCTCCTTCTCCAGCAGCCCGTACGCCGCCACGTGCAATGCCGACACACGCTGCCGCTGAACCCAGTCTCCGGGGTAGAACGGGCAGGAGAACAATGCTTATTAAAAAGCAAACGGGCTAACCAGTGACAGCTGAGGGAGAAAGCAGGAAAGAGCCCGTCCTTTCTTCCCCTGATTAAAACAAGCCTTCGAACAATTCATCCTTCAGCGTTACAGTAAGCTAAGCGGGTAATTCGGTTTTACTGCTCTCCTCCCCTCCCTTCCCCCATAGCTCAACAGATCAAACCTGGTTTCAAAATTGAAGTCCGAACTCTGCGGCGAAAACACGCTTCTTAACCTAGAGGGAAGGAATCCTGACACGGCTGACAGTATTCCTCCAGCAAAGCGGCAAAACAACCCCATTAGCCTCAGGCCCAGATAAAAGCTGTCTCGGTGCAACAGCCAGGCAGAAAAAAAAATGAGGGGGGAGGAAAAAAAAAAAATAAATAAATCACATTGGTCAGGTTTGCTACAACAGACTGACTTGGCTCCCACGCCAGGAGAGGGGCAGCAGAACACGGGGCGGGGGGAGGCTTTGGGTTGGATTTGCTCATCAGCATTGCGCAAGCGAGCACCGGCTGTAGCTTCCCGCCTCCTTCCTCGTGCCAGCGGAGCCGAAGGAGAGGCGTCGATCCAGGGGAAGGAGGCGGCAACCATCCCAAAACCATAGCCGGAGGGTTCGGCTTCTCCAGCTCTGCTGCTTCACCCGCAAAGCTGTGGCAGGGACCCCTGCTCAGGGCGGTGGGGGGCACAGCGTCAGACAGCCGCAGGGCCCGAGTCGGAGCCCTCAACCCGCTCCGGCGAATCAAGGTGACGGCAGCCAGCGGAACCAGTTCCAACACGAGCAACTGATAGCAAAGTAGTTAAGTTTCATCACGGGTACCAGGGAGAATTTTCCACCAGGTTAACCTGACTGCGCCCTGTTCTCACTCGCACAGGCACATCCTACTTTGCCGAACGGGATTTCTGTTCGGACATCCAACGGCAGACCGGAGATTCCATGAGACACCTTCTCAAGGGAAGAAGGGACACCACTGCCGTGGCTTCACAAGGCAGGAAGAAGGTTCGAGACTCTTCGTAGCACGTCAGCTCCCCCACAAGACTTTAATGCCGAGCTCAGCAACAGGCAGGGGCCCTACAAAGATAACCGGCTGCCGGGACTGATTCCATCCCACGTTAGCATCCATCAGATAGCAAGAAAAACAAGATTAAGCAGAACCACGGCATTAGTCTTCATTTAAACTTGGCAAAGAAAGCGAATGTTTCTTTTTTTTTGTTGGCTCCTCTTTGTGTGTTTTTTAAGGCAATCTCAGCCTTAGCCAGAGGAAGGTGCCTGGACTTTTTAATATTGGGGGATTAGAAGGGACAACACTTGTACGCTTGCCAGACCCCAGATAAGTGGTGAATGCTTAGGTTAAGCAGGCTAGCATCTGCCTCCCGCAATATATACATTGCCAGAGTGAAAATAAACAGCTTCACACCTTTGGCTCAGAGAAGGGCTTCAGCTTCTTTTACGTCCTCAACCTGCAGCCGCTCCACTTAAGGAAGAGGGTCAGAAGGGTGAGGGTTACTTGCAGTTCCCCTTTTCCAGCCTGTAAGAACAAGGCTGGAAAACTTTCGGTCTCCTGTTGGACGGGGTAGGAGGATTAGGGTCTTTCCTACAGCGCGCGGGATCTGGTGTTGCCTCGTTGTGTTTTGCTGTAACCAGTAAAAGTTGTTTCCGCATGCGTCGGTGACATAGGAGCAACAGCAGACGCACTGAGTACGAAAAACGCTAATTTGAAAACCAGACCATTTTTTAAAGCCCTCACCTCAGAAGGCCACAATCTAGGAAACCGCACCATGCTACCACCCAATTCACCCGAGGTCTGCTCCTGCGACGATTCACGGAGCCGAAGAGCCCCGCAACCGCAGACCGGCCAAGTTCAGTACCCACCGTGGATGATCCGGTCCTAGACTCCTCTCTGCTTGATCCCGGCTCGCACAGCGATCCGAAAGAGCAATCTGCACCCAAAAAAACACCTCAGTCTGAATAGCTGAATTCAAAGCGACACCATTAAGCCCGAAATTTCGACATATTTAGAGAGTTTTGATAATAACATTTTTGATTACATCCGTTGCCAGCTTCCTTCTACACCCTGACACCGATTTAAAGCATACATTCCTATTTCATTCTGCAACAAAGATTAGTGGCAGGAACAGAAAACATCTCCTGTTCCAAAAAGCCCTCGGGGTTTTCCTCCTTAGCTTGCATTTTATTAAGAGGAGACTCAAATCTCCATCAAGCTGCCATACACTGTCACTGCAAAGCATTTCGGCAACGAGTATCCCCAGTGCTACAGCAAAACGCACCTTGGGAAACAAAAGAGATTTCCTGAAGCTACGGCAAAGGTGAAATAGCTCCTCGGAAGCAACAGCCCTCAGCAAACTTTATGAAAATCCGGGCCTACGCTCCAGCAGATGCACGCGTAGCCGTAATTCACAAACTGTTGTGAGCTCTTATCGGGGGGAAGGGGGGGGAACAAAGGAAAACCACATGCTATTGTTTAGTTTGACTCCGCAATGCATTTAATCTACATGGGGTTGGAACGTTACGCGGCAAAACTCTTCAGCTACCAGAAATTACGCACAGCCAACGCTAGCAAAACCCATTCTCCAAACGGGGAAATGCCGTTTTAAAGATCTTATCCGTGCCCCACACAGCACAGAAATCCTCCAGCACGCAGCTGAAAGCTGTCACTAGCACTTCCGACCCCACACCCCCAAGGGGATTGGATCAATGCAAGAATACCAGCGCTCACGAAACCACGGAAAGCCAAAGCTGATGAGTTTCGCCAACTTGACCTTGAGCTATCGGAGCTTTTGCTAGCGAGAGAACAAGCCTACAACAGACCTGGGGGGGTCCTGCGCAGAGGGAAGACCCACCCAGACACCTATAACCATGGCATCTCACAGGCTCTTGGGGCCTATCAACAGTGTCTATCTACCCTTGATGAGTTCGAAGACTGTAACGTGACAAGACACAGTTTATGAGCTGCCAGAGTTATTCCAGTATATCCATAGGGACGACAACAGATTCAGCTACATGAATTCCACCCCTAAAGTTGCACAACTCCCTTCCCAGCCCCCTTCCCAACTGTGTGTGCGGTAACAAAGACTACACACATGTCACCGGGAGAACAGCTTTGGTGCGTGGCTCCAGAACAACCCCGGCCAGCTCAGAATCATAGAACGTGTTGGGTTGGAAGGGACCTTTGAAGGTCACCTAGTGCAACACCCCCTGCAGTGAACAGGGAGACCTTCAACCAGATCAGGTCGCTCAGAGCCTCATCAAGCCTGGCCTTGAACATCTCCAGGGATGGGGCCTTCATGGATCTGCAGACGAGGCATCAGCCGGGTGGGCCGGCAGATCTATCCCGGCGCAAGTGAAGATCCACCTTCCTAAACATCGTATTTCTCCTTCTAAAGGCACCCATTGCAATCTGGTCTCCAACAAGTTCATCCCTACTTCTCAAGCTCCTTTAGACAACTTTTTTCCAGGTCGCAGAGCACACTGCCTGCTGTCGGGGCCCCCAAGAGACCTGAGCTCACCGCCCCCTGGCCCCGGCAGGTGCCGGCATCAACCCTTCTCACCAGGGTAAGGAGTACGTGCAGACGAGTGATGTCATGGCTGGAGCAGCTGGGTGACATCATGGCCAGCGCAGCACCGCACCGCCAGCGCCCTCGCTCCAACCTGAGCCTCCCCCCGGCTTGGGAGGGGGGAGCTGTGGTTTATCTTCTCGCCCACCTTTGGCACAGCCCCGTCCTCATCCCTCCTTCGGTCCGGGGTTGGGGGGAGGTTGGAAGGTTTCAGCAGGCAGGCGGAATGAAACAGTGAAGAAAGAAGCTTTTCAGAGGGGGAGGCGGGGAGGGGGGAGGCACACACGTATTAAACAAATCATCTGTTTGGAGCGCTGGCTCCTACTTGTTCTCGGTTATATTATTCACTCAAGAGTGGATTAATCCATCACTGCAAAGGAATCTCCTGATCTCAGAGATAAAGGCAACAAGTCATGCACTGACTGTCTGTGGGTCCTCCTGAAAATCGCCAGCCTCTCTCATACCCTTATTTGGGCCGATCTATCATCTCTTAACAAACAAGAAACAAAAAAAAAAAAAGAAATAAAAATGAAAAAAATACCACCTGATTACATTAACTTTATTCGGGAAAACCTAGCTTGGATCAATCTGGAAGCAAGTAAGGGATTTCAACTGGGAAGAATCATCTTCAGTTTGTTTCAGAAGGGGCCGCGTTAACTGTCCCCTTCCCTTGCTGCAGCTCCCCAGATGGGACTTGTCCTCACGAGAGGACACCCCCCCCTTCCCTGGGGGTTACCTTCTGAACCAGCACGTAAAAAAAACCCCATGATTTCTTTTAAGGTTCTTTAGAGTGAGACCTTTTAGACAAATGATGTGCTTCACTCGGGTGAGGACTGGGTAAGTACCGTCCCCTTGCAGGAACAAGAGCATCTCCCCCTAGAGCGGGCTGCGCTGGGACACAAGGTGCCTACACAAGATACGATGACACTCTCCAGCATCCATTCATCCTTCATCCCTTTAGCAACCCACAGCTGGCTTTGCCAAGGCAAAACACTCCCCAAAAACACCTCAAAAATTTAAACCAGTGGTTCCCGGCCCCTCCGCAGGGCCTCTTTCTTCTCAATAAGGGGCTGCCCAAGATACGATGACACTCTCCAGCAGCAAGGACATCTCCAGCATCCATTCATCCTTCATCCCTTTAGCAACCCACAGCTGGCTTTACAAAAGCAAAACACCCCAAAAATTTAAACCAGTGGTTCCCAGCCCCTCCGCAGGGCCTGTTTCTCAAGGAGGGGCTGCTCGCCGCATAAGCATTTTTCCCCTCCTTTTAAGCGTCCTTTGGCGTTCTACAGGTTCGCTGCGAGGAAAACCAAGTCTGCGAGGCAGGCCGACTTTGTACGACTGCGAGGTAGGAAATATTAAACTCGTCTTTGAATTAAAGAAATAAGGCTCAACCGCGCGGTTCATTATCAGATGCAACGGTTGAAGTCTGTGGGGAAAAACTAAACAGCAAAAGGCAGGGTATAAATCAAAGGCGTGACCTGGCAGACAGGTGAGGTTTCACCTACGGAGCCCAGCGCCGGCCACTGCCAGGAGGGACTGTCTCCTTCCCCGCTCTGGAAGAAAATATTCCAATCTTGCTCTGGGTTTGGGGGGGAATTATTAATATTCCCACACACCCCCCCGCTTTAGTGAGCTAAACGGGTTTAATCGGGCATTTCTAGCAAGGGGCAGGAGATGGGGGGGGGGGGGGTGGAACGGCAAGATCCCCACACGCACCTCTGCAAGGGAACCGGCTCCTGGCTCAGCCACAGCATCCAGAGCGCAGGTTTATGAGTCGGCGAAGCCAATTTAAGAGCCGGCTGCTGCCAAAAGGGGCCGGTCCCCACCCCCTCGGGCCCCCAGAGGCCTCCCCAGTCATCGGGGTGGAAGATTTAGCAATTCTAACTGCGGGGCAAGATCCAGCGGAAAGTTTGGGGCTTGTTTTTTTGGTGATTTTTTTTTTTTTTATTATTATTTTTTTCCCTTTGGAAGGGTTAGCTGGAGTCACTCCCCTGCGGCTGCTCCGCCGCCGGATTCCCACAGCGGGGATGAGGCAGGAACGTACCTGCCACCTCCTGCAGCAGCGAGTCCTCGACTGAGCTGTAACGTGAAACGGCGCCCAAGCAGCCAGGGAATGGGGGGAAAAAGAAAAAAAAAAAAACCATAAAAAAAAAAATAGAGTCCCACCTGGCTAGAAGAGCTCCGAGACATCTCATAGGTACGGGAAATGGGAAAACAACCCACCTTGCATGATTATTTTCCCTCCTGTTGAAAGACAGGAGATATTTCTCGCGTAGAAAGAGCAAGCAGGGGCTTAATGGAAAAGACAGGTGGTCTGGATGCACAAGTCTCAATCCCTGGTAGGGCTGAACAAGCAGTTTGCCCTGAAGTGATAACTGTCACCGGAGAGTCATCATCCGCAGCGGAAAGGGAGAAGCGAGCTGGGGAAACCGAGTGGGAAAACTGACACACGCCACCCTGGAAGTTGTACTGAGCCATCTACCAAGGAAATTACTGGAAGAACACTCAAGTAGTTAAAAAAAAAATAAAAAATAGATATATACAGACACACAGAGGAAACTGTCTATTCTAACAGTTCTTGGGTAGCTGGAGACCTCTCGTTAGCTCAAGTAATACAGCAAAGAGTTTTTTTGCTTGAGGACCTTTGCCAAGGACAAACGCTATCCCAGAGCGAACGACGCGGGCAAAGGGGACGCACAATACCAGGGCTTGCTTGGGGAGGCCACCAGGAGAGCATCAGGCAAGTAGGAAAGGGAACACACCTGGAAACAGACTGAGTACCAGCTCACCCCTGAGCAAGCTAGATCAAAATAGCCAAAAAAAAAAAAAAAAAAAGCACGCAGAGAATACCATTTGTACCAGCTTTAGCAGTTGGGCTTGCAAAACAAGCTGGAAATCCCCATTTGAAGAGGAAATTTGACCAATTCCGCTTCATACAAGATTTAAAGTCTTTAACCAAGATTTTTAAGCTCCATAAGGCAGCGTTTTTCATCAGTCTCCCCCCACTTGCAGACAGGGATTGGCTCAGAAGCTCCCCGTCCCCCTGGAACACTGAGGAAAACCAGAAAACCAACAGAAAAACAAGTGGGGAAAGCGGTGTGACTCAGCTGGAGGGAGCCACTCACCAGTCAACAGATCATAAGCAAAGCAACAGACAAAAAACTGACTCTACATATAAAGGTCAAGTTTACAGTATCAATTAATTCATACAAATTAGACGTTGCCTAACAAAAGGCGTCAGGCAGGTTTCTGAGCTGCGTGCAGCGCGCCGATTAAAGCGATTCCATATAAAACGTTATCTGAAATACCAGATCTCCACAGGTTTGTGGGCGAAGACTCGCTCAGACTCGGGGCTTCTGGTGCCAAACCAGACGTTTCGAAGCCTCGCCTGAACCAAGTTCACCACCAACGCCACGCGCAGCTCGAGCGGCCACCAAATTCATTTCGGCGGTCTCGGTAACGACCAAGGGCTTCGTTAGGCAAAGCAGGTCTGCTCAGGGATAGGCAGAGGAGGATTTATGAGATGACGAACACCGGTACGGCTGTGCGCTCGGGCCAGCGAATCAATTGCTGTGCTTCACAATTTCCACATCTGCAGAAGCCGTCTTTAAACAAGCCCGTGTATTTTTAAGCTCTGACAGTTAAAATCCTCAAGTGACATCACCTGAAGTTGGAGCACAGCTGCCTTATTCCTCCGGCACGCCAGCGAGCCAAAGTAAGCATGAGCCTCAGTTTATAGGCTTACAGCACACCTCCAGATAATGAAAGCGCTGCTGGGATTTGCCCCGTAGCAGAGTCAGGCCTCTCCTTACGCCTTTTTTTCCCCCCCCACCACCACCTCTTGGGTCTTGGGGCAAGAAACACGAAGTTTAGTCCCAGCACATCCCAGCAAGCCAGCAGAGGGAGCACGCAGGAATCCCAGCCTCCAGAAGGCAAAAAGAACCATGAGCGCCAGGTAGAGCTGGCGGCCCACCAAACCCCAGCGCTCGCAAAAGGATGAAAAGTAACCAAAATTGCACGAGGGACGGCAAAAAAACCAAAACACACACACACACACACCCCCCCCCCGCCAACCTGCTGCACCGAGGCCGCCCCGCGCGGGCACGAGCACGGCTGTTTACAAGCTCTCAGGGCAGCTTAAGGGTGTAAATCGCCTTAATCCGAGCAACAAAGCTATCGCGCTCATCCTTGGGTGAATTACTAATCCCTCGCACTAGAGCGGTTCCCCCTCAGAGGTGGGGGAAAGGAAAAAAAAAAAAAAAAACCACAACAAAAAAACCAAAACAAACCTTTTCACATTAATCCAGCAGGTAAAGCAGTGGATCCCCTCTCGGCACGTCTATCTGCGAGCCCGGCTTTAAATAACTGAATAGTTTTGAGCGACAGTCACCACTTTCTTACGGCCGCTTCGCAAGCCCGCGGGTTTTCCTGGGCTACAGACCGAGCCAGTCGGAGCGTTCCCTCTTGTTTCGGAGAAGGGATTAAAAGGAAAATGTTATCAAGGCCTCCCCACAGGACAGGCTCGCAACTGCTTTAAAAAAAAAAAAAAAAGCCGGGGTTTGGTTTCAACGCGTTGGACTCACGCACGGGGCGCTGGCCGCCTCTTTTAGCTTGGCGGAACAAAAGCACGCTGGTTGTAATTAGGGCATATAATATCAAGTTTAACAGAAAAGCGTTAAGAAATCAGGCCGCGAAGCGTTTACCGCAACTTCGAGGCGAGAACTTTTGGAATATAGCGACGCGACGCAGCGGGCCGTTGCCCCCAGCAACTGCTATCACAAGAGCACTTTTTCCCCCCCTGAAAGAAGTCCATCCCATAAATCGCAACTGTCAAAACACCGGAGTGGTGGGAGATGAGCAGGAAAAGCCAGCCGGCTCCACGCAGCTCGGCTCGAAGCCGCGGCGCGACGGGATTACCTGCTTTGTTCAAAGAGAGCGGCGGGCCACGAAGGACGAAACCCCCCCGCGAGTAAGAGCTTACGCGCTCCCGGTAACCCCCGTGACCAGCGGCTGCGGAGCGACAACCCTGGCGTTTGGGTCAGTAAATTGTATTTCTGGTGCACGTGTGAAAGATACAACTCACTGAGTAAACACCCCTTCAGAGCTGACAGTTTTACAGCCGCAGGCTCGGCTACTCCTTCTCAGAAACCTCCTCGCGCATCGACGCAGCGAATCATTTGGGGAAAGCAGTAAAAAAAAAAGAAGAAGGAGGGAAAAAAAAAAAAAAGCTACATAAAGCCATCACATTTACCCGTGCGCCAATCCTTTAAAAAGTTACGAGGCAGGGGCAACATAAACATCGCCTGTTTTCTGCCTCACAGCTGAAAGCTGCGGGTCAGGTCTGAAAAAACGCTTCCCTTTAGGTTTAAAAACATCAATATCGGAGGCATGCAACAGTCGCCTGGAAAGTTCCTTCGTTAAAACTCAGCAACTGTGTAATTTTTTTTTTTTTTTCCCCCTGGCAGAGAGGCAGACAAAGCAAGCGAAAGTAACCTGGAATTCAAGGGCTTGAAGGATGGAGGCACCTTGATGCAGAAAAAAAAAGAAAAAGAAGTAAAAAAAATAATAATAATCAGAGTTAAGATGCCAGGGTGCTCTACAGCCGGAGTCCTGGAGCATCCCACGCCAGCGCCTGCTCCAGGGGCTGCCCTTCGCCCGCTCCGATGGCGGAGAAAAGCCACCTTACGGATTAAAAACCAGCGCGGAGATTATCAGTTTTATAGACGGTTAGAAGAGGCTGGACGCGACCCCAAGCCCACCCCCTGCCTTCGAACATCTCCATGACAAATAGAGCCGAGCCGGAGCGGCGAAACAAGAGCGTAAATCAGTAACAGACCGGCGGCGCAGAAATTGCGCTCGGAGGGATTTATATTTTTTCCCAACTCACCACGGCCCTCGCCGCAGAGGGGGAGAAACGGTTAAAAAAAAAAAAAAAAAAAGAGCCTCGGGGGACAGAAAAAGTGAAAAAATAAAAAAAAAAAAAATAAGGAGTCGGACGGTTGGAATAAAGGAGCGCGACGAGCCCCTCCGGCCGTGCCTCACGCCTTCCCGCCTCCGCCTCCCCTCAGGTGCCGCCGGACGGGGCTCTGCCTCCCCGGCGTCCCCCCTCCTCCCGCCCCCGGCAGCCTGACAGGAGCCGCCGGGATCCCGCCGAGCCGCCACCTGCGGCCGCCTCCCGTCCCCTCCGCCCGCTCGCCCCCTCAGCCGGCGGGAAGCGGCCGCCCTTTACCTCCCAGCGGCGGCGGCCGGTCCCGGTCCCGCTCGGCGGCGGCTCCCCAGGACATTCCAGGCTGGGGAGGGCGACCCGGCGGGCGGGAGCCGCCATCCAACGCCGCCCGGCCGCGCCGCTTATCTCTCACCACCGCCCCCCAACTCCCCTCCCCGCCCCGGCTCCCACCGGCGCCCCGTGTCGGAGGAGGCGGCGGCGGCGGCGGCTCCTCCCCGCCCCGCCCCGCGGAGCGTACCAAGGGCCGCCGCGGGGGGGGGGGGGGCGGGCCCGGCGGAGGGGAACGGGGATCCGCGGCGGGGGGAGAGGCGGGGGGGAGCTGGCGGCACCGGGCGCCCTTCCAGCGCGCAGCCACACACCCTGCACCCGTAGAATCACGGAACGGTTGGGGTTGGGAGGGACCTTGAAGACCGCCCGGTGCCACCCCCCTGCCCTGGGCAGGGACACCTCCCACCAGCCCAGGTTGCTCCAAGCCCCGGCCAACCTGGCCTTGAACCCCTCCAGGGATGGGGCAGCCACAGCTTCTCTGGGCAACCTGGGCCAGGGGCTCACCACCCTCACAGCCAAGAATTTCTTCCCAATATCCCATCTCAATCTCCCCTCTTCCAGTTTGAAGCCATCACCCCTCATCCTATCCCTCTAGTCCCTGCTCCAGAGTCCCTCCCCAGCTTTCCTGGAGCCCCTTGAGGGACTGGAAGGGGCTGGAAGGTCTCCCCGGAGCCTTCTCTTCCCCAGGCTGAACCCCCCCAGCTCTCTCAGCCTGTCCCCACAGCAGAGGGGCTCCAGCCCTCCCAGCATCTCCGGGGCCTCCTCTGGCCCCATGCGCCGTGCGACCGTGCACCCTTGCAACCATCCGCCATGCCCCCTTGCGAGCACACGCCGTGGAACCGCGCACGGTTGTGACCCTGCGCCGCGCGACCACGCACCCGCGCAACACCCTCCTTTGCACCCCCGCACCCCGGCGACCATCCGCCCTTGCACCCTCAACAGCCGCAACCGCGCGCCCTCGCAACCACGTGCCCCCGCACCCCTGCGACCGCACACCACGCGCGGCTGACGGGCCGCTCGCTTGCGGCGTGTAGCGCGTGCGCTCCCCTGGGCCACGCGGCAGGCGGGCTCGCTCGGCCCCTTGCCCCCCTGCTTGCCACGGCCGGGCGGCTCGCTGGCACCGTGCCCGTTGCGGCCCCCTCGCAACCCAGGGACTGCCGGCCCGAGGGCAACCCGGCGGAGAGGCAAGGAATGCTGCGGCTCCCTCCGCAGCTCCGGCTTTTATTCCAGAGGGCAGGAAACGCGCTGCCCGCGCGCTCCGTGCGGGATCTCCCGCCAGGGAACGCCGCCGAGAAACCCCTTGGTGGGGCAAAAGGGGGCTGAAAACGGTCAAAAAGGGGGTTTATCGCCACTTGGATCGCGACGCATCCGGGACGCTCCCCTCGTTTGCGGCGTAATTTAGTATTAACGGCTTGCCAAGTCACCCCACGTTAGACCTCATCGGCAGGATTAAAAATGTCACACCTTGCCCTGCACCCAGACCCTCACTGCTTCCCCAGCCCTTTCCGAAAGGCCCAAAATACGCCCCAAATGCCTCAGTTTGGGGGAATTTACTAAATTTTGGTCGCATCTGCGTGTGGAGGTTGAGCTGGAAAGGGATTTATCCCGAGGAGGGTTTCGCGTAGAAAGGCTTCATCAGCACGTGGAGTGGGCCGGAAAGAAACACAGCTCCTGTGTTTAAAAGGAAAAGAAAAAAAGGCTTTTTTTTTTTTCCAAAAAAAAGAAAAAACCACCATTGGAACAAAGTTTCTTGGGTTTTGGGCAAACCTGCAAACCTACCCTGTGTTTACCAGCCCTAATTTTATCCCTCAGGAGGTTTCCTGTAGGACGTCATTATTTCCACAAGTGTAAAAGGGGAATAAAAATAAAGAAAACGAGGACTAGAAACGTCCTCGGCGGATTAAAAATCCCTTTTAATCCAAAGAAAACGCCCCAAAACCAAAGCGAAAGCGGGTTTGGCTCGGACGGGGAGTTAAATCCCTTGATTCGTCGTGGCCACCAGAAAAGCCGAGGACTTGAGGATCCTTCTCATTGCGGAAGCGAGATGGCCAAGCTTGGGTTTTGGGGGTAAAAATCATCAAAATCGAGACTATAACGATGGGCTTTCGCAGGACGGGGATGCTGCCAAATCACGTTTCCTCCCCGTACAATTTTCGGGGCATTTTATTCCCCTCCAAATCCCCTCCTCGGGCGCTATTTGCATGAGAATACCCTCTTTGGGGGCGGGGAGGGGGGGGGGAACTGCTGCTTAATTAGAGAACAGCAATCGCTTTAATTAGCATGTCTCCATGCTCCCTGCTATTTTGCATGGATTCAAATGAGATGCTCATTAGGGAGCAGGCGCCCGGACAAGCTACGCCCTTTAGCCGAGCGCTAACCCAATTAACCTTGACGAGGCACAACCGTGCCGGGGCTTTGGCCAGCGCCGGGCTTCGTGCCCGTGCCAGGAGGTGCCGAACCCCTCGCGGCGACCTGCTCCCTTCGACCCGCTCGCTGTGACCCACGCGCTTCGGCACGCTGTGACGCGCTCGCCAGCAGGCCCGGTCTTGCCGACGGCGAGAAGGCTTCGGCCTTCGCCGGGATTTCGGCTTTGCGATGGCGTGGTTCCTTCCTTGCAAGGTTTCCTTCCTTCCCAGATTTTCCTCCTTGCAAGGTTTTCCTTCTTGAGAGGTTTCCTTCCTCGCAAGGTTTTCCTCCTCGCAAGGTTTCCATCATTGCAAGGTTTCCATCATCACAAGGTTTCCATCATCGCAAGGTTTTCCTCCTCGCAAGGTTTCCATCATCGCAAAGTTTTCCTCCTCGCAAGGTTTTCCTCCATGTGAGGTTTCCATCCTCACAAGGTTTCCTTCCTCACAAGGTTTTCCTCCTCGCAAGGTTTTCCGCCTCGCAAGGTTTTCCTCCATGTGAGGTTTCCATCCTCACAAGGTTTCCTTCCTCACAAGGTTTCCTTCCTCGCAAGGTTTCCATCATCACAAGGTTTTTCCTCCTTGCAAGATTTCCTTTCTCCCAAGGTTTCCTTCTTCCCAAGGTTTTCCTCCTCTCAAGGTTTCCATCATCGCAAGGTTTCCTTCTTTGCAAAGTTTCTCGCTTCGCAAGGTTTTCCTCCTCGCAAGGTTTCCCTCCACGTGAGGTTTCCTTCCTCACAAGGTTTTCCTCATTGCATGGTTTCCCTTCCTTGCAAAGTTTTTCCTCCTCGCAAGATTTTCTTCCTCCCGAGGTTTCCTTCCTCGCAAGGTTTTCCTCCATCTGAGGTTTTTTCCTCCATTTGAGGTTTTCCTCCTCGCAAGGTTTTCCTCCTCGCAAGTTTTTCTTCCTCACAAGGTTTCCTTCCTCGCAAGGTTCCCATCGTTGCAAGGTTTTTCCTCCTCGCAAGATTTCCTTCCTCCTGAGGTTTCCTTCCTTGCAAGATTTTCCTCCCTGGGAGGTTTTCCTCTGTCCAAAGTTGTTCCTCCCCGCACGGTTCCCTTCCTCGCAAGCTTTTCCTCCTTTTCCTTTCCCCCTCGCTGCTGGGATTTGGGATCAGAAATGGGGGGGACGCCCCCAAGAGCCCCCCTCCCTCCCTGGGGACCCTCAGGCCCTCCCCGCGCCCCTTCCCCGCGTGTCCCCGGCACCGTCGCAGGCGGACGCAGGGGAGGCAAGGAGCAGGACAACGCGCTCGGAGCAGGAGCGCTGGGATCCGGGAGTCTCTTTTGTTTCTACGTGCCGGCGTGTTCGCAGTGAGATGATTTTTTTTTGTTTGTTTGTTTTTTATTTTTGTTTTTGTTTGTTTGATTGTTTGGTTGTTTGGTTTTTGTTATTTCTCCTGCTCCGTAATCCCATCGTCTTGTCACGGTTCCCCAGGAAGCGGGGCTGCCCCGAACAAAGCCCCCGGAGCATCCCGGCTTCCCGGAGGGGGTTTTGCAGCTGCGCCTCGGAGCGTGACCGATCGGGAATGAGCCTTTGCAGCGCGTCTAATGCCGTTTGGACAGGGAGCCTTTCATCCGCTCGTGGGAGCGGGGCCCCGGCATTGAGCCGGCAGCTCCTCGCGCTCCGGCCCTCAGCGCTCCCAACCCGGCGGGAGCCATCCGGCACCGCCGCAGCGGCGTTGGGCTGAGCGAGGTGCAGACCGGGGTCCTCTCCTTGCTGCGGGTTTGGGGAGGGGGAAGGCGGTGGGCGCACAGACCGGGAGCAGCGGCCGGGGGCTGAGGCTGGGAGACGCTCTCCATCGCCATGGACTGGGCACCGTCACCCCATCCTGGGTTCCATGGGGTTCCTTGTCCCAGTCCCCATCGCCCACATCCCCAGCAGGTACCTCATCCTGGTCCCCATCACCCTGTCTCCAGCAGGCATCTCGTCTGGGTCCCGTTGCCCCATCCCCATCAGGTGCCTCCTCCCAGTCCCCATCACTTTGTCCTGGTTTCTGCCACACCGTCCCAGCCCCCATCGCCTCGTCGCAGTCCCCATCACCCCGTCCCCGCCAGGGACCTCATCCTGGTCCCCACTGCTCTGTTCCCAGCATGTACCTTGTCCTGGTACCCATCACCCCATCCCCGCCAGGTATCTCATCCTGATCCACATCACCCCGTCCCCACCAGGTATCTCATCCTGGTCCACATCACTCCATCCCCACCAGGTACCTTGTCCCCGTTCCCATCATCCTGCCTCCAGCAGGCACCTTGTCCCAGACCTCATTGCCCCATCCCCAGCAGATACCTCACCCTGGTCCTCACCCTGTCCCCAGCAGGTACCTTGTCCAGGTCCCCATCACCCTGTCTCCAGCAGGCACCTCATACAGGTGCCATCGCCCCATCCCCGTCCTCCCCATAGATTCCTTGTCCTGGTTCCTATCACCTTGTCCTCGTCCCCATCACCTCACCCCAGTCCCCGTCAGGTGTCTTGTCGCAGTCCTCATCACCTTGTCCTGGATCCCACCACCCCATGCCAGTCCCCGTCAGGTACCTCATCCCAGTCCCCATCACCTTGTCCCAGTCCCCACTCGGTACCTTCGCCTGGTCCCCATCACCCCGTCCTGTCCCCAGCAGACACCTCATCTCCCCACCCTGCTCCCCCCATGGGGCTGGCCCGGCTCCCCCCAGGCTGCCCCATTGCCCATCGACATCCGAGGATGTCCAGGGAGGGAAGGGAAGGGGCCAGTGGGTGCCAGCCGGCTGCCTGGTGCCCCCCTACCTTGGTGACGGAGGTAGTGTTGGGTGGCACCAGCTACTGAACGTGCTCTGCAGTGCAGCGGGCACTTGGGTGAGTGGGGAAACCGAGGCACGGAGCAGGAACAGGTGGGGGAGCCGGTGGCAAGTTGTACGGGCGCAAAGGCTGGAGGGACATCAGGCTGGAGCTCACGTGGGCACACACCTCACCTGGGAAGAGAAGATGAAGGAGAAGAGAAGATGAAGACGAAGAGAAGATGAAGACGAAGAGAAAATGAAGACGAAGAGAAAATGAAGACGAAGAGAAGATGAAGAGATGAGAAGAGGCAAGACAAGATGAAGATGATGAGGAGAGAAGATGAAGAGAGGAGAGACAAGGCAAGATGAGACAACAGAAGGAGATGAAAAGGGGAGGAGGGGGAGAAGGACAAGTAGAGGAAGAGGAGGAGAAGGAGGACAAGAACAAGGATGAGAAGGACAAGGAAGATGAGAAGAAGAAGGAAGGAGAAGGAGGAGAAGGAGAAGGAGAAGGAGGAGGAGGAGGAGGAGAAGGAGGAGGAGGAGGAGAAGGAGAAGGAGAAGGAGGAGGAGAAGGAGAAGGAGGAGGAGGAGAAGGAGGAGGAGAAGAGCTGTTGGCTCCAGAGAAGACGTATCTCCCCGTGAGCGTTGCCAGCCCATCACTTCAGGGGTCGGACAGGTTTTTTTGTTGGTTTATTTTTCCCCCAGTGAAAAGTGGCTTTTTGACCCGAACACACATTTTCATAGAGAAGGTTTATTTTGGCTGAAAGCCTTTTTTTTTTTTTCCCCCTATTAAAAAGAAAAATGGCAAGGCTGGTAGGAAGGGTCACTTCTGTAAAAGTTTTTTTTCTTTCAAAAAAAAAAAAAAATTGGCTTTTTTTTTTTTTCCATCAGAAATACCTCGGTGGGAGGCTTGGGGAGTGAATCATTCCCGAAATCCCCTGTCCCACACCGTGCCTGGTCCTGCCCGGCTTTATCATCTCTCCCTGCAGCGAACGCCCAGCGACAGCAAAAAAAAAAATAAATAGAATTATTAGAAAAATACTCTTTTTTCTGTAATTTTTATGGTCGACCAGAGGACGTTTTTGCCCCGTTTTCTTACGTTTTGGTCATTTTAACCCCACAGAGCCGCTCTGGCGCTGGGTCCAAAAATTGCCTCGATCTTTAGGAAGGAGCAAAGACTGGCCCCATGCAGGTGTTGAGTTTCTCAGGCCGTTGGGGTTACCTCCAAGAGGAACCTGGACCTGCTGGGGGTGGGACAGACCTCACTGCACCCCCTTGGTAGGTTCTGGGGGTGATAAGAGGTCTTCACGGTCTTCAGGACCTTCCCAGCTCCCTTCTGCCCTAAGCCAGAGCTGGGCTGAACTTCACTGCAGGTTGTCTTCAACCATGGATGAACCTCTGGATGATGTTGCAGATAGCTTGTCTCCCTGTCTTCTGGATGGACACATGGTGTATGTAGCTTGTCTTCAACCATGTCTCCTGGGTGGACCTCAGGCCGATGTTGCAGGTAGCTTCTCTTCAACCATGTCTCCTGGGTGGACCTTGGGCCCATGGTGCAGGTAGCTTGTCCCCAGCCTTGTCGCCTGGATGGACCTCAGCATGATATTGCAGGTAGTTTCTCCCTGATCATGTCTCCAGCCCCATAATCTGGATGAACGTCTGACTGGTGTTGCACATAGTTTGTCTCCAGTCCTATTCCAAGTCTTATTTCCTGCGTGGACCTCAGACCAACATAGGTGGCTTCTCCCTGCAGTTTCCAGCCCCGTCTCCTTTATGGCCCTCAGATCAACATTACAGGTAGGTCTTCTCCAGCCCTGTCTCTAGCCCCATCTCCCGGATGGACCCTGAACCTACACTGCAGGTAGCTTATCTCCAGCCCTACTTCCAGCCTCATCTCCTGGTTGGACCTCAGACCTATGCTGTATTTAGCTTCTCCTCAACTCCATCTCCAGCCCAGCGTCTTGGCTAGTCCTCAAACTGATGTTGTAAGTTGCTTGTCTCCATTCCTATCTCCATGAAGGACCTCAGACCAATGCTGCAGATACCTTCTCTCCATCCCTACTTCCTTGAAGGGCCTCAAACTGATGCTGCAGGTACCTGCTCTCCATCCCTACCTCCTTGAAGGGCCTCAAACTGATGCTGCAGGTACCTGCTCTCCATCCCTACCTCCTTGAAGGGCCTCAAACTGATGCTGCAGGTACCTGCTCTCCATCCCTACCTCCTTGAAGGACCTCAAACTGGTGCTGCAGGTACTTTGTCTCCATCCCTACCTCCTTGAAGGGCCTCAAACTGATGCTGCAGGTACCTGCTCTCCAACCATGTCCTCCTGAAGGACCTCAGGCCACTGCTGCAGCCCATCTCCACCTTCTCTGAGCTCACCAAACCCAACCTACCACCTCACCTCACCGACAGCATCCATCCCCAACCCTGGCTAGACCCAGCTCATGGTGGACACCCCTTGAGGGGCCAAGACCGTGGTGGAGGGAGAACAGGAGACAGGCGGAGGGGATGGAGCGCCTTCAAAATTGACACCATATGGCTGTTCCTTATCCCTGGGCCCAGTAAATAGGTCTTTCATGCTGGGCCGGTTGCCATAGGAGCAAACACGCAGGAAATATCCCAGATAACTGGAATAGTGGCGAAAACATATGTTTTGGATAAAAACCCGGCAGAAAATCGCCCCGTTTAACCCCTCCAAGGCATTTTACCCGCATGGTTTTAACCCCTTTCCGTGTGTGCGTGCATGTACAGGGTGGGGAAACTGAGGCAGGTCGGTTCTCCATCCCCTTGTCACCCAGCGGTGGGAAATCGGCTGAGTTTCTTGCAGCAAAGTGCAATTGCTGACAGGTCCCTGGCATCATCTTGCCTCCCCCTCCTCTTCCTCCTCCTCCTCCTCCTCCCCGGAGCCCCTTATCAAGACGGATGGCTGGATACAAGGCCGCATGCTCACTCCGCAAGCATTTCGCTTTGATTTGCCAAGGAATTTGCTTTGCTTTTGCTTTGCTTCCCCCCCGCCACCTCTTTTTCTTTCTTTTTCCAGCCTCGGCCGAACCTTTCCTTATCGCATCTGGCGCGCAGCGGGCCCCCAGCGCTCCCCCTGGCCGCCCTCCAAGCGCCGAATGCGGAGCCGCCGGCCAAGCTGCTGCGGGGCGCAGCCAGGTTTCCCAGCGCCGCGGCGTCCCGCGAGCAAACCGACGGGCCCTCGTGCTGTGCGTGCTCTCGGGGAAGGGGAAACTGAGGCACAAAGAGCCTGAAAAGCTGCTGCGGGTGTTCCCGGCTCCCGCAACGTGGCTTCGTGCGTCCCGCTGTGCTGCAAGTGTCCCCGCGTGCTGCAAACATCACTGTATTCTGCAAGCATCCCCGCACTCCGCAAACACCCCCGCGTGCTGCAAGCATCCTCACGTGCTGCAGGCATCCCCGTGCACTGCACATATCCCTGCATGCTGCGAACATTCCCACGCGCTGCGAGCATCCCTGCCGGCTGCTGCAAGCATCCTCCTGCGCTGCAGACATCCCCGCGTCCCGCCAGCATCCCTGCGCTCTGCAAACGTCCCCGCCTGCTGCAAGCAGCCGAACGTGCTGCGAGCATCCCCGTGTGCCACAAATATCCCCGTGCACTGCAAATATCCCCGCGTGCTGCAAACGTTCCTGCAGGCTCCAAACATTCCCGTGTGCTGCAAGCATCCCTGCGCATTGCAAGCTTCCCCGTGTGTTGTGAGCGTCCCTGCCTGCTGCAAACACCCCTGTGCTCTGCAAGCATCCTCCTGCGTGCTGCTGCAAGCACCCCTGCATGCCGCAAACATCCCTGTGCGACGCAAACCTCCCTGTGTGGTGCAAGCATCCCTGCCTGCTGCGAGCATCCCTGCATCCTGGGAGCATCCCTGCACCCTGCGAGCATCCCTGCCTGCTGCGAGCATCCCTGCCTGCTGCGAGCGTCCCTGCATCCTGCGAGCGTCCCTGCATCCTGCGAGCGTCCCTGCATCCTGCGAGCATCTCTGCCTGCTGCGAGCATCCCTCCCTCCTGCGAACATCCCTGCATCCTGTGAGCGTCCCTGCCTCCTGCAAGCATCCCTGCCTGCTGGGAGCATCCCTGCCTGCTGGGAGCATCCCTGCATCGTGTGAGCATCCCTGCCTCCTGCGAACACCCCTGCATCCTGCGAGCATCCCTCCCTCCTGCGAACATCCCTGCATCCTGCGAGCATCCCTGCCTGCTGCGAGCATCCCTGCCTCCTGTGAGCACCCTGGCATCCTGCGAGCATCCCTGCATCCTGCGGGCGTCCCTGCCTGCTGCGAGCATCCCTGCCTCCTGTGAGCATCCCGGCATCCTGCGAGCATCCCTGCATCCTGTGAGCATCCCTGCCTCCTGCGAGCATCCCTGCATCCTGGGAGCATCCCTGCCTGCTGCGAGCATCCCTGCCTCCTGCGAGCATCCCTGTCTGCTGTGAACACCCTCGGGCATTGCAAACACCCTCGCATCCTGCGGGCATCCCTGCGCCACCTCCTAACGCCTGTTGCCCGCAGGAGACATTGCTGCCGGGTCTTTCCAGCGTCTGCCCGGAGATGGAGCAACCCCATGGCACAGAGTTCACCCTGAACCCTGCCCCCGAGAGGGGCAGAGGCCACCCTGTCAGCAGCTCTGCCCCTGTCAAAGGCTGAGTCAGGGCACCCATGGGTGCTGGGCTGGGGAAAATTTTGGGGAGCGCTCTGGAGGGGGATGAGCAGGATCTTTCCATAGGACGGATGGCACCTGTAGGATGTAGATAATGGCCAAGCCGAGGGACTCAGGGAGCAAAAACTGGGATGAAGCAGCAATATGCTGCGGGGCCACGGCATGGGGCGGTAACCGGCGGGAGGTGGTCGGGCCGACCTGGGATTTCTCCCGGTGCCGTCGTGTAAATACTGCTGACGGGAGGAATGTGTAAGTGTGGAGGAGAAACCCCTTTCTCCAGCCGGAACGTTGCCTCGCTCCTCCCTCGCAGCGGGGAACAGAAACCCTCCAGATGCTTTTTTTTCCCCTTCAATCCTCCTGGGCAATATTTTTCCCCCCTTTATTTTGGTGGGGTGCACAGACTCAGCAAGGTGCAGCATCCCTGCCACCCACTGCATCCCTGCCACATCCCTGGTACCCGCCGCATCCCTGCCACCCGCCGCATCCCTAGTACCCACAGCATCCCTGCCACCCGCCACATCCCTGGCACCCACAGCATCCCTGGCACCCGCCACATCCCCGCCACATCCCTGCCAGCCACTGCATCCCTAGTACCCGCAGCATCCCTGCCACCCGCTGCATCCCTACCGGATCCCTGCCACATCCCTGGTACCCACAGCATCCCTGCCACCCACCACATCCCAGCCGCATCCCTGCCACCCACCGCATCCCTGCCACATCCCTGCCACATCCCTGGTACCTGCAACATCCCTGGTACCCGCTGCATCCCTGATGCATCCCTGCCACATCCCTGCCACCCACAGCATCCCTGCCACCCACCACATCCCTGCCACATCCCGGGTACCCGCAGCATCCCTGACGTATCCCTGCCACATCCCTAGTACCTGCAGCATCCCTGACCTATCCCTGCCACATCCCTGGTACTTGCAGCATCCCTGCCACCCACGGCATCCCTGCCACATCCCTGGTACCCACAGCATCCCTGCCACCCACCACATCCCAGCCGCATCCCTGCCACCCACCGCATCCCTGCCACATCCCTGCCACATCCCTGGTACCTGCAACATCCCTGGTACCCGCTGCATCCCTGATGCATCCCTGCCACATCCCTGCCACCCACAGCATCCCTGCCACCCACCACATCCCTGCCACATCCCGGGTACCCGCAGCATCCCTGACGTATCCCTGCCACATCCCTGGTACCTGCAGCATCCCTGACCTATCCCTGCCACATCCCTGGTACTTGCAGCATCCCTGACCTATCCCTGCCACCCACGGCATCCCTGCCACATCCCTGGTACCTGCAGCATCCCGGGTACCCATGGCATCCCTGCCACATCCCTGGTTCCCACAGCATCCCTGCCATATCCCTGCCATCCGCAGCATCCCTGCCACCCACCGCATCCCTGATGCATCCCTGCCACATCCCTGGTACCCACTGCATCCCTGCCACATCCCCGGTACCCACAGCAACCCTGGTACCCACTGCATCCCTGCCGCATCCCTGGTACCCGCAGCATCCCTGCCACATCCCTGGTACCCACAGCATCCCTGGTACCCGCAGCATCCCTGCCACATCCCTGGTACCCACAGCATCCCTGGTACCCACTGCATCCCTGCCACATCCCTGGTACCCGCAGCATCCCTGCCACCCGCAGCATCCCTGCCACATCCCTGGTACCCACAGCATCCCTGCCACCCACTGCATCCCCGCCACCTGCAGCATCCCTGCCGCTTGCAGCACCCCTGTGACCTGCAGAATCCCTGCCACCGGCCCCATCCCTGCCCACAGCTGCCCTGCAGCTGCAGAGCCCCGCTGCAATCCCCAACTCATTTTCCCTCTTCAGCTGCTTGTTTCCTTCCCCCCCCCAGCTTTTTTTTAATAGCCCTTCAGTGCATCTCCCCGCCTCCTCCTTCCCCTTGCCTCCCCTGCCCTCCCCCCCCCAAGCTCTATTATGGCTTTGTGAGGTTTAGCAAAATAAACACGGCCAAACCATAACCCTCCTAATGTGCTAAATTGCTGGAAAAGCCAGAACAGCTTCGCAGGGCGTCTGAGGGCTCGCGGCGAGGCACCGAAAGGCCCCCGAGCTGCTCAGCCCTCCAAGCAAAGTGGGGTAGATGCCATCCCTTTAATTTTTTTCCCCTCCTTTTTGATACGTTTTCCAGCAGGGTTTAGTCCTCGGGCCCAAGTCCCTTTGCCCAAGGCGGGGTGTTGGTGGGTGCTGAGCCCGCCGAGAGGACGCTAAATCAAGGAAGGAGCGGAGCAACGAGCTAAAACCCTCCAGGATGACGGGGAAAACGGCATTTCCCCTGCCAGACCCCCTCGCTTTCCTCCTCTCCCGGCAGAGGCCAAATGATGCTCGAAAACGGCTAAAAAGTTCAGTTCCCCGTGCCTGGGGAGAGTATTTTTTATCCCACGATGGGCTGGTTTTGCTCTTCTCCCCCTCCGATGCCCAGCTTGCTCCTTGCCTGGAGGGTTGCAAAGCAGCAGAGGGTATTTTTTTGGGTGGGAGCTTGGGTTTGTTTTTTTTTTAGGGTGCTTTGGGTTTTTTTTTGGGGCATTTTGGGGTGTTTCGGGATTCGCTCTTGACGGCGAGAGCGGTGCTTTCTCCCCACCCTGCCCAAGAATGTTTCTGCTGATATTGAACCCGACCCGGAGGCATTTGGAAGGAGCCGACTTCCTCGCCAAAAAAATGACCTCAGCCTCCCTGATCTGGAGCTTTTTCTTTTTTTTTTTTACCTTTTTAAAGCATTTTTCTCCCCCTCCCGCCTGCCGGGCGAGAGGCACCGATGGGGCCTCTCACCCCCGGCCCCGGCACCGCCACCGAGCTGCATCCGCGGTGCCAACCCCCCAGTTTTGGCGGGGGTTGTGTGGGAGATATTTGTAGGTTTGAACCCACGAATTCCAGTTTTAACCTGCAAATTCCAAGTTTTCCCCAGCAAAACCCCTGGCAGGAGGATTCAGGGGCCAAACCCAACTGCAAAAACCCACCTTGCACCATCCTCCGGGCACTCCACGACCTGCAAAACTCATGTCCCCGATGAAAAAAAGAGGGGGGAAAAAAGCCCGAATAAAAAGCCAGCCTTGCCTGGGGTGTTTTCTGGAAGGGTTTTTGCAGGAGTTTCCTTAACAAACTCCTCTGCATTTTTGCTTTTAGTAACGCGGCGCCTTTCCGAGGCTGCTGCGATGGTTTTGCAAGAGCTAAAACATCTCCTGAGTTAAAAATCCAGCCCCTCCGGCACCTCCACAGTGGGAAATGTGCTGAGGAGAAAGGAAGGAGATGCCGATTTAGAAAGGGAAACGCTGGATTTCGGTGTTTTCGGATGGAATTGCTCCAGCTTTAGGGTGGTTTTGGGGTTTTTTTTCTTAAATTAATATTTGCTGCCCTGGAGACGCTGAGCTGATGGGGGCGGTTCAGAAAATAGAAATGCTTCTGCAAGAAACAAACCGGTTGGATTGTCAGTCCCCAAAAGGCCGATGTTAGCGGGAAAATGCCGAATTTCCCCCGAAAAACCAGATGGGGAAATGTTTCTGCCAGTTTTCCATGCTCAAAGTGGGGCATCGCCATCCCGGAGCTGTATCTGCATCCCGCATCTGCGTCCTGTACCCGACACCTGCATCCTGCATCTGCATCCCGCATCCCGCATCTGCATCCCACATCCTGCATCTGCATCCCGCGCCTCCTGCATCCTGCATCTGCATCCCGCACCTGACATCTGCATCCCGCATCTGCATCCCACATCCCGCATCTGCATCCTGCACCTCCTGCATCCTGCATCTGCATTCTGCATCCCACATCTGCATCCCGCATCTGCGTCCTCCATCCCACATCTGCATCCTGCACCTGCATCCCACATCCTGCATCTGCATCCTGCATCCCGCGCCTCCTGCATCCTGCATCTGCATTCTGCATCCCGCATCTGCATCCCGTACCTGACATCTGCATCCTGCACCCGACATCTGCATCCTGCATCCCACATCTGCATCCCGCATCCCACATCTGCATCCTGCATCTGCATCCTGCACCTGCATCCCACATCTGCATCCTGCATCCTACATCTGCATCCCGCACCTGCATCCTGCATCCCGCATCTGCATCCTGCATCCCATATCATCTGCATCCCACATCTGCGTCTTGCATCCCACATCTGCATCCTGCACCCCGCATCTGCATCCCACCTCTGCATCCTGCACCCCACAGCCTGCATCCGCATCCTGCATCCCAAATCCCGCCTCTGCACCCCGAGCCCTGCATCTACGTCCCATGTCCTGCAGCTGCACCCTTCATCCCACAGCCTGCACCCCGCACCTCCTGCAACTGCAGCCTGCTTCCGCACCCTGCGCCCCACTTCTTGCATCCCACGCCAGCGTCCCAAATCCTGCATCTGCACCCTGAGCCCTGCACCTGCATCCCGGGTCCTGCACCTGCCCCCTTCGTCCCACGTCTTCCGCACGCATCCGCATCCCGCGCCCTCACCTGCACCCTGCCTCCCCATCCCACGTCCTGCACCTGCATCCCAAGCCCTGCGCTTGCATCCCGCATCTCCATCCCGCCTCCCGCATCCTCACCCCTGTCTGGGCTGGGAACCCTATGGCTGCATCCTGGCTGCGCCCCATCCCCATCATCCACCCCCCTACCCCGCAACCGCAGGACGAAAGCTTAATTGCAATTAAAATAATCTGCAAGGGCGGATCGGTCCCATCCAGTCCTTCCTTCCAGCTCATTCCTGGTCCCATCCAGGCGTTTCTCCGGAGCAGGTGTGATACGCGAGAGCGGCGT
Organism: Larus michahellis; assembly: GCF_964199755.1. Taxonomy (NCBI): domain Eukaryota; kingdom Metazoa; phylum Chordata; class Aves; order Charadriiformes; family Laridae; genus Larus; species Larus michahellis. The sequence continues at coordinate 1,166,760 of NC_133912.1, forward strand.
TCCCAATCCAGCCTGCACAGGGATGAAGCCAGGAGGTTTCCCCATCCGCAGGGGCTCCATTCCCCTTCCCGAATCGCCGCCCTGACACATCTGGCGGGCAGATGTGGCCACGCAGCCGGGCTCTGCCTCCCAGATGGGGGACGAGCTGCAAAATCCCTGTATGAGATTCAATAGCTATAATTTTTTTTTCCTTGGAAATCTGCATTTCCCGACTTGTTGCACGCGCTCCCCATCTCCGGGGGTGCCGCGACATCCCTGGGCAGGGCCTGCACCGTGACGCTCCGGGGCTGGAGCATCCTTTGTCCTGCACCTCCATCCCATCTCTGCACCCTAAATCCTGCTTCCACATCCCCTGTCCTGCATCTGCATCCCACCTTCTGTGTCCTGCATCCTGCATCCCACCTCTGCAGCCGAAATTGTGCTTCCGCATCCCGTGTCCTGCGTCTGCGTCCCAAATCCCATCTCCGGCACCTGCATCCTAAATCCTGCATCTGTTCTTTCATCTCCTGCCGTGTCCTGCACCCCACATCTGCATCTCCATGTGTTCTGTATCCATGTCCTGTATCCTCCATCCGGGACCTTGTGTCTGCAGCAGCCTAAATCCCCCCTCCCATGTCCTTCCTGCATCCTAAATCCTGCTTCTGCATCCCTTCTCTTGTATCCCGCATCTGGCACCCTGCATCCGCACCCTGGATCCTCCATCCCCCCCCAATTCCTGTGTCCCACCTCTGCATCTCCATGCCGCATCCGGCATCTATATCCCAAATCCTATATCCTACATCTGCTTCCTGAACCCTCCATCCGGCATCCGCATCCCAAATCCCATATCCCATCTGCATCCTTCATCCCACATCCTGTATCTACATCCTCAATCCAACATCCCCCATCTGCACCCTAAATCCTCCACTCTGCATCCTGCACCTACATCCCAAATCCCGCGTCCCACCTCTGCGTCCTCCATCCCACATCTACATCCTAAATCCAACGTGCCCAACCTGCATCCTGATTCCTCCATCCCGTACCTAAATCCTAAATCCCACATCTGCATCCCACATCCTGCACCTACATCCTAAATCCTGCGTCCCACCTCTGCATCCTGCACCTACATCCCAAATCCCGCGTCCCACCTCTGCATCCTCCATCCTGCACCTACATCCTAAATCCCGCGGCCCACCGCTGCATCCTCCATCCCGCACCTACATCCTAAATCCTATATCCCACATCTGCATCCCACATCCTGCACCTACATCCTAAATCCCGCGGCCCACCTCTGCATCCTCCATCCCGCATCTACATCCTAAATCCTGCATCCCACCTGTGTCCTCCATCCCGCATCTACATCCTAAATCCTGCATCCCACCTCTGTGTCCTCCATCCCGCATCCTCCGTCTCCATCCCAAACCCTCCATCCCACATCTCCATCCTGAATCCTCCATCCCGAATCCTCCATCCCGCATCCTGCGCCTACATCCTAAATCCTGCATCCCACCTCTGCGTCCTCCATCCCACATCTACATCCTAAATCCCGCGTCCCACCTCTGCATCCTCCATCCTGCACCTACCTCCTAAGTCCCGCATCCCACCTGTGTCCTCCACCGCGCATCCTCCATCTCCATCCCAAACCCTCCATCCCACATCTCCATCCTGAATCCTCCACCCTGCATCCTGCACCTACATCGTAAATCCCGCATCCCACCTCTGCATCCTCCATCCCGCATCTACATCCTAAATCCCGCGTCCCACCTCTGCGTCCTCCATCCCGCACCTACATCCTAAATCCCACGTCCCACCTCTGCATCCTCCATCCCGCATCTACATCCAAAATCCCGCATCCCACCTCTGCGTCCTCCATTCCGCATCCCCATCCTAAATCCCGCATCCCACCTCTGCGTCCTCCATCCCGCATCCTCCGTCTCCATCCCAAACCCTCCATCCCACATCTCCATCCTGAATCCTCCATCCTGCATCCTGCGCTTATATCCTAAATCCCGCATCCCACCTCTGCATCCTCCATCCTGCACCTACATCCTAAGTCCCGCATCCCACCTGTGTCCTCCACCGTGCATCCTCCATCTCCATCCCAAACCCTCCATCCCACATCTCCATCCTGAATCCTCCACCCCGCATCCTGCACCTACATCCTAAATCCCGCATCCCACCTCTGCATCCTCCATCCTGCATCTACATCCCAAATCCCGCGTCCCACCTCTGCATCCTCCATCCCACACCTACATCCTAAATCCCGCGTCCCACCACTGCGTCCTCCATCCCGCATCTACATCCTAAATCCCGCATCCCACCTCTGCATCCTCCATCCCGCATCTACATCCTAAATCCCGCATCCCACCTCTGCATCCTCCATCCCGCATCTACATCCTAAATCCTGCATCCCACCTCTGCGTCCTCCATCCCACATCTACATCCCAAATCCCGCGTCCCACCTCTGCGTCCTCCATCCCGCGTCCTCCATCTCCATCCCGAATCCTCCATCCCGCATCCCGCATCGACATCCTAAATCCCGCATCCCACCTCTGCGTCCTCCATCCCGCCTCCTCCGTCTCCATCCCCCTTCCACGCCTGCCTCCCTCCATCCCGCCTCCCCTCTCGCCGCCTCCCAAACCCCAGGACCTCGCGAGGTGCCCCGGGGACGGCAGGAGAACCCGCGTCCGGCCCCAACGCCATGAATTCGGGATGAGGTGGGGGGGAGAAAAGCCCCCCCCTGCCCGGCCCCGGCCGCCCGCGCCGCCGATAATGTTGGTTTAAGGCATTTTCCACGCTCCGGTGCCTCTCTGAGAGCGCCTTGTCCCCAGCGGGGCCGTACAATGGGCGCTTTCAGGGCCCCGGCTCCGCACGGCCCCCTTTTTTTTTTTTTTTTTTTTTTTTAACCCGGAAAGATTTTAAAATAAACCTTTTATTCCCCCCACCCCCCCCAAAATTTCCCCCTCCAACCCCGAAAAGCAGAAAATAATCCCCCCCCCCCCCCCCCTCCCTCCGGAGCAAAAACCAACCAACCAAAAAAAAAACCAAGCCGCAAAAATTTGGGGGCGAAAAATAATTCCCGTGGGATACTCGAGCCCGGTTAACGCGCGAGACCGCGGCACAGCGCGAGTGGCGCGCGGCCTCTGCCGAAGCAACCCAGGGAGGGGGAAAACGTGTCACACACCCCCCCCCCCCCCCCCAAATAACCTATTTTTGGCAGGAAAAAAATAATTTGTCGCTAAAGGGGAGGCTCCGGCCTCACGGCCTGCAAAGGTGAGACCTACTCGTGCAACGAGTTGTGTCCGGCCTCGCAACCACCCCCCCCAGCAAAAACCCGTTAATTCCCCAAGGCATCCCCGAAGCTTTTATATTTTCTTTTCCCTTAGAAATATAAATTCCTGGGGGGAGTGAACCAGAAAACCCTGTATTCAGCTTAATTATCCCCCCCGGCTGCAATCTGTGATCTCCGGGACAATTAAAAGCGCTTAATCCCGGCTGAAAAGCAAACAAGGTCGGAGGCGGCGTCTTCCTGCTTCCCCCCTCGCCCGCTGCCGGGGTCTCGCTCCCCGGCTGCAATATAAATATGCAATTAAAAAATCGCCGCTAATTGCTTCGCCGGGGGGGGGGGCGGCGGTTCCCACCAGGAAAAAAAAAAAAAAAAAAAAAGGCCAGGGAAAGGGATATTAAAAATACTTACTTTAAGAAAAAGGGGGAAAACTAGTAAAAAGAGCGTTTTCCACCCCAATAACGAAAAGTTGAGGCGGGTGTTGGGGTTGGGGGAGAAATTGTGGTGCTCGGTGGGGGTTTTTTTGGGGGGGATGCTCTTTTTTTTGGGGGGGGGGGGGGGGGAGATGTTCTCCCCTCGGGGTTAATCCCCCGCTCTCCTCTCTCGCTCCAGCGCTAACAACCCCTGGCAGCTCTTGGCTCGTTAGCCCTTCCGCAAAGCAATTAAAGAGGTTGGAAAACGAGGGCAGCCGCTGCCCCGAGACAGGGCAGGAAGGGGTGGGGAGGGGGGGTTGGGGGGGGGGGGGTTGTGTGTCAGCCCCCAAACCCTAGGTGGGGTGTCATGGGCTGGTTTAGGGCTGCGGGGCTCAGCGCAGACCCCGGAGTGAGATTTCCGCCGGGCCGAGCGATGCTGCGCCATCAGTAGGTTTCAGAGTGAACGAGCCCCGTGCTTGTCGAGAGAAAAAAAAAAAAAAAAAAAAAATAACGTCGCATCGCCGCACCCCAAAATCCGGAAAATGGGTGACATCGCAGAGCAGCTCCCGGCACCTCTGGGGAGGTTTTTTTGCCCACAAATCTCGAGGTTTGGGGCAAAATGCTGGTGCCGGCGCGGGGCTGGGCTGGACCCAGCAGGATTAATTGGGGTAACGAGGCCAACTGTGGCCCTTTTTGGGGTGCAACTAAGGTTGGGGGTGGGGGTATTGATCCCTAATTGCTATTTTTTTATTTAACGCCGCTTTTAATTGCCGGGCCATGGAGCCCCCCCCCCGCCCTCCCCGCTCCCCCCAAGCACCCCGGATGCAGCCAGCGGCAATCGCTTTGTGTCCCCCCCCCCAGGGCTTTATTGAACCTTTAAAATCCGAAGCGCGCGGTCGGTCGCCTTCACGGCGTTCGGGTGCTGCCACGGGAGCCCCCGCCAGGAGAAGGAGGAGGAGGAGGAGGAGGAAGAGGAAGAGGAGGAGGAGGAGGAGGAGGAGGCAGGTGGGGTGCAGGGGGCTCAGGTGGCGGGCAGCCAGACTTTCTGGGTGCTGACGACGTCGCTGAGCTTGCCCTTGATTTTCAGGAAATGCCTCTTGAACTCCAGGCCGTCGCCCTGCGCGGGGAGAGACGGGGGGGGGGGCGGGGGTGTCGCATCGACTTGCGCCCACCTCGCGTCGCCTCCCGCCCTCCCTTGCACCCGCCGCGCAGGGCTTTGCGCCCGCTGGGCACCACCGTGCGCCGCCTCGCACCCGACCTGGCACGGCCCTGCCCCACCTCACACCCACCTTGCGTGGCCTTGCACCCACTCTGCACCCGACCTTGCACGGTCCTGCGTCACCTCGCACCCACCTGCATGGTCCTGCATCACCTCGCATGGTCCTGCATGACCTCGCACCCAACCTTGCATGGTCCTGCACCACCTTGCATGGTCCTGTACCACCTTACACCCAACCTTGCATGGTCCTGCATCACCTTGCATGGTCCTGCACCACCTTGCACCCACCTTGCATGGTCTTGCAGCCACCTTGCACCCACTTTGCATGGTCCTGCATCACCTTGCACCCAACCTTGCATGGTCCTGCACCACCTTGCACCCAACCTTGCATGGTCCTGCACCACCTTGCACCCACCTTGCATGGTCTTGCACCCACTTTGCACGGTCCTGCACCACCTTGCTTGGTCTTGCACCCACCTTACATGGTCTTGCACCACCTTGCATGGTCCTGCATCACCTTGCACCCAACCTTGCATGGTCCTGCACCACCTTGCACCCACCTTGCATGGTCTTGAACCCATCTTGCACCCACTTTGCATGGTCCTGCATCACCTTGCTTGGTCTTGCACTCACCTTACGTGGTCTTGCACCACCTTGCATGGTCCTGCACCACCTTGCACCCAACCTTGCATGGTCCTGCACCACATTACGCCCAACCTTGCATGGTCTTGCACTCACCTTGCATGGTCCTGCACCACCTTACACCCACCTTAAATGGTCTTGCACTACCTTGCATGGTCTTGCACCCACCTTGCACGGTCTTGCACCCACCTTGCACGGTCCTGCACCCACCTTGCACCCAACCTTGCATGGTCCTGCATCACTTTGCATGGTCTTGCACCCACCTTACATGGTCTTGCACCACCTTGCATGGTCCTGCACCACCTTGCACCCAACCTTGCATGGTCCTGCACCACCTTGCACCCACCTTGCATGGTCTTGCACCCATCTTGCACCCACTTTGCATGCTCCTGCATCACCTTGCTTGGTCTTGCACCCACCTTGCATGGTCCTGCATCACCTTGCTTGGTCTTGCACTCACCTTACGTGGTCTTGCACCACCTTGCATGGTCCTGCACCACCTTGCACCCAACCTTGCATGGTCCTGCACCACATTATGCCCAACCTTGCATGGTCTTGCACTCACCTTGCATGGTCCTGCACCACCTTACACCCACCTTACATGGTCTTGCACTACCTTGCATGGTCTTGCACCCACCTTGCATGGTCCTGCATCACTTTGCATGGTCTTGCACCCACATTACATGGTCTTGCACCACCTTGCATGGTCCTGCACCACCTTGCACCCAACCTTGCATGGTCCTGCACCACCTTACACCCACCTTACATGGTCTTGCACTACCTTGCATGGTCTTGCACCCACCTTGCACGGTCTTGCACCCAACCTTGCATGGTCCTGCATCACTTTGCATGGTCTTGCACCCACATTACATGGTCTTGCACCACCTTGCATGGTCCTGCACCACCTTGCGCCCACCTTGCACCCACTTTGCATGGTCCTGCATCACCTTGCACCCAGCCTTGCATGGTCCTGCACCCACCTCGCACCCACTTTGCACGGTCCTGCATCACCTTGCATGGTCCTGCATCACCTTGCACCCAACCTTGCATGGTCTTGCACCCAACCTTGCATGGTCTTGCACCCACTTTGCACGGTCCTGCATCACCTTGCATGGTCCTGCACCACCTTGCACCCAACCTTGCGTGGTCTTGCACCCACTTTGCATGGTCCTGCATCACCTTGCTTGGTCTTGCACCCACCTTACATGGTCTTGCACCACCTTGCATGGTCCTGCATCACCTTGCACCCAACCTTGCATGGTCTTGCACCCACTTTGCACGGTCCTGCATCACCTTGCTTGGTCTTGCACCCACCTTACATGGTCTTGCACCACCTTGCATGGTCCTGCATCACCTTGCACCCAACCTTGCATGGTCCTGCACCACTTTGCACCCACCTTGCATGGTCTTGCACCCACTTTACATGGTCCTGCACCCACCTCGCACCCACTTTGCACGGTCCTGCACCACCTTGCATGGTCCTGCATCGCTTTGCACCCAACCTCGCATGGTCCTGCACGTACCTCGCACCCGCCTCGCGTGGTCCTGCACCACCTTGCACCCAACCTTCCATGATCCTCCATCACCTTGGACCCACCTCGCACGGTCCTCCATCACCTCGGACCCACCTCGCACGGTCTCGCAAGACCCCGCATCGCCTTGCCCCCACCGCGCCGCCATCGCGCGCCCGCCCTGACCCCCCCACCCCGCCCCCCGCTCACCTTGGAGAGGCGAAAATCCACCAAAATCTTGCCCTCCATCTCCACCAGGTTCACCTTGAAGATGAGCTTGTTGTTCCTCCTGTCCGTGGTCGAGATGGTGACCTGCAAACCGGCAGCGAAGCGGGGGTGTCCCCAGATGTTAGGCAGACGCAACGGCGTGGTCGGGGGTGGGGGGGGGGGGTCCCACTCCCTGATTTGACCCCCCGATCCCTACCTGGTTGGTGCAGCTCTTCTTCCAGCCGTACCCCATCTTCTCACACACCTCCTTCAGGGCGCGGTACGAGCCGTCGGCGTCCAGTTTGGTGAAGAAGCGCGTCATCCGCTTCACCAGCCGCTGCCACGGGCTCTGCCGGCCGCCCCCCCGTGCCAAAACACACACACACACACAAAAAAAAAAAAAAAAAACCACAAAAAAAAAACCAAACCCACCATCAAAAGTTACGAATCCCCACAAAGTTGGAGCCGCAGCTCGGGAAAAAAATCCCGGCTTTCAAGAGGAGGAACGTTGCGGAGCTGCACCCCCTGATGGCAAACGCCGCCAGCTGCAGCGCCCGCATCCCCCGCGCGGCGAGGTGACGCCCCCCAAAATATTACAAACACCGGGCAAAATCGCAACGTTGCTCCCCCGCCATCCTAAATACTGCGAAGGCGCTCCTTAATCCCGTCTCCGGAATGCAAAAGGCGCGTCCCGAATACAATAAATAGCGCAACGTGGGACCCCGATGTTCTCAATCGGATGCATCCCCGATATCGCGACGTCGCTCCCTGATATTATATATACTGCGGAGTTGCATCCCAAACGCTGCACGGCCGCATCCCGGGATGCTAAAACCTGGCAAAGCCGCATCCCCGATATCGCAACATCGCTCCCTGATATTATATATACTGCGGAGTTGCATCCCAAACCCTGCACGGCCGCATCCCGGGATGATAAAACCCGGCCAAGCCGCATCCCCGATATCGCCAAGTCGCTCCCTGATATGACACATAACGGGAATTTGCATCCCAAACGCTGCACGGCCGCATCCCGGGATGACAAAACATCGCAAAGCCGCATCCCCAGATGATAAAACCTGGCAAAGCCGCGTCCTGGGATGACAAAACCCGGCAAAGCCACGTCCCCAGATGATAAAACCTGGCAAAGCCGCGTCCTGGGATGACAAAATCCGGCAAAGCCGCGTCCCCAGATGAAAAACCTGGCAAAGCCGCGTCCTGGGATGACAAAACCCGGCAAAGCCGCGTCCCCAGACGAAAAACCTGGCGAAGCCGCGTCCCCGATATCGCGACGTTGCTCCCCGATATTATATATACTGCGGAGTTGCATCCCAAATGCTTCACGGCCGCATCCCGGGATGCTAAAACCTGGCCAAGCCGCAGCCCCAGGACCGCCACGTCCCATCCCGCCGTGACAAACGCTGCACACCCAGCGTGCCCCCCACCCTGCCCAACCCCCCCCGCCCCGTGCGGCACCTGGGAGCTGCCGGGGGTGCCGAGGAGCTGGCTGTTGAGCAGCATGTGCTCGGGGCAGGCGGGCTGCGAGAAGCTGATGCCCTGCACCAGGCGGTCGATGGTGGTGGCCCCGTTGTCCCACAGCGTCCCCCCCGTGCCGGGTTCCGGCTGCGACGTGGAATAGCCCGACTTCTCCTCGCTGCAAGACAAGGGGAGATGGGGGGCGGGGGGGGGGATGGGGATCAGCAAGGACGGGGAAGGGGGAGAAAGGGGAATCGCAGCGTTTTGGGATTTTCTGGGGCGCGCGCGAGGGTAAAGGCGGGTTTTGTGCTTGCACCGCCCCGGTGGGCACCGAACCGCCGCCGGGGGGGGAAGCGGGGAGAGCCCTGCGGCGTGCAAAGCCCCCCCGGCGCGGAAAGAACTGCAACGTGCAAACCCCCCCCCACCGGCGCCGTGCAAAGCCCCCCGCGCCGTGCAAAGCCCCGGAGCGTGCGAAGCCCTGCGGCACATGCGGAGGCCAGCGTCGCGCGCAGCACCGCGACGCGCAGAGCCCCGCAGGGCGCAGGCCTGCCAGAAACCTCCCGCTGCCCCCGGAGCCACCACCCCCGGCGGCACGGACGCGCAGGGACGCGGAGGGACACGCAGGGACACGGAGGGACAGGGATGCGCAGGGACGTCGAGGGACGCACAGGGACGTCGAGGGACGCACAGGGACACGGAGGGACAGGGACGGGGAGGGACGTACAGGGACACGGAGGGACGCAGAGGGACCCACAGGGACACGGAGGGACGCAGAGGGACCCACAGGGACACGGAGGGACAGGGACGGGGAGGGATGTGCAGGGACACGCGGGGATGCGTAGGGACATGGAGGGATGCGCAGGGATGTAGAGGGACATAGAGGGACGTACAGGGACACGGAGGGACACGGAGGGACCCACAGGGACACAGAGGGACAGGGAGGGGGAGGGATGCACAGGGACACGTGGGGATGTGCAGGGACAGGGAGGGATGCGCAGGGACACGGATGGACACAGAGGGACCCACGGGGACACAGAGGGACAGGGAGGGACACGCAGGGACATGGAGGGACGTACAGGGACACGGAGGGACACAGAGGGACCCACAGAGACGGGGAGGGATGTGCAGGGACACGTGGGGATGCGCAGGGACACGGAGGGATGCGCAGGGACGTTGAGGGACACACAGGGACATGGAGGGATGTGCAGGGACACGGGGGGGACACAGAGGGACCCACGGGGACACGGAGGGACAGGGACGGGGAGGGATGCACAGGGACATGGAGGGACACAGAGGGACCCATGGGGACACAGGGGGACAGGGAGGGACACGCAGGGATATGGAGGGACACGCAGGGACAGGGAGGGAGAGGGATGCACAGGGACACGCGGGGATTCACAGGGACGTTGAGGGACATACAGGGACATGGATGGACGTACAGGGACACGGAGGGACACGGAGGGACAGGGAGGGGCAGGGACGCGCGGGGATGCGCGGGGATGCGCAGGGACAGGGAGGGATGCACAGGGACGTAGAGGGACATACAGGGACATGGAGGGACGTACAGGGACACGGAGGGACACAGAGGGACAGGGAGAGGCAGGGACGCGCGGGGATGCGCGGGGATGCGCAGGGACAGGGAGGGATGCACAGGGACGTAGAGGGACATACAGGGACACAGAGGGACGTACAGGGACACAGAGGGACGTACAGGGACACAGAGGGACAAGGAGGGACACAGAGGGACCCACAGGGACACGCAGGGACGGGAAGGGATGCACAGGGATGTTGAGGGACACACAGGGACATGGAGGGATGTGAAGGGACACGGAGGGACACAGAGGGACCCACGGGGACACAAAGGGACATGGAGGGACACGGAGGGACAGGGAGGGACACAGAGGGACCCACGGGGACACAGAGGGACAGGGACGGGGAGGGATGCACAGGGACACAGAGGGATGCAGAGGGATGTGCAGGGACACGGAGGGATGTGCAGGGACGCAGAGGGACGCGGAGAGACACGGAGGGATGCGGAGGGACACGGAGGGACGTGCAAGGACACGGAGGGACGCGGAGGGACGCGGAGGGACACGGAGGGACGCGGAGGGACGCGGAGGGACGCGGAGGGATGATCAGGGACATGGAGGGACGCAGAGGGACACGCAGGGACACGGAGGGACGCGGGGGCTCACCCGAGCGCGCCCTTCACGGGCGAGAAATCCATGTCGGAGCGGACGTGCTTGGAGAAGCCGCCGGGGGAGTCGGCGACCCCCCCTGAGGACACGCGAGCCCGCTTGACGCCTGCGAAGGGACAAGACGCCCAGTGACCCCCACCCCAAATTTGGAGGGGGGGGTGAGGGGGGGGGGGGGGGGGCGGCGCGCTCCCCGGCGTCCCCTTACCCTTTTTGAGGGGTTTGCTGAACCAACGGTCCTTCTTGATGTCGGGAATGGTGATCCTGGCCGTCGGGCTCTCCGTCAGGATCTTGTGCAGCAAAGCTGGGGGGGGGGGGGGGACACACACGGGACGGGAGATGGGTGACCCCCGGGGCGGCACCGGGAGCCGCCGGGTGCCGGTGACTTACCTAAGGGCGCCGAATCGATCTTCTTCCAAGGCGGGAGGTAGGTTTTCCGCTCTTTCCAGTCGCTGTATTCCTGGCAGGCGTCGCTGGGCTGGTCCCAGGGCAGCTCTGTCCCAGGGGAGAACCCGCGGCACCCGGGATACGTCCCCTTACGCATCCCACGCGTTCCCGGCTGCATCTCCCGCGCCCCCTTTCATATACGGCCCCTACGGATTCCGTACACACCACACCCCCCCACCCCCCGCCTTTCACATACGCCCCTCTGCTTTTCATACACAACCCTTATACATTCCGTACGTACGCCCCTTATGCACCTCGTATACCGCCCCCCCCCCCGCCGCGTTTCATATACACCCCTTACGGATTTCCTATACAGCCCCTCCGCATCTCATATGCCCCCCCGTGCATTTCATATACGCCCCTAATGCGTTCCATATACAGCCCTTATACATTCCATACGTACAGCCCTCGTACATTTCATACTCCCCCCTTATGCACTTCACGTCCCCCCCCCGGTGCATTTCATACACAGCCCTTATGCATTCCATACGTGCACCCCTTATGCATTTCATATACGCCCCTCACATATTTCATATACATCCCCCCCGCATCTTGTATACCCCCCCGCGTCTCATATACATCCCCCCTGCACCTCATATACCCCCCATCTCGTATACCCCCCCGCATCTCATATACCCCCATCTCGTATACCCCCCCGCATCTCATATACATCCCCTATGCATCTCATATCCCCCCCATCTCATATGCCCCCATCTCATATACATCCCCTATGCATCTCACATATCCCCCCACCCCTCATATACCCCCCATCTCATATACATCCCCTATGCATCTCACATATCCCCCCACCCCCCATCTCATATACATCCCCTCTCCATCTCATGTACCCCCCCACACCTCATATACCCACTCCCCATCTCATATACCCCCCCGCATCTCATATAACCCCCCATCTCATGTACATCCCCCCCATCTCATATACCCCCCATCTCATATACCCCCCATCTCATATACCCCCCCATCTCATATACATCCCCGCATCTCTTATACATCCCCGCATCTCATATACCCTCCCCGCAATTCATATACCCCCCCTGCATCTCATATACATCCCCCCCGCGTCTCATATACCCTCATCTCATATACATCCCCGCATCCCATATACCCCCATCATCTCATATACCCCCATCTCATGTACATCCCCCCAACATCTCATATACCCCCCCATCTCATATACCCCCCCATCATCTCATATACATCCCCCTGCATCTCATATACCCCCCATCTCATATACCCCCCCATCTCATATACATCCCCGCATCCCATATACCCCCCCGTCTCATATACCCCCCCCGTCTCATATACCCCCCCGTCTCATATACCCCCCCGTCTCATATACATCCCCGCATCTCATATACCCCCCCCGCATCTCATATACATCCCCCCCGCATCTCATATCCCACCCCATCTCATATACATCCCCGCATCCCATATACATCCCCGCATCCCATATACCCCCCCCGCATCTCATATACCCCCCCATCTCATATACATCCCCGCATCTCATATACATCCCCCCCGCGTCTCATATACCCCCCCATCTCCCATCTCATATACATCCCCGCATCTCATATCCCCCCCCCGCATCTCATACACCCCCCTCTGCATCTCCCGCACCCCCGAACGCCCTTTACACCCCCTCCCCCCCCGCCGTGTCACCTGCGTCCCCCCGAGCGTGTCACACACCCCCCCCCCCAGACCCCCCCTCCGCCGCGGGCGCCCACCTCCGGCCAGCATGGCGGTGAGCACCACGCCGCAGGCCCAGACGTCGACGGGCTCGGCCCTGAAGTGGGGGCGCCGCAGCAGCTCGGGGGCCACGTAGGGCAGGGTGCCGCACGTCTTGTTGAGCAGCCGCTCCCGGCCGTTGTGCCTGAAGACGGTGGCCAAGCCGAAATCGGAGATTTTCAGGTTGTCTGGGCCCGAAATTCATCAAAGGCGGAAAATTTCAAAAAGGGCGGAAAAAAAAAAAAAGGGCGAGTCAAATCCCAAAAGCGGGCGGGAAAACGGAAAGGGCGACGGCGCGTGAACCGGAAAGCCACGGCGCAAGAGGGGAGGGAAAGGGAATTTCAAATCCATCTTAAAAGCAAAATTAAGCCAAGTTTTACAATTTTCGTTTTAAAATTAAAATTCGAAATCGAAAAGGAACAGCCGAAGTCGGACCAAAAGGAAATTAAATTTCAAGCGAAAACGTCACAGCGCGAGGCAACGCAATTTAAAACTCAAAAAATTAATCTCAAAACTACCACCGAAATTAAACGAAGAGGAAACCTTAAAAGCAAAACTAAAAAGTAATTTAACGTTGAAAATTAATATTGAAATTAACAACACACTTAACGTTTGAAACGAAAATTTCAGATTTCAAACGTTTGAAACGAAAATTTCAGATTTCAAACGTTTGAAACGAAAATTTCAGATTTCAAACGTTTGAAACGAAAATTTCAGATTTCAAACGTTTGAAACGAAAATTTCAGATTTCAAATTAAAGTTAAAAGTCATTTAAAGCCTCTTAAAATCAAAAGCAAACTTCAACCAAAACTCAAAACGAAAATTCAAAATCAAAAAGGTAACTTAAAACTTAAAATTAATCTTAAAATTAAAACCAACGTTAAACGAACCCTTTGCATTCGCTTTCAAAACAAAAAGTTAAAATAAAGAAGCGTTTTGCAATTTGAGTGCCGCGATTAAACGCAAAACTAAGTTAGATTTCAAAAATACATTTTAAAAAGCCGTTTTAACGTTCGGATAAAAAGTAATTTAAAACTTCAACGTTGAAATTAAGAGCGAGATCCAAGCGAATTTGAAAATTAAGTTTTAAAATAAAACATCAGAATTAGAATAAAATGTGAGAGAGAACTTTTAAGTCATATTAAAGTTAAAAAAAAACAAAGTTAAACTAATTTTTAAAGTGAAATTTAGAAATAGAAATTAATTAAAATTAATTAATTAATAGAAATTAAAATTAAAGGTAATTTAAAGCTTAAAATCGATGTTAAAATTAAAACCAAAAGTAAACTGAATTTTAGAAGTAAAACGGAAATTAAACTAAATTTTCAAACTGATTTTTAAAATGAAAAACGAACGTAACATTTCAAATCGCGGGCAAGACCAACAGGAAATTCAGTTTTGACGTTAAATTTTAATGCGAAAATAAAAGGTAATTGAAAACCTAAAAGGAACATTCCGCTAAAAAACCAAAAGCGAATTAACCCTTAACGGGAAATTTCGAAAGCGAGAAAGGAGTTTGCCGCGGCAAATTACCGTGGAAATTAAACCCCGAATCGAATCAAATCGAATCGAATTGACCCCCCCAGACCCCCCCCCGCCCCAACCTCGCTCATCCAGCAGCAGGTTCTCCGGCTTCAGGTCGCGGTGGGTGATGCCGATGCCGTGCAGATAGACCTGGGCGGGGGGAGAGAAGGGTCAGCGTCGCGCGGGGCGGGGCGGGGGGGAACCCGCCGTCGTCGTCATCGTCGCCTTCGTCCGGCGTCGCCTCCGCGCTCACCACGCCGGCGATCAACTGCTGGAAGAAACGCTGCGCCTCCGGCTCCGGCATCCCGATATCCGGTTCTGCGCCGGTGAGGGGGGAAAAAGAAGAGCGTTGAAGCCTTCGTTTCGTTGTTCGACGCCGTCGCCGTCGCGGCGGCAGCGGCGTCGGAGGGCCGAGGCGGGCGGAGGCGGGCGCACCGATGCGGTCGAAGAGCTCGCCGCCGCTGCAGTACTCCAGGAAGAGGAACTGCGTGGCCCCCTCGCGCCGGTGGCCGTAGAACTTGACGACGTTCTCGTGGTTGAGCATCTTGTTGATGCAGATCTCCTTCTTGATGTTCTCCGGGCAGTCGGCCGCGCGCTTCATGTCCACGATCTTCACGGCCACGGCTTCCTCGGTGCGGCGGTTGACGGCCAGCTGCACCCTAAGGCGGGCAAGGGGGGGGGGCACGTGACGGGCAAGTAGTAGTGGCCAAAGGAGGGGCAGGCAACGGCCAAGTGACGGGCAAGCAGTGGGCAGACACAGGGCACGCAGTGGCCATGTAGTGGGCATACGATGGCCAAGCAGGGGGCAAGCAGTGGCCACATAGTGGGCATATGATGGCCAAGAAGGGGGCAAGCAATGGCCACATAGTGGGCATGCAATGGCCAAGCAGGGGGCATGCAATGGACACATAGTGGGCATATGATGGCCAAGCAGGGGGCAAGCAATAGCCACATAGTGCGCATGCAATGGCCAAGCAGGGGGCACGCAATGGCCAAGCAGGGGGCAAGCAGTGGCCACATAGTGGGCATATGATGGCCAAGCAGGGGGCAAGCAATAGCCACATACTGCGCATGCAATGGCCAAGCAGGGGGCATGCAGTGGCCATATAGTGGGCATACGATGGCCAAGCAGGGGGCAAGCAGTGGCTACATAAGGGGCACGCAATGGCCAAGCAGGGGGCAAGCAGTGGCCACATAGTGCGCATGCAATGGCCAAGCAGGGGGCAAGCAGTGGACACATAGTGGGCATATGATGGCCAAGCAGGGGGCAAGCAATAGCCACACAGTGCGCATGCAATGGCCAAGCAGGGGGCAAGCAGTGGCCATATAGTGGGCATACGATGGCCAAGCAGGGGGCAAGCAGTGGCTACATAAGGGGCACGCAATGGCCAAGCAGGGGGCAAGCAGTGGCCACATAGTGCGCATGCAATGGCCAAGCAGGGGGCAAGCAGTGGCCATATAGTGGGCACGCAATGGCCAAGCAGGGGGAAGCAGTGGCTACATAAGGGGCATTCAATGGCCAGTCAGGGGGCAAGCAGTGGCTACATAAGGGGCATGCAATGGCCAGTCAGGGGGCAAGCAGTGGCCACATAGTGGGCATACAATGGCCAAGCAAGGGGGCAAGCCGTGGCCACACAGTGGGCATGCAATGGCCAAGCAGGGGGCAAGCAGTGGCCATGTAGTGGGCGTACAACGGCCAAGCAGGGGGCAAGCAGTGGCCACGTAGTGGGCGTACAATGGCCAAGCAGGGGGCAAGCAGTGGCCACGTAGTGGGCGTACAATGGCCAAGCAGAGGGCAAGCAATAGCCACATAGTGGGCATGCAATGGCCAAGGAGAGGGCAAGCGGTGTCCACATGAGGGGCATGCACTGGCCAAGTAGCAGGCAAGCAGTGGCCACATAAGTGGCAAGCAATGGCCAAGCAGGGGGCAAGAAGCGGCCATGCAATGGGCAAATAAGGGGCATGTAACAGCCAAGCAGCAGGCAAACAGTGGGCAAGCAGTGGGCATACACAGGGCAAGCAATGGCCATGCAGCGGGCAAGTGGTAGGCGTGTGATGGGCAAGCACTGGCCAAGTAGCAGGCAAGCAGTGGCCAACTAAGGGGCAGACAATGGCCAAGGAGCGGGCAAAGCAGTGGGCGCACGAGGGGCACGCAACAGCCAAGTGGCACACAATGGCCAAGCAGTGGGCAAGCAGCGGGCAGCATGTGATAGCCAAGCACTGAGCACATAATTGGCATACAACGGTCAAGCAAGGGGCAAGCAGTGGCCACACAAGGGGCATGCAAGGGCCAAACAGTGGGCAAGCAGCGGGCACATAAGGGGCTCACAATGGGCAAGCAGTGGGCAAGCAGCGGGCTCACAACTGCCAAGTGGTGGGCAAGCAGCGGGCATACACAGGGCAAGCAATGGCCATGCAGCGGGCAAGCAGTGGCCACATAAGGGGCATGCAATGGCCAAGCAGTGGCACGTAAGTGGCACGCAGTGGCCAACCAGTGGGCAAGCAGCAGGCATACACAGGGCAAGCAATGGCCACGCGGTGGGCAAGTAGTGGGCAAGTGATAGCCAAGCAATGAGCAAACAGTGGGCACATAAGAGGCGTGTGATGGCCAAACAGTGGGCAAGTGGTGGGCATGCACAGGGCAAGCAGCGGCCATGCAGCGGGCAAGCAGTGGCCACATAAGGGGCATACAGTGGCCAGGCAGGGGGCAAGCAGCAGGCACACAACTGCCAAGTGGTGGGCAAACAACGGGCACACACAGGGCAAGCAATTGCCACACGGTGGGCAAGTAGCGGGCAAGTGATAGTCAAACAATGAGCAACTAGTGGCCACATAAGGGGCACGCTATGGCCGAGCAGGGAGCAAGCAGCGGGCATACACAGGGCAAGCAATGGCCACGAGGTGGGCAAGCAGTGGCCAAGTGACAGCCAAGCAATGTGCAAGCAGCGGCCACATAAGGGGCGCGCAGTGGCCAAGCAGGGGGCAAGCAGCGGGCACAGACAGGGCACGCAATGGCCACGCAGAGGGCATGCGGTAGCCAAGCAGCGGGCACATAAGGAGCACGCAATGGGCAAGCAGTGGCCACATAAGGGGGAATGCAAGGGCCAAGCAATGGCCAAGCAGTGGCCACGTAAGGGGCATGCAGTGGCCAAGCAGGGGGCAAGCAGCGGGCACAGACAGGGCACGCAATGGCCACGCAAAGGGCATGCGGTAGCCAAGCAGCGGGCACATAAGGGGCACGCAATGGCCAAGCAGTGGCCACATAAGGGGGAATGCAAGGGCCAAGCAGTGGGCAAGCAGTGGCCACATAAGGGGCATACAGTGGCCAGGCAGGGGGCAAGCAGCAGGCACACAACTGCCAAGTGGTGGGCAAACAACGGGCACACACAGGGCAAGCAATGGCCACACGGTGGGCAAGTAGCGGGCAAGTGATAGTCAAACAATGAGCAACTAGTGGCCACATAAGGGGCATGCAATGGCCAAGCAGTGGCCACGTAAGGGGCACGCAGTGGCCAAGCAGGGGGCAAGCAGCGGGCACAGACAGGGCACGCAATGGCCACGCAGAGGGCATGCGGTAGCCAAGCAGCGGGCACATAAGGGGCACGCAATGGCCAAGCAGTGGCCACATAAGGGGGAATGCAAGGGCCAAGCAGTAGCCACATAAGGCGGATGCAAGTGCCAAGCAGTGGCCACATAAGGGGCACGCGATGGGCAAGCAGCGGGCACGCCGTGGCGTGCAAGTGGCACACGCCGGGGGTCCCCCCGCGCAGGCAGCGGCCGTGCAAGGGGCGGGCGGGCGAGCGGCAGGGGGCAGCGGGCGAGCGGCGGGGGGCAGCGGGCGAGCAAGAGGCGCGCAAGGGGCAGCAGCCCTGACCCCCCCACCCCGCCCCCGGGCTCCCCCCGCCCCGGACTCACTCCCCGTAGGCGCCCTCGCCCAGCGTCTGCACCAGGTCCCAGTCCTCCACGAACGGCACCGCCATGCCCGGCGCCGGCCCCGCTCCCGCCACGCCGCCCTTTCCCGCCGGCGCCACCGCGACACGCCCCGCCTTGCGCGCGCAGCACGCCCGAGCCCCGCCCCCGGAGACTCCCGGGTCCCTCCGCCCGCCCGCCCGCCCGGAACGCCCGGGTCCTCCATCCACCGCCCCCCGAATGTCACTGGGGGATACTGGGAGGGCACTGGGGGATACTGGAAGGCACTGTGGGCTCCTGGGGGACACTGGGAGTAGCCCAGGTGGTTACTGGGTGGCACCAGGGGATACCGGAAGGCACCGGGGGATATTGGGAGGCAGTGGAAGTGGCACTGGAGGATACTGGGAAGCACTGGGGGATACTGGGAGTCACCGGGAGGCACTGGCATCATACCGGAGAGTACTGGGCTGATACTGGTGATACTGGGAAGCACTGGGAGTGGCCCAGGCGGTTACTGGGAGGCACAGGGGGATACTGGGAGGCACTGGGAGTGGCCCTGCCAGTTACTGGGTGGCACTGGGGGATACTGGGAGGCACGGGGGGATACTGGGGGATACTGAGAGTGGTACCAGGAGTTACCGGGAGGCACTGGGGGATAGCGGGGGATACTGGGAGGCAGTGGAAGTGGCACTGGGGGATAGTGGGAGACACTAAGAGTGGTACTGGGAATTACCGGCAGGCACTGGCATCATATGGGGGGTACTGGGCTGATACTGGGGATACTGGGAGGCACCGCGGGCTCCTGGGAGGCAGGGGGAGTGACCCAGGTGGTTACTAGGAAGCACTGGAAGTGGCACTGGCCGTTACTGGGAGGCACTGGATGCCTTGGTCCCTCCCCCAAAGCATGACCCAGCCCCGCTTTGGTCCAGATTTTCACCCGAATCACCGAAAAGCATCAAAAACGCCCCCAAAATCCCTCCCCACACATTGGTGGAGACGGAAAAATCCCCACCAAAATGGCCTTTTTTTATTATATTTTTTTTTTTAATTATTATTATTCGTAATTCCCCGTTAATCAACCCCCGGCAAAAGCCGTTATTTCTGATTGGGCGACGGCTCCGTGCGTATATAAAAATCACTCCCCGGCGGGCAGGGACGGGCAGGGACGACGTCCCGCCGCTGCCTGCGATAACCAACGGTATAAAACAAAAATAAATCAACTGCCCCCCCCCATCTCCCCCAACGAAAAAAAAAAACCCAAATCCCCCCCAAAATATTTCTGCTTCACAGGCAAAGGCTGGGTCAGTGCGGTGCGTGGCGCGGCCGGCGGCGGCTCCTCTACGTCCTCGACAAGCCACGGTTATCCAAATCCTTCACCTGGGTGGGGAGAAAGGGCTCAGTTGGGTGATATTTCATGGTTTTTTTCCCAAATTTGGGGAGTTTGGGCTCATTTCGGGGCCGTACCTTGTATATTCGGACCAGCCAGTGCTCTGTGGTGTACGCCTCCTCCAGCACGTCCAGCTCAAAGTCCTTGTTGCCGATCTCGGCGTTCCTCACCCGGTCGTAGCCCGGCGGTCGCTCTAGGAGAGGGCAGGGTACAGTGAGGGCTGCCACGTCGCGCCCCCAGGACGTGGGGTGCCCCAAAAGCGGTGCGTGTGTCCCCCCCGCCCCGGGAGGAGGGTTCTGGGGACTTACTGGCCTCGGTGTAGACCTGGCCAAAGCGGTAGTAGCACATCTTGTACATGAGGCAGTTGAGGAGCACCGGGGAGCCCTCGCGGTCCACCCGGAACTCCCCCGTGGGGGTGTAGTAGTCGTGCTCCTTGATGTGGCGGCCCGTGTCCGTGCTGCCCCCGATCCGCACCATCCACAGGAACTTGTTGATGTCTGAAAGGCGGAGAGCAGAGTTGGGGGGTGGGGGGCAAAGAGTTGAGTCGGGGACAGAGAGCGAGGGGTTGAATGGAGTTGGGGGGCAAAGAGCGAGGAGATGAGCTGCAGGGCAAAGAGCGAGGAATTGAGTGGAGTTGGGGGGCGAAGAGCGAAGAGTTGAGTGGAGTTGGGGGGCGAAGAACGAAGAGTTGAGTTGGGGACAGAGAGCGAGGGGTTGAATGGAGTTGGGGGCAAAGAGCAAGAGTTGAGTTGAGTTGGGGGGCGAAGAGCGAAGAGTTCAGTTGGGGGGCAAAGAGCGAAGAGTTCAGTTGGGGGGCAAAGAGCGAAGAGTTGAGTGGAGCTGGGGGGCAAAGAGCGAAGAGTTGAGTGGAGCTGGGGGGCAAAGAGCGAAGAGTTGACTGGAGCTGGGGGGCAAAGAGCGAAGAGTTGAGTGGAGCTGGGGGGCAAAGAGCAAAGCAAAGAGTTCAGCTGGGGGGCAAAGAGCGAAGAGTTGAGTGGAGTTGGGGAGCAAAGAGCCGAGTGGAGTTGGGGGGCAAAGAGCGAAGAGTTCAGTTGGGGGGCAAAGAGCGAAGAGCCGAGTGGAGTTGGGGGGCAAAGAGCAAAGAGCCGAGTGGAGTTGGGGGGCAAAGAGCGAAGAGTTCAGTTGGGGGGCAAAGAGCGAAGAGTTCAGTTGGGGGGCAAAGAGCGAAGAGTTGAGTGGAGTTGGGGGGCAAAGAGCAAAGAGTTCAGTTGAGTTGGGGGGCAAAGAGCGAAGAGTTCAGTTGAGTTGGGGGGCAAAGAGCGAAGAGTTCAGTTGAGTTGGGGGGCAAAGAGCAAAGCAAAGAGTTCAGTTGGGGGGCAAAGAGTGAAGAGTTGAGTGGAGTTGGGGGGCAAGAGCGAGGACTTGAGTTGGAGACAGAGAGCGAGGGGTTGAATGGAGTCAGGGGCAAAGAGCAAGAGTTGAGTCAAGTTGGGGGGCGAAGAGCTGGGTTGAGTCCAGTTGGGGGGCAAAGAGCGAGGAGATGAGTTGGGGGGCAAAGAGTTGAGCTGCGGGGCAAAGAGTTGAGCTGGGGGGCAGAGGGCGAGGAGTGGAGTGGAGTTGGGGGGCAAAGAGCAAAGAGCCGAGTGGAGTTGGGGGGCAAAGAGTGGAGTTGGGGGGCAAAGAGCGAAGAGTGGAGTTGGGGGGCAGAGAGCGAAGAGTCAAGTCGGGGGCAAACAAAAAAGGTCCGTGCAGCTCCCAGAGAGGAGCGTTTTGGTACCGTTTCCACTTGGCAGCCCCAGCTGAAGGTGGGACTTTGCTCCTCTGGAGCTGTTTTGGAGACGCTTGTGCCACCAGTGCTGCCTGGGTGGGTTTGACCCAGCTCAGAGCAGACCTTACCGTCAGAGGAGTACCCGGTGAGGCCTCCAAAGATGACCAGCACGTAGCTGACGTCCAGCTCCCTCATGATCTCGTAGGCTTTCTCCTCTGTCGACGCCATCGCCTGAAGGGGACACAGCGTCAGTCACGCCACGCGGTGGCCTCAAAAAGTCAGGGCAAGGCGGTGGGTGAGGGAAGGACCTACCTGACCGACGCGGGAGATATGCGTGTTGTTCCAGGTGTTGTTGTCCACCAGGATGGTCCGGTTGGCCATGGCGGTTATCTGGTACCCATAATCCCACCAGGACATCACCTTGGCGTCCTGCACCCAAACACCAGACGAGCCGTCAGCACCTCAGCGGACAACGTTGGGTCCTCACCGCCCAAATCACCACCGTTTACCTCCGGCGTGTTGTGACGCAGCCAGTAATAAGCTTCTCTGAAGTCATCGAAGATGATCCTGCTGCCGTCCCCACCCCGGGCGGACAGGACGATGGAGGGGGACGAGTACGCCTCGCTGGTCACCCAGGTGGAGTGGAAGGTGTATGTGATCAGGAAGAAAGCCATGACCAGGATCATGCCACTGGCAACCTGGGGGAACAAATCAGGGTCAACGCTGGAGGGCAGAGGCCACCAGCCTCCTGCACTCGTCCCCACCAGGCCCAGGTGTCTTCTCCTCCTTCCCAAGCCAGCCCAACACTCACTTCGTTTTTGATGGGGTAGGTGGAGTCTTGCTGCTTTTTGCTCTTCTTGTCCGGCCGGCTGATGTCCAGGTTCTTCATGTAGGTGGACAGCACCTGAGAAACCCCGATGCCGGACAGGATGCACATCACCGGGGCCAGCACCAGCATAAGACGCACCTATGGGCAACAGCAGAAGAGTCAGGGCCTGTTGGCGAAGAAATTGGGGCAGAAATCTGAAAGAAGAGGGAAATTAAATGCCGTCCCTAATTCAGCACCTTGAATTCAGCAGAAACATCAGCCTCAAGATAAACCCGTAGCTGATTTTTTGTAGTGGGTGCAGACTGGGAGCTGCCACCATCTCAGGTGAACATCTCCGAGAACTTGTTCTCTGAAGGCCACGGTGCAGAACTGACCTCGATTTAACACCCTTGGGCAAGTGGAGGTGGAGCCAAGACTCAGTACATGCCTCCGCACACAGAAATCAACCCGCATTTAGGGCTCGGGGTGCCAGAGCGAGAGTGGAAACGGGCTCATAAGCAGCCGTCTCTCATCGGTCCCTGCTCCGCTGCCTGGAGAATTTGGTTGGGTTTGCAACTCAGCTATGGGACACCAGGAACCACCCAGTGGGTGGCCGCGTGGAAGCAAGGGACACCAAACCCAGGAAGTTTTGCAACACGGCTGCACAGAGGGGTGAATAAACCCATTTTAAGGAAGGGAGAAAAGCCCCGTGAACAGTTCAGCCCGCTCAGGGTGGAAGAACCGTCCTCAACAAATTCAGAAAAAGAAATCAAAGCAGCTTCGTTAAGCCCATTCCGTCATCCTGCTCGCGCCCGGCAGGCAGCAGCGCTCACCATCACAGCCGAGAAGTACATGCTGGTCACGCCGTACATGATGATGAAAATGCGGGCGTCCGAGAGGTTACTGAAGCAGTAGTACAGACCCACTGCGACGAGGAAAGAGAAACGGGTCAGGTTCACCTTCCCGGAATAAAAAACAGCCGGCAGAGGCCCGCAGCACCGCGAGGAGACGGGAGGCTGCGGGGGGCGGCCGGCAGAATAAAACCCTCCCGGTGCGGTACGGTGAAGTGAATACATCGGGGTGCGACGATATCTGCGCTGGGCTCACCTGGGAACATGAAAACCAGAAGCTGCAGGTCAAAGTAATAGGAGGACCACGTGGTGGGCTGGTGCTCGGAGACGGAGGCGATGATGGGGATGTTGTTCTTTGCGTAGGAGGGATCCAGCAGGGAGTAGAAACGCCCCGTCCACGGGGAGATTTTCCCTAGGAAAGAGGAGGAAAAAAAAAAAATAATCATACTCGGTTCCAGCAGAGAGTAACCCGATACGTTCTGTCACACGGGAAGCACGTGCAAGGCTGAATGAGCAATCCTGGACCCCGTTTAACATCTCTATTACTCAAAACTGCCATTTTAGAAAAGAAATACAGTGCAATTTTACCCTAAAAAGACTTCTCCCCCGCCCGACCTAAATTTTTAGCATCTCTTCGCTACTACAGATCGCGATTCAGTTTCCAAAGCATCAGCTCAGCGGCCCCAGCGCGCGCTGAGTCACGGCGGGTTTCTCTCTGCGCCTCGTATCGCCCGGAGCTGCTGCTTCAATATTTCCCTGCTAACGCGCAAATTAGGGCAGGTCCCCCTCAGAGGGGGACTCGCAAGCACTGAAATGCGGGCGGTAACGCGGAATCAGGATTG
The DNA here is from genome assembly GCF_964199755.1 of Larus michahellis. Classification (NCBI taxonomy): domain Eukaryota; kingdom Metazoa; phylum Chordata; class Aves; order Charadriiformes; family Laridae; genus Larus; species Larus michahellis. Next base: position 1,190,928 of record NC_133912.1, read on the forward strand.
AAAAACGACGTGCTCTTCAAAGGCCCCAAAGGAGGCGAAGCTGGGGGCGAAACGCACTCGTCGTGGCCACCACCTCGGGCTACCTGTCAGCATCAGCACGGCCCCGATGGTGAGGAGGACGAAGCCGACCAGGGAAATGACGCTCCTGAAGAGGATTTCGAACTGCTGCGGGTTCAGCTTGCTCCGGAGGTAGTCTACGAAGGCGTGGATCTGACACAAGCCGAAGACTCCAAGGGCAGCCATGTGCTCCGAGGAGAGGACGGGCTGCGAGCAGGGGAGAGCGTCAGCAGATGCAGAAAACAAGAGCCGCGCTGTGCCCGATATTTTTGCTTTTCACAAATCACTTCTCAGCAAAACCGCTGCCCGAGTCACAGGAAACCGTCCCCTCCCCGCTGCCCTGAGTCACTTTCTTACATCGGCTTCGATTCCCAGATAGGAATCCACGTGGAAAATTAAGGCGATTCTCTTGGAAACGCAAGCTAAGCAGGCATTTTTCCTGTGATACCAAGACAGACCCTGGCCTGTGCGTTTCCTTCACCGAAAACGGAAATATTTTCATGAAAGGTAACCGATGCCGCGAAGGTTATTAGCAGCTTTGAAAGTCATCCAGCGCCTCCAAAAGCTAATCTTGCCAAAGGTCGCAACAAATCAGCGCAACGGGAGCTAGACTTGAAGCCAGCACCCAATTATAATGTCACCAACAAAGGCAAGAAGAGAAACCGGGTGCCAACTCGCTGCTGTTCTGCTACAACCCATGAAATGACCGTCCTCGAGTCCGCAAACCATTCCGGTCCCCACCTGGAAGCCAACAAAGGAGATCTGCATGGAGAGGATGGTTCCCAAGCAGTAGACAGTGCAATAGGCTACGTAGATCCTGTGGGAGAAGCGGCCGGTCAGCATCAGCACGAGAACGTGCAAGGGGATGAGGTTAATCAGAAAGACGTAGCCGCCCCACGAGGAGACCTGCCAAGAGAGAAAAACAAACAAAAAAACCCCCACGAGTTCCAGGACTGAACAGGTCGCACAGCAGAGGTCAAAGGCGTCAGGATTGATTTTCCTGGGATCAGGCGCAGGATTTTCACCCAGCCGTTGAGGACGCCCTTGGAGAGGGCGGATCTCAGTCACAGCCGCCAGAAGCCCGGATTTTTCAATGCCATTAATAAAACCTTGCACAAAAACCCGCTAGTTTCGCTAAGTGGAAAGGAATGAAGAAAGCGTACGTTCGATTTCCACACCAAGCCCTTCAGAGAGGTTCCAGCTCCCTGGATACAAGGACGCAGGAACGGCAGGCCACGTATTTTTGCTCAGCGTATCAGAAACACCTCGGCGCCGGGAGAAGGAACACTTACCATGTAGAAATAGGCAAGAGCACACATCGCCGCCCAATAGATGGAGCCGGTTTTGACGGCTTTGATCCACATGTAGTAAGTTAAGAGCATGCAGAATATGGCGATACCTGGGTGGAAGGAGACAGAAAGGTCAAAGCAAGCTCACATCAGCCCTGAAATGTCAATATAATCTCTGAGGAGCACCACAGCCCTCAGTTGCCTTTAAAATATATATATAAATGCGTTTGCTGCTCCATCAGAAGGTGGAACGGCACCTCGTACAAAGAGCTAGGCTTGGGAAAAGGGCTTCCTCTCTGATTTCTAGATTGAAACGCTGTGATGTTTGTGTCTTGCTGCCGATAACAGCTCACGCGGCCTCTTCAAGCCACAGCAGCTAGCCTTTCTAGATACAGCGACTCCTTACGTCGCCCAGACACAGGAGGAGAACCTGGATTCTCCTCCCGTAGGCATCGACGACGGGATTGCTCCCTTTGCCAGCCCCAAAGTCATTGCCAGAACAGAGAGAAAACCCCGGGGGAGTCGCACAGCAGCTCCGATCTCAAGCAGAGATTGTGGAGGCGGCAAAACCCTTTTTGTTTGCAAACAAGGATACTCGGGGAAGGGGGTGCGCTCGCTGCCGGAGTCAGGAAACGCTCCCTTCTCCTGAACTGCATAGGCGAGAACGGCCAAGGATCTCCGAGCGGTTGGGTTAGTTCAACCGCAGGGACCCAGCGGGGCTCGCTGGGCGAGGACGGTTCCTCTGTCGTGCCCTGCAGCGTCTTTGCCATCGTGTTCCAGCACCCAACGTTCCTTACGGGTTTCCCTGCTCTGAGGGTCGCAAACTCACCTTCGTTATCGTAGGAGCCGGCAACAGATCGAGAGATGTACCCGGGCACAACTGCGATCATGGCGGCAGCAAGGAGCCCTGCCCCTGCATCCTGGGGGAAAAAACACAGCCAAAGTGGGGAAAAAGCCATCAGGTTTTAGGGCTTTTGTTATCGTGCCACACTACACACGGATACGCCTCAAAGGAATAAAAATAGAGCGTTGAAATGAAACTTTAAAGCTGATCTCCCATTTCCCAGAAGTTCTGGCTTTTGAGCAGCGCGGTGGTCACCTCCAAACTGCCGATATAGCTGCCCGCTGCCTTTCTGCGCTCCTCCGTAAAGCAAAAGCCTCCAAAGGCGCGCCCCGATTTTCCCCTTACCTTGAGCTCTTTGGTGAGGTGGTAAGTCACTATGGTGGTGAAAGAGGAGAAGAGGGGAGCCAGGAACACGCAGACGTTTCGGATGTCGATGGTGATGTGGAAGAAGTGCAGCACGTGGTAAATTGCTGCCGACGTGATCATCAGGCCTGCGGGACAGAAACGACATCGTTATCAGGGCGCTCTCGCTCTGTTCGCAGCACCGGGGGTCGTTAAGTTTCCAATTAACAGCAGGGCAGTCCAAAGTCTCATCCTGGCCTCGATGAAGGGCATCCCCGAGCTCCCCTCCGCTCCCAGCTGGCGTTCAGGGCTCTGCTCTGCGTACGCTATTTGCCCCTCTCACGATTTTCCCTCATGTGAGGCGCGTTTCGGCTCAGCAGAAGGCCGACAGCTTACCTGGATAAATGGTGCCACCGATAATCCTGCCCAAGGGGTACCACGCTCGGTCGTCAAACCAGTTGTGGAATTTATAGAAGCCCTCCTCCGCCAGAAAGCGGGTTGTGCGGTAGTTAAAATACCTGTAACAGCGACAAGCACTAAGCATCTCCGCATCGGGACGGAGAGATACTGACTGCTCACCGCTCCTCGGGTCACAAGCGCAGTCCTTAACGAGCCTTCAGACAACGAGGCAGCTTTCGACAGGCACTTTGCCTGTCAAATTGCATGCCCGTTTGGATACCCTTCTCCAACGTCTAGGGGTAAAACAGCATTGAAAGGGCTGACCGGGTTTTCCCGGCAGAGGGAATTAGTCCATTTTCCCTAGACTGCTGCAAACCTCAGCTGCAAGGGTCCATCCCTCCTCCTAGGGGCTTTAAAAGTGGGTTTGCGAAGGTAACGTTCTCCCTCGCGCCTGATTGAACCAGCAACAAGCCTGGGTTGTGGACACAAGGTGTACTAGGAGCGCTCTCTCCTGCTGTGCCCTGCTCAGGTAGAGAATAACCATGGCCCAGCATAAAAGCAGTGTTGGGCGATTAATTAGATCCAGGCTGCAGGATGAGTCCTAGGAACCGAGAAGTGAGTTTCGGGTCTGGAAGAGGAAAAACTAGCTTTACTGAAAACTGCCCTCCAAATCCCTCATCCTCAACGGGGATTAACTCAAGGCCCAGCGAACACCACCCGAATTCTGCGTGCTCCAGGAGAGAAAAAACCCAGCAGGCCCCAGGAAACGAAAGGGGAGGAAGACACTTACGGGTCGAATTCATGGATGACGCTTTCAAATCTCAGGACGGAAAAAAGCCTCGTGGAGAAAGCTGCAAACACAGAAAAAGGGCAGAGTGAACCTACAGCACTGGCTGAGCCAGAGTTACGTCAGGTTTATCTACTTTTTTGCTGGATTAAAATTGTTTCTGTCTTAAACTGGTCATTGGGAAGCTAAAGAAAGATGCAGTTTTCAAAGGAAAAGGTACAGAAAGAGTAAAGTGGTCACTTAAGGCACGCTTTATAGACAGATGAGAGCTTCACAACCTATAAAAGAGATGACGCAACAGAGGTGGCTCCAGCCCGGGGTCCCCCTTTGAGGGCACCAGCAGCCACCCGCAGCGCCAGGAGGCACTTACAGAGCACAGCTGCCATCGACAAGATGAGGAGCTTGAGCAGAGTGTCTTGCTTCTCGTAGGAGAGCCGGAGAAACCCCAACTTGGTCATCTTCACATCAAAGGCAGAGCTTGGGGACGCCTGAAGACCTGAAAACGCAGAGGGAAGATGATCAAAGAGCGAGGCAGCGCCCAGCCCCGCAACGTCCCTAAACATTTCGTGAAACAGGACCTTAAATAGCCCGCTCCTGCCCAAGGAGGTTGTGTCCACCTTTAACCCCACCAATGACCCGTGCCTCCCTCCCCCAACCCCCCCTTGCCTCCCATCCTCACCTGATCAGCTGCCCCAAGTCTCGGCTGAGGTTTTTCTTTCTTTTACAGAGAGCAGAACTTCTTAGGGGCAGAGGACGAGTCTGTTTCTCTGCGTACAAAACAAAACCAATCTGTAAGCTCTTCACAAACCCCCTAAATTTTCCCTGGCTGGGCTCTGGAGTTTAACCACAACCCGTAAGCGATGCATTAAAACAGCAATCCATGGAGACCGCAAGAAGTCAGTGCTGTTTTCTCATATATAGGAAGTCCGAATGGCTCCTAGCTGCTCCCACTTTGAGTTATTTACACTAAACTTATACATCCCAGTGGTTTGCTAACGCGGCCCAGCGCAGTTAAGTCAGCTTTGTTTATATGGGACAACTTGGTGGTTTAATTCAGCCTCCCTGGCTGCAGGAAGAGACAGCAAAATCCTGATATTAAACACCAAGGAAGTGAAACTGTGGCCAAAGAATAACGTCTTTCTACTCTTGAAAACACTCCGATTTCTTTAAAATGCTTCTTTACCCAATCAATTAGGAAAAATACCCCACCACTCCCTGCAGGTTCAGTCCCAGAACCGGCAGATAAACCCTCAGCTCTCCTCTCTGAGCAACAAGGCCAGGGAGGGCAGATTTGGACAGGCTGAGATTTAAAAATAAAATACAAACCGGGCTTGGAAAAAAATCTCTCTGCGACCTAGAAGTGATTCCGACTTGCACGGATTTGTCACTAATTGATACAGAAATAAGCCCGTTTTGTCATTATTTCCTGGTTCCCCTGGGGATAATAAGCAGCAGCTAACGATGACAGAATGCAGATGCCTCCTGGGCACAAGTGGCTCTGCCACCGAGGTACCACCGGCACCCTGATTTCCACAGCTCCAGCAGATGACACACAGGGCGTGGGGGGGACCCTTCGCCACCCAGTAACGCCACAGCTACTGGGAAAACCAGCAGCACCCGGCCAGTGCCCAGATCCTGGGCTGGGAAGGCAGAAAAGCTGTCCTGGGGCCATGGACCTTCCTCTCATCACCTGACAGACCAAGGCACCCCATAACGCCTCACCCCACAGGCCTAGGCAGCCCACAAGGCCCAGGCACCCCACAATCCCACAGTCTCAACCCTGCAGACCTGGACACCCCACAACCCTGCAGCCCCTCACCCCACATGCCTGGGCATCCTCCAACCCCACAGCCCACAAGTCTGGGTACCCCATAACCCTACAGCCCCTCACTCCAGAGACCTAAGCACCCTTACAAAGCCCGGGCACCCCCTCACCCCACAGGCCCACACCCCACAGACCTGGGCACCCCACAATCCCACAGCTCCTTCACCCACACGGCTCCCTCACCTCACAGACCTGGGCACCCCGTAACCCCTCACCCCACAGACTTGGGCACCCCACAAGGCCTGGGCACCCCTCACCTCACAGGCACTCACCCCGCAGGCCCAGGCACCCCACAACCTCACAGCCCCTTGCCCCACAGACTTGGGCACCCAACAAGGCCCAGACCCCCTCCCATCCCACAGGCCCAAGCACCCCACAAGCCCTCACCCCACAGACCTGGACACCCGACAAGGCCCAGGCACCTCCTCACCCCACAACCCCTTACCCCACAGGCCTGGACACCGCACAGCTCCACAGCCCCCTCACCCCACAGACCCGGGCACCCCACAGCCCCTCGGCCCACAAGGCCCGGGCACCTCCTCACCCCACGGGCCCGGGCACCCTACGACCCCACACCACTAGACCCAAGGCCGCCCCCGCCCGCCACCCGGGCCGCGGCCCTCACCCGGGCGCCGCGCTGGGCCCCGCCGCCCCGGCCATCCGCCCCGCGCAGCCGCCCTCGCCCGCCGCCGCGGCCCGCCCCCGCCCCGCCCCTCCCGCTCGCCATTGGTCCTCACCGACGCCGCTCCGGATGCGGCGGCGCTCATTGGCCGCGGCGCCTGGGCGGGCTGCGCGCGGCGCCTGCCCGAAGGGCGGGGCCGGCGGCGAGCGAGGCGTGACGTGTCCGCCCGGGCTTGGGGCGCCCCGAGGGGGCGGAGCCGGGCGGGTCACGTGGGCGGACGCGGAAGCGGGCGGTTCCCGCCACGTGGGTGGCGAGCGGGGGAAGGCGGCGGCTGGCCACCGTGGCCATCCCCGGACCCCGGTGGCCCCGAACGGCCCATGGGCGGCTGAGAGAGAGAGAGAGAAAGAGAGAGGGGCAGGCGCAGGACGGCTGCGAATCGTGATTCCTCCGTTTAATGTTTCAGTGTGAAAAGACTAGTGAAAAGTCGGTAAACCGGCCCAAAAACGCAATAAAACCCGGCGGTTTTGGGGACGTCACCGGTTCCTCCCCCACCCCTACCGGTCCAGTACATGCATGGGGATGAGATGGCACGGGTACAAAAAGAGTCCGCTATAAAACCAGGGCAGGGTACCAGCCGGCTCTTGGAAACTCACAAAGGTGTTAAAAATCCGTATTTTTTTTCCCCCCAAACCCCCATTTTTTTTTAATGTGGTGGCGAGGGGAGAGGCAGAACCGCCATCGACGCCTCAGTGGCCTGGGTCCCGGCGTGTCCCCTCCCGTCGCGGGGGCTGGAGAGGCTCAGTGGCCCGGAGAAGCTGCGTGTTTGGCCGGAGAGGGCTGCGGGGAGAGGAGCCGGTCGGAGGAAGAAGAAGGGGAAGAGGAAGCACCGCTGAGGGCAGACTGAAGGTACACGGTCTTGTGAAAGAGTCTGTTGCTGAGGAAAACCACCAAGGAGAAGAGCCGGAGCTGGAAGTGGCTGGAAGGGAAGAGAGCCCGTCAGCTCCTGGCGACGGAATTCCCGCCCCCCCCCCGGCAGGATTTTGGCGGGGTGGTGGGTGATTTTGGGGTGATTTCAAGGGGATTTAGGGCCCGGGGAGGTGGGGACTCACTAGGTTTTGCCGGGGGTCCTGGCTTCGTTGGCGCTGATGATGAAGAGGGGGAAAAGGATGGAGAAGAGGCAACCGCTGGAAGGGGAAAAATAATAATAATTAAAAATTATTAAAAAAATACTAAAAATACTAAAAATAATAAAAAGGGGGGAAACGGCGTCACCTGATGATGTAAGAGGACTGCATCGCCGTGAGGAAAGCCAGCGGCAAGCCGAAGCCGAAGTAGTAGGGCCAGTTCCTCTCGATGTTGGACAACCGTTGGTGCATCTCGATGCCTGGCGAGGAGGAAAAAAACCAAAAAAACCCCAAACTCTTCATTCTGGTTAAAATGGAAGGAAAAAAATGAGCCTCCGGATCCCAAATCCAGAGGAATTCCCCTCCAAAAGGCCTCACCTTTGTTAAACCAGCGGTACTCGAAGCAGTAGAGGGAGTAGAGCAGGGACATGTGGAGGAGGCTGACCAGTTGGCCCACCAGGTCGATGGGGAAGAGGCTAACGATCATCCCCTGGGATTTTAATTAAAAATAAATTTAAAAAAAAAAAAAAAAAGCTGTGGATTCTCTGGATTTAGGGGAAAACACGGCCCCGGAGGGAGGGGGTTTGTTCATCTCACCTGGATGAGGAAAAGCGCCTGCAGCAGGAGGTTAAACAACATGTCGGCGATGATTTTGCTGACGCTGGGGAAGGGGTGAGGTTTCCTGCCGGACACTTCGAACGCCAGATCCGCAATGTCCTGCGGGGGAAAGAAACCCCCCAAAAATAAAGAAAAAGGGTCTTGAGGAAAATTAAATGAAAAGCAAAACAGGCACTTCGGGGAAGTGAAGTTCAAAAGAGGCGGAATGAGCTGGTTTTGCCCACCCAGAGCCCGCTTTTCAGGTGGGATTTCATCTGACATCAAAAAGCCACCACCACCCCCCCCGGTGCCACCTCAACGAAGAGATTCCCCCCCGTCCGTGTCCCCGTCACCTACCTGGAACCAGATGGCATTGACCACCTTACTGAGCACGAAGAGGGGGAGGACCCAGAGGGCGCTGAAGATGGAGGTGAGGATGAACTCCAGCCAAACCCAGACATCGCCGTGCAAGGACGGGTCACCTTGGGGAGAGGGGCCGGGGAGGAACGCGTGAGGAACCCGTCCGGGAACCTCCTCCTTCCACCCCACCAATGGGACAGGGACTTACCGATGATCTGTGCCGTCACCGACTGCAGGACGGGGATAAATACGCGGTAAAACAAGAAGAGACTAAGCTAGAGGGGGGAAAAGAAACGAGAAGGGGTGATTAATTGGGCTGCCGTTAAGGATCAACCTCAGAGCGGGGGAAATCTTTAAAATATCGGTATTTAGTTCAGTAAAACAATATCCCCGTCTGCAGCAGAGCGAGGGGGGAATATTTGGGGTTTAAAAGACTCCGAGAAGCAGCCGGGGTTTAACGTGGCAGTGTCCCTTTGAGCCTATATCCTTAAAATACAGCATGGGGATGGGGAGCTGCGACCCATCCCGGGCTTTCACTGGGATTTTAACATCGAAAACCCAACCAAAAATATCCACTTACCCAGAACACGCCTCCGTTCCAGGCACAGCACTGAAATATCCGGCTCACTATCCGGGGTTCGCTGCAGGGAGAGAAGGGAGAGACGTGTTGAGGTCCTGGCACCTGGATAAACGTCCCCTAACAAGTCACAAACTGCTTCACAGAATGGCAGGGGTTGGAAGGGACCTCTGGAGATCATCTCCTCCAACCCCCGGCCAGAGCAGGGTCACCCAGAGCAGGTGGCACAGGATCTCACATCCAGGGGGGTTTGGAATGTCTCCAGAGACGGAGACTCCACACCCTCTCTGGGCAGCCTGCGCCAGGGCTCTGCCACCCTCACAGGAAAGAAGTTTTTCCTCATGTTCGGATGGAATTTCCCGTGTTCCAGTTTGTGCCCGTTGCCCCTTGTCCTGTCCCCGGGCACCACTGAGAAGAGTCTGGCCCCATCCTTTTGCCCCCCCGCCCTTTAGATTTTGATGAGCATTGCTGAGATGCCCTCAGCACAGAGGTGCTCCGGCCCCTCAGCATCTCCGTCGCCTCCGCTGGACTCTCCAGCAGTTCCCTGTCCTTCTGGAACTGGGGAGCCCAGAACTGGACCCAGCGCTCCACAAGCGACCTCCCCAGGACAGAGCCAAGGGGGAAGATGACCTCCCTCCACGTGCGGACACACTCCTCTTCTTCCACCCCAGGAGACCGTTGGCCTCCTTGGCCACAAGAACATGTTGCTGGCTCACGGGCAACTCGTTGCCCACCAGGACTCCCAGGTCAGCCCCCAACCTGTCCTGGTGAGGGGGGTTATTCCTCCCGAAGTGCAGGACCCTCCCTACGCTTGCCCTTGGTGAACTTCATTAGGTTCCTCTCCGCCCAACCCACCAGCCTCCTGTCCCACATCATGGACACCTTGGGAATGTTGTGGAGAACCAGCTTGACACCGGTTTTATCTGAACAGAGGCATCCCAGAGGAAATCCCCGCGCAGGCTCCTGCCGCTTTTCAGCCAGTGCATGGATTTACACCAGGAAGACTCTTCCAACCTTTGTTAAATTCCCCATATCTGCACCAAAACGGAAGAAAAGCAAAGCTTTCCTCTGGATTTTTGCATTTTTGTTACAGATCTCAGGCTTTGATCTCCTCAAACTCTCGCCACAACAAAATCAGGGCTTTTCAGGCGCTTTTTGTTCTGGGAAGAGGCTTTTTGTTCAGCTCGGGGCGGTTTTGGCTTCTCTCTCTTTGCAGCGTGTCCACGGACACGCGAGAGAGCAGCTCTGTGGGACTCCGCAGTACTTCTCCAGTCACCCTCTGCTACCAAAGGATTTGTTACAAAGAAAACCAGAAAAATATGACCGGTTAGTCCCCCCTAAAATATATTTAATTCCTAAGGGCATCCGCAGATGCCTCTGGGGAGGATCGGGACCACAGGACACAGAAGACTTTTCCCTCCTCTTGAGATAAAAGGCCAAGCAAGTCGGAATAATTTGTAAATACGTCTTAAAAATGTCTTTTCGACTGCGTGAATTGCCAGCCCGACCGTAATTAGGGCAGCGGAGAAACACCTCAGCGCGGTTTGGGAGTCAGACACAAGAGCAGATGCTGTTTTGCTCCCACATGGATATAATTCTGGCATTTCCAGCCTTCGTGGATGCACAACGCAGCAAGGCTGGGGAAAAAAATGATACTCGATCTGCCCCGGATGCGTAAATCGGATCTGAGCTACCGCTTCTTCCCCGATCCCATGGCTACCAACAACGCCCTATCTTTGAGAGACAGAACAAGTGTTCAGCCAGAAAAGAAACCCAGAAATCCACGTTCTTTCAGCTTGCAGAGCTCCATGCCTCCTATTATTATTTCAAACTAAATGCTTACTCTTAATTGTCAAACAACATAAAAGGTCCAAGTTCTTATCTCACGAAAACAGTTCCGGTTTCATTACACAGAGTGGGAAAGGGGCATTTCACGTCACGTTTTTCATCTTTAGTGGCTCTGCGCCTCCGCGCCATGGGGTTTATGAACCATTTGCAAACGCGCACCACAAGTTCTGCCTTCAATAGACTAATGAAAGGAGGGAATTACCCGGTTTCTGACCCGTCAGGCCCCATACTCACTTCTCTTGCTTCTTCTCTTCCATGTGAAACCTCCGCTGGGCCAGCGCGCTGTTTGCTCTCCTTCGCCTCTGCTCTTCCCTTTTCTGCTGGATCCGGGCGTCCAGCTTCGAGATGGTGCAGATGCCCCAGATGGAGTCCTTAATTCCCTGTGGACATGGGGAGCGGCCGTCACACTCCACCCCGCAGGGAGAGGAGGAATGGGATGTGGCCGATCCAGGCCATGGAAAACCTCCCACTTACGGAAAGGGACTTGGATGTGGCCAGCCTCGCTCCCTGGCTAACAGGGGAAGCCAGGCACAGCCGGAGCCAAGGTTTGGAGCAGCTACACCGACTGTTTTCCACGGCCCGGTGACCTAAATCACCGCACGTTCCAGCATCTTTAGGAGCAGCACTATTTATTTTTTTTTTTTTTTAAAAAAGGTGTGATTTCTCATCCAATCTCTGCTATTTATAACCCTGGCAAAAGCCAAAGAGTCAGATCTCTCACAGCCCATTTCTTCTGCCTGGCAGAAAGCCCTTCTTCCCCTGCCAGCACTTCTAAGGCGAATAAAATAGAATTATACAAAATATTTAGGATGTGCAAAGTCCTTGTGGCCTGACTGTACGTAAGAGCTTGATGCTTATACCTTTACAACTAAAAGCACCCATCCTTGTCCCAGAAATATCCTCCCATCAGCCACATCCATGCAAACCTGTCAATAGTGCCCAATGCCTTTGCCTTACTCCTTTAAAAGACTGGGAGTGCCACCTCCTAGAACTCCACGGGCAGCTATTTCCAGCTCCAGATGATATCGTAGCCATCGTTACCAAAATCTCACTTCAAAACAAAAACTACAAGGAATCCTGGTGTGAGCCAGGACAGTGTCACTACCCAGGTGACCCACACGACGGTTCAGCATGTGGAGTTTTTGACAAAAGGGGATAAATTTTGATGCCAAACGCATGCCTGAAACAGGAGAATATGATGCTGCTGGTACCTAACGAGGTGGAAATTAATTACACGAGCTGCTCTACCTGCTGCTTTACAGATGGTGCGAGAACATCGTGAAACGACACAAGTCCCCCCGCTTTAGATCACGGCCAGTGCGCCACAGCAGTTTAAGAGCCCCTTTTCCTTCCAAATTTTTTAATCCACCCTTGATGATGTAGGAAGGAGGGTGCTCCCCACACAAGACCCACCGTCACCAAAGCAAACGAGACCAGTCCCTATGATAGAGGACCTGAAACACGGAGACTTACCCTGACGAGGTCATGAAGGAAGGTTTTCACGCTGTCTGCCATCTCGACTCCAGCATCACCTCTGGTTCCAAAACTATCAACTACAGGGAGAGGGGAAAAGCCGAACCCAAACCTCTCTCATCCTGGACAGATGGGAAACGGATGGAGCCTGCAGGGAGACAAAACCCAGGACCATGGCAGGCGCTAACAGCATCAGTCTGAGCTGGGTAGTTACAAGCTAAATCACACCCCGGCCATTTCCAACAGCCTTCCCTGCCCTCACTGGCTTCCCGTCGGGCAACCATCCTGAAACGTATGGCCAGAGAAAGGACTCGTCTTGTTAATTCCATAGTATCTCATATTAACGAACTCGGGGTCTCAGGAACAGCAGAGTTTGTATTTCTACGCAGCAAAACATCACGCTGGGCCATTCATTTTCAGAAAAGAAAAGCTGGCAGAGCCAGCTGAGAGAGGTGTGAAAAAAATCGTTGCTAAAATACAGCACTATTTTAACACTTTACAGCTCCGTGCCTGCTCTTCCTCACGCGCCAGGTAAGAAACTCGAGGCCTACAATTAGGAGACTGACAAAACGAGGGCCGCTCCTGAGCTGTCCCATAAGCTTTTGCACAAAGCAGTAATTACTCCAAACAGCCCTCTGCGAAAAATGTTGCGCTGAGTCTTCTGCTTCTTGTAAAGCGCCACAGTAATACAGGCAGTGTCTGAATTAAGAAAAAATAATAATAAATCACCAGCTAACAGCACCGGCGGAGCTCTTCCGCCAGGATTCAAGCCACTCGCTTCTCCTAGACAGGAGCCAGTGGCAGCTCTGGAGCAGGCTGGAATCGCAAGCCCCGGCATGTCAGTGTTGCTGTTGTTCTGTAACGCGCAGGGCAGGATACAAACCATTAAAACTACTTTAAAAAAAAAAAAAAAAAGGTTTTTAATTTGGTTATTCCGAGACAAAACCTGCCAGGGTTTGAACTGCGCTCCTGCGAAGCAGTGAATACCAGTTTGAATGAAACTGCCAAAGCAGAACTGGCCTCCAGCTTTATTAACGTCGAGTTAATCACAGGCACCTTCACCCTAAAATCAAGGCTTCGGAGGCGGACAGGCAGCGTCGGGTTCTTTTCGCTTTAGCCAGGCGTCCGAGGTCTGGGTCGCGCTGGCAGAGCCGCGGCAGAAACAAAAGGCAGAAACCAGCTTTTTCTTTGTTCCAGGCGGCCGCGCCTCGCCACCCTTCGGGCTCAGAAATGTACGCGTTAAATACAGCGAGATGGTCCCAGATTCCGCAGAAAGCCCTGCCTGATTTATTTGTACCCAGGGGTATTCCTGGGGGACTGTGGGGCACCCCCAGGGCTGGGGGTCACTGTGTAGCGGGGGTATCCTCAAGGCACCCCAGAGGGATGGGGAGCCCAGGCCTGCCCCACAGTTAGGCTGGGGAGGGCCTAACCTGCCCCCTCTGTTAACAGGGGTGACTCCCACGGTTACATGGTGGGGGGCAAATTTACCTCAGAGCTGCCCCCGTGGTTACGGGGGGGGTGGAATAACCCCTAGAGTTTATCCGGGCTGGGGGGGGGACACTATTTTACCTCAGGGTTGTCCCCACAGTCTCCAGGGAAGCGCGTGGGGGGTTATAATTACCTCAGGGCTGGCCCACGGCGCCTTCGAGCCCCGGAATTACCTCAGGGTTGCCCCGCGGAACCCAAAAATACCTCAGGGACGCCCTACGGATCCCCCCCGGCCCCCAAATTACCTCACGGTTGCCTCACGGTGCCCCAAATTACCTCCGGGTTGCCCCACAGCTCCCCTGAGGCCCACAGTTCCCTCAGGACTGCCCTCCCGCGTCCCGGCGGTGACCAACCCCCCCCCCGCCCGCCTCCGACTCCCCCAGGGGTCCCGCAGTAACACCTCGTCTCTCCCCCCGCTCCACCCCTCGCTCGCCCGGTGACTCACCGGCGGCCGCGGGCTGCGGGCCGGGGGCGCACGGCGCGGCAGGCGGCCCAGCTCCCGGCGGCCCGGCCGCCCCCACCCCCCCCCCCACCCCGCGCATGCGCCGGCCCGCCCCGCGCGCAGCGGCCGTACCGCCCCCCCCCACCCCCCCGCGCACGCGCACTGGCGGCAGCGCGAGCACCCACTGCGCGTGCGGCACCGCACCGCCGCCAGGGGGCGCCAGACGGGCGGGGGGTGATGGGGGATACTGGGGGAAATGGGGGATACTGGGGATAATGGGGATACTGGGGGGGAATGGGGGATACTGGGGATAATGGGGGATACTGGGGATACTGGGGGGGAATGGGGGATACTGGGGATAATGGGGATAATGGGGGGAATGGGGGATACTGGGGGGGAATGGGGGATACTGGGGATACTGGGGATAATGGGGGGGAATGGGGGATACTGGGGATTCTGGGGATAATGGGGATACTGGGGGATACTGGGGGGGAATGGGGGATACTGGGGATACTGGGGATAATGGGGATACTGGGGGATACTGGGGGGGAATGGGGGATACTGGGGATACTGGGGATAATGGGGATACTGGGGGATACTGGGGGGGAATGGGGGATACTGGGGATACTGGGGATACTGGGGGGGAATGGGGGATACTGGGGATAATGGGGATAATGGGGGATACTGGGGGGGAATGGGGGATACTGGGGATAATGGGGATAATGGGGATACTGGGGATACTGGGGGGTAACGGGTGGGAATGGCGGGTAATGGGGGCTACTGGGAGGTAATGGGAGGTAATGGGTGGGGAAGGGGCGTAATGGGGGATACTGGGGATAATGGGGATACTGGGGGGAATGGGGATACTGGGGGGATGCTGGGGATAATGGGGGGTAATGGGGGATACTGGGGATGCTGGGGGTTTATGGGGGATACTGGGGGATAATGGGGATACTGGGGGGGAATGGGGGTTACTGGGGGGGAATGGGGATACTGGGGGGATGCTGGGGATAATGGGGGGTAATGGGGGATACTGGGGATGCTGGGGGTTTATGGGGGATACTGGGGGGTAATGGGGGATAGTGGGGGGGAATGGGGATAATGGGGATACTGGGGGGTAATGGGGGGCACTGGGAGATACTGGGGGGTAACGGGGGATAGTGGGGGGATACTGGAGGGTAATGGGGGGCACTGGGGGGTAATGGGGGATAGTGGGGGGATACTGGGGATACTGGAGGGTAATGGGGGGCACTGGGGGATACTGGGGGGTAATGGGGGATACTGGGGGGATACTGGGGATAATGGGGATGCTGGGGGGTAATGGGGGATACTGGGGATACTGGGGGTAATGGGGGATACTAGGGGGATAATGGGGATACTGGGGGTTTATGGGGGATACTGGGTGGTAATGGGGGATAATGGGGATGCTGGGGGGTGATGGGGGATACTGGGGGGTAATGGGGATACCGGGTGGGAATGGAGGGTAAGGGGGGATACTGGGGATACTGGGGGTAATGGGGATATTAGGGGGTAGTGGGGGCTAATGGGGGATACTGGGGGGTAATGAGGGGTTATGGGGGGACACTGAGGGTAATGGGATACTGGGGGGTAACTGGAGGGGTAATGGGGGTACTGGGGGGTAGTGAGGGGTAATGGGGGGATACTGGGGGATACTGGGGGGTAATGGGTATAATGGGTGGGAATGGGGGGTAATGGGGGATACTGGGGGGCAATGATGGGTTATGGGGGTCACTGGGGGGGGATGGGAGTATTGAGGGTTTATGGGGGACACTGGAGGTAATGGGGGGATACTGGGGGGTAATGGGGATACTGGGGATAATGGGGATGCTGGGGATACTGGGGGGTAACGGTTGGGAATGGGGGTAATGGGATACTGGGAATAATGGGAGGGTAATGGGGAGGTAATGGGGGGATACTGGGGGGCAATGGGGATACTGGGGATAATGGGGATGCTGGGGATACTGGGGGGTAACGGGTGGGAATGGGGGTAATGGGATACTGGGAATAATGGGAGGGTAATGGGGAGGTAATGGGGGGATACTGGGGGGCAATGGGGATACTGGGGATAATGGGGGGTAACGGGTGGGAATGGGGGTAATGGGGATACTGGGAATAATGGGAGGGTAATGGGGAGATAGTGGGGATAGTGGGGGGTCACTGGGGATACTGGGACTGGGGGCACTGGAGGGATAATGGTAGCACTGGGGGGGACACTGCGGAGACACTGGGGAGACTGGGAGCACTGGAACATAATGGGGGCTCTGGAGAGGGAATAGCTGGTAGTGGGGACACTGGGGGGATACTGGGACTGGGGACAATGGGGCTGGGGAGAACTGGGGGGGCAGCAGGGACCATGGGGTATAATGGGGACAATGGGACAGGGGTATGGGGACACTGGGACTTGGGGGGGGGTATTGGGAGCACTGGGAATAATGGGGGATAACGGGGATGCTGGGCCACTGGAGGGTTAATGGGAGCACTGGGGGAACACTGGGGGTTCACTGGGGACACTGGGGCTGGGGGCACTGGAGCAATAATGGGAGCACTGGGAGGATAATGGGGGGTATTTTGGGACACTGGGGGGGGCAATTGGGGATACTGGAGAGTAACGGGGGGTTAATGGGGATACTGGGGCTGGGGACAGTGGAGGGATAATGGGGGTAGCGGGGACACTGGGGGGATACTGAGACTGGGGACAGCAGGGCTGGGGGTGCTGGGGGGGGCAATGGGGGACACTGGGGGGACAATGGGACTGGGAGCACGAGGACATAATGGGGACACTGGGGCATAATGGGGACACTGGGACTGGGGGGAGGGTGGATATTGGGGGCACTTGGGCTGGTGGGGCAGATATTGGGGACGCTGGGGGTGGGGAAACTGGGGGCCCCCTCATTTAACCCCCCAGCACGCTCATCATCCAGCCCTTTTATTTCTGCGGGCCACAAGATCAACTTCCAGCTTCCCCAGCGCCGTGCCTCAGTTTCCCCAGTGCAGTCTCTGAGTTTCCCCAGCGCCGTGCCTCAGTTTCCCCCCCCCCCGTCCCCCCCCATCACACCACCCCGTCCTCCTCCAGCGGTTCCCCCTCCACCAGCCTCCTACACCCCAACCTCCGCAGGTCCAAGCTCTCGTACCGGCCCTTCACCACCAGCTCGGCCACCGCCCGGCCGGCGGCGGGCGCGTGCTGTAGCCCGTGGCCACTGAAACCGGCAGCTAAAAAGAGATTTTCTAAGTTGGGGTGAGGCCCCAGCACCCCGTTGCGGTCGAAGGCGTTGTGGTCGTAGTAGCCCGCCCAAGAACTCCGGAGACGGAGGGATGAGAAAGCCGGGACGCGACGAGCCAGCTTGGGCCAGATTTGCTCCTGGAAATAATCGTGATCCACCGAGAGATCGCCCGGATCCGGCTCTTCCTCCTGGAAAATGGAATGGTTCGGGATGGAAGGGACCTCGAAGACCATCTCGTTCCACCCCCCTGCCCTGGGCAGGGACACCTCCCACCAGCCCAGGTTGCTCCAAGCCCCGTCCAACCTGGCCTTGAACCCCTCCAGGGATGGGGCAGCCACAGCTTCTCTGGGCAACCTGGGCCAGGGGCTCACCGCCCTCACAGCCAAGAATTTCTTCCCAATATCTCATCTAAATCTCCCCTCTTCCAGTTTCAAACCCTTCCCTCTCGTCCTCGGCAACTTCATCCACCGATTCCCTCAGGAACCGCAGATGCATCTCCTCAGGTCCCATGGACTTGAGCACCTTCAGGTTCCTCTGATGGTCTCCAACCTGATCTTCTCCTACTGTGGGTGGTTCTTCATTCTCCCGATCCCTGCTTTTGCCTCCGGCGCCTTGGGCATGTGGTTAGAGCCCTTTGCCGAGGCAAAAAAAAGTCATGGAGTCCCTCAGCCTTGTCCATATCCCGGGCGACCAGGTCTCCCGCTTCCTTCTGGAGAAGGCCCACATCTTCCCTCGCCTTCCTTTTGTCTCCAATCACCCGTAGGAGCTTTCCTGGTGGCCGCGTTCCATCCCAGCAGGGCTTTAGCGTCCCTCACCTGCTCCCCGGCCGCTGGGACAACCTCTCTGGATCCCTCCCAGGCCACCATCCCAGGCCACCTCCCAGGCCACCATCCCTCCCAGGCACGCTTCCACCCTCGGAGGCTGAGGTTCTCCAGGACCTCCTTCTTCACCCAGCCGTGAGGGACCCCCCCCGCCCCCCGCCCCCCGTGGACTCACCTCGGGGGGGCTCATGCCGCCCAGGTAGTTGCCGGCGATGCCGTCGCGGCGAAAATAAGCGCCGGTGGTGTCGATGAGGAAGGGGCAGGAGAAGCCGGGGCCGTCAGGGCAGTGCCAGGAGTACACATACCTGCGGGGATTGTGGGGCGGAGGGGGGGCACCCCCAAAAAATATAGAGCTGAGGGGTTCAGGCCGCACCCCGCTCCCCCCTCTCCACCAAGCTGGGGGACTTGGGGGGGGTGGGATGTGTCCCCCCCTCCAAAAAAAACAGCGTGGAGGGGTTCTCATTGCTCCCCACCGGAGTGGAGGGGTGGTGGGTGCTGGGATGTGTGTGTGTGTCCCCCCCCCCCGCAGAAAAAAAGGACTAAGGGGTTCACCATCCCCTTGCAGATGGAGGGGTGGGGGGTGTTGGGATGTGTCCCCCCCCCCCTCAAAAAAAAAAAATAGCGTCGATGGGTTCATATTGCTCCCCACCAGACCGGAGGGGTGGTGGGTACCAGGATGTGACCCCCCCCCCAGAAAAAAAAAAAAAAAAAAGGCTTTAAGGGGTTCACCATCCCCTTGCAGATGGAGGGGTGGGGGGTGATGCGCTGCACCCCCCCCCGTGTGACACCCCACCCCCCCCCCCAAAAAATGCACCAAGGGATTCGCTTGCCCCACCCCCGCCCCTTGAAGCTGGAGGGGTGGTGGGTGCTGGGATGTGACCCCCCCAACTCTGACACCCCCCCCAAAAAAAAGCACCAAGCGGTTCATGCCCCCACCTTGCAGATGGAGGGACCAGGTGCGCCCCCCCCCCCCCCCACTGCTACACCCCTCCAAAAAAAATCCCCCAAGGGCTTCGGCCATCACAGAGGGGCTGGTGGGTGCTGGGATGCCCCCCCCCCCAAAAAAAACCCACCAAGGGGTTCACCCCCCTGGAAAAAAAAGGGGTGCTGGGCTATGCCCCCCCCATGGGCTTCACCCACGACAGAGAGCTGATGCCACCATGTGTCCCCCCCACTGTGAACCCCAAAAATTGCCCCCCGCCACCCCGCACCTCTTCCTGGGTTGGATGGGCAGGGGGGGGCACAGCCCCCCCGGCAGCCCGGCCCTCTCCAGCAGCTGCCCGGCCCAGGCGCCGGCGGCGTTGACCACGATGGCGCAGGCGACCGGTTGGTACTCCAGGCTGTCCGGCACGTGGATCTGCACCGGGAGCCGGGGGGGTGTCACCCAAACTTGGGGGGGATGGGGGTGTCGCAGACACTCGTGGTGACCCCCCCCCGCCTCCCAGCATGGGGTGGGGGGAACACACGCACTCACGTGGACGTATTTGATGCGGGCGGTGAGCGGCGTCGGTCCCTGCGGTGGCATCGTGTCCGAAGCCGAGGTGATGAAACCTGGTTTGGGAGGAGGGCGGGGGGGGAGAGGCGTGAGATGGGGGGGTCCCAGGGGTGTGTGGGGGGGGGTACCCCGCTGTGTCGTCCCCCGTCCCCCCCCCCCGCCAATCTCACCTCGCACCTCCCCGGAGCAGCTCTGGACCCCCAGGGATATGGCTTTGCGCCGGAAAGCGTTGAGGAGGGTCCAGGGGTCGAACCAGCCTTCATCCTCCAGACCTGGGGGGGGGGAAGAAAAACACATTGGCGGGGGGGGGACACACATACCACAGTGTGACCCCCCCAAAAAAATAACCTGGGGGGTGGGTGGACCCCCCCTTCCCCAAATAAAGTGGGGATGAAGGATGAACCCAGCGGGATGAGGATGAGGATGGAGATGAGGATGGGGATGGGTGATGGGAGGGGGGGGTCCCCATGCCCGTCCCCCCCGTCCCCCCCCCCCCAGTACCGTAAGACGCCAGGGCCACCTCCTCCGTGTCTATCCAGGGGAATTTTGCCTTCAGCTGGGTGGGGGACAGCAGGGCCACCTGCGCCCCTTCCTCCCTGCGGACGGGCAGCATGCAGGGGGGGTGGGGGTGTCAGGATGAGACGCCCCCCCCCCCCAAAAAATAAACCCCCCCACCTGTGTGTCCCCCCCACCTTTGGAGCTGGACGGTGGCCTCCAGCGTGGCAGCGCCCTGCGGGGGGGCGAGGAAGAGGTACCCCGAAGGCTGGAACTGGATGTCGATGGGGGGCTCGCTGGGGACCCCGAGGTGCTCCTGGAAGCGGCGTGGTGGGGGGGGGGGGGGGCACCCCATTGAGTGGAGCTGGACCCCCCCATCCATAAATAACACATTCTCCCCACCCCCCCCCCACCCCCGTCAAACATAGCCCCACATACGTTGATGTCGCGGAGGAAGCTGGCGGAGTAGCGGGACATCTGGATATTTTCCGGGAGGGAAAACTGCTGCCGGATCCCCCCCACCGACAGCACCGTGGAAGCTTGGGAATACTGAAGGAGACACCCCCGTCCCGTCCCGTCCCCCCCCCAAAGAATGAAACCGGGGTTCAAGGGTGGGGGGGGGGGGTCCCCAAGGCCGTATCCCACCCTGGGGGGGGGGGGGGGGGCGGGGGGGTGTCTCACCGTGGGGTCCCGCTCCACCACCAGCACCCTCATGCCGTGCCGCCGCCGGCCCTCCAGCGCCTTCAGCCAGTAGGCCACCGACCAGCCCACCACGCCGCCCCCCACCACCACCACGTCGGCTTCCTCGGGGGGCCGGGGGCCCGGGGGGGTCCCCGGGGGGGTCCAGCCCCCCTCCATACCCCCCAACGCCGGCACTTGAGCCTTCAGAGTCTGCCCCAGGCGCTCCAGGCTCTGTCCCAGCTCTGCTGGGAGATTGGGGAAGGGCGGGGGGGTGGGGGTGGGGGGCTGCCAGGGCTAGGCACAGCTGGCAGCCCCCCCGGGACCCCCCCCATTTCCCTCTGAGACCCCCCCCACACTTCCCTCTGTATCCCCTGGGAACCCCCTAGGACTGTCTGGGACCCCCCCCCCCGCCCCCGGAGCCCCTCCAGTTCCCTGGAGACCCCCCAGGCCTCTCTGGGACCCCCCCAGAACCCTCCAGGACTCTCTGTGGCCCCCCCCAGGACACCCCCGCCATTCCCCTGGGATCCCCCCCTCCAGTCCCTCCTGTGTCCCTCCAGTCCCCTCTGGGACACCCCCCCCCCTCCAGCCCCTATCCCCCCCCCACACCTTTGATCCCCCTCCCCATAACCTGTGCACCCCCCCCCCAGACACCCCCCCTACCCAATTCCCCCTGGCAGCCCCTCTCCGCCCCCCCCCCCGCCCCCCCCCCAGTCCCCTGGGACCCCCCCACAGCCCCCCCAGACCCCCACCCTCCCTGGGACCCCCCCCATCCCTTTGACCCCCTCCCCATTCCCTGCAAACTGCCACCCGCCAGACAGCCCCCCCCCCCCCAGTTCCCCTCCATCCGCCTCCCCAGGCCGCTCTGGGACCCCCTCCAGTCCCCTGGCACCCCCCAAAGCCCCTCTGGGACCCCCCCATAACCCCCCCAAGACCCCCAGCGATCCCCCTGTCCCTTTGGCACCCTCCCCATTCCCTGCGACCCCCCTTCCCCCCCAGACACCCCCCCCCCAATTCCCCCCGGGACCCGCCAGGACCCCTCCTCCGTCCCCCCCCCAGTGCCCTGGGACCTCGCCAAAGCCGCTTTGGGACCCCCCCATTAACCCCCCCAGACCCCCCATTCACTGGCAGCCCCCCCATCCCTTTGACCCCCTCCCCATTCCCGGCGAACTGCCACCCCCAGACACCTCCCCCCTCCCAGTTCCCCCCGGGACCCCCCCCTCCGCCTCCCCGGTCCCCTCTGGGACCCCCTCCAGTCCCCTGGCACCCCCCAAAGCCCCTCTGGAACCTCCCCGTGACACCCCCACACCCCCTCTTCACTGGGAACCCCCATCCCCTTGACACTCCCCCCCCGCCTTCCCCCGTGACCCCCCCCCCCCCGTGCCCCCGGTGCCCAGGAGTCCCCCGTCCCCCCCCGCCAGGGTCTCACCGCGGAAGATGTCGGAGCAGAGGGGGGCGGCGGTGCGGAAGGGGCGGCCCGGGGACCCCCCCGGGACCCCCCCCGGGGTCCGTGTCCCCCCCCGCGGGCGCAGAGCGAGCCCCCAGCGCAGCATGCCGCCTGGCCACGCCCCCTCGTCAAGCCACGCCCCTCCCACCGAGCCACGCCCCCCTCCGTCACACCTCCGCCTCGCCCCTCTCTCGCCGCCGCCACGCCCCTTCCCGTCCCCTCCGCCAATGGGAGCGCGGCGGGGCGGCACTTCCGGCGGAAGTGCGGCGGGGGAGCAGTGCGACGTGTGCGCGGAGCCGGGCCCGGCGCCGCCGCCGCCGTCGCCATGCTCGACTTCTTCACCATCTTCAGCAAGGGCGGCCTCGTCCTCTGGTGTTTCCAGGGCGTCCGCGGGCCCGCCGCCACCGCCCCCGTCAACGCCCTCATCCGCTCCGTCCTCCTACAGGTGAGGGCGGGGCGGGAGGGGGGCGGACGGGGCCACCGGGGGAGGTTGGGCGGGACCATCTACCTGAGGGGAGGGGGGCTGGATGGGACCATCGGCACGGGGGGTGGGATGGGGGAGCTGTGAGGGGGCCGTGAGAGGAGATGGAGAGGCTGTGAGGGAGCCGGAGGGTCTATGAGGGGGGCTGGAGGGGCTGTGAGGGGTAACGGAGAGGCTTTGAGGGGGCTGGAGGGGAGGTGGGGGGTAACGGAGAGGCTTTGAGGGGGCTGGAGGAGCTCTGAGGGGTGATGGAGAGGCTTTGAGGGCGCTGGAGGGGTTGTGGGGCTGTGAGGGGGGATGGAGGGGCCGTGAGAGGTAACAGAGAGGCTTTGAGGGGGCTGGAGGATCTGTGAGGGGGGCTGGAGAGGAGGTGGGGGGTGATGGAGAGGCTTTGAGGGGGTTGGAGGGGCGATGGAAGGCTTTGGGGGGGACTTGAAGTGCTGTGGGGGCAGTGAGGGGGGCTGGAGGGGGGCGGTGAGGGGTGATGGAGAGGCTTTGAGGGGGCTGGAGGGCCTGTGAGGGGTAGTGGAGGAGCGGTGAGAGGACTGGAAGGGCTGTGAGGAGCCGTGAGGGGGGCTGGAGGGGCTGTGAAGGCGGCTGGGCGACCTATAAGGGGTGCTGGGGCAGCTATGAGGGGTGCCAGGCCACCTGCAAGAGATGCTGGACCCCTTTTTGGGGAGGGTGGGGGTCAGCGGGGGGTGACAGGGATGATTTTGGGGTCTCCTCGCTGCTGGCGCCCCCCCCCCTTGTGACAGTTCCTCTCCTCTAGGAGCGAGGCGGCAACAACTCCTTCACCCATGAAGCCCTCACCCTCAAGTACAAACTGGACAACCAGTTTGAGCTGGTGTTTGTGGTGAGTAACCTCCTTCCAGCCCTGAAACCCCCGAGGGAGAGGGGGTTGCCTGCAAAAAAAGGGGTGTTCAAATGTGGCTCGGTTGGAAAAAAGCTTCCTAAAGTGGGGAGGCTTTCCGCTGCCTTCCCAAAATCTGACGGGGAGCCGTGGCTGACCTGGCGAGGAGGCTTGGGAAGACGAGCAGCTCCTGCGTCGAGAATGGGAAGGTTTTTCCTGGCGTGGTGTTTTTTTCCTCCTTCCCGTGCCAGCAGCTGCCCGCCTTCCCAGCGGGGAAACTGAGGCCCATTCAGAGCTGAAACGGCACGGTGGGGCTCATACGTTGGGAAAAACCCGGTCTGAAAACAGGGGGAACGGTTACGGTTTAAGCAAATGGGTGATTTAATTGCGTCAGGCTGGAGCTCGCCTCCCAGCACTGGTTTGGCTCCTGGTTCTGGGATTTTGGGGGCGCGATGTGGCAGTGGAAGGGTGTCGGGGAGCCGAGTGCCGATCCTGGCGTAGCCGCTTCCTCCCGAGGGAGCGCGGTGGACTTGGAGGGTGGATGGGGGTGTCTCTTGGTCAGAGGCCCCTGCGCTAGCAGCTTATTTTAATCATCTGCGATAGGATTAAAACTCATTCAACCTCAAATAGGAGCTGTACAGGCTGCTACGTTCTAATAAAACTTTTTACTTTGACCAGATCTATTTAAAAAAAGCCAGAAACGTGTCGTCCTCTTTACTTTTGAGAATGTTTTAACGCTCTCGCTTTCAGTCTGCCCTTATCTTTCTAAATCCACACAACCTTCGGCGTGTGCCTAAAGATAAGCAAACACCTTGCTGCTCTTTTGCTACGTGTCTTTGTTGCCATGAAACAGTCAAGCCATTTTTATTAGCGTCGCCTTTTAAAGCGAACCTCAGGGCTGTGCCGTTTTATTTTCCTGTTTTTTGAGAGCATATTAAAAGCTCAGGAGGCCAGACTAGAAACCGTAGCCTAAAGCCTGCCGGAATTAAAGAGCTCCGTATCAAACGGAGAGGTTTTTGCTTCCTTGCCAGCTAGACGCTGCAGTTAAATCAGCTGAAAGAGCAACGTCTTTTCGCTGTGCTGCTTTGCAGGTGGGGTTTCAGAAGATCCTGACTTTAACCTACGTCGACAAGTTGATAGACGACGTTCATAAGGAGTTCAGAGACAAGTATCGCAATGAGTTCCAGCAGAAAGGCACCCTGGGCCTCCTAAACGGCACCTTTGATTTTAAAGACGACTTCATGCGCCTCCTCCGGTAGCAGAGCCTGGTTTTCTTTTTTTTTTTTTTTTTTTTCCTCCGGTTTCCATTTAGAGTGGAAATAGACGGCGGGGGTGTGGGGGGAAGAGCTGAAATTCAGGCTAACGGGCCACCTCCCCGCAGGGATGCAGAGGAGAGCAGTAAAGTCCGAGCTCCCACGGTAATGAAGACGTTTGAGCAGTCTCTCAAGTCCCAGAAGACTGTCAAGTGTATGATAGAAACCCGAGGGGAGAAACCAAAGGAGAAAGTCAAGAACAAGAAGAACAAAGGTTCCAAAAAAGAGGGTGAGTTGATGGGAGAAAGATATGGCGGGGGGAGAATAAATATTCCAGAGCTTTCCCGGTCCTCTCGTAGCACCCAGACGCTGCTCTGAGTTCGTGTCGGGGCTCTTTCCGTCAGGGATTGAAGCTGTCGCGACGCCTGGTAAAGCATCGGCGGGTGACAAGCAGCCCTCCGCAGCCGGGGAGAAGGAGGAGCTGACCAAGGATGAAATCCTGCAGAAGAACCGGGAGGAATTCTTCAAGAGACACATGAAAGCAGGGGAGAAGTCCAGGTCGGTCACGAGGACGCGGTCGGTCTACTTCAAACCAGCTTTTCCTGGTGTCCCTCAGCCATGGCCGAGTCTCTCTTTCGGTGACACCCGCATCCTTGCTTTCCTCGACATTATTCCTTTTTCCTTACTTCACTGCTCGCCGGGGAGACTGGGAGAGGGCGTCCTGGGGGAGGGGAAATAGAGCCTGATCCCTTCCCTGGGAGAGGCAGAAACCCAGCGCGTGCCTGGGAGAGGTCCGGACCTCTTTTTGCTGAGGCTTTGCTGCTGTGAGCAAAGGGCAGCGGCGCATCGATGCCTGGCTCGAGCCAAAGCGGCCTGATGCAGGGTTAAAGTTCAGATAAACTCTGGAGACTCGGAATCAGCCAGGTTTAGCCTTAATTTCTGCCTTTTTTGGGGTAATCCAGGCTTTTAGTTTTCACGCCTTCTAAGGTGCCGCTTCACTGCACTGAACAAAGCGTGTTTCTGGTCTTTATTTCGGCAGATCTCCAAAGCCCGAGGCACAGAAGGAGAAGGGGAAGAAGCCTCGAGTGTGGGATCTGGGGAACTCTAATGCCAAAGTACTTGATTACAGTAACTCCGCTACCAACGGCAGCGCGGAGGCTTGTCCCGTGGAGGAATTTGACCCTGATATAGTAAGGAAAAACGGGGTCGCTCCGCTTTAGTGCGTTGTTCTGGGATCAGCTGGGCGTTGCAAACCCAGCCTGGGCTCCCCGGTTGGCTGAGAAAGTGCTAGAAACGGGGACGGCAGCGCCCAGCCCCTAAAGCTGCTGCCTAAAATGTATTTACTCCAGCTGCAGGCGGCGCTGGAGGGCTTGAGCAAAGATCTCCGCCGAGCTGCCTCTGCTGCCAGCGACAGCTCTTGTGGCAGGGGGAGATAACGGTAAGCGGCTGCCGATTTTTTTTCAATGTGCCTCTTTTTTCCCCCGCCTCGCAGGCCCTGGGAGATCGAAATCGTGAGCCCGGCCGCCTCTACGACCTTGAGTATGAAAGCGATGATGAAGCTGAAGAGGAGAAGGTTATTCAGAACCCTTCGAAACCCAGGTAGAGGCTCCTGCAGCCCCTGCTTGCCACGCGCTGCTTGGTTTCTCTCCCAGTCTAACCAGTAACGCAGTGGGGACAAATTGGTGTGTTCGGCAGCTGCGTGGTGGGCTCTTCTTGCGTTTGGTTGTGGCGTGCCCGGTGGGACTTGCTCCTCAAACCCAAAGATAACTCCTCTGCTTCTCCGCAGCACGAAGAAGGGTGGCCTGGGAGGCATGTTTGGCATGCTGAAAGGCCTGGTGGGCTCCAAGAGCTTGACGAGAGAGGACATGGACCCCGTACTGGAGAAGATGAAGGATCACTTGATCGGTATGTCTGGATCCGCTCCGAGAGGGGCGGTTTGAGGTGGTTCCCCGTGCTCCGTCGGGTGGGCGCCCACAGTTTGGGACGTTCTTGCCCACAGGAAACTGTGGTTCCTGCCTCGCCTCTGGGGAGCCCTCAACAGTGCATCAAAAGGGGGGGGCAGCGGTCTAGACTGGTGGGGATCCTGCACACCGACTCCATCCTTCCCTTGACGCCGATGTCTGGCGTGCGCAACCTCCTCAGCAGCGCTAACTTTCCCCCCCCCCCTCTTGTCTTTTTTCTCAAAGCAAAAAACGTGGCAGCTGAGATTGCGGTGCAGCTCTGTGAATCGGTGGCTAAGAAACTGGAAGGGAAGGTGATGGGAACGTTCACCAGTAAGTGGCCGCCTGGCCTCCTGGCTTGTGGTTTGGGCCTCAGGAGCGTTCCCCAGGCGTGACGGCTTCTCTTTCTATCTCCTCCTTCCCAGCGGTGACCTCGACAGTGAAGCAGGCCCTGCAGGAGGCTCTCGTGCAGATCCTGCAGCCCCAGCGCCGCGTGGACGTCCTCCGCGACGTCATGGATGCCCAGCGCCATCGCCGACCCTACGTGGTCACTTTCTGCGGCGTCAACGGTGTCGGGAAGTCCACCAACCTGGCCAAGGTAGGACATGGTCCTCCTGGCTCTCTGGGATCAGCGCTGAGGTCGGGCTGCGGCTCCTAACGGGCTTTTTTTGATCTCTTGCCACCTGCAGATCTCGTTCTGGCTCATCGAGAACGGTTTCAGCGTCCTCATCGCTGCCTGCGACACCTTCCGCGCGGGTGCGGTGGAGCAGCTCCGCACCCACACCCGTCGCCTCAACGCCCTGCACCCTCCGGAGAGCCACGGCGGGCGGACCATGGTGCAGCTCTACGAGAAGGGCTACGGCAAGGACGCCGCGGGGATCGCCATGGAGGCCATCTCTTACGGTAGGTGAAAAACTGGTGGTGAGAGAGGCTGTTTTGGGGCCGTATCCTGCTTAATGTTGCCTCCACCTCTCCCCAGCTCGGAACCAGGGCTTTGACGTGGTGCTGGTGGACACGGCGGGCCGCATGCAGGACAACGCTCCCTTGATGACGGCGTTGGCCAAACTCATCGCCGTCAATGCTCCCGACCTGGTCCTGTTTGTTGGGGAAGCGCTGGTGGGAAACGAGGCTGTGGATCAGCTGGTGCGTGTTTTCTTTCCTGAAAGATCGGGGAGGGGGGAAAACCTGCTTCAGCAGGTTTTATCAGAGATTTGGACAGTGGCAGCGCCACAAATGTGTTCCTCGGATCCATTCTCTCCCTCAGGTCAAGTTCAACAAGGCCCTGGCTGATCACTCCATGGCCCAGACACCGCGTCTCATCGACGGGATTGTCCTCACCAAGTTCGATACCATCGATGACAAGGTAGGGAGACCGTCGAGATGGCTCCGTCCGGAGCTTCCCGCTGGTGACCGGGAGAGACGGGAATTGTCAAACACGGGATTTGCAGGCTAACGGTGCCGCTTGTCCTCGGCAGGTCGGCGCCGCCATCTCCATGACCTACATCACGAGCAAGCCCATCGTTTTCGTTGGTACCGGACAAACTTACTGTGATCTGCGAAGCCTTAACGCCAAGGCCGTGGTCGCAGCGCTCATGAAGGCCTAAAAAAAACCCACCAAATCGCTGTTTGCAGATGTCCGAGAAGAACATGCTTTACCCCCGTTACCGACTAGTCTTTCCCGTGTAGTGCAGAACAGAATGAAGGGATACCGGCGCCAAGGTTGTTTTGTTGTTTGGTTTTTTTTTTTTTTGGATAAAACCCCTTTTATCCAGCAAAACCCCTTCCCCTGGCTTCCTTCATTCTGTTTTAAGTGACGCAGGCTCCCTCGCGGGGAGGCTGAATCCAGAGCTTTGTATTGTTCGTGCTGCACGGGGATGGGGGGAGCAGCGCAGCGCAAGGACCTTGCTGTGCTTTTGGAGGGATTTGAAGGCGTTTTTGGGGAGTTGCTTTTGCTTTTTAGACCAGCTTAGGGAGGACAGAGGGATGACTTTTGTCAGGGGCGAGCAGGACAGGCGCCGCTTAGCGGCAGCGGTAGAAGATCTGGCTGTTAATGTTGCTGCTAGTGGCGGCTCCACCGAAGCTGATGATAAACCAAAAATGGCAACGGCCTGCGCTGGGCTGGAGGGGGAGATGCTAAATTGCCTTAAAGTCCCCGTTTCTGTCGTTGCCGGGACTCCGGAGCAGGGTACCCGGACAGCGTGAATTTGGGTAGGAGCTGGAGAGCTGTGGCAGCTTGGTCCCATAGGGCTAACGGCGGCCGGAGAAGGAAAGCAGCGTGTCCCTGCCTGGCTCCTGCCCGCTGGCCTCAGTGTTATTTGCTAGGAAAAAAAAAAAAAAGCAAAAAACAAAAAACCAAAACCAACCCAATTAATACTGGAAGATAACGGTGGCTGCTTGCTGCTTTCCTGCACCCTTTCTTCCCCCCGCCCCGACTTCGAGTGCCTCTTGATCCCGGTCTGAAGTGCTACACTGAATAATACAAAACTCTCTTACGATGTCTTGTAGCTCTGTATCGCAGATGTGCTCTAGTGCAATAAATTGAATGCTGTCTGCTAAGAGACATAATTTATATAAAATAAACTTCATAATTTGTTCTCTGTGTATAAATACCTTGCCCCCAGCCAGGAGCTGTTTCCTCGGGCGTGTAAATCACACACCAGCCAAAAGTGAAGTGAACAGGCCTTTAATACAAGCTTCAACATACAAAATACTGTACAGTATAAAGACAGGACTAGAAAACTAGAGCTTCAAGTAAAAAAAAAACAAAACAAAACAAAAAAACCCGCTCAAGTTTCATGTTTTTAATCGAAAGTACAGAATACAAAAAGCACTAAGTATGAAATTAGAGGAGGCTGCAGCTCCTGCAGGGAGACCGCGCTCCCCAGGCGTGCAAACTGTGATAAAAAGATAATTACTACGTTAAACCGGGCGTCTCTCCGAGGAGGCTCGGGCTCCTGCCTGAAGTGTCCCGGCTCTGGGTGCGTGTGGGCAGCAGCTGGAAGGCAGCAGCTGGAAGGCAGCGGGCTTCCATCTTCCCCGAGACGGGCCTTAAACCGCGCGGGCCTCCCCGGGAGCTGCCGGCTCTGCTTTAGGTCGGTCCTGGGGAGTCCCGGGCTGCGGCACAGGTCCTGGGGCCAGGCTGGTGCTCAGGTGCTGCATCCTGCGGGGAAGCAAAGGCTCTGCAAAACCTGCCTGGGATCCCGGGGAGTCCCAAAGGGGCTGGAAAGGGCAAAGCCGCTCGGGAGAGTCTTTACCTTTTATCTCGGGGTGGGCAGCGGCGGAGCCGTTGAGCTGTTGTCCCTCCTTGGGCACACCTAGGAGAGGGCGAGGAGCGGGTGGACGCACAGCACCGAGGGGGCTGCGCAGGGACAGGGAGCCCCGGCGCGAACAGCCAGCGCTGCCGGCTGGGTTTTACCCTCCAAACACACGCCAGCGAGGCTCTGGCTAGCCAAGCTCCCTTCTTTTCCCCATTTTTATGATTTATTAGCAAGATCTCTTGTATGTTAAAGCATTAGCTCAGGCTGAGCAGCACGAAAGTCAGGGAGGCTGAAATACCCTTTCACTAGAAAGGGAATAAACAAGTGCAGCTGATAAATAATGTTTGGATGGGTGGGAAGCTGCAGAGCTGTTTAAGAACACACAGTGGTTTTGTAAAAGCAAACCCCAAATTCAGCTACGCTTGCAGACAATTTTTGGGGGGTAACAAAAGAAAAGCTTAAGGAATAATAAATATAGCACAGGGAACGGGGGCTATTAACGCTGCCTACACTCCAAAGGCCACGGTGACTGTCGAGAACCGCGTTGCAGATGACAGGATCCCCGAGCGGTGGCCGTACGCAGACCGCCACCCCGCACAGCCCGTAACCCCGGTACCTGTTCGACCCCGCATGGCGATCTCGCTCGTCAGCCTCTCAAAGTACTCGGGCAAGTCGGCGTATTCATCCCCGTAGGAAATCACTTTAATCCCTTTGTCCAGCATGTTCTCACGGAGCTTCTTAAATTCATCCACGTCTCCCCTCCGTACGAGCATGAAGTGCTCCAGGTCTGACTTGTGCTTCACAGCCTCTAAAAACAGGGCCTGAAACGTGGTGTCATCAACAGTCCAACCACAGCCCAAGAACAGGAATGACTTATTTTCATACAGCTTCTGAATCTCCCGCTTTAAAAAAGGGAAAGATGTTCTTAGTCAAGGCAAGCTTTACCTTCCCAAGGCACAAGAGAGAGCACCTGCCTTATCGCTGATGAGACTCTGCAGGAGGGTCATCACTCAATCGTCCTCAACACAAGCGTGCTGAGGTGGTTTTGCAGCTTAGCGGGAGCGTCGACCTGCTGGAGGGTGGGAAGGCTCTGCAGAGGGATTGGGACAGGCCGGATCGACGGGCCGAGGCCAATGGTGTGACATTCACCAAGGCCAAGTGCCGGGTCCTGCACTTGGGTCACAACAACCCCGTGGACGCTCCAGGCTTGGGAGAGCTGCCCGGCGGAAAAGGACCTGGGCGTGTTGGTCAACAGCCGGCTGAATATGAGCCAGCAGCGTGCCCAGGTGGCCAAGGCGACCAACAGCACCCTGGCCTGTATCAGCAATAGTGTGGCCAGCAGGAGTGGGGCAGTGACGGTCCCCCTGTACTGGGCACTGGGGAGGCCCCACCTCGAGGGCTGTGTCCAGTTTTGGGCCCCTCATCACAAAAAAGACGTTGAGGGGCTGGAGCGTGTCCAGAGAAGGGCGACGGAGCTGGTGAGGGGTCTGGAGCACAAGTCCTGTGAGGAGCGGCTGAGGGAGCTGGGGGTGTTCAGCCTGGAGCGAAGGAGGCTGAGGGGAGACCTTCGCGCTCTCTACAGCTCCCTGAAAGGAGGGGGTAGCCGGGGGGGGTCAGGCTCTTCTCCCAAAGAACAGGTGATAGGACAAGAGGAAACGGCCTCAAGTTGTGCCAGGGAAGGTTTAGGATGGATATTAGGAAAAAATTCTTCCCCGAAAGGGTTGTCAAGCATTGGAACGGGCTGCCCGGGGCAATGGCGGAGTCACCATCCCTGGAGGGATTTAAACGACGGGTAGATGTGGTGCTGAGGGACATGGGTTAGTGTTAGGCACTATCAGGTTGATGGCTGGACCCAACGATCTTAAAGGTCCCTCCCAACCGAAACGATTCTATGCTTCTAGAGAATCCATCCCTCCTCTTCTATCTCACAAAATTCAGGTTTCTCCCAACACCCTGCACGAAGCCCAGTCTTTAAACGCAGCCGAGTCCCTGCCTGGTTAACGTCCGGGCTTGCCAGGGAAGCGCGAGATGTACATACACAGCGTATGGGACCCCAAAGCACCCCCTGCCTCACCATGACCTCCGTGTTGCGCAGCACGTTCTGGTAGCCGGCCGGGTGGAGCACTATGCCGCTGGGGTTGGTGTAAACGCCATGGATGTGCAGGACACTAAGCTTCCTCTTCTCCTGCGCCCACTCCAGCACCTGCGCAAAACAAACCCCTCCGGAAATGTTAGCGAGCGCATCATGTTAGCGTCCACGGCGCTGTTGGAAACACGGCGGTGGGGAAGCGTTTCAGAGAGGCAGCTTCTTCCTCGTGTTCCGTCTTATCTCCTCAAGAGGTCATGAGTCCACCAGCCTCTACATCACGGCCCACGGTTACATCCTACGGCGCTTGTTTGGCTCAGCACTTCGGCTGAACGGTGAATGCAATGGGAAGAGACTGAATCAATTCACTGAACTCAGCAGAAAAAAGGGGAAAACCGTGGAAAAATTATGTCAGCATGTTTCTCTAGCCTACAGAGTTTTATTTCTTGGCCCCTCTTGGCTCTCAGAAGATCTGGGGAAGCTCGACAGCTGAGCTTCATTTCAGAAAGCCACTTCCAAGGCTCTCGGTTTACTCCTGCAGACCTTAGCTCATTTAAGCTTGCAATAATTAGAATGCTTATTCGTAACACTGTAAGTACATCTTGCAGCCATGCAGATTAAGAGGTCATGCAGGAAACGTGAAGCACAGAAATGAGTCAGAATGGAAAGAGACCTACATGTGGCGCGTGTTTAACAAGCAAACAGAAGGACGAGATGCTCTCCACCAGTAAAACCCAGGGCGGCAAAAGGAGGTGGGCAGATGGCGAAGAGCTCAGGGTTTCACAGTCTGATTTTCTGCCCGCCTGGGGCAGAATGAGGGAAGCTTGCGTGAAGCGAGCAGCTACGAATCCAAAAGCACGGCAGAAGAAGCCGGAGCAGGCGAGTAACCCGGCAGGAGCCACCCAGCCATTTTCAGAAAGAGGAAGCAGGGCCAGGGGGAAGCCTTCAAGGCTGCAGCCCCGAAAACGCTCTGTCACAGAAAAGCACTCCGCAGCAGGTTATAAAAATAGAAAAGCCAGCTTTGCATCTCGCACGGAGTTCCCTGTGTCGGTTAAAAACATCACCCCAAGCCTTATGTGGAAGCGAGGGCTTGCGGTACTTCAGCAAGGCCAAGCCAGAGGTTTCAAGGACAGAGATCAAAGAAATACCGGGCTTAAGGGCTCCTCCCGAGCAATGGATGCCAGCCAGCAAGCACAGCGTTTCAGAAACTAGCATCTGTCTTCATTCCTCTGCTGACTGCCCCAAATGGTCAGAGCCTCTGCTCGGAGTTTGTCTAACGTCATTTAGATTACTATGAACAGCGCAATCCCCTTACACGGGCGTGAGGGCACATCCCACAGCAGCCGCTGTCCCGTCCCAGCTCAGCCCTGGCATTTAAAACAAAAAAAAAAAATCATCATCGTTTACCTTCTTTTCATCAGTGAGGTCAAGAGACTCCAGATGCTTCCCCTGGTGTGCTGCGTACAGTTCCAGCAGGTTATCGAAGTTTGTGGTTAACACAAGTGCCCCGTTTTCCATCAAGTGAAGCACAGACTGAAGCAGCTGCTTCCCAGAATCTTCCATTTTAGATTCCAGGTCATCAAACACCTCGTATAAACAGTCTTTGAAAAAGGTTGAGCGAACGTTGCTTGTGCGCTGAGAAGGGAAGACAGATTAAGATCAGAGTCAGGCTTCTTTTAATGCTTCATGCTAAACGACCCACGTAATTCTCAAAGACCTCCGCAAAGCCGCAGGGCCTTGCAAGGCAAACACAGAGCACGTGCTGCATTGAGGTGGATATTCCCCCCCGCTCCCAGCATACTCCCAGTGAAATACCCAAAAGCCGGTGTCCCCGGCAGAGTTATGTCTCCAAGGCCCCTGGCACTTGGGGCTCCTTGTAGATAGAGGAATCATCGGAGATGGAGACACGCCGGAGAACCAAATTTGGCTATTTCCAAAAGCCAAATCCTACGCTCGGGGCCGAGCACCGAATATTTACGTACAGCGCTACAAGCGCACTCACCGGAGACAGCTTCTGGATGAGGTCGTGGGCAACGTGAACCAAGTTCTTGTCTTCATGGAGACACTTTTGAAACCGTTTGCTCTCTTCATCTTCCAGGAGATCAAAGTCAATAGCAGCATCCAGGAGGGCCTGGATTAACCCCTTCCAAGACTTCAGCGCTGGGACCTGGGGAGCAACTGCTGCACTGATTCCTGTCCCGATCACCAAAACCAGTTCCTGAGGCTTCTTGGTTTTGAGGCTTGGCAACAGCTTCCTGCAAGAGGAGAAAGTAGCACAGCTGGTACCATCACCAACGGAAGGATGTCTCGGGTGGTGGCACATGCAGACCGAGGACAAGGGAGGTACCCTCTGCCTACATTTCGAATCAACATGTCCGTTAAGGTCCTCTGATAAACAGAGGATGGGAGGAGCAGCTCGGTATCCCTTAAAGACAGGGATCAGCATCACAAATGCCCACAATTACAAGGTACGTCATTACAACATCTTTGGCGATCGAGACCGTTACTGGGGAAGTCAAAAGCGCCCAGGAATACTTCCGAAGCAAAGCTAATTCAGTTAAAATTTGGAATAAGGGAGGTCTTGTTAATCATAGTTACCTGGAAGCTAGCAGAAAGGCTGGTGATGGTGGAAAAGGTATGGTGAGCACTATGGACAATGTTATCGATGTCTGTAGAGACACGTACATAGTCTATACGGACTGAGACAAAGCACGCATCGGACCCCCACGCGGGGAGTAACCACCACCGTGACTGCTCCTGGTTTAAATAAGGTGCCGAACGGGGGCCTGAAGACAGCAGCCCCATTGATCCCAGCACAAAAGGAAGGAAGCGAAGGCTTCCTCCCAGCTCTGCCCTGGAGAGGACCTTCCCACCCCCCAGCCCCTCTTTGCTGAGACGACCACTCAGCAGGACCAGAAATCCCTTCCCTGTTACGCCTGCAACATAAATGGGATCTTCGAAGCCAATCTTTTGGAAGCCCAGATGATAGGAAGTCTCATCCAACAGCCGCGTGGCTGTATTCTCCTTCTTCCTCCTCCCCTCGTCCTTATTTTCCTAGCTTTACACCTGCACAGCGCTTTTAAATGTGATATTCATTATTTATTAAGTAGATGTGCTTCTCCCCATCATGCCTTGCCCCGTGTCAAGCTGCTTTTCTGAAGGAGGGGACCGGCTGCAGCTTCCCAGGGGATGGAAGCAGCAGCCCGGGGAGGCAGCTCATTTGGAAGGAATGTTTTTTATCTGCAAACACGTGATATTTAGCAAGAAGGGGAAAGGAAACCGACATCACACAGATGAAGCTTTGCCTTCCCTCTGCTATTGCCTATGAAAACAGACGAGTTAACCCTTTTACGAGGTCTTCACTGTTAGTGGCGATAAATGGGCTTTAATTTTGGGACTGCAAGCCTCACATGCAAAGAATAAGCTAGTATTCATGCTAATGAGCCAGTATAAAAACACAACCAGAAACCTAGGGACTGAAATCCAAAAGAATAACAAATACACAAGCCCTAACTCTCTATGCGACAGCTCCGAAAGAGGCATTCTGTTCCCACGCTGATAAATACATTGTTTTCTACCCTGATATCCTGAGCAAGGGAAAAGTAATCTCCCAGCCCCTTTTCTCCTCTTTCCACGGTCACTGGACCAACCTTGAGACCAGGGCTCCCTGACAGGAACTATTCTCCAGCCCTCCACAACTTGTAAATAAATCAGATTAGTGGAAGACAACTCCCTAGAAGAATTAGCTTCTCATTTGCAGACGGCGATGCCTTAATACCTGAGTCCATGCTATTGCAGCAGCCACAGTACCAGCCCTGACTGGAAAGAAGGGTGGGTATGTCCCAAGTTGGCATCATGCTCAGCTTGAAAAACTGTAAGACGACCTACTAATTAGTACAGGGAGCCTCCAGAGTGGAATTATTTAGCCTTTACATGCAGCAAAATCATACTAATTTGAGTAATTGCCTGTCCTCCCGGGAACCGGTGTCCAACTGAAGCAAAGTAGCACGACCACCGCATCTGACGTGACGCTCTGTGTGGACAGGACCTGAGCTAGGGTTAACACCGACAAAAACCACGGAGACAGCGCAGGAAAAACCAGCTTTCTCTGCAGCCACGCATCCTGGCTTAGGGGTTAAAAAAACACACCGCAATAAAGTACGTTCAGGGTGTTAAGGTCTTTGTTCCACGCACCGCAGGAAAATACTAGTTACAGGGCATGGCTAGAGACAGTGCGCTTTTCTTGGATCAGCAGCCGAAACGACTGCTGGGGCTTGGTGCCAAGTGTCATGCTCTTTAAAGAACAATGCAAGGTTAGGGAAAAGCTCTTATGAGAAGGAATTCACTGGAGTATAATTAAATTTACCTGGGCTTTTTTGCAGGTGGCATTCCATCTTCCAACAATGTTTCTTTACCCAGGCTCACCGTAGAAGCCATCCAGTTTCTATAGTAGACAAATCACCACAAGCAAAGTCACTACATATATGCAATACGACGTGGAACAGACCACAGGATTTTGTCGAGCCAGCTCTTCCCGGGTGGATAAATACTGGGGTTTGTTATCTTTATGAGATCACCTTCGGGCTGAGAATTGCACTTTTTTGTTTCTGAACTTTGCCCCGCGGCTCACAGACACATCCGTAACTTCCTTTACAATGAAGCTCAATAAAATCGTAAGGCTGTTTTGTTCAAAACCGGGTTGCAGTCGCCACTGGCAGCCCACTGTTTGCCAGACCCTTCATTTCGCCTTGGCCGTTCATTTTTGCCCCCAAGCCCATACCTTGGAGCAGGCGCGCTCCCCCCTTCCAAGGCGATGCCTGTCGGCAAACCTTGGGAAAACAGCGGGAGGGAAGAAAGACAAAAAGATTTCTGTTGGCTACAAAAAGCCATGGGGAGCGTTTCATTCTCCGGTGATGAGAGAAGGATTACCCAGCCCGCCATACGTCTACACGCGGTGAGATATGACCTTAAAAGTTTGATGTCTGAGAACTCTATCAACAGCCCATGCCATAAAATACCAAAGGTCTGCCAGCACACAGTCCTCTCCCACTCTGCCTCTCCAAAATAAGACTATCAAAAGGGAAAGAAAGCAGACAGAACTGTTCACCCTTGTCCATTTTTTCTTGCCAATTGTAATGAAGAGTCCAGCAAAAATTCTGCTAGGCATGCTTTTGCCAAAAGGAAAAGCCGTGCAAGAGCTGCTGGCCCAAAATCACAGTTCTTTAGAGGCTTCGCAGCCTCGGTGACATCTCAGCATTTGTCGTACAGATGAGATGCCTGCGATTGCTTCACTGCAGCAAAGCAGCAGCACTGGCAGGTGAAACTTTTACAGGTGGAAACCTTAGCTACGCTGCAAACGTTGGCAGGGAGCATTTAAGAAACGGTCCCAATAATTCGGGCAACCGTCATCTTTCAATGCTGGATGATGACAACAGGGCACACCGACTCCCACAGACGCTCAGATACAGTATGCCTGCCACTCTCTCATTTCTGACCACTTCTGAAAACTTTCTACTTATCATCACAATAATAATAATAATAATAAAAAATTATTATAACAATAATATAATAATATTACAACACCTCAGAAAGCTGGTTTTAACAACCTGTCTCCTGAAACACCACTTAGCATGTGCTGCCCCTCAAATAACTAGATTTTTATTTTACTGTAGAGCCCAGATTTTGGATAAAAGTTTCAAATGCATTTTGCCCCCGCCGACTGCTTGCTCCTCCCGGTTTTACACCCTCTGCGCTTGCAGGGCCCCGAGCCTTCTCCATCGCACACCCTTTTGAACGTTGTACCCTGTATTTTCCCAACCCACTGTCGAACCCGACGGTAGTTCGATGCTGTTCTGACAACGAACCTCTGCAGACTCGTGCCCCCCGAACGCCTCCAAGCATCAGGCCATAAGGTGAAGCATTTTGGGGAGTTAAACCACGGGAAAAACACCAACTCCTCCGAAGGGATGTCTCTCGGGGAGGCAGGAGGACCCACCGGACACATGATCAGTCAGGCAGTAACATCAAACTCGCCCAGAGTGAACACAGCCAAGCACAGTCAGGATGGAAAACAAGAAGGGGGGGAAAAAAACCTCCTTTTTTTCTTTCCAGTAGGGTAAGATCTCTCACTTTGGATTAGCTGATTCTTTTGAAAGAACGGGCTGCTTCCACAAAGCCAGCCAAATTGTAATTTAGATGAGCTAGGGACAAAAGCGCGTAACCTTCGTTA
Source organism: Larus michahellis (assembly GCF_964199755.1). Lineage (NCBI taxonomy): Eukaryota > Metazoa > Chordata > Aves > Charadriiformes > Laridae > Larus > Larus michahellis. Next base: position 1,229,276 of record NC_133912.1, read on the forward strand.
ACTGGAATATTTAAGAAGACTGTAAAGCAACACGCTGAACCCCTGCTACTGTCCAGATCTGCTCTCAACTCCCTCCAAGGCACCTAACAGCCCAAGGTCAAACCTTCCCCAGTTTCTCCACCAGCTTCGTTTACAGATCTAATTTAAGTTTATATTGCCTTTAGGTTGCAAGTTATCAGCTAAGTCTCAAATATCAAGCCTGTTTATAAACTCCTTCCTAGGCCTTCCCAAGTTTTGCTTGTTCACCTGCCTGAGCACTGCTTCTATTTGCGTTCTTTAAACAGCAGAAACGGAGCCATTAATTCAATTTTTAAGTGCCTCTTAAAGACAAAAGTGTCTCTAAAGCACTAAGGACAGTTCAAAAGTAATTTTGAACTTCGGAAAAAACACCTTTTATAAATGCAGTTACCAAGAAATGGTTGTATAACATCAGGAACTTCAACCTTCATTTCTATTTAATGCAGATAGCCAAAAAGGAAAAAAAATAACAAGTCAGAAATAATGTCATCATAAATAATTCTGTCTCAAAAAAAAGTGCTTATTTCTCTTAAGAACACGATCTTGGACATTCAGCCAAGAAATCTAAACCTCCAGATTTTAGGCCTGGGGAGGTGGTCTGCTCTCCAGGGGGACAGATCACGCCGGCACGGCCGAGGTAACTGACATGAAATAGCATTACCTCAGAGCGTGGCACCACTGCCGCAGGGAAAAAAGCACCGAGGGGACCCCGCAGGACTGGGCCATGCCGTGAACGCGGGTGCCACGAAGGAGAGGGAGCGACGGGCACTTACAAGGTAAGAAGCGTCTCTCCAGTCCTCCTCCTCCTCGAGACGTCGGGAACTTTCCAGCTATTTAGACTACAGGGAGCTGGAGAGAGCGTAAACATCAAACTCCGCGGGTTCTTGGCTCGGCTACCCCGTCCTCCTGTCACAGTGTGGTCTCTCATCACCTTTATTAGTGGCACTAAGCTTATAGAGTCCCTGCAAAGGTTTGCGGCATTCTCCTTCCCAGAAGAAATCAGTTAATTTATGCTAAAGCCCTCGAGGTACATATTTCAGCGAGGAATCATTATCTTTAAATGATGCCCTAAGTTGCCAGCACTGAATAAACCTAACCACAACAATTCCATATGTAATATAAAGAAGACACTATTGCAAAAATGCCTGAAATACAAAGATGTATCCCAGCTACAACCGAACGCCTAAACAAAGCACACGCCAAATTAACGCTGAGGCTCACACCGAGTGTATATTTACAAAAACTTTGCCATAAGTCTACAAAACCCGACTACACCGCTCAGTCAACGTCAGACCCCAGCCTGCGGAACCACCCCAGGAAATTTAGATGCTTTTTCCACCGAAGGAGAGGAGGATGTCACTGCGGACAGCCTTTGACTGTCCCCACGCTCAGCAGCTAACAGACAAGTAAAGCTACATCTGAACATTTAAGGAAAGGAAAAACTGCACGCACCCATCTCAGTGCTGGAAGAGGGGCTCCTCTGGAACAGCCCCACCAAATTATGTAAAGAAGCAAATACAAATTCATTGCTCATAAATTATTTTTAGCTTCTTTGAGTGCTGAGAAGAATGACTACCAGTGAGGGCGTAATTCAGATCTCCTTTTTAAATTAAGTAGCTTTAAGGTGTTGGGATAACACAAACGTTACGTTACGGTTTAAAATCCTCTACGTTTCTGCTAGAAGAATCTGAAAGGATGTTAATGAGTTGTTCCCTGGCCGATTCCCAAGCTCTGTCCCTCCACGTGGGAGCCGCAATTGGAGCAGGCCCGCACAGCTCCTCAAAACCGTCCTAGAAAGCGACAGGCTTCAGCAATAACGGGAACCAGCGGCGCGAGGAAAACAAGCCCTGCCTCTATTCGCACCGGTGTTATGAACACAAGATTCAACCTCCTCGGATGTGAGTTAAAATACATCAGAGGTTTTTATTCAATGCTGTGATTCTCCACGTGCTTCGGGCTCCCACTGGCTTCGGGAAAAACGAGAGGGAGCGACACGGGGAAGGCTGGAAGAGGTCTGCATCCCAACAAACTCACTACGGAGCCCGGATGGCCTGACAGGCGCCAGGTGGGCTTCGGTCTGCCCAATTTAAAGCCCAGCAGATGAGGCTGCAGGACAGCCCGCAAGCAGGAGCAGGGCTGGCTTTCCAAGAGCATTTCTGGAAAGCAAAGCAGGCCGGACATGCTGCCGGGGGTGGGGGGTTTCACACCTTCAGGGATGCCCGGCAGCTCGAGGCCTTACCTCTCCTCTCTGCTGCTCCCCCTCCTCGCCCCCTCTCACTCTAAACCTGAGGGAAAAGCAAGAACACGGTACTTCAGCAGGCAGCGAGGAGGCCGAGAGGGTAAAAACGCCCAAGACGGCGGCTTTTTAAGAGGGAAGGCACTTCGCAGAGCGGCGCCGCTGAGGGGAGGCTGGGCCTCAGGGTCTCCCCCGCCATGAGGCGGCCCCCCCCAACCCCCTGGGGCTCACCCCCAGCCCCCTCGCCCCCTCTCGGGCTCAGCCCGGGCCCCCTCGCCCCCCGGGCAGCCCCGCAGAGCCCCCTCCGTGCGGGCGCAGCGCCCGCCGCCATCGCGGGCCCTCGGCGCTCCCCTCATGGCGGCCAGGGGCGCGCGCGACCCCGGCCCGCCGTCACCATGGCAACGCCCCCCTCCTCCTCCTCCTCCTCCCCCCTCCCGCCCGCCACCACCCCGCACGCACCTGGCGCCGCGCGCCCGACCCACGGGAAGGGATTGGCCCGCCCCCCTTCCGCCCCGCCCTCTCATTGGCTCGTAGGGGAAGGGGCGGGACTATCTCGCTTCCGCGCCGAGGGGGCGGGGGAAGGACGCGCGCTTGCGCGAGAGTTCGTCTCTGTTCTCGCGATACTTGCCGGGGCTATAAAAGGCGGTGTGCGCATGCGCCCAGCACTCCGGGCCTGTGCGCGGCGGGGGAGGTTTGCGCGGCGGGCGCCTGTCAGTGGCGGTGTGAGAGGCCGGGGGCCCGCTCTCTTTCTCTTCCAGGGAGCCTGACTGCGCCCTGTGTACCCCTGGGGCCTGCCTTCCTCGAGCGGCCTCTCTGCTTGGGCTTATGCCCCTGCAACGATGTCTCTGGCCCTGTGAGCTAGTAAGAGCAATGCTTGGCCTCGTCGGGCTGTGGTAATTCCATGTGAAGGAGTTTGGGTATATTCAGAGCACTTCAAGAAGAGAAGCTGTTTTCTGGCTTTCAGGGTCGTTGTGCATTCCTTTGTATTGGCGCCATAAATAAACAGTGTTGATGGTGGGTGTAATTAGGGACAGAAGTGGCCTTATTTTCTCACCTGAATGCCTTTCTTGGCGTTCAAGGGGTTGACTTGGACCCTGCCTTATGCTCGCCCTATCCTCACGCTGTTTCCTTGATACTCTCCGCAGGCTTCTCCATGGTGGCTGGCCAGGTGACACCGTAGCCAGGGGATTTCAACGCGGTGCTGCTTCTGGTGGGTCAAGGCGCGTTGTGAATCAAGCTGTGCTTTCTTAATTACTCTGCTGCTTTTAATAATGATTATGTTCTAGCTAAGGCAGGGGTGGAGGTTGATCTGGTGGGGTGTTGCCCCTTGGGGACTTGGGGTGGTGTTTGCGTTCGGGGCACGTCCTTGTGTGGGGAGTTGATTTTTGGGGTGGTGGCAGCAGCAAAGTCATCAGCCCCAGGGTGGGAGAGGGGAAGGGATTAATTAAGGGAGGCAGTTGAGCAAAATGGGTCAAAACGGGACAAGTGGTGCCTGACCCACGGCTGACAGCTGCCTGGGGGTCCCCGGGAGGCTCAGTGCTGTTCGACCTTGGGCTTTTTCCTTTGTGATTTGGCTGCCGAAGGGCCGGCTGGTGGCTCCCGCTTGGTACCTGGGGGAGAGGAATGCAGCCGGGGTGGCAGCAGGGCAGTGGAGGGAGCTTGGTGCTTTTGGGGGGATTCGTTACCTCTCTGTGCGCGGGCTGCCTTCATGCGCCCCATGTTCCTCTCGCTTGCCGCCCTGTGCTCCACGATGGGCCGGGGGTAGTGTGTGCCCACCAGGCAGCCTGCCCGCTCCTGCACGGACCGTGGCGCCTTCCAGGGCTCGTAGATGTACTCAGCGGGGAAATCTTTGAGGATGGGAAGGTATTTTCTACGGCGAGGGGTTACAGCCACCAGGGAGGCCACCCCGTATTTCACAGGGCTTCGGGTTTTGCGCCTACCGAATGTATGCCCCATCCCGATCAGTCTTCTTGCCAAATGCGATGGGTGAGTAGACATGGAAATATCGGTGGAAGAAGGCACTTCCTGACAGCCACAGCCAGTTCCCGGCGTTGAGGGACCAGTCTGCATCTAGCAGGAGCTCCTCAAAGACCTGTGGGACACCACGGCGGCATGGGGACCAGGTCCCTAGGAGCCCGGTGGGTGCCAGTGGGTGTTTGGGGAGGTCTCCTGACCTTCAGCCCCTCTTCCCAGGAGACCCAGAGGTCCCCGCGGGTGAGGAAGCAGGCAACGGCGTGCCGAGCAAGGTGGTGGATCCAGCCCTCGGAACGCAGCTGGGTCATGATGGCATCGATGAAGGGGTAGCCTGTCTGGCCCTGGTGCGGGGCGTTGGGGTTAGACGGGGCAGGGGGATGTTTTTAAGGGGGTCAGAGGATTTGGGGCTTATCCCCAAGGGAAATACCTCCCTCCAGGCGCGGAGATGCTGGGGGTTGTCATCCCAGTCGACCTGCAGGCAGACGGGGTTGCCGACCATCCGGTCAAAATTTGGGATGCTGGCACCGGCGGTGTAGAAAAACTCCCTCCAGAGGAGCTGCCCGTGCAAGGAGACGGGGGGCTGGGAGTGCTTGCGCTGCTGGCAAAGGCAGGATCAGCCCCACTGGCCGGGGCTATCTTCTCCAGCCCCCCACCCCTTCTGCAGGGTCCCTCTGGCTCACCCTCTTCCCTCCCACCCCAAAAATGCCACCTCACCCCTTGGTAGACCTCGTCCAGCCGCCACCAGAAGGTGCGAACCGACAGGCAGCCGAATTTGAGGTAGGGGCTGAGGACGGTGGTGCTGGGGCTCAGCGAGGTGGGCTCCGTCTCGGGCTTCTTGAAGCCACACACCCAGGCCTGGGTTGGGGACACACAGCGGCGTCATGTTTTGGGATGAGGGGGATGCAAAGCAGCCCTGAAATTAGGGTGATGGGCACCGAGCACTGACCGTCCTCTCCATGTGCACATCGAGCCGGGTGAGCGCCGCTGTCTCCCCGCCGGGGTAGAGGTGAGGACCCACCTTGGTGGGGTCCTGGCCCAGCTCCTCCAAGGTGGGGACCCCATAGTCGATGTCATGGCTGACCTGGCACGGGGTGCAGCAGCCTGGGGCACCATGTATGGTGGGGGTGTGACATCATCACTCCGCTCCAGGGTGAACAGTGAGGGAGATGCTGACTCAGCTTTGTGCTCTAACCCCCCGAGCCCACCCTGTGCTCACCTTGGAGATGTTCCTGCATGAGCGCCGGGGCTGGCTTCTCGGGGGGTCCGAGGGACGCCAGGAGGCTCTGCAGGCGCTTGTAGGTCAGGGGAGCTTTGCCATCGTTCAACGCGAGGATTCTGGGGTGGGAGATGGAGGGACATGCTTGATACCGGTGCTTGATCCCCTTGTACCCCGAGGGATGGGGCCAGGCACCCACCTTTCAGTGTCGTAGAGGGTATGGGACACCTCCCGGACCACCTCCACGCCGTGCTGGGCCGCCAGCTTGGCCACAGCGGTGTCGCGCTGGCGGGCGGAGGGTTCGGGGTCCACCTCGAAGGTCAACCGTGTCGTCCCCCAGGCATGGAAGAGATGGGGGAACACCTCCTCCGGGCAGCCCCGCACCACGAACAGCCTGCCAGGGAGCCGGGTGGGCACGAACCCCCTCGAGACCCCACCAAACCCCCTTGAGACCCTGCCGGGACTCACCTGGAGCCCATTTCCCGCAGTCTCCCATCCAAGTCCCGCAGAGCATCGAGGAGGAACCGCCAGGCGTTAGCGCCCACCCGGCTACTGGAGGGGTCGAGGATGAAGAGGGGATGAAGGCGGCAGCAGTCGGTAGCTGCTGCCAGCAGCGCTGGGTTGTCGTGCAGCCGGAGACCTTTCCGAAACCAGTGGATGGAGCTGTGCTGCATGGCCCCAGGCGTCCTGGTGGGATGCGACCTGGGAAAGGAGAGATGGGGGAGGATTTTTCTGAGGAGAAAAGCACCTTGTTTGGTAAATTTAACTCAAAAAATAAGCGGAAGTGGCAGAGATGGACTTGTTGGTGTCTGGTTATAAAACCAGGGAGGGAAATGGGTCCGGGCTTGCTGGTGAGGGCTGGGCATGGTGACGCCTGGCTGGTGGCGGATGTGGGAGGGAGGCCCCAGGGAGGGCTGGCTTCCCGGCCCCGCGGGATCGCGGCTGACTTCCCCTGCCTGCGCTTCCGCACGGCCAGGCGGACCCGGACCTGCCGGCAGTGAGGAGGTCTCGTGGGGGGCGGGGGGCAGGCTGCAGAGGGACGCGGCAGCTCCTCTGCTCTCTCCCTGCGGAAGCTGGTGGGTGTCCCTGTTCTCCCGTCCATCTCAGGGCTGCTCCATCGGGAACCCCTCCCAGATGGTGAGGCTGGATCCAGCCTCTCCATTGGCTGCGGATCCCATTAGGCTCCAGAGTGAACATGCTGCAGCCAAACTCTCCTTTCCCACCCAGGTGATCCCAGAAGATCTTCCCCCTTGCTGAACCCAGGGGCTGATGCATCCCCTTTCCCTGCCCCGGTGCCTGATTCCTGCATCCCAGGTAGGCATCCCCCAGCTTTCCCCCCTGCTGTTCCCCATCCGTGCTTGTCATTCAAGCCACGCTTGAAGTTTTTGCTATTACTAAGCGGTTGCTTGCGTGGGGAGTGTGGTTTCTGCGGGCGTGCTGGGGTCTTCCCAGCATTTGTCATGGTCCTGCGCCGTTTTCAGGGTGGGGGGGAAGATGTCAGCGTGACAGGGGGTGTTTTATTTTGGAAGGGGTGACGCAGCGGAAAACAGCGGCCGCGGTTGCTCCTGGGTACCCGCAGGGAGGGTCTGGGCACCCCAAACCATGCCGGGAGCACAATGCCGAGGCGTGGGCTGGCAAGGGATGCTGGGGATGCACGGATCTGGGAATCACCCAATCCATCTTTAGGTTGCCAGCAGCTGGTCGATCTCCGGTGATCCCCACTTCATCTGCAGGATCCTTTCCGCGCCGCTGGGAATGAGGGGCTCTGCTGCCTGTCGGCTCTCAGCCTCGCTCGCTGCAGGTGCGTGTCTCCGCCGGGGGGGGGATGAGCTGGTGACGGGCGGTAACAGCGCAGGAGACGGGCAGGGGCTGCTTGAGCCGCTGCTCCCAGCCCTGCTTGAGGTCAAAACGCTCCTTCCCGGCAAATTTTGGGGAGGTGGATAAGGAAAATTCTGCTGGGGGTGATTTTTGGGGCTGCAGGCACGCGTGTGTCCCTGGAATAAACCCCACTGAGCTCTCTGGGTTGAGACCCACTGTGGGGCGGTTCCTGCACTCCTAATTTCTTTTTTTATCCCTTTTTTTCTGCTGGCAGGACAGGTTTCATGCCGGCGATCGGCAGCTGAGCAGCACGGTGCCTGCTATGGCCGGTGAGTCTGGGCTCGGTTCATGCCAGGGGTGGGATAAACCCTCTGTCTCTGTCCCCTCCCTGCCGAAACACAGGGGTGCCCATGGATAGCTGAGGTTTTAGGGTCTGGGGTGGTTTTTGGGGGACCAGGGTGAGATCCCACCCGGCTCTTCCCATCTGGAGGTGTCCCACTGAGCCAGCCGTGCCGCACAAGCCCCTTGGGAAGCCCACGGGGCTGCTGAGTCCTGACAAACGTGGTCTTTCCAACTCCGCAGGCTGGTTTAGGCGTCTCCTGCACAAGCCCAAGCCCAGCTCGGTGGAGAGCAGCCTCAACTCTAGCTGCTCTGCTTCATCCTCACCTTCCTCATCCTCTGCGGAGAGCTCCGGCTCCTCTCCCAGCACAAGCCTGGCTGGATCTGTCCGTCCGTCACCCATCTCAGTGTCGGACATCAACGCCTCGGGCAGCGCCCGGTGGACCAAGAGCTACGATGTCTGCATCTGCCACAGCGAGGTGGACCTGGAGCTGGTGGAGGAGCTGGTGTCCTACCTGGAGGGGCAACCCGAAAGCTTCCGTTGCTTCCTCCAGCTGCGGGACGCGACGCCGGGAAGCGCGGTGGTGACAGAGCTATGCGACGCCGTGCAAAACAGCCACTGCTGGGTCATGCTCATCACCCCCAGCTTCCTCCGGGACCCTTGGTGCAAGTACCAGATGCACCAGGCGTTGGCCGAAGCTCCAATGGCCAACGGGCGCACCATCCCGGTGGTGAAGGATGTGGATCGGAAGGATTATCCCAGGGAGCTGCGCAGCCTCTACTACATCTACATGGTGGTGAAGGAGAAGAGCTTCAAGCAGATCAGAGACACTGTTGTGCGCTGTGAGTATGCCGTGGGACAGTGGTGGAATGTCACTCTGGTGGGGTGGAGACCATGGGAAGGGACCAGATTCCGTAAATTTATTTTAGTTGATTATTTTTCTTAGACTAATTGGTTGTTAATGGGGCTCATCTGCTTCCGCAGACCTCCAGGAGCTGTGCCAGAGCTCCACCAGCGGGATGGACTAGTGCCGGGAGCCGACAGAGAAGTCCCCGCGGCGTTTCGGTGCTGCCACGGCTGGATCCGGATGCGTCCACGTCTCGAGGGGACGAAACCGAGCTGCTCGCACCAGCCCTGGTAGCCGAAGACCGGGAGGTCCTTGCACCTGTGGAGCCTGCCATGCCCGCGGGTGATGCCGCCGCCGCCGCCCCGGTGGCCAAAACGCCCGCGGGTGATGCCGCCGCCGCCGCCCCGGTGGCCAAAACGCCCGCGGGTGATGCCGCCGCCGCCGCCCCGGTGGCCAAAACGCCCGCGGGTGATGCCGCCGCCGCCGCCCCGGTGGCCAAAACGCCCGCGGGTGATGCCGCCGCCCCGGTGGCCAAAACGCCCGCGGGTGATGCCGCCGCCGCCGCCCCGGTGGCCAAAACGCCCGCGGGTGATGCCGCCGCCGCCGCCCCGGTGGCCAAAACGCCCGCGGGTGATGCCGCCGCCGCCGCCCCGGTGGCCAAAACGCCCGCGGGTGATGCCGCCGCCCCGGTGGCCAAAACGCCCGCGGGTGATGCCGCCGCCCCGGTGGCCAAAACGCCCGCGGGTGATGCCGCCGCCCCGGTGGCCAAAACGCCCGCGGGTGATGCCGCCGCCGCCGCCCCGGTGGCCAAAACGCCCTCGGTGGGGGACAGAGACATCCTCCAGCAGGTCCCCGCTGCTCATCACGCAAACACTAAGCTCCGCCGTCTTTGCACGGGTTTGTTTGGGACTATGAAAATGCAGAAGTTTAAAATTTTGGGGGTTTGTTTGTTTATTTGTTTGTTTGTTTATTTATTCTTCCCCCAGTCCCTCGGTTTGTGGCTGACTGTGGGGCACCGCCGAGCCGCCGGGGGGCGCTCTCCCCGCGCGGCGCCGCTCCCGCCTTTCTCCTCGTTTGCCGGCGCCGCGCAGGCGCAGTGCGGGGCTGAGGGGGGGGGGCGGGCGCCATGGCGGACGGCCCGCAGCCGAAGAGAAAGCGGGAGGAGGAGGAGGCGGCCGGCACCGAGACCCACGATGGGGCCGCCGCTCCCTTCCCGCTGGCGGGCCTACGCCTGCGGCGTGTGCTGCGGGAGTCGGCGCGGGAGAAGGCCGTGTTCCTGCACGGGGAGGTACCGGGAGGGGCGGCGGGGGAGCGGGGGGGAAGGTCCAGGCCCGAGTCAGGCCCGCCGCCATTTTCCCCGCTGAGGGGGTAGCCCGGGCAGGCCGCGCCCCCGCCGCAAAGGCCACGCCTCCTGCGGTGCCGCACGGTGTAGCCGGAGGACCCACCACCCCCTCCCGGTCTCCCGACCCCAAACCCCTCTTTTATTCCACAAACCGAGCCCCCACGCTCGCTTTTCCAGCCCTTTTCTGCCCGAGCTCGGCCAGGGCGGGGGGGTTGGGGGCGGGCGGGAGGTGGCTGATCTCGGCAGCAGCGCGCTGGAAACCTTATTTCGAGCCTCAGGTTAATTTTTCCTTATTAGTAGAGCTGTTGGTTTTGGACCTGAGAGCGGGTTTGTCGTGTTGGAAACCTTATTTCAAGCCTCTGGTTATCTTTTTTTTTTTTTTCTTATTGGTATAGCTGTTGCTTTTGGCCCAGTGAGCAGGTTTGTCGTGTTTTGTGGGTAAAGTGGCATTGAATTGCAAGGAAGGTGCTGACTCTGGGGCTGTAAATAGGGTAGGCACGTCAATCGGGTGCCGTAAAAGGCGAGATTTGTAATTACTCTTAAGTTCTATGGCTGGGGACCCTGGCTGTGGCATGGGAGCAGTGCAGCTGCCTCGGCTCCTCTCATGTGGAGATGTGCATCTGAGCAGGTGATGAGGACGGGGAAGGTCCGAGCAGCTGCTTCGATCTCAGGGCAATGTTTTGATGGTCCGTGGGTAACTGAAGTGGGCACAGACCTGCCTGCTCTGCCCTATGAGCGTGGGAGCCCCAGGTGAAGCCCTTTGCTGTCCCCAAACGGGGTTCAGGGAGGCCTTGCCTGGGTGCTGTACAAATGGGAGCGATGCCGGGGGTGTGTTCTGCACCCTGCACCTCCTGCACATGGCTCAGGTCACATCCGGATCTGGGTTGTGGTGCCTTGGAGCAAGGTAGCAGCGTTCCCTGCCCTGGAACAGCCTAGGTTTGCTCCCTGACCATGATGTGAACCCTTATGCCTGTCTCTGCCCTCTTCCTGACCTGGGCAGCATCCCTGTGTCGACTTGTGAGTATCTGAGATTAAATCAGTGATGTGGGTCAGCGGGAATGCAGCGGCGGCGCTGGGAGCATCCGGGGAGGTGCAGATGGGCTTGAGGCATTGTCCACATCCCATTTTTCCGCCAAAAAATGTCTGTGTTCCCTGATGGGGAGCAGATGCCTGCCATGCGTCAGGGCAAATGTGCCATTATTTTTGGCTGGGGGCTGGACTAGGAGAGGGTTTGCGCATGAGAATTGAAGGGCTGCAAGGTGTCTGCCGTGGTCCCTTGGTGGAAGTATTTAGGTCGTGGCCTCAAAGTCTCCATCCTGTGCTGGGTCTGTGTTTGCTGACAGCTTTACCCATTCTTATTCTAGGTGACGGGCCCCTCTGGAGAGGGGACAGATGCTGTAGTCATCCTGGAAAAGACTCCTTTTCAGGAGGAGAAGGTATCGGACCTGCTGAAGAAGCACATGAAGCTGGAGCTGCGGATGCGCAATGACATTTACAGCACGTACCACCTCTATCCTCCCCCGGAGCTGAGCGGTGAGGACTCTCGACCTCGTGGCGGGGGGGGGGGCAGTCCCAGGAGGGTGGCTCCGCTCTGTGGCTTGCCTGCGGACTGGTGCTTGTGGCTGGGCTGCTGGTCGGCGTGCTCCTGCCGGCTCCAGAGGGGAGGATGCAGTGAGACAGGCAAGTGCTGCTGGACCCCATCGCGCCACCCCAGTTGTGGTTTGGGTGACAGCAGCAGACCTGGCTGAGATGGGGAGATCGGTGGATCGTTGCCACTCTGAAAGCAACATCCTACTCCAGAGGCTTTGAACGTTGCCTCGTTTCTCCCCCTCTTCCCTGCACTGTTGGACACCTAGCTCAGCTGATGAGTAGCTGCCCATTAAATGGCCATGGCTTGATTACTTGCAATTGTCTGCCTGTGCCTTGATTTAAAGGTGAAGAAGGGCTTGGCCATTTAAAAGCTTTCCTTGTGTGTTTTTTCAGTGGTGTCAGTTAATCTGGTAAGACATTGTCTCTCACCATAATGTTTATCTTGAAAACCTTTGTCTTTAAAATCTCTACAGAGCATGTGTCAGCTTCTTGTTCCGGGGCATCATCTCATGTGCTTTATTTTTGTTACTTGTTGTTGCGTGGTAAGGACAGACAGCTAGGATGTTTGCAGGGGAGACTGAAATCCTGGTAACCTTGGGTGCCTTGTGCAGAGAAGCACCTGGCCTTTCAGGCCTCTCCCTGCTGATTTCATGCACCTGTGTGTTACGAAACGCAATTAATCACAGAGTATGATGAGGTGAGATGAGCAGGTTGGAGAGCTTCAGTAGAAGGCTGTCATCCTGTGAGACGGATTCTTGTCACGGCAGAAGGGCATCCTGTGACTGCGGTGCTGCTCTTTCGGCAGCTGAATTTAATGCTTGTGGGTGTTTAAATTCTGGAAGTACAGTGGTTAATTATGTGTTGACGCTTCCATAAACACAATGATTGCCAAACAGGTTTAATGGAGTCAAAATTAATCGGAGTGATAGCCTTAAGTAAGAAGTTGTTGAGGTCCCGAATTAAATTTTTGGAGTCTTTGATGTTCCTTCCCGAAAATGCTCCTATTTTAACGCCATTTCCATGGTGTAGGAGGAAGCACTGTCTGGCTTTGGGAGCTTGAGTTATGCAAAACTCCTACTGAGGACTTGAAATCAGAGGTTTCAGCATTACAAAGCCATGTTCCAACAGCAGGAAAACACTGCAACACCATGGTTTCGGTGGTTGCCCTGGGTGGGAAGATGTCAGAGCTACGCTTCCTTGGCTGGACGGACTCCTGCTCGGACGCCTGCTGCGTTCCAGGCCGGCAGCGACTTGCAGGGATTCCCACGAGGTGGCATTGCAAGACTAAAATCCCCTGGGCCTCCCTCTAGCTGCAGCCCTGCCAGCCGTGCTGCCGTTTGACTTCTTTGCAGCACCTAGCTGTGCTGTATAACTCCAGTGTCACTCTAATAACAAAATTTTTTTATTTAATTTAAGATTTATGCCAGGTGCAAAATCCCTCGCTGGGCTGAAAAGGCTGTTAAGGGTCACCCGTCTCCATCAGTCCTGCTTTTTTGGAGAAATTGGAGCAAAACCAGCTGAATCTGGATCTTCTCGCGTCCCGTTTCTGTGCCTCTGTTAAACTAAACCCTTGCCTGGGTTTTTTCTATTCAATGTGTCCTCTGTGCCATGACTCTGGCGCACCGTGCCACCCTGTTTGTTTCATGTATGGCTGGACCAAACCTACCCCACATTTGTATGAGTGTTTGTGCTGTTCCTCATGTAGGTCTGAATGGGGAAAAAGCCTCTGGCTTCCTTCTGAAGTTTATCTTTTTAATTACTTTAAAAATCGCTTTGAAAAGGCGAGTTTTGCAGAAATGTTATGCATCTTTCCTTCCCAGCCCTCTCCTTGGCATCGCTGTGCCTGCTTTGGGTGTTGGGCAAGGAGAACTGGAGGGGAAAGTGCACCCTGATGCTGCCCTTCAGGCTCTCTGGCTCGGAGCGGTGGGTGAGGTGGCTTCATCCTTCCAAGCAATTCAGAGCCAAATAGCTGTTTTTTACGGGCATATTGTGTGAGCTGCTGGCGGGCAGCTGGGCTGGCACCAGAGGAAGCAGTTGTACACATCAGGAGGGGAAGGATGTGGCCCTTTTGATCTGAGTCACGGAGGGAGTCGACGTGAGGAATGCAGCTCATAAACCTAAAATGAAGGAGGAGGAATTTCCTATAAGGCTGTGGGCAATGTCAGGGCTTGTGAGAAATCCCTGGACATCGAGTGATCGTGTGGAGACCCAGCGAGCCCTCGCACTGGGGGTGTCTCAGCCTCTTGGTTGCAGGGTTAGAGATATGCAGGGGTTTATCTCCTGGTTACCATGATGCAGTAGAAGTATTTTGCAGAGGTCAGACTTTAGCATTAAGCAGGTCCTTTGAAAAATCCTGGGTCGCGGTGTCACGCAGGAAATTAATTCTCCCCAGCGTTTTCACAGCATCCCGGCTGGCCAAGCCCCCCACGCTCAGCTCCTCACTTTCTAATGGTAAAGTACTCCTCCAGACTGAGGAATTCATGACCACAGGTGACTGTGACACTGGGGACATTGAAGGCATGAGGAGCTGCCTCTGGGTTCCTCTGCTGTTTTGAATTGCACTTCTCAATGCCACCTTTGTGGTCTGAAGTCCCCGGGGCGGCTCTTCCTCCAACTGGAGGTTTTTTTGATAGCTGAAAGTGGATATTTTCTTCAGCCTTTCCCCGCCTCCTCGTTTAAGTGAGTCGGATGCTGTCTCCTCCATGGAGTCAAGCTAATGCAGGCCCTGTGTGATGAAAGCTTGTTTTGTCTTGGCAGTAAAAGAGCCTGTGAGGCTGGGCCAGTCGCTTTGTTGTGTGGTGAAGACAGAGAAAGGGAGGCTAGAAGAAGTACGTTACCTGAGCCAATGATTCCCTTCTGCCCTGGGAAGAGGAATTTCACTCTGCAGCTTAAAGATGAGATTTTTTTAGGGTTGGAAGCACAGCAGTGAGGGGGCGCGTGAAGACAGTGCTGATCAGAAAGAGGACCTCATCCGTGTCTTGCTTGGCTCTGGTTTTACTGGCCGCTAGGAGAGACGTGTCAAGGCTGAAATGGGAAATAACACTTGCAAACCAGCTTAATAATGGTCGGAGTTTGTCTGAAGGGCAAAAGGAGGGGGAAATTTGTGAGTGAGTTTGCGAGGAGGAGCGGTGTCAGAGAGCATGCCATCTGATTGTAACTGCCCTGCTAACAGCAAAGGCAGGCGTGCGTAACGCATTTTAAGGCCAGTTGCTGGATATTACCTAAATTTAAGAGGCAGCTTATGCCAGGAGGTGCGAGACGCTGATGGAGGAAACCCCAGCTCTGGGACTCTCCTTTGCAGGGAGAGCAAGGTCCCCTTTCATAGCAGGGGAAAGATTTTCCTGCTGCCAAAGGCTTGATTGCAGAAGCCAGATGGTTCAAGCAACATGTTCCCCAATAATATTCAGCTCCTGGTGGTGCTCACACCTGCTTGGCAAGGAGACCTTGCTGTTTCCAGCAAAAAGCAGCCACCTCTTTTCTGGCTGCTGAGGGATGTTGTGTTTCACAGCACCAAAGCCGCGCTGGTGTAATTTAAGGACTCCTATCGTTCCTTTAAGGAGCCTGTACTCACTGGGCACAGCTCATCCCTGTGCTGTAGGCGGAAGGTTATTAAAAATGTCTAAAAAACAAGCACATCGGGAGACCCTCCGGCTCCATCTCTCCAACGTAGGGTGGAGAAATTGTGAGAGAAATGGGAGAGCATGGAAGGAAAGTATTCAGTCATGCAGGAAGTGGTATATATCCCTGCCTTCCTGAGCCCAAAAAGTCTCTGGTTTCAGGCAGTGAGGAGCTGGAGAAACTTGCACGAGCTGCATGGGGAAGGTTGGTTCATCTCCAGGCGTTTCCACGCTCCGCCTGCCTGGGGGGGCGCTTGCCCAGCGGAGAAAACTCTTTGCATTTACACATAAATAAAAAGCTGGAGCCTGAAGCAGTGGGAGCGCGTGGAGTTGTTTGGGGGACGGTGGGAGGTGTCACCCTGCTTTGCTCTGGGGTTTTTTTTGGGTTGGTAACCTGCAGCTTTCCTCTTAGCCGCGGCTGTTATAGCTAGAGCCCACCGAATCCTTGGTCCATGGATGAGAACCAGGGGCCAGACAGCCTTGGCAGGAGTCCCCAGCAGCATGTTTGGCTTGCCTTGACACGTACTGGCCTCGGAGACTACGAGCTCTTGCAAGTTTTATCCTTTTCTTTTTGTGCTTTTATTTCATTCAATAACGCACGTCCCAGATGTCCGAGGCAAAGCTGCGGTCGTACCTGGTTGGGCGTGGGTTAAAATTAGGTGTTTCCTGGTGACTACTGCTGCGCAGTTGTGATCATACAACTAAATAAACTACGTTAATACAGCAGGGAAAGGGGGAGGTTGTGCATCATGTTTAGTTAGAGCTGCATCAAAGGAGATAAAGCTCTGCTCTGTCTTCCCGTTGTCAGGTATGCATCAGGAAAGAATCTCGCAGAGGAAAAAAAACTTGCAAGAGTACAAACAGGACTTTCTCTGCTGCTTCCTGGGCTTGGCACCTTCCCGTACCTGACGGTTGAGTTGATTAGGCGGATTATAAGCCCAAAGCTCAGCTTCCTACTAGCAAAGGGAGGAAAAGGCACCCCTTCCCAAAAGTAGAAACAGGCTGTTCCTGCCCTGCGTGCTTCTCTTGGCTCCCCGGCATGTTTAAATCTATTTAAAACAAAACTACAGTGGTCTGTTTTAATATTGCTGAGTGGGATGGGAGAAGGGAGCACAAGGCGGCTCAGTGGGTCACCCTGGGCTCTCGTTGCCATCTGCATTGTTTTGAAATTTCAGGTGCTGAGCTGGAGAGGGATTTTGGCAGAGCCTGGGGACAGCGCGGTGTGAAAGGGGACAAGGCATCGCTACTGAGCCTGGTGTGCGCGAGCTCTCTCTGCCTCCTTCCGTCTGCGAAGTGTGGCTGTCCTGTGCCGTGAGCATGGAGTAACGTGTTCCGTCCTCCCCTCTTGGCAGCAGCTGCTTTCAGCCCCTTTTCCCACAAGTTCCCCAAATTGAGCTGGAGTTTTGGTTTTGTTTCTTGTGTCTTGGGTTGGTTTTTTTGCTCTCGTTTTTAGCAGGAGAGGAGAGCAATCGTTTTGTTTCTGGTCAATCCAACCTTCCTTTTCTCCTGGGCAGGGAAGCAATGGTGCGGTGTATCCCCTCAGGCACCCTTCGTAGGGTGAACTTGGCCAATCAGTTGTTCTCTACCATCGCAGTACCTCTGCCTCCTGCTCATCCGGGTTCCTTCAATTAAACCTCTGTTTTTATAACCTCCAGTTAATTGACGGTCAGTCCTGACTTCCAGAGTAAACCACAGCGTTTCGTGGCATCCCTGGGCTGGCATTCAGGAACACGCCGGCTGATGTGACTCAGACGTAAGCAGAGACGATCCCTGACCCTTCAGCAAGCTTAAAAACCCACATTATGTTTCCAGCGGTTCTTTACCCCCATTTCCAGGCCAGGGTAGGTTTCGGCTGCCCCACGGCGTACGTGATGCTTTAATGCACGTGGAGCCTGCCAGGAGCAGGGCGGCTTTTAAAATGGAGCATGAATGCGGCTGGGCGCCAGCAATGGAAAGATTTTGTGGCGAGCCTGGTCTCGCCGTGGATGTTTCCTGCGGCTGAGCCCAGCCTGAGCTGGGACTTTGCATCCTGTGCACGGGCTCTTAAAGATAGTCGGGCTGCGAGCGTTTATCAAGCAGCTTCTCTGGCCATAGTGATTTATGCTAATTAGCCTTGGTGGGGTGTTTCAGGGTTGATGAGACCTCTAGAAGGGAAATAATCATTAGCGAACCACAGCCTCTTCCCCTCCCACCCCCCCTCCTTCCAGACATCTGCTGCTCAACCACAGCTGCACATTAAGGATTTCTCTGATCTCGTACTAAGCTTTAAAGTATCCTAAGTGGCTCTCCCCACTGTGAGCTGCCACCCCCCCCCCCCCAAAATGGGGAGGTGCTGGGGGAGCTGTGAAGTGTCCTCTGAACGCCCCTCCCAGACTGCACATGAGAGCAGTTACCACCACCACCAGCAAGGAGGGTTTTCTGCTGTAGTCCCTGCTCTCGTTTTGGGGTATCAAATTAAATTGTGGAAGTTTCAGCCCGAGGCTGAGCGTGGTATTTTCTTATCTTTTGCCTTTTTGTTTTCTCCCCAATGCTTTGCTGGTCTTTTTAAGCGAGGAGCAGAGGAGCCACAGCCTTGCCTTTTTTTTTTTTTTTATTGTTCTTTGCTATTACATCATCCCACTAGAAGTGCTAATCGAGTCCTGGAAAACAACCTTGTTTGAACATGCGTATGGTGGGAATCAGACCAGACTGCCCTTGTGGTTTGCATTTTCATATTTCATGTTACCAGCATTTTCCTGTGGATTTCATTAAGCTGGGTTTGGCGTGAAATGAAAAGGCAGAGTCTCCCAGCTTGCAGCGCTGTCCTCGGGGAAAAAAAACAGAAAGCAGAAAACTAAAAGAAAAAAAAAAACAAAACCAAACCGCCCTAAATCCTGGCTTTAGGAACAGATAGATATTTATATTCGTTGTCTGGCTAGCATATATACCACGTATAAAGTGTGAAGCACAACTCTGTGGTACCCTGGTGAGTGTGCAGCCCATGGTTTTCATGACCGCGGCACAAGCTGCGGTGTTTAAGTGCCCCGGATAACTTGCTTTGGTCCCATCTCCTCAGGGTTTGTCCAGGCTCCTGGCGTTGTTTTTTCTCTCTCCTTCCTGCATTAAGTTTCATAGCAGCTCTCGTTAGCTGGGAAGGTGGAGTGGCCTTGGAGTTGTGGTAGACTCTGTATCGCACATCTAATCTTGGCCAAAGAGGGATATTTTCCAAGTGTTTTAGCGCTGTGGGTGAGGTTTACTGCTGCCAAGGTCAAAGTGCCCAGGGTGACGAGGTGCGCGGTTGCATCCTGTTCAATGCCGCAGAAATTATGCAGCAAAGTTTTAATCGCCAGGTAAACAAAAATTGTTTTCCTTTTGCTAAATGTTCTTTTTGTTGGCTGGTGCAGAGAAATCACCCAGCCCTCTTCCCTCGGCTTGTCCCGTGCCATGTTAACCCATCAGCCTGCGTCGTTTGCCCCCGATCTGTCCCTGTGCCCTTGACCTCTCTGCCTCCTTGTGCTCGAGGCCGAGCATCCTGATGGCCGAGAGCTCTGGGAGGGAGCTGCTCCTAGAGCTCGCAGCTCACGTGAGGTCTGGTTTTGCGGCTGGAGAAAGTTGCTGGGTGCTCGCTCGGTAACATCCCGGGAGCTTTGGATTCAAGTATGAGGAAGATGCGTCTGTGCCCCCGGGGTCGTGTTTCTTGTCCTGGTTGTTGACTGCACGTAAGCTCTTCCCTGGGAGCCCCAGCTCTGCCCTGATGTTGCTGATATGCCTGAAAGAGCAAGTGTGGGGAAAAAAACCTTTCAGACAGCAAACTCCTCCACCTGAACTGGAAAGACAGGCTGTGTTGTCGGCTTATCCTTCCTCGAGAAAAGCGTTTGTTTGCTTTCCATGTCCGTTCTCCCCCACGCTGCTGTTTTAGTGGTGTCTTTTAAAAAGTGTTAGTGTGGCATCTATTGGAAGGGAAAACAGATTTATCGGGGACTGAAGGAAGCAATGTGGGTTTTGTCTGTGATGGTAACTCAGTGAACATATTTATTTCTAGAGATAAAAACCACGGTGGTGTACCCTGCTACGGAGAAACACCTTCAGAAGTACCTCCGCCAAGAAGTGCACCTCATCCGTGAAACCTGGGAGGATTACAAGAACATAACGCTGCCCTTCATCCAGTCCCAGAGCTTCAGCATCCAGGTATGGGTTACCACTGCTTCCCCCCTGCAGAGATGGAGGTCTTTGGTCTCCTCCTTCGACATGCTGGGCTGTCAAATGTCTCCTCTGAAGCCCAGCTTAGAGGCAGAAGAGTGGAGCATGCTCTGCCCCTGTCTCCTTGTTGGTTGCTCCATCGGTGTGTTGCCAGCTCCGTGGTGCCGCAGCCTGCTCCTCAAGCACAACCGGCTGCAGAATATTTCTGCCGCTCCTGAGTTGTGATGCTGCCTGAATGCATCCCCTCATCCATCGCGCTTTCTTGAGGCTGTGTGACCTTTGGGGTAAGCTCAGCGATGCTAAACAGGCCTCTCTTTCCCCTAAACTCCCACAGTGTCCCCATCCTTCTGTCCTCTGCGTCATTCTTCTGCATTTTTGCAGAAAAACATTTGCCTTGGAGATGTACCCAAAGTTGCCTTTCCCAAGGTTTCTGGAGACCTTCTGTGCTGGGGCGTTCTTCCTCCTTTCCAAGGGTGGCTCCCTGGGCGTTGGTGGAGTTTGCTGGGCTTTTTAGGAGTCTCTTGGGTGTTGTGGAAATGGGAAGGCACGGATTACTCTTGGATTTCTGCATCACAACTTGCTCCTCGGGTTTGCCTACAGCTCCTCTGCCATTCTGCCCTTTGGTCCATGTGGCAAACACATACTTCTAGTGTCCTTCTTGCCTCAGGCAGCGGCAATGGACTTTTTTCCTGGTTTACATCCTAGTTTTCCTGGTTTACATCCAGAGGAAGGCAAGTCTGTAGGGAGCAATTCCTGCCAGCGTGTGCAGAAGGGGACATAAACCAAATCCTGGGTCTGCTTGAGGCTATCCATGAAAAATGAACCCCCAAAACCAACCAACCGCAGGCCTGGGGTATCCCCCACACCTCTTTCCTGCTGCCTTAAACAGCAGCAGGACGGTTAACAGGGTTCACTGTTCCAGTGTCTGTTTTCTAATCGCTTGCAGATGAACCTGAATCCCGCTTTCTGTGTCTCGTACCAGAAGGCACCTTGTGAGCTGCGGTGTGCGCTCAATTACTCCTCGCCTGCCTGCTTTTCTCTGCTCCATCATTTGGCTTTCTCGCAGGCAGCCAGGCTGCAACACCAGTAACATACAGGTGGCATTTATTAGCTGGAGAAAGACAAGAGCGTGTTTCCACCAGACAGCAACCTGCACGAATGCTTTCTCTGTGCTTTTGCTTTATGGCTGTTGAAGTTTCCCGGTGTAGCGGCTGCCTTCGGAAGTTGCTTGAGCTCTCTCACTAAATGCTTGTGAGCTGATTTTTGTCCGTGGAAACATATTTCCACTGACCATCGGGAGCTTCTGATGAGAAATCATGGTCAGCACAGTCAGTCCTTGACCTCTGTGAGTTGATAATGTCATTTCGTGTCTTTAACTGGTTTTAACGAGCGGAAAGGGAAATGTGAAGGGTAACAGAAATATCGGGGGACTACAGAGGCAGCTCTGTTTTTCTGCTGGAGGATGCAAGGCGTGGATGCTTTCAGTATAATAGTTTGATTGTGGTGCCAGTCTCTGGACGTGTGTTCTCCTTGCTGGGCTTGTGCTGGAAACAGCAAGAGCAGTCAGCTGATGACCTGCCCGTCACATGAGGCAGCGCTGGGTTTAAAATTCAGCTCATCCGATCGGTGAAGTTATTTAGGGCACTGATAGCTTGGCACTAGTGAAAAGAGCAGTCATAAAAAAAAAACAAACCAAACCCAACAACAAAAAAAACCCAATCAAAAACAAAACCAAAGGGCAAACTTTCATTTCCTGCTGAGCTTCCTGCCCTGCTTTTCTTCTGGGGTCACAGAGCACAGCGATCTTGTACCTTGCTTTCCAAAATCGCTTTGAGAATCTAATCTTCTCTAAGACATAGTTGCTAGGAAGGAAAGATGAGAAATTTAAGCAAAAAAAAAAAAAACAAAAACCAAAAACCAAAACAGATCAAGGGAGGAGAGGTTGGTTTCTCCCTAAGGATATATTCAGGTCAGTTCACAATGATCGTAAGTTTTGACTGGATTAATTAAACTCTTGACAGAGTTCCCCAAGAGGGCTGTCTTTTTATCTTGAGCGTTTGATGTGCACAGCATCCACTGACCGAGCTCGCTCGGTGTGTCTGCGAGACTGACTGCCCACCTGGGGCAACCAAAATGTTTCATACCTAAACTTGATGGGGGGAAAAAAAAAATCATGTTTCAGAATGGTTGTTTCAGCTTTCAAGCCCTAACAATTTTCTGCTGCCTTATTTTCTAGGGATGTGGCTGGGAACTCCCTTGGCAGTCCAATACTTAAGTTAGACCTAAGCTAGAGCATAAAGCGCATTTTGGAGGTGTAAAGAGGGATGCTCGAGCTCAGGTCGGGAGCCAGGAAAAGCAAAGATGCTTTCCACTGGTCTTACTCTGTCATTTATCCCTGATCTCTTTCATTTTGTAGCCAAAACTCATCTCTGGGTGGTGCTTTGCTTTGAAGGAGGCGCGCGGGGGGATAACCAGAGCAGGGGACTACGGGCAGTCTGGAGGCTGAGGCTTTAAGTATAGAGGAAGAAGAGCGGCGAGCTGTTTTCTAAGAAGCCAGGAAACCAAGAGACACAGAAAACACATTGCCCAAGAAAACACCAGGCCTTTCGTATTCGCCTGGCGAGCGCTGGCTGCCGGCAGCCGGAGCCGCATCCAACCTCAAGCTTGCAAACAATCTGCTTTTTCCTTTCTGAAGGGGAAGGAAATCAGCTGAATTCCCTTTTCGGACCTTGTAAAGGTTTTAGCGCAGCCTGGGAGCTAAAAAGGTGCAAGCGGCCCTGCCGGTGCTGCGAGAGGCATCTACTGAGCCCCACAAGAGCTGGCTTCCGCCGCTGCCTGCGTGGCCGGGCTCTGGTGTGCTCCGAGTTGCTTGTGTTGGTGGCTGATCCATCTGAACGCCGGTACCTCTCCGTTGCCAGCCAGTGGGAGCACGGAGGAGAGGGATGCTGCTGCCCCTCGGGGTATTTAGCGCTTTGCAGCAGCTCCACCTCCATGTAATTCGTAAAGCAGCCAGGTCTGGTTTATCGCTAGACTCCATCGAGGAGAATGATCCCCAAATCCTCTTAGGGGCAAACGCAACGATTTCTACGCTGGGCTAAACCGTCTCTGTTCAACACCTCATCTCCAGCTGCGGCCAGTTCTTAAAGCTTGAGAGGAAAACAAAAATCCCTGAATAATTTAGCTAGCCGGCGGTGCAGCGCCACGCAGCAGGGTCGGGAGTGTACCTTTTCACTGAAGCGATTCTACTAGCCTGGAGTTCGTTGTTGGAATGTTTTATGGATAATTAACTACAAACGTTATCAACCATGAGACGATTTGGCCATCTTAAAATGAAGTCATCGGGGGTTTTTTTGTTTTATATCCTACTTGCAGCGAATACGCACTAAGCCATGAGCTCCAGCTAACTGTGCCTGAGGTGGTGAGGTTTTTTTTCTCTGCTGGCTTATAAATTGCGTGTTTCTCTTTCAGTGGGTGTACAATATCCTGGAGAAGAAAGCTGAGGCTGATCGAATCATCCATGAAAACCCGGATCCTTCCGATGGATTTGTTCTAGTTCCAGATCTTAAGTGGAATCAAAGCCAGGTTTGTTTGCTCCTCTTATCTTTGGAGGGATGCTGCTTGTCTGAAGGTGATCCAGAGGAAATGTCCACTTTTGCGCTACTAATAGCGCACTAATGACAGTTTTAGGAGGGGAACGGGTCCTTCCTGTTCACACTGTCATTAAGTGATGATATTGCCAGGGCCTTTTATCGCGTGCTAATTACGGTCACAGCAAAAGAGAGGCTGTTCTCACTGCTGCTGGGTGATTTATTTATTAGCTTCGCTTTCTCTTTCCTGTATTAGCCCAAATGTTGTCGTGCTGTGTTTGAACCTAAATCCAGCTGCGTATTTGTTCCTGATGAACTAGTTTGGTGTTTTGTTTTATGTTTTGGTTTTTTGGTTGTTTTTTTTTTTTTTGCAAGCCTCAACTTTTAAGCGCAAACCAGGCAGATGTGTTGTCCTTCAGTTGCTGCAATTAACTCTCCTCCACACAATATTAAACAGATGGTCGTTAGCTTATGAGCGGCTGCTTAACCCCTCGTGGGAGTGGCCACGCAGAGGTTTTTAAATCCAGGCTATAACGCAGAGGTTTTTAAGCCCAGGCTGTAATCCTCAGCTGAGTGGCTCGTTATTTCCTTTGGGCTCTGACTCCTTTCTGTGCTGTACTTTTGGAGATGTGCCTGGGGTGGTGAAACTCCGCATGTGCACCCGTCGAAGTTGATGGAGTCAAAAAAAAAAAAAGTCCCCTTTGTGTTTCTGATCCTCAAAATGCTTCTGCAGGCGTCAGGGTGGGAAAGTTACTGTATGATTAAAACTTCGAAATAGGAACTAAAAACTAAAAGGGAACACAAGCCTGCTCGTGGGCAACACAATTCTGCGTTTGCTGAGTCGCCCGAGGGAATGACCAGAGGAGGACAGGTGAGTAGGTCACTGCAGGGTAGTCTCTGGTCACTGTGAATTCCTTGCGCGTCAGCTACTCCAAAAATCCCTTGTCAAGCTGTGATGGGGTAACCAAGCTCGAATTTCCGCTTCTTCACCGGGAGGCATGACCCTCTTCCTGAAGAGACTTTGCGAAGCAGGTGTTACACAGCAAGCCTGCAGTCGTGCTTACGCCACCGCGCCTTGTTCCGTGCCCTTTACTTTTTAGGATCCCTAAATATTGCCGCCCTAAAAGTGCAGCACGTCGCCCCTTTCCGTGCTTCAAGCAAAGCCTTGGTGTAAATCCTCACTTGCTGCAACCAAGCTGTGTAACTTGTGTCAGGATTGGAGGCGGATGGGCTGAAGATTGTGCTTTAACTTCCTCTGGAGACCTGTTTATCCACATCTTGTAGCTAGCCCAGTCAGGGAGCGCTTAAACGGCAGGATTTGTCTTTAGGGCAGGTTTCCCCGTGCTGCTGTTGCCTCTTGGTATGCTGAACAGGATCTTCTTGATATCTTCCCGACGACGGCTGGGCTGCTGTCTACAAGGAGAGCGCCGTCACCCCTGGGGCTATCCGGGACCTTCGCCTTGCCTCTCTCTTTCCCAGGCAGGCGAGCCAGCGTCCCAGCGAGGGCTGTCGACTTCTGCCTTTCAGCCAAGGAATTTCTCCTTGGCTGTGCCGTGATGCTGATCCCGGCAGCCCCGCGGCTGCCCGCGAGCACCGGTTCCTTCTGCTGCATCCCACCAAACAGGCAAGGCTACTAAATTAAGTTGGGGAAGCACAAGACGGAGCTCCCAGCAGGACTCTCCGAGCCTCTACGTAGACGCCCCTTCAACAGCGTTGCCTTGCGCTAGCTTAGCGCCTTCCCTGCGGAATGCTGCGAATTCACCCGTGATTATTTCGGGCTGATGGATGGGAGGAAGATTTCTCGTTTGCATCGTGAAGTCTGCGTGCTCGCTGCCCGCCTCGACCTTCTGGGCTCTGCGTCAGCTCCTGCTGCCCGACCTTGATAGTGGTTTGAGTTGGTTTCTTGGTGGTGTTTGATTTTGGTTTTGGGTTTTGTTTTTTTTTTTTAATTTTTGTTTGGTGTGGATTTTTTTTTTTTCCCCCCACTTCTGAGTTGGTTTCAAACCCACAGGAGCCCTGAGGCGTTGCCTGAAACGATGCCCGGCATGACATCATTCAAGGCCTTTTTAGCAACAGGCTTATTTGTTTCAAACAGCAACATGCAGATGTTGTTCTCAGGAGAAAAGATGTTTGCGTTTCCTCCCGCCAGCCAGCCCTGATCCAAAGAGGACAAGCCGATACGCCGTCTTTTTTCCAGAGCTGCACACAGGCTGCTTTGGGAATCGAACCGAACCGTGAGCGTCGCTGCGCTGGCTGGCTGCAAATAGCAGCTTCGTGTTTCGAGAGCCCCGAGAAAGGGTCCTGAGAGCATCTTTTTGGCACAAGCGCCTGTTTCCGTGTAGCCAGATGGGCTCCTCGCAGCCCTGAAAAGATCTGCTGCGTCTCAAATATCTAAACCCTTTGCTTTGCGGTGTTTATATTAGAAAGCCACTAACTGAGCTGAAGGAGATGGGGATTTTTATTTATTTTATTTTTTTTTTCCAAAGTGTAATGATCCACAACCCTACGTCTTGTTAAAGATTGAATTTCGTAAGTGCTTCGGGAGGTGCCAGAGGTTGGCCTAGAGCTGCCGAACAGCCGTATTTTACTGCACTGGGGTTGTCCGGTGACCGATTAGATCTTGAAAAATAGTTATTTATAGAACTGGTGCGACTGGAAAGTGGCTGGCTGTTTGCACAGTGGAAATGTAGGAAGCTTTTCACTCGGAAAAATCTACAGTCGCGGTTTTGGCCACTGCGATTCACTGTAAGTCTTCGTGCGAGCGTGGAGATGAACCGTTTGCTTGCTCTGCAGAAAAGGCCGTGCTCGGCGTGGCGTCTGCGCACAGACCCCGCTGCCTCCTGGCCGTGGGCCTCAGTTTCCCCCACCTGTAAGAAGATATTTGTGATCCTGCTCTTTATTGCTTGGGGTCCTCTTCTGCTAAGTCTTGGAAAAACCCCAGTTTGTCCAGAAACGATGCTTTGAGGTGCAGTGGGTTTGTGGGTGAGCGCGTCTCGTAGTGGGAGGTTTATACTGGATTCAGCCCAGTTTGGGTGAGGGTTAAACAGGACGGCAGGTAGCCCCATACGACACGGCCTGGAAAGCTGTGGTTGGTGCGTCAGGTCCAAAGTGCTCGTGCCTCTGCTCTTTCTGTGGTCACCTTTGTCACTGTCCTCCATCTCTCTGCAGCTGGATGACCTTTACCTGATAGCCCTCGTTCACCGCCGAGAGGTCAAGTCGCTTCGGGACCTCACCGCCGAGCACCTCCCGCTGCTGAGGAACGTCTTGCAAGAAGGCAAGGTAAGCGCGAGGCTGGTGCGACGCTGCCGTCCTGGCCAGGGAGAGCAGGGCCTGCCTGCCACAAGGTCGCTGCCTGCATTCTCCGGCAGCTGCCAACCGACCCACACACGGCAGTAACCCAGAGGTGCCAATCCGGTCACGGACCGGCGCTGTGCTGCCCGCTCTCGCATCTCCGCCTTCAGACCCCGGTCCCTGTTGCTCCATCAGCACCTTCCCCTGGGATATCAAAAGGCCGTGCTACACTCGAGGCATTTCAGGGCTGCTCGATATTTCTCCGTTAGCCGTGAGCTGCGGGAGTCGAGCCCTGTCCTCCCCGTATCGATAACTTCCTTCCCAACCCCTTGACTGTTCTCGCCGGCCGACCATTTTTTTTTTTTCCAGCCCCGTGACGGGGTGTGCTGGGGAGATGGATGCGTGATAGCTTCTCTTTCCATCACCGTGTTAGAAATTTGGAAAGTAATTGCACTGGGGAAAGTGGAGATTAATTAAGAGATTAGTCGGGGGATTGCAGCGTGCCGAGCAGTGAACCAAGCCAGCGTGCTGGAGTTCGCCATTGCCGTTTATAGCTTTAATTACACTGCCTGGTAACAGGATCCCCGTAACTTGCCGAGCGAGCCGAAGCGATAAGGGTGGAAGGGAAAACAATACGAGCGGAAAGCACGTCCCGTCACGGAGGGAGAAAAATGGAGCAGCTGGAGGCATCGCTCCATCCCTGCGGAGGCTGAAGCAGAGGACGGGGAAGAGCTCTGGCCTTCCCAGCTTCCCCCGCCCCTTGCTGTGAGGATGGAGGAAGCAGAAGTCACTTCTGCCTTTCTCTCCACCTTCCGTGCCGTCTGGGGACGCTCCCTTCCATCCGTTGCAAGGTCGGTCTGTCTGTCCTGCCCCGTGTCCTCACGTGTCGCTCATCCTGACCTGTGGCTTTTTCTCCTCCGTAGGAGGCCATAGCGAAGCGCTTCGGCGTGCCCGCGTCCCAGCTGCGAATCTACCTGCATTACCAACCCTCCTACTACCACCTGCACGTGCATTTCACCGCCCTGGGCTACGACGCGCCGGGCAGCTCCGTGGAGAGAGCCCATCTCCTGGCAGACGTGATTGACAACCTGGCCGCGGACTCCACGTACTACCAGAAACGGGCTCTGACCTTCGCCCTTCGGGCTGATGAACTGCTGTTTAAGAAATTCCAGGAGGCAGGAAAAGTGTGAGCTGGCGGAGGCCGCTTTTATATCTATTTTTATTTTTAATAAATGCCCGTTTTGGGTGTTGGTTTTCCTTTTTTTTTTTTAAATTTTTTTTCTTAAAAGGTTTTGGTGTTTTTATTTTTTTTTTTAACTCTGATTTTTGTACGAATTGGGTCTGACGGCCCATTGCTATGGAGACCATGTCTTTTGCTCAAGTCAATTAAAACGTTGATTTGAGTAACCCCTTTGCAGTGTGCTGGTTTTCACCGGGCGCGTCGCACTGGATGGACTGGGTGTGTCGGGGGGGGCCGTGAGCGCAGAGGTTTGGGCAGGAGAGGGTCTGTGTCCCCCTTCCCCACCCAAAAAACAACCCCTGCCACCAAGCGTCAGCCCAGACGGGGAAGCAGGCAGCTGCAGGGGTCCAAAAAAAACCCCCAAAACTTCACTTATTTCTTACAGATTTACCCCTGGGAGCGGGATTGCAGCTTCCCTGGGACAGGGAAGAGGTTTCTTGCTCCAAATAAATCAAATGACTAAGCCGAGTCCTCGCCCCTGCCGGCCAGCTGCCGTGGGCTCAGGAAAGGCAAAACGCGACTGCGCGCGCTGCCTGATCCCCAGCCTCAGAGCCGTCACCTCTACCCTGCTAATTAGTCATATATCCCGCCTTAAATGAGCTCGTTTAAAAGGGCAGCCCCTCCCTGACACAGGCTTCTCAAAAGTTTTGCAAGGATTCCTCTTTATTTTTATTTTTTTTTTAATCAAAAATCAATAATACTGCTCTTCCTTCTGCCAGGGAGGTGGCGGGGCAGTAAATGCCGTCCCGCAGCCGGAGAGTCCCCGGCAAAGGAGCCTCCCGAGACCCCGGGGTGACTTTGCTGCCACTTTCCCGCTCTGCTGAGGTTTTTCTTCCTCTTTTCAGTGAGGCACCGACTTCTTCCTCACCGCTTGACTCTCTTTAAATGCTCCTCGCCCTGCGACCCGGCGAGAGCTGCCCGTTTGGGTGGGAAAACCAGATTCCCACGCGCGGAGAGAGGTTTAGTCCGCCGACCCAGCCGTTGTTTAGCCCCTGCGTCTTCTCCGCCGGGCACCAACCTCTGAAAACTTCATGAGTTCTTGCTGCCAGAAAGGGCTCCGGTTTCTGGTCGGGGATGTAATTGCAGGAATCATCTCGCCGACTACCCCAGTTATTTATGTCTTTCAACACACTGGGCTCTAAGAGTTGGGGGGTTTTGGGTTTTTTTTGCTGATGTGGGGGGGGGAAAAAAAAACAGAGATGTGATTTGTTTCCAGGGCTGCTGGCTGTGCCACAGTGGATGTGGAGAAGATCCGCGGGGTTTGCTGTCCCCTGGCTTTTTGCGGCCCAAGGTTTTAAGTTGCTAAAGGGCAAGAAGTGATATTTTTTTATTTATTTTTTTTTTTCCAGACCAGAGTGGGTTTTTTTTTTTTGTGCTTGGTCTGCCTGGGTGAGGGAACATCACCGTTTTACGTACCCAGCCAGATCCAGCCCGGGAACGGAGATGGTTAAACGCCAGATGGGATCATCCTGTTGCCCGGGAAGCTTCCCTGTTCTCCAGGTATTAAAAAAAAAAAAAAAAAAAAAAAAAAAAAAAAAAAAAAAAAACACCCACCCAACAAACTGTCTTGAAAATAGACTTTCCGAGGGCTGCGACAGACGACCGAGCAGCACATCTTCTGCAGACCATCTGTCCGCTCCCCCTGGAGGAATCGTTTCTCCTGGGAGACAGGAAGGTGCTCTGCCTGCCCGTCACCCGTCTCCTTGGGGAGCAGGGGGGGACACGGGGGAGCCCGGGACGGGGACTGTCCCCTGCCCTGCCCCAGGACGGGAGGGCAGGGGGCTGCGTTTTGATGGATCTTTTGAGGATTTCCGGAGGTGCTGGGGTTGGGCGTGCAAAGCCAGGGAAGCGTTTCTAGGCTGTGGCTTTGAGGAAGGGTGAGCCCGAGGTGGTCCCCGGGCAGCGGGACAAAGCCCGCTTGTCCTGGGCATGAATCGCCCCATTCTTGTCCCTCTCCAGCAGATGCCGCGAGCCCGGCCGAGGGCATCCCCCTCCTCCTTCGTCAACAGATCCCCTCTCGCTTTGTCCTCGCCACCTTTTCGGGAGCGTTCCGGCCGCGGCACGGTGGCACGAGACCGTCCTGGGCTGGCGAAACCTCTGCCCCGTCCTCGCTGCTGCAGCCCGAGGCGTTTTCTCAACCGTTTGATCGACGTGATTCCTCGATACCTTCGGAGCGGGTGACGGCGGAGCTCGTTACCCATTCACTTCTCGAACAGCCGGGATTTTGGTTTTTTGTTTTTTGTTTTCTTTTTTTCCTTCCTTCCCCCCCCCCCCCCCCCCCCCTTTTCTTCTCCAAATTACTCGGCGCTCATCATGCTGAATTAATCTAACTGGCAATTTATCCTTTGTAAATTAAATACTAGGGCAGGGTGTAGTCATTAGCAATGACTAACTACCCAGCAAGCGCTCGCGGCGTTCTGCTAAGGCAGCAAATGTGCTTCCAAAAACGCCGTCTTTTCTGGTGGGTTTTAAAATCATTGGTGGCTACTGGAGGCTGCTGGTGGCCACCGGAAGCTCTTTGCTGGCCTTTGGGCCCCACCCGAGGAGATGGGAGTAGGCCATCGGAGCAGGCGCCCCGTTCCTGCCCGGAGGATGCACCACGGGCGCTCGGAGGTTCCTGAGGATCCGAGGGGGGTGGACGCAGGCGGTGTTCCCCTCTCGCTGTGGGCGTCCCCCTCGTTTCCCCGAATGGCGGTGAAGCCGCAGCACCGAGACCTCTCGGCACGGAGACGCCGGGCGAGGCAGCTCGCGGAGAGGTGGAGCCGGAGGGATGAGAGCTGGAGCAGGTCCCCGACGCTGGGTTGGCGTCTCTGCGAGGGGCTTTTACTCTGCTCTCGCTCCCCGGGCCGTGGGGGAAGCTCTGGGATGGAGACCACCACCAAAAGGATCCCGTCCCACCGTCGCCAGCGGGAGGGAGCTGGGGACCGAGAAGATCCTGGGAAGCGAAGCTCTGCAGCCTCTTTTAATATTCCGTCTTGGGGGCATGGTAAAAATAGACATTTGGGATGCATTATTGTTGCCGGAGTTTTATTGAACGCCGTTTTATTGTTTTCAGATGCAATAAACCTCACAGGGGAACCCAAGAGACCGAAGGGTCTAAATATCCCTCCAGCAAATCCCAGCTCCCCCCCCCCCCGCTGAGCCGCGGCCCCCAATAATTATCCCTGGGCTTCGTCTATGAGCTGGCAGCAATTAAAGCCTAATTAGGGCGGGCTTGCCTGTCACCACGGGTAAAGCTCTGCCCCGTTACCTCGCAGCTCGCCAGCGAGGAAACGCCATCCTACGCGGGCGGAGGAGCGACGCTCTTCAAATATTGATGCGGTTGCTCGATTAGCCTTGGCGATGCCAAAGCCGTCGGGTATTTTATCAATTAATATTGGTGGCGCCGGACGCGTCGGGCATCCAACGGGGCCGGTGCCCTCCGGGTTCCCCGCTACCTCTTGCTTGGCGGGGGAATAAAGGGGAATAAACTTTGCTGCCTTCGGCAACAAGCTGCGGACGTTTCACGTCGCTTCCCCGGGTGAAAAATCGGCCTTAAGACGGCTCAGGGATCGGCAAAACCCCACCGCGGCGCGGGAGGGCTGGATTTTGCACCTTGGGGAAAAATAAAAGCCTGCAGGGGGTCGGCCGCGTCGCCGTTGATGGGATGGGGTGGAAACGGAATCCCGTGGGAGACGGAGGTGGCCGGACACGGGGCTTTCCTGCGGTGGGAATGAATTTCTCTGCGGGGCGGGGGCGGGGAGGACACCGACAAAACCCCCCCCACCACCACCAAACCCAATATCGAGTTGATTTTAAGCAAAGGCGTCCCAAAATAACGCCGGGCACCACCTCGTGCTGGTTTGGCCGGTGGATTCGATGGGGGGGGAACGGCGCGAACCCCCCCCCACCACCACCACCACCACCAGCAGAGTGTAAATCCCTAGTGGGGGAAAGCTTTGCCCCGCTCCCCCCTCCCAAAAAAAAATTTGTTGCGAGATGCTCTTATTTGGGGAGATTTATCCCAAAAGCGGGGGGATGCTGCCGCAACGCTGCGATTTTTCGGGGTCCTCTGGCCATGGTGGGGTGCGGGGGCGGTTGCGTGTGTCCCCCCCCCCCCCCCGCCTCTTTCCACAGCCGGGGGATGGTGGTGGTGGTGGTGGTGATGGGGGGGGTGACCCGGCTGCTTCCAGCTCCCGGGATGCTTTTCCCTCCCTCCATCCCTCCCTCCATCCCTCCCTCCCCTCCCGGCGGTGTGCGCAGGCGTCCCCGCTCCCCGCCCGCCCAGCGCCGGGCTGGCTCCGGCATCCCGCACCGCTCCGCATCCTCCCGCCGCCGCCGTCCCCCCCGCCCCAGCCCGCCCCATGGTGAGTCCGCAGCCCCCGTAACACCCCCCCCCAACCACCACCACCCCCCCCTTGTCCCCAAACGCTCCCCCCATCCCCGCTCCGTGTCCGCCTTCCCGCTACAAATCCAGCCGCAAAGTGGGGCTGGGGAAAAACGGGGGGGGGGATGACAAGGAAAAGCCCGGGAGGGGTTTTTTTTTTGGGGGGGGAGGGTGGGGGGCAGCTGGAGGGGTTGGGATTTTGGGGGCTCAGCGCTGGGAGGGGGGCAGGAGAGGCAGCGCTTGGCTGCTTTGCCTCCCAAAGGCAGGGTTTGCATGGGGGGGGGGGGGCCAGAAATTGGGGATGGAGGGGGGAGATTGGGAATGGAGGAAGAAATTGGGGATGGAGGAGGAAACTGGGGGTGGGGGGGGACCCCTCCGTTAACCCCCGCTTGGACCCCCGCCGCTGCATCCCGCCCCATCGGCGTCGATGCCCTGGCGAGCGCGACCCAGCTTTATTTCTGTGTTTTGGGTTTGGGCTTAATTATTATTTTTCTGACGACTGTAATTAATTAGGTGGCGAGGCGCGGGCGGGCAGCGGCCAGGGGAGAGCCCCCCGCTCTTCCCCTGCCCTTTGCCGATCCTCTGGCAAAACAAAACCCCTGCGTCTCGCCGGGAAAAACCCGGCCTTCCTTCGGCTCCGTTCCTGCCCCAGAGGAGGGAGAACCCACCCCGAGACCCCCGGCGAGAGGGTGTCTGGCGTCTCCCCGTAGCGTACGGGGGGCTCGTTGCGATGGGTACGTGCCATAATTAATGCCCCGGCGCCGGTGGAAGGAAGGGAAAATCCTCCCGGAGGCCCCGGGAGGGGAGGACGTGCCCCGGTATCGCTCCGGCGGCGGCGGCGCGGGCTGAGGATGATTTATTTCGGTGGTCTGAGCTTTTTTGGTTTTTTTCCCCCATTCCTGAGCATCCTCTGACCCCTTGACGGATGCGCTCCGGTAGCCCGGTGATCCCAAAGGGGTAGGAGGGACCGATCCTGGTGTGGACGGAGCCACCGGCAGCGGGATCCGGGTATCCCGCTGCAGGATCTGGATAAATCCCATCCCACTCCCATCGCGCGCGCCTGGAGCCCTCCTCTCCCGCAGGATGGGCTCGTTCCCGGGAGCAGATGAGGATGCTTGTCCCAAGACCAGCCGGACTTTTCCCTGTTGATCCTTCAATGTCAGGTATTCCGCAGGGTGAGCCGATGGCGTTTTGTTGTTCCGGGGAGCGGAGAACAAAGGAAAATCTTCCTTTTTTGTGCTCCTCAGCTTGGACATGGGGCATGGGACGTGTCAGCTTGGACATGGGGCATGGGATGCGTCATTCCCCGTGGGGTTAATAGAGCGATGCCCGCGCAGTCCTGATGCCCGGGGGGTTGGTGCTGGGCTGCTCGGCGACTCCGGTCCCCGTCTCTTAGCGAGACGAGTTAATTAAAGTCTTAAATTTGGGAAAGCCCTGCTGAATTTGCCTGTCTTCTTTGCCGGGCTCTGCCTCCGACCGCTCTTGGAGATGACGAGAGGGGCGGTGGAGCAGAGGGATCACCCAGGCTTCGCCGGCTGCCTCCGCTCAAGCTTTCCATGGCGAGCGGCAGGACAGAGCGACACGGGACGGACACCCCGGGCAGGGCATCCACCACCCGCCCTGGATCGGTGACGGAGGTGGTGATTTTAAGTGTAGAGAGGGCCTCCTCCCTTTTGCTCAGCGAAGGGGTTGAAGCAGGTGTGGGCTCCACGCTGGTTCCTGAGCTTTGGGGTGGAGGACCGGCCGTGCTGGGGGACACGCTGGGACTGGTGGCTGCGGTCAACTGGCGTTCCTGCAAAGCGCATGGCGGTTCCCGTTGCGTTGCGGTTCCCGTTGCGTTGCGGTTCCCGTTGCGTGGCATTGCAGCTCTCCATAGCACGTGCTGGATCCCAGCCTGGGAAGAGCCAGGAGCGGAGGACTCGGTGGCGGACTCATCCCGGGAGATGCCACCTCCATCTCCGGTGCTGGCTGTCCTGCAGGCGTGAGGTCTCCTCTTCCTACCCTGGCTCCTAACGACACGTCCGACCTCTAACGAACTCCTAACATCATTATAAGCTGTAGGACGGGATCAACGCCCTTTGCTGGACTCTCCCTAACCCCTGTGCTTAATTACCTGCATCGTTAGAGGGCTGCTTGCTCCTCCAGCTCCGGGCAATGATTTAATAGCAACGGTCACAGCAAGGCGCCGAATCCCAGGAGGATAAGGGCTAAGGGCTCTGCAAAATACGAGGAGGAACTGTTTGTCGACGTTAATTTTAAGCGATATCCACCACGGAGATCTGCGAGGAGGGTGTCTTCACCGTGGGGCAGGAGTTAGCAAGGCTCCTTGACAGGGCTTTAAACTAGACGTGAGGGGGGAAGAGGAGACAACTGGGCCCGTCAGGAATAAACCCAAGGGAGACGCGCCAGGGCTTGAAGGACGGTTGACGAGCGAGGACTCTCACTCTGCCTCTTCATTTGAGAGAAGGGACAGACATTTAGAAATCGCGGAAGCACCCGAGAGGGGTCTGGTGGGAAACGGGGCCCCCCCCTCACAGAAAGGTGCCGGAGTCACTGGCGCATCCTGAAGCGCGTCTATAGCAATGCGCGCGGTACGCGCAACAAACAGGGGGAGCTCGAAGCCACGACGCGCCAGGGAAACTACAAGACGGTGGCTATCACGGCAACGCGGTGGGATGCCCCGCACGACCGGGGTGCCACAACCGACGGCTACGAGCTCTTCAGGAGGGACAGACAGGAAAGGGGAGGCGGAGGGGCGGCCCCGTGTGTTAGAGAATGCTACGAGAGCTCGGAAATCGGGTGTAGCGACGACGGGGTGGAGAGCGTTTGGATTAGGTTAAGGGCCGATGAAGCTGCTATCGCTGTGGGAGTCTGCTCCGGACCTCCCGACCAAAGCAGCGAGGAGGACGAAGCTTTCTATAAGCAGCTGGGGGAAATCTCGCCATCACTTGCCGTTGTTCTTGTGGGGGACTTTAACCTCCCGGCTCTCTGCTGGGGATACAACACAGCCAAGAGGGAAGAATCCAGGAGGCTCCCGGAATGTGTGGGAGATAACTTCCTCACACGGCTGGCAAGTGAGCCGACCGGGGGAGGTGCCCTCCTGGACCTGCTTCTCGTGACCAGGGAAGAACTATGTGGGGGAAGTAAAGGTTGGTGGCCGTCGAGGGCACCGCGATCACGAGACGATCGAATTTCTGATTCTTGGGGAAACAAGGAGAGGGGTTAGTAAAAGTGTCACCTCAGACTTCCGGAGGGCAAATTTTGACCCGTTCAGAAGACCTGGCGTAAGGCAGAACTTCGTCGAGTGGAGTTGATGGTTGGACTCGACGATCCCAAGGGTCTTTTCCAACCTAAATGATTCGATGGTTCTATGACGGTGACCGGAGCATCCCCCTGGATGCCCACCCACGGTGCTCAAACCCACCCGCGGAGTGAAAACGTCCCTTTAAGTCCATTTAAAACCCCGGAACAACCATACTTCCGTCTCCAAGCCTGGATTTTTCCAGCTTTGCGTCATCCCCCTGCTTGCAACCGCCACCGGAGGTGGGTGCCAGGCTGCGGGACACGGGAATGCCAAGGCCAGCCCCAAGGCCACCCCCACGTACCTGTTTTTGGGGTGGGGGTTTTGGCCGGCAGCGATTCTCAGGTTGAATCCCACTGATTAAAACGTTTTATTTGGGAATATCTCTAAATCCCGCACGTTCTGGTGCTTCTTCTGGTCCCGTTGCTTTAGCCCTGAGCCTTTCGGAGTTGGTTGGGGCTGGGGGTCTCGTTCTCAAGACCTTTTCCTATCCCGCTTTTTTTAAAACCGTCATTTATTTTAGTTCCTTTTTTGCCCCTTTTCGCTCGGTTTCTCTGGGCGCAGCCCAAAGGCCGGATAAGGAGCAGGGACGTCGTCCTCCTCCTGCATCCCGGCGTCGCCCCCGTCCCCGTGGGGACGCCATCCCGCTCTCCCCATGGGGCTGGTGGTCCCCGTCCGCCGCCGTCGGGGACGCTCGCACGCGGGGTTTTTGGTTTCGCAGCGAGAAAAGGAAACGATTTGACGCTTTCACGCCGCTTTCTGCCACTTCTCTCTTTTTTTTTTTTCCTTTTTTTTTTTTTTTTTTGGCGTTTCTTTTTAAGCTCCCCCTTCTCGCGCCCGGACACTGGCGGCTTCTCCCTCCTCCAGCTGCAATCCTTGTGTTTATTGAGCTTTTTCTAGGAAAATCCTGGGTCTTCTCGGGAGGGAAAAGAGGGGAAAAAAAAAAAAAAAAAAAGGAAAAAAGAAAAAAGTCCAATTCTTGCTAATCTCTTGCGTTTCCAGCTGCTGACCCCTTGCATGTGACCGGGGTTGGGCTGGAAAGTTTCCTCGGAGGAAGGAGAAAGGGATTTGGCTGGCGGGGAACGGCGAAACCGGAGAAGGAGTTCCCCTCCATCCCTGTTTTGCTTCGGACTGGCGGATGCTCGGAGCGGTTTGGGGTTGGTTCGGGAGTGCGGCTCCTCTCCGGAATGTGTTTCGCCGTCTGCCGGAGGCCTCCCAGCTGCGGTGCCGGCATCGCCAATGCCCCGGATCGGCACGGGATGGTGAGGGCCGAGCCGCCGGGAAGGTGGGTGGGAGGGATGGAGGTGGGAAGGATGAGGGCGAGCGCGCGATTTTGGGGGGGTTTGGGGCAATTTGGGGAGCTGGATTTGGTAGGCGCTGGCGGACGGGGCCGGATTTTGTGTCTTCCTTGTGGATCCTGCTCTGGGATGAATTGCCCTGGGGCAGAGAGAGACGGGGGGTGTAGTTTACCGGGGGGGGGTGTAGTTTACCGCCATCGCTTCGGCGGGATGCTTGGGACTTCTTGAGCGCGTAAGCCGCCGTGCAGGTGGTTTACATTAATTACAGGCGAGTTATTTATATAATATCGATGTGGGTGTTAACGCGCGGTCGGGTATTTTTGGGTTTAAGGATAGGTATTTACGTGCCGGCCTTGCGAAAGGGCACGGCGGGTTGCCTTTGCCTTGGCCACCGGTTTGGGCGGCACGGCACGACCAGGGTCACCATCCCGGCCCGGCACGTGCTCTACCAGCGTCCGACGGGGGTGGGTTTGACCACCCACGGGTGCTGCTGCTCCCCGTCCCGTGGGCTCGGGGGTGGGCTGGAGGCTCCCCGCTGCACCCTCCCTCGCGGAGGACCGCTCCAACCCGAGGTGGGATGGCGTCCTCCGTCGGCTCTTCCGTGCCATCCCGAGGATGCTGGGATGCTCGCCGAGCTGCCGTCGCTCGCCCGCCGACCACGACGGGATGCAGCCGGGGATGCTCGGAGGTGGGATACAGCGGTCCCAAGGGATGGAGGGTGCCGGGATGGGGAGGGCGTCGTAGGGCGAAGCCAAGGCTCTTTTAAACAGCGCAGCGCCGGAGGAGGACTCTCCTCCCGACACCACGCCTGCAAAATTATATCAACAAACCTACGGAGACGTTTCTCCTCTTCTTTGGGTTTTGTTTTTTTTTGGGGGGGGGCGGTTTAAGTGCAAATCAGAATCAACTTAGATCCCAACGGCACGTCCAGGTAGGACTAAGCGGGGAGCCGGCTTCCTTTCCTCCCTCTTTGCAGGTTTAAAAATATATATGCTGTAGCTTGGGGTTTTTTGGGTGGGATTTTTTTGGGTGTTTTTTTTTTTGTTTTTTGTTTTTTTTTTTTTTAAATCCCGGGTCTGTGAAGGAGGCTTTAACCTGAGCTCACGCCGTTGGAATTCCCCGCTGCGCCTGGGAGAGGCTCCTCGCCTCCGATCGCTTCCAGATGCCGTTCCCCACTTCGGCTCTTCCCTTCGCAAAATGTCTCCCCCCCCCCCCACCCCGGCCCCGGCTCGCCGGCAGCCTCCACAAAGTTTTCCCGGCCGGATTCGGCATCCCGATATCCGGCGGGACTGACTCAGCCGAGCCTCAATTTATATTTCTTTTTTTTTTTTTTTTTTTTTTCTTCTAACCAGAACGTTGATGCCGGTGGCGAGAGGGTGCAACTTGCACAAGCCGCAGCCCCGGGCCGGATCCGGCATCAGGTTTTGAGCCGTTGCGACACTTCCATAGAGTGGTTGTTTTGAATTTCCTTTTAAAAAAAAAAAAAAAAAAATATATATATATGAGCCAGGGGGGAGTTTGGGGCTCGGCTGCCCCCCCTGCCCGCGCTGCCGACGGGGCAGAGCTTCCCTGCGCCCCGAAACGGGGGGAAACTGAGGCAGGGAAACGCCGAGCAAGAGCGGAGGATGCTTTAACGCCGCTCTGGGGCTTTGCTGGTGCCGTACGCGCGCTGCCAACCCGGCCTCCCCACGGCGGGTATTAAAACCCCCAGCAGGCAGCTCCGTGGCCGTCGGGTTCGTCCGAACCCCCCCCCCCCGCCCCGGCGTGGGGTTCGTGGGGTGGGATTTTACGGCAGGAGGACGGATCCGGACCCGCTCGGGTTGGGGAAGGAGCAGAGGGCCGGGGCGTCGTGGAGGAAAAATGGGGCGGAAAGTGAGAAATAAAGAGGGGGGGAAAACCCCAGAGAGGGGGGGTGGGGTCGAAAATGAAGTGTGTGTGTGTGTGTGGGGGGGTGTGTGTGTTAAATTGTTGGGGGGGTTAAACGCGACGCTGCCGGGGTTAAAGCGGAGAAGGAAGGGGGCAGGAACCCCGCCAAGGGCCCATCCCTGGGCGATCACCAGCGCCGCTTCGGAAGGAAAAAATAGCAAAAAAGAAAGAAAGAAAAAAAAAAAAGAATTTAAAAAAAAAAAAAAAATCACAAAGAAGCGTCTGTTCGCACACATACGGGCGCAGCAGCAGGTTTGCTCCCTCCCGGTATTTGGGGGGGTGGGGGGGGTGGGGAGCCGAGAGCCCGCCTTTCAGAGCGCGCTATTTCGGTGACCACCGGAAAAAAAAAAAAAAAAGAAAAGAAAAAAAAAAAAAAAAGGCAATTTATCCTCAAAAATATTCCCCCCGGCTCTTTTTCCCTCTGCCCTTTTTTTTTTTTTTAATTATTAGTATTATTAATTATTTAATGGACGGCGGCCCCCGCGGCGTTGGGGTGCCGGCTGGGCGCAGGGGGGTGCAGGCGGCTCCCGACAGTGGGGGGGCTTATTGTGATAAAAATAATGGGGGGGACACCAGGGTTTGGTGGCCCCGCGTTAAGGTGAGGGGAGCGTAAACCCCCCCCCCCCGCCCCCCCCGACGCCGCCGAACCCCCCGCATCCCCCCGGCAAATCCGGCTTGGGCATCCTTCAGCGTTCCCCACGGAGCTGGGGGGGTTCCCAGGCCCCTCCGCCGCTTAATTAACGAAGTCGCCCGCTTAGTTCCGACCGCGTTTACAAGTTAAATTGCCGGATTATCTGTATTACGCAAACGCACCTTTAAAATCTTAATTATTTATTTGCCCGGCTCGCCTAAACGCGCAAACAGGCGGCTTTCGGCCCGGGGATGCTCTTCTCTCGGAAGCACGGAGTTTCGTGAAGAAATAAACCCAAAATAGGCTTTTTTTTTTTTTTTTCCTTATGGGTGATGCTAACCACCCCAGCTTGGAAACAGGGGTGATTTCTGGGGTTGATTTCTTCTTTTTTTTATTTTTTTTATTTTTTTTTTTTGCGGGGAGGGATTGACTATGGGAGGCTTGTCCTTAAATAACAGTCGTTTATTTTTAGGCCGGTCGCTGCTTCGGATAATCCGGCTCGGCTGGAGAGCTTTGCTTTTCCCTCCCGTTCGCAGGGATTTAATAGAAATAGGTGTATTACATGATTTTTTTTTTTTTTTTTTTTTTTGATAAAATGATTTAACAAATTATCAATCGGATAAAAAAAACCCGGGGTGGGGGGGAGGAGGATGAAGGTTCTGCCGGTGGCGGCTCTTCCGCGCTCTCCTGGCCCCGCAGCATCCGCCGGGATGCTGGGCTGAGGGAGGATGGGCAGGGAAACCTCTACCCAAAAAAAAAAAAAAAACAAAAACAACCCCAAAAAATCGCATCCCACGCCGGAATGACACCTTTGGCTGGGCCGAAAGACAGTCGGGAAGCGGCTGGATTATCTCCGGCTTAATACCTGCCGGATGAATAAGCTCCTAGTCCCGGAGCGATAGCGATCGGTGTGACGTGAGGGATGCGCCGGGTTTGGAAACGCCTCGCTCGTGCCAAGTAGAGACGGTTTTCTCCAACAGAGGAGGAGGAGGAGGAGGAGGATGAGCTCACCTGGATTTTATTCCCCTCCCAGCCCGCTTTTTGCTCTCTCCCCCCTCGGGAGGTAATTTTAACCGAGGGAAAGCGGCGCCGGCGATGGAGCGCCGACGGACGGACGGACGGACGGCTGCCTTGCTTCAGGTCTGGCTGGTGGCAGGAGGAGAAACGCCGTCTCCATCTCCCAGCTCCTCTTTTTTAACAGCCCCCGGGGGGTGTGTGTGTGTGTGTGTTTGGGGTGTCCGGTCCTCCGTGGGGAGGGATTCGGCGGCTCGTCCCTGCTCGATGCCTGTCCCCTCCCGCCGGTGCAAGTCCCGAAAACGCCGGTGCCCGCCGGGATGCTCCCGCAGCGGGGCCGAGCCCCTCGAAGGACTGACCCCGGCTGGCTTTAATCCTTAACAGGGGCAGGGATGCGGCCTTTGGGTTTTTGGGGTTTTTTTTTGTTATTCTTCCGCCCGAAGCCATGAGCATTCCGGAGGGGAGACATCGGGGAGCAAGCACAAGGTGGTGCCTTTTGCCCCCCCCCCCCTCAAAATTGGAAATTTAAATGCGGGAGGGGGAAACCGAGGCAGGAGGCGTAGCCAGGAGCTCGGGGAGGAAAAGGAGCAAAATTCCTCTCGTTTCGGGGGTTTTTTTTAAGGGCTCTGGGATACGGGACGTTCATTTCCTGCTGGGATCAGCTGCCAGATGGGTTGAGCCGCCGGCGGCGAGCGGTGGAGACGGACGCCGGGACCGCGATGGTTTTTTTTTTTCTGGACCTTGGGCTGGGAACGGCCGATTGCGTCGGCTGATGGTGTTGGGAACCGCTGGGGAGGCTGGAAAATGATCCTGGGGAGGCCGATCCTGGGCAGCGATCCCGGCTCCCAGCTCTTCCGGTCGAGCTGGAAAGACCAGCTCCGGGCAAAACCTGGGATCCTCCCCGACGGGGGCCCGCGTGCTGTAAGGGATCGAAGTCTCCTGCTGATGCCGGGCTGCAGCATCCCGCTGGGAGGATGCCGTGGGGAAGGAGGCATCCCCTTGCCCACCCCCCGGCAGCTCTCGGCATCCTCATCCTCATCCTCTACATGGGCTGACGCCGTGTCTTGAACCGCTTTCGCAGGAGCTCCCCGGGGAGAGTTTAACCTCGTTAGCGGATCCTATAATTCATGGCTCTAAATCAAAAGGCTCCTTGTCGGCAGCCGTGTGGGATGCTCCGGTGGATTTGGGGCGGCTGGAAAGATCCTGGTGCAGAAAGGTGAATTTTATTTTTTTTTTTTTTTTTGTGGGGTGGGGGCCCTTGCAAAGCGGCCCCAAGCGCGTCTGGTTCGGCTGTCGGTGTGCCCCGAGCCCTCTGGTTGAATCGCTCCCCCCGGTAAATGGCGGAGGCGGGAGAAAACAGGAGCTGCTTTGGCCGGAGAGGGAAGATGCGGCGCCGGGATGGAGCCGTCCCTCGTCCTCCCCGT
Source organism: Larus michahellis (assembly GCF_964199755.1). Lineage (NCBI taxonomy): Eukaryota > Metazoa > Chordata > Aves > Charadriiformes > Laridae > Larus > Larus michahellis. The sequence goes on from NC_133912.1 coordinate 1,270,531, forward strand.
GGAAAGCCTGGTCCCAGGGGAGAAGCACCCAGCCTCGGCGAGAGGAGAAGGCGTCTCGGAGATGCTCGGTGGTCTCCTTCCCCATCCCTTGCGTGGGGACGTACGCCTCAGGGAAGGCTTGCGCCGGCTTGTTGGCCCCCAGCATCCCTTTGCCTTCGCTTTTCCCGGCTGGAAGGGGTGGAGAGAGGTGAGGAAACCTCCTGCCCTTCAGCGTTTCCCCCCTCAGGAAGCATCTTCTCCGCCAGGGCTCGAGCACCGGCCGCAGAGAGCGCCTTGCCGGTCCCGTCCAGGCCACCCTTCCCCATCCGCGGGGCCCTTCCTTGCGCCGAACGGGGCTGAGATCGTTCCTCACGTGGTTTTCTTTTCTTTTTGGGGGAGAACGGTGACTCCCGGCAGGGAGGGAAGAGGGAAAGCCGGCTCCCAGCTGCTAACTGGGATAGCAATGGGCTCACTTCACCCGGCTAGCTCCTTTTCCCACCTTGCTGCTCGTTAGCTGGGGTAATTAAGCTAGGTGCTGAGCAGCTGGCCTTCCAGGGAGGCTTTTCTTTGAGAGGCAGCGTGGCGGAAGCGTTTCTACACCCAGCAGCTCCTCGGCAGGGCTTTTCCTTCCCCGGATCGTAAGGATATCGTAGTGCCGGGTGAGGATTTGTAATTTGGAAAGTGTTTTTTTTTGGCGGGGGGAGGAAAAGATGCTGGAGGTGTGGGATGAAGGAGCGTCCTCCGCGCGGGAAGGCAGGAGAGCAGGGCCGTGTTCCCCCTCTCCCTGGGAAAGGGCATCACCCGCTTCCGAAAAAAATCCCAGTGGGTGACGGAAGGGGATTTCGGTGGGAAAGGCCAAGGGGTGTTGGGGAAACGGGCGGCGAGGTCCGCGCCTCCTCCTTAAAAGCAGCTGGAAGCCCAGCCCCGGGCGCTGCCGGTGCCGGAGGAGGTGGGTGGCTTCGCAGAGAGCGCAGGGACGTCCTCTGCGGCACGTGATGGCTGGCTGGGGCGCCTCTGCCCATCCCCTGGGGCTGGTTCCTCATCCGCCCTCCGACCTGCCCCGGCTGGGCATCCGTAGGGATCCACGGGATCCTCCGAAGGATGCTGCCAAGCCGAGCATCCCTTGCCGCGCCGCCGGTGTGTGTTGCCGTAGCCCTAAGGATGTTCTGCCTTTTCCCATTGCCAGGGGAAGAGAGGATGGCCTCGTAGATCCCGCCGAGCTCCTGCCTGCTCTGCCTGGACCAAGAGGATGGACCGTAAGTAGCCGTGACCGCTTGTCAGCTTATCGGTAGGGACTGGCTTCGGCCTCTCCCGCTGCCGGGGATGCTGGAAAAGCTCTCCCCGAGACCAGCATCCTCCTCCCAGCGTGGCTGATCTGGGGTTCACGGAGCATCGAGGAGACGCTGGAGGTGCAAAGTGACGGAACGGGTTGTTTTCTGGGTGTTTTTCTCCACGGCTGTTAACGGGGGAGAAAAGAGCAGGGGAGATGCGCAAGCGTGCCGGCGGAGGGTTAAACCCCCCCGGTTCCTTCACCCCGGAGGTTTCGGGCCGGAGGACTTGAGCTCAAAGGTGGGGTCACCCCGGGGCGCCCCAAAACCAGCCTCTTCACTGATGCAAAACAGGAGGCGTGGAGGAAACGGTGGGGAAACCGCCAGCCTGCCGCAGCAGGGAGCCGGGGGGGGGGGTTTAAGGTGGCGCTTGCAAAGGGGACGGCGCCCGGGTGGGCGGCTTTGGAGACCCCAAAAGGGGGGGGACCCTCGGAGTTAAAAGCCACCCGGGACGGTAGCTGCCTGTAGGGATAACTTGGCTCTGGGGGGCTCGACATCCCGTTATTTCCCACCCCTTTTCCCCTGGAGAGCTGGGGTTGAATCTGGGCGTTGCTCGAGTTTGGGTTGGAGATGGGCCGGAGCATCCGCAGGGGTTGGGTTTTTTACCTCCCTGGACCGTTTGCATCCCGGCGCTAAGGGAGCGGGTGCCTGCGGCTCCCGGGGGGAGCAGGCAGCGGGACGAGGCAGCCTTCGCCCCCGCCTGCACCCCCGTCTCGCTTCCTTCCCCTTCCTGCTGCTTTTCTGGTTTTTTTTTGGGGTGGGGGGGTTAGACCGAAGCGTGGCTGCGAAGCCGCCGTTGCCAAAGCCGCTCTCGCCGGTGCCGCCCGCATCCCTGGGCGCTCCCCGGAGGATGGAGATGCCGGCGAGTAAACACGACAACGAGGTGACGGTGGCGGCAAATGGGGACCAGGAGGGGGCGGCCGCATCGATGCTGGGGGCTCGGCGCTGAAATGCCCTAAAATATAAAATCGTCACCGGTGGGTGCCCACCCTCCTCTCCTGAGTGTGGGGTTGTCCCCCCACCATGGGTGGCACAGCTCTCCTCCGGCGGCTTGGCTAATAACCTCTGGGTTGTAGTGAGCCGCATCCGGCAAGAAAAGGGTCTTTGTTTTATTTTTTGAAATCGGAAGAGGGTGATTAAGCTTACCGTCATGTAAATAATAATATATAACCTATAATAACGTAGCCTGACACACCAAGGAGGAGCCCTGGAGCTCCTTCGAAGGCACGGGACGCGCGGGTATAACCCATGCAGCCGGCGTTTCGGGGCCATAGGAAGGGATTTGGGTCCCATCCCTGTGTTTTTCCTGTCGCAAGGTTTACAAAAAAAAAACCCCTAGTGGGAGAGGAGAGGACGGCGGCAGTGCCGGCCCGAGTTGCCTTTCGCCTCCCCAGCAGGTGAAAACCAACAGTGCCACGAAAAGGGGGGAGCAGCCCGGATTTATGGTGGGGACGTGCCGCTGTGGAAATACTTGTCCTACCTGAGCTTATTTGCCGTTGCCGCCTCTAAAATTGCACCCTCGTAAATGTTTTGTTAAGGCTCACAGGCCGATGAGGGTTTTTTTTTTGTTTTTTTTTTTTAACTCCTATCATAAATCTTTGGCCGGGTTTATCGTATGCCCAGGATACCACGGGCTAAGGGAACAGCGCTACCTCTCTTGTTAACAGGCAATTAAAATTCCTTTGAAATGACTCGCAGGGCTCTTCAAGTAGGATAAATGTGGGTATGGGCTGGCACTCTGTCCTCCATGGGGTGATGGCCGGCGTCGAACAGGATTGATTTGTGCAGTGCCGCGTCCGAATGACCTCCTGCATCCCCCTGCTGCTGCGCTTGCGGGTCGTGCTCTTGCAGGTGCTCTGCCCTGCCGCTCTCTGGCTACTGCGGGCAGCCCTGCCTGCACCCGCGGCATCCCCGGTCCCCCCTTCGCAGCATTCCCGGTCCTCCCTAGCATCCCCGGTCCCCGCTGCTGCATCCCCATTCCCCTTCGCAGCATCCCCAGTCCTCCCTAGCATCCCCGGTCCCCCCTTCGCAGCATCCCCGGTCCCCCCTTCGCAGCATCCCCGGTCCCCGCTGCTGCATCCCCATTCCCCTTCGCAGCATCCCCGGTCCCCCCTTCGCAGCATCCCCGGTCCTCCCTAGCATCCCTGCTCCCCTCCGCAGCGTCCCCATCCCACCACGGCATCCCTTGGAGGAGGCTCAGATCCAGAGCCTGCCGCCTTTTGGGCTGGCCACGGCGGTTGTTTGCAATCCCACGAGGTTTTCACTCCCCGCCGCGGATCTCCTTTTCCTTCCCAGCTTGGAAAAAAGAATGCCCAAGCACCTGGAGCTCGCAGCAGCCGGGGCGGGGAAGCTTTGGGACGGCAGGCTGAGGATTTGGGTCCCTTTGATGCTCTGCCAAGCCCAGGCAGTGCCTCGAGTTGGCCGGATCCTTTCCCCAGAGGATCACCCCCGTTGTGCCTCCCACGTTGTGTTCAGGCTCCGGCATGCGATGGTTTTGCCGAGGCAGGATGCGGCTGAGCCGGCGCGGGGGGTAAGCCGGCATCTGCCAGGCTCCTCCGGCAATCCCAGCCCTACCGCGTGGAGAAAACCTGGGGGATGGGGGCTTGGAAGATCCCGGGGCTGTAAACGGCTTCCTCGGGGGTCAGTTCTGGTTCTTGTCCTCGTGTCTCCCTTCGGTTCCCACTGCTGGGAGTGAATCCCGAGGGATTTGCTGGTGCGTCCCTTCCTCGGGCGGGATCCCTTCAAATCCAGCTCTGCTCCAGTTAAAAATAAATGCGTTTTTTTGGGGTTTTTTTTGGGTGAACCATTGGAGATGCTCATTCTCCGGCGAGCATCCTTCCCGCCCGGGGAAGCTGGACCGGATCGGGCAGCAGATGGCTGGATGGGATCGGATGGTGGGAGCATGGGAGACGTGTCCTCACCTCGTGTCGTGCTTCGTTTTCCTAATCCACGGGTTACCATGGAAACACAGAAGTACCAAGAACTTCTGCTGCGTGGCCTGACGGTCCGTGGATGCTTTGTCGGATGGCTGGGATCGCCGTCAGCCTGCGCTTGGAGGAGATGGTGGGATTTATGGTCACCCATCACCTTTGCACTTGCTCCATGGCTTTGAATGTTTTTTGTTTGGGTGGTTTTTTTTGGTTTTTTTGTTTTTTTTTTACCCAAACGTGGGATGGGAGCAGCTTGGCAGGTGTCCACCACCGCTTTGTGGATTAACGTGACTTAAACTGGGAGATGCTGGACCCATTGAGGCCATGGCGGGGAGATCCGGGTGGATGGAGATAGAGGGGCGAACTCCTCCAAGGCCACCCGTGCAGCAGGAGGGTCGGTCCCTGTGGTTGTTGCTGCCATCTCCCAGGGTTTTTTGCCTGGGACGTGGTGAAATTGGGAGGCAAAACCTGCTCTGGATCTGAGGGAGACGGGGAAACTTCGTGAGGAGCTTCACAGCATCCCGGGGATGGGGCTTTCCCGTAACGCCAGGCTGAGGAAGGGGAGACCTGGCTGCGAAGATGGGGCGGTGGTGGGGCTTTTAAGTAATTTATGCAGCGATAATATTCAGCCCGGGGGCGCTTTGGAGGCGCTTTGCTCACACATCAAAGAGAGGAGCTTTTTTCGGGTGCTTCTTCCAAAGGTGGGGAGCCGAATCCACCTGGGACTTTCCCCCCAGCTCCGGGGCTTGGCGGGGGAGGCGATGCCCCGGACTGAACCCACGGGAACGGTGGTCGAGGAGCACCTGCGTCCCTTCCAGGAGAGGGGCCAGCGCCGAATTTCGCCTCGCCTGATGGGGATGCTGAGGTGGGGGGGGGGACCGGGGGCATCCCGCGGGGAGGGATGCTGTGGCTGGGGGACCGAGGAGGGTGCTGTGATGAGGGATGCTGTGGTGGGACAGGGATGCTGTGGGGGACCAGGGATGCTGCAGGGAGGGATGCTGTGGTTAGGGGACCGAGGAGGATGCTGTGACAAGAGGATGCTGCTCTGGGCGGGGGGAGCAGGGGGATGTTGTGGTGGGACAAGGATGCTGTGGAGTCTGAGGATGCTGTGGGGGACCAGGGACGCAGTGGTTAGGGGACCAGGGAGGATGCTGTAGTGGGGGATGCTGTGGTGGGACAGGGATGCTGTGGGGGACCAGAGGTGTTATAGGGAGGGATGCTGTGGTTAGGGGACCGAGGAGGATGCTGTGACGAGGGGATGCTGCTCTGGGCGGGGGGAGCAGGGGGATGTTGTGGTGGGACAAGGATGCTGTGAGGGACCAGGGACGCTGTTGTTAGGGGACCAGGGATGATGCTGTAGTGGGGGATGCTGTGGTGGGACCAGGGATGCTGTGGGGGACCAGGGATGCTACAGGGAGGGATGCTGTGGTTAGGGGACCGAGGAGGATGCTGTGATGAGGGATGCTGTGGTGGGACAGGGATGCTGCAGGGTCTGAGGATGCTGCGGGGGACCAGGGGCGCTGCGGGGAGGGATGCTGTCGTTTGGGGGACTGGGGAGGATGCTGCAGGGAGGGATGCTGTGGTTAGGGGACCTGGGAGGATGCTGTGGTGGGACAGGGATGCTGCGGGGGACCAGGGATGCTGCAGGGAGGGATGCTTTGGTTGGGGGACCGGGGAGGATGCTACAGGGAGAGATGCTGTGGTGGGACAAGGATGCTGCAGGGGACCAGAGGTGCTGCAGGGAGGGATGCTGTGGTTGGGGGACCTGGGAGGATGCTGTGGTGGGACAGGGATGCTGCAGGGAGGGATGCTGTGGTTGGGGGACCGGGGAGGATGCTGTGATGAGGGATGCTGTGGTGGGATGAGGATGCTGCAGGGGACCAGGGATGCTGCAGGGACCAGCAGGACCCTTTAGCATCGCTCCCTCCACCAGCTCTACGAGGACGAGGGAGCCGGCTCGGGGTGTTCAGACCTTCCTGCTTTAAGCAGCCACCGTGGTTTGGGCTGTGGATCTGGTAGCACAAGGCTGGGGGGAGCTTGAATTCGTTCCAAAAGCACCTCTGCCTTGGCCTGGGTGCAGGGGCAGCCTGGGTGTGCTCTGTTTTGCTCCGCATTCCCCAGCCGCTTCACTAAACAGTGTGCGTTTTTTCTCCGGGATTATTAAGTGTTTGTCTTAGATAAGTTTTTCGCATCAGGGCCAGCCTTGTCCGTACAAGCCTGGGAAAAGATCATAAAGGCTTCAATAAAAAAAAGAAATATTTAAAAAAAAAAAAAAAAAAAAAAAGAGCCGGTATGTAAATACAAACACCGGGGTGAAAGCGGATTTTCCCAGTGTCTGTAGCCAGCGGGAGGGGTGAAGCGCGCTCGGTGGGAAGCTCAGCTGGGTGATTTGGCACCGAAGGAGAGAGGTGGGGGGCGAATTTGGTGCTAAATTTGGGTCCCGATGCCCGGCAGCACCCCAGCCCTGGGTGAATGGGGGCTCTCAGGCCCCCGAGGAGCATCGCCAGCCTCCGGTTGTGGCGGCGGATTCCTCCTCGGGGACCTTTGTGGCCAGTTTTGCCAGGAAAAAAGCCCCCAGGAAAACACAAGCTGCTTTCTGCTTTCCCCGAATTTTATTTATTTTTTTTTTTTTTTCAGGCAAATGTGATGTATAAAGGGGCGAGACCCCCCGCCCTGAGCTCCTCATCCCTGCTTGCTCTCACCCTTGAAGGTGCAATCGTTGGGTTTAATCTTCCCTTTCCTTCCCAAGCCAGGAGGGACTCCCAGACCCAGAAATACCAAAGCGGGATGAGAGCCAGGGTGTAAAATGGGGCCTGGGGGGGGCTTTTGCTTCCCCTTCCTGGGATCCCCGGGTGATGGCGGGGCCGTACCCGGGCACGATTCGCCGGGAGGGGGTTTGATATCTGTGTTTTACGGAGGACAAGTGGTTCAGGGGGAGACGGGTGCTTTCCCAGGGTACCCCCTCACCCCTCCGTCCCTCTGCTTTGCTGTCAAACGCACAGAGTTTTCGTTGCTTCACATCCCGTCCCGTTGCTTCTAGCAGGGTTTAATCGTCCGTAATTCCCTTTTAATTGCCTTTCCTGCCCTTTTTAATTAATTGCCCCTTCCTGCCCTTGTGATTTCAGGAACCGGTGATCAGGAAGGGAAGAGCCTGGCTCTTGCGGGACCATCTTTGGTCCCGTTTCTCCTGTTTTTTGATATATTTGAGGGGGTTGTATTTCTTGATGGGGCTTGGAGCAACTTGGGCTGGTGGGATGTGTCCCTGCCCAGGGCAGGGAGTGGCACTGGATGGGCTTTAAGGTCCCTTCCAACCCGAACCATTCTATGATTTTTGGCCCAAAAGCTGCTGCTCTTGACTTATTCTTGACTGGGTGAGGACGTGGCCACGGCAGGTTCCGGGTTGATTAACGGCGCTTTGTTAGTCAGGGTGGGGTGTTGAGATGGGTGACCCCCGCCTTGCTTTCCACCCAACAACATAACTAATCCCTCGAGGATTTCCATCGCCCAACCCGGGCATTGCACCTTTCTTTCCTCTTGGCTGGGGTTTAACACCTCCTCGTCCTCTCCTCCTCCTGCGAGACGCGGCCGGGCCGGAGCGGGGAGCAGCTCGGTGACGGGGTGGCAAAGCCAAAGGCAGCGCTGAGCCGGGCTTAGGGCAGGATTCATCCTCGGGGAGCATCCCGGGTACCCTAAAACTGCTCCCACCCGGTAAGTTGCTTTTCCGTCCTTGCCGTGTCACGACGGGACGGGGTTGAGCTGGTCCCAGGGTGGCTCCGACCCCGGCTCTTTGCTGCCTTCTTCCAGGAGCGAGAGGTTTTGGAGGAAGAAAAAAGTCATCCCGCTTCCCCAGCCGGTGTTCGGGCAGGCGTTAAATTCGCGGCTCCCCCCTTTCCCCCATCCGGGATGGTTGAATCGAAGGCGTTGAAGGTTCCCCAAGTATGCGATGCCGCTTGGCTTCGATCCCGCTCGGCTGCTCCAGCCCTTCCTGCCTGGCTCGGTGGCGGTGGTGGCACGTCTGGCGTCAGACCTGTGGTGGCTGGTGGACCTGCGGTGGCTCATCGCCACGGGCACCGATTTTGGGGTTTATGTGTTGAAAACCCACTGGGGGCTTGGTTTTTCCTCTTTCATTTTTTTTTTTTCCTTTGGAATCTCGGGGTTTAACCTGTACGGCTGAGGCTCCTCGGGAACTGCGGCCGCTTGCCTGGCTTTTATAAACCCTGTGTAAATCCAACCTTTGGCAGCTGCGGGGCAGAGAAATGTGAACTGAAATGGAAATAAATCCCCTGGGGAGCCCTCGCACCCGCCCGCCTGCAGGTGTGGATGGGGCAAGTTGGGGGTGATGCCTCTGGGACAGGATTTTTGGGGGTGGCTCCGATGGGTTTTGACCTTTCCCTCTTTTTCCCGCTGCAGGTGACCGGCGGCAGCCGCGATGAGAGCTCCCGCCCTCGCCTGATGCCTCTCCTGCTGATAAAAATGATCAACAAGTCTCGTAAGTCCCACGGGGAAGGTCCTGTCTCCCTCTCTCCAGGCTGTCCTGGGGGATCGGCTTTTGGAAATTTGGCTCTTGGGGGTAGGATGCCGCTTTGCTGCGGCTCCAGGCGGGTGATGGAGTGTTGGAGCATCACGGGTGAAGCCATGGTGGGGACGGCTTTTGGACCCGGGAAAAACCCACCCGGCTCCATCTCAGAGCCGATCCTCTCGGCGGGACGGTGCCAGCCAGGTCCCCGCTGCTCTCTGGGGAGAGCCTTTGCCAGGGACGGCTCCGCAATCCTGGATCTACCAGGACATCCCCAGGGGTGCAGGTCCCCGGTGTCTGACCAGCTTGACGGTGTTTTTCTTTCCCCCCGGCTCTCTGGGCACGCAGGAGGGAAGATACTCGGGGTGCTGGCGCTGTTTCTGGTGATGGTTTGGTACTCGATCTACCGGGAAGACAGGTACATACAGCTGTGAGTGGCTTTTATTCAAGTTTCGAGGACCTCCTGCCCTTTCCTTCGCTCGCGGGAGGCGGCATCCTCCCACCCAGGGATGCTGGAGCATCGTCTGGCTGGATCCTGGGGACCAGGGAGGTGGCAGCATCCTCGGCTGCTGCTGGAGGAGGCTGGGGACGCGGTGCGAGGTTTCCCCCCGTCCCCGGCGTGTGTTGGCGGTCGGGCCCTGCGGGGTTTTTTTGGCAAATGCTGGGGTTTTTCTGAGCCCGGGAGATAGGGAAAACCCCGCTCTCATCTCAATCCCGGCGCCGCTGATGGAGACGGGGAAAGCGGAGAGCGCGTGGTCTATGCGCGGGGCGAGAGAGACCTCTTCTGATGCAAGGCTGCAAGCCCAGCAGATAAATACCCAAAGCAGAGCTGACCTTAAATCTGGCCGGCGATATTCCCCGGCGCTGCCGGCACGGCTTGAATCCCACCGCGGTGACGCCGGAGCACCCTTTGCCGGGAGGGGGATGGATGCAGAGGAGCAGGCATCATTATATATTTATTTTTTTTTTTTTAAAAAACCTTTTCCCCGCGCAGCTTTTATTTCCCCGTGCAAGAAAACAAGACGATGTGTCCCCTCGGGGAGGTGGAAAAGAAAGCGGCGCAGCTCATCGGGAAGTGAGTATCGGGGTTGGGAGCAAGGAGGGGGGATGTGGAGCCGGGACCCCCCCAGGGTGCCGTCCCTCCGTCCCGCTCTCACCAGCCCTTTGCTCCTCGGCAGCTACTCGAGGGACCAGCCGCTCTTCCTGCAGCTGAAGGACTATTTTTGGGAGAAGACGCCGTCGCTCTACGAGCTGCCCTACGGCACGAAAGGAAGCGGTAAGCCTCGGCAGTGCTCACCGTGGGTTTCCGTCCGTCCGTGTGTCCGTCCTGCTGCCGCTCCCCGGGGGTTTCAGCTTCCCTCTTATTAAACCCATCTGCAGGGTGGTGGTTTTTTCCCTCCTTAGCAAGTTCTTTACCTGATCGTTAGCTTTCACGGCACGTGTCTACTTGCCCTGGGTGCGGGTGGTCCCTGCGAAGGGATTAGGGTGGGCCCCAGGCAAGGCTGATGTGCCGGGAGCTGGGATTAGGGGCAGGAGATCTGGCAGGGAGGGGGCAGCACCCAGGAGCTGCCTTCCTCACCTTCTCCTCGCCCTTGCTCTGCAGAAGACGTCCTCCTGCGCTTGCTGTCGATCACCCACTATTCCCTGCCCGAGAACATCCAGAGGTAACACCGGGGTGGATTTGGGGGCGTTTCTGTCTTTGTCTTCATTGTGGTTCCCTTGGGGAGGGCTGGAAATTGGCACGTTGTGGGCCCCGCGTTTGGCAGAATGAACCTGTGCGACGTGGGGACGGTGGATGGAGCATGGGAAGCTTTGTAGGGTGGACAACGTGGGGTTCAAACCCCCCTTGGGGGTGAACCCCCCCTTGGTTTAGGGCAGGTCTGGTTGAGACAGGGCTCTTCTCTTGCAGCCTGAAGTGCCGGAGGTGCGCGGTGGTGGGCAACGGCCACCGGCTCCGCAACAGCTCCATGGGGGAGACCATCGACACGTATGACGTTGTCATCAGGTACGTCCCACTGGGTGCATCCCACTGATCCCTCCCCGGTGGCACCTGCAGGTGGGGTTGATGCCTGTGATGTCCCCATGTCCCTCCCAAGGTTGAACAACGCCCCGGTCCACGGTTATGAGCAGGACGTGGGCTCCAAGACCACCATGCGCCTCTTCTACCCGGAGTCGGCCCACTTCAACCCCAGGACGGAGAACAACCCCGACACGTTGCTGGTGCTGGTGCCCTTCAAGCCCATGGACTTCCAGTGGATGGAGGCCATCCTCAATGACAAGAAGAGGGTAAGTGTGGTGGGGAACCAGGTCCAACCTTCATCCTACACCCACCCTGGGGACCTACCTCTCTAATGGGAACACCACTGGACATCTCCATCCTCTTGTAGGTTCGGAAAGGGTTTTGGAAACAGCCCCCATTGATCTGGGACGCCAACCCCGAGCGAGTGCGCATCCTCAACCCTTATTACATGGAAGTAACTGCCGCTAAACTGCTCAACCTTCCCATGAAGCAACCACGGAAGATCAAACAGGTAAGGGGTGGCACCTTGCTGGTCACCCTGGCTGTCCCTGTGCAGTTCGCTGAATGCCCATGGCTCTTTGCATGTCTTCTCCTCCCTGTCCAGAAGCCCACCACAGGGTTGTTGGCCATCACCTTGGCGCTACACTTCTGTGACCTGGTGCACATCGCGGGCTTCGGCTACCCCAATTCGGCCAACAAGAAGCAGACCATTCACTACTACGAGCAGATCACGCTCAAGTCCATGGCGGTAAGTATCTACCCTGCTTTTTGTCCATGCTACCTCCAATTCTTTGCCTGGGATGGGGGATCGCAGGCCAGGAGAGAGGAGAGCAACGCCCCGCTCCCTTGCGTGATGCTGAGCAGTGTGGGAGGCTCTCCCCATGGGTGCGCCCTGCTCCCCTTCCATGATGGGCGTTGAGGTGTGCCTTTGGGTGGTCATCAGCCAACTTCTCCCTGTAGCCCCACATCTCTGTAGTCATGATGGAGGGTTGTCTCTGGTTTATGTGTGAGCAGATGGGGTTGGCCCCACTTGGGCAGGGTCTTGTCCCTTCTTTTGGGGGGCTCCTCACTTCAGGTAGGGTCACCTCAATGGTGGTGGGGTGGACGAGGTGGAGGGTTGGGAGGGAGCAGAAGGAGAACGCGTGGCACCCTCCGGCCAGGCTCTAGTGTCACCCCCTCCTCCTCATCCCGCAGGCGTCGGAGCACAATGTCTCTCACGAGGCGGTGGCCATCAAGCGGATGCTGGAGCTGGGTCTCGTCAAGAACCTCACCTACTTCTGAGGGCACTGGGGCTGCGCAGGGAGAGCGTCCCCTGCCCTGGAGGGGGGACACCGCGCAGGCTCGGCCCCAGCCGGGCGAGGGCAGAGCGTCCTCGTCGCCGCCTGGCCCCGGGACTCTTGGAGCGAGCGGGGCTGGGGCTGGGGGGGCCGCGCTGGACCGCGGGTCCCCTGGGGACTGGGGGGCGCAGGGAGCCCCATGGGGCCGTGGCCGGGCAGCGCGGCCCCCGCCTTTTCCTACCGACGCACTGAAGCTACCGAGGACCTGGAGGGGCCTTTTGGGGTGGGGGGTCCTCCCTCCCAGCGGGCCTGGGGGGTGCAAGGTGGGGGCAGGAGCCCTCGCCCTGGGTTTTCTCTTCCCATTAATTCCCTCGTATTCGGACGAGGGCCCCATCCAAGGGGCTGATCTCGGGGTTCCCGGGACCCCCCCAGGGAGCAGGAGCCTTTGGGGGCCCACGTCACCTCCTCCTTGCCCTGGTTCCCCCACAATATTTAATTTTGCCCCCCCCTTTTTTTTTTTTTACTTTCTTTTTATGCAGCAGCCCTCTCCCGTGCCTTAGCGCTGGCGTTGGGGGCTTGTCCCCCCCGTCCCCCGCCTCCGAGCCGGGGGGACACCCCGGGGTGCTTGGCCTCAGGGCCCTTTGTGGGGGGGGGTGGTGGTGGTGGTGGTGGTGTGGTTTAATTTAATTAATTTAAATGCTTATTTATGGTGGAGCCTCCCCTGGAGCCCGCGTGCCGCCAGTGTTGGGGACGAGTGGCCTCGGGTGGGGGGGGCCGGTGGGGTGCTGGGCTGCAGGGGGACGGGGGTTTGTGGGTGTCCCCCCCACCGAGGAGGGGTGAGCGGCGCCGTCTCCCCCCCGGCACAGGGTCCCCTGTGGGGCTGGGGGTGCCCCTGGGACCCGTGGATGGGGTGTGGGGGGGGTCCTGCTGGCACCCAATAAAGGTCCTGGTGAGGCTGGGCTGGCTGGGTGCTGCCACCCCTCTGTGTCCCCGCGCCCCCATGTCCCCACATGGAGCTGGTGCCCCTGTCCCCAGGTGTCCCTACTCCCTTGCGTCCTCAGCCCATGTCCCTGTGCCCACGTGTCCCCATGTCCCCGCAGATGGCCCTTACCTGCTGTGTCCCCGGCGTGACGCCCCATCTCCTGGCTCCCGCGGTGGGGGTTGCGGGCCCCCAGCTGCCCCGTGCCTCAGTTTCCCTCTGCCACCGGGCACCCGCTGCCCCCACATCCCCAAGGTGGGGACTCTTCCCCTCACAGCCTGCCCACCCCGGGGACCCCCTGGAGCTCCAGGCCATGTCTGCGCTGTCACCGGGAGAGCCGGCGTCCTGGTGGGACGGCCACCAGCCCAGGCGTGCCACGAGGAAGAAGGTGGGGAACGGTGGGAGGAGGAGGCGGAGGCCTTGCTGGCCTTGTTGAACGGCACGCAGCCGTCCTGCTTGCCGCCGCTGCTGCCGTCGCACTGGGTGTGGAGGAAGGAGCCGCTGTCGCCCATGGAGCCGCGCTGGAACTCGCGCTCGCGCAGCTCGATGGAGCTGCTGCCCCGTTCCAGCATGAATCACGGAATCGTAGAACGTGTTGGGTTGGAAGGGACCGTTAAAGGCCATCGGGTCCCACCCCCCTGCAGCGAGCAGGGACATCTTTAACTGATCAGGTCGCTCAGAGCCTCATCCAGCCTGGCCTTGAACGTCCCCGGGGATGGGGCCTCCACCCTGTCTCTGGGCAACCTGGGCCAGTGTCTCACCACCCTCAGTGGAAAGAACTTCTTCCTGATGGCTAATCTAAACCCGCCCTGCTCTCGTTTAGAACCATTGCCCCTCGTCCTGTCCCTCCATGCCCTTGCCAACAGCTCCTCTCCGGCTTTCCTGGAGCCCCTTCAGGGACTGGAAGGTCTCCCCGGAGCCTTCTCTTCTCCAGGCTGAACCCCCCCAGCTCTCTCAGCCTGTCTTCATAGGAGAGGGGCTATGGCCTTTTGTGGCCACCTCTTTGTGGCCACCTCTTTGTGGCCACCTCTTTGTGGCCACCTCTTTGTGGCCTCCTCTGGCCCTGCTCCAACACGTGCACGGCCTGGGTTACACGTTCATTTTTGTCCTCTGTTTAGGGCTAAAAAGGCCGGGCTGATGCAGGAAGTGAATTATTTAAGTCTACTGCGGTGAGTGTCAAGGTTAAAACAACACCTGCCCAAGAGAGACACTCCCCACCCCCCCAAACTCCTTTCTGTCTTGGTTTTTTTCCCTTTTTTTCCTTTTCATCCTTTCCTCCTAAGCTAAACCCCAAATCCCTGAAAGCATCGCTGGGAATGCCCGGGGCGGGGGAGGCTCGCAGCTGTATGAAACCCACGGCAAGGGTTTCGCAGGTCCCGGCTCAGAAAGAAAAGGAGAAACCGCTTTTCCTCTCTGGACTCGGCTGGTTTTGGGAATGGGTGACCCAGCTGGTCAGGGCCGGAGCCAGAGATGGAGAGGGGACGGTCCCGCTGGTGGCCAAATCTCCCTGGAAGTAATAATTGGGGTTTGCGGGGGTGTTTTAAGCCGTTTTATGGCGCCTCTTGCAACGACGCACGGAGCGGTGCGGGCGCGGGGACTCTCTTTGAGCCCCGCGGGGACCCTGCCATTCCCCGGGGCGGGCAGGAAACAAGCACACGAATATCAAACCCCCCTGGGATTTTTGAGGGTTTATCATCCTCAAGTGCCGGCTCCTGCCTCCACCATCCGGCGACACGAGCTCCCACCGAGCGCCTGTGCTGCCTGTCCCAGCGCCCCCGGGTGAAGCTGCATCGCCCGTCCCACCTCTCCGCCCCAGAACATTGGGTTTTGGATGGGCAAAGGCGGTGGTGGAGCAATGCCAGACAGCCTGTCGTACGTCCTGTCGTCCTCGCATCCTTCTTCCTTTCTTGGGAGCTTGCTGGGTCCAACACCAGCTTCTCTTAACCACCCACTGTAGGAGAAGATCAAGTATGAGACCATCTAAGGAACCTGAAAGTACACAAGTCCGTTGGACCTCATGAAATCCATCGGTGGGTCCTGAGGGAGCTGGTGGATGAAGTTGCCAGGACACTATCCATCATGTTTGAGAAGTTGTGGCAGTCCGGTGAAGTTCCCACTGACTGGAAAAGGGGAATTGTAACCCCCCACATTCAAAAAGGGAAAAAAGGAAGAGCCGAGGAACTAGAGGCCGGTCAGTCTCTCCTCTGTGCCTGGAAGATCATGGAGCAGATCCTCCTGGAATCTCTGCTGAGGCACATGGAAAATAAGGAAGTGATTGGTGACAGCCAACATGGCTTCACCAAGGGCAAATTGCGCCTGACAAATTTGGTGGCCATCTATGATGTTGCCACAGGGGGCAGGGTGGGGGAGAGCAACCAGCGTCATCTACCTGGTCATATGCAAAGTGTTTGGCACTGTCCCACATGACATCCTGGTCTCTAAATTGGAAAAGCACGGATTTGATGGATGGACCACTGGGTGGATAAGGAACTGGCTGGATGACTGCACACAAAAGGTCAATGACTCAATGTCCAAGTGGAAACCAGTGACGAGTGGTGTTCCTCAGAGGTCAGTCCTCAGGGGACCGGTGCTGTTTAACATCTTTGTCGGCGACTTGTCCAATGGGATCGAGGGCACCCTCAGGAAGTTTGCCGATGCCACCAAGCTGTGTGGCATGGTTGTCACGCTGGAGAGAAGGGATGCCATCCAGAGGGACCTGGACAGGCTGGAGAGGTGGGCCTGTGCCAAGCTCATGAAGTTCAACCAGGCCAAGTGCCAGGGCCTGCACCTGGCTCAGGGCAATCCCAGGCACAAATCCAGGTTGGGCGGAGAATGGCTGGAGAGCAGCCCTGAGGAGAAGGACTTGGGGGTGCTGGTGGATGAGAAGCCCAACATGAGCTGGCAATCACACAGAATGGTTTGGGTTGGAAGGGACCTTAAAGATCACCAGGTTCCAACCCCCCTGCCCTGGACAGGGACACCTCCCACTAGACCAGGCTGCTCAAAGCCTCACCTAGCCTGGCCTTGAACACTTCCAGGGATGGGGCATCGACAGCGTCCCTGGGCAACCTCTTCCAGTGCCTCACCACCCCACTAGAAAGGCCCCTGCAATGTGGGCTGCATCAAAAGAAGAGTGGCCAGCAGGGTGAGGGAGGAGATTCTCCCCCTGTACTCTGCTCTGGTGAGACCCCACCTGGAGCACTGCGTCCAGCTCTGGAGCCCTCAGCACAAGAAGGACATGGACCTGCTGGAAGGGGGCCAGAGGAGGGCCATGAAGACGATCAGAGGGCTGGAGCCCCTCTGCTGGGAGGACAGGCTGAGAGAGCTGGGGGGGTTCAGCCTGGAGAAGAGAAGGCTCCGGGGAGACCTTCCAGCCCCTTCCAGTCCCTAAAGGGCCTCCAGGAAAGCTGGGGAGGGACTCTGGAGCAGGGAGGGGAGCCATGGGACAAGGGGGAATGGTTTTACACTGGAAGAGGGGGGATTTAGATGGGATGTGAGGAAGAAATTCTTTGCTGTGAGGGTGGTGAGCCCCTGGCCCAGGTTGCCCAGAGAAGCTGTGGCTGCCCCATCCCTGGAGGGGTTCAAGGCCAGGTTGGACGGGGCTTGGAGCAACCTGGGCTGGTGGGAGGTGTCCCTGCCCAGGGCACGGGGGGTTGGAACTAGATGATCTTCAAGGTCCCTCCCAAGCCCGACCATTGTGTGATTCTATGACAAGTTCAGCAAGCGCGGCATGATCAATGGTGGGTGAAGGTTAACACCCCTGTGGGAGTCTGTTAAAGGTGTATTGTATTCCCTCTCAGTTGAAAGCAAACATCTCTTTTCCTTCTTCCTTCAAGAGAACCATAAAGAAGGTCTCTTGTACGTCCAACACCGCCATCCATGGGTGTGCAGATGCTTGCCGAGGAGCCCTAAAACCCGCAATGTTTGGTAGAGCAGTTGGCAGAGGGGCTTGTATTCCCATTCAGGAGACAATCAGCAACCGTCAAGCACAACCTCCCGTCTGGTTTTGGAACGTGCCAGATGGGTCAGTTATAGGGGCAGCGGGTTCTGGAAAGAAGTTGTCTTGTCTCCAAGCCAGCGATGACTTCACCAATTCCCTTTTGTGCCCGGGCAGAAACCAGATATTGCGGTATGCTAGTGATCTTTGAACCAGGGCGTGGAATGGCTGGGCCGAGCGCCCGCACCGCAGGCCGGGGCTCTGCTGGGGCTGGGTTTGGGGTTGGAGCCAAGGGACCACATGCTGCCCTTGCGGCGGGCAGCCGGCTCGGCCGTTCTCAACGTTGACACCCGAAAGATTTTTTTTCATGATGAACTTTAATGGCAAAGTGAGTAGCTGACGCACGCTTCTTGGCAGGGGGCCCTAAATTGACCTTGGTGGTTTGGCACATCAACAGTTGCTCCATTCACACCGGTCAAACCTCACCAACTATCCCCAAGGACCAGCTGGCATCCGAAGACACGGGCCATTAGCGCTTATCTGCTGAGAAGCCTCCGCTTCTGGACCGGCAGGCCTGGTCCGGTTGGTGTTTTTGGCTTCAAGCCCTGCAGCTCCTCCCGAAGGGGAACCAGCGCCAAAGGAGCTGAACTTCGTCATCTCTTCCCCAGGGCTTCATCTTTTGGTTCTTGGCTGGTGCACCGTCCCAGCCCCTTTCACGGCTGTAGCGTGCGTGAATTCTGCCCGTGCAGGGACCTGCTTGAGGGCATTTTGAGCGTTAGGACCTAGTCCCTCATTGCCTTCCGCGTCTTTCTTGATCTCACCCCATTTTGCACCAAGATGGTCTTCAAGAATTGCCGGGGCTCCTCTAAGCGGTGGTTTTAACGTTGCCTTTGTGTGGCCCCGAGTTACTTGCAGGTGCTCTTCAACGGCTTGCCAACCGTGCCAGTTGTCTTGAGCTTCTGAGCAGCTGGGACCTGGTTTCATGCCCTGCCTCCCTAAATAATTGGGGGTACTACCCGCCGTCCTGCCGACTACGCCGGCTTGTCATGGAAGGAGTGATGCACTTCACTCGTAGAGAGAAGCAGCGACACATTTATTGATAGTAAACCGGGACTTCCCAAAGTTGGATGGGAGACGTGGTGGTACTTTAACAAGATGTGATGGTCAAAGAGGGTCAAAAAGAACTGTCAGGGAGACCCTCCCGTTGAGTGGAGGTTCAGAGAGGATCCCCCGCCTTTCTGGACTCCTCCTCAAAGAGGAGTCTGGGTGCGGCTGGATCCAGTCCTAGTCCCAGACTTGATCAACGGTTTATGGCTAAAGGATTATATATGCACAATCCATCCTTTATGTCCCTTATCTAACATCTCAAACTGTAGCATGCTGTGAGTCACTTACTGAGCATCTGCTGCATGAAGGAATCTCTCGGTCTCGAGGAGTGACGTTGAGTGACGTCCCAGCTCAGGGGGTGATCCCGGCGTGCGGCCGCTGCCACGCAGGAGAGCTCAAGGCCTCCTGGGCTGTTCACTACTTCCTGAGGGTGAGACGATTGACCCGTAGTCGTATTTGTGTATCGACGACAGTACCAGCATTGCGGTAAGGTGGGTGTTGTGGTGTTGTACGTCTTTCCGGAGCCCCTTTGAGGGGGCTGCTGCCCTCAGGACTAGATGCACCCATGTGGAGCAGCATGGGTGGTTACCGCTTGGGCAGCTTTATGGGAGACAAAGGTTGGGTTGTGGGGGGAGTACACAGTCACAGTCACCCAACCTGGGCGTGCACTTTTCCTCTTTGGGGTTTAACACCTCCTCGTCCTCTCGTCCTCCTGCCAGACGTGGCCGGGCCAGAGCGGGGAGCAGCTCGGTGACGGGGTGGCAAAGCCAAAGGCAGCGCTGAGCCGGGCTTAGAGCAGGATTCATCCTCGGGGAGCATCCCGGGTACCCTAAAACTGCTCCCACCCAGTAAGTTGCTTTTCCGTCCTTGCCGTGTCATGATGGGACGGGGTTGAGCTGGTCCCGGGGTGGCTCTGACCCCGGCTCTTTGCTGCTTTCTTCCAGGAGCGAGAGGTTTTGGAGGAAGAAAAAAGTCATCCCGCTTCCCCAGCCGGTGTTCGGGCAGGCGTTAAATTCGCGGCTTCCCCCTTTCCCCCGGCCGGGATGGTTGAATCGAGGGCGTTGAAGGTTCCCCAAGTATGCGATGCCGCTTGGCTTCGATCCCGCTCGGCTGCTCCAGCCCTTCCTGCCTGGCTCGGTGGCGGTGGTGGCACGTCTGGCGTCAGACCTGCGGTGGCTGGTGCCAGTGGGATGCTGGAGCCAGGGCTGGGCTTAAAATCTCCCCCCAGCTCATCGCCAAGGGCACCGATTTTGGGGTTTATGTGTTGAAAACCCACTGGCGGCTTGGTTTTTCCTCTTTCATTTTTTTTTTTTCCTTTGGAATCTCGGGGTTTAACCTGTACGGCTGAGGGTCCTCGGGAACTGCGGCCGCTTGCCTGGCTTTTATAAACCCTGTGCAAATCCAACCTTTGGCAGCTGCGGGGCAGAGAAATGTGAACTGAAATGGAAATAAATCCCCTGGGGAGCCCTCGCACCCGCCCGCCTGCAGGTGTGGATGGGGCAAGTTGGGGGTGATGCCTCTGGGACAGGATTTTTGGGGGTGGCTCCGATGGGTTTTGACCTTTCCCTCTTTTTCCCGCTGCAGGTGACCGGCGGCAGCCGCGATGAGAGCTCCCGCCCTCGCCTGATGCCTCTCCTGCTGATAAAAATGATCAACAAGTCTCGTAAGTCCCACGGGGAAGGTCCTGTCTCCCTCTCTCCAGGCTGTCCTGGGGGATCGGCTTTTGGAAATTTGGCTCTTGGGGGTAGGATGCTGCTTTGCTGCGGCTCCAGGCGGGTGATGGAGTGTTGGAGCATCACGGGTGAAGCCATGGTGGGGAGGGTGATTTTTGGGGTCTTTGATCCTCCGGGCTAAGGCACCCAGTAGCCCTCGGGCTTTGTGGTAGAAAACCAGGGTGGAGGCAGGTGGAAAGAAGGCGGAAAGAATGTGTACACGCAACCTTTGACACAAGGCGGGCGGGAGGAAACGGCATGGCGGCTTTTGGACCCAGGAAAGACCCAACCCGGCTCCATCTCGGAGCCGATCCTCTCGGGGGGATGGTGCCAGCCAGGTCCCCGCTGCTCTCTGGGGAGAGCCTTTGCCAGGGATGGCTCCGTAATCCTGGATCTACCAGGACATCCCCAGGGGTGCAGGTCCCCAGCGTCTGAACAGACAAACCCCGGGTGCCGGCTTGACGGTGTTTTTCTTTCCCCCCGGCTCTCTGGGCACGCAGGAGGGAAGATACTCGGGGTGCTGGCGCTGTTTCTGGTGATGGTTTGGTACTCGATCTACCGGGAAAAGAGGTACACACAGCTGCGAGTGGCTTCTGTTCAAGTTTCGAGCACCTCCTGCCCTTTCCTTTGCCGCGAGCCCAGCAGATAAAAAACTCAAAGCAGAGCTGACCTTAAATCTGGCCGGCGATATTCCCTGGTGCTGCCGGCACGGCTTGAATCCCACCGCGGTGACGCCGGAGCACCCTTTGCCGGGAGGGGGATGGATGCAGAGGAGCAGGCATCATTATTCTTTTTTTCTCAGCCTTTTCCCTCGCAGCCTTTATTTCTCCGTGCAAGAAGACAAGACGATGTGTCCCCTCGGGGAGGTGGAAAAGAAAGCGGCGCAGCTCATCGGGAAGTGAGTATCGGGGTTGGGAGCAAGGAGGGGGGACACAGAGCCGGGACCCCCCCAGGGTGCCGTCCCTCCGTCCCGCGCTCACTGGCCCTTTGCTCCTCGGCAGCTACTCGAGGGACCAGCCGCTCTTCCTGCAGCTGAAGGACTATTTTTGGGAGAAGATGCCAGTGCTCCATGAGCTGCCCTGCGGCACGAAAGGAAGCGGTAAGCCTCAGCAGCGCTCACCGTGGGTTTCCGTCCGTCCGTGTGTCCGTCCTGCTGCTGCTCCCCGGGGGTTTCAGCTTCCCTCTTATTAAACCCATCTGCAGGGTGGTGGTTTTTTTCCCTCCCTAGCAAGTTGTTTGCTTGATCGTTAGCTTTCACGGCACGTGTCTACTTGCCCTGGGTGCGGGTGGCCCCTACGAATGCGTTTAGGGTGGGCCCCAGGCAAGGCTGATGTGCCGGGAGCTGTGCCGGGAGCCGGGATTAGGGGCAGATCCTGGGCAGCACCCAGGAGCTGCCTTCCTCACCTTCTCCTCGCCCTTGCTCTGCAGAAGACGTCCTCCTGCGCTTGCTGTCCATCACCCACTATTCCCTGCCCGAGAACATCCAGAGGTAACACCGGGGTGGATTTGGGGGCGTTTCTGTCTTTGTCTTCATTGTGGTTCCCTTGGGGAGGGCTGGAAATTGGCACGTTGTGGGCCCCGCGTTTGGCAGAATGAACCTGTGCGACGTGGGGACGGTGGATGGAGCATGGGAAGCTTTGTAGGGTGGACAACGTGGGGTTCAAACCCCCCTTGGGGGTGAACCCCCCCTTGGTTTAGGGCAGGTCTGGTTGAGACGGGGCTCTTCTCTTGCAGCCTGAAGTGCCGGAGGTGCGCGGTGGTGGGCAACGGCCACCGGCTCCGCAACAGCTCCATGGGGGAGACCATCGACACGTATGACGTTGTCATCAGGTACGGCCCTGGGTGCATCCCACTGATCCCTCCCCGGTGGCACCTGCAGGTGGGGTTGATGCCTGTGATGTCCCCATGTCCCTCCCAAGGTTGAACAACGCCCCGGTCCACGGTTATGAGCAGGACGTGGGCTCCAAGACCACCATGCGCCTCTTCTACCCGGAGTCGGCCCACTTCAACCCCAGGACAGAGAACAGCCCCGACACGTTGCTGGTGCTGGTGCCCTTCAAGCCCATGGACTTCCAGTGGATGGAGGCCATCCTCAATGACAAGAAGAGGGTAAGTGTGGTGGGGAACCAGGTCCAACCTTCATCCTACGCCCACCCTGGGGACCTACCTCTCTAATGGGGACACCACTGGACATCTCCATCCTCTTGTAGGTTCAGAAAGGGTTTTGGAAACAGCCCCCATTGATCTGGGACGCCAACCCCGAGCGAGTGCGCATCCTCAACCCTTATTACATGGAAGTAACTGCCGCTAAACTGCTCAACCTTCCCATGAAGCAACCACGGAAGATCAAACAGGTAAGGGGTGGCACCTTGCTGGTCACCCTGGCTGTCCCTGTGCAGTTCGCTGAATGCCCATGGCTCTTTGCATGTCTTCTCCTCCCTGTCCAGAAGCCCACCACAGGGTTGTTGGCCATCACCTTGGCGCTACACTTCTGTGACCTGGTGCACATCGCGGGCTTCGGCTACCCCAATTCGGCCAACAAGAAGCAGACCATTCACTACTACGAGCAGATCACGCTCAAGTACATGGCGGTAAGTATCTACCCCGCTTTTTGTCCATGCTACCTCCAATTTTTTGCCTGGGATGGGGGATCGCAGGCCAGGAGAGAGGAGAGCAACGCCCCGCTCCCTTGCGTGATGCTGAGCAGTGTGGGAGGCTCTCCCCATGGGTGCGCCCTGCTCCCCTTCCATGATGGGCGTTGAGGTGTGCCTTTGGGTGGTCATCAGCCAACTTCTCCCTGTAGCCCCACATCTCTGTAGTCATGATGGAGGGTTGTCTCTGGTTTATGTGTGAGCAGATGGGGTTGGCCCCACTTGGGCAGGGTCTTGTCCCTTCTTTTGGGGGGGCTCCTCACTTCAGGTAGGGTCACCTCAATGGTGGTGGGGTGGACGAGGTGGAGGGTTGGGAGGGAGCAGAAGGAGAACGCGTGGCACCCTCCGGCCAGGCTCTAGTGTCACCCCCTCCTCATCCCGCAGGCGTCGGAGCACAACGTCTCTCACGAGGCGGTGGCCATCAAGCGGATGCTGGAGCTGGGTCTCGTCAAGAACCTCACCTACTTCTGAGGGCACCGGGGCTGCGCAGGGAGAGCGTCCCCCGCCCTGGAGGGGGGACACCGCGCAGGCTCGGCCCCAGCCGGGCGAGGGCAGAGCGTCCTCATCGCCGCCTGGCCCCGGGACTCTTGGAGCGAGTGGGGCTGGGGCTGGGGCTGGGGGGGCCGCGCTGGACCGCGGGTCCCCTGGGGACTGGGGGGCGCAGGGAGCCCCATGGGGCCGTGGCCGGGCAGCGCGGCCCCCGCCTTTTCCTACCGACGCACTGAAGCTACCGAGGACCTGGAGGGGCCTTTTGGGGTGGGGGGTCCTCCCTCCCAGCGGGCCTGGGGGGTGCAAGGTGGGGGCAGGAGCCCTCGCCCTGGGTTTTCTCTTCCCATTAATTCCCTCGTATTCGGACGAGGGCCCCATCCGAGGGGCTGATCTGGGGGTTCCCGGGACCCCCCCCAGGGAGCAGGAGCCTTTGGGGGCCCACGTCACCTCCTCCTTGCCCTGGTTCCCCCACAATATTTAATTTTGCCCCCCCCCTTTTTTTTTTTTTACTTTCTTTTTATGCAGCAGCCCTCTCCCGTGCCTTAGCGCTGGCGTTGGGGGCTTGTTCCCCCCGTCCCCCGCCTCCGAGCCGGGGGGACACCCCGGGGTGCTTGGCCTCAGGGCCCTTTGTGGGGGGGGGTGGTGGTGGTGGTGGTGGTGTGGTTTAATTTAATTAATTTAAATGCTTATTTATGGTGGAGCCTCCCCTGGAGCCCGCGTGCCGCCAGTGTTGGGGACGAGTGGCCTCGGGTGGGGGGGGCCGGTGGGGTGCTGGGCTGCAGGGGGACGGGGGTTTGTGGGTGTCCCCCCCACCGAGGAGGGGTGAGCGGCGCCGTCTCCCCCCTGGCACAGGGTCCCCTGTGGGGCTGGGGGTGCCCCTGGGACCCGTGGACAGGGTGTGTGGGGGGGTCCTGCTGGCACCCAATAAAGGTCCTGGTGAGGCTGGGCTGGCTGGGTGCTGCCACCCCTCTGTGTCCCCGCGCCCCCATGTCCCCACATGGAGCTGGTGCCCCTGTCCCCAGGTGTCCCTACTCCCCTGCGTCCTCAGCCCATGTCCCTGTGCCCACGTGTCCCCATGTCCCCGCAGATGGCCCTTACCTGCTGTGTCCCCGGCATGACACCCCATCTCCTGGCTCCCGCGGTGGGGGTTGCGGGCCCCCAGCTGCCCCGTGCCTCAGTTTCCCTCTGCCACCGGGCACCCGCTGCCCCCACATCCCCAAGGTGGGGACTCTTCCCTTCAGAGCCTGCCCACCCCGGGGACCCCCTGGAGCTCCAGGCCATGTCTGCGCTGTCACCGGGAGAGCCGGCGTCCTGGTGGGACGGCCACCAGCCCAGGCGTGCCACGAGAAACACCTCTTGTATTGACCGCGGCCCCGCGATACAGCGCGGAGAGGCCCTTCCCGGGGGGGGGGGTCCCCGTCCCACCGATGTCCCCCCCCCCCACCCCAAACCCCGTCCCCCAACCCCCCCCCCCCCCCCCGAAACGGACTCTATAAGTATGGACACCGAACACCAAGGAGGAAGGGAAGGAGCCGGGTGGGCGAGGGCAGCGGGAAGCGGAGGCGAGCGGCTGGGGGGGCGCGGGGTGCGTGGTCGGGTCGGGGACATCCCCAGCCCTGCGGAGGGGACGGCTCCCCGGGGCTCGGCGCATCCTCGGCGGGGTTGTGCTTAGCGTGTACCGGGGGCAGGGATGATGCTCAGCCGGTCCCCCCCCGCACCCCGCAGCCCCGCTCTTTTTTGGGGGGGGGTGGTGGGACCCCAACCCCTGCGGGGGGTCCCTTCCCACCGCAGCTCCCGGCGGGCGCGACTGTCCTAGCACGAAGCCACGGCGCCCGCGCGGAGGGTCCCGAGCGTCCCCCGGAGGGGCTCAAACGTGCGTCTGCATCCGCCTCTGCAGGGGCCGGCTGGGGTCCGAGTTTTGGGAAGAAGACTGGGAATGGTGGGAGGAGGAGGCGGAGGCCTTGCTGGCCTTGTCGAACTGCACGTAGCCGTCCTGCTTGCCGCTGCTGCTGATGCTGCTGTCGCACTGGGTGTCGAGGAAGGAGCTGCTGTCGCTCATGGAGCCGCGCTGGAACTCGCGCTCGCACAGCTCGATGGAGCTGCTGCCCATGCCCAGCACGAAGCGCTGGCTGTAGTCGTAGAGGCGGCTCTGCCCGCTCAAGGTGCTGTAGATGTTGGTGAAGGACATGCCGGTGGGCACCCGTTGCTTGCTGGCGGGGCGCAGGTCCGCCGGGCAGCCCGACAGCGAGATGGTGGGGGTGGAGTGGTGCTCCTTGAAGGTGTTCACGCTGTAGTAGCCGTTGGTGGGGTCCTGTAGGGTGGGAGAGGAGGCTGGTTGGTGGTGCCCAACCTCCCCGCGTGCCGCCCACCCGGCTCATCCACCCACGGCGCGCGCGCGAGAGGACACCCTCAGCCACCCCAGCCCTCCTGCCCGCGGCGTCGGATGCCACCAACGCGTCCCAAATTGGGGCGGAGGGTGGCCCTTGCGCCCCCGCTTTCCTGGCACACGGTCTCCCGGGACCAGCCCCGGGGTGGGGGGCGGTGGGGGGGGGTACCAGAGCATCCCTCCCCGCGCAGGGACAGCCCTCCGGTACGGGCCACCCTTGGTGACACCAGGGCCCCTGGCAGAGGGCCAGGAAGCCTGGAAGAAGCACTGCTGGGCAAGGGAGATGCCGGTCCTGCCCTGCGGTGGGCACGGGGACGGGTGCTCAGCACCCCGGGGTGCCACCGCCTCTTGCGGGAGTGACCTGGGATGGGGGGGGGCTCTGAGCCACCTCTGCCCGTGGGGGCCGGGGACAGAGAGGGGGGAAACCGTGTCGCCGGGGTCCGGCTCACCTTCAGGTTTTGGAACTCCTTCTCCTCCTCCTTGAGCACCTCGAGCTGCTTCAGCACCGAGTCCTGCTGAAACTCCCCCCGCTCCATCTAGGAAAGGAGGCAGGTGGGTGTCAGCACCCCCCGTCCCCCTGCTGCGGGGAGCCCCACACCCGCCATCAGCCCCCACGGCGGATGGGGGGCGGCAGAGGGAGCGGAGCTGCCCAAACCCCACGCGGTTCCCTGGGTCACACCTTGCTTTTTCCCCCCGCTGTTTAGGGCTAAAAAAGGCCGGGCTGCTGCGGAAAGTGAATTATTTAAATCTACTGCGGCGAGCGGCGAGGTTGAACCCCGCCTGCCCCAAAAAAATCTCCTTTCTGTGTTGTTTTTTCCCTTTTTTATTTTTTTTTTTTATTTTTTTTTTTTTTCCTTTTCAGCCTTTGCTCCTAAGCTGAACTTGGCCGCCAGCATCTCAAAATCCCAGCTCGGATCTAGCTTTCAAAACGCGAAAGCCTCAATTTTATTTGATTTTATTTTTTTTTTCCCTTCACACCCCCACCCGCCCCCCCCCAGCCCCGACGCTGGCTCGACTCGAGTCCTGGAGGCTTTACCCAGCCCGGCCCCGCCAGCGCGGCTGGGACGGGCTGGGGAAGCTCCTTTTGGGTGGATTTGAGTCCATTTTTGCTCCCGCTGCTCCTTCGCAGACCCCTGGAGAAGGATGCTCCCGCCTCGACCCGCGGCGGGGTGGGGCAGTGACGTGGGAAAGGTACACCTTAATTAGACCACAGCTTTAATTACCCTTCCTTCAGCAAGGTGGGGTTATGTGGAATCGGTATAATTATTAACCGATATCTTGTCTGCCTTTTTTTATCTTCTCCCGTTATCGATCGCGCGCCTCCAGCCCGGTTTCTCTTTGCCGGCGCTGGGATCGCAGCCGCCCAAATCGGCCCCCAAATCTCCTTTTAGTGCCCAGCTTCGCTTCTCCCTTTTAAAATGGGAAGCGGTTGTGGAAATTCACCTTGCCGCACTTTCCGTTCGTCTCCTGAAAGCCTTTGATCCGGCCGTTAAATGCAAGGAATTAAAAGGACCTGGGTTTTCCTGGGAAAAAAGCAGCCTGTAAAAGCCATTGATTTACCGGGGTAAACACAAGCGCCACCGAGGATTAAAGTCAGGGCGGCTAAAACGGCGCGTGGAGGCTTTTTAGCTCGGCGCCGGCTGCGCGCCAGCCCCAGCGAGACCCCGCGTCCCCGAAAGCATCGCTGGGAATGCCCGGGGTGGGGGATGCCGGCAGCCGTCTGAAAC
Source organism: Larus michahellis (assembly GCF_964199755.1). Taxonomy (NCBI): domain Eukaryota; kingdom Metazoa; phylum Chordata; class Aves; order Charadriiformes; family Laridae; genus Larus; species Larus michahellis. Next base: position 1,297,569 of record NC_133912.1, read on the forward strand.
CCACGGCAAGGGTTTCGCAGGTCCCGGCTCAGAAAGAAAAAGGAGAAACCCACTTTTCCTCCTCGGATTCGGCTGGTTTTGGGAGTGGGTGACGCAGGTGGTCCGGGCTGGATGCGGAGACGGAGAGGGGACGGTCCCGCCGGTGGCAAAACCTCCCTGGAAGTAATAATTGGGGTTTGCGGGGGTGTTTTAAGGCATTTTGTGGCGCCTCTTGCAACGACGCACGGAGCGGTGCGGGCGCGGGGATGCTCCTTGAGCCCTGCGGGGACCCCGCCGTCCCCCGGGGCGGGCAGGGTGCCGCGGGTTCGGCGTCACCCGCGGGTTCGGCGTCACCCCGGGGATTTGGGGGCTCGCCCGCGGGCCCCCTCCCCGGCCACGCCGGGGGCCTGCAGTGAGCCCCCGCGCCATCAGATGGCAGCCAGCCCCCGCGCAAGCCCGTAAAGGCCCGTTCGCATCCCTTCATTTCCAATTCCCCGCATGGCAGCCCGTCATTACCGCGACCTTTATCCAAGTTTGCGCGGCGGCTTGGCCCCCATGTTCGTCAGCGGGCGGCGGGACGCTCGTTCGCTCGCCTTCCTCTCTTTGCCGTCGCCGGGTAAACACGGGCGAGCGATCGAAAGTTACGGAAAGTGAACTCCGGTACCAACGTTAATGGGGATTACGGATGTAGAGGCAGCAGGAGAAGCGGCGGCGGTGGCGGGGGGAGAAGCGGGAAATGCATGAAAAATAGAGATGAGAGTTGTCTGAGCGCGCGGCCAGGAGCCGGCAACGTGCCTGCCAGATGCCGTCACGGACACGGGATGCTCCAGCTGTTTTCCGGAGCCGTGGTTTGCTCCAGCTGGGCCACGCCACCAATACGCTTTGGCCCTTCGGCCGCGTTGCTGCCGTGCAGGCGGCGGGTGACAAAGCCGCCCCTTAGAGCCACGTGCCCACCATTCCGAGGGCCACGGCTCGATCCCGGGAACATCGTGCCGGGACTTTATCCTGCTCGGCAGCGCCGGGAGCTTTCGCCATCCCAAAACCAGTGCACGTTGTGGCCGGGCATGCTGGTGGCGGTGTAAAGCCATCCTCATTTCCCATACCCAAATCTTGCCGGTCCCTCCTGGGGATGCAACGAACTGCAGCCGCATCGCCCGAACTTCTTGCCTCAGTTTCCCCTGCCGCAAAAGAGCGACCCTCCCTCTTACGGAGCATCCCATCAGCTTCGCTGTGCTGGCTCCTAGCAAGGGAGCGCATCCCTACGAAGCAAAGCGGTGTCTCAAGGTGACTCAAAGCAAGGAAACGGCGTTGAAACGATGAAAACAGTGGCCGGCTCCAGCGCCGTCCCTCCTAATCCCCTGCCCGCCGGAGCGCTCCCTCGTTGACCGCCGCCAAATGAAGCCGCTTTCAGCCGGGATGTCGAATCCGACAGACCGGCTATTAAATCCGTTGCTTTCATTAGCGGAAACAATATGTTTTGTTTTTTTTAAAACCGCTGCTCCCTGCGGAGCCCCCGAGGGCTTTATCGCCCTCCAACGCCGGCTCCTGCCTCCACCGTCCGGCGACGCGAGCTCCCACCGAGCGCCATCCCAGCGCCCCCGGCTGAAGCCGCATCGCCGCGTTCCCACCTCTCCCCCCAAAATGTTGGGGTTTGGATGGGCGAAGGCGGCGGCGGAGGGATGCCAGCCAGCCTGCCGTACGTCCTGCCATCCTTCTCGCCTCCTTCTTCCTTGCTCGGGAGCTTGCCGGGGCCAACGCCGGCTTCTCCGTGCTCAGACGGCGCCTGGCTCGATGCACCCCAGCACCAAGTCCGGCCCCCAAAGGCGTTACCCGCCTTGAGCGAGCTCAGTCCTGGGCAATGGCCCATGGTAGATGCCCAAACCTCGCGGTGGCCCAGCTCTGCCGTGACCCCACGAAGCCCGAGCCGTGAGCTGCAAAGGTCCCCAACATTTTCACGGTCGTTTTTTTTTTTACACGGCGGGTCTTCTTCTCCGCGGCTCGGACTGGGCACCCGGAGCATTTCTCGGGGAGAAAGGCGGAGAAAACGATGCCGCGACAGCTGGGCCGCGGGTAGAAACGCGTCTCGCCCTGAATTTCACCTCTGCTTTTTTGATTTTTCCTCTTCCGTGGGGATCTGAGCGGAAAATGTGTCCGGTGTCAATCTGCCGGCTGTGAACAAACTGGGAACATCCCTCAGAGCAGAGCAATGGGTTTTGGAAGGGACAGGAAGGAAGGGTGAGCAAGGAAAAGACCATCGACGTGTCCACTGGACGCGTTATTTTGACTGTTCTTCCCCAAATATGAACCAAAGGCGATGCCCGAGTCCAGCTGGCCGCACCGGAACCCCTTTGACTCGGGATGCTTTTGCCTCCCGGTCACTTCGGGATCGTCTCTGTCATGTTTGCTCCTGGCAGCGGGGACGGCTCCTTTCGGATCGGCATCAGCCCCATTTCAGAGATGGGGAAACCGCATGGAGTCGAATCGGGCAGGAATAACCCCCCCGCCACCACAAGAGAGGAGGCTGACGCTCTTCAGCCCCCTAATCGCCGACCCGGCGTGGTGGAATCGGCGTGCTGACGCCAATGCAGCCTGGCAGGAGAGAGAAAGCTGCCGCCGTGCTTTATTTTTTTCCAGAATCAGACCCTTTAACGGGCTCTTTTGCCTCCAGCCACCGGCTGCTGTTCGCTTTCTGGCCCCCGCGGGCTGGCAGCCTTCCCCCTGCCCGTAGGCAGCGCCTGGCACGACGGCAAACGGGGAGACGGCGCTGAGACAATGTGAACATATGCAAATCAGCCAGCATGACGTGTATCCTAAGGTGTTAATGAATTTATAGATGCATGAATAATTATTTGTGAAAAGCAGGGAGAGCTGCGGAGGTCACAGATGGCTGGAGAATAACAAATGCGATCGCATTTAGCGGGGGTGGGGGGCGGAAAAGAAGAGGCACGCCGGCGCTCTGCAGCTAGAAACGCGCCGGCAAAGCGGAGCCGCGGTGGGAAAGCGAGGAGCGACGGCACCATCCGCGGTGCCGAGGGTGGATCTCCGCTCCCCGCAGCTTGGCAGGAGCCGGTCGGGCCGTGCTGGAGCCCCGGGGGCTTGGCCAAGGGTCCGGGCTGGGGAGCCAAAAGGCGGAGGCGAAGCAGCGAGGTGTTAGCAGAGGGGAGCTGTTTGCAAGCGCGGCCGGCTTTTCGTTAACATCTGCGTTAATGAGCTCTCCGCGCCAGCACCCAGCGCGTTAATGACGTTCGCAGCTGATATTAAACTGCAAAGTGTTACCGAACTGTTGTCAGGGGCAAGAGGATCGGAGCAAAGGACGCCGTCGAGGTTGAGCCCGGGCTGGAAATAGCACGAGAAGTTTAGGGAAGGCAAAGGAAGAAGCAGCGGGAGAAAATGCCGGGATGGGGAGGAGGGAGAGCAGGGAACCTTGGGGTGAGGGCAGGGAGCAAGCAAGGGGTGCTGTGCATTGTCCCCCCTGCTCCCGCCGGAGAGGGCTCATTGCCGTTCCTTAGCGAGGATCGATTTTTTTTAACTTGATCCATCACGTCATTGCCAAAGTCCGAACCTCTTATTAGGAATCTGTTCAGCATCCGAAGGCTGGGTCTCTAACGGATCCAACCGGCTTTTGGAAAGAGCGAGGAGGGGGATGAGGGAGAGCAGGGACCCCCGGGGCTCTGAGGAGAGAAGAAACTGGGAATTATTTACTGGGAAGGCCCTCGCCAAGGGCAGAAGACGAAGGGGAAGCTCCGCTCCAGGCAGGAGAGGGGGCTTTGATGTCTTCTCCCTGCCGGGTGGGATGTCCCAACAGGTGCCAAATCTGCCCAGCACCAGGGGCAGAGACTACGGATCATCCCGTCCAACCTCTTGGAGTGCTTTGATCCACCGGTGTTATTTCCAGCTGACGTATCTTCAGGAAAAGGGCCTGGATTTGGCCAGGAGAAGAGGAGAATCACCTCCTCCCGGTCCGGCAGCCGGGTTCTTACACTCTGTCGCGTTACGTCCAGAAGTGCTGGACTTTGCCTCCCCCCCGTTCGCACTTAAACAGCCCCTTCACACCATGCTGTAACCGAGCCACCTCTCAGGGCTCTTGCTGAGATGCTAAAACACACGAGCTCTGTGAACCCCTTCCCGTAAGGCGTTGGGTTTTTTTTTCCCCGGCCATCCAATGAATGTTGTCATTATTTTTTTTTCTCCCCCCCCCGCCCCCGCCCCGTTTCCATCCTTATCGAAACGTGCCCAGCGCAGCTCTGCCCTGCTCCGGTACCAGGCTCATGGAGGGCGCACGTCGATGTGAAATCCCCTTCTGGCTTTGGAAGACAATCTAAGAAAATCCCCGCGACGTCTTGCAAGACCCCTGTGCCTCCCACGACCATCCTCTTCCTCGTTCCCTCGGCAGTGCTAAACGGTCCTTGTACGTCTCCTCTGCTGAGGCTCCCTGCGTGCTTCCAGCCCGGTGGTTAAGGTCCTGAGCGGCATTTGGGATATCTCAGCCCCTCCTCTGGCAGCCAGATCTGGGCTTGGCACTGTGCATCGCTGCCGATACAGACCCTGGTACAGGGTCCTACGGAAGAGGAAGCTCCAAGCTCCCAGATCCTCCGTTCTTCCACCGAGTGAAGCCTTGCAAACCCCGCCGTGGATCTGCAGACTCCTCGGACGGCTTTTGTCCTCACCTTTTACGGCCGCGCAGCTTTCTGCGGCTCCCCTTTCCCTCGCCATTTGTTCGGCTTGTCTTTGTCACCTACGGCATGACACCGGCAAGCGAAAGCGAAGGCGAATTGGGGCTGAGACACGGGGAACGGCGGCGACACCAGCAAGAGGAGTAGCCTGCGGCCGGGCTGCAAGGACGCGTCGGTCCGTGGGCTGAAGCTGAATTTCCTGGGCTCTCGACCATCAGCATCTTGCCCTGCCCGTTGTCTTTTGGTCCCCTCAGGCCACAGGAAGGTGACACCTCCCCGGTTACTGCAGCCCCAGGTCCAGGTTGGCCCCAGACCCCCGGCGTCAGCGATCTGCAACCAACTGTGTGCACGTACGTTATTTTTGCAGCTCGAACTCTCCAAAGCGCGTCCAGGAGAGCGCCGTTCTCGCCGGCTAATTAGCTTATTATTACGTTGCGCTCACCTATGGCGTGTCTCCTTGCAGTTCGCACCACGTGAGGTGGCAAATTTGCTTTGCAATTAGCCCGGCGGGCAGCTGGGCTACCGCAATAAACCTCTCCCAGCTCTCCCTCCTCATTAGCAAAGTTTCACTCGAGGAGCTTTTACGGCAGGAGAACGTGTATCTCGAGAGCGCGATTTTTTGGAAGAGCATCCTTGCCTCGAGTGGGGATTACAGCACTGAACTACATGTGCCTGGGCTCGTTACCACCCGACACCCACCCAGAGGAATTGCGTATGGGGAGAAGAAGTAAATCCTTACCATCAGCTGCTTGATGGTTGGGTGCTCCTCCGTCTCCCTGCCCGAGGCCGGCTCCTTGTGCACGATCTCCACGCGGATATCGTTCTTGGCGGAAACCACACCTTTCAGATCTGGGCAAAGAGCGAGAGGGAGAAGGGATTAGGTGAAGGCAACCGCGGAGCGTCCTCAGGGGACCCCGCTCATTGCCGAGGACGGCCAGCAGGAAAATTAACCCCGGCTCAGCAAGCGCACCCGAGAACCGGGGCCGGGGCGGGGGGACGGACAATATTTGCATCGCCGTAAGGTAAACCCTTCAGCTCTGGGGAGCTCCGGTTTCTGTTTTAATTCCTTTGGGAGCTTGGTTAGTCTCTGCCGCGCTCACGGTGCTGTTAACAGGGGCTGGGCTGCAGCAGGGCTGCTCAAACAGATGGTGGGCTCCTTGGCCAGACGGCGTATGCCGGGGGAGCGCGTGAAATACCGCTCCTCAGGGACGTGCCGGCTCTCCCCTGGCACCGGGAAGCCCCTGAGAAAAGCCTTCTCCAGGTTTGGGATGCGGATGCGTACGGAAAAGGCCAAGCAATGAACGAAGACGGAGCCAGGGCTTTGGGAACGACAAAATCATCCCCGCCTGCCGCCTGTTTTTAATGCAAGGCAGAGAGAAACGTTTCTGGAGAGGCTCTCTGCCTTCCCTGAAGGTGTCAGGCGTGCTTTGAAGAAGTCATTTTAGCAAAATTAAACCAAAGACGCCGAGCAGCAGGAGGAGAAACGGCCAGGCGAACGCGAGATGAAAAGCAGAGATGGATGCCAATCTGAAGAGCGAGATCTGAACAGCTTTGAAGCCGGGCTCCAGCCCACGATCTGGCTCTCACCTCCCCGCATGGCTTGCACCAACCCTCCCGGACCCAAAACCGCCTTGAACCGCTGGGTTCGACAGATCTACCTCCAGCAGAAGGAACCGGCAGCGCCCTGCACCGCCTGGGTCCAGCGGAGGCTGGACCACGCAGGGAGACGGCGATTTTATCTGTCAACCCAACCGAATCCTGCAACCGAGCCCGGCTTGAAGCTCCATCCTGGAATTAATCCACCTCGGCATCCTGTGGCCTCAGTATCTGCAGCCCTTCCGCCACCCACAGACGTCGCCAAGCCCCAGGGTGCAAGGCAAAGGGTTTCACTGAGAAGATGTTACTGCTTTTTCTTGCCTTTTTTTAATTTTTTTTATTATTTTTTTTTATTGCCGGAACCACGTTCCTGGTGCCGGAGCCTCCGCATTTAATCACGAGGAGAAGCTAATTACTGTCTCGCACATCCCCTCCCGGGAGCGTTCCCCCTTAAATAACGCCGGGCCGTTAAGTCACCAAAGATACAACAACAGATGTGCAGTAAAGTCTTTTTTTTTTTTTTTTTTTTTCTTTCTTTTTTTCTTTCCCCCTTTTCTAGGTAAGAAAGAGCCTCCGGGCTCAGTGTGTCTGCACCCAGCGCTGGCTTCTGCTCCGTCTCCCCAAAGCAAGGCCAGGAGTCGCCCCCCCACCATTAGCTGCGGCCGGTCGCCGCCGTCAGGAGGTGCCTTCTCCAGCCTTAACTGCTGGGTCACCTTGTCCCCCCTCCGCCGGGGCAGCCGTGCGGAGCCGTCCCCCCGCAGCCTGCCGGCGGGTTTTGTTTGCAGGGTATTGTTTTAAACGACGCAACTGCGCTCCGGGATTTGTCCTGAGAGAGGCATCCTGGTGGGAAATGCGTCCCTCCTGCCATCCAAGCGCTCTGCTGGTCCCATCGCTCCGGAGCTGAGCCCTGTAAGACCTCTTGCCGATTTCACACCGCTGACCACGGTGAGAGCCCTCTCCTCACCTCCTCAGATCCACTTTGCATTCGCGCCCCCAAAACTGGGACAAAACCCCTCTACGCTGGGCCAGCCGAGTCCTCCCCTGCGGGGTCTGGCACCCTGAGTGTCCCTCAGGGGCTGGTTTAGCTGCTCCCAGCTCCCCCCCAGAACCAGGGACGGACCCTGTTTTGGCAGCTCCAAGGGGCTTTTGGAGCCAACTGATGGGGGACCAAGTGGCCCTACTGTCACTTGCCCCCAGAATTTCCTTCGTTGCCATCACGGCATCCCACTGCTCCCGAGCCATCAGCCCCGGCGAGCAGCCGGCAAAGCATCTGGCGTCTCCAGTTGGGTCCAGCTCCCCGGGAAAGGCTGAGCTGTTCCTCCTCCTGTCTCTCGTTGGGGAGGGAAGGGAGAGAGATGGGGGAGGGCACCTTTGCTGATCTCTTGGATGATCTTTTACTGCTCGCTTGCCCTGATCCCAAAATGAAACGGCAAAGAAGCCCGGGGACCCGCCCTCTGGTCCAGGGCTGCTGTAGACCTATTCCACCAGGACGTGGCAACCAGGGACTCCGCAGCGTCTCCTGCGCTGCGGGAGGCGCCGAAGAACGAGCGGCGGTGCGGGGGGCGCACCGGGAAGATGCCCAGATCCAGCAGCTTGTTCCATATAAGAAACGAAAAAGTCCTTTCTGAGCGGGACAGCACTGGAAACACGGCGGAGAGGGACTGCCATGCCACCACCTCCCCAGCACCCCCTTCCCAGTACGTATCCTCCCATCCCTAGGAAGGAAAACGCCCCTTATTCCTGATTTACCGCTGGGAATCCAAGGGCGGAATCACACAAGGCATTTGGGTGGGATGGGGTTGTCCCCTCTCGGAAGAACAAACCCTCCTTCTTCCCCCAAATCCTCCCCACGCTTCCAGCTCGTGAGGGACTCTAAAACCCGGCACCCGCGCCGCGTCTTTGATCTGTTGTCGCGGCATTAGTGGTGAATCGTTACGTCCTGTGGAGAACCCCGCACCGGCCAGCTACGTCAAACAAAAGGAAGATGATGAACCCCACGCTCTCCCCGGCTCCGAACGACGCGGCGGGGGGAAAGCACGGCCGACGACATCCCACCGTTGACACCGCAACACGGCTTGGCCCCCGCTCCCTTCAGCTGCTCGAATTGCCCGTGGCTGCTGAACGAGCTCCGCGAGGTTGGATTGGGTTGGATCCTGGGTCCCGGCCATCGGCAATCCCCCAAAAAGCGAGATTAATGACTGCGCCCCCCGCCCCCCCCCGCCTTTCATTTGTTAATACTCTCTAATGGAGGCTGCAAGAGTTCAGAGAAAACAGGGGATGAAGCAGGGAGAGGCATCGTTATCGCTCTTAAAATTAAACACATTTCTGCCGCGGGAGGCCGTGCGTTCATACCCAAATCCAGGAGGAGCTCGGCGCCTTTGATTGCTTTGCAAACGATCAAGAGAAACAGGGGGAAAATAAGCGGAAAAGGGAAGCGGCTGGGTTTCCTGGCACAGGCACCGGGAGCCTGGCGCCGCGGCATCCGTACCCGCGCGGCCCCCGAGCCGGCAGCACCGTGGAGCATCTCCTCTTCCCCCTCCCGGTTTGACGCCTTTTCGTTCAGCCACCGATCCTCCTTTCCTTTCCCGGTGGTTTTTTAACGAAGCGCCACGATGCCATGCTGTTGACCCTTCCTTCTCCTTCGCCTGCGTCTCTAATGCCGCTTCGACTCGTCTTCCCACCCGCGGCCCGGCTTCAAAACCCACACGTCCCACGTAAAACCCCTCAGCTGGCTCTGATTTCCCACTCGGAAACCCGCATTTTACACGGAGAAAACGGCCTCGAACCAGAAGCAGAACAGAGAGCACGAACCGAGGAGGGTTTTTAAGCACCGACGCGGCGCGGCGAGGATGACTCTCGCCCTTGGACATCAGGATTTTTCCAAGGGAGGGATTGAAAGCAGGTCCCTTCGCAATCCCAGGACACCCCTGGGCGCTTCCCGAGCTGCCCGCGCTCCTATCGAGGCTTAGCGTTTAACCTGCCGTATTTTCCCACCTGCTCCGGAACCCTTTCCTTTAGCCGCCGAGCGGCGCCGACCGCTTGGTAGACCAACGCGAGGAGCCGGTGGCGCTGGCGTCACATCCTTTAAATTCAACCTCGAATTTCTTCGCGGCCCACTCTATCCCCCCCCCCATCCCGCCCTCCCCGCCCCAGGTTTCCTGCCCGAAGGGATGCAGCGGGGCCGGGGCGGGGGGACGACACTTACTCCTCTGGGAACGGGCACAGCAGAAGGCGACGATGGTGGCCATCAACACCAGGAACGCCACGCCGGCCCCCACGGCCACTCCAATGATCACTGCCATCGGCACCGACTCTGCAAGAGGAAGGAGAGGGAGCATGAAGCCGGGATGAAGGTCGGAGAGGGACCTTCCCCCAAGGGACCCACCCCCGGCTACTGGAAAGCGGCTCGGTGACGAGCCTGGGGCGGGTTTTGGGGCCAAATGGACCTCCTTCCCCGCTCCCTCGTCCCTGTGCGGGTGACGCTGGCACGGGCCGCCCGTGGGACACTGGCGCGCGCTGCAACGTGTGCAAGCCCTGACCTCTCTGTGCCTCAGTTTCCCCCAGGAGGGCGAGAAGAGGAGGGAGCCAGAAGAGCGGGCTAACAACTGCTCTCAGCAGCGCCCGCCGGGTTGATGAATGAGTACCTCCACAGGATGCAAAGGGCAAAAGGAGACGGTGTGTTGATATTATTAAGAAGAGAATTGGCATCAGAGCAGGCTGGGAGAAAGGTTAGAGCCGGGACGGAGGGACGGAGTCGGGCACCGAGCCTGCCTGGGAGGCGGTAGCTCAGCCGTCTCAGCGGGCGCTGTCAAGCACGGACGGGTTAATTAACCCAAGAGCCATCGCTCACAGCCTCTGCCTGTTTTATAGCCCAATCTCCCGCCTTCTCCCTCGGCTTATCAACCCCTGAGGGTGCTCCGAGGACCGGGACCGTGCCGGGGATGAGCCGAGGCCGGGCGGCTGCGGCGGGCGAGGGCCGGGGACGTGCGGGCTGGGCTCGGCCCGGAGGAGCAGAGCTCGCCGCGGAGCAGGGGTTACGCGCTCGCCTCCTTCTTTCTGCCTACAATAACTTCGCAGGCGGTTTTCCCGGCGGGGATTTCAGACCGCGGCTCAGCCAACAGAGCTGATTTCTTTGCGCGGGTCCGGGCAAGGTGCGGGGAGGGTGGAAGACGAAATCACGTTTGGGGTGAGAGGGTCAGATTGGCAGCCCGAGAGCTTTGTTATCTCCCTGCTGGGTTCCTCCGGCCCCTCAAAGCACAGCTCCTGCTTAGCGGCAAGCGTTGGGTGGGTGCCCGCCCTCCGGATTACGGCCAGGCAGCGCTCCCACCCAGGACACCAAAGCTGTGGGTACCACAAACTGCCTTCCTTGGCCGGGGTGACCAAACCGCATCCCGAAGACCCTCTTCCCAAAAGCAGCAAATATCTACGGGTGCCCCATTCCTGTCCTTTCTGCGAACCCACAGCGGTCCGAAAGAGGGGTGACCCTTCCCGGGATGGCCGGCTAAGCTGGGTGAGGGTGTCCTCACCGCCGGTTTTCGCCTTGGAAACGGGTTGGGATGAATTTACGGAGAAATGGATGCAGAGGAGCGGTCGCCTTTCCTCCTCGCCTCCGCAGGCTGGGGACGTGGACGCTGCTGGACTGCGGGGACACACGGGCGACCCTGCTGAGAAGCAAAGCCCGGCAGCCCGACGGCTGACGCTTGGAAAGGAGGAAAAGGCAACCCTTTCTCGTTGTCCCCTGGCGTGGCGGAGCTGCTGTTGAGCACGAATTTCATCCTGAGACCAAAGATGCCTTCCTAAGGGCCGTGCCTCCTTACTGGGGGGACTGGGAGCAGACATAATTCCAGCGGCATCTTTCCTGTGTAGCCGGCAAAGGGTTTCTTCACCGCTGCCTAATCCCAGCCGGGGCGGGGGAGCTAAAAAAGCCAATTCACGTCCTCCTTTAGCAGCGGCCATGGGGTCTCCCGGCTCCTGAGCCCTACTTTGAGAACTGTGGGGTGATAAAGAAATGGTGCGAGTTGAGTTTAGCCTCTCTGGCCCACATTTGCTCTAAAAAGAGCCTTTCATCCTGCTCAGCTTGTTGTTTCAAGTGATGCGGTTGGCGGTTCACGCTGATGCTTTTCAGTTTCGGGCTCGCTCGCGAATTTTCTGCCTGGGCCCGCTGGTCCCTTGGCGTGTCACTCGTCGCTCAGGCTGGGCCACTGGCGACACGAGTCGCTACCGAGCAGACCACCCAACTGCGCGGGCTCAGCACGGCGGTGCAGGAATTCCCCCGGGGGGGAAAAGGCAGGTCCCTTGAGTGCTCTGCAGCCTAGAGCTGGGGCTGGTTCCGGCTGCACCAAGGAGCTTATCCGAAAACCTGCACCCTCCGACGCACCCGCCGAGCCGCAGCAAGAAGAAACCGGGATTTTCTTCTCCGGGTAGCCTGCGGCCACCTGCCAGGCAGGGCTGCTGCCCATGGTGGTAACTCGTCGCGGGGTTTTTGCAAGCGCTTGGATCTCCCAGGGGACCACGGAGCGAAAGGGTGAGGAGACAGGAGACGGAGGTCGGCTTTGGGGCAGCGCCGAGCGACGCAGAGCTGAGCGAGGAGCAGGCAGTGATGATGAATGATGATGATGATGATGGAGGTTGAAGATGACGGAGGCTGGGAGCTGGTGGAGGATCAGGCAGGGAACGGGGTGGGGAAAGTGCCCGGGGCTCTCCTGGGCTGCAAAAAAAAGGCGACTGCGAAGGGGCAGCGCCCGGGACCAGGGGCTGGGGTGGCAAATCGTCTCCTGATGACAAGGGCGAGCTGACGAGGAGCAGTTTGCTGGGTACGTGCTCCCCTGTGAGCCCCGCTCCGGCGCAGAGGACGAGGCAGCCCAAGGGCAGCACATCCCGCAGCATCCGCCCAAATATCCTTTCGGCCCTGCTCCGGTTGCGACGGATGCCGGCTAGCGCTCTCCCGGGATGCTGAGACAAGCCGATGTCTGCGGATGACCCCGGAAACTTCTACTTCTCCCTCTTTTTTTGCCCTGGAACAGCACTTAGGAGGTCCCTTTCGCAGCACTTTTAAACCGCGGCTGCGTAATATATTATGTCCCTCTCCGGCTGGGGAGCTGGGGCACAGAAAGGCGGCATTGGTTTGCAGAGCGGGTCAGTGGCAGCGCGGAGACTGGACCACTCCAGCCTCCCAGTCCGTGCCGTGCCGCAAGTCACCGCCCTGCAGCTTTCCTACACCCCTTCCTGCCCTGCCCGGACCTGCCGGAACGCTGCCGGGGCCGGGAGGAGGACGTCGAGTCCTCAGGTGTGGTAATGGCTGGGGACAATTCACCTTCACCGTCAGCTCATGATTTCCATACCTGCTTGAATACCAGCTCCTGATTTCATTTCCGTACCTGTTTGAAAATAAAGCAAGTGTCCACAGCCTTGCACAGCCCAAGCGCCCACGCCGCTCTTCCTGAGCGCTCAGCCCTCTGCTCCGCGCGCAGGGATGTCCCCGTGAAGGGGATGTCCTCCGCCAGCCTACGACATCCTCAGCCACCCTACGGCGTCCCCCTGCCCAGGGCAGGGATGTCGCCTCACATCGCCCTAGCAGGGATGCTCGGATCTCGCACGCGGAGCCGGCTGTGGACTTGGATGCTGCGTTGCCGGCTCCGACCCGACTCGGCTGCCCGGCCACCCTCCGCCGGGACCCAGGCTCGCCGCCGAGCGCTCCCGCTGACTGGCAGACGACCTGGAAAAACCACTGGCTCTGTTTGCATTGGAAGAAGCCCAAGGCTAATTTTAAGGGGTTCATTTAGCTCTGATTTAATCTGGACGGCAGCCTCGCCTATAAATCACGGCTTAATGAGAACAATCCACCTGCCTGCCCTGGCATTTAATAAAATAGAGGAGAACTGGAGTCCCTCCAGGAGCTAAGTGTTCCTCACAAAAGCCACCTCCCTCCTTTGCTACGGAGAGCCCCCCCGAGTGGAAAACCCCCGGCCATCCCGAGAATGGCTCGAGGTGCCTTCGAGGCTGGCTGGGTAAGCTCGGCCCTGCAAAAAACGTGCTGGCGTCGTGGCTGGCGGCCAGGGTCTAAGGTTGCCACCAGCCCAGACGCCTTCCTCCCAGTCTCTCCCATCCTCGTGGAGCAGTGGGGTCTGGTAGGAGCAGCCGTTCCCGTTTCTCTAAGGTTATAAATGATCCTCCAGCCTGTGGCAGCGGCATCACCTTGTGCCGCGGGGCAGGGAGCGAGGGGTGCGGTATCGGCCCGTGCCCTCCAACTTCAGCAGGACAGGCGAAGTGGGACAACACCGTATCAAGCAGGGACTTTGCGGGGCTCGTCCCACGTCCCGACCCTCTGCCAGGACCAGGCACCCCAAGGATGCAATCCTACAGCTAGAACGTTTTTCACCGTCCTTCCTAGCTTCCTCTTCGACATCCCAAGAGCTTTTCTGAGCGTCTCCTGCCTCTCACAGCGTTTCCCCACTCTTACGGCCCGGCCAGGTGCTAATTCCCGCTGCCCGACAGCCCCCACCGGCTCCTCAGCGATGCCCACCTTGCTCTTTGAGCCGGATGATCTCCGTGTCGGAGCCGAAGCTGTTCCAGGCCGTGCAGTTGTAAATGGTTTGGAAATCGGCCCGGACGATGTTGCTGATGGTCAGCGTGGAGATGACGCCTTCATCCGTGCTGACCGTCTCCACCGTGTAGCGCCCAGAGGTCCCAGACTCCAGCACGTTCTCCTTCCAGGACCAAGCCTGCCAAGCAAGAGAGGGGTCAGCCTGGGGCAGGTTTGCCCCCACCGTAGGGCACCCGAAGGTGCGCCGGGCACCCACCACGCCCCGCGGGACTCTACTCACAATTCGGTCTGGCGGCGGGGTGCTGCGGATGAAGCACTTGATCTGCCCTTTCTGGCCGTGCAGGGCGTGCTGCGTCTGGGTGCTGGAGATGATGGGCGGCCCTGCAAGAGAGAGGAGAGGGCTGCTGGCATCTCGCACGGGTGGCTGCAACACAAGGTATACTGGTGGTGACGGGGGGGGCGGGGGGAGTGTGTTAGCGGAGCCGTGGAGGGACATCAGGGTCCCCCTTTTTGGCTGGGGAAGGATGGAGCAACAGCTCCTCCTGTGATGTGGAAGGACCCAGAGTGGGGGCTTTGCTTTAAGCTTCCGCTGGGTTTTTTTTTTTTTTTTTTTTTTTTTTTTTTTTTTTGGCAAAACCCCCACGAAGCACCGGGGTCTCCCCACCTCTGCCCCCACCTCCCCGGCGCTGGGTGGCCATTAAATCACCCGGCAGAAATCGCCTTGATGAACCCAGCCTCTGAGAAGGGCTGTTTCTTCCCGAAAGAAAGCCCACCTGGCGTTCCCCCCCCACCCTGCTCTGCTCTCCCGGATTTGTTAAGCAACCATCACACTAATTGCTCCCCAGGGGCTTGAGGAAGCGGTGGGAGGGCAGGAGGAGGCACTGATGGGCAGCTGCTACCTGCAAGCCACCCACCAGGGACCCGCCATCCGCCTGCTCGGCGTGGCGGAGAAATTTCTGCTGGAAAAACCTTGGGACCCCATAAGGTGGGCTCTGTCGCACCGCTTGGATGCCGGAGGAGCCCGGCCTGGCTGGGAAAGGTTCTTCCCGAGCGATACGAGGCCGAACGCATCGGCTGAGCCGGCTTCTGAAGGGAAATGTCCGTGTCCTGCCTTGGTGGGCATCCCGAGTTGGGAGAAAAGGGGCCGGAGAGGAGAGCGTGGGGTGGTGGGATCAGCGTGTCCCCCCCACTCTTCCGCCAGCCACCCGAAGAGGGGATCACCCCATGGGGGCAGCGCAAGAGCTTGGAGTCCTAATTGGTGTTTCTTAGCCTCCTTAATTAAAGCCGATTTGCATTTCTATGAGTGGCTTGCTGCTGGCAGAAACGAAAACAGCAACAAGCTGGGCTGCGGGATACAGGCAGCGGGGATGCAGGCAGGCAGCGGGATGCAGGCAGGATGCAGGCAGGCAGCAGGCAGGCAGTGGGACGCGGGCAGGCAGCAGGCAGCGGGATGCAGGCAGGCAGCGGGATGCAAGCAGGCAGTGGGATGCAGGCAGGCAGCAGGTAGAGGGATGCAGGAAGGCAGTGGGATGCAGGCAGGATGCAGGCAGCGGGATGCAGGCAGGCAGTGGGATGCGGGAAGGCAGCAGGCAGGCAGCAGGCAGGCAGCAGGCAGCAGGCAGGCAGTGGGACATGGGCAGGCAGCAGGCAGGCAGCAGGCAGGCAGCGGGATGCAGGCAGGCAGTGGGATGCGGGCAGGCAGCAGGCAGGCAGCAGGCAGGCAGCAGGCAGGCAGTGGGACATGGGCAGGCAGCAGGCAGGCAGCAGGCAGGCAGCGGGATGCAGGCAGGCAGTGGGATGCGGGCAGGCAGCAGGCAGGCAGCGGGATGCAGGCAGGCAGCAGCATGCAGGCAGCAGGATGCAGGCAGGCAGGGAGGAGGCAGGGGCTGGCAGATCTCCCCTCACCCCAGCTCAGCTCTTCGGGATGTTCCCTCTGGGTTGTGGCTCCCGGTTTTGAGTCTGTCACGGGGTTCGTCAGAAAACACAGCCTTGCCGCCATGCCCACCCCTGCCGACGTGCGCTGCCAGCACCGTCAGGCTCCGTACTGGCCGCGCCGAGTGGAAAAGCCGCAACAGGAGTTGCGACCAGAGGCCAACACACCGCTGGGGACAACCTCCGCGGGGTCTTGAGCCCAGGTCTCCGGGATGCTCGGAGGAGGAGAGCTTGCTGTGCTCATCCTCTCTCCCATCGATCCAGCCTTTTCCCGTTTTTTTTCCCCTTTCCCCCCTGCAGCTGAGGCGTTCCTCTCAGAAAAGGCGCAGGAATTTAGGGTAAAGCGGGGAGAAACAGATTCACCCGCGTGTTCCCCATCCAAATTTGCCGATTTCTGAATTTGCAGAAGGCAACCAAAAATGTACCAAAATGGTAAATTCTTCGCTCTGGTGCATTCGTCCGTTCCCCGTCGCAATTATCCCGTTAACACCTTCCCGCACCGAACTTCCACGACTCCCCAAACACTCCCCAGCGAGATACAGCCCTGTCTCACCGACCAGCGACCAGGAACGTGGGTCTGGCAGCTCAGGAAATTACCGCCGTCCCGACGGGTAACAGCAGGAGCTGTGGGCGAAGGTCAGGACTTGTTTTGATGCCACGGTCGTAGCCGCGTGTTAGCGGGAACTTTTGTGCCCCTTTTTTAGCAGAAAAAGGAAAATAAAAAAAAAAAATAATAAAAAAAGGCATTTTGGCGTGGTTTTCTGCCCAAATGCTCTTCTTTGAGATGCTCCCAAGGTGTGCATTCGTGTTCATCCATCTCTGAAAGCCCAGCTTTTGGAAGTGTTGGCAGGGATCTCAGCCGATTCCTTGCTTTGCCTCCCTTTAGGAGGATGCAAACGGCACTTTGCCCTCCTGAGATTCCTCTTTCCAAGCATGCCCGAGGTGGCGAGATCTTGGCCTCGGCTTTCCTTCCCCATGTCTGGAGCAGAACCGTGCCGACAGGCAAGCGACGGCCCCAAACGCGTGCTGGGGCTTTTTCCTCCCGGTGGGCCACGCGATGGGGGACCCATTTGGTCCTCTCATCTTTCCGAGGGTGGCACAAAGCACGTGGGATGAGCTTCTTGGCTCGTTAAAATTTGCTTAGGTGGTCCTCCTGCTCGCCTGCCCTCATCACTGATGAGCCCAAAGCCAATGGAAGCAAAAGCCAGGCCTAAATAATAATAATAATAAAAACCCAAACCCATCTTCTTTCTACTTCAAGGGTTGTGTGTTACTCACAAATTCCAGAAGCGCTCCAAGACTGGGTGACGCTCGAGAAAAATGGCTTCATAATCATTAAAAGGATCATTTTCCCCAAGGAGAGTGGGTTTTAAATGGCCCAAATGCCAACGGCTTTGGGTTTTATTATTGCTTTAGGAGCTCAGAGTCGAAGGCTTATCATCATGATAATGGCCTATGACTAAAGACCATTTGTGAGATGAACATGCCCAGAAATAATAGCGCCGAGTTGCAGCCTCTTCACATTCGGGGTGGCGTTTGATTCTCCACCAGGCTCTGGCTCCTTATGAAAGCTGCCAATCTCCGGCTTGGCATTCAGCGCTGAGTGCGAGACAGCCCACGGGCAGGAAAAAGGCTTTATACGACGATGTTGCTATGGATATAAATGATGGAGCTATTGGTTGCTGTTATTTTTAGCACGCCGGTGCCAATTTATTTGTGCGGTCCTGGCGGCTCGCACAAAAGGGAAGGCAGCTTGCTGACTCGGGAGCCTTGGAGGAATGAAAGGACGGCCTCGACTCCTCCAGCCTGCTCGAGCCCACCTGAAGCTTTCCTCCCAAGGCCTCACAGGGATGGAAACGGCTTGGCAGGAGAGTTTGGTTTAACTCCTTTGCTTCCTGCAGAAACCCCGGGCTGGTTCGCGCTGCCTGGCATGGCGAGGGACCGCCCCCAGGTCCCCATCTCCAGCGGTGGTGGAGACACCCTCGGTGAAGCCCTCAATGGGCTGCTGCAGGCATGAGCTGAGGGGACACCACGACGTGGATGAAAAACTGGACATGAGCCGTCAATGCGCGCTTGCAGCCCCAAAAGCCAATGGCATCCTGGGCCGCATCAAAAGAAGCGTGGCCAGCAGATCCAGAGAGGGGATTCTCCCCCTCTACTCTGCGCTGGTGAGACCCCACCTGGAGCACTGCGTCCAGCTCTGGAGCCCTCAGCACAAGAAGGACGTGGACCTGTTGGAGCGGGGCCAGAGGAGGGCCACAAAAACGATCCAAGGGCTGGAGCCCCTCTGCTGGGAGGACAGGCTGAGAGAGCTGGGGGGGGTCAGCCTGGAGAAGAGAAGGCTCCGGGGAGACCTTAGAGCGACCTTCCAGTACCTGAAGGGGCTCCAGGAAAGCTGGGGAGGGGCTGTTGGCAAGGGCATGGAGCGATAGGACGAGGGGCAACGGTTTTAACCTAGAGCAGGGCAGGTTTAGATGAGACATTAGGAAGAAGTTGGATCAGGTTGCCCAGAGAGGGTGTGGAGGCCCCATCCCTGGAGACATTCAAGGCCAGGCTGGATGAGGCTCTGAGCGACCTGATCTAGTTGAAGAAGTCCCTGCTCACTGCAGGGGGGTGGGACTAGATGGCCTTTAACGGTCCTTTTCAACCCAACACATTCTATGATTCTGCGATTCGATGATGTTCTCCTGACCCAAGCAGGTCAGCCCCTGCTCTGCTCCCAGCTCTCCAGCAGGCTGGCCTTGCTTGTTGGGGTGAACCCCAGGCAAACGAAATCCTGAATTAGCCACCCGGGGTTGTCCAACCCTTCTAACAAACCTCTTCTTGCAGAGTAAGATGGGCAGCGGTTGGTGGTCCCTGCTCAGCAGCCCCTGCCAAGCCCGGACGATGCATCGACAGACCGTACCGCGGGCAATCCTGCCGTGAAGGTGACCTCGGGGTGCTTCTCCTACCGGGGCGGGAGCTTCAACCGGGTTTGTGTGCAGCCAGCAGCATCGAGAGGCTTTGGCCGTAAATCCCACTGCTGCTGATTTACGACGGCACCAAGAGCTCCTCGCCTCCTTCTTGCCTCTCCTGCTCCGGCCCTGCCAAACGCTGCTCGTTTGCATAATCCTCCTTCCCATTAACGAGACTCCTCAATCATATCTGCTTCCTTTCAGGCCGGGGGCCTCGCGCTCTGGCGCGGGGACGGGCTGCTCGCCGCAACCGCAGAGGTGGCCAGCGAGGCGGGCGGTGAGGAGGGCCGCGAGACCCGGCGGCAGCGAGGGCGGGAGGATGCTCTCCCACCGCGGCATCACGCTGCTGTGATTTCTGACCGGTCCGAGAGCGGATGGGCTGCTACAGGTGGGACTGCAGGCTCGGATGGGCCGGATGAAGATCCCTCAGTCGGGGTCTCTGTGCTGTCGGTGGGACGGATCCGCCCGCGTGCGCTGATCGGAGTCTGTGCAGCCAGCCCAGAACAGACACTTCTAAATGCCTAATTTTACTGTGACGAATCCCAGCCCGTGGAGAAAGGCACCCAGTAATACCAAGACAATTGTATCACCCTCTGGATTTAAAATCACTCGAAAATATGAGGCGTTCAACTTCCTTCTCAAATTACAGCGGAAAAGACTTTCAGCAGAATTCATTAGCTGGATTAGACACACTGTGCCGTGCTCCCGGAGCTGGAGTTCCAGCTGCAGGACGGGATGCCAAGCCCCGGTGCTTGGTGGACGTCAGGCTTGGGGACGCTGCTCTGGGGCTTGCCCATCAGGATGGGATGCCAAGCCACGCTGCTTGGTGGACACCAGGCTTGGGGACGCTGCTCTGGGGCTTGCTCACCTTGGTTCTCCTTGCTCGGAGAGGCAGGAGACCACCTCAACCTGGAGGTGTGGGATTCTCCCTTGGTGTAGGGATACAACACTCGTGACGGCGTGTCCCAACGTCGTCACCTTGGGGTTGCACCAAAGCCCAAAGCAGCGGCACGTCCCAGTGGGACGGGATGCTGCTTGCAGTCGGCTCCGGGGAGATGCCCGAAGCTGAGTGGAGAACCTTACGGCACGGATTTCCCCCGCGAGGCGAAAAGCTCATCAGCGGCGTAAGCTGCAGAGCTCCCGAGAGCGCCATTTTTCCATGCCACACGCTCCCAACGGCCCCGAGCCTGCCGCGCGCTTTGCTCCGCGTTCCAGGCAGCCGCCTGCCTGGTAGGTGTCAGGAAAGGCGCAGGGTCTTTGTTTGTGCTAATTTGTTGCTTTGTTTTCCAGGAGCTAGTTTAATTGTAATTAAAACCCAGCAGCCGCCGGGGAAGGAGCATGCAGGCGCCGAGGAGAAGTCGAGGGAGTGGTTGGTTTTCAGTCTCCTGCCGCGTTGCCCTTGGCTTCCCTTTCTAGCATTATCTGCATTTAAAATTAACGCTTGCTGCTGCCCGTGCGGCTTCCCGGCTTGTTTTCTTCTCTTTGTGACAGCGAGTGGCGAGTGAAGCCTGCCAGTTTGTCACACAGGTGAGAGACAACGCAAAATTCATACTCTATTTATACCATTCGCAGCCCGCCTGGCTCTTTCCTTGCCATATTTAGGCCAAAATTCATTATCGGCTGCCGCGGGGTCCTGGCCGGCTCGTCGTTAAAATTCCGGGGTTCTGGAGTGTTTCCCAGCCCCCGGGTGCGAGTGAGGGTCCGGGGCACATCCTGACACGGCGCTGGGCCAGCCCCGAGCAGCCAAGGAGGAGCTCGTGTCTCTCCCAGGCATCCTCACGTGGGCTCTGCGAGAATGATTAGGCTGCCGGTCTCGGATCCAGGCTCAATTCCCAGCTCTCCGGCTGTACAACGGAGACAACAGCGCTCTCCGACCTTGCAAGGGCTTTGCAAGATAAATCTATTAAAGATTTAAAGACGCCAGCTCCCAACTACTCAATAAACCCCTGTTGATAATAAGGAACCAAGTGGGTCTTAGATAATGTTAGGGGTTTTTTTTTGGTTTAACCCATGCATCTCCAGGCAAACGGATGTAAAATCCAATTTATTCCTATTGCCTGCAGGGCACGGACCCTCCCTGATCCAACCGCGGGTGGGATTTGCTCTGAAAGCAAATATCCGAGGGGCTAATTCGGCAACGGGAGCTGTAAGAGCAACGGGAACAAAGCAGTACGACGGCGGGCCGGAGTAGCAATAGGAAAAGCAAGAGGTACCATTGACTGTGAGCGTCACCTCCCGTTCCCCCGCGCCCACCCGCGGCACCACGGCTCGGCACACGTATTTCCCAGCGTCTTCCTGGCGGACGGACTTCAGGGTCAGCTTGTTCTCGTTGCTCAGGACCTGGAAGAGAGGAAGGGGTTGCTTTCGGGGGTGGGGGGCTGACGGGAAGCAGAACAAGACACACGCGTTACGGGCTCAAGGGCAGCCCCGAGGAAATGAAGCAGGTGAGCCCAAAGCCTGACACGGCATGGAATTATCACTTATTGCTGTCGACCGAGGAATAAAGACACAACCCAGGTTTTTTTGGGGGAAATGTAAGACCTGTTCCTATTCATCTGAAGTTTTACAGACCGCAGTTTTGCAAGAAGTTCAATATACAAGAGAAAAACGGGTGACCACGAGCCAGCAATGTGCTCTCGTGGCCAAGAAGGCCAACGGCATCCTGAGGGGCATCAAGAAGAGCGTGGCCGGCAGGTGGAGGGAGGTCATCCTCCCCCTCTGCTCTGCTCTGGGGAGGCCACATCTGGAGCACTGGGTCCAGTTCTGGGCTCCCCCGTTCCCTAAGGACAGGGAACTGCTGGAGAGGGGACAGCAAAGGGCTACCAAGATCCCGAGGGGACTGGAACACCTCTCTTGTGAAGAAAGGCTGAGGGACTTGGGTCTCTTCAGTCTGGAAAAAAGACGACTGAGGGGGGACCTTATCAACGCTTATAAATACTTCAAGGGGGGGTGACAGGAGGATGGGGCCAGGCTCTTTTCGGTGGTGCCCGGGGACAGGACAAGAGGTAACGGGCACAAACTTGAGCATAGGAAGTTCCACCTAAACACGAGGAGGAACTTCTTCACCCTGAGGGTGGCAGAGCCCTGGCACAGGCTGCCCAGAGAGGTGGTGGAGTCTCCGTCTCTGGAGACATTCCAACCCCGCCTGGAGGCGTTCCTGTGCCACCTGCTCCGGGTGACCCTGCTCTGGCTGGGGGTTGGAGGAGATGATCTCCAGAGGTCCCTTCCAACCCTATGGTTCCATGATTCTATGAACGGTGGTGGCTGCAGCGACACAACAGCCTTGTAACCTGGAGCAGAAAAGCTTTCCAGAGAACCACACTCCACACTTGAATTTCCATCTTCCCGGGTGCAGGGGAAGCTGCCAGGATTTTCTCGGGAATTTCAAACCCGGAATTGGTGGGAGACCGATGTGGAGAGCTGGCAGCCCCCTGGGAAGAGGGTCAGGGAAACCTCAGCTGCTTTTGGCAAGCCCTCCCCACACACCGGCTGCCCAACGTGGCTATCAGCCACGCCGCCCTCCTGCCCCGGCGGTGCAATTAGCAGCTTTATTAAACCTCGAAAATTGCTGAAGCGGAGGGATCTGGCTGAGGCTGTCAGCAGAATCCCAGCGCTGGTGGTATTTAAGAAAAAAAAAAACGAAAACCAAACCAAACCACATGGCTGACATAAAACAAACAGCGGCTTTCGGAGCGATGCGATTCCCCGCTGGAAACTGGTGCCTGGTGGCTAATTCCTCCCGGTTGCCCTGGCCTCCCTTTGCTAGCCCGTCACCTCTCCCTCCTCCCAGCGCCCGCTTGCCTCGTCAGCCCCCTCCCACAGCTGGTGCCTCCGGGAACCAGTGCTCGTGCAAAGCCCCGAGGGGTGGTTGGACATGGATCTGGGTCTCCCTATAGCAAGAAGATGGGGGTCGGACCCCTAAGCTGGCACGAGGCAGAGGGCAGCGAGCCTCAGATCCCTTTTAAACCCACTGTTTTAGCACCGATTGCGAAAAATGTCCACGCAAACGCCTCGGCTTACTTGGCCTCATCCTCTCCGGTGGCTCTGATTTGTTTCCTTCTGGGAAAGCAGGAGGAAAGAAGGTAAATTTTTATGGGAGCCTGACCTGGCTCCGGAAGGGGAAGGGAGTGGGGGAAAAAAGCAGCCCCGCTCCCACGTCCCACCACCACGGCCGGGCGCTGAGGGGCTTCACGCAGCAGCATCCCCCGCCAGCGCCCCTCGGGGGAGACGCAGGCGGCTCTGCTGGCCAGCACGAGCATCTCCGCCGGGTTAATCCTGTCCGTCCTGAGCCCTGAGGTGCTCCAGGTCTCCTAGAGGGAGCCAAATGAAAAGGGAGAAGGCTGCTCTGCCGGTTAGCGAAGGCCAGCCCCGACGCTGGCTTGGGCTGGAGCGCCAGGGTCAGGAAACCCTCATCCTCACTGTCCACAGCTCCTTTCAGCCACCCTGCCCGCTCCAGCGGCTTCGAGAAACCGAAACAGCAGTCTACGGTGTGAGAGCGGTGCCCGTAACGGGAATAACCCAGGGGAACGTCAACTGCAGCCGCGGGAGGGGAAACCACCCAGGGATTGTTGACCCGCTGGGATTCCTTAGCTGATTCGAGCCGTCAGCTCGCCCAAGTCTGTAATTATTTCCCAGGAGACGGCCCTCGCTGAGGTCATTATGGTTTGGAAAAAATACCCCAGTTAATGCCTCAGCGTCCGCTCCCCTCCTCGGTCGGTGCCCGGGGAGCGACTCGGCCCGTTCATCTCACTCCCGGGCCAGCCCTCCTCTTGAGCGGCGTCACTCAGCTTTGCCTCATCGACTTCAGGCCCCGCCGAAGCCGAAAGATGCTTTTCAAACTCCCACCTGAGAGTTTCACGTCTCAGCCCTCCTGTAGCTCCCTCATGCGGTTTTGCGCAGCCCTCCTGTCTGTAAAGAGGGGATCAGAGTATCTCGCGCCTCCCCGGGCCGGCTGAGCCGTGCTTAATATTTGCAAAACTCCTTACGCTTTTCAGGACAAAAGAGACCTGGAGAAGTCTGCTGGGCCAGATCCAGACTCCCTCCGCCTTCGTCAGCCTCCAGCCCACAGAGGAGGGGAGCTGGGGTGAACGTGGTAGGATGTGAGCTCTCAGCTCTGGAGGCCAAAAAGGACCATCCCAGAAAGGAGCATCCCAAAAAGGACCATCCCAAAAAGGAGCATCCCAGAAAGGAGCATCCCAGAATGGAGCATCCTGGAAAGGACCATCCCAAAAAGGACCATCCTGGAAAGGACCATCCCAGAAAGGTGCATCCCGAAAAGGACCATGCCAAAAAGGACCATCCTGGAAAGGACCATCCCGGAAAGACTATCCCGGAAAGGACCATCCTGGAAAGGACCATCCCAAAAAGGACTATCCTGGAAAGGACCATCCTGGAAAGGAGCATCCTGGAAAAGTGCATCGCAAAAAGGACCATCCCAGAAAGGAGCGTCCCGGAAAGGAGCATCCCGTAAACGACCATCACGGAAAGGAGCATCCCAGAAAGGAGCATCCCAAAAAGGACTATCCTGGAAAGGACCATCCCGTAAAGGACCATCCTGGAAAGAACCATTGTGGAAAGAACCATCCCAGAAAGGACCATCCCAGAAAGGACTATCCCGGAAAGGACCATCCTGGAAAGGACCATCCCGGAAAGGACTATCCTGGAAAGGACCGTCCCAAAAAGGAGCATCCCAGAAAGGAGCATCCCGAAAAGGACCATTCCAAAAAGGACCATCCTGGAAAGGACCATCCTGGAAAGGACCATCCCGGAAAGGACCATCCCGGAAAGGACTATCCCAGAAAGGACCATCCCAGAAAGGACCATCCCAGAAAGGACCATCTTGGAAAGGACCATCCCAAAAAGGACCATCCTGGAAAGGACCATCCCAAAAAGGACCATCTCGTAAAGGACTATCCCGGAAAGGACCATCCTGGAAAGGACCATCCCAGAAAGGAGCATCCCAAAAAGGACCATCCCATAAAGGAGCATCCCGGAAAGGAGCATCCCAAAAAGGACCATCCCGGAAAGGAGCATCCCGAAAAGGACCATCCCAGAAAGGAGCGTCCCGGAAAGGAGCATCCTGTAAATGACCATCCCGGAAAGGAGCATCCCAGAAAGGACGACACGCAGGCAATTTGCAGAAGCGCCACCCGTCAGCGAGAGGTGACGTGATGCTCTGGCTTCTGTCCAACCCAGCCCATCGTCACGGGAATGGATTCTCCTTCTACTGGGACTCTTTGGCAAACACCTCCTGTGGGCGAGAGCCGCGTGCGCAGGGGCAGGGGCAGACAACCCACCGCCTCGGTTCCTCTGTGGCGGCGATGGCACTGGTTTTCAGGAGTCTGCGTTTTCCCTTTGCCTCTCCCAAATGGGACTCCAGGCCCGACTTTCCAGCCTGCCATCCAAATTCCCCACGGATGCACACACGCTTATATCCAAAGTACTGCAAAGGCGATAAAGCCTTTACTGTTTCATCACAGAATCACAGATTCATAGAATTGTCTAGGTCAGAAGGTACCTTTAAGATCATTAAGTCCAACCATTGACCTTAACACTGCCAAAGCCACCACCAAACCATGTCCCTCAGCACCACGTCTACATGTCTTTTAGATACCTCCAGGGATGGTGACTCCACCACTTCTCTAGGCAGCCTGTTCCAACGCTTCACAACCTTTTTGGTGAAGAATTTTTTCCTAATATCCATCCTAAACCTCCTCTGGTGCAACTTGAGGCCGTTTCCTCTTGTCCTATCACCTGTTCCTTGGGAGAAGAGCCCGACTCCCCCTGGCTACCCCCTCCTTTCAGTGAGTTGTAGGAGCAAGAAGGTCTCCCCTCGGCCTCCTTTTCTCCAGGCTGAACAAACCCAGTTCCCTCAGTCGCTCCTCACAAGACTTGTTCTCCAGACCCACAGCCTTGCAGACCCACAGCCTGGGAGCCACTGCTCTGCAATGCCACGTTGTCCCCTGCATTTGAAGGACCCTTGTAGGCCCTGTATTTGTCCAGCCAGGAGCTCCCAGCCCGTAGGTATGGGCTTTGCTCCCAGATGGGGAGCTTCACGCAGTGTTTCGTGCCCCAGATGCCCCGTTCCCCACCTCCCCGGCAGCGATTCTTACCACGCCCGAGCCGCGCTTCATCCAGACGATGGTGAGAGACGGGTTCCCAGTCCAGGCACAGTTGAAGACTGCGTCCGAGCCCAGGTCAACGAGGAGGGACTGCGGTTCTGTTGCCATCCTGGGCCCAACTGCACAGAGGAGACCGGAGTTACCCCCAATATTGGGCTGTGTCAACCAGAAACTCTCAAACCAAAGAGTCCACTGTGCCAGAGGCAGCAGTGGTAGGTCTTGGTGGACCTATGGGTCACAGCCCCATAAGGCCCCCAAATAAAGAAGGCGTTGCCTGCTGCGACCCCAGAATGACCAGCTCCCCAAGGGCCACCACCATGGGCTGTGCGCTCATAAGGCAGGAGGAAACTATGGATTCCACCACCAGAGCATTTAAAAGTCTGAGCTGCAAGAGACCGGTCACCAGCTAGTCCTGGTCACCCTGGGCAAGCCAGATCTAGCCCTGTCCCCTTCCCGTTCATTTTCAGCAGCTCTGCTGGCGCCGCTTAGCCCTGGGAAGCCATTCTCAAGCTGACGGATTACTCACAGTAGACGTCCACAGTCCTGCTGATGTTTGTGCTGCCCAGCGCGTTGGTGACCTCGCAGGAGACGGGCTCGAAGAAGAAGGTGTGGTCCACGATGGTTTCGTAGAAGTCACCGGACGCTTCCTTTATAACCTGGCCTTTTTTCGCCCACCTGTTGAAGGAGAAAGAGCATCGTGGCGGTGCTGGTTTTACGTCGCTTCCCATTTGCACGTGTGTGACGGTGGGGATTCGCCCGCCCAGCACACAGCTGGTAGTGCCGAGGGGCAGCAGGCCACGGGGTGTCCGCTGCTGCCCTTGACTTCAGGAGGGACATGTATTTGTCCTTGGCCTCGTCCGCCTCCTCCCCGCATCGTCCGCCAGGAGGTAGGGGCTCGAACCGCAGGTTTTGGAGGTGACACCAAAGCAACGCGTACGTACATCCCTACCGCAACCTTTCGAAAACAAACCAAACGTTGCCATTTCCCCGCGGAAGCCTGTTTCACTGGAAACACGCCTCATCCCTTAGGGTTGTGGGGCACGGGTGGGAGACCCCAACGGTAGGAGGGACGGGACACGGAGAACCACGGTGCCAGGAGAGTAGTCCCTGCTGCTCCAACACATCAACACTGCTGCTCCTTCCCCATCAAAACCACTAAAAAACCTTTTCGGCTTCTCCCCACTTTCACCCTCTTCTTATGGTTTTTTTCCCCCAATCAAAGAGAACTTTATCCTTTATCCCTTTAAGGCAGCTGAAATAACGTTACCCTGAAAAGCCAAGCTGGCATTTGCAACGCTGCAACTTGCAAATTGTCTTGGAGAACAAGCTGTCAACTCAGCACTTGAATTAAAGCCGCTGTTTGCCAAACAACGAGCAAATGTGACCTAATGGGGCACCATCTGGCAACCTGCCACTCCGGAGCCGGGTGGGAAAGACAGGAGACGCTGTCAGGCGGCGCGAAACTCCAGCCGCTCTTTGGGGGAAGGGAAAGAAAGCGCAGGCAGTGACCTGGGGAAAAAAATAATAATTAATAATAATAATAATAATCCTCCCCAGGTAAATCAGAGGGAAGAGGATTTCCCTGAGGAATCTCGGCCCCTGGTTTTTCGGGGCTGCCCTCCTCTGGTTGCGCTGGAGGGGTCGGGGGTGTTTGGGATGGGGAAAGACGCAGGTGCTGGGAGCTGGGCTCGCCCCATCGGGCGCCGGAGGGACGAGCCACGGATGCTGCATCCCACGCAGGGTCGGTGGGGTGGCTGGGGGGAAGCCGTCACCGCATCACGGAAGGACGGGGGTTGGAAGGGACCTCTGGAGGTCACCTAGCCCAAACCCCCGTCCCCTTCGAGGCGAACAGCGTCTGCTCATGGTCCTCCCATGGGTCTCCTACTCTTGCCTCTACTGCTCTCCACTGCTCATCCCCACCGCTCTGCTACGAGTTCCCCTTGGACTAGATGACCTTTAAAGGCCCCTTCCAACCCAACGCATTCTATGAATGCCAGACTCGCGCTGCCCCAAAGACAACCCGAGACAACCGGAGCTACGGCGAACTCATACAGAGGGTCTGCAGGCACAGACGGCCTCCCCACGTTGCCTCCGCGGGGCCGGAGCGAGAGCCAAATGCCGGTCCACGGCGTTTGCTGCTGGAGCAAATTCCCCCGGCGCCTGCTAACGTGAACCTAATTGAACAAGGACAGCTGACCTGCGAGGCTTCACCCACCATCTGATGACACAGGCGTTTCGAAAGAGATGTATTAGCGGTACAGATGTGAGCTGATTTGTATGCGCTTCTCTGCTCCCTCATTTCATTTATCTTCGCACCTCTAACGGATGCTGACTGGCCACTTCAGCTTCCCTCCCCTCCCTTCCTCCCCGGACTCCCCCTTCAATAATTCATCAGGAGACGCTGCTTGTGTTTCCAGGGCTGCGCTTCACGTGTTAATGAGGGTGGTTCCTCGTACGGAAATAAAAGCACAAGCGACACCGTCCAGGTGCTGTCCTAAGGTTCGAATGGTCCGGTGATGCTTCGGTGATGCCTTTCTCCTTCCAGAGGGAACTCCAACCCAAGGCAAGGGGCTGGCAAGAGGTCGGCCGGCAAGGCTGATCTCAGCGTCGCGCTTCCCTGCCTCCTGACGGGATCTGCCTTGCCCTGCTGCCTGCCTGCCGCTGGAACGGTGCTGCCCATGGTGGAGAGCATCTGCCAGCGCTGTGGCAGCAGCTTGTCCCTTGGGGAATGTTCCTCCTCCCCGGGCTGTGGCAGGAGAGAGCCGGGGGGGATCCGCCAGAGCTCCGATATCTCGCCCCCGAAGCCTTGCATGGGTTGTGGGGTGGAGGAGACGCGTCCTCGTTGCCTCCTGTTTGGTCAAAAAGGCCTGAAGCTACATCTCAGCAACTTCTGATGACAGAAAGGGAGGAAGGAAGGAAGGTAGAGAGTTAGAGGGAAAGGGAAACTTCAGCTGGCGAACATGGAAATAAACTGGGCTTCTTGTCAGGAGTAATTCTGCTCCCCTAAGCTCCTTTTACAACTTTGTCCCCATCGAGGCTCCCGGCCACAAGCAGATTTCCAGCCTCTGAAGGAGGCACCTCTTCTGCTTCTCAGGTGCTCAAGGGAGGCACCGGGTACACGAAGCCATTTCCTTGCAGCAGTCAACGGGACGGCACCAAACCCGGAGCGGGGAATCCAGCCGCTTCTCTTTGCGCCCGGCGCTCGCCCGGTTATTTTGCACAAACCCGCCCTTCCCTGCTCTGCAAAGGTCAAGAAGGAGGTTGCGAGGTGAGGATAAAAGTGTCTTGTGAGCTCCCTGGGTCACGTCCTCGCAGGCCTCCTCCCAGCAGGGACACGGAAACCAGACAGAGAAGCGTCCGGAGGTGGGCTGGAGCTGGGCGGAGATCCTCCGGGACGTTGTCAAAGAAAGCAAAACGGAAGGGAAGGTTTCCAAGGGTCGCTTGACTTTGGAGCGGTTTGGGAAAACACAGGTCAACGACAACCGTGGCGGGGGGGCTTTATGTATTTGTTCAAAACCCAGCGCTTCGGCAAAACTGGATTTCCCGAGCGCGGAGATGTGTCACAAACAGCAAATTTTCATGCTTCAGCGGAGATCAAGGTCCTTGCTCCGGTTTTCCAAGGCTTAACACCGCTAAATCAATGTAGCTGAACAAGCAGTATGGATCTTTTGTAACGTCAAATTGGTTTTTAATAACGACTGCTGAGAACCCTCTCGGAAAGCTTCCCGGGATGTGCTCGCGGACAGCCAGAAGGCAAGTTACGCGTGGTTTTAACAAGCCCATAACATGCCTTACCCACCTATTAACCTTCCGGTAATTATTTATAACTAGAATCTGAATAAAACGGAGCCCGGAAGATGGGGAGGATGCTCCAGCCGCCCCATCCAACCACCTCCACCGCTTCGGCTCTTCCCGCTTCCTTCCTGACTCCATCCCACCCAGAGCTCCGTGTGCCACCCCCCGCCTCGAGAGCAGGGGCTCCTTTCATTTATATTGTTACCTTGAAGGTATTTATCGATTGCGGACGCGTCGCCCAGGGTCTTTTCCAGACGGTATAAATTTACGTCCTTTTAGTCCCTTCTCGTACGGCTTCGCCGCTAACTCGCCCATCGTTTTTCGCGGCTCGTTTTCTCCCCGCGCCAACCCACACCGCGGGGGCTGTGGGGACAGGGGGAGCACAGCATCCTTGTGTCCCCCCCCGGCCTCCCCCTGCCGATATTGCCCCAGGAGAGGGGTGAGGGTCTGCCCTTGGGGATCCTGCCCAAAGCACCCGTTCTCATGACTTTTTTTTCTTGGGCTTGCCACGCCGCAGGGAGGGACTCAAAGGTCGGCGCAGCAGAGGGGACACCGTGGGACCCATCCCAGTCTCCCCGCGCTTCTCGGGATGCGCTTCTGCATCCTCATGAGCAGCATCACCGCGAGGTGCCTTCGCTGCCTGCTCCCTACCGCCGACACGAGCCTTTTGAGGACCCAGCACCAAATTCACCACTTGTCCCCAATATCTCACGTCCTGTGGCCAAGGCAGAGCTATCCTCCTATCCGCTGCTCTCCCTCGTCCCCTCGGGCTTTGCACGTTTTCTCCTCTTTTTTTCTCTTCATCAAGCACCATCTCAGCCTTTTTCCCCAGATGAGCGTTTCTTCCCCTCCGGGCTGAGTTTCATTTTGTTATTTCCTTTCCCATATTTCTAACCTGCGCTTGTTTTTCTCCGGCCTCCCTGGAGGCAGTGCCCAGCGCCTCCCGATTCGGTATCTTCTGGAAATTGAATCAGCCCGGGTGATGGAGGAAAAAAAAAAAAAAAAAAAAACAAATTTCAGCCGGGAAACAGATATTTCGATCCAGCCTTCAAAGGGATTATTACAGACAGCAATGAAAAAACAGTGATTAAAGAATAAAAAAAAAACCCCACACCTGTAGTGGGTCCTTTTAACACTTAAAGATAAGAGGGAGGGGGAACTGTTCTACGGAGACATTCTCCAAGGAAATAGCATTTTTCGGACTCCATCGATCGCTTCCCAGCTAAGAGTGCACACGAACAAATAAGAAAGGACGGTTTGGGATGTGGATCACAAGCAACGCTGGGCCTTTGTTTTGGTTTTCACACGTCCGTGTTTCTCCAGTGACCCGCTCCGGTTTCCCAAGGAAGCCTGCCAAAAGCCAGGATGAAGCACCCGAACTTCCTCCCAGGGTCTCGGTGGAAGATGCTCAACCGAGTCATCCTCTGCCCAAGGGGTTTTCACCCAGCAGCTCCATCACTTATCCCCAGGGACGCCGTTCCTGGCTGGGTTTCCAGGCTCCTGGAGCCCGTGAAGAGCCACCCGCGCTCGCACCGAGAGCGTGATGTGCCCTGTAGAGCGTCGGCCCAGAGAGGAGCATCGCCAGCGAGCGCTTATCCGCCCGAGCGCCGCCCGAGCTCGCCGTTAACGAACAAATTCCTCTGCCTGCGGTACGAGGACTCGCGATTCTTCAACAAACGGCGTGCGTGAACAAGGGAAGGCCGCGGCTGTCTCCAGCATCTCAAGAACAACGGCACAGGGAGGCTGGGGCTCTCCGAACTCTTACCGCGCCCCACCAAGCGCTACTTAAATCCACGCTGCGGGCTCCGAGGGAGGTGTTTTCCAGTTGCCAGCAGCCGGCGCGCTCCTTGAACCAGCCCTCCCGGCAGATCGGCTGCTCTGATGGCGTCTAACCCGGGGAAGTGGAGTGTGTCGTAGTTTTTAATTAACAATGCAAAATAAAGCAGTTGCTTGCCATATAAATTGTGTTTACTAAGAATGACTTAAAATAGATAAATATTTTCTTGGACGCATTTTAATTGCTCAATAAAAGTACCAAGAACACCCACAAATACCTTAAATAAATGCACGGCTCACGGAATGAATTAATTAACATTTCATTCCTGGGAATGGCTATTAATTGCTACAAATTGCTCAGAGAATGGGTTTTGTTGCTTTATTGCCGGCAGCGTCTTCGATTCCTAGTGCTGTTAACGTGGCAGTCCGGCTCCCGCCCTCGGAGGAGAGCCGTCCCCGCGCGGGATGGCTGCCAGCGGGATGCTGCCAGCACCCCCGCCGCGTGCCGGTGGGGGGCACCCCCATAGCCCTGGCGTTCCCCCCGTGGGGAGGAGCTGATGGAGAAGGACGGCGTTTCCTGGACGATGTGCTGGCATCCCTCGGAGGTAGGTCCGAGATGGGCCGGGCCGGCGTCTGGCTCGCGGCGGCAGCTCCACCTTTGCAGAGCGCCCCCCGTGAGCGACAAGTCCTGTGAGAAACGATTGAGTGAGGAACGCAGCCCGAGCGGCCTCGCGCTACCCCCCCTGCCCGGCCCCGGCGTGATGCATCGCGCAAATTATTTCTTTATTAAGACTAAATTTCCATAATGGTGATCTACGGGGTTATTCCTCTTCTCCTGCCTGCTCCCTCCCTAATGAAGACATGTGGGCCCTGTGCGGTTCCTCAGCCACGTGTCTGCCGTCCTCCCCCCCGTGCCGACGCAGCGGGTTCGGTTATCGGCCGGCGCAGGCGATAGGTAATCTCTCCGCCATCTAAATTACAAGGTTGGGTCTTCCATCTTGGGCTTGAATCAAGTCCAGGAGGGCAGAGCCTCGAGTGAAGCGCTGAGCATCCTCGCCAATGGCCGGCCAGTCCTTGAGCGGGTTGGGGGAGCAAAAGTGATGGTACCCACCGTCACCGCGCTGATGGGAGAGGCCACCAGTGGTTACCCCCCCCGCCCAGGAGACGGCATGCTCAAGGAAAGGCTTCCAAGCCTCCAGCCCCTGTCCTGATGAGCCTCCATCCACGCACGGCTGCCGCAACAACGGTGTCTTCCCAGACCTGTCCCCGACGTGGGCATCGGTGCCAGCCTTGCTAATCTCCCCCCCCGCCTGTTTTTTGTTTTTTTTTTTTTTTATTGTTCCCATGTGGCTTTTTTCTTCCGAAACAGCAAGAAAAATTGCAACCTCTTCCAGAATTTCAAGCATTCAGACGTGAATCCCAGACGAGGACATGTTTGGTGTCTGATTGCGCTCGCTGCGATGCACCAGCTACCGGGGCCTGATTGTTTTTCAACACTCTGGGGTTTTGATGATAATAATAACACCTCGCTGCGCGGGAGAAACCTCTGGCTTGATTTCCTACCTAATCTCAGCTTCGGC
This sequence comes from Larus michahellis, assembly GCF_964199755.1. Taxonomy (NCBI): domain Eukaryota; kingdom Metazoa; phylum Chordata; class Aves; order Charadriiformes; family Laridae; genus Larus; species Larus michahellis. The sequence continues at coordinate 1,330,518 of NC_133912.1, forward strand.
GTTCCCCCTCCTGCCAAGCCGGGAGGCCAGTGAGGAGCCTGATTGCTCATCAAACTGCCGTCTTTAGGGGAGGCGCATGGGTTTTGCATCTCCTCCTCACCGTCAGCAGGTCCCGAGAGTGGGAAAAATCAGTGAGGGGTTACTTAGAGCTCCCCAAACCATGCCTGAAGATGTACAGCTCTCCGGAGAGCGTTGGGATACCGGAGCAGAGATGGGCAGGACCACTCCAGGGCCTGGAGAAACCAGGGTGAGGTTTCTCTCTCTCCCAGATGGCACAATTAAAGCCGTGTCACCCGGCCGGCACAGCCTGTACGAGTGGTCATTTGTTTTGGTGAGAAAACAATCAAAACAGCCTTTCCCCGTAGCACAGTGATCAGAACAAATTGGCCGCAGAAGCGGAGGGGAAGAAGTAAACAAAGCTGTTAACTTGTCAATGACTTGACTGATCAACCGTTGTAAATAGTTAAAGCCGGCTGACGAGCCGTGCAGATAATCAATGGCCTAACGCTAGGCACCGCAGCCCCAGGACCGGGCACGAGCGGAGCTTGCAGCTGGAGCTGCAGAAGATCCAGCCGGGAGCGTGCCCCGTGGACCTCTGCTCGCACCAGAGGTGCAAGGTGGCCACGGACCCCACGGGTGGCTTGGCCGGGGGACGGCGAGAAATAATACCTGCCTGGTGCATGTGCATCCCATGCTAGATCACGTCCATCCCACGCTGGACCACGTACATCCCACGCTGGATCATGTGCATCCCACGCTGGACCACGTGCATCCCACGCTGGATCACGTCCATCCCACGCTGGACCACGTGCATCCCACGCTGGACCATGTGCATCCCACGCTGGATCACGTGCATCCCACGCTGGATCACTTGCATCTCACGCTGGATCACTTGCATCTCACACTGGATCGCATACATCCCACGCTGGACCACGTGCATCCCACGCTGGATCACTTGCATCTCACACTGGATCGCATACATCCCATGCTGGATCACGTGCATCCCACGCTGGATCACTTGCATCTCACGCTGGATCGCGTACATCCCACGCTGGATCGCATACATCCCACGCTGGATCACGTGCATCCCACGCTGGATCACTTGCATCTCACGCTGGATCGCGTACATCCCACGCTGGATCACGTCCATCCCACGCTGGATCACGTGCATCCCATGCTGGAGCACGTACATCCCACGCTGGATCACTTGCATCCCATGCTGGACCACGTGCATCCCACACTGGATCACGTGCATCCCACACTGGACCACGTGCATCCCACGCTGGACCACGTGCATCCCACACTGGATCACGTGCATCCCACACTGGACCACGTCCATCCCACGCTGGATCATGTACATCCCATGCTGGATTACGTGCATCTCACGCTGGATCACGTGCATCCCACGCTGGATCACGTACATCCCACGCTGGATCACTTGCATCCCACGCTGGGTCACGTGCATCCCATGCTGGACCACGTCCATCCCATGCTGGACCACGTGCATCCCACGCTGATCACGTCTATCCCACGCTGGACCACGTGCATCCCACACTGGATCACGTCCATCCCACGCTGGACCACGTCCATCCCATGCTGGACCACGTGCATCCCATGCTGGACCACGTGCATCCCACGCTGGACCACGTGCCTGAGTCGCTGACATTCCCAGCGCTGCGGCACAGTCCGTACAGGATTACAGCCACTGGCTTTTCCAGCAGGGAGGTGTTGGCCACCAGCGCGCCCCCCCAGATCCCTCTTCCCCGGCTCCCTTCCCGGCACAAGGGGCTGGCAGGGAAGCTCATCCCCTCTGGAAGGAGACCGGAGGTGCGCCGGTGCAAAAGCTATTAATTACTATTTCAAAACAAAAGTACAAAAATTCACCGGCTGGGTGATTCCTTCTGCAAATCGGGCCGTTTTCTTGACAGATCAAACCGAACTGCAGCCGCCTTCGATCTGGCGCTCTTTTCATCCCGCCGTTTAAAATCCGTCCCGTTCCCCCCGCTTCCTCCACCCCCTCACACGAGAGGGCTGTGCCCCAATCCTGCCCCCATTAATCCCTCTTTTGGTGCTTCTCTTGCCACGACGGCTGCTTTTCTTCCCCCTCCCCTTTCACAAGGCTTTTGCAATAACTCCTCTCCCCTCGGCCCCAGGATCATAGGAAAATCGTACTTTTTCCCATCCCCTCCCGGATTAAATGACTGACGTTAAATTCCTGATTTTTCTAGGAGCAGGGAAAGTTTAAAACCATTCCGAGGGGGCTGAAGAAGCGGGCTCCGACAGCCGGCTGCCAAAACTGCTTATCCTGGGGCAATACTGGGGCTGTGATGTGGGTCACCCCCTAGTCCTGGATGAGTTTAGAGGTGTCACCTCTCCCGGGGGGCGGATTTTACCCCTTCGGCAGCGATGCTGCGTTTCATTTCTCCTGCCTACGTCGCCTCGACTTACCCCGCCACACAACAGACATGACTAATAGCTTAGCTATTCTTTCTCGCGCGGGGCCGGGCAATCCAATTTCGTCACGGGGGGTTTGTGGTCCCTCAAGCCGTTTGACGGGATTAGTCCCTTCTGGGGTCTTCCTACCCCACTCCACCCCCGTAGCGGAATTTCTGTAGGCAGATTTACGGCTGCTGGCGTGTCGAAGCGCTAATTCTCCGCCGCGCTTATCCTCCTGCTTAGTGAATCCGTGCCGTGAAACCGTTCAAACCCGCCTTGCCCTCGACTACGGCTCTTATTTTCCACCTAAAAAAACCCCATCACCCCCGCTTGCGGCCTTTACAACTTTACACCTCACCGTGCAATTCTTTTGGGGGTTGCGGAAAAAAAAAACCTCTCGGAGCCGGTGCTGGGCTGAGACCGCGTGTTTCGGATCGCTTGAGGCTACCTGATCCGCACGCTTCAGGGCAGAAATGATGGGGGCGCAGGGAGGAATGCCTCCTGCCCTCCTGCGCACGGGATTCACGCAAGGCCAGAGAGCCGTTGGGTGGCCAGGGCTTTTCAAAGGGTTTTGCTTGCTCTTGGCTGACTCCTAAAGCCCCTCTGAGGTTTCCATCTGGGCTCGATTTCGAGCCGTTTGAAGGGCTTTGCGGTTTGATCTCCGCAGCGCGGCTGACCTCTCGCTGGCACGGAGAGAGAAGACAGACCTCGGGAGAGGTTTACGTTAACTCTTCAAGGAGGGTGACCAACCTTGCTTTGGCTACGGTGCCCACCAGCCTGAGCCACATCCCTCCAACTTTCCAGCCCCAGCTCCGAGCAACCTCAGCGAGTCCCCCTAAAGCCCTTCCTCTCCCATGACAAGCTGCTGTTGCCATCCCATCGTTGAGGCTGGCGTTTCAGGCTCTATCCATCTGAATTTTTGGCACGTCCTCAGGTTGGTGTGAGGCACAACCCCTTCGCTGGCAGGTTCCTTGGCCAGTCCTGCCAGAAGAGTTAATTATTCAGGGCCGAACTGTGTCTAGATCAAACGATTCACGTTAGGATTATCAACACAGGCAACTGTGCTCAGAGGCGCGCACCCCAGGTGAAGACGGGTTGAGTCCTAATTACGTGGGAATCTTCTCGCGGAAGATGCCAAGGGCAGCAATTTCTGTGTAATCCAACATGGGCTCCCACTGCCTGAACTGCGAGTAACTTGGCGATCTGGCAATTCATAAGGAGGAATAATAGATGATATATCCAGAAACGCATTCCCGTCGTGCTAATGCAAACAGACGGGCAACATGCGGGTGGAGAAGGAGCATAAAGTTGTGAGTTCACCAAAAGTTCATCTTTTCACTATGAAATCCATCCATCCATCCATCCATCCATCCCTTCCTCCCTCCCTCCCTCCCTCCATCCATCCATCCATCCCTTCATCCCTCCATCCATCCCTCCCTCCCCAAACTTATGCTCAAGTCACTATTCTTGGCCGAGCCTCTTGAATCCCTTTAGACCACGGTAGTCACAACACTGCTCTTCTCAGCCATGTCACGAGAAAAACCGAACGTGGCTGCCCACTGGTACGACAGACTGACCCACGAGAGCTATGCAATTATCTATCGACTTCCGTAGAAAACAGTGAGAAACAGCATTTTTGAAAAAAAAACCAAAAAACAACCAAACAAGTTTCCCGAAGTAAAATCCAGTAAGTCCTTAATTACACACTTCAACAGCAAAGCAGAGCTGAGCAATGAGCATTGCTTGATGCTTTCCAGACAAACGGCCTCCTGATCCAGAGCCAACAGCTCGCGCTCTTCCTTTGCTTTAATATTTGCCAACAGCTTCCAGAGAGAGTTTCCACAGGAGCAGAAACCCAGGGATAACTTCAAGACCTGAAGTTAACAGAGTTAGTCCACGATCTCACCCAGTGGATGAGACCAGAAGCTACCAAAGTCATCCAGGTTTGCGGAGGAAAGGCTCTCCTGCGAGAAACCGCCCCAGCTCAGCTCCTGCCAGCTTTTTGCTCCATTTTCCCTAGATTTGCTCTTTCCCGACGACCCCACCCTGACTTCCCGGCCGAGGAAGCCTGTGCGACGTTTGCCCAAGCTCGGCGGCCCATCCGCACGCCAACAGCCTACGTACGGCGGGACGAGCCCCCTGACTGCCGGTGCCCAAGACCAGTCACGCGTGCTGGGGAAATTACTGGGACACGCGTTCCCGGCGGGGCGAGCAGGACCCAATGGGGTTTATTTTGGGACGCTGGCATCTGCTGGGTTTTCTGATACTCACGCCGTGCATGTTGGCCTGCATTTTGTAGCTACCCTGACAGCTCTTTTAAGCTGAGGCATTTCCAAGGATGCCGCTGGGGGAATTAGTCAAATGAACGATAACTGATACCGACTGCAACCATCAAGTCACCACCAGTTTAGCGGCGCAGAGACGGCGACAGCGGATGCTAACAGCTTCGTCCCCCACTTAAACCCCCTTCTAACCCCTGAAAACGGCAATAAAGGAGCGAAGAGGGAATGAGGAAGTGAAATCCTTTAGCAAAGCACCTGCAGGGCCGAGGTGGGTGCAAGCCCTGTCTCCATCCCGGCTCCTTCTTGCACACCCCCACCTCATCATTCACATCTTGCTTGTCCCTGGCCACGTTCCCCACCTCTGGCATGAAAGCAGAAAAAACCTCAAAGAGAGCTGAAGGCCTCTTAAATCAACGTCTTTCCCAGCTCGGAAGCTCTAAGAGGATTCATTATTTATATCGCACAAACACAAAAGCTTAGCATATTTTAAGCTGTCTGAAACGACTTCAAGGCAACTCTTCTTCTCTCTTCTTTTTTTTTTTTTAACTAAACACATTGAGATGTCTCCGAATCGAGCGGCAGGAGGAAACTCTCTTTTTCTTTCAAAAGAGAAAATAAAATGGAGGGATGGAGGGAGAGAAAGGAAAAAAAACCCCGTGATCCGGCTTGCGATCACCAAGGAACACCCACCAGGGGATGTTCCCTGTGAGATGCTGGCGTAACCCTTAGATAGATTCCTTCCTGACATCCCACGGAGGTTATGGCAGCAGGAGAGGTGAAGGAGGTATCTCTGCTACTTCTCAAGTATAAGCACATGCGGCCTTATCCTTCGGAGCCAGCAGGAGAAGAGGTGCCGAGCGTCTTTTTTTTTCCTCCTTCTCCCCCTTTTTACATTTTCAATTTAGTCACAGCATCCCTAATTTCCTTAGATCTGAAGCCACCTCGTGAGACTGGAAGGGAACGATATAGAAGAAAGATGGGGGGGGGGGAAAACGCCAGTAATCTTGTAAAAGTCAGTTTTGAAAAATCAATTTTCTTGTGTGACAAGATTTGCTTAAGGCTTTTCGTTCTGTGAAATCAGCCCATCATCCTGCGGGAACGCATGAAGGAAGTGGCAAGTGTGGTTTGGAATAACTCAGATTAAAGACTGCTAAATTAGGCTTGAGAAGCCGCCACTTCTCCTTGCGAAGGGGGAGGAGATCTGGCTGGAGGAGCCAACGATGCTCCCTTCCCAGTCACCTTCCCAGTCTCCGTGAGCCTGTCCGGAAGGAGAGGTGACCAACGAGTCTGGGAAAACACAACCCCCAGAGCTCCCTGAACCCTACGGATGTTTGAAAGCTTTGCTTGGTAGCAAACTGCTAACACCCAGAGATTTGGGGTGCGAAGTTTGCTGGAAATGAAGAGGCTTTGGAGACGGGTTCACTCCAACGTTGGGAAATGCAGTGCATGAGGGCAAAGCCTCGAAGACTGTTAATGTCTTGTGAGGCTGCCAACTCCTGCCCAATGGGATGCTGGTGCTCTTGGCCAGGATGGGGACGGCCACAACCATGGTGCACCCCATGTTTCAGTGAGGCCTCCTGAAGCATGCCAGCAAAACCCTCCAGCATCCCCCTCCACCGGAGCCAACTCTCCGCCATCCCCCTTCATCTCAGCCTCCATCGGAGCCAACTCTCCACCATCCCCCTCCATCCCAACCTCCATCGGAGCCAACTCTCCACCATCCCCCTCCATCCCAACCTCCACCGGAGCCAACTCTCCGCCATCCCCCTCCATCTCAGCCTCCATCGGAGCCAACTCTCCACCATCCCCCTCCATCCCAACCTCCATCGGAGCCAACTCTCCGCCATCCCCCTCCATCCCAACCTCCACCGGAGCCAACTCTCCGCCATCCCCCTCCATCAGAGCCAACTCTCCACCATCCCCCTCCATCCCAACCTCTACCGGAGCCAATCCTCCACCATCCCCCTCCATCGCAACCTCCATTGGAGCCAATTCTCCGCCATCCTCCTCCATCCCAACCTCCATCGGAGCCAACTCTCCGCCATCCTCCTCCATCAGAGCCAACCCTCTGCCATCCCCCTCCATCTCAGCCTCCATCAGAGCCAACTCTCCGCCACACCCCTCCATCCCCACCTCCATCGGAGCCAACTCTCCGCCATCCTCCTCCATCGGAGCCAACTCTCCGCCATCCCCCTCCATCCCAACCTCCACCGGAGCCAACCCTCCGCCATCCCCCTCCGTTGGAGAGGCTCCATCCACCACAGCAGTCTGGGCTGGCTGCTTCATCACGCATTTCATCTGGTACCTTTAATCATTTCTACATCAGGGAGCGATGCTCAAGAGTACAAAGCGCTTTCCTTCCCCCCCAACCCCCCTTTTTCCTTTTTTCCCTTTCCAGCCATCAGACTCTCTCTCCTCTGCGTTCTCTCCTAATTAGTTCGAGCTGCTTCCGAACATCTCCCACCCGCTTGTTCCCATTACCCTGACAAGCCAGGGAACGGGAAGACAAATCTCCTTGTCCTCACACCTCTCCGAGCGAAGGGAGGCTCTTCCAACCTCATCTCCCCGGGCTCACCTGGAGCCGAGTGCCTCGGCAGAGCCCAGCTTCGCTTCCCAGCTGCAGGGATAGTTGCGCCTTTCCTTTTACTTCTTTTTTTTTTTTTTTTTTATTATTTTTTTAAAGCCTGTCTTTCCCTCTCCGCCTGCCACCCAGCCACGCTCCGCTCCCTGTCAGAGGGAGCTGGCAGATGGGGCTGATGCATCATGAAGGAGATCTGAAGAATTCATTTTCCCGTTATTTTTTTCTTTCCCCGGTTTTCATTTTCACTTCAGAGCAAAGGTCCGGTTGTCTGCGAGGAAGCTACAAAGACAAACCCGGGCAGGAAAACAGAGATAGTCAGGAAAAATGTTACAGTGCCGATAACTTGAGACCTCTGTGTGCTTTGCATTCATTTCAACTCCCGCTTTAGCTGCATTTTGCTATGTCTATAAATTAGATTTATTCCATTGCTGCTGTGAAATGCCTGCGGGCCCCTTCGCTGCTCCGGCTTCTCTTGCCTCCCTCGCCGGGTTTGGCTGCGGGAGGCAGCGGGAGAGGTGAGAGCCCTGCCGAGGGACAGCATATGGACTCGCAGCGTCCTGCCGCCGGACAGACGGCAGCCTTGGCCGTCGGAGGAGGAGGGAGCAGATGGGAGCGGAGGGGAGGAAGGCAGCAAAACCAAGGAGAGCCTGCACGTTGGCGTAAATCAGCGCTTTCCCCAAGCTGGACTGAAGGAGGGAGCTGGTTCGGGGGGAGAAGGTCCTAAGCGTGCCAAGAAATGGCTGCAAAACCAGAGTGACTGGTCCACCTGAAGCTGCCGAGATGCCTCTTGCCTGGACCAGACGTCTGGTGAGCTGCGCCCCACATCATCTCTCCGCAGCCTCCCGGTCAGCGGGGACCCCCGAGGCTCAGCAGGACCGTGCGGGGCTGCCCCAAGTCCCCTGGCAGTCCCCAGCGGAGACACCCGGCTATTTTCCCCCCGTGAGCGTGACACTGAGCCCGATGGACATGGGGGAGCGTGCCCACGCGCCCACGGACTTCACACCTCCTCTGCGGTCACTGGCTGCTCTGCAGCGTGTTTCCGACCCTTGACAGTCCCTTTTAAATATTAATGGAGATGTGATTGCCGTTTAATAAGAGCTTAATATCGCAGATCCCCCTTTCCCCGGCAGAGAGACAGAGATGTGCCAAGCAGGTAGTGGCCTCAGTGACCAGCAGCTCTGGGGGACGCAGGGTACGGGGGCAGGGGGGTGTTCACTTTTATTCTGGGCCCTGAATGGGCAGAAGAAAGTGAGCAACACAGCAGACACGCCAGCTCCCAGGAGGCGTTTTTCAAAGCCGTCTGAATTCCATATTGAAGTATATCCAGGTCTTACAGTGAGGGAAAACGGCCACTGCTGCGCCTTGGCCGCAGGCAGCGCCGGGCGTGCCCGTGAGATGGCTCATTTGCCACTTCTCCATCAAAAGTCGCCGATGAAATGCATCGCCCTGAATGTCTGCATCAGCTTCCCGTGACCCAATAATTCCGTCTGGCCTTTACAGCCTTCGGACCGGTGAACATATTCTGCAGCAGCTAAAGGGAAGAGGCACGGACAACTTTGGTGTCATGGAAGAGCACTGAAGTTCAAATACGCCTTCCCCCGGCCTTTCACCCCGGAACAGGGACGTTGCGCACATCCAGAAGCCCAGCTGACCAAGTGAAGGAGCTACGGAGAGCTAGCTGGAAGACAGAGATCTGCTCCCAGTGCCTGGGGTGATTTATCCTTCTGTTCAATGGTCCCGGCAGCAGGAAAGCATTCCCAAGACTCTTCCTTTCCTATGACCTGAATTCCTCGGCTCTATAGATGAGGCACGCGCCTTCGTCATGACCAGAGGAAATAGGATGCATCCATCTATCAGCCCAGCTTTCCTCACTGCCTGGACACGGGGGCTGACTCCCTTCACTTGGAATCCTGCTTCCGACGCATCCCTGGGGGCAGCCCCCTGGCATGAGGGACCCCATCCGAACGGGTCTGATCCCCCCGAGGAGTGAGCGTGAGGAATTCGGGATGGGAAACCCTGGGTACCGCGCGCGAATCGGTGACGTGCTGACCTTCAATCTGGGCTTCCTCCTCAGCTATAACCACATGCCTAGGGCAGGGGCTCTCTCTTCTCTCTTGCCCTGGGGCTCCGTTTTGGAGAATTTGGGTCTGTGTGTTGAGCCCATGACGGATGGACTGATGGATGAGCTTCTAGCAATCACTCGGTCCAGCCAGCCACGTTCACTGGGGCAGTAAAGGTGCAACGATTCACCCAAGCTAAGCAAGGGCTGGCCATCTGCTCATTCCCTCCTCCATTCCCCGTCCCTTTGATAGGGCTCTCCCCGTTTTGTAATGCTCTTGGCTTTGCTTCTCTTCCACGCAGCGTCACCCAGCAGCACGCACTCTTATCGACCGGCTCTTTGCCGCGTAGCAAAGCAAAGCCACGAAGGAGGTGGTTCAAGTGTCCCGAGCAAACTCTCTCAAGATGCGGCGGTGCCGTTTCCAGCAGGACACGGGGCACGCGCTCTCGGAGAGCTCGACTCCTCCGCGGCAGCTTGCAGCGTCTCATGAATAAGTCTGCTAAGATGCCAGCAGGTCCTGGAACCGTGCAGACGAGACCCAAGCTTAAAAAAAAAAAAGCCGCAACGCTCTGCAGGGTCTGAACTTCTCCTCTGGGTTTGTCAAAACAAAACGTGGGATTGGGTCTCCATGGAATAAACGCCTCTGAGACAGCACGGTGTAAGAGAGGCAGGCCAAAGCACAGGTGATGTGTATTGCCATTGTCTCCTCCTCTTCTCAGAGCTCCTGGAGATCAGGTGCAATTTTTCCGTATCTACCTGAACCCCAACAAACCTGCCACTTTCTCCCCCAAGACCGGCAGCCAAAAGACTCACAGGCCTGTACTTGGGCACGACGTACGATTCTTGGAGACAGCACATCTACCAAAGGCACCTGCGGTCTTCATCCACACGTCTGCCTGAGGCTGGGTGGGAAATGCCCAACCCGCATCCCAACCAGAGCCAGGACGCCGCGGAGCAGGCTGGAGGAACGGGCCCAGCACTGGATCTCTTCCCTGTTGTTGCCCCTTTGCAACAGCGACAAGTCACATCTTTTTGTTTGCCCTGGCGCAACGGCGGAGGGAGGTGAGGACATTGTCTCCCATCAGGTGCATTCGAGCCCCACTGCCTTTAAAGAAAACCTCTTTAAGAAGCCGTTGAGTTTGGATTAATATTTGATGAGCAACCGCGTGCTGTCGGTTCGAAGATAAAACAGTGTTTACCAAACAAGAAGGTCTTTTCTGCAGACCGGAGCCCACTGAGCGAACAAACAAACAAACAACGTTCCCGCCGCAAGCCAAGCCACGCGGTGGGGACGGCGGGGCTGAGGACAGAGGAACACCGCGGGCTGGCTCCAAGCTCCGGCACAGCCCCACCAGTCACCCTGTGCTCTGGGAAGATGATGTGGCTCAAGCCCTGACCCGCAGCTACGGTTCACCAAGCTGGTTGATGCAGGAAGGCCTTCACCAATATTTGGGCAGGCTTCAGCCCAACAAGGGCAGGTGGAGCTTGCTTGGACCGCGCATAATTCAATCCCCGCTTCTGATTTAGGATGGGGAAGAAGCGGTGTAGCACCACCCCCTGGGAGCACCAGCTCCTCCGGGGATGCATCAGCTGCATCTTCTGCCATGGCCCACGCAATTACGGAGAGCTGCGTGCGTCCTTCACGGCCACGCCAGAGCCAGCCGCCTTGCAGCAGCTGGGGAGGGGTAGCTCTCTCTTTCCCTCGACCTCTGTCCGTCCATCCGTCTGTCATAGAATCATAGAACCACAGGGTTGGCAGGGACCTCTGGAGATCATCTCCTCCAACCCCCAGCCAGAGCAGGGTCACCTACAGCAGGTGGCACAGGAACACCTCCAGGCGGGGTTGGAATGTCTCCAGAGACGGAGACTCCATCACCTCTCTGGGCAGCCTGTGCCAGGGCTCTGCCACCCTCAGGGGAAAGAAGTTCCTCCTCGTGTTTAGGTGGAACTTCCTATGCTCAAGTTTGTGCCCGTTACCCCTTGTCCTGTCACCGGGCACCACCGAAAAGAGCCTGGCCCCATCCTCCTGTCACCCCCCCTTGAAGTATTTAGAACCCTTGATGAGATCCCCCCTCAGCCGTCTTTTTTCCAGACTGAAGAGACCCAAGTCCCTCAGCCTTTCTTCACAAGAGAGGTGTTCCAGTCCCCTCAGCATCTTGGTAGCCCTTTGCTGTCCCCTCTCCAGCAGTTCCCTGTCCTTCTGGAACCGGGGAGCCCAGAACTGGACCCAGCGCTCCAGGTGTGGCCTCCCCAGGGCAGAGCAGAGGGGGAGGATGACCTCCCTCCACCTGCTGGCCATGCTCTTCTTGACGCCCCCCAGGATGCCATTGGCCTTTTTGGCCAGGAGGGCCCATTGCTGGCTCAGGGCCATCCTGTTGTCCCCCAGGACTCCCAAGGTCTGTCCCACCCCTCGTTTTGGAAGTGCAATGGTCCCTAGAAATGCAGCTGATGCCGGGGGGTGGCTCGGAATGTCCCACTTGCCCCGTGACTACAAAGACAACGCCATTTACCAAGGTCTCCGCTGGCCTTGGGGGTGCGAGCGCTGTATCGACGCGCGAGAGTGGGATGCGTGTTACCGCCCGGCCTGCGCCAACTCCCCATCGCTCGGCAAAAATCATCATCACCGGCGGAGCCCAAAAGGCTGAGGGACTCTGCCTCTTGCAATATTCAACCTTCCCATCTTCTTCTGCCACTTTAAAGATTCTCTTTCTTACCGCGCGTGATAAATAATAACAGCAAAAAACCACCCCACAGACACACAACAGACATCAAAAGCCCAGGGAAGATTGGCAAATAGAGAGATCTGAAGCGAGCAAAGAGGAGGCCTGGTTGTGAGTCGGTTCACGTAGCCCCGACTTCTGTTGCTTTCCATTAATTTTACCCGCCATCACAGGTGGCAGAACAACGGCGACAGCTAATTACTCTCTCTCGCTTTCCCTTTCTCGCCCGTTCGCTTGCAGCAAAAGAAAAGTCAGTAAATTCCCCAATTCCCCCCCGCCACCACCACCTCCCCGTCCCAGCTTTGTCCACCGAGAGGCGGAGGCGGGTGGGAAGGGGGTTATTAGGGGAAGACGAGGCGGTGCGGTTTGCCCGCGCATACGCTGGCTGCCCTGGTGGAGCCGTTTGCTGCCGCCGCTCCTCCAGCCCGGCACCGCGGCTCTACGCCATGCTCTTGCCTGCAAACGAACCGGCAGAGGCAGGCAGCGGCTCCAGGCAAGGGGAGAGGAAGGGGCAGTTTTCCCCCTCCCCACCGCTGGGCCACCAGGGAGCCTCTTTGGGCTTCCAGCCCCGCGTCCACGGTGGGGACACATCTGTGGAGGTGCTGCCAAGCAGCCCGGGTGCCCTTGAGCCTTTTACCGAGCGGAAGATGCTGCAGCGGCAGCAGCAAGGAGCTGTGGAGCGGCGTTTCGGAGGGCTGAGCTGCTCTTTCGCTGCAGAGGGAACACGATCCCAGGTGGAGGTGGCATAAACCCAAGGCCAGGTGGGGTGTAAGAGCCTACAGAGGCCGTAGGATGTGTCCGTGCAAAGATGGCTCGATGCGGCGAGGGGGAAAACACGCAAACGAGCGAAAACGCCGCCGCCGGGGTTAATTCATCCCTACGCCAAAACCACCCGGCTCATGCCTCACTGCGACACCTCCCCAGCCCTCTGCCCGGCTCCCCCCCTGCCTCCCTCGCCTTGCTTTTGGTGCCACCGGCCTCCAAAAGCGAGTGACAGCCCAGGTGACATCGTGGGCAAACAAAAGAAACCCCTGGGGAAGAAGATGCTCCTTGTCAAGGAATCGTTGCTGCCGGTGAGGAAGAAGGGGTGGGATTTCAGCCCCAGCTTCAGCTGCCGGGTGTCCTCAGCTAAGAAAAGGAGCAGAGGAACCGCGTCCCCAGCAAAGGACCCCCCTGCCCCAGCCCCACCTGCCCCCCAACATCGCGAGACGCCAGCGAATTTTAAGGCAAGAGGGGTTCTGGCTTTTTCTCTTGTTAGAAAAATGCCACCGAGGCCAAACGTTTTGCGGAAACCCGTCAATTTTGACAAAACGTCATTAAATCCTCCCCCCCCGGCCCCCGCAGAAGAGAAGATGCGGCGCAGGCTGTGACTTTCCGCTCGGGCTCTGGGAGCAGATCGCTCCAAGGTCTCCTTTCTAACCAGGTTTTCCTCGCGTTAAAACCCACACGTGTGTGATGTATTATACAGGAGAGCAGGAAAAAAAACCTCTCAAGGAAAAAGCAGCCGCCTTGATTTCATCAAAACTACGTTCCCTCCGGGGGGGTTGGGCGGGGGCAGAAGGAGATTTTCATCTCCGGGGAAATTTGGTTGAAATTTTCCTTCTTACCACCCTAACGAAAAGCCTTAAAAACCCCAGGATTGGTTTAGCGGCTTCTCGCTGACGAGAAGCACGGCTCAGGGATGCTTCCCGGCCCAGCGCCTTTTGGGTGAGACGCTCGACCTCGCTTCTCCTTCCCAGCCGGAAAAAAACCCGGGGCCAAACCCCGCGCGGGACTTACCGCCCCTTGCCAGCTCCAGCAAGGTGACAGCTCGCTCCCGTTGTTCCAAGCAGGGACGGCCCCGCGGGGCTGGCCGTGGATTTAGGCCCCGAAAAGGGGCTTTATGTTGTTTAAGACATTTGTGTTCAGAGCTGTTGACCGACAAACGTATTGGGAGGTATTTAAAAATAAACGGGGGCTGAAGACCAAGATCTGGTATCTCTATCTGAGGATGAGGGAAGCCATAGGAGATAAGAGTGGAGTGGTCCTCTTCCCGCGGACAAAAAAAATATCACGCTTTCTCTCTGCTTTTAAGGCAGAATAAGTTGTTTTGCACCGGTGACGGGGTCCCGAGTGGCCCCGGGGATGACACTGAGCCTTTTCACACCTCCAAGTACCTTACACGTCCCACCTCTTTACTCGCTTTCCCTCCTAGCCAACGTCTCCTAGTTTGGATGTCCCGCTCCAGAGGCCTCCAGGCTTCGGTGCCGAAACGTCCGTTGCCTTTAAATAGTTAAGTGAAGAGCTTTGGGATCTTTTGGAAGGGAAATGAATCCCCCCCTCAATCAATCAGGGCCCTTAAGGGGAAGGAAGCCCCTCCGCAGGGGGCTTTGCTCCTGCAGTGGTAGGGAAAAAGCCTCCTGTGATGTTAACACGTTAAGGGAACTTAAGAAATGAGAAACCCAAAGTGCTCGGATTTTTCATGCCTCTTTTTCCTCCCCCCCCTTCCCCCCCAAAAAAAATCCCTTTTATGAGAAGGCGTAACCTGAAAAAAAGCGCAATTGGTTTCGCTAGCAAAGCCCATCATGAAACGAATCACGAAACGCTTTGCAGCAAAGCAGAAATCCCAGCGCTCGGGCAACAGGACGGGTGACAAGACGCGCGGCCTTGGGACGGGCAAGAAGGAAAGGTGGCGGCCACTACGGGGGACAGCAAAAACCCCGCGCTGACGAGACGGCACCCAAGATGGGAGAAGCATGGTGGGTCCACCTGCTATTTGGCGGAGAAGAGCAATCCAGAATTGCTTTGCCCAGGAAGAACCACGTACCCAGAGGGTGGAAACACCCAAAAGGAAGGAGAAAACCCACGTGGGAGCCCTCAAGGCTGCTCCACGGGACAGGATCAGCCCGGGGTGGGCTCGGGGATGATGTGAAAGCGCCCGTAGCTGAGGATCACGCCAGGTGCCCCGTCTTCGGAGCAGAAATTTTGCCACCGTCTGGTTCCTCGGCCCAAGGCGGTTGTTTTGCCTTCGACCGTACCAGAATCAATCACGGTGTAAGACTCACGTGGGACGTTCGCCCCCGTCCTCCCCCAGATTGTCACGCGCTTCGTTTTCCTTCTAACTGTAAATATGAAAACAGGGCTATTTGTATCTTTGACATTAATTGACTTCTCAAATTAATAACTCTTCTGTGTAACTGGGAACGCAATTATTGCTTTGTTGTGCCGATAGCAGATATCCAGCCGGAAGGAATCGCTCCTACCAGCAAACTTGATGGTACTAATTAAGCTGTACGAGCCTAACAGGAGGCGGGTCATGCTAACCTGTCCCCGGAGGTGCCTCCTCTGCTATTATCAACTGACGCTCTTGCAAAAGCAGAACGGATTGCATGCCTGCACGTGCACGCTCCTAACTTCCAGGCAGGAGCGATGAGCGGCTGATTGCAGCGGTGGGACGGGGGCGTACCTGGTTGCTGTGCAATGTCTCCGCGTTGGCTCAGAAACGGGCCCTCCTGGCAAAGAGCTGGAGTCAGGAGGCTGAGCACAACGCCGCCCTCTCCCAAAGGGTGACTGACGACCCACCGCGCTTTCCGTACCCCTGGTTTTCGTAGAATCATAGAATGGTTTTGGTAGGTTTAGGTTTAGGTCCTGTTGTGTGTGCAGCACCGCACTGAGAGCCACCACCGCGGCCTTGTGGAACACCTGCGATGAAAATCTGATTTCCTTGCAAATCATAGACTGGTTCGGGTTGGAAGGGACCTTAAAGCCCACTCAGTGCCACCCCCTGCGCTGGGCAGGGACACCTCCCACCAGCCCAGGTTGCTCCAAGCCCTGTCCAACCTGGCCTTGAACCCCTCCAGGGATGGGGCAGCCACAGCTTCTCTGGGCAACCTGGGCCAGGGGCTCACCACCCTCACAGCCAAGAATTTTTTCCCAATATCTCATCTCAATCTCCCCTCTTCCAGTTTGAAGCCATCACCCCTCATTCTATCCCTCTACTCCCTGCTCCAGGGTCCCTCCCCAGCTTTCCTGGAGCCCCTTGAGGGACTGGAAGGGGCTGGAAGGTCTCCCCGGAGCCTTCTCTTCTCCAGGCTGAACCCCCCCAGCTCTCTCAGCCTGTCCTCCCAGCAGAGGGGCTCCAGCCCCCCCAGCATCTCCGGGGCCTCCTCTGGCCCCGCTCCAACAGCTCCGTGTCCTTCTGCTGTTGGTGCCCCAGCGCTGGCGGCAGCACTGCAGGGGGGTCTCCCCCGAGCGGAGCAGAGGGGCAGAATCCCCCCCCTCGCCCTGCTGCCCACGCTGCTGGGGATGCAGCCCCGGCTGCGGTTGGCTTTCTGGGCTGTGAGCCCCCATTTTTGTCTGCTTAGACCGAGAAACCTTTGAGAGAAGGGGGCGGGGGGGGGGGGGGGGAGGTTTCAAATGCTACCAGCCCCCGTACCCATACCCAAGAGCCCACCGCAGCGGCTCTGCTCGGTGCGGAGCCATCTGCTCACCTCCTGCAGCAAATGAGTCCGACTCGAATGCAACGCGGCGAGCCACGAGCCTCGCTGCTGCAGGGTACGGCCGCGGTTGCCGTCCTGCTCGTCCAGCCCCGCGGTATTTTGATGACTAGTGACCCAGGGCAGGTTGGGACCGCCTGGCTGGAGGGGGGGAGGGCAGGCAGCCTTCAGCCCAGACCTACCGCAGCGCCAAGTGATGCAATTTCTCCTCCCGCAACAACCTCATCGGTGCCAAACCGAGCCACCCAACCGCCCTTGCCCCGCTCCGAGCTCACTGGAGCACTTAACGAAGATCCCAGGTGGTAAGGGCGACCCTGCCCACTCAATGTCGCACTCAAGCAGCGCCCGTCCCCTGTGTCCCCCTATGTCCCCCCACGTCGCCAGCCCAGGCACCTCCGCTCTGGCTCCTTCTGAGCTCTGCTTCACGCTGCTGGGGATAGAGGCGCGTACGGCGGTTGCTTAAGGGTTACAAAGAGACGGCAATGAAGCTGTATTGTTCAAAGCATAAAAGAGTATGCAAAAAAAAAAAAAAAAAAAGAAACGGAATTTTCCCATAATAGACTTTTCACTCGGCGCGCTTTGCTCGTTATGTCCCCAAACAGATGGCTGCGCCAGCTCGGTGCCAGGCCTCTTAATCCACTCCAAAGCGCCAATGAATCTCTGACCGAGGACTTGCTGCATGCAGCAAAACGCAGCAGACGGCCTAACGCGGAGGCAACTGGAGCCTCTCAACGTCTAACAGCACCATCAAGGCAAGAGCGGCGTCGGGGAGCCATCGGAGCGGGGATGCTGGGAAGAGGACGGCGCCGCAGCAGGTCTCTGCCGCTCTGCGGGCATCACGCGCTGCGCCTGGCTCCAGCCATCGCATCCCCCGGCCGGAGGACGGCAGAGACCATGGCGATGAGCTAGAACGACCACCAAGCAGCGACAGACACGGGAGCAAGCGGAACAGCCACCAGAAAAATGGCAGCCAGAGCGCTCTGGGGTCACCTGGAGGAAATAACTTTGCAGGGTGGCGAACGTGAGAAGCTCTCAGCGGAGGGACGGAGCGAGATGCGCGGTGCCAGCCAGCGGGGACACCGCCTTACCTGTACTGGGTAACGGCAGGGTTGGCCTTGGCGGAGCAGTGGAACTTGACGGTGTTATCCTCCAGGACCGGCTGCGGCTCCACGGACAAGTTCACCAGGGGTGGGTCTGCGAAGAGACAGCGACAAGCCCGTCAGCGACCCGAAGACGCGGCACGGCATCCCCTTGCCCGCTGCCCGCCAGGCTTCTGAGCCCGGAAAGCAAAACTCGGTCGCGAGAAAACATGGCAAAAGCCTCCGGATTCCTTGACGCTGTGACATAATGTTTAGGGCTTTGTAAAGCGGGCTGGTGTCGCGCACACGGCTCTTGTCTTGGAGGCCTTCAGTAAACCAGACAGGAACGGGAGCCACGCGCGCCACTGGATGTAGCATTTCGCGTCAAAACCGTTGACGCTGGCTCCGATTCCCGTGTAAGGAAATAAACTTGCCCGCTTTGAAAAAGCTCCCATTTAATACCGCGCCGTGTAACGATGATCTTTTGTCTATCTGCTAACTTGAAAGTGGCATTTCTGCTCTTTCATCAGCCTAATCATCTCCGCCAAGCACTTATTGGTGTCACAGGCCTTTCGGTTCTTCCCACCGGTGCTCGATTTCTCTTCTTCTTTTACATGATAAGCATCTAAACGCTTTAACAGCAAACAGAATTTAGGAGAGAAGCGATGAATGCAAGCGAGAAGACAAAAGGCTGCGATGTTTAGATGGGGAATAAAAAATATCCAGAGCTGTTTCGCTTTTTCGTGACGTCTGAGAGGGGGTGTTAGACCTCCAGCGTTAGGTTTTAAGGACGGGACCTCACTTGAGGGATAAAGCAGAAAGAAACGGCCTTGGGGAGAGGTTTTCTAGGTGCCTGAAGAACCAGTTGTCCCACTGGAGACTACACTGGGGCTGAGGAGAGGAGCTGAGGCAGCTCTCCTGCCCTTAAGGTAGGAATTTGATGCAGCGTATGCAAAAACGCACCCTAAAATAGGATGTGCTACGCGTTTGCCTCCACCTGCCGTCTCCCTCCTCTTCCCAAATATCTCAGCAACATCCTTCCCAGCTGGAGCACGGGGGAAGGCTGCAGTCGAGGAGCACCCGAGCAGATGGGGCCGGGGGTCAGCCCTGCTGACCCGAGGGAGGCGAAGCTGGTTGGGACCCACCGCCCCAGGGGACCTCCCCCAGGTCGGCGTCGCAGGGCTGGAGGGGGCGTGAGGGACACAGTTTAATGGCTTAAGGACAGGGTTTAGTGCCTTGGGAACATGGTTTAGCGGCGGACTTGGCAGTGCTAGGTTTACCGGTTGGACTTGAGGATCTTAAAGGTCTTTTCCAACCTAAACAATTCCATGATTCTATGATGCTCGATTTACTGCTCGGGTGCCGTGAAGTCACGAAGCCATCCATGGCCCTAACGCAAGCTCAAGGAGGGCCATTGTGCTTAACAGCCATGAAAGCTTCCCCCCCAGCTTCTCCCTCCACCAGCTTCCTCCACACCACCCACATCAGGGTCCTGCTGGAGAGACCTGGCTCTCTGGAAACTGCTCCGCGCCTTCGCTCGAGGGTACGGGCTCTAACCAGGCGTACTGATGCCAGAGCAGCTTGGCTGCCGCCCCCCTTCGGGGTACCATTTGCAAAGGTTAATGGCCACGGGGCAAACCTCACGCGTCTGAGGAGCTGCGGAGGAAAAAGCGACGTGGAGGAAGAAGGCGCGGGAAAGGCTGGCACTGGCAGAGCTGCAGAGGAGGGATGAGGGTGGTGAGACACTGGCCCAGGTTGCCCAGAGAGGGGCTGGGGGCCCCATCCCCAGAGACGTCCAAGGCCAGGCTGGATGAGGCTCTGAGCGACCTGGTCTAGTTGAAGGTGTCCCTGCTCGCTGCAGGGGGTTGGGACTTGATGGCCTTTAACGGTCCCTTCCAACCCAACCCGGTCAATGATTCTGTGAACGGAAAGCAGAAAGTCTGTCCGTGTGCCGAGAGCAGGCCAGCACCCGAAGCAACCCCACGTTATTCCAGCCCGTGCCTGGGCAAGGCCACCGGCTTGGGGATGGATGGGGAATCTCCGAGGTGGCCTCGGCAGTGACCACGGCCGGGCGGCAGCCTGGGCGAGAGGAAAGCAGCGGGCTGGCGGTGTGCTGCAGTGCCTCCTCCTCCTCCTCCTCCTCCGCCGCGTCCCCACCTCATTAGCCCCCATGATATTTACCCAGCCCGAACCCGGCTTTGTTGCGAGCAAAGCCACCTGCCTTCCGGAGGGGAAATTACGACGGGGAAATTATAGGTATTTTCAATTTACCCTAATCTCATTTTAAAAAATGTGCAATTCAAATGACAATAAAGATGGGCGCAGTCGGGAATATAAACGAGCTTCCCTCCCGTAAAGAGCCCAGAGATATCTAGCGGGCTCCTAATTCATTTGCGGGCATCCTGACACTTCCCTATTGTTACACAACAACGGCTAATCACCTTCCTTTGTTAAGTATGAATCACACTTCTCTTTAGTAGCTTCCCCATTGTTTGATGGTTTAGTAGCTATGCCTACGATTTACAGAGGAGCCTCTTTGTATTAAAATGAGCCCCCCTCCCCCCCGGCTCCCTCCTGCACGCAAAATAAAAAAAAAAAAAAATACTAAAAAAAAAGATTAAAAAGGATAAAAAAAAAAAAAAGCGCAAAGGCAATGAATTAAAGTCTTTGAACCTTGCCTTTCGCAAACGGGATTGGGCTTTCTGATGTCGCGAGGCGGCGGGTGGCGTGGGTTGGTGCGTGCGGGTGCGTTTGGGGGGATTCTAAAGCCACCAAAAAAAAAAAAGAAAAAAAGAGAGAGACAAATTGTAACTCATCAGAACGCAATTCCACTTGGTTACAATTATAATTCCTGCCTGGCTTCTTGTAATTAATTTGAACGACGGGATCAGACAGAGCCAGCCTACAGGCCGCCGGGAGGAGAAGCCTGCGTGCAGAGGCTAGCGCGCCCACGTCCCACGCATCCCCGGGAGCACGCTGGCGCCGGGGGACGGCATCGCTCCCCGCCAGCCGCGCGGCCCGTTGGGCACCCGAGAGCAAACCCCTCAGCTCCGTTTGTTTTAAATTAACACCTGGGAAAGGATGGCTGGGGTCACGGGCCGAGCTCCATGGGCTGCAGGCACCTCCAGAGCCCCGGACGAGCCCTTCCAAACCTCTCCCCTAACTCCAAAAGCCAAACGAGGAGGAATGAGGAGCTGGAAGCAGACTAAGATGCCTCTTCAGCTCTGGGCTTTCACGCTCCCCAGCTGGAAGCACGAAAAGGGAATAAAATACTCCAGGGCTACAAGGATAAACGCAGCAGGGGACCCTCCAACGCGGCGACGTGCCCCTCGGTTTGCTCATCACCCCGGCTCACAGACCCCTCCGCCTTCTTTCTCCTCCTGCAAAATATACCGATGCAGTCAAATCCCTTCTTGCCATGGGGGGCTAAAAAAAAAAAAGGTGTAAAAAATGAGCAACTGCCTACGCGTGTGCAGGGGTTGGAGCAAATGGCTTTGGATAAGCAATAACCCGGCTCCTCCCCATCCCGGCACGCTGGATGTGCATTTCCATAGAGCCACTGGGCTCTGGCAGTATAAATAGTTTATGGCATATCAAACTATTAAACATGATTTTAATCCCACTTGTGATGTTCGGTGCATAACTCACAGGAGGCTGACTTTGATGTGGCTGGTGGAACGGAAATCACATCGAACAGATGTTCCAGCTGGAGTCGCTTAGTGTTTCCATTACAGACCCTGCTCTCTGGGTGGGGGGTTTTTTCCAGTTCCTTTTTTCCCCTCCCCTCTTTTTTTTTTTTTTTTTTTTTGGAAGGGGAGGGTTTTATGACTCAGCTGTTTCATTGCTGCTAAGACGGGCAGGCAGTGCCTGCAGACTGATGGGAGCCAAACTTCAGTTGAAAGAGGATATTCTCTGCAGAACCCCCGCCCCGGCGTTGCTTTGCTGAGTGGGAGCATTTTTGATGCTCTTTTGAGTTGCAAAAGCAAACGAAAGCAGGAGGAGGGAGTCACCCGGCTGCCGCTTCCTGGGAGGGATTATTTTCGGTTCTTCGGGATTATTATTCGATGATTTTGCAAGGCCATCTCTTTCGAGCCGTGCAGCTGGGCAACCTTCGCTACGATGGGAACAGCGGAGCCCGGGATGTGCGGGCTCCAGGGTGAAATACGGCAGGTTGCGCCGGGCTGGGGAAAGCTCACCAGCCAAAACCCGCCGCCCACCTCCTTACCCTTGCAGAAACCACTTCTTTTTTCCCTCCCCAAATTCCGCTTCTCTGTTCGGTGTTGGGAGAAGACCCATGGGAAGGCCCTTCTTTCATCACCGGGGTGGTGCAGAAGGGTACGTAGCCTTGACCAGGACAGGTCCCCAGGAGAAACGAGTGGTCCAGATGATAATTTTTCCTTAAGAAAAGTACCTTTGGGTCTTCACAAAGTGAAAACAGCCAGTTGCCTACCAGGTTGGGAAGTGAAACCTAACGGACCGGGCAGCAGCTAGAGCAGACTCTTGCGTCCGGGATGAAATCCACCCCACCGCAGGCTGGTTAATCTGTCTCGGTATTTTTCTATCCCTCCATCACCCATCCAGCGCCGGGAAATTGATATCCTCATTAGACCCCATTAGGAACAACATACTTTTAATAGCTGGATGGGATATTATTATTATTACTTTCACAGCACGGAGTATTTAATGGCTCGGAGTGGCAATCGGCGTTCTTTATTGGGTCTTTCTCTTTTCCAAGCAGATTCCATCGGGCTCAGGGATTCAGCTCACGTCTCCTGCCCCACGCTGTACAGCGCAGTGTAATGATGTCTCCGGCTTCGCGTTGTTTGTGAGAAGGCGTGTGCGTCTCCAGCTATTGTAACTGTTTGCCGGCTGTGAAATAACCCATGCTATTATCTCGTTTTATCTGGCCGGTTCTGTCAGGACATGCTATCCAGCGACCCAAGGGCCTGTTAATCTTCCGGCAGCAAAAGCTGGAAGTCTTAAACGGTGAATTTTCTGCTGCGCTTGAGTTTGTTCAGCCAGTTTTAATTGGACTCTGGAAAGCAGCTGGCATGCTAATATTGAACACCCTGCATTTGCAAATTGTTGGTAAATACAGCTGCAGGAATTGTGTGTCTGCAAACGAAGCCCGGCTGGAGGGAGGTCAGGACGAGCCCCAGAGCAACAGCTATTGCGGAGGAGGAGGAGGAGGAGCAGGAGGGAAGAGATCTGCGAAACGCAAATTGTTGAGGAAGGACGATTTGGCTTCACGGATTTACAGTAAAGGGTAAACGCTACCGCTCTCGACACCTGTCCCCATCAGATGGTGACTGACACTAGCTGTGTTTCACGGGAGGGAGACTTCCCACCCATTAGGTGGCTAACAGGCTGTCTCAGTGGAGAACAATACAAAAAACTTACCGTCGAACAGCTTTTAAGACCGGAAACCCACCTTTTTTTACCAGAAACCTACTGGCCGTGTCCAGAGATGCTGCTTGCTCAGCTAAAACCAGTTGGGATCCATCCCTGCCCCGCAGACCCCAGCGGCCTGGATCAGGGCACGCATTTCCGTCCACGTGCAACACCCACCGGCCACCCAGAGCGCGGCAGCTGGTGCCGCTTTTGCTCAAACCCACGGACAGAAGACGCAAAAGCTGGGCTGCAGCCTGTCCCTGCGGGTGCTCGTGGCCGTCGAAGCCCGGGGAGTCGAGGGGAGATGAGATCTCCTCGCTCTGACGCCGCCATATCAACGCACCGGTAAATCCCAGTAAAGGAAAGCCACTAAACCCCAGCGTCCCGCCCCTGGCTGGAGTCAGACCCATGCGGGCAGCCCTGGGGACGCGATGGAGCGAGCGGGGAGGACGGGATGACGCAATACCCCGCGCTGGCTCGGCCGGCCGCGTACTCACGCTGGATATCGATGGTGACGGAGGTCTCCTTCCCGCTGGGAATGGCTTTGTTGGTGGCACGGCAGACGATGCTCTCCCCGTTCTCGATGTCGGAAGGGGCGACGAAAAGGGTGCTCATGATACTCTCCCTCTTGCCGTCACGGAGAAGCGTCTGTGGGGAGAGAAATGGAAATGAGGAAAGGCAGCTTCCTCCAGGAGAGGGGTCCCTTCCCCTGGCCGAGAGTCGCGCCAGGCTCTGCGCAGCCCTGGCTCCTACGAGTTTCCCAGCCAAGCAGCGCGCTCCGCAACAACGGTTCCTCTGGCTGGAACCTGCCGAGAAGCCCTGGGGGAACAGCACAGACAAATTTCACTGCGCTTCCCTGGGAATTGGGCACTTAACTCCCACCTGCTTCCCTCCGGCCCTGCTGCGCCTAGACCCGGGAATCACAGCTCAAGCGAGATCCACGTCACCCGCCGGCCCAGGAAAGAGGGAGCTGGGGACAGAAAGGGGAAGCGGCTTCTTGAACCTGCCGTCACCTTCTGCGTGAAGTGGGAAAACCTGCCCGGGTCACTCTGCACAGCAATGAGTGGTGACACCGGCCGGCAGCGGCATGGGACCGATCCTGGCCACAGGTCCCTGGTTGCCGCGCAGTGGTCCAGCCCAGCCCACGGCAAATCCTCACCGCTCTGCCTCGCCTCATGCTGGCGGTCGCTGTGATGGTCACCTGAGGATGCTGGAGATCCAAAAACCTCGAGCCTGGTACAGCAGTGGTTAACCAGCTCCGCCTGCTCGGCCGTGGCACCTTGTTCCTTCCCTGGATGTGTCTGACCTCGACTTCCGGCCGCGGTGCCCTGCCATGCCTTTATCGCTGAGCCCCGGCGAGCGTTATCAAACTCCTAATCCTCCTGCAAGCTCTTACAGACCGTGGTCACGTCGCCCCGTAGCCCTGGCTTTGGTAAATTAAACCCGTCAAACCCTCGGAGGCTCTCATGATGTTGCATGGTTTTCAATCTTTTAGTCATTCTCTGGGCTTTCCTCTGACCTCTCTCCAGTTTATCAATGTCCTCTGGGGACCAGAAAAGCCAGAAACACCAGAAACGCCGCTTTTCCCAGCCGTTGATAACAGCGGTAAATGCCCACGCATACACCCAACCCATAACTACGTATTTTGGACCTTGCCAGGCAGTTTTTCACTCTAAGTCTTTATCCTTCAGGTCTCCTCCTCACAAAGTAAGACAACTGCTTGATTGAATTAGGAACATATGGCAGCAAGACTAATGCTTTCGCCACCTGGCTTCATCGTGACACAGCGTTCACGCATACAGGCTTGTGTCTCTCCGGCACACCAGACAAGGAACCATGCTGAGACACTGTCACCACAATCACCCTGGAAACTGGGGAGAAGCAGGACCAAGACCCATTAGTATGTGATCATCAAGGCCTGAGCGCACCAACAAGTGCTTAATTTCTCTGACGAACCTCATCTGGGGACTCTACCCAAGAGCTCTTCACCCATAGGCCCAGGAGCTGTGTTTAAGTTCTGGCTCTGCTCTGGGTGTCATGACATGGATGGCTTTTTGTGGCTTGATTTCAGAGCTGCCTCATCACTATGGGCCTTTTGGAGGTTGCTGAGCTGTGGTTGACCTTGTTAAGACCATCAAACCTGCTCTGCTCCTCTTGTACCTCCCTTAAGTGATAAGGATGTTGCTCCTCTTGTACCTCCCTCGGTGGTGAGGACGTTGCTCCTCTTTTTGTACCTCCCTCGGTGGTGAGGACGTTGCTCCTCTTTTTGTACCTCCCTCGGTGGTGAGGATGTTGCTCCTCTTTTTGTACCTCCCTCGGTGGTGAGGACGTTGCTCCTCTTTTTGTACCTCCCTCGGTGGTGAGGACGTCGCTCCTCTCGTACCTCCCTCGGTGGTGAGGACGTCGCTCCTCTTCTCGTACCTCCCTCGGTGGTGAGGAGTCACTCCTCTTCTCGTACCTCCCTCGGTGGTGAGGACGTCGCTCCTCTTCTCGTACCTCCCTCGGTGGTGAGGACGTCGCTCCTCTTCTCGTACCTCCCTCGGTGGTGAGGACGTTGCTCCTCTTGTACCTCCCTCGGTGGTGAGGACGTTGCTCCTCCTCTTGTACCTCCCTCGGTGGGGAGGATGCTGCCCTGGGCTTTGTTGTCACCTTGTGTGCCCTTCCCTTGTGGAACAGCCCCACTTTTGGTGCTGGGGACGTGGTGCCCCCTAAGCTGAGCCCCATGGGTCCTGGCTGTGCTGTACCTTCCCCCGCATGGTGCCCCTGAGCTCTGGGTTAGCTCCCAAACCCTGCAGGATCCCGTAATGCCCCCTGCGGCCCCTTCCACAGGGATCAGGGGGTTTTCAGTCAGCTGGGGCTGTTCTGGCTGTGATTGCAGGGGGGGGCTGCGTGTTGATCAGGTGGTGGATTGGAAATTTGGAAAAACAAGGAAATTCTCTCTCAGTATAAATGGCTTCAGGCCATCAGTCACCCAACAGTGGTTGCTTCTCTGCTGACCGGAGTATCTGGATCAAATGACGTCTGTGTTGGGTTTTAGTTTTTATTGAAAAAGCAGAAAGAGAAAAAGCGAGGAATGATCTTAAAGGGAGCCTAAGAAGGGAAAGGATCCTCAGACCCCCCAAAATCAACCCCTCGCATTCAAAAAAAAAAAGAAAAAAAAAATGGCTAAAATTGGCTGTTAGCTTTTCCGAAGGGCGTCTCAAGTCGGGGTTTCTCCGTGACGGGATCGCGGTGCGTGAGGTGACAAGCTCTGATGCAGCTGGTGCTGGCTGACCACCCTCGGCCCTGGAGCGTCGCTTTTCCCTGCCTGTGGCGGGGATGAGTTTGTGGAAGGGCCTCGTGGAAACCTCTCCAGCAGGTCAGGAGACACCGAGGTTCTGCCGACCCCAGGGGAAGAGGCAGAAGAGGACTCCCCTCCCAAACCATCCCTGGGAAACCGCTTACAACGCCACGGCAAAGCGTCTCTGTACCACGCGCGAGATGGAGCTGCAGCCTCCAAGTTCTGCCTCAGAAGGTTGTTTTTTTTCCCCCCCCTGCCCCCGTCGGAAATATTTTCAAGGCAAATAAAGGAGGGGCGTTCTTTCTTCCCTGCTGCCCCTTACTTGTGGGTCTGACAGGGAAAGGCCTTCAGCGTTGGCTCCCCAGGGCCGGGCCTGAGCAGTCCGCGGTGGAGAAGGCGGCTTGGGGTGAGCAGAATAAGTTATAAACAGCTGCATGTCAATGGCCTGGATTTTAATTAATTCCACTTGATTTGAGAGAGGGAGAGGTCAGTTCTCCCTGGCTTTAATTAGTGCTGCCTCTTGCATCGCAGGCAGGGAGACGGGGCGATTTCCCCCCTCACACCCCCCGGCTCTCTTCACACCCGTCAGCGAGAAGGAAGGAGCCGAGACATCCGTGTGCTCCGCAGAGCGACGGGGAGGAGGGCGCTTCGGCTCCTCCGCTTTTCCCGGCAGATCGGGAGGGCGTTGGAAGGAAGCCGGGTGGAGGCTTCCCAGCGGGAGCAGAGGGGGGAAATGTTTATTAAAAGATCTTCAAGAGCGCGAGAGGGATGCCTTTGACTCCTGACTTTGAAGCTTGCTTGCGTTACAAATGGCCGCAAACTGACCCATTTTATGTCTCGAATTCTGCTCTTTAGAAATTTTCATTAGAAATGTCAAGTGTTACTGAATCTTTAGCATTTACTTATCAGGCATCTATAAACAGGAGAACATGTGGGTACCCGTTCTGAGGACGCTCTTGATCGCTCTTTGATGTTTTCCTTTATGACCCAATAAAGGCTTTCTGTTTAAATTAAAAAATGCCAACAACCCTGACAGTTCTTCACGGAAAATCGCAGTTGGAGGAGGGGACCTTTGTCCCTGCAACCACCTCTCGATCCAGGGGTTCTGCTACAGCCAGGCCAGTGCTGCCTCTGTCTTGCTCTACACCACACCCAGGTGGGATTTTTGGGGGCAGAATTGGGGACAGCGGGCAATTCAGAAGCTGTGAGAGGGGACAAAAAGCCAGCCAAACTCAGAGCAGAGCCCGTTTTGGTGACGGCATGTGGTTTCTCCCTTGCATCCTCCTGACCGTCTGCCTCGGGGATGGTTGTGTGGGGTGGTGTAGGGTGAGAGTCTCGGCTCGGCAGAGCTGAAGGCGCTGCCCTAGATGTTCTGGGGCTGCGTGAAGCGCAGTGTGGTCCTGGTCCACCTCCCTGAAGCAAGGGAAGAGCGCAGCCTTTGTCCCCAGCCCCATCCCGCCTCACCTTGGAGTAGGTGGCTCCATTGATGACTTCTCCTTTCCGCATCCAGATGATGGAGGCCGCTGGCTTGGCATTGTCCGCGTGGCAGGTCAAGTTGAGGGGGTCTCCTGCTCTCAGGCTGATGACGGGCCCCCCCATAATGACAGGATCGTCTGGAGGAACTGCAAGGGAATGGCACAGAGGAGACAATGTCATTTGCTACGGCGTTAAACCAACCTTCCTGCTGCCACCTGTGGGGACTGACCTCTTGGGCTTCTGCAGCTGGCTTTGATGGGGCTGGGGCACCGTGCAAGCCCACCCCGCCATGTTACAGCTGCCTTGCCTTTTGCTGCTTGCGTAAAAGCTCTGCCCCGCGTTCGAACTACAGCGGCAGAAACTGGCTGCGGTTTTAGAGGGGACACGGGCCAAGGGGTCACCTGAGCTTTGGAGTACTACGAAGGATCAGGCCTGCGGTAGAGAAATCCACCAAGGGCCACCAACTACTTAGAAGCACCTCTGGCCCGAGATGTCCCAAGGTGCAAACTGCGGGAGGGTGGAGAGGGAGCGTTTGAGAGAGCGGTCAGACGCTGGAACGGGCTTCCCCGGGGGAGGTGGTGGAGCCACCATCCCTGAACGTGTTTACGAGTCGTTCAGATGTGGTGTTGGGGGATGTGGCGCAGGGGAGAACTCTGTAGAGGGGGGTTGATGGTTGGACTCGATCCCAAGGGTCTTCTCCAACCTGAATGAGTCTATGAAGGAAATATCCCGGCTTGCTGGCCCTGCTTTTCTAATCCTCCCCAGGCTACTGTAACTGGCTGCTGCTGGAGACGGGATATGGGGCTCGGTGGGGCTTTGGTCTGACCCCTGTTCCTCTGCCTGCACATTGGAAGGTAGGTGAGCACGATTTGGAGGAGAAGGGCAGGAGAGCTGGGTTTTGCACTATTTTGCACTGTTTGCTGTTGCCTATTGCACTCGGGGCGGGTAAAACGGCTTATTATGGGCTACGGGAGCGTGATTTCCAGCCCACCCCCCTTTGAAAAGGGCTCCCTCGCCAGCCCTCCATCACGGAGGGATGGAGGAAGCCGTGAGCACTCCCTCGCCCTGCTTTGATTTCCCTGTCGCTTTCGCTCATCATCCGCGCCGCTGTCTCGCCACACAAAAGGTTGTGAAACGCCTCTCGTTTGGTCAGACTCCCTCTCACCGCGGCGAGTCTTTTAAGCAGCTCCCTCTGTGAAAGCAGATTTTGCCGGCGGTGTCAAGGAGACATTTCAGATCTCAACCTTCCTTTGAAACCACCTCAGCCTGACAGCCTGCGTGAGGCTGCATCCTCATTACCGGACGTGGCTTTGCTGGTGTCACACAGCCCCTGGGCATCTCTGTTTCTTGCGTTGGGAAGCACTTCATGCCAGGGACAAGGAGGCCTGGAAAGAGGGAAGCAGGTGAGGGACACCTGGGCATGGTCTCCTCTTTTGTGACCAGCTCTCAAAGCCTGGCATCTCTAGGCTGGTAAGAGATGGGAAATTCAGCTGGAGAGAGGGGCTGCCCTTTCTTCCTGCAGAGAGGACCTTTCACCTCTGCTACCCTGCCACTGGCCCAGGTTGCCCAGAGAGGTGGTGGATGCCCCATCCCTGAAAACATTCCAGGTCAGGTTGGATGGGGCTCTGCGCGACCTGATCCACTCGAAGATGCCCCTGGTTGGATGGGGCTCTGAGCGACCTGATCCACTCGAAGATGCCCCTGGTTGGATGGGGCTCTGCGCGACCTGATCCACTCGAAGATGCCCCTGGTTGGATGGGGCTCTGAGCGACCTGATCCACTCAAAGATGCCCCTGCTCATTGCAGGGGAGGTTGGGCTACACGACCTTTAAAGGTCCCTTCCAACCCAAACTATTCCCTGATTCTTTTGATCTGCTCTGACCAAGACCCGCTGTGAAGAAGACGGAGGGGTCTGTACAGCTGTCAGTCTCGCTCTTCCCAACCAGCTCCTCTGGGCAACCAAATGCAGGTCTCGCGACAGATGGACCTGTTCCCCAGCCACCTCATGGCCTGTTTCGGAAGCTCTTGAGGCCCACGCAGCACTGGGAAGCCAAGTAGAAACGTGGAGGCCACAGTGGAGAGGCATCTCCGTTGCAGCCCCTCTTGCCCAAGCAGAAGAGCTCATGCTAGTGAAGAGCGTAGGAAGAAATTGCTGCTTCGCACCCAGCTCAGGACCAGACGGCAAAATCCTCCAACCCTTTGGCATCCTCGCTGGGGAAAACCTGCCAATTTTGCACCAAAATGGAGCTGCTTTTTTCACAAGCCAGTGCTGTTCCCCCCTCCCTGAGCTGGCTGGCAGCAGGCTGGGCCGTGCAAAGGGAACGTCAAAGTTGGCCAAAGACCTCTCTGAAATCCCCCGGTGCGTCTCCGCGTCTCCTCCTGAGCCGCCCCAGCGTTTTCGCTGGCTGAGAAATATTGAAAAACTCCTCGCTGGCTCCTCCAGCGCTGGGCTGAATTCGGGAGATGGAAAGGGATTATGTTCTCCGAGAATTCAAAGGTGGCTGCCCGCGTCGGCACAGGATTTGTAGGCAAGGCAGATGTGCTGGTTGCACACAACGCTGGTCACATACGCATCTGCCAAACGCTGTGAGTAATGGGATTTTTCAGCTCAGTGGGTGGAACCCAGGGACTGGGTGGAAAAAAAAAAAAAAAAAGCTTTTCTACACGGATCCAAAATGTACATTTTTTTTTTTTTTTCAGGCTACAAGGGTGAAAAAACGCTGTGAAAAATCTGTGGTTTGGGTTAGTTGAAATGCGTCAGCCTCTGAAATATGAAAATGTGGAAAATTCTGCTTCATTCTTATGCTGTTTAACTATTAAGAAAGTATTTCTTTTCGCTTTTTAAAAAACAACCCTTTCATTGGATGAGTTTATACTGTTGAAAAAAAAAATAAAAAGATGTTTTGCAACAGTTTTGGTTTTTTTTTTTCCCCCTCACTGAAGCTATTAATTGATTTCGACCTCAGCTTGTAAAATGTTGGAAATCCATCTTGTGGAGCAGGGAAAAAAACCCAACCCACAAGCCTTTCTCTGAAGAGCATCTTGGAATTAAATGAAGGGACTCTTACAGTGGGTTGTTTAATATTCCCGACCGGTGTCCTTTCCCATGGCTGACAGATGAAGGCTTTTTTTTTTTTCTTTTGGCAGCCACTGGCTTAGCATCACCCCCTCCAAGCAGCCCAGCCTGTCCCTTAGCTGCCGTTGAAGCCTAGGGGACATCGCGGGACAGGGTGACGACCTCACGCATGGAACCCCTTGTCTTCCCTTGGGCCAGAAAACCGCCTTTTCCAACCTACTGTTTCGCTCCCGTTTCCCTCTACCGGATGAGCGGCAAGACTCGAGGAGCCGCTTCAGGAGATGAGAAGAAGAAAAGGAGAGAGAATGGGTCCCGATTACGTCTTCCCAAGTAAGTGGTTATCATCCCCCCGGTTATCTGTGTAGCCATGAGTTACTGATGGTCTCCAGGCTCGCCAACCAGGGGCTCTGGTTGGGGAGGAGAGGGCCTGACGGATAGGAAGCGGCAACGTCTCTCGACGGCTCTAACTTCTGCCAAACGAAGGATGGGTGTATTCCTTCCAGGCTCAAACTCCAGCCTGGGAAAGGAGGAAGAGAAGAATGAAAGGTGAAACGAGGAGAAGGAGGAAGGTAAAGCAAGAAGGCAGCAGCACAGAGCCGTGATCCATTATTCATCCGCTGTGCTCCCAGGATCGGTTATTAGTATAAGGCACCGCTGCAGAATCCAATCTCCTAATTTTTAATCACGCAGATGTAGAAGTGCCAGCCTTTCTGATTAATACAGGGATATAAATAGGAAGAGTTGTTTGGGGGTGTGTGTGGGGGGTTACTCCCGACAGCAGAGAAAAATGGAGTTAACCTTTATGTGCCTGGAGACTTTAAAAAGAGGATGAAAGAGAAGGGATCCCTGATGGCTCAAGCCCACAAGAGTAGGAACAAGCCAGAGAGATGGCTGACATGGAGATGCTTAGGAGGCGGGAGTCCAGACAGATTATCCCGGTTCGTTGCACCGAGACCTTCCGGGGCGGGAGGTGAAAAGCCCCCGCAGAAGGTCTCCTGTTCCTCACAGCGCACTCGGGACCTCAGCTGGAGAACTGCCCTTGTCTTCACCGCAGGCAAAACTTTCTGAAGAAACCGGGACGAGCTTCTCCCCACCAAAACCCTGTTGGTTTTTTTTTCTGTCCAAACACAGGGCTCGGTGAATATTTTTAAACCAGCCTTGGACAGGCATTAATCTGTTCCCCATGGCCGCGGGCTGCTTAGATGAGTAAGGACGGCTTGGGGTCTTTGCTCTTCGCCCTTTGGAGCGCTTTGGGAAAAGCCCGTTTTTACAGCCCATCGGCCTAAAGAAATGCAAATAAAAGAGCGTAGGCAACTTTGTAAATCTGTTGGCTAGTTACAGGTTTTTCCTGCATACGGTCCCGCCCCGTGAGCCTTAACTGTATGATTAATCAATGAGACCACGCGGAATTATTCAGTGCTGAACGACCACCCCAGGCTAACGCCGCAGCTTTGACTAAGAAAGAACGGAGGCGTCTCTAAATGCCCCCAGCAGCCCGTCAGCTGGACGGAGTTGTGGCGAGCAGACAGAGCTTCAATCATTAGCAATATTTATTGAGATAACGGGATTCTCCAGGCAGAAGTCAGCTCCTGGAAGCGGCGAAAGCAGAAAGCCCTCCAGCCAGCAGCTCTTCTTCCTAATTAACGCTGACTGCTGGTCTTTTTTTTTTTTTTCTCCTGTTGTTGTGGCTGGTACCACCTCGCCGTTGGGTCTGTGTAACAAACCTCCTCTTCTTGGGACAGCAGGGAGAGATTCAACCCCAAGTGCTCACCGGTGGGGAAGGGCTGGAGAGGCAGATACGGAGCCATGTTATCCGCAAGTAACCTTCAGCGGATGAGGGACTCGGCACAAGCGTCCCCCTGAGGAACGAGATCCCTTGGGTAAGGCATCACTGACGCATCGCTCATCTTCCCTGCGGGGGCTGCGGCACTCTGGGCTCGTCTGACACGCGTTAAGCAAATAACAGTGACCAGAAGATGCTCTCGGGTGATGACAAACCGTTGGGAGGTGTTTCCCAGCCCCAAAGCTGAGTCTAAGCCTAGACCAAAAGCATCCCCAGCTTCTTGCTACCAGCGCTTGGTGGGCCAGCCGCCTTCCGGCGAGATGGTCCTCTGCAAACACGCGGCCCTGTGGGGATGAGGAAGCCAAGCCGAGCAAGGGTATGCTTGCTCCCGTATTTTTTTGTCTCTACAGCAAGGAAAGCGCAGGGAGCCCCGGGGAGCCGGCCTGGAGGGATTCCGCTGGCTCAGCTGACCCTCTCGCGCAGTGAGGATCGATCTGGAAGCGTTTCTTGTTTGTGTATTCAGACGTCGCATCGCAGGCGTGTCAAAGAGGCATGTTCGCCTCTTGTAGACAAGTCAAGCTCATGAGGGCATCACACTACTCTTGCTCTTGGGCAACTGTGCCCAGGCGCTGCCCTGACCTGCATACAGCTGCCTGCTGCGGGGGAGGTTTTGCAGCAGGAACCCTGCAAAGGGACGTTTTTCCTTTGTAAATCCAACGGCTGCTTCACGCTGGGGCATTCCGAGTCCAGGTCTGCTGGCCGGCAAGGTTCTCGTGAAAGGAGGAGGATTCAACCTGCCCCCTCTGTGGTCTCCTTACCTGCCCAGGAAGATCCCGTCCTGCTCCAACAAGGAGCAGGCGCTTGCCCTCTGCAAGCGTTTAACGTAGCACGACCGGCGGGGTGTGACTTTGACAATAAGCGTGGTGTTAATGATGTTCAGCAAAATGACGAGTTAATTAGCTGCTCTATCATTTCTGTGCTCCACTTGGGACTGGCACATCCTCGTCTCTGCTTGGGAACTGCAGGGAGCCGCCTCCTCTTTGAAGCCAGTATCTGCTTCCCCCCACCCCGGCTCCTTCCCCAGCCCCGGGGGTGTTTTGCGGAGGTCAGTGGTGTCGCTCTGCGAGGAGCTCCGCAGATCTTGGCGGGGGGGGTTTGGACACGGTCGTGGATCACAGAATCTTAGAATCATGGAACAGTTTGGGTTGGAACGGACCTTAAAGATCATCTTGTTCCACCCCCTGCCCTGGGCAGGGACACCTCCCACCAGCCCAGGTTGCTCCAAGCCCCGTCCAACCTGGCCTCGAACCGCTCCAGGGATGGGGCAGCCACAGCTTCTCTGTTCCAGGGGCTCCAGCCCTCCCAGCATCTCCGGGGCCTCCCCTGGCCCCGCTCCAACAGCTCCGTGTCCTTCTTGTGCTGAGGACTCCAGAGCTGGAGGCAGTGCTCCAGGTGGGGTCTTCCCTGAGCGGAGCAGAGGGGCAGAACTCGGTTCGGGACAGGCAGGGAGAAAGGCCGTGGAGCTGATCAAAGGGAAAGAGCAGCTTTCCCACCAGGTGAGATGAGAAGAGACCGGCTTGTTTAATTGGGCCCAACGAAGGCTGGGAGACTATGAAAGCTTCTGGTGAAAGAACTGGGGGAAGGTCGGGAGAAGACAAGGAAAAAGCCGGAAAACTTGGACACTGGGGAAGAGGGAGGTTTCCTCAAGTATCTAGGATAGCTTCTTAAGAGGAGAAAAAGAGGCTGGAAAACACAACTGCTTTTAGGATGGAGCTTGCTATACTGGATGAGAGAATCCCCTCGTCGGGATTGTTCCTGGCAGTGCTTTCCAGCAGGCTGGCCGGGGTCTCGCTGTACTATCGAGCCCGAAGGCTACAAACGGTGAGGGCCTAAACCCCCGCAGAGCAGCTTATAACTACATGAATGTTTAGCTTTTCACTTATCAGGGCTTTACACATTTAGGATTCAGATTTCCAGCAGCTCTTCGGAGCTGGGAAGGATCAAAACAGGCTCTTTGGTTTTGTCCAACACTCTAAAGGCTGACATTTTGCTGGGTCCGAGTGCCGTCATGGGTTACGTTTTTCGGGGCAGCACTAACTGGAGACTTACGGGCGTTTCACTGGAGACTTGGGGGGCTTGGTGACCTGAGCTCTGGAGGAAACCTAATCCCGGACTGCAAGCCCGTCTTCTCCTCAACTATCCTGACACACATCCATTCCACCTCTCCCCTTCCCAATGCAATTAGGATTGTGATCCTTTGGAGACGAGGAGCTTTGGCAGGTAAGGAAAAAGGGACAATACAGAGCAAGTGGTTTGAGTTTTTGCAAACGGGGTTGAGAGCCCAGACTCCAACTCGTACCATTCCCCCCTCTCCAAGCACGACCGACAGGATTTTCCTTTGCATCTGAAACCTGGAGACCACGTCTGTCCGCGGGCTGCTCAGTGGGATGGGGCTCGGCTCTTCTGCAAGGAAAACAATCGGCAAAGCTGCCCCCCGTCCTCCTCCCCTACACCAGGCAGGCTGAAAACAGCTCGGCCCGTCTTGTGCGCTGTCAATTTACGGAGGCCACGGTGCCAAGGCTGGCATTGCTTCAAAGCGTAGGGCCCCCGACCCGCGTGCTGCCAGCCTCCGGTCCTGCTGAGACTGGCGTGGGATGGAAGGCTGGTTGTTTGGAGGATGCCTGCGTGACTGGCACCCTTCCCGTGGCTCTCCCGTGCCAAGCCCTGGCAGGGTCACCCACCCCGGGAAGGGCGGCAATAGGGATGGGGTTTTTACGCGGCGTTCGCGTGGTCTGTACAATAAAAAGCCGTAACGAACTGCCCCAAGGGGTGTCGTGTCTAGAGGGCCCTCGGTGTCCAGCCCGCATCTCCCCCGGCCTGACGCTGCTCCGCTCTTGGAGTTGTGCCTCCTCCTCCTCGCCGACCCAAGGGAGCCGAGCCCGGACAGCCTGAAAAATGCAGGGCAGCAGCGGGTGCCCTCGGAAAGGCGCCCGGCTGCCACCGAGCGAAGGAGGAGAGGAAACGGAGGCAGGCGAACGGCACAGCCCAGGGAAAACACGCTAAAAAATAAATCGAAAGAAACAAGGGGAGCAGGGAGGAAAATAGTGATGAAAGTTTAACTAGGTGCATCTCTTTCTTGGTGCTATTTGTCTTGTGGCACTTCGGGGTGGGCGGGTGGGCTGCCAGCAGCGATGCCTCCTCTTCTCCATCCCAAGCGGACACAGGGATGCAGGCGGGGAGGGCGACGGCTCAGCGCCCAGAGCAACCTGCTCCCCTCCTGCCTGTCTGCAGCTGGGTGGGACGCAGGGACCCTCCTCACATTAAGCAGCTCATGGGAAACAAACTGCTAATATTTCCTAAAACCTTTTTTTTTTTTCCCCTTTCCCCCCCGACCCCCGGCCCCATCCAGCTGCCCCGAGCCCCACATTTTCCAGAGTCCTTTGGGGCAGCAGGTTGGATTCCTCTGGTGGAATGGTGTCCTGCTGGAGGATGCAGATGAATCATAGAGTCGTTCAGGTTGGAGAAGACCCTTGGGATCATCGAGTCCAACCATCAGCCCCGCTCTACAGAGTTCTCCCCTGCACCACATCCCCCAACACCACATCTAAACGCCTCAAACACATTCAGGGATTGTCAAGTCCCACCATCAGCCCGGCTCTACAGAGTTCTCCCCTGCACCACATCCCCCAACACCACATCTAAATGAGTCTTCAACGCATCCAGGGATGGCGACTCCACCACCTCCCTGGGCAGCCTATTCCAGTGTCTGACCACTCTTTCTGGGAAGAATTTTTTCCTAATGTCCAGCCTAACCCTCCCCTGCTGCAGCTTGAACCCATTCCCTCTTGTTCTATCGCTAATGACCTGTGAGAAGAGACCAGCACCAACCTCTCTACAGTGTCCTTTCAAGTAGTTGTAGAGAGTGATGAGGTCTCCCCTCAGCCTCCTCTTCCTCAAACTAAACAGTCCCAGCTCCTTCAATCGCTCCTCATCAGATTTATTCTCCAGGCCCTTCACCACCTTCGTTGCCCTCCTCTGCCCTCGCTCCAGCACCTCGAGATCTCTCTCGTATTGAGGTGCCCAGAACTGGACACAATACTCAAGGGGTGGCCTCCCCAGTGCTGAGTACAGGGGCACAATCACCTCCCTCCTTCTGCTGGTCACACTATTTCTAATACAAGCCAGGATGCCATTGGCCCTCTTGGCCACCTGGGCACGCTGCTGGCTCCTGTTCAGCCGCTTGTCAATTAGAACCCCCAGGTCCTTTTCTGCCGGGCAGCTCTCCAGCCACACGTCCCCAAGCCTGGAGCGATGCGTGGGGCTGGTGTGACTCCTCGAGCCCGGAAAAGCTTTGCAGAGGTGGCTGCGGTGAACGGCAGCGAAGCTCTGCCTGAACGCGCCGGCTCAGCTCCGCTTTCCCAACTCCCCGGGCCGGGAGAGGCCGATCTTGCCCCACCAAACCCCTCTCCCGGTCACGCGGAGGACGATCACTGTAATACTCTTGGCTTTTTCCAAGCTAAGGCGGGGGGTGGGGGTGGGTTTGGTCCCAGATTCTTTCCTAGAGAGTGTTTTAAATATTTGATTTTCACGTCAGCTTGGAATTAAACCAAAGCTCTGAAAACCTTTGCGAGCCCCGGCTCTGGGCAGCATCCATTTTCGGAGAAAAGAGGAGCAGACCTGACAGAGGATGAGCGAGCATTTGTATTCTGCTGAAAAGCCTTTCGTACAAGGGGAGGGGGGGAAAAAAAAAAAAAAAAAAAAGTTTTGCAAACCTTTCCAAGCTTTAATAAACAGCCAGATGCCGTGCGTGCAGGCAGACAGGTAGCTGGCCGGGTATCGATTGCTTACGTGACATATTCTCGCTGCAAAGAGTAAGAAACCGAAAATTTCCTCTTCCAGTTGAAAGGGAAACACGACCCCAGCAAATACATGGCGTTTACCAGTTCCTTTATTTAATTCTCCCAACCGAGTTGGTGTTTGGATGGACCAAACGGCTAATTCCGAGCCCGAACTCGGGTCCTGAAGCTTTCGGAGGGAGCTGTTTTGCTTTGCCCGTCTCTGCGATAAGTGGCCCTCGCTCTCCTTAACCGAAGGGGACGGATGATGACGAAGAGGTGGCTGCGTGACCTGCGCTGGTCGTGAGTAATGGCTCCCATTCCGCCTGCCGGGGGACGGAGAAAGGTCGGGGGTAAAGCTTCCCAGGTGTGTCGGGAGGCGATGGGATAGGAAGGGAGGAGAAATCATCGGCCCAACCTGCCTTGTTACCACCGTGATAATCCAATTCACCAATGCGCTCCCGTCGCACGCCCACCCCAGCGCAGGGGAAACTGAGGCACGGCCAGACTACGGGGTCTGCTTAACTGGGAGTGAAGCCACCCCGAATCCCGGGCTTCCCCAGCCTTGTCCCCGCTCCTGCGCACGCCCCACCGCTCTGCCCAGCTTGCCCCGCACCGGGACCTGTGGCAGTCCATGCCGGGAGCGGGGCACGGCCCCCCTCATCCGGGCTGGCAGAAGGGCTGCGGTTCGGGCAGGCGGGACTCGGCGGGCGCTGCGGCACCTTCAGCAACCGGCGCTGGGCTGTGCTTTTAAGACCCCTTTTGGGGGAGATGCTGAAACTAAACAGCACGGCTTTGGGTTCATCTGTCTCGGAGCCAACAAACACCGCTCGGCTTGTCGGCCGGCAGGCACGGAGAAGGAGCAGGGACCCGGGGGGGGTCAAGTCCCCGGAGGCCAAGGGCGCCAAAGAAGAGCCATGCCGCCGAAAGCTCCTCCAAGCACGTCCCTCTCTACCGCAGCCACAACCCGCCTCCGCCGTCCCTCCCGCAACCAGAAATACAAAGGGCTGAAGCAAATGACGGCAAAAGGGACTGGCGGCACGGCTTGTCTCCCCTCAGGTGTAGGGACATGCCCGAGCCTTCTCCTGGAAACTGCGGAGAGGGGGGGGGACAGGCAGGGAAATCATTATCTGCTCAATGTAGGCCGGCACCCCCTGCCGCCTCCTCCTCCTCCTCTTCCCCCCCGGCCCGCGCCCGGCTGCTGGGTGCAGGCTGACAGATCAGAGAACGCAGGCGAAAAAACGGAATTCATTATTTTTCCCCCCCCCGTATGTCAGATATTTTCAAATTGTTTAAAAAAAAAAAAAAAAAGAAAAGAAAAGAAAAGAAAAGGCAGGATTATTACTGTTCATTAAAATAAAGTACAAAGAAAAAAAAAAAGACAAGGTAAAAAAAAAAAAAAGGAAGAAAGTACGCTGCGGAGCGAACCCCATGAGCTGGCCCCCTCCTCCGGGCAGCGGCCGGTGGTGGGGGCGGCTCTCGGATCTCGCCGGCTGCAGGACGGGATGGGAGAAATCCTGCCTGCTCCGGTGAGGTTCAAAGAGCGGAGCCGCGTCGCCCGCTTCTCCCCCGCACGCCGGGGGCTCGCCCATTACCGAGAGCAGGTCTCTGGGTCCCTGCCGCGCTCCGGGCAAATGGGAAATCCATGCCCGCCGCGTTCTCATCCTGGTGAGCTCGCCGGGCACGTGTCCCCGGCGCCCGGCTGCTCTTGGTCGTCTAGAAACCAGGAGGGACCACGAAAAGCCTGTGATGGGGGGCACGGCTGGAAGAAATGGGAGATTGGGACTCGGGCTTTAAGATTAAGATCAGGGGCTTCGATTATCAGGATCCACCCCAAGGCTGTGAATGCCTTGAGCTCCGTTGGCCAACATCTCTTCTGTTAATTAGCCACATCCTAACGGCAAGCGCTGAGGAGACCCAGCGCGGCTGAATCCTGCCTTTCCCTCCAGGTGGGCTTCGCTGGGAGCCCAGAGCAAGGGCGAAGCAAGAGAGCGGGAAGGGGGAGGATTCCTCCTTCTCCCCTGGCATGGAGAGCAGGGAGCGCATCGCCTCCCGCAGCTCAGCCCTAGGAAAAAATTCCCTATCTCAGCCCGCGTCCAGGGAAGACAGTGGGTGGGAGACGCCCCGGGGACGGGCACAGCCCTTCCCCGCTCCCTGCAGGCCGAGGGGAGCAAAGGGGAGTTTGGTTTTTGACCCTTGCTGCGTCTCCAGCCTCAATCCTCCGGGCTCCCGCCCGGTTTTCAGGGGCCAAAAAAAAAATAATAAATAAAAACAAAAGGCACTGGTGTTTCCAGCTCAGTGGTTAATTTTCACCGACGCACTCGCTCGCTCCCAGAGGCTCTCTTGCCGGCCCGGCTCCGGGTGGCATTTCCCAGCCTTGCCCAGCTGGGATTTGCAGGTACCTGGTCTCAGCCGGCTGCGCTGGCCCCGGCTGGCGGCGAGGAGCCCCCGCCTGCCCCCGCGGACGCCGGGCACGCTGCTTGAGAAATCGCAGGCGTGCCTTGTCATGCCTCGGCTGCAATTTGAAGAGGGTTTTTTTTTTTCTACTTTGGGGCTGGGAAGATTGATTTTATTATTTATTATTTTTTTTTAAAAGGTGGAAAGGATGCTTTTTCTTTTTTTCTTTTTTTTTTTCCCCCCCTCCTCTTTTCCTTAAAGGCCACAGCTCTACCACACGCTCCCCTTTAAACCATGCCCACCCCCCGGAGCAGGCGGCTATTTCCGCTTTTCTCAGCTCCGGCTGGAGACGGAGGCGGAAAACCTGTGTCTGGCTGCTGGGATTTGTCACCGAGGAAGCTGGGAACAGCAGCGGGGTGAGAAAAAAGACCTTGGTGGGGGGGAAAAAAAATCCCCCGGCACTGCCCGTGCCGAGGACGCGAGCTGTTGCTGCTGTTTTGTGGCCGCGTGATGGCAGTTCATTTGCCCCCGTGGTTTCTCCTTCCCCGCTGCCCCCGGCTGTTTGCGGAGCAAGTGAACCAAGGAAGGAAAGGACGAAGATGTTTCGCCCCCCCCACCCGCCGCCCCGTTAACTTCGGGGGCCGCCTTGGGTGAGACCTGCCAGCCGCGGGGAAAGCTCCTGTCTCACCTTGGCAGCAGAGACGAGAAGGTCTCGACTCCCCCATCCCTACTTGGGCACAGACACTTGCTCCCGAGCGCTGAGCGCCCGACTGCAGCGCAGACTGCGTTTGGAAGGACGGAGAGGCTTCCAGGACCTTCCAGCGCGGCTGCCTCTGATGGAGATGAGAAAAAGTGGGATCAGATGAGGATAAATGCATGTGGGGTGTTGCCCACAGCCCACCTCTATGAGATGAGCTCCAGTTTCTATTGGAAATGAAGCACGTTCATGTCTGATCTATCCCTTTCCAGCGCCCATCGGCCCGGGGCCGGGGCAATACTCCTGTTTGCAGGATTGGAATTGGAAGCCCTTGGAGATCCCTCCTTCCTAGGTGGGAACGTGCTGCGCGTCGCCTCGGGCAATGATCTTTCCGGCTTCTGTCAGGAGGGGAGAGTCCCGCTCGGCTCCCTGGAGGAATCCAGGGCAGCTCACGCCGGGGAGATGGGAACAGGGTGCTCAGCGCTTGCCTTGCGATAGCACCGAGACAGGGAGAGCGCGTGCAGGGCTTGGCTGGGAGCGGAGAGCTTTGATCTGGTACCAGCCGAACCCTCCTGGCGTGTAAGACGCCACCAGAAATAATAAACGGAGGCCGCAGAAAGAGACTAATCCCCCGCCACGTCCCAGATCCGTCAGCGCTGTTCTTCCCTCCCGTCTCCCCGGTACGGCGGGCCCACGAAGCAGCTGGACTCAACCCCCCCATGGCAGCCAGCACGGGGGTTCCAGCAGGTCGGAAAACACTTTGTCCAGCGAACAAGGAACAACCCCCTCCTCCCCCCTATATTTAAAGCGCGGTGCGTTTAAAAATCAAGCCAACCCACCCAACCGATGATGTTATCTGGACGACGGGTCCCGCGTGAGGCTTGCCGAATGCCAGGGACGCGCGTCCCGAAGTTGCAGAGGTCACGGGCTCTGCAGACCTTCCTTCAGCTGCGGCAGCAATAAGGGCCGAGGAAATCATTACGGAGGAATCCGGCAACCATCCGACGGGGTTCGATCAATGCGCTGCGATGCCTTATCTCCGGCACCGGCCGGGGCCAGGCGTTTCGGAGGAAAGCAAAACCAGCCCTTCCGGGAGGGAGTCGATCCATCACAACGTTGCCGGCATCGACGCACGTCTGGGCCCGCTCTGAATCCCGTTACCGGGCAGCGGCACAGCTCCATCGCGCGCCGTATGCGAAAGGTTCAGCCTCGTGGGCGCACGCTTTGAATGCCCTTGCCTGCCCTCCCGTCCCGCAGCCTTTCCCGACATCATCCATCCTGGCATAAACCGGGAGCAGATCCCCTTTTCCAGAGAAATTACCCCAGTCTTTAAACTCGGCGGGAATTCCCCCGGGGCCGCTGTTCACTCTCGGCTCCCCCCTCTGAAGGCAACCCCAGGGAGCCAGCCCCATTCATGCCGCTTGCCCTGAGAGCCTGCTAATTGCACGGTAGTCGAAAAATTGGGTTGCGACGGCAGGAATAGAGATCCAGGTGCCCCATCCTTCGGGACAGGGCTGCCCGTACACAGCTTACAACCCCCCCAAAACCCTACATGGGAGGTCTGAAGGGAAATAAAAGGGTGAAAAGCAACGGGTTGATTCCCTGGGCTTCAACCCTCTAAAAACTTAATAGTCGGACTTGTGGGAGAAGACCAGATGAAAGGAAGACAGCGAAGAGCAAAGGGATGGGAGAGCGCGGGAAGAGAGAGGTAAGAAAACAAGTTGCGCTCAAGCAATCGCAGAAGGGAGCAGACTCCGAGCTGCTTTGGATCTCTTCCCGATACAGCCAAAGCCAGCACGGGCTGCCGTAGGTGCGGCCTGGCCATCTTTAGCCACAGCTTTTGTCTGTTTTTCCAGGTGGCAGAGGCTGCCCGGCACAGAGCCGGAGGGGTCGGGATGCGTTCCCGCACCCCTGGCAGTCGGGACAGCCCCGGCGCACGCCACTCCCGTGGGACGGGACACGAGCCGTCCCATTACAGCATGGCCCTGCCTCCCACCGCAGCGGGGAGGCCACTTAAAATGCTGGGCATGTCCCATGGTCACCAGCCCTCTCACGGCCGGACACGTGCCGAGGGCTGCCGGGAGCCCCCGCGTTCCACCGCAATAGCTCTTGCGCGGTGGAAGATGGATTTCCCCGGCGGGGCGTAGAGATAGAGATGCTACCGGCATTACCAAAAGCATCCATCAAAGTCCCCCTCCTGCCTTCTGAGGTTTTAATCACGCGGATCCCGGCTGCCGACAGCTGACGGGGAGAAAGGAAAAGTAAAAGTAAAGGGAAAAGAGAGACGGGAAAGCACAAAGTCCGTCTGTCCCAGGGGCGGCAGCCGGGGGGATGCGGTGGGGAGGGGGTGCAGGGTTTTTCTCGTCATAGCTGCCCCACAGATGAAGGGGGAAGGCAGGAGAGAAGCTCAGGCTGTGCTGGACGGGAAGGGAACGCTCCTTAGGAATTTAGGCCAGTTTTGTTAAACAAGAAGCGCTGAGTTAGCACAAAAGAGGGGTGTCGGGAAGATACCAAAACAGGACGTTCCGGGTTTTCCCATGCCTCACCTTTCATTTCCCATGAAACGCGCGGACGCTTTCAGGAACGCAAATCCCTCTGCTGCCTCTTTCCCGGCTGAAAAGGCTTTGCCGGCTTTGACTCACACAA
Organism: Larus michahellis; assembly: GCF_964199755.1. NCBI lineage: Eukaryota > Metazoa > Chordata > Aves > Charadriiformes > Laridae > Larus > Larus michahellis. The sequence goes on from NC_133912.1 coordinate 1,373,731, forward strand.
CAAACAACTTAGCGGCGATGGGAAAAAAGCCACCCAGCTCTGGACCCAAAGAGGGCTGGTGCTGGAAAGCCACCGGCTCCATCACCTTCTGAGCTCTCATCTTGAGAGCACGGGCACGTTGGCCCACAGGCGGCGGCGGGTTGGACGGTGGAGAGCGGGCAAGAAGGGGCAGAAAGCTGGGAAAAGAGGGACCCAAGTGGTGGATGGTGAGGAAACCGTCTGGGAATGATGCGGTCCTGGTGGAGTGGGTGGGTTCCGGAGGCAGGGGAGGGATGCAAAGCTCCTTCCTCCGTTCCCCGCTTGTCCCCATACCGCCGCACCGCCACCGGTGGCCTGTCCCCGAACGCCGCCCGTTATTAATGCCGGCCCGACGCTGCAATTCAGCACGCCTGATAATGAAAAATTCACGAGGTTCAAAAGCGGAGAGGCCACTCAGAGGTGGTGGAGGAGGGAGAGCTGCGGAGGGAGGAGACGGCGGGAGCCAAGTCCTACCTGCTGCGAGAAGGGAGACCCAACGCCTGGCTTGTCCCCGCGGCACCAGCCCACCCCGGGAGCAGCAGATTTGGGGACAACATCCCGCAACATCCCCGTAGACGCAAGGCGGGGGGACCAGGCGAACGCCCGGCGAGCTCCTCGGCTCCTTTCTGCCCAGCATCTCGCCTCTCGGAGCCTCTCAGCAAAGTTCTCTCCTTTCGCATTCCAAGCAGTGGAGGCAAGGACGGCACATCGGGGGGGAACTCCCAGCTCCCAGGCACTTGCCAATCATCCCTGAGACGCTCCGGGCTAATTATTTTTATCCTTCCTGAATCGTGTGGCGTACAGGAGATGGGGAAAATAGGACATTCTCGCCATCACTCTGTCTCCGGCGTAGGCTAATGGTGCCTGTAAATTGCGGCTCCGTGTCAGGGGATCACCGTTTGTAATGCGGCTGAGTGGCGGAGAGGCTGAGATTGCCGATGGGCTCCATGCTCTCCACGCTTCTTCCTCCCACGCTTTGCTCCAGAGGAAAACCGGGGGGGCGTTTTGCCAGTGAGTGAAGATTTTCCTTCCCCTCCTGCCCGTCCCCATCCAGGGGTCTCCAGGAACAGGAGACGTATGGGCTAACGCCATTTGCAGGCTGGCGTGCCGTTTCTTTTTTTGGTCCGCGGGCCACCGTAACGGTCTGAAAAGTAGCCCAGGCAGAGGTTTGCCAGAGAGTTTTGGCTCTGCAGAGCACATATTCGTGTTGTGCAAGGATATAAACGGTTGTGCCCGCTTTCTGCCTTGCTTAGGGGAGTGGAAAGCGGTGAGGACCCGGAGACGCGTTTGCGCTTTCCCTGGGCTCCTACCTCCCACGCTGAAGATCTTTGGTCCTGACGGCTGGGAACGGCACAAAGTCCTTCAGGAGATGGAGGGCTCTTGAGCGAGCCACGCTGGAGATGGAGGGTTGGCCCGAGCCGGCGGGGGGGGCAAGCCGCGGGCGCTCTCCGGGCACACAGAGCCTACTGAGCTTCCGAGGCGAGCTGGGATGACGGCGTTGCGTGATCTAGAAGGAGGACGGTGGTCACCGACCCGACGGCGCAACAGCAACGACCGGCCGTGTGAGAGCCTGCGGGAGCTGCGTCCACGCACGGAGGAATTTGGGGAGAAGGGGGAGAAGAAAGCCTCATCTTCCCCATCTGGTGACAAACCGGCTCTGCTTGTATCTTCAAGCCACTCCAGGCAGCGACAGAAGAGCGTTGTTTGTTGTTTACCCACTCAGAGAGGAGATAAGGTCAGGAAATCGCAGCCGGCTTGCTGCAATCCTAGTGGGGAAAGCGAAGCTAAATCTGGCAGGCGAATTACTCGCTATCGACTGTTCTCCTTCTCCAGTATTACTCCGTTTCGCAAGAAACCTCCAAAACACACACAAAAATTTCCACCCAGGCCAAACCCACGCTGTCTCGCAGATCCCCACCGCTGCCTCGCCACGGCCCGAGTCGGGGCAGAGCTGCTCCCGAGACCCGGCAGAGACAACCTGCTGGAGAAGCGAGAAGGTAGGAAAACCCGCAGGCAGGGATGCGGGGACTCAAGCCCAGGCTGCCTCGTCACAGCTGGCTGCCAAACACCATTTGCATTAGGTTACAGTCTCGAGTAAATTGAAATCCAAAGAACATCCGCCGCTCTTTCATTACGCTCGTGTTGACACCGGAGGAGGGGGACCACGGAAGGGCAAGATGGAGAGGAAAGGGTGGCGGAGGGGACGGTGGCTTGACTCGCCACCGCATCTTGAATTGCCTGGGGGCAGGACCCAGGCTGGTGGCGCCGGGCAGGTGCTGGGCATTGAGGTTTGGGTAAAACCGCCTCAAACAAGGTGATCTTTCCAGCCCCGAGCTCTGCTTCCCACCCCAGGGAGGGGTGAGCGAGCGCAGGGTACAGCTGCCCACCTGGCAAGTCATCCCCTGCCCAGAACGGGGGTCCATGGCATTGCCAAGGGAAGCTCCCGGGGGTCTTGGATGGCTTTTGAGAAAGGAAACGTCTTGCTCAGCTTCTGCGGGGTGGAAGGGATGGGCAGGGAACCTCTGCCAGCTAACTCGGCGTCAGCAAACCCCTGGCAGCTGTGCCGTGCTCGTCCCGTCATTTCCCGCTTTTCTCACAGCCCAGATCCTAAATCCCTTCGAAGGGAGGAGGAGCGGGGCCTTTCATCACAGCAAAAGCAACACGCTTCTCGTCCTCAGCACTGCCAAGCTTCAGAACGTGACCCTGGGATGCCCCGCCAGCAACAGAGGCAAAGCATTTTTATTTTCACTAGAAAATAAAATTCCACTTCTTCGCGCAGTCTCAAGGCTTTGGGGACGCGACGTCTTGGGCGGCGCGGCCGTTTCTAAGCCTCCCCGCGACGGCGTTCACCCCGGTGCCTCGAAGCAGCAGGTCCCCAAACGAAACCCAGCCTCAAATCCAAAGGGTGAGCCGCATCCGCCAACAGCCGTGCTTGCGTCAGAGCTCGTTTGGGGGATCGTTTGTGAAGAACAGGAATGCCGAGGAGCTTTTTATTTCGGGCTGCTCAGCTCTAGGCTTGGGCACGCTCCTTCAACGACGCATCCCCAGCGCGGCCGCCGACGCGGGGCTGCCTGCACGCTCCCTCCATCTCCCATCCCCGCCGCATCCCACCCCAGCCAAGCACCCCCCGGCCCGTGCCGGAGCCCCGGCGGCGGTACTGCTGGTGAAGTCACACCATTCGCAGCCGCGCAAGGGAGGAAAAGCCCAGCCTGCACGGGAAATTTTGCTCTGCCACTGGTTTTTGGGGAGCACAACTCCAGGAGGAGCCGGGGGCAGGACTACGCTGCGGGTTCCGATGAGTAGGGCTGGCCTGCGAGAGCAGGGAAACGACGGACTCGCGGTCCCAGTCTCATGTCACCAAGGGATTCGGACCACGCTGCGGTGACGGGTGACGCTTTTCCTTGTTAGAGAGGGAAATTAGCAAGTGCCGGCTGCCGGCTTAGCCCCGATATGGTGAGACCCCACCTGGAGCACTGCCTCCAGCTCTGGAGTCCTCAGCACAAGAAGGACACGGAGCTGTTGGAATGGGTCCAGCAGAGGCCCCGGAGATGCTGGGAGGGCTGGAGCCCCTCTGCTGTGGGGACAGGCTGAGAGAGCTGGGGGGGTTCAGCCTGGAGAAGAGAAGGCTCCGGGGAGACCTTCCAGCCCCTTCCAGTCCCTCAAGGGGCTCCAGGAAGGATGGGGAGGGACTCTGGAGCAGGGAGGGGAGCCATGGGACAAGGGGGAAGGGTTTTACACTGGAAGAGGGGAGATTTAGATGAGATATTGGGAAGAAATCCTTTGCTGTGAGGGCGGTGAGCCCCTGGCCCAGGTTGCCCAGAGAAGCTGTGGCTGCCCCATCCCTGGAGGGGTTCAAGGCCAGGTTGGACGGGGCTTGGAGCGACCTGGGCTGGTGGGAGGTGTCCCTGCCCAGGGCAGATGAACTTTAAGGTCCCTTCCAAGCCGAACCATTCTATGATTCTATGATATTGGTCACTACACTCCATCCCCCCAGGGCTAAAACAAGCACTGTGCCATCTTACAGCGCAGAAAACACAAAAGCATCCTTCTAAGGCTCTGGTTTTCCTCCAGACACACCGGTTGCCCCCGCAGGTCCCTCCCACGTGCCGTGCCACCCACCGGCAAGCTGTCCGGCAGCCCCCCCCAGCATCGCCCCGGGGTTTCCCCGGCTGTGGCTCACCCCGGCTCCTGCCAGCCCCTCTCCGGGGGGGTTCGCGTGAGCTGACCGGGATCACAGCGCGACATTGCGATTTGCCCCCCCCACCTCACCCGAGGCAGTAATCGGCTTGTCATTATTTCTCTGGTGATTTCGCCTCCAACTAAATCGTGGTCTCGCAGCCCCAAAGGGAAAGGGACCGGTGCACCCCGACCGCTCCTTGCCGTCCCCATTTGTTCCGAAGGGGCGGGCGAGTAGGGACGCCCAGTGCCGCGGGCATCGTAGCGAAGGGGATTAATACACCGATTCCTCCGTCCTCTTTTGCCGAACCGTAGATGTTACGGGTCCCAGCAGAAAGCAATTAGGGCTGACAATACGCTACAAAGACCGGCTGGAGATCCTAACCAGGAACGGGGCGCGCGGCAACGCGGAGGGGTCAAGAGAGCGATGAAAGGAGCAGGGATACGTTAAGAAAACCTCTGGCTCATTACCACGGAGAAAAGGCTGCTGCTGCTTCTGCCCTGGGCTTATTTTTTTTTTTTTTTTTAACCAATTCAATTAACTCTTTGTTGTGCTGCACTAACGCAAAGGCGGGCTGAGAAACGGGGGAGGGAGAAAACCTCCCGCAGGGCTTCGGCTCTGCCGTGCCTGAAGAGGGTTTGGTTCCTCCTCTTTTAGACCCTCCGCGGTTCAGAGACCTGGCTTGAGATGGCCCCCTCTTCCCCAACAACCCCCTACGTGCTTCTCGCAAATGTAAAAAAACCCCGACGTGCCGGTTTCCAAAAGCGACTGGCAGGAAGGAATTGTCCCCAGAGCAAAAAAGCATCGTTAATTTTCCCCTTCACTGCAACAAGGCTGCTGGAGGAGGGTGGTAGGACTCCAGAAAGACGTCCCAGCCCAGCCTGGGTGACGTGGCTGGATAATCCGCAGCTCTCGCGAATGTTCAGGTGCGATGTGAATAGCCAACGCTCCCTTTCCTTCTCCGATTCCCCAGGGTAGGACCTGCAGGAGGAAAATCCTCAGGCAGGACCATCGCCAGCCCCGTCTCCCAAGGGAAACGCTTGGGGTGCAGGAATGGGAGCAGCACAAACACCCTTCGAGGGTGGTTCTGCCCTTCCCACCTCATTATCTCAGTGCCTCTCGCTCCATCTTGGCAGCTACCAAAGGACCACGCGTGCCACCATGAGGCAAAGTGACCTGCACCGCTGGCACCTCCAGCCCCCCCTGGCCCACCAGGGATCCCTGCTGGCTGCCAGCTCCACAGTCCCTGAAAAAAGCCGGCAAAAGAGCTCCTCGGAAATCATCACGCTTTCGCAGAAAGGACAATAACCTCCACCGTTTCACTTGGGGCAGACAATATGGAATTTTTCAGCTTTCCAATGACAAAAAAAAAAACCCTGAAAAAAGGAAGGTTTCCCCCCTCATTTCAACTCATTTCTCTTCTTTCTTTCTCCCTGGAGGAAAGAAGTAGAAGAAAGAAGAAGACAAAAACTGCGCCCAGTTCCGGACTCCCCGTTTCCAGAAGGACAGGGAACTGCTGGAGAGGGGACAGCAAAGGGCTACCAAGATGCCGAGGGGACTGGAACACCTCTCTCATGAAGAAAGGCTGAGGGATTTGGGTCTCTTCAGTCTGGAAAAAAGGCAGCTGAGGGGGGACCTTCTCAACGCTTATAAATACTTCAAGGGGGGGTGTCAGGAAGATGGGGCCAGGCTCTTTTCGGTGGTGCCCGGGGACAGGACAAGGGGTAACGGGCACAAACTTGAGCGTAGGAAGTTCCACCTAAACACGAGGAGGAACCTCTTCACCCTGAGGGTGGCAGAGCCCTGGCACAGGCTGCCCAGAGAGGTGGGGGAGTCTCCGTCTCTGGAGACATTCCAGCCCCGCCTGGAGGCGTTCCTGTGCCACCTGCTCCGGGTGACCCTGCTCTGGCTGGGGGTTGGACGGGATGATCTCCAGAGGTCCCTTCCCACCCCGACCATTCTGTGATTCTGTGTAAAACCTTAGCAAAGGCTTCACGTGAGCTTCTTCCCCTGAAACAAAGGACGAAGAGGAGAGCGACTCGACGCGTCCACCGCCAAAGCTTTCATCCCACCCACTGCACCTTTAGAAAGCATCTCCCCAAAGTCCACCTGAAACGTGCCCCGTGTCCACCTCCCTCAAACGCCGACGGCACGGTCCGCATTAACCCTTCGCCACTGCAGAAGGACGACCAGTCACTGCGCCTGGCCTGGTTTTGCACATCTAGGGGTCAACTGGGAATTCCAAGTTCCAAGCGGAGCTGCCGTGACGGAGGTTCAGCCCACAGATGCTGCCCAGGGAGCGTTAAGCGTTAAGGGTGGAGCTCCCGGATTAAGGGAAAAAAACCTGAAAGATGCAATAAGGGGCCCCCCCCTCCCCATCCCCGGTTCGACGCGGCTTTGATCTGGAGGATTAGGGCTGAGGCAATCAAGCAAAGGTGGAGAAGTTGGTGAATCCGTAATAAGACGCAATTTGCAAAGCCTGTCAAATTCATGGATTTGAACCGAAGGGATAATTTATCCAAAGGCTTGGGCCAGAGACTATATTATTCATCACCTCCGCCATCCTCTGCTACACTATTATTTCGGATGAAATAATACTGGGGAGAAGCGAAGCCACACTCCACATAACCCACACCGCCCTGCCACGGCCAGAAGTTTGCATCAGCTGCTTTCTGGATACCTCTAGACAGCCTCAAACCTCGCAGAAAATCACGCTCCGCTCACCAATAATGCTGAAAAAAAGAAAAAAATAACACCAAACCCCAAACCAACCCACCCTCAAACCACCCGATGATTATATTGCTCGGCCCGCCGCTATTAAAAAAAAAAACAAAACGAAACCAACACAACAAATCTCCGAATTCCTCGTTGCGCGATTCTTGCTAACGCCGAGCGCCAGCCTTCGCTTCGGACTTACGAAGGAGCGCCTTAAGCGCGGGCCAGCGTTGGGTTGAGGATGGCCGGGGGAAATCCAGCCCTCCCGCTATGGCTCCGAGAAAACCCACGCCCCGAGCCGAGAGCGCGCGATGAGCGTGTGCGGGGGTGGAAATGCTGGAGGTTTGGGTCCTGCCCTGTAGTTTTTGTGGCTCGGTAAGAGCAGGAGGAGGAGGAGGAGGAGCGAGAGGGAGACGCGAAGGCAGATTTCCCGCAGAGGCAAGCCAGAGGAAGGGTTTGTTGCCGCTTTCTGGATGTTTTTGCCCAGTCAAGTACCGCAATCGACGCAGAGCATTACGAACCAACCCAGAGGCCACTCCGTGGCAGAAAAGAAAGGGAAGCAGACGAAAAAAACCCCGTATTCTTAATTTACTCCAGTTAATTGGAGCCTAATTTGATCACAATGTTCTTCTGTAAATATCGGCCCCTCTTTAATAAGGCGGCATTCGCCACGGAGGCTGCAATCGCAACGTAATCACCCAGTGTATCATAAAAGACTTTCTCCGTTAATTGTTAGGAGGAACTGGAGCTATGCCGCGGCAGGTATGGGACCGCAAAGAGAGATAATTATAACCAGATCTAATTAGTAACTGTAACAGACCTCTCCTAGAAATTGTTTTTTACTTAAATATTCCCCCCCCCCGCCCCTGGTTCTCCAAACCGACTTCGGTGCTGCCGTCGGGGCGCTCGGCGGGCTGGAGGATGGGACGATGGGGGTCCCCGCAGCCGCGTCCTCACCCCGGTAGGGGATGGAGAACCTCAGCGCCGGGTTCTCCGCCGGGGAAGGGAGCAGGGGAAAGAAATGCAGTGAGGCAGGCTGAGACAGGAGAGGGTGCTCTCGCCGCAGCAATGGAGGTGCGGAGGGAAGCGGGGCGTCCTGGCCCCGGCCGGGGGCGGTGGGGGGGACACGGCTTGCAGGGTGAGGGGTCTCGCTGCCTCCACCCACATCCCCAGGGATGCTCTTCCTCCCGGAGTTTGCAACGGCGGCAGAAATCAGATAAGGGGTAGAGGAGATAGGAAGAATAGGAGGCAGGCTACACAGAAAGAGGGGAGACGGGTGGTAATGGCTCCGATTTCATTTTTCAGTCACGTTAAGGGATGCAGACACACACACGCGCCCCCGACCCCGTCCCCCAAACCCCTCCGGTGACACAGCTCCTGCCTCCAGGAGAGCCTGGGGCTCCCAGCCGTGCCACCGCCCAGCACGGGAGATGCCACACGGCAGCTGTCGGAGTCCAGGGAGGCAAACGGGGACACGCACACCCAGGGTGGCAATTTTCAAGGCAGGTGGGCTTGAAAGAAACGGATTCTTTCCGGCGGCGATCTTGCCCCGATCAGTCTTTTTTCAGTTCAATCGTAGCAAAATCCTTCCTTCCAAAAGGGAAACTTTTCAAACCTCTGCAATTTTACTCTTCCATCCTTCTTGCTGCCTTTGCGCCAGTCAAAGGTACCTTTGAACGGCGCTAGGAAGCAAAGTACCTCCGAGTCCTGCCTGGGGAGCTGAGACAGAAAGCCACCGAGCCAGAAAATGGGAGCAGCCTGATCCGAGGAGCCTGCGCGCGGAAATCCTCGCTCCAGATCTAACGGGAGGTTTCCTGAGCCTGTAACCCCTCTTGCAGCTCTCCCAGAGCCATCTCCCAGAGCAGTGGGTGCTCCCTGTCCCCACCCCACTGCCGTCCCGCCGCGGACGTCCCCGTGCTGCCCGTCGAGGACGGAAGCCCTTGACAGGCTGGTGGTACCTTTGGGTACCACCCGAAGTCCTGCGGAGAAAGGAAGGAGGAGAGGCACAGCTCGACCTTTGCAGCACGGCCAGGAGTGACTTTCGGGCGGATTTGCCCAGATCTTTTCTGGTGCCACCTCAGAAACTAAGCAGAGAAGTATCGAGAAGTGGCCACCCTTAGTGATGGGGGGGCGGGAGATGTCCTAACGTGGTCCTTTTTGAGAAAGCAGGGCCGAGAGGAGCCAGGAGAGGAGTAATTAAACACAGCCAGCCGAAAGACGGGCTGGACGGCCTAAAAGGATTTCATCTCCGATATCTAGGTTCTAATTACTGCGCGGATTCTGACCCATATTAGCCTAAGCTGATGCGCTATTTTTTAATCTAGTTATTTCCTCCCAAGCAGAGCCGTCTCCGGGGGGCTCGCTTGGGCAGCAGAGTTAGCTCACAGCTGGGTACGGTCTAACTAGGCCAGCGCTGCGGGACATCTTTATGATTTTAATTTTTTTCTGCACGTCTCGGTACCCTTCCCGGCAGGGAACACCCACAGCGAGAAACGTGCGCGCGACACACGTGCGTGTGTGGCCGGGGGGGGAAATCACCGCGTGAGGAGCAGGATGTCACCAGGGCAGGGGCAAGGCCAAGGGGATGCGATATTGGGACCACACTGGGAGCAGGCTCTGGGCTTCCAGCTAAAGCCAGCTGGAAGGGAGACGCGGATGGACATGTGTGCGCTCCTAGGAGGAAGGTGGAGGCCTTGGAGACACCTGGGAAGGGGGGTGAAGGGCAGTTGGTTGGTGACCTCTAGGGTTGCTGAAAAGCATCCCTTGCTGAAAAGCATCCCTCGCTGAACCGGTGCTCTGCAGATCCCTGAGCTGACCTGCTGGGACAGACCACACGCCGGCCAGCCCGGCTGCCCGTCCCACGGCAAAGCGTGCGGCTGGGAGCAGCCCCTGCCTCCCCGCCGCAAGGAGAGGGCTTTCTTTCTCCGGCAGCAAGCGAGCGACTCAATTATCTCCCGTAACCCTGCCCAAGCGATAACCATCCGCGGCGGTCACCATGGGTGCATCTAGTCGTGATGGCTGCAGCCGGCTCAAGGTGGTTTTGGGGAGACAGAAAACAACACGATAGCCAAGGGTGAACTTGAGCAATCCTGATACTGTGGGTCAAAACGCAAATATGACTATGGGTCAATCATCTCACCCCCAGCAACAGTGAACAGCCCAGGAGCCCTTGAGCTCTCCTGCATGCCAGGATCTCCCCTCGAGCTGGGACGTCACTCAACGTTACTCCTCGAGATCAAGAGATTCCTTCATGCAGCAGATCCTCAGTAAGCGACTGACAGCACGCTACACTTTGAGATGTTAGATAAGCGATATAAAAGATGGATTGTGCATATATAATCCTTTAGCCATAAACCGTTGATCAAGTCCGGGACTAGGACTGGATCCAGCTGCACCTGGATCTGAGGAGGAGTCCAGAAAGGCGGGGGGGTCCTCTCTGAACCTCCACTCAACGGGAGGGTCTCCCCGGCAGCTCTGTCTGACCCTGGCCTCTATGCAGTCTCTAACCACGTGTACCTTGCCGTCGGATCTTGTTAAAACACTGTTACATTTACCATCGAACTTCGTTAAATCCCTGTTTTATATCAATAAATACATTGCTGCTTCACGCTACGAGTGAAGTGCATCACTCCATCCGCGACAGGAGCGCACGCTAACAGCATGAATGGCAAGGCAAGGCAGGGAGGCTCATCGATCCCCTCCTGCCGCTGCCAGAGATGCTCACCCAAGAGCGCGATGCTCACCCAAGAGCGCGATGCCCATCCTAGAGCACAGCGCGATGCCCATCCGAGAGCATGGTGCCCATCCAAGAGCATGATGCTCACCCAAAAGCATGATGCTCACCCAAGAGCGCGATGCTCACCCAAGAGAGCGATGCCCATCCAAGAGCGCGATGCTCACCCAAAAGCGTGATGCTCACCCAAAAGCACGATGCTCACCCAAAAGCACAATGCTCACCCAAGAGCGTGATGCTCATCCAAGAGCATGATGCTCACCCAAGAGTGCGACGCTCCCCCAAGAGCGCGATGCTCATCCAAAAGCACGATGCTCATCCAAGAGTGTGATGCTCTCCCAAGAGCGCGATGCCCATCCAACAGCGCGATGCTCATCCAAGAGCGTGATGCTCATCCGAGCACCCCAGGTGCACATTTCCTTAATCCGCGGTGCCATCCCCGAAACGAGAGCGAGCCCGTCCAGAGCGCATCACTGCGATTAGTTGCCGCCTCCCAATACATTCGTTGCCACCTTGGAGGCTCTCCGCATCCCGCCGTGTTACTGCCGTGGTTCCCACCTCTCTAATCAGGGCTTCTCGCTCCGAGACGGCGCTGACCTTGATACCTTCCAGTTCTAGGCCCCTCTATGGCAAAGTGATTCAATTAAGCCCTGGTTCACAGAGAGTGCTAAAAAAGAAGGGAGCAGGGGGAAAAAAACCAAAAAGAGCCCAACAACAATAAAAAAACCGCCCTCTTGAGAATAATTTTCTTCTATGGATTTTTAAGACCAGCGGCTGCAGAATCACTTTCTCGTTTTTGTGCTGTCTCTCCAGTCAATAAATAAGAGGGAAATAAAGGATTTCAGAGAAAATAGAATGCAGTCAAAAGGTAAATTGTGGTCTTAAGAGCCCCTAAGAGACTGTCACAGACTTTGAAATGTTTCCTAGTTTGAGACCATTTCTTCCTGACTACATGGTTTCCGCTCCTCAATTTGCATCTCTGGGAGGTAATCTTTAAAACTGATTTTCCCCTGGTTGCATTTCATCGGCAAAGAAACTAAACAGGCTGCTGCATTACAGTAATAACATCAACATTTCAGCCACCTTCGCCTTAATTATTTCTCTGTCTTGCCAACAGGACCAGTTAAAGGAGATTTATATTTGGGCGGGGAGGAGGGGGGCCAAGTTGCGTGCGTGCGGATGGGGAAGATAACCTGGAAATGCCAATTTCTCCCTTGTTGGGTGTCACCGGCAGGAAAAAAAAACTACAATAAAATAAAATAAAAATACATGAGGTAAAAGGTTTGGGCCATTTAAGTAATAATAATGTCAGCATTTCACCTGTCTCTTGCTTAATTATTTCCTTCTCTCGGCTCCGCCACCTGGACCAGTTTAGATAAGATTTCAGCGCGGATAAGGAGGAAGAACCTGTACTCTCCGAAGTAGATAAGCCGTTTTTTCCAATGGAAAGGAAGAGAATACGGCACTAAAGCCTTCCTGCCGTCTCCTCCACGTTTATCAACGGCCTCTTAGCAAAAGCCTTACCACTAAAAGCTTGTGAAGTTTTGCAAAGTACTACCAGATGAGAGAAAAGCACTTGTAAAGACAAGAAAGGGAAGCTGGAGCGTGCAAATCAGCTCGTCAGCACCCGCGTCCGGGCAACGCACGGCTCAAGGTCACCCCAAAAAGCACCACGGAAGGGGAAGCAGGGGTCCAGCTGACTGCTGCCCACCTTTAAGGAGAACTTCGGGGTTTTGGGAAGGTCTCCTCAGCCGTACAAGGTGGCAAAGCTTCCTTCCGAGTTGGCTGCGCTTGAAAGTCAGCCCCATCAAGACCTCCTGCTCTGTCCTTTCAGGTCTCCCTCCCTCCCAAGATGCGCGCATCATCGTTGTCCATCCCCCCAGGTGCTTTAGAACAAGGCTCACTTGGCCAGGACGAGCCAGGAAAATAGCTCGACAGTAGCTAAAGTCCTCCGTGACCGTTCGGCCAGGGAAAGGAGGTAGAGACAGAGATGGCTGAGGCTGTGGGTCTGGCAAGCTGAGGACCCCGGAGGGTTCGTATTGGGGTCCGGCCCCCCGCGGCGAAGCGCTGGATGCCGCAAGGCCTGCCGGCTCGCCGCCGGCGCCGCGGCTACAAAGCTTGCCAAGCCACGCGTTGGCGCCTGCCAACGCGTGCCCAACGCGCCCGCAGATGGGACGCTCGCCTGCGTGCAAACATTTACAAACACCTTGAGCGACTCGCGAAGACGCGGCAGGTTGCTGGAAGCCGTCCATGGGCAGGAAGAAGGCTCGGCGGCCCGGGGAGAGGGTTTGGCGGAGCGGGAGGCGCCGCCGCGAGCGGCGAGGGAGAAGGCGAGACGCTCGTGGCCACTCCGCACCGCACGCCACCACTGGCACCCCAGAGAAACATTTTAAAAGGAAAACAAACAGCTCTCCGGATGAAAAGCTGGGAGCCTCCCCTCCACTGGTACCGCAGAGTCTATTTTTATTATACAATTTCCACTCTTCAGTGGCTCCGATGTGTTGCCTGCATTTCCTTGCTGACCCTCAGGCCAATCCTCAAAACAATATTTGCTCAGGGTTTGGCGCGTGCGTGTGGCTTTTTTTCTTCTCTTTTTTTTTTTAAAAAAAAAAAAGAATAAAAAAGCAGGGTTGGTAAAATCTTTCCCTCTTTCTTGATTTATAAGGGGCTGGGGAGCGATCACGCATCCCTGTGCAAGAAGGCAAGAGAGCGGGGGGGGTTTCCGGGCCGCGATGCACGTGCAGAGGAGGGGAGGGGGCAGAGGGAAGGTGCTTGTACCCGCGCACTACCTGCCCGCCGCCTGCCAGGAGTGAGAAACCTCCTCTGGGAATCGCCCCCCGCCTCCCCGCTCTCCCTTACCATCCCAAACCCGCCGCCTCTCCAGCCCAGGGGAAGTCAATAGGACGCTCCTGCGTCAGCCCGCAACATCGGGGCTGGATTCGGCCCCGGGCCTCTTTCCGCAGAGCCTCCCTGCCGGCTGCTTACGCTCCTTCAGCTTCCCTCTGCCTGGCCTTGCCTTCCCGCCCTGCCTGGCGCCTGATTATATTGGGTCTGCATGTGTAAGTACAGCCTCCTGCCATCCTAATCATCTAAAGTGGCTATTTGAATAACAGTTGTCGGTGCCTGTAGTTTCCTGTAATTTCCAAAAGGAAACAAATCCATGCGGGCTGCAATTTTTGCGCCTATGAATTTTGAATGACTATCTCTAAGAGGCTCGATTCCTCTCTCCCTGCCTTCCTCCCCCTCCCTTCCCCTGCCTCCCTGAGCCAGCTGAGGGAGGCGCTGCCACCCAAGGGTCTCGACCCAGGGGCTCTGCCTCCTAGGAGAGACGCGGAGCTGCCGGCAGAGCTCGCTCACGGAGCTTGGAGGAGGAAGGCGCTTGGATCGCACCCAACCCGCGGGAGACCTGCTCTGCAGCAGGACAAAGCAGGGCACGGAGGCAGAAACGTCTTCCAAGTTGGGATTTTCCCCTGCGTTGCCACCTCCAAACTGAGCTTGGGAGGTCCTTCTCTGACCAGCAGAGCTCTGAGGGGACCGGCCCTTTGGAGATGCTGCTGCTGGCCAAGCTCCTCACCTTCTAACACGGAGGAGCTGTAAGACATCTCTCCTCCAGAGCCGGCTTCTGTGACAGTGACAGTCCCTATTTATAACCTTCTCCCTTTCGAGTTTCCCCTCCTGTTCTGCCGCACGCGGCTTTATGACAGCGAGGGTTCTCCTTTTTATGACACTGTTGTTTTTCAAGTGGCTTTTTTATCACCTGGTTTTATTACAAAATTACCGCACGGCACCCCGAGTGCCACAGCAGCGAGGAGGGAGAGCGGCTCTGGAAATGCAGCGACTCTTTCCTGAGCAGCTTGCAGCCTCGCCGGGGCAGCGGCTGAGATTTGGTGATGGATGGAGTGCTTGTTATCCTCTATATTTTTATCCGCAGATATATAAAGCACTTTGTGATCCCGGCGGATACCAGGCGCTATATAAATGTAAATCATTATCATTATCATTAAATACCTTCTGCGTCTTTTTAAGCTACCAGTCGGCATCAAATACATAACGGGGCAGCTGGTGTCTGGGCTTCGGCTGGCGAACCAAACGCGAGAGGTGTGATTTTTGTCTTCGTTAGCAATTAAACGCGCTACCACCAAAGCCTTTATTTTCCCCTTGCAATTTTTCACGCTGCCTCTGATTTGAAAGTCACTTCTCACCCACCACGAGAAATCTCCGCAGACCTCCCTAGCAACAACCTGAATAAGCAACGGCCTCGGCGGGTACGCGGATGCTCCCGGGATGATCCGAACCCAGGCGTACAATCCCACTGCATCGCCTGGAGTAAAGGCCAGTGAGAGGATCCCCCGGGCGCTGTGCTGGGTCACAGGCAGGAGAGTTCAGTTCCTGCGTGATTTATGACTCGAAGAAGAATACAGGCACTTGTCTCCAAAAAGTATGACTCTGCGGCACTTCTGCCTCGGCCGCTGCCCGACCCCAGAAATAACTTGACTGCCCCAAACCTCTTGGATATCACCCACCTCGCAGCCGTAACGGCAGCGAACACCGGGTACCCGGCACATCGTGTTTATAACCCAAAGTTTCCCGTTTCCGCTTCTTCACCCCGGTCCTTTTTCCCTTCCTTTAGAGGAGGGACGTGGGCCTGAAGGACTCCCTCAAGGTCGGGCGCGGAGGCTTTGGCAGCGCAGAAATGAACCTGGGGCTTGTGCGTTTCCACCCAAGCCATAAATCGCCGGATCCCCTTTCCGCCCGCCCCGCCGGGCCGAGCAGGCAGCACACTGGGTGCCCCTTCCCTGGTTTCCCCCCCGCTCCGTGCTAAGCCCCTGTTTTGTCACCGCAGCTTGTCTTGCTTCCTGCACCTCCGGCAAAGCCACCACCTACTGACACCTCCTCCCTGTGGGAATTCATCTCCAGCGAGGTGCTTCCACTCCAGTTTCTGCTTCCCGCACCCAGCTCAACGGGAGCCTCCGAAATACGAATCGCTTCTCGGGTCACCGCTGGCTGCACGGATGCCTCGGGAGAGGGATTAACCCTACGGAAGCAGGGGTGGACGCTACGGAGGTGGGACCCCAGGAGTGTTTGGGAGTCAGGAGCCAAGTCCCAGCTGAGAGGCATCGGCGCACTTGCCGGGGAAGGATGCTCCGTTGGTTTTTCCCAAAGGGAGGTGACTGATGCAGGGCCAGGCTACGCTTGGTGGGGTGACAGAGGGCTTGGTCCCAGGTGCTGGGGACTGGCTCTCCCGAGCTCCCGAGGGGCCAGGAATCAGCAATATTTCATTTCCCCTCGTCACGAGCAGCAGGAGCGACAGAGTTGGAAACCTCTGATGCGTCACGGGTCTAAGCCCTGGCTTTTAATCTACGTTCCTATTAACCTGCAAAGGTTTTGCAACATTTAATCAAAGGAACAAGGTTTTTCTTAGTTCCCGATTTTTTTTTCTGTGGGTTTTTTTTTTTTTTTCCCCCCTTCTATTTTCCCCAGCCTCTCCTAAGTTGCAGCCTCCTGCTGCCCAGGGGAGATCTTCCATTTAGCTACGTTTTCCTTTCTCATTTCATGCTGTAATGGAGATTCATCATAGGTGTTAAATCCGTAACTTGCTGTGAATCCCTCGTCTCTCCCCGCGGAGGTCAGAGTTGAGCACGTCGGAGGAACCCGAAAGCGCGGCCTCATGCCTGCCCCCCCCCACCGCCGCCCGGGGGCAAAACCTCAGCCTAACTCCCAGGAGGAGCGGGGAGAGACGGGTCCTGGATGGGTGATCCAACACCACGTCCATCCTCACCCCCTTCTCTTTGCCACCTAAAGCGATCCCTCATTTATGATTTATCACCGAAAGCGACCCCTTTTCGGCGGTGTCTGGGGTAGGGACCCCCCCGCCCTGCTGTAAGCTCAGCGCCCACAGCGTCGCCCGGGGCCGCGAACCCAAGCCACCTCCCGCTGGGTTACGAAGCTGCTCATCTCGCAGCAGCTTCCAACGCCAGCCTGGGCAGGGACGGCACCGAGCCCGCAGCCCAAACGCTCCGCGCGCCCCAGGAAAGAAGCACCAGCCCAAGGCAGGCTCTGGGGAAGCAGCGGCGGGGGGGGGGGCTGCTGTCGTCCCAAACCAACTTGAGAGGTCTGCACGGTCAGCTGCTAATTTGAGCACACCAGGCACCTTTTAATGTCAAAAAAGAGTAATAGCCCTTTCCAGAGGGCTGTTTGTCCAACCTCTGCCTTAGCATGAGATAAATATCCTGGGATGGGGGCGGTCAATCATTAAGACGCAGCTGTCCCATTTCGAAGGCCACGCTGAGCTCCAAGGAACGCCACAGCCCCAAAGCCATCCCCGTCCTACCATCAGACGGGAAGCTGACATCCATCAGACGTGCCGACAGGTGCCCGGAAAGCCAACGCCACTCCAAAACGCCAGGAACAGCCAGGACTGCGACGGGTTCGTAACAAGAAGAGAGATTCATCAGAGGGTTCACCAACCCTGTCTCCGCCGTGACCTGGGGGGGCTCTTGGCTGCAGCTGGGAGCTGCGTTCGGGAGCCTGAAGTCTATCACGGCTGCCAGAGGAGCTCAGAAACGGGGCCAGCAGGGCTGGACAACACTTAAAGGAAGGGGGTAGATGCAAGACATGGGAAAAACAACCCAGGATAGGGCCGGCCAAGCTCCCAGCCGCAAGAAAACAGCCCCCCCACCACCCCTCCCCGGGCTGGGGAGAAGCAGAGAGCTGGGGTGGGCAGGCACCCCCCAGCAGAAACGCCTCACCAGCCTCTCCCGAAACGTCTTCTCTGCTTTCGCGGCTGGCCCTGCCGAGCCTTGCCTTCATTTTTCATCGGGGCGGGGAGGGGGGGGGGGTGGATCGATGAGAAAGCGGGGGCTGTCGCTCAGGTGATGTCACGCTTCGAGGGCCTCATTCTTCGCCGCCGGCTGACAAGGGGCGCGGGAGTCAATACTTTTGTCAGGTCACTAACAACCCGCCAAGATCCCAGCAGTGACGGATCCCGCGGCCCAGCAGCCACCGAACGCGGAACGCTGCGATCTATCCGGCATCCGTGCACGCACGAGAGGCACAAAAGCAGGCGCTGCGTGGACGTGTAAGGCAGACACAGAGGAGCGCGGGCAGGGGACAGCCAGGGAGCTCCATCGCGGTTGGCGAGAGGGAGAAACAGGCGTCGCTTTGCAAAGCAAAGAGGAGATGGGCACGCGCGCGGGGTTTGTGATGCAGAATGCAAGGTGTCGGCGAGGCACGCAGGCCATCAAGCAGAATAATCTCCTCTGTCCGCATGCACCGCGCGGAGCAGGAGCCGTTCGGTGCAGTGACGCAGAGGGGAAAGGCTGGTGGGAGGCAGAGGGAGCACCGCGGGATGCAGAGGGAGCACCGCGGGATGCGGAGGGAGCACCACGGGATGCAGAGGGAGCACCATGGGATGCAGAGGGAGCACCACGGGATGCAGAGGGAGCACCGTGGGATGCAGAGGGAGCACCACGGGATGCAGAGGGAGCACCGCGGGATGCGGAGGGAGCACCACGGGATGCAGAGGGAGCACCACGGGATGCGGAGGGAGCACCGTGGGATGCAGAGGGAGCACCACGGGATGCGGAGGGAGCACCGTGGGATGCAGAGGGAGCACTGACGGGATGCAGAGGGAGCACCGTGGGATGCAGAGAGAGCACTGTGGGATGCAGAGGGAGCACCGTGGGATATGGAGGGAGCACCACGGGATGCAGAGGGAACACCGTGGGATGCAGAGGGAGCACTGATGGGATGTGGAGGGAGCACCGTGGGATGCAGAGGGAGCACTGTGGGATGCGGAGGGAGCACCGTGGGGTGCAGAGAGAGCACTGTGGGATGCAGAGGGAGCACTGTGAAATGCAGAGGGAGCACTGTGGGATGCAGAGGGAGCACCATGGATGCAGAGGGAGCACTGATGGGATGCAGAGAGAGCACCACGGATGCAGAGGGAGCACTGACGGGATGCAGAGGGAGCACCGTGGGATGCAGAGGGAGCACTGACGGGATGCAGAGGGAGCACCATGGGATGCAGAGGGAGCACCACGGGATGCGGAGGGAGCACCACGGGATGCGGAGGGAGCACCACAGGATGCAGAGAGAGCACCGTGGGATGCAGAGGGAGAACCATGGGATGCAGAGGGAGAACCATGAGATGCAGAGGGAGAACCATGGGATGCAGAGGGAGCACTGACGGGATGCAGAGAGAGCACTGTGGGATGCAGAGGGAGCACCGCGGGAAGCAGAGGGAGCACTGCAGGATGCAGAAGAAGCACTGTTGGGATGCAGAGGGAGCACTGTGCGATGCAGAGGGAGCACCACGGGATGCAGAAAGAGCGCTGCGGGATGCGGAGGGAGCACTGATGGGATGCAGAGGGAGCACCACGGGATGCAGAAGGAGCACTGTGGAATGTGAAGGGCGCACAATGGGATGCAGAGGGAGCACCGTCTCCCAGATGCCCTACACAAAGCCGGGAGGATTTGGGTGCGAGACGCAGGGAGGTTTGTGGCCGGAGCAGGAGGCGGCGCAGCCGCAGCGGTACAAGCGACGAGCACAGCAGGATTTTGACGCACAGCAAGGACCCCCCGCCCCGCGTCATTTCACGGCAACTTCGCGGCCATCACAGCACCCACGGCTCCTCTGCGCGGGGCAGGGAAGTGGGCAGCGCCAGCAAGAGGGGCCGGGCAGAGGGCAAAGGGACGCCGCCACCACCGCATCCGAAGGGATGGCAGAGAACCGGGAAAGCTTTTTTATCAGCTTTATGTGCTTTGCATCCATCAGCTCGGTACAGACCGGCAGACTCTGCATAGAGAAGCCAAATGCTTTGTGTTCGATAAAAACCGGGGTCAGGCCCTCCCTGCATCAAGACAAGAAATCACAGATTGGCGCGAGAACCCGAACATTAATCATTTCTCTTCCCGTGTCTCTTCCTATTTACTCTGTGGTCCTTCAGTCTCCGGCGTTCGGGTGGGAGTGTTGCTGCGGCCGTGAGGTTGCGAGCGAGGCGAAGTTTGATGGGAGCAGGGGTATCTGCTGGGAGACCGAGGGATACAGTTCAAAGAAAACCGACGGGCTTCCAGGCACACAAACCTTCCTTCAGTGATCAAGCCTGGCTTTGCGGCGCCGAAGGCTACCCGTTAATTTACGTACGGAACAAGAAGACTTTCAGGGGTACCGCCTCACCCCGGGGCTTTAGGAAAACATGAATTTTGCAAGACTGCTCGCAAAATGGCGCGAGCCGGTAACGCCGGACCAGGGTTTGAGGGAGCGGAGGCAGCATCTGGCCTGGCCCAGACGAACTTCCCTCCGTGCAACTGAACACCAGCCACTGCTCAGCTACGGCCCTGGCCTGCTGGGAAGGAATATACTTATCCTTTTTAATGCATTCGATGAATATATATTTAAATTTCCTGGTCACGCAGGTCACTGTTGGACTGGGACAGGCTTGACGCCCCATCGGGGGCTGTCACAAGACGCGTGCAAACTGGGCTGCCTTCGCCAAAGCTCCAGGTTTCCCAGTGGCTGCTCCCTCCGGGATCCTCAGGGATGGGGCATTTCCCGTTTTCACTCGGCTTCTCCCTCCCGTGGCAGCTCTTCGTCGGCACGGCGAAAGCAGCAGAAGGGCGGGTATATACGGAACGTGAAACGAAACCTTTTCTTACCTTTCCTCTCCCCGTATTTGTGTAATTGGAAAGTCGTTATTCTGGAGCAAGGAGGTTGGCAGAGCCTCGTCGCATCCAGCATTGCACCCAGCGAAGACGTGCTTCATGGGGATTTATGGCCGTGGGTCGGAACTAGATGATCTTTAAGGTCCCTTCCAACCCCAACCATTCTGTGATTCCGTAAGTGAACCAATTTTCCGTGTCTCCTTCAAAGTAAGGAGAGCAGAGCTCACGTGGATGCTGCCTTGCCTTTCTCCTCCTCCAGACAAGCCGGCAAACCGCTCTGAAATGGGGGAAGAAGAGCACTTCCCAAGGGCCAGCTTGGGAAGACCCATCTCCAGAGCCGAGTTTTTAGCGTACGGTACCTCTCTTTGACCTGTTTTTCCAGCTATGGACTGCCCGAGGCAGAGGTTGCCTCTCCCCCTGAATTTGTACAGCTCCAAGGCCCCCCGAGACCCCGGCTTTGCCTGCCCGGGGACCATCAAACCCATGGAGACACCTTCCCAACCCCACAGGGGTAAGATGGAAGCAAGGAAACCCGTCCGCCCTCCGCTACGAAAAGGAGCCAGCTCCGAGCGCTGTAAACTTAAGCTGCTCAGACGTGACATCAAATATTTAGGTTATTTGGGATTTGCGCTCGATTGTTTGATGTTTCTGTTTCGTTCTCAGTAGACCCGGTTGCTATTTTGCCACTGGAAAAATTCCCAGCAGAAAATGCAGCTTCGTGAAGACCCAAGCTTGTTCAAGGCGAAGAGACCGACTGGAAGAAAATGATCGCATTTTCATCACTTCTTTTTTTTTTTTTTTTTTTAATTCCGAATCGACGTCCTGACTCTACGTGCTGGTTTAGGTTGAATTTTGCATTGAGAGAACTGAATTCTGTTAAAAAGCATGGAAAAATACTCGAAATGGTTCCAAGCTGAACTCTTTCTGGATTTGAAACGTCGCCTCGTCCACATTTTCTCCCCGCAGCTCAGCGTTACAAATATTGAAAAATGGTCTTTCCCAGGCCACAGCCTCTTTGTTTTCTGATCAAACTCCGCTAAAGAGCGAGAAAGCCGGGAAATGCTCAAGCTGCCAGCGATCGTTTTGGTAATGGAAATAGCTTACTCTACTCTGCAGGGAAGGACCGGGAAGACTCGGCTAGAAAGAGGACTGGAATAAAATAAAAAAAATAAAATAAAAAGAGGAAAAGGGTTGTGATTGAAGGCGAATGCGCTTGATACCTGGATGACCCTCCTCTTCTCCTGGCCCTGGCTTGTGCCATCTTAAAAGACAGGAGCTCTCACTTCAAATTAACTTAATCTGTAGCGTTCAATAATTCATGTTGATTTAAGAAAGCTTTATTTCTAATGGGACACCCATGGAGACAAGAGTTAACGTTAGAAGAGGCCGTGGAGGGGGAGGAGACAGGGAGGCGAAGGTACAAGTTAATTGCCTATCAATTATTCACCTTAAATCTCTGGAAGTAGCTCCTCTACCTCCCTCCTCACACCCCCAGGGTCCCCTCATCCTGGTTGTCACCGAGTCCCCACCAGCACCTCTCTGGGGCCAGCCCTTTCCCTGTGCCAAGCCGCAGGATACAGCAGCTTGCCGGGAGAGCCCGTGGTACCAGGCGGGGCTGGAGACATCACATCTCCTGTCCGCCGACCAGGAGCGGCTTGGGACGCTCCTGCCAAGACGCCAGGGAAGGAGCGCAGCCATGCCACCATCCAGCTTCCGCAACACAGAATCATGGAGTGTGTTGGGTTGGAAGGCACCTCTAAAGGGCATCCAGTCCAACGGACATCTTCAACGTCTCGCCACGCTTCGCTTGACCGCTCTCCTGCCTACCCTCGGCCATCCTGGGCTGAGGCTTCCCAAGGCCGCTGCCAGACGGGCAGGGCGAGCCGGGGCACCCCCCCTTCCCCTCCCCTCTCCTCCCTCCCGGGGAAGCCAACGCTCTCTTCAAAGTTTCTCCTCGCTCGGCTGCCTTCCAGATCTGGGAACTCAACGCTAATTAACGTGTCTGCAAATCCCAGCTCGGCTGGCGGGGCCTGGAATTCATTCACGGTCCCCCGAGTGCAGAAGGATCCACAAGCCAGCCCTCTGGCTCCTTAAACTACACGGCTGGCAGATGCATATTTTAACAACACACATCTGTTGGCTATATAATCTCTTGTATTTGCCCTGCCTGCTCCCAGCTTTGATGGAAGACCGGAGGGAACTCTCCGGTGGTTACAGCCAAAGTGTTTGCTTTGCAATTTCGCTCGATTGCTGTCTGATTTTATTTTTAAATTTCTCCAAGTCCTAATCAGGCTCTTACTTTATTTAATTAATACCCCGGCTTAGTTAAATAGATCATAAATTAAGAAGCCCTGCCGTTAAAGATGTACCAGGTAGCAAATAGCCCTCCAGTGGCTTCCCCAAACCTGCCAAACTGCTGCCCTGACATCCTCCGCTTGCGAAAACCGTGGATGCCTTCCCGGTCTCCCACTCCCAAATCCCATCTCACCAGTTTTATCAGCTGCTGCCTTCCCTGCTGGGGCAGACGTCCCTAGGAGAGACAGCGGCGGCTCCTTCCCTGGACAACTGGAGCAACGGTAGGAGGGAAGGGGAAGGAGAGCTGGAGACGGGGGGGCGGTCCTTCGGCTTTGGGATGGGTTAGCTGGGCTCCTGAGCAACATTCATCCCTGAGACTCTACAGATAAAAGACTTCCCCTGACGCTGATGACAGCAAGAGGCTCATCTGTTTGAGTGTTTGGACTTCCAAGGCTATGGAATGATCTGTTCCACTGCATTTAACCGTGTAGATTTGAAAACAATGTGACAAAACCTTAAATATTTAATTAAAATACGGTGTAGCTCCGCATCTGAGCAGGGAAGTAGGAGGCATCGGCCCCGTAAAGCTGTTGTCAGACATGAATGACAGCAGCTGGAAACGGAATTGGGAGGCATTAGGGGATTTCTTGATACCAAGAAAGTGGAAAAGCTGGCGAGAACGGCCAAGGCAGCACCAACCCACGCGATAAAACCCAACAAGCATGGTATTTTTCAGAAGCAAGGCTGGGATGTGACAGAGCAGGACGGAGTGCCCCAGCGCTGCCCCCAACATCCCCAGCCGGCCGATTTGCCGCTCGAGTCGTTGGCAAACCCAGCAGCACACTTTGGGCTGCCGGTGCCACGACAGCCTCCCAGCTCTGCTCCGGCTGGGACAAATCGCTTCCTCGAGAGCTGCCAAGATTTGCACGCAGATTTGGGGATGGCGCAGGGATCCCCTCCTGCCTAGGTGATGCCTGAGGCCTCAGGCGAAGCTGGGCAGACTGGGATGAAGGAACGTCCTACAAGCATCTTCTTCAAATGAGGCATCCCTTCCTAACCTAGCGAGATGAAAGTTGGGAGATCTGCATCTCCCCAGAGACGGATGCTTAGCTCACGACTAAAGCAAGCTCACCGAGTCACAGAATAATCTTTTTTCGAAGAGACTTTTACGATCATCGAGTCCAACTATTAATCCAACACGGCCAAGTTACCACCAAACCATGTCCCTCAGCACCACATCTACATGACTTAAATCCCTCCAGGGATGGTGACTCCACCGCTTCCCCGGGCAGCCTGTCCCAATGCTTGACAACCCTTCCGGTGAAGAAATTTTTCCTAATACCCATCCTAAACCTCCCCTGGTGCAACTTGAGGCCGTTTCCTCTTGTCCCATCGCCTGTTCCATTCCCCGCCATTGGGCTGGCTAACACGCAGCCCGGCAGACCACCTTCGCTGCCGGTGGGTCAGGACACGCCATCCTCCTCCCGCAAAGGTCTCAAATTGACCGCTAATGACCTTCCAGTCCCTTTCCCAGGGTGTGGATCATCACTCTGCACCTCCCCGGCCAGCCTTAAATTGCGCCCCCCCCGGGAACATCCGCGTAAATACGTGGGAAGCGAAAGATGCGCTACCGACGCGTTGCAGAGCCCTGTTTTCTTACCGATCGGGCTGAAGTCGAATGCGCTGTAACTTTAATTTTCTTAAAAGGAAAACACTCCGCAAACATAAGCTGCTGAACATCTTAGGTAAATGTACCAATTAGCAACTACCATGTATATTCGCATAAACATTAACTACCATCTACTCAACACATTCCATAACCCCACAGATAATAACGATTTCCTTTTGATCCATGAAAACATCTCTCCGCTCAATCAACGCTTCGCAGCGGCTCTGAGCTCTGACGTCCGCCCGTGCGCCCTGGGACTAAATTAGTTTGGAAATCTTTAGCTCTAATTAAATAACATTATTTCTTTTGTCTGGCTCCGGCAACGCATCCTGCCTTCGCAACAGAAGGAGGGAGCCCAGGCGAAGGAGGGGAAGGCGACCCAGCTTGCCGAGGTTGGCGGTGAGTGAGAAAGCTCCCCCTCCGCCCCCCGACAGCCACGTTCCGCTTGCCGACTCGTTTGCAGGCTTCTTGCACGTCTGGGCACACGTCAGAGCTCGGAGCTGCTGCAAAGGGTCGACCGAGCAGAAGGACGGATCGAAAGAAAATCATCGTTACCGGCGGGGTCAGGGAAAGGGAGAAGGCGGCAGTTGCGTAGGTTTGGGGGTAGGGTACGTTGTAGGGTGGCGGAGGGGGAAAAAACAAATTACAAGGGAAATTATTACAAGGCAATGACAAAATTACAAAGGAAATTACAAAGCGGAAGTTAGAACCTGTTTTCGCGGTGCTGCGCAGAGCCCGGTCAGGCGCACCTTCAGGAGAACTAGTTCCCTCACTCACTTTCTCGGCTGCTTAAGACTAATCAGCGTCGACCCGACTAAAAGCACTAAAACTCTTGGTTTGGATCCTTTTTTTTTAACATTTCCCTCCCTCCCCTCCCGAAATTTAACTAAGGAAAAAAAAGAAACCAACCACCAAAAACCCAAATCCAGCCTTCGATTTAAACAAACTTAAATATATAAATAGTTTCACTTTGGGGGGTTGAATAATCAGGACGTATCCGGGAGCAATGCAGCCTGGTTTTTGCCCAAGCTTTTTCAAGAAATACCGTTTTCGTTAACATCTCCGAAGCCGCAGCCGTACCGGGAGGTCTCACTGAGCCAGCCTGCCTTTCCCCAGCTCTCCTGACAAGCACCACCAACCCTTCGCCAACCCTTTAACCTTCGCCAGCGCCACTCTCCCGTCCCCCCACCCGAAAAGGGTCTTTAGAAGATGCTGGGAGCAGTCGCCCGTTTGCGGTCCCACGCGACATCCTCCTGGGTCGCTCACGGGAAATAGTAATTACCGAGAAAGGCACGACGCTAAAAGATGTGCATTAAAATAGATACAGAAGGAAGGTAGGACGGGATGAAGAGCAGCCTTTTCTCAAGCGGTACAGTCCTGGTCCTGCCACAGGCCCGCGCTGCAGCAAGGGCAACGCATATCGCACCGATACTCTTCATCTCCTTGAATTTATGCGCGTGCGCTCTTGAATTGGCACATATATTTGTAGAGCTGAAGTACCAAACATTCTGTGACTCTATTACTCATCCCAGAATTTCTCCGCTCCCTCGCCAGCTTCCTTTCCTGCTGTATTTGGGGCCAAAATGCACCCCCAATCGCTCTCACGATGGATTCATTTCCAGACCTCTTGATTTAGCAACAACACATTTTGTCAGAAAGCCGCTCAGTGCAACCGCCAGAACAAAATAAAAAACCCAAATAACCGCCAATATGACGGAGAGACGGGACTTACCGAGGACAGTCAGCCGGGCAGGTCTGGATCGGATGGCCGCTTGAATGGCCTGACATTCGTAGACGGCGTCATCTTGGAGATCAGCTCTCAGGATTTTCAAGTGATGCTCTCCGGACAGATGGTCTCCTACGACCAGATAGCGCGGATAACCTGCAGAACGCAAAGCACGAGTCAGGAGGCAGCCGGACCGAGGAGCCCAAGGATGAAGAGCACCCAGCGCGGGCCCAGAGCCCCAGCTGCCCCACAGCAAACGCCCAGCAGCCGAGTCAGCTTCTCCCCCTCCTTGGCAGCCAGCACAAGGAGAGAGAGAGAGAGAGAGGCCTTCCAAATTTGGGCAGGACACTACAGATTTTGCCCGAAAAGTTCAAAACAGAAGTGCTGATGAAGGAGCATTAAGTGAAATCCCTGGGAAAGGGGATGAGCCCTTCCACCAGGAAACCCACCACCTTCTGAGGCCCGGCACGGGATTTCCTGAGCTCCTCAAGCCAGCCGTGCACGCGCGTGGGGTGAAACCCTGGCACACGTCCACCACTAAGGCTGCGTAAAGGTTGGGCGGGGGCCTGCGGGGGTACCGAGAGCCCTGAGCAGCCTGCCCTGCCTTTGGAGACATCCGAAGCGCCACGGAAGGAAGGCTGCCGTCACCCCATCCTGCCCTGCTCTCGTGATTAACGCGCTGTGTAACGCAGGCAGCCTGGCACGCTCTCGTGTTTCTGTTGTTTCGCAAGCCATCGACAGCAGGATTTGCTCTCCTGAACCGCGAGAAAGACAAATGATGGGTTTGTTTCTATTTAGCTAATTAGACGACTGGCTGAGCTGGTATCATGCGAGCTGGCAGCTCCTCTCGCTTAAAGCAGCCCCGGCTCCGTTAATTGTGGAAGTCATTCAGATCCGCCACGTACTTCAGTGGAGCCGTTGTTGCCCGCTCGTGTTGCAAGGTCTTGTATAGGGAAAGCTCAGCTCTCTAATATATGTAAAAGTTGTGGCGCGGCGCTTTGAAAAACAGTCGAAGAGGGGACGGCTCACTCGGACAAGCCTGAGGAACGAGTAATTATATGCATTAAAACAGAGAGGAAAAGAGAAAGCGGGCATCGCGCTTTGGAGGTGCGGGGTCCCCGGAGACCAAGAGCCGCGAATCCTCCCCTGGTTTCTGAATTTTTGGAATGCTGCTGGCGGATTTGGAGGAAACCCCTCTCGGGTGCCCCCGGGCCCTGCAGAAGTCGAGCGGTGGCAGCGTCACACGTGTACAACCCCCGCTGTGCTCGGGGTCGGGGGGGGACAAGGCTGCAGCTCCTGGAAGGGCTCGGCGCCCTCCCGGCTTTCCAGCTTTCAAGCAAACGCCTTCCCTTCATGGCGTGAAATATTTCACTAAAAAAATGAGTGTTTTCCAGCAAAATATATAGAATAAACTGTGTAAGGTCTCCACTATTGTTCCAGAGTCTTCGCCAGTTGCAATAAACCCTCAATCACGATGCGCGCGTGGGATTAAGTGATGAGAAGTCCGGGGAATTTTATTACCAAACTATAATTTACCAAAAGTACAGCTTAAGGAAGCCACAAGTACTTGAGGGCTCTGCTGGATTGCAATAAACGCATTTATCCGATGCAAACAGAGACTTTCTTTTTTTTTTTTTGAGAATTGTCAAAACAGGCACTTTCAACGTTTACAAAACATTTTGGAAACCTGACGTTTGTTTCCAAGAGTCAACCCAAACCAAAGCAAGGCTTTCCAGAGGGTCAGGTCACACCGGTTGGGAACCCAAGCGTTTTGTCTCAAGTCAAGAGTGAAAAAAGTTTGTTTGTTTGTTTCTTTTTTCCAAGTTTCAACGCTTATGTTTGGCTGGAAGGGTTTGTAGTCGCGATGAAAACGCTCGTTATTCCCCAAATAAATATTGGGGCTGCGCCTGCCCTTCCTTGGTAGAGGCAGGGGTAATATCAGGACTTACTGGAGAGATCCCGTCCGACTCCGAGGGCCAGCCCGTCTTTAATCCACAGCACGATGCCATTATACTCGGGGATGGCGCACAGCAGCGTCACGGGCTGCCCGGCGATCACCACCTGGTCCTGGGGCTGCTGCGTGAAGGAGGAGGCTTGACCTGGAGAGGGGAAGAAGAGAGAAAAAGAGGAGAGGGTCAGACCGTCCCTGCTATTTCCTTTAGCTATTTTATTCCGGTTTGTGGTGCTCACGTTGCAGCCATGGGGACTGATGTATAGAAAACCAGCCGGCTTTCAGGAAGCAGCTATATCGTATATGACACCTGATACAAGAGGACGTTGGTCCTCTGCTTCTGAGTGAGTCTCATGTGCTAAATCGGTTGAGAACCTGCTGCACGACACACAGAACCAACCGCCTGCTGCTCTTCCCCCGGTCGAACCTACTTGCGTTTGCTGGGAGCTCGACACGCGTCTGGGCACGGAAGGAAGCACCAGCCCCGGTTCAGCACCGCCTTTGGCCAAAGTAGCCTCATCAAACTCACAAACCACCCGACCCTAACGAGCCGAGCTCTTCAGCGCGACGCCCACCACCTTGGTTGACGCGGGTGGACCGAGCGCGGTGGGTTGTCACCTCTCTCCTCACCCTTCCCCACCCTGAATGCTGCAATATCAACTCAAAGCCCTCGGGTCACCTCCTGCCACGGCGAGATGTCTCACACCTCAGGCGCGAGGTGAAAACGTCTCATTTTCACCAAGAAGCGCTCCAACGCGGCCTAACCTCTTTCGCATCAGACTTTGCTCGGCGCTGGCATTATGTTTTATTTTCACTCTTCGAAACACGCCATCGTCCTTTGGCTTTGCCAAAATTGAAAAACGTTCCAAGTGTTCGTTCCTCCCGGTTGTTTCCTCTCTAAAATGAGCGCTCCGGTTTTCAATCGGGCAAGGTGGGATGCCGGGATGGCCACGCAGCCCATCCCGCTGGTTCAACGGAGACGGGGGCACAGGGCAGCACGGGGCCCAGATCGCTCCCTTCCTCCGTGTAAAGAAAAAGAGCAAAAGCAAGAACAAACGCTAACGAAGCGCCCCTAAACCAAAGAAACCTCGGGATGTCTTAGAGAGATGGCTCGTTGTGCTACGAGCCAGCACGTGGAGGTAGTGCCAACGGCCTAACGGTGGAAGGTCCTACATGATCTGCTGACATCTGGGCACCTTGCGAGTGCGGTCCTTTGCGTGAATTATTTGCGGAGCGTCCGAAGAGCGGCTTCACCAGCACTTAAAGTCTTGCTCTTACTCCAGGTACAGGAGAGAGAGAAGCGGGGAGAAAGGCCGAACGACTGGATTGCGACTCGCTATCTTCCCCGAGGGGGTTTGAAAGATCAGGAGCCTCGCTGTGCGTGCGTTATCGCCCTCCGACAGGCACGGAATGAAAAGCCCCCACCCCGCAGCTGAATGTCAGTTCAATACACAGAAGCGCACGGGGCTGAAGAAAAAGTTTCTCTTTAAAATCAATTTGTTAAACCCGGACAGTCTCCACGTGAACCACCCTAAATCAATTCAAGCCTAATTTACATTAACTCAATTTAATCATTGACTGATGATTAATCCCAAGCCAAGGTTAAGTGTGACACAAGTTCTCGCAACTAAACTTGTTTCCAAATGAGTTGTTGGCCCTTGCCTACGGGGCAAAGCTACAAAGCTCCATCATTTTCCAACTCGTGCAGCTAAACCAACGCGAGCCCCCGCATGAATGCTTATATTTCAATTTAATTTAGTGCGGCTTAACTTAAACTTGCTCTTAGCTAGCGAAAGATGCAGGCGGAAGAGCGGAGCCATCCTTTCTAGATTTCTACTGCTTTCCACACGTCAGGTTAAAAAGCCCCGCTCGCTCATGACGAATAGGAACGCCGAGGAGCTTTTTATTTCGGGCTGCTCAGCTCTAGGCTTGGGCACGCTCCTTCAACGATGCATCCCCAGCGCGGTCGCCGACGCGGGGCTGCCTGCACGCTCCCTCCATCTCCCGTCCCCACCGCGTCCCACCTGAGCCGAGCACCCCCCGGCCCCTGCCGGAGCCCCGGCGGCGGTACTGCTGGTGAAGTCACACCATTCGCAGCCGTGCAAGGGAGGAAAAGCCCAGCCTGCACGGGAAATTTTGCCCTGCCACTGGTTTTTGGGGAGCACAACTCCGGGAGGAGCCGGGGGCAGGACTACGCTGCGGGTTCCGATGAGTAGGGCTGGCCTGCGAGAGCAGGGAAACGACGGACTCGCGGTCCCAGTCTCATGTCACCAAGGGATTCGGACCACGCTGCGGTGACGGGTGACGCTTTTTCTTGTTAGAGAGGTAAATTAGCAAGTGCCGGCTGCCGGCTTAGCCCCGATATGGTGAGACCCCACCTGGAGCACTGCCTCCAGCTCTGGAGTCCTCAGCACAAGAAGGACACGGAGCTGTTGGAATGGGTCCAGCAGAGGCCCCGGAGATGCTGGGAGGGCTGGAGCCCCTCCGCTGGGAGGACAGGCTGAGAGAGCTGGGGGGGTTCAGCCTGGAGAAGAGAAGGCTCCGGGGAGACCTTCCAGCCCCTTCCAGTCCCTGAAGGGGCTCCAGGAAAGCTGGGGAGGGACTCTGGATCGGGGAGGGGAGCCATGGGACGAGGGGGAAGGGTTTTACACTAGAGGAAGGGAGATTTAGATGGGATATTGGGAAGAAATTGTTTGCTGTGAGGGCTGTGAGCCCCTGGCCCAGGTTGCCCAGAGAAGCTGTGGCTGCCCCATCCCTGGAGGGGTTCAAGGCCAGGTTGGACGGGGCTTGGAGCAACCTGGGCTGGTGGGAGGTGTCCCTGCCCAGGGCAGGGGGGTGGAACGAGATGATCTTTAAGGTCGCTTCCAACCCGAACCAGTCTATGATTTGCAAGGAAATCAGATTTTCATCGCAGGTGTTCCACAAGGCCATGGTGGTGGCTCTCGGTGCGGTGCCGCGCGCACAACAGGACAGGTTTATGCCAGAGGAGATTCCAGCTCTTTCTGCTGGGAGAGACTTGCTGGAAGTCACGGGGGGCTCCGATACCAGCAGAAACCCTTGCTACGCTGAAGTAAGATTTAGAAATCTGGTTTCAATGGGAATATTAATCAGCTTTGTATTTTATTCGGACTCATAAAGGACAAGCACTGCTGGGTACTGGGGAAACGTGGGGATGGGAGAGAAAATTAGGAAAGGAAGCAGGAAAAAAGTGAGCATTTTGCCTTGCTGTTATTTTTTTTTTTAATGTGTATATATTTTCCAGCCGCTAACTACGTTTTCACGGCTCACTCTGTAATCTTGACAATTCTCAAGGCAAGCCGGGCAGGCGGGGACAGCGCTGGAACGCAGCAATAACCCAAAAAGATTGTTTTATCGGCGAGAATTATCGGGTTGTCAGCTGGGAGCTGCGAGAGTCGTAATGAGAAAGCAGAAGCACAAAGTGGTGTCCGTGCCCTCCGAAAATGTCCATTAAGCAGAGGCTTCATTTGGTAATTGCTGTCGGAAATGAAGCTCTTTTTAGGCTTTTTTTTTTTTTGTCTTGATTTGTTTTAGAGAGCAGCTGATGGTCATGGAAAATCAGAGCAGAAACATGGCATATGTCTCCTGTCTTTTCCCTCTCTCTGTTCGTTCAGTGTGAAAAATTGTCACTTGAAACCATTTTTTTTTTTTCATCCGAGGCTCCATCTCAGCTACAAACGGCTCCGACGCCGTCGCAGGAGAGGAGAGATGGGGGTAAGGACCTTAAGAGCATTACCTGGGCCAGTCCCTGCTCCACGGCAGGATCACCTCTCCCTAAATCGCAGATGAAAAAGAAGCCAAAAAAAAAAAAACAAACCAAAAAAAGGTACTGAAAGCAGAGCTCAACTAGGTTTCAAATCGGCTTAAAGTCTGATTACTGGGTTTAACCGGGTTTGGAAGATCAGAGGCCCGTCCACGTTACGGCTTTCAGCTGTCTTATGTCTTAACGTCAACGGAACAAGTAATTTGCAGAAAAGTTTTAAGAGAGATAAGATACTTGACAGAAAATAACTGAAAATGGGGAGACTGGGAGAAGGTGATTTACAAATGCAGGTTGAGCAGTTTCAGCTACAAGAAAATGGGCTGAAACACATCAGTTGGGGATTTTTCCCATGAACGTTTACAACATTATGACAAAACGGTGCTTTGGCTTCAGAGCAGGGTGGTTTGACTCCCAAGGACAAAACAAAACAAGGACTTCAACGACCACGCAAGATGCTGCCGGTCAACCAGAAGTTTCCCATTCTCTCTCCTTCCACCAATAGGGCATTAGCCAAAAAAATTGTGGTTTTAACTATAACCTGGCTTCCCAAATGCAAATCCTCGCGGAGTTCAGACCACAGGAGCCCGACCAAGAGTCCAGGAAAGGTACCCACAGCAGCCATCTGCCATCCACCACCTCCCTCTCACCTCCTACAGCACCTTCCTGCCACCCAAAGGGAACCCGGGTTCTGGTTTTGGGAAGCGCTCCTCTGCCCTGGGGCAGCACACGCAAACACCGGGGAGGCGAAGCAACGCGTACAAGTCTCCCCACCCAAGTCCACTCCTCTTCCACACCCCGTTTTTCCTCTTTTCAAGCGTAAAGACTTGGCACGCTTTCCGAGCAGGGTGGTTTGACTCCCAAGGACAAAACAAAACAAGGACTTCAACGACCACGCAAGATGCTGCCGGCCAACCAGAAGTTTCCCATTCTCTCCCCTTCCACCAATAGGGCATTAGCCAAAAAAATTGTGGTTTTAACTATAACCTGGCTTCCCAAAGGCAAATCCTCGCGGAGTTCAGACCACACAAGCCCAACCAAGAGCCTAGGCTAGGGACCCACACTAGGTACCACCTCCCTCTCACGTCCTACAGCACCTTCCTGCCACCCAAAGGGAACCTGGGTTCTGGTTTTGGGAAACGTTCCTCTGCCCTGTGGCAGGAACCGCAAACACCGGGGAGACACAGCAACGCATACAAGTCCCCCCACCCAAGTCCACTCCTCTTCCACACCCCGTTTCTTCCTCTTTTCGAAGAGAGAACCCAATTGACGCTTGGCTTCCTACAAGCGTCGCTGGGAGACGCTCGGCACCGGCTGTCCCCCCAGGAGCATCCGCGTGAGCATCTTCTGCTAGTCACCCGGCAGAGAGGTAGACGCACCAAGCAGAAGCAAACATTAGGACTCTGAATTCATTGTTGAGTTTTTTTTAAAGGGAAAAAAAAAGCGCAAGTGGATATGTAAATGAGATGCTAACCATGCCTCTTGGCCATGTGCCAGCGCAATGGCAGAGTCCTGCCCGCGCTCTCAAGCTGCCCTTCTGCTGAACGCGGGTTGTCAGCCGCGGGTCGACCCGCTATTGTAGACGGGGGCTTTGGTGTCAGAGAAAGGCACGCGAGGCTCTTGATCCCAGAGCCTCGTCTTCTCCTGGTTGCTGGCTTTGCTTCGCTCCCCGAGGAGCTATTTACACTGCCAGACGGCTGCGTGACCCGTTTTCTGGCCCTGCGATCTCCTGTCTTCTCGGAGGAAGTCTCTCTAAAACAAAAGCGGGGGCCACATCGCGCCGCTATTGAAATCCCAAACGGCAGGAGCAAAATGGGAGAATAAAGGACCCGCCGTGAACAGCGAGCAGGCAATAACGCTAACCCTGCTTTCAAAAAATCACAGGCAGGATCCTTATGAAGTCACAAGCATGTCATAAAAGCGTAAGAAAAAAAAGAAGAAGAAAAGAGAGAACCACTTTAGAACTCTCTATATTTCCTTAATGGATTTTGCACCTGTGGCTCCTGTTTTTCAGTGTTGCTCTGTAACGTTGCCTTGTTCTTTCAAACAAAGGCTATGTTTGTGACTTCCAAGGGAAATCACGCCGCCAGCGCTGTAGCATTCCTTTTCAGAGAAGTCCCAGCACTCACGCATGGCGAGAAGGACCCAAAATCCCATTTTCCAACCCAGAAAACGGAGGGAGGCACCTACACGACGATGTTGCCGAGGTCAGGCAGGGCGCCTGCGACGCGGCAAGACCTTGGAAGCTCCCTTCCATCGCCAAAGCCCCAGTCGGCGACCGGCTTTCAAAGCTCTCTGAAGACCGAAATGTGTTTGCATGAGTTCTTGCCTGAATTGTTTCAGCTTTGCGGCCTCCTGCGTAAAAACCAGCCTGCCTGCAGACAACTTGCTGCAAGAAGAGAAGAGGCAACCGGGAGCAGCAGATAGTTAAATTTTCATTACCCAAGAGAAGAGAGTATTGCAGTAAGAAGCAAGGGACTTAGAGAGGGAACAATGACTCATTAGAAATGGAGACACTGTGCCTCCTTTTATGTAAGGGGAGCTTTGAATTTCCATTGTGTTCTGAAAAGAATTAGTCCTTTTTGTTGCGGAGAGGATAGAAGCGGCGAAGGAGGACTATGAAGCTCCTCGTAAAAATATTACTGTTTAGAAATGAAAGGCCCGGTGATTAAGAGTGGTGGGACGTTTTCCTTGTCGCTGAATGCGGAGAGCTAATCCTTCCCTCAACTCAGAGCCGGCATGACATAGAATGGTTTGGGTTGGAAGGGACCTTAAAGCCCACTCAGTGCCACCCCCTGCGCTGGGCAGGGACACCTCCCACCAGCCCAGGTTGCTCCAAGCCCTGTCCAACCTGGCCTTGAACCCCTCCAGGGATGGGGCAGCCACAGCTTCTCTGGGCACCCTGGGCCAGGGGCTCACCACCCTCACAGCAAAGAATTTCTTCCCCACATCTCATCTCAGTCTCCCCTCTTCCAGTTTGAAGCCATCACCCCTCATCCTATCGCTCTACTCCCTGCTCCAGAGTCCCTCCCCAGCTTTCCTGGAGCCCCTTGAGGGACTGGAAGGGGCTGGAAGGTCTCCCCGGAGCCTTCTCTTCTCCAGGCTGAACCCCCCCAGCTCTCTCAGCCTGTCCCCACAGCAGAGGGGCTCCAGCCCTCCCAGCATCTCCGGGGCCTCCTCTGGCCCTGCTCCAACAGGTCCATGTCCCTTCTGATGTTGGGGACCCCAGAGCTGGAGGCAGGACTCCAGGTGGGGGTCTCCCCGGAGCGGAGCAGAGGGGCAGAATCACTTCCCTCGCCCTCCCGGCCTCCACATGTTGTAGGAGGATGCTCAAGGGGCTGCAGTGTGATAACCTCAGTCTACGGATCGTCCTAGAAGGGTCCCTCCTCAGACCAAGAAGATGGTACCACCAAGCGTCCTGATGTGAAGTCCAGCTCTGGGTTGGTTTCTCATTAGGTGACGCCTGGAAATGGAGCCATCTCTTGACCGTGAAGAGGACCAGGGAGGGAGGGTAGAGATGGCTGCGTGCCCACACTTTCCCGACGGATGAGGGCTTGTCTCAGCGCCACCCTGCGCAGCTTCTGCTATCGATCCCGTGACAAATGGGCTGGTTCCCAGCCCTCATTCAAATGGGTCCTCTTCCCCGAGCCAAGGACAATGAGCTCCCTGCATAAGGCCCATCGCGCTCGGAAAACGCACGCCCGCATTGATTTTTAGACGACGGGGAAAAGCAAGCAGACAGAAGCGTTACATTATTTACGAAGCTCTCTGGAATTGTCAGTCACGGGGAAGCGCAGCACAAAGAGGGGGAGTGGGGAAGAGCCGGGCGGGTGGCACGGCCACTCACCACCAGCCTGCCGGCCACCCAGTCACCTCCCCGCGGAGAGATGCCACCCAGCCCAGCCTTGAGGTCATGGCCTTCACCCATGGAGCCGAAGGGAAAGGGACAGCCAAGCGTCCCTGGGGCCACAGCAAGGATTTTCCCCGCCAAGGACAAAGGCAAGCTTTTCTTGCACCTTCGGAGGGGCGAAAAACCTGTGGTTCCCCAGGCAGGAGCGGATGAATTGCACCAGCGCTGCTGTCCGGAGTAAGGAGACGTGGAAGGTCGCTTGTTGGCGATGGCCAGAGCCATGCCCAGCACTTTCTTTCGGCTTCATGGAAGAAAAAAGAAAGGTAGCTTGAGTTCATCCCTTGCATAAGCTTTCCATGATTTTATTTTGTTTCCTTTGGCGGGTGCGTGGGGGGGGATTGGAACAAATAAAATCTGTTTGAACAAAAATGTCAGTTTGGCCTTTTTTAGTTTGACTACGTAAGTCCGGCTCACGTGGCTTCTGTACGCTTGATGCTGCTGAATTATTCAATTTGAGAGGGGAGAAAAAAAAAAAAAAAAAAAAAAAAAAGCACGACACCCTTCAGTCAAGGAATGAATCAGCCGCACGGAAAGGCAAGTGGCAGCCTATTTGTCACTGACCAGCTACCTGTGGGCCCTGCCATCAGCTGTGTCCCCTCTCCCGGGGCGCTCGTACCCACAGAGAGCGGGAGACGGGACCTTTTCCCCCCTTGAAGCATCCCAACGAGCCAAGCCTGGCAGTCCCCATCCACCCCAGCCAGCCGCGCAGCTCCGGAGGGGAAGAAGTGGGCTACATTTAGGTGAAACCAAAGCCCAAATGATCCTGGGTGCAGGGAGCACCCCCAAAAAAGCCGTGCCCAGGCCAGCGCCGAATTTAAGCTTGGTCTCTGTGTAACCCTTCGCCTCCCAGCCACGTACCCGCTCCGAGCACGGCCTCAGCTCATCCCAAAGGGACGGCAGGTATTTTCCCAATGCTGTGTGGAAAAGAAACATCAGCATCCCACTGTGTCCACTAAGCGGCTTCAAACGGGAGACAGAGGAATTTTGGATAAGATATTAGACCTTTTAGAAATCTTTTTTTCTCTATTAGTCACACAGGCAAGAGATCTGAACTATCGAGCGTTCCACTCGCTTTGATACCCACACGAAATCCCAGCGCTGCTTTCAAAGTCACCGTGAGTAGTTTGATCAGCCATGCAGAAAGGGCTTAAATGTCATCGTCTGCTCTGTTATTAGCTACCAATTGGGAAAGGTGTAAGAGTATACTTACTGCGGGATATTTATTAGCATCCTCCTCCCAGCGCCAGCTCCGAGAATTACCTCTTGGGAGATTAAATGCCTGTTCTTGCTAGCTGCGCTGATAGGAAACAAACTAACGTACGGCATCGCGGAATCAAAAATAAGCCGTCCCCAAAAAGCAGCGTTGGAGTGACCTTACGGACTGGATTGCACTGAATATTCAGACTCAACGGATGGCTCCTGGCCGTTCTGCTGCAACAACCTGGCGTGTACCCGCTGCCCAGATAAAGCTGGGCTCGTAGGACGCGGCGTTATCGTCTATCAGACGAGCTGACAGAGCCGGAAAAAAAAATAAAATAACCGGATGAGCTTTGGGGCACGTGGGCCTTTTCCTGGGTTGGAGACAGAAGGAGCAAATGGACTCAGGTGGTGTTTTGCCCCAGGGGCCCACACAGGAGGGTTTGCTCCAGCACAGGAGGGTTTGCTCCTGCGGTGGGCGAAGCAGGCGAGGCTTGGCAGGGGGGCAGCAGCTCGTTGCGTTACTGAAGGTAACGGCAGAGAGAAGAGGTGCGAGCGCTTCCCCGCACCCCGGGCAAGGGCCGGAGCATCATCCCGAAGCCTGGGCTGCTGCAGTCGCCCCGCCATCGGGCTCTGAGCCTCCTGCCCCGAGGTTGCGTGGGGTACGGGGGTGATGCCTGTTCTCGCTACGGAACCCCGGGCACGGCGCCGCTGAGCATCCCTCGCTAGAGACAGGAGACGCTGCGCTCTCGCGAGCGGAGGGGAAGAGATTTCCTCGCATTGATCCACCTGCAGGCCCCGGCTCCCGCTGAAAACTGCCGATGACTCCAAGAAATATTTTCTTATCAGCGCTCCCGAGGAACCCGTCGCAGAATAAGAAATTACCATTTGCTGCGCTGTCGAGGCGGAGATGTCCTGGCACGGCTCCACGGCGGCCAGGCTGACGGGCTCGCGAGGGAGCCGGGAGAAGAAGAAGGGGACGCTTCGGTAGCTCCAGCCGAGCCAGCTTTCTGCGCGGCAGCTACAGACGCTTTCCCGACGCTAACTATTTGCAGCTGACAAACAGGTCGGCGGGTCTTCAGCTGCAGGAGTCTTGCCCAGACACTCCCGGGGGCTAAACCCACCCATTTTAATCCACAAAGGAGGAAAAGGGACGACTTGTAAAAAACCTGAGCTGACGCTCAAACCGGCGGGCAGCAGTCTCTCCCCCAGAAAGTCTCCCGGATAAAATCCTCAAGGACTTTTATCCCCTGTGACCTTCTGAAGTCTCTCAGGTGATCCCCCCACAGCCCCGGATTCACTCAATCCAGGTGCGTCCCTTTAGCCCACCCTTTGTTCCCAGATCAGGGCCGCTCTTTTGAAACACAGTCCTATAAATCTCAGCTCATCTTGGACTTAGAGGGCACACAGGACGCTCGTCCGTAGGAAGGAAAACGAGAAGGATGAATAGTCCATTTCACAAACGATTTGGAGATTTCCAAGTCTGGCTCCGCTCCCAGGGAGAGCAGCGACTGGAAGTTGTGCAGCCTACAGGGCGGAAAATTAGACCAACGAGCTCGCCCTGGGTCGCACCATGTTTCACTTCCAGCCTCATTTTTCAAAATCTGTTATGGCACGCGTTGAGTCACAAAGAGGAATCAAGACGAAGGTTCATTTCAGAACAGAAGATGCAAATGTTTAATACTGAAACTACTGAAAGGTTCTGCTCCCGCCTTTCGCCTTCTAGCCCAACTCCCAGGGAAAATCTCATGGCGCAACAAGCTTTTATTTTGGCCCCTTTGCCTTCCACTAGCTTAAACACGGCTCTACCCAAGCTTATCGGAAAATAACCCAAGCTTTAACGCAGATACACGCGCTCACATCCTTCTCAAAATAATCTGGAGTTTAAATAGTCTCGCTACAGGGTGGTGAGACATTATGCCCACCGCGTAGATTGGAGAATTCATGCAAAGAGGGGTTAAAGAAATCTCTCCAGGGGTTTGTTTCCGACTTCGCAGGTGCTTGGATTGCCACCAGGTTGAGATGCCCCTCTCTCCGGCTACCTTGCCCCCATCCGCGATGCCTGGGCGGCGTACCGAGCCCCACGTATCGAGGCAGGACAACGCGAGAACAAGTCTTACTATCGCCCTGAAAGCCTTGAGAGCGTCTCCACGAAACGCTGTCTCCATGAAAAATCAACGTTTTGCTTCTGGGGTGTCCGCTCCCGGCCAGTTTAGCTGTGTGATATTACAGAGGCGCCGAGGCCTCGCGCCAGCTCCCCGCCGTTCAGCCGAGCCGAGAAGCAGGGCGAGATTGCTTCAGGTCGCGTTGCGTGAATTATCAAGGCTGAAGATGAAGCGGAATGAGAATTAGCAGGTTTCTGCTGTAATTATTGTTTGTTTGGATTTTTCCAAGCAGAAATGATTGTAAATATGTGCACTTTCTCCCTTTTTTTTTTTTCATGCAAGATTCATATTTAGAGTTAAAACAAATTATTCTGAAGAACAGCCTGAAGTTAGGCACGCGCAAAAGAAGTCGCAGGGAGAAGACAGGAGGAGGTAGGAGATGCTAAGAGGAAGGGACAGGGAGCAGATCATGGGTTGGGCAGGAAATATTTCATGCGCCGTCCTCGGTACCCGAGGAAAGCACCTACAAACTCACGTCCTTTTCTATCCATACCCAAAGACCTAATAAAAGCTCCTCTTCCCTGAAAAGCAGCGCCGCTCCGGTATCCATACAGCCACGGAAACGCCTAGAACTGATCCATTGCTCAGCCAGCGCGGAGAAGGACAGTGACCCACATCATCGCGCCTCCCGCTTTTGGACCGACATGTACCCGCTAAAGCCAAGGGCCACGAAAAACGAGAGGAAACCTGAATGCGGTGAATATTTGCAGCCCCGCAACTGCTTTTCTCAGCCCACGCGCGCCCGTGGGAGAAGCCACGGGGCAGCGGCCGTGCCTGGAGGCCACTGACAGCCACAGCCACGTCTCTGCTTCGGCGCCGGAGGAGAAGGGACCGCCTCAGAAGGGGACTCGCGCGTATTTAAACACGAGACCTCGCTGTTTGTTTTGTTGCGGGCTCCTTCTCAACGGCGCCCGCTGCAGAGTCAACGGCGTGCAAAACCACCCCCGTCCAAGAGCAGATTAGCACATTCCAGCCTGCTGAGTTAATTAGCAGGTAATGAGAGATGCTCATCAATAAACTCAGCTGTTGCTGAGCCCCCTCCCGCGTTGAGCCCCCGTGCCTGCAGGATGCTGGAAGCGTCCCATCCCCTGACAAGCTCCGTGGGGCTCACTCCGGAGATGACGTGCGCTCCCCCCGGAGCAGGCAAACCCCCAGCCCTACGGAAAGGCAAAGCTTTGTGAGAGTCCACACAACCAGCACAGCCACAAAACCCCCTTTTCTTTCAGGTTTTTTTTTTTTTTGGGGGGGGGGGGAGATGCTTTTCCATCTGGTTTGCTGGGAGAGGATTCCTTGCCCAGGGTTAACAGCAGGTAGCGTAAAGCTGGGAGTCAAAATGAAAGGAACTTAATTATTATAATATTATACTCTCTTACAGTGGAAATCTCTCCAAGGATTCCCCCCACCCCCTCCTCTTGAAACCGTAGGAGTCCACAGCTGGGGGTAGAAACCTCCCGGGGTGGGGGGGGGGGAAATAAAAATGAAAAAATGCCTCTTTTACAGCTTCAACCACAGCAAACCTCAAACGCAGGTGCCTTTTCAGGCTAAAATCCTGAGGAACGGGGATAGAAAAAGGCCCCAGATGAGTAACAGCTGCGCGTTTAGCCAGTACCGCCTCCGTTCCCGACTTGAGGAAAGGCTTCCTGCCTTCAGCGAGGCAGGGACGTAACCCGGTTAAGGCTTTCGAGAGAGACACATAACCATCGTCATAATTTTTGAGAAGCAACGTGCAACACAGTGCCTTACGGACGCCTATAAATTACTCGGCACCCGGCTGCCAGCTCAGCCTAAGCTCGATATTGCCTGCAGTAATTATTTGGATCAAATGCAGTTTATCTGCTTCATATTTGTGTTTCTGCGCTCTCTGGTAACTTATAAATGTCATCGCAGTGTTTATTTGTTATAATGAAACTTAATGACGTTTGAAACCAATGGCTGTGGTTGTGGGCTGCAGGTTTGAAGTAATCTCTTCATCTCGGGAGCAGGAGGCCCAAAGATAACATTAAATTACCCTATAGGAAAGGAAGATGTATGCAGACAGATATCCGGGGCTGTGTATTATTCATCGGAGAGACGACTAGCAATGAGCCACGGCGCCTAAGGCTACGGGCTCAAAGCATTGTCACCCAGCGAAGGCAAATGTTCCTGTCCAAGGGGAACCAGTTGTCAAGGCAGAAGCCCAAACGCATCTCAATCTGTTTTATTAAACCTTCTAAGGCATGCCGGGGCGGCTCGGCGCAACGCGCCCCTGTGAAAACGGCTGGCAGGGAAGAAACGAGGTGGGGCTGCCGTAAACCGAAGCGGAGCTGCGGAGGAGAGAGAAGAAGAGGCCTTTGTGAGGCTTCCAAAGGGGGTGGGGAGCGCGGAGCGGCGGCCGGGTGGCCTGGTACCCCGTCTCAGCCCGATGCTGACGGCTCTTCTCCTTCCGGGCGAGGCCCAGCGTAAACTTCTCTTGCTTTTGCTTCAGGCGCTGCTCCTTGTCCTCCCTTCTTCTGAATAATTTCCTCCCTTGGTTTCTATTGCTGCGTGTATTTATAGACCCTGGTCGTGTCTCCCCTTGAGCCTCCTCCAGACTGTATAAATTTACCTCTCCTCTTACCAACCTGCTCTCTAATCCCTGGGCCATTCCTGCCACCGCAGTTCCTATTCTCCCCCCCGGCTTTGCTCCGCGTTCCCCGGGCTGCAGGGACCAGCGCCGCCCCCAACGCTCCGGCGCCGGTCCCGTTGCAGTGGAGCTGCGTGATTACCGACGCCTTGTTACCTCGGGATCTGCTGAAGCAAAATGCCGGCGGCGACAGCCAGGAACATCTTTCCCTAAGCTCCCTCTTCGCTGTCAGGAGTGACCCAGGACAGCCAGCACCAAAAGCAGCTTTAACCCCTGCAGCACAGCCCAGCTTCAGCATCGTCGGTCTTCGTCGGGCTGGGCTGATGCTTCCACGCCATCTGGCCGGCAGAGGCTGGGTAGACATTGCCGCATTTCTCAGGAGCAAAGAAATAGCATCACTAGCCCCTTCCCCACTAGGGCAGGGAGACTTTAAGGTCTCCAGGAAACTGGAGCCCAGCTGTCAGTTGAGTGAAGTTTGGCTTTTTGTCATCATCTGCTTCTCCTGCACGAGGTCGGATAGGTCTGGAAGGGCCCTGTGCTGCAGCCAGCTGTCCGCAGCAGCGCAGCTTCTTCCTTTTGCTCTCAACCCAAGCGAAGGGAGAAACGTTCCTCCTGCACTGCCATCGACCTCGCTGCCTCCCAAGGCTGTTGCACCAACCCACTCCGAATCCCTAAACCACCCTGGGAATGCCAATTTCTAGAGTTTCAGTCACTTCATAGAATCACAGAATGGTCGGGGTTGGACGGGACCTTACAGATCATCTCGTCCCACCCCCCTGCCCTGGGCAGGGACACCTCCCACCAGCCCAGGTTGCTCCAAGCCCCGGCCAACCTGGCCTTGAACCCCTCCAGGGATGGGGCAGCCACAGCTTCTCTGGGCAACCTGTGACTTTATGTGACTTTAGGGAAAGATTGTTTCCACCAAAACACCCTGAGGAGCAGCAGACGGAGTGCATCTGTCCCTTGGCCAGCTCCGTACCCTACCACCAACTAAGGTCCCAGCCCTGCCACAGGAGGCTCTCCAGGACAGTCGCCCTGGGGACGTGCAGCGCAGGGAGGGAATTCCTAGAGAGCTCAAACACTACAAGCAAACGCCTGTGAATGCCTCCGTCACCGACCAACAGCAAAGGAAAAAAAAAAAAATCCTGGGTAACTCATTTGATTAACCTCATCTGACCACCTGGATTAAAACCAGAAGCTATTATTGGCAGACATGTCACCTGATGACAACTGACAAGAGAAATTAATCTTCGTTACTTGCACTCCTTACGCTACCAGCCCCAGAGAACCTCCTGCAACGATCTCACCGGGAGAAC
The DNA here is from genome assembly GCF_964199755.1 of Larus michahellis. Classification (NCBI taxonomy): domain Eukaryota; kingdom Metazoa; phylum Chordata; class Aves; order Charadriiformes; family Laridae; genus Larus; species Larus michahellis. The sequence continues at coordinate 1,416,646 of NC_133912.1, forward strand.
TCATCCGAGACCCCATCTCTGAGCTCCCCACGAGCAGACGGGACCTCTGTGCGACGGCCCGCCTTTCCAGCTGGGAGCGCTGCCGCCTAATGCACCTGCACGCGGCTCCTCACGGCACCCAGAGCCTTGGCAGAGGTCTCCCGTCCACCAACCGACTGGATCTAACCTTGCTTCAACCCTCCGTGACATCGATTAATGAGGAGGAGAGGACTGTGCAGGGCCACCTGCAACGACCTTGCCTGCAAACCCTTGAAAAGGGAGTTAATTCTGGAATAATGGCTCGGCGAGGAGGGGTTGCGGGCCCCGCCGTCTCCCGAGCAGCTATCGAAACAAACAAGTTGACAAATGAGGCTGCCTCCTAATGAAGCCGAAGCCAAAGTCAATACTCAGCCCTTCTATCAGGGCACAGATCAAAGATGGTCTCAAGGGCAAACGACCTTGGCGGGGGTGGGACAGCTGTCACTCGGAGGAGGGACGGGATGGCACGGAATTGAAAAGGAGCAGCACGGGAAGCAGAGGGAGACAAGGGCAACTTGCAGGTGGAGAAAGGAAAAAGATTTAAAAGAGGAGAAACGCAGAAGGCTGGGGGGAAGCCTTTCTTCCAGGCCCTGACGCGCTCTTTCAGCAATTAAATCTGGTTATTAAGATCCCGGTGATCTTTCCGTCCTCCACAATCACTGCTGCTCATCTAGAGCTACGTCCTCGTGACGAAACCGTGCTTCGGGTCTTTTCTCTGCTTCGGGTATTTTCTCTGCAGAGGTTTTCCTTCTCCTCCCCACCCCAGCCAACAAAAAAAAAACTGAAACGGGGAAGGACCAAGGTTCCCCCATCTATTTTCAAGTTTTGGTGGTGTGTGGGGGGGGATAGTGCGTGGTGGTTTAAAATTTCAACTTCAAGCCAGGTACGCTTGGGCTGATTTTCTGCCGTAGCAAAGACGGGGACAGGGAGGGAAACGGGGGCAGGGAGGGAAGGAAAGGAGGAAAACGCTCAAGCAGGAACAGTACAACGGATAGAGAGAGATCTTCCACAAAAATAAATCGGCTTCTCCCACTAGACGTTCGTAGATAGAGCCATTTGTTCGCGCAAGGGCCAGATCTTGCCAGACAGCTTAGTCCCCCACCACCCTCGTCTCCATCCATATCCACTTCGTCCTCTGAGCCACCGCTCCAGGCCTGTCCCTTCCCAAACAGGGCAGCCTTGTGGCAGGGAACGGTACAGACAGGAGCTCTTCTGAGGACGGCGGCCACAAGGACTCGCTTGGGACAGCCCAAGTTTGACCCCAGCCTTGCTGCCGGCTGGCTGCGGACAACCCCCCTCGCTGCTATTGCATCCCCCCGGCTTCGGTCAGCTTCAGGAGCCGGTTCCCGGGGCTGGGATTGCCTCCCTCCCCATTTGTACAGCACCTAGCACAACGTGGACTTCGCCCTCAGCTGAAGGCTTCCGCTTTCGTGCCAGCTAAAACCCTCGTACCTCCTTGCCACGCCATCTGCAGAAACCTCCCCCGGCGGCTCGGCTCCCCCCGCTTCTCTTTGAAAGCTCCTCCGTCGAACGCTGGTCTAAGCTGATGGCAACAAAGACCCGGCATACTTCTCTCCGGGTCAACCTAAATATTTCATTTAGCTTCTAAAGAAGTCAATTCCTTTCTCTCTTTCTTCCTTCCTTTATTTTAAATCTCAAAATGCATACCGTCTCTCATGAATATTGATGAGGATCATTAGTCACTGAACATTTCACTGCGCTTTCCCCCCGTCTGCACAAAACCTTCATCTTTGTTAAAGGGGGGAAAAAAAAAAAAAACCCTTACCAAAAAAACCCAACCCATCTCAAGTTATATCTCTGGCTGCGTTTTAAGATTAGCCCCATTAATACGTTCAGAGATTGAACAAATACCTACGGGAGCAAATACGGGGCACAAAAGGAGACGTATATAGAGACCCCCGGCTTGCGGCTGCACTGGAGGTGGCCGCTCAGGTTTGCCGGTTGGGTTCGTTGCTTGGTGCAGGATCGCGGCGGCAGCCCTGAGCACCAAACGACCGTCGTGTTGGCTGCCTGGCCAAGGGGAACTTCACTCCCGCTCCCCCTCGCACGTGCTCCCCCCCCCATCCTTCAGCTTTCGGACCATGCCCGTTCCTTCCGTCTTCACCAAGCCCAACCCGAAGGCTGCTAAAGGACTTCGGTTCTATTTCGTGAATACAGACGGCAGGGTTTGGCCAGATACAGCAAAGAGACTGGGGAGAAAAAGAGCAGGCCCCGCAGCGTTCAGCTTCATGCTTTACGACAACATTTCGCTATTTCCTTATGATAAGAATGGATTTTTTTAGAAGGGTTTAAAAAAAAAATAATAAAAAATCAAAGCCAGCCCAAGCAGGGCAGGATGCTTTGCTGGGCGTATTGCGGTATCTTTCAGTCAAATCCGACAAAGTCCCACTTCATTGAGAAATGGGAACAGGTTCATTTTGTTGGCCCGAAACACACAGTTTCTTCGGGGTTGTCGTTACGGCTGTGAAATACAGCCGTCTCGCACCGCTCCCGTAGGGAAGGAGCTTCATCTCACAGGCTCGGACTGCGGCACCGCGATGGTGCTACGCGACCTAACGCCACACAGGGAAACCAGCGGGGAACAGGACTTCAAAACCATTTATTTAAGCCTTTCCGTGTCAGACCGAAGCCCCAGGCTCTCTTGTGCCCGCAACACTGGAAGGGTTTCGTCTTCACGACAATCCTGCGGGGCTCCCACCCCACGAGCCGGCCTTTATTTGGAAGTACTCTCGCCCCAGCCAGTTTCCGCTCGCCATCGCACACTACATTTACTTCTGCTGGCTCGGGAGCCGCTGTGGTGGCAAGCCTGGCTGTTTGTCAATACAGAGCGCGTGTCTCAAGCTGGGACTTACAAGGCTGCAGCCGTTTTAATTGATATTCCAAGCGACGGTAACTTGGTACTGCTTCATCGCTCCAGCCCATGAAGCTCCAACCCTGGCCATGCCTGCAGAGAGCCTCTGCCTGCCGGAGAGGGAGGTTGGAGACCGGGAGCAGGCAGGAAAGAAGGAGCCACGCGTTTCCTTGCGGCAGCGGTAGACCTGCAGCGCCTCGTAGGAAGCGGCGCTGCATTGCAGCGCCTGCGCCCCAGGAGGACTCCTCAACGTGGCAGAAGAGATGCTCTTTCTTCCAGCCTTGTGTAGGGATCCACCATCACCCTCCCGCCCCCTTCCCAAATCAAAGTCCGGATTGCTTTCTCGGAAGCAATGGCTTCCGGATACTTTGAGAAGCCGGAGGCTTCCGTGCAATCATGCTATCATGTCCACGCCGGGAGGCTTTATGGCATCATCAGAACCTGACATGACGGCACAGCCAGAGATGCATGTCCAGGTTCTGGTCTGGTGGACACCATGTCAACAGCGTGACCCGTACTGCTAATGAAATGCTGCCTGCCAGCAACCTCTCCGGCAGGGTTCCCCCCAGACACCGAGGGAGGAAAAGTAAATAACAGCCCCCTGGGGCTGCAGATCTGCAGAGAGGGGGAAAATTATCACCAGATACGCACGCTCGAAGGCGGGGAGCCCGGAGGCAGCAGAGCGACGAGAAAGCCAGAGCCACCGTCTTCAGAGAGAAACCTTCCATCTCCTTTAATCCACGCTCCCCCTGGCTCCCCGATACGCTTTAACAATAAACCAGCCCAAACCCAAAGGCGGCAGCGCCGAGGGCCGGCCGGCCGGGGTGCAGCACATACCCTTGTCTCTGCCCCCTTCTCAGGCGCGTTTCAGAGGACAAGTCTTTCCCCACAGCTCCCCACGTTCCTTCGGCGCACGTCCCGTTTCAAACGCCATTAAAGGGGAGTGCGAGGGCAACGGATTTCGAGTAGCCGGGGTATTCCAAATCCTTCCTAGATATTGATCTATGTTTATTAACGCTTAAGATTCCCAAAGCGTCTTTAGCAGGTCCTCCAGCCCCTGCAAAGGGACGGTAACAGCTTCTACGTGATGCCAGGTTCTCCCATACGCCCCAGCAGGCGGAACACCAAGAGAAGCAGCTCCTGAATTATCTTACGCCGGTACTCGGAGAGCGAGGAAGTATTGTACTCATTTATTTAAGACTACGCAGCAATAGCTTTCCACAGGGGACCGCTACTCAAATCAATAGATAAAATTATACCCTTAGACCATTAACCGCTACAACAACACCGCCACCATAAAACTCGCAGGCTCTGTACCGGATTTATAACCAGCGGAGTCGCTCAGCCGCGCGGCAACCGCTGGAGACAACCGGAGCGTCACGGCTGAAACTCTGCTCCCCCTCCCCAAGGCCAGCGAGGGCGGCAGTAAGGTGGGCAGGTGTTTCCTATCCCATCCTGCCTGAACGGAGCGCAGGAGGCCCTTCCCTCGGCAGCATCCTCCTCAACGCGCGCCACGGATTTCACCAGCAGGGACTCGGCTCACAGCAGCGTACGCCTACTCCCGCGAGGTCCGGCGTTTTAACCCGGATTTCCGGCTGCCCCAACCCAGGCAAAGCCTCCCCTTGACACTAAACAAAAAGACAGCGTGCCCGCTGTTTCCCCCCCCCCCCCCCCTCAGGTTTCACTTACATCCCTGCCTTGTTTGGCTAACAGACGCGCAAAGCATCACAGAAACATCAATGAGACCTCCGCTGATAACAAGGCATCTTTAACAACTTCTCCGGAGCTTGCTCCATCCACTCGCCTCTTCCTTCTCAAATGCCTTTGTCAGATAAAGGACAAAAGGCTCAATGCAGCTAACGGGGGAGACGCCTTCCCTAATCAATGGAGGTCGTGTCTTCGCGGGGAGACACGAGTGACAACGCTTGGGGTAAGGCGAGCTTCCCTCGCCGGGCTGCCGAGCCCCGGAGGAGACAGCACCTTCCTTGGCGATGACCGCGGGGTTCGCAATGCAAAGTTGGCGCCGCGTCCTACAGGGAGCTCCGGAGATCAGCTAATAATGGACCCACCGCTACAAGGGGTCCCGGCAGGTTTTGTGCCCGGGATCCCGTAAGCTTTGAGCAAAGCTTTGCAGAAATCCCATTCCCAGGCTGCAAACCGACGCCAAGGGGTCCTGCTGCCTGCCCAAGCCTCAGAGGGCAAACTGTAAGAAGATACCGGGATGCTCGAGAAGATGCTCAAGCTGTTTAGGGGCTGTCGAGCTCCATTGTGTGCAAAAGCAGGTCGAGCAGGGCCAACACGGCTTGAGAGAAACCAAATAACGTGTTACAGGTCTGGGCCCGAAAGACAGAGCCTTTCCACTGCCAGGCCAGAGAACTGAGTGAAGTTTGAGCTTCTCCAGCAGCGCAGAGGCCGTTGGCACCTGGGTAGAGGTGAAAAAAAAATCACTTTTTACAGGGATAAGAGGGGCTGGCTCCGATTTATCCTTGAGACTGAGGAAGATTCATGCTCAGCCTGCGCTGCTGCAGATGTAAAAGTCACTTGCAAGATTCAGATTAAGTGTCCCCATAAATCCGAGCAATTCCGAGGCAGCCAGTGCCTTGCTGGGCTGCTAACGGGTGGCACGAATACGTCCCGGCGCCTCAGTGCCAGGCTCTAATAGGACGTTTTCCTGGCAGGAAGTGTTCACTGAACCCGCTTTGAACTACGGCAGGCAGCAGAAGGGGCGTTCAAGCGGAGAGACATTCGGAGCAGAAGCACAGCCAGCTTCTCCGAACAAGCCGGTTTTCCCCCAAAACTGCGGGGACCCCATCCCGGCGTCCCAGCTGGTTTCTCTCCAGGCAGCGAGACGGGCCCTGACAGAGAGAGGAGCCTTCAATCAGACTGTTGGAGAACGGATGCTCAGCCTTCGGGAGGGAAAGGCACGGAGCCCTCTGCTCCCTGGAGAAGATGATCCGAGGGCTGGAGCCCCTCTGCTGAGAGGACAGGCTGAGAGCGCTGGGGGGGTTCAGCCTGGAGAAGAGAAGGCTCCGGGGAGACCTTCCAGTCCCTAAAGGGGCTCCAGGAAGGATGGGGAGGGACTCTGGAGCAGGGAGGGGAGCCATGGGACGACGGGCAATGGTTTAAACTAGAGCAGGGCAGGTTCAGATTAGCCATTAGGAAGAAGTTCTTTCCACTGAGGGTGGTGAGACACTGGCCCAGGTTGCCCAGAGACGGGGTGGAGGCCCCATCCCTGGAGACGTTCAAGGCCAGGCTGGATGAGGCTCTGAGCGACCTGATCTAGGTGAAGATGTCCCTGCTCGCTGCAGGGGGGTGGGACTCGATGGCCTTTAGAGGTCCCTTCCAACCCAACACGTTCTACGATTCTATGAAGCGGGAGGGCACTGGGGGATGACCAGAGCCCACCAAACTGGGACCAAACCGGCCACAGATCTGTCTACAGCCCAAAGAAGAGCGACGCACCCAGCCTCTGTGCCTGCCAGGATTACCCAGGGCTTCGATATTTAGGACGTGTTTTAAAGCCAGTTTTGGATTTTACTCCGTCTCCTTTCCTTCCTGGTGGTGTTGGGTTTTACCCGTCTCGGCACGGCTGCCGCCACCGCCGCACCCCAGCACCCTGCCAGCCCCAAACCCTCCCTCCCGCCGCGCGGAGCTGCCGCAGAAGAACCCGCAGCCTTCGTTCTTGCAAGAGCTGCAGATTCCCTCGGAGAAGCTATTAAGAAGCAGGCGGAAAGAGCAACCTTTCATTGACAAGTCGCTCGGCCCTTTAAACGATCTCCAAAGAGTGTTTTCTTTTTATTGCTTTCTGCAGTTTAACAGCCTTGATTTCAAGTTACTTTGGCTTATGATAAACTCCAGATCTATAACGCTTCTATTCTCTCCCTCTTTGGTCTCTCTCGCCCACTTCTTCTTTATGTTTTTATTAAAAAAAGATCCAGGAAAACAGATAGCAGATTAAAAGGGAAACAAATTGAAATGGGTCAAATGTATCTTGCTTAGATGACAGCCACCCCATTAGATACTTTTAAACAGGACAAATAATCCGTTCAGCAGCACAAGTGGGCTTTTACATTTATTCTAAATTACAAACCAAATGATTGCAGCCTCAAATGGAAGCGCTGGCTAATTGCACTAATATCTCACTAATTCCAGCACCAAGGAATGGGGGAAAACGCTAACGAATTTCACCATTTTGCCAATTATTCAATTTAGACCAAAGGTACATTATGCACACCCTGGGTTGAGCTTCCTCTCCACTTTGTGATCTATGACAAGGACTGGAATTCCAATTATTAATAATGGAGGAGCTACAATTATTCTAAGGATGGGTATGAGATAATTATAAGCCATAAAACCAGCTTTCACACGCACCCACAATTCTCCCCCCACGTCTCGCAGAACCGAAACTTATCTGCAGGCTAGAGGGACGTTGAAGTTGAAGACAAAAAAAACCAACGCCAAAACCCCGTCCAGAGCTACGCTGCTCGCAATTCCGGAGGGCAAAGCCCCAGCTGATAACAGGAGCCAGGAAGGGGCAGCTGCCCAGTCCTCCCCCGCAGGCAGGGGCCAATCTGAAGCGTGAGCCACCACAAAGACAGCAGGCTGGGGGCTCTCCGGGTCAGGCCACCATCGTCCCTGCTTCTTCTGGGCCAACACCGACCCGTGTCCCACGTCTGAGGTGTCTCCTATGTCTGAGGTACATGGTTGATGCCCCCATGGGACCTCCATTTTCCCCCCAACATGAGACATCAGAGCTTTGCGTTAGTCCTAGCGCCTTTCACAAAATGGGAGGGGTTGGAAGGGACCTCTGGAGATCATCTAGCCCACACCTCCCGCCCCCCATACCTTTTCTCTTCTCTCCCAAGACTTTTTCTCTTTCCGACTCCCAGTTCCTCCTTCACTTTCCATCTCACCTTTCAACAGGCAGAGTCACCCAGAGCAGGCTGGACAGGAACATCTCCAGAGAAGGAGACCCCACACCTCTCTGGGCAGCCTGTGCCAGGGCTCTGCCACCCTCAGGATAAAGTTTTTCCTTATAGAATCACAGAATGGTTTGGGTTGGAAGGGACCTTGAAGACCATTTAGTTCCACCCCCCGCCCTGGGCAGGGACACCTCCCACCAGCCCAGGTTGCTCCAAGCCCCATCCAACCTGGCCTTTAACACCTCCAGGGATGGGGCAGCCACAGCTTCTCTGGGCAACCTGGGCCAGGGGCTCACCGCCCTCACAGCAAAGAATTTCTTCCCAACATCTCATCTCAATCTCCCCTCTTCCAGTGTAAAACCCTTCCCCCTCGTCCCATGGCTCCCCTCCCTGCTCCAGAGTCCCTCCCCAGCTTTCCTGGAGCCTCTTTAGGGACTGGAAGGCTCATGTTCAGACGGAATTTTCTGTGTTGCCGTCTGTCGTGTCGCTGGGCACCACGCGAGATCCCAAACCTTCCAAACAAAAGAGCCAAGGTGACATTTGCAGCTCAGACTGGGAAACTTTTAAGCCCTCACCCTCCGTCCTCCCCAAACTCAAGGTCTGTTGAGTGCGGCCAACACTTCAGAGAGAAATCTCCTGCCTTGGATTCAGACAGGCCTTACCTGAGCAGATTTCTACGGTCATTACCCAGCAAATATGATTTGCTAAGCAACACCCTCTCCCAATTAAACACGGAGCAGCACTCGTTGCTATGTGGAGCTGCAGCTCCGCGGTAACAGCTGCTGGCACTGCCGTGTTTTCTCGAGTGAATGGAGACGCCCCGAACGCAAGAACACTACAGAGACCGGGTTCTGCTCCCAGCCACAATGCGAATGGAAGGCAGCTGCTGCCAGAGATAACTCCATCGCACCAGCGAGTGTTTGCGCCTAAAGCGGCGGACACCGAGGAGACCGTCTGCAGGTTAAGGTACAGATTTCAGCCTCGTGCCCAACCCTGACCGATGGCGTGGGTGGGAGCAAAGCAGAAAGCAGGGCCACAAGCCAAGCAGGGACCTGAAAAGAGGGAGTTTGTCCTTCCGTGAGCCCAGATCATTAACCATTAGATGGTCCAGGAGGAGGATGCTGCACCGAGTCCTCCTTCTGCGCCTTTTCCCAGCCACTCCTGCTTTCACCACCCGACCTCAGACACGAGGATGAAGCCCAGGAGGTTTAGGATGGATATTAGGAAAAAAATCTTCGCTGAAGGGGTTATCAAACGTTGCAACAGGCTGCCCCGGGAAGTGGTGGAATCGCCATCCCATCCCTGGTGGTATTTAAAAGACGGGCAGAAGTGGTGCTGAGGGACATTGTTTAGTGGTGGGTTTGGCAGCGTCGGGTTGACCTGACGATCTTAAAGGTCCCTTCCAGCCTGGACGATCCTATGATTCCACGCAGTGACAAAGCCGAGCACTGGGTTGACCCTGCGGAGATGCCACCCGCCCACTGCACGGGAGGAGACGAGAGCCGGCGAAGCGCCTGGAGAGGGAGGCAAGAGGAGGGGAGTGAGCTGCCCTGCCCCGCTCCTGGTGCGCGGGGAGATGGTTGGAGGCACCTTCCAGCAGCCGACGGCTGGCAGGAACAGGTGGTGAAGGAGAAGGCTGACACCTCTCAGCGCTTAATCGTTCCCGTTAGTAGCTTTATGAATGGCAGCCAAAAAGTGCCATAATTGCTGCAGTGACGCTTGCTAATGACTCGAGTTAGAGCTGGCAAGAAGTCAAAGGCAGGAGAGAAGAAGAAAAACAGCAGGAGCAGGATCGACACCTGAATACCTGGACTTTGGCCACCGTCAGAGGAGAGCGGAGCAAGCCTAACTTGGGACCTGCAGCTACGGACAGGCAGGGACCAAGCGCGATAGGTGAGCAGGGAGAGGTTTTACAGCACATCCCTTGCCTTCCCTTGGCAAGGAGAGAGACCTGAACACGAAGGGGAAGAGGGGATAGAAAAACAAGCCCAAATTTTCAGGTTAGTTCACGATCCTTATTCTTGGGGGACTAAGGTGACCCTCCTCATCGATACCATCTTTCTATTGCAAAATTACCTCGAACCAGGGCAGCACAAACCCTGGGCAAAGCCGGGTAACTCAACCCGCCGCCGGCCTCAGCATCCCTCTGTGCCTCGGGATGTCCAGCCCACGAGGCTGTGGCTCCCACTGAGCCGCCGCCGTGGCCGGGGAGAGCCGTTCCCGGGGAAGTATCCAGCCCCTCGTGAGCAAACAGCACGCTCCTCCCGATTATGTATCTGTTTCTGAATGTTAACAAACAGTCGGCAGCATCTGATTGAGTGGATTATTAGCAGAACGAAGACAGATGGTGGAGGATTAACTCTAAAGCGTCTTTATTGCAAGGCCGTCGTTACAGACGGCTCTACCTCTCTCTCCCTCTGTCTACAACTGTCACCAGCTTAATTTCACCCTACAACTCACAGCCGCACACCAACCAGCGATCCCAGCACGCAGACAAGGTGATCATCAATCACAGCAAAGGGATAAGCATCTATCAGCCGCGCTGGAACTGCGCCTTCCCGCTCTCCAGCCCACCCACACCCCCAAATCATGCCCAAATGCAGCACCATTTCCCCGTGTGGGCATCGCAGTGGCGGTGCAGCAAGAGGCAACGGCACCCGGCGTGGCACAGCAACGCCAGCTGAAGGGACAGCATCCCAAATCGTTCTTGCCGTCCACATCACCGGCGCTGCCATCAGCAGCCCAGGCTGCTCTGTTGCCTTACAGCCGGGAGAGACACCGACACCTCACCCAGACCTGGTTTTTCACGACGCGGGTTGACGCACGCTGATACGGGGCACCGATAGGCCTTAACTCACGCTGACAGAGGCAAGTTCTCCCACGCTTATTTTGGCTTCTCGCCCCGGAGGGCGGCTCAGCCAGAAGAGCCCGCATCCGCAATCGGTTGTGTTGATGGACATCCATCCCTCGCCAGCTGGTAAACAAACAACAGAAGGCTACTAAAGACCCTCGGCTGGGCATGGCCACAGAGCGTCTGTAAGCCACACCGTTTGTTTTGCGCTGCCGGGAGAGGTTGCCACGCTGGTCCGCAAGAGCCCCCAGCCTGGATGTTCTCCACGGGGATAGCCACGAGAAGCGCTTTCCCACCAAGAAGCGATTCCTCCGCGCCGACAAGGTCTCTAAGTCCTCTCTACCTACAAGCGAGTTTTGTAGATGTCTCCGTCAAGTGACAGCGAGGTTCTAACGATCCCTGTAATTACCCATTTCCACTACGATGGAGACCCCACACCTCGTAATTATCCCACTGCCCACCTCTGCTTTTCGTTCCTTCAGCTACCCTGTGATTATTAATAGGGCTATTCGTTAGCGCCATCGCAATAAAGAGAGGAAAAGCTCTCACTTGGCAAAAACACAGAAGGGAAGCTCTCTCTCTCCTTATCCCTGCAAGGTAACCGGCCCAAAGAGTCCGGCTCAGGTACTTCGGGCAGGAAATCCTTTCACCGTACCCCTGTAGATGACCAGACATCTGAACCCCGCCTTGGCTCTCACACCATGCAGCGTGAATCTGCACTCAAATCCACTGCAAAGCCGGGAGGCCGGAGGCCTGCAGTTGTCATCCAGCACCGTCTCTAGTGAAAACACAAGTCCCAGGCGGTCTTTGTAGCCACGGAAATCCCCCCACTTTGGTTTTTTGGCAGATTGTACCTTTAAGTGTAATGGTCCTGCAGCCTGCGGGGGCCAGCAGCTCGCTGGCTGCACAGCATCAGGCAGGCACACTTTGTTCCCTTTCCTACACAAAAGCTTCACTTTTGGCCTTTCATGTTTCTTTGTTCTCCCCACACAAAGCCACGTTCAGCCTGAAAAGGTGGCTCACTTCATCGGCGGACACGGGAGCTTCTGTGAACGGTCCCAAAGGATCGGCAGGATGGCCAGGTGTGCCCCCGGTCCTGCCGGCCCTCAGACACCCCGCAAGTAGCCCCAGGGCCCTCAGACACCCCATGAACAGCCCCGGGGTGCTCCTGTCCATCCCAGCACGGCCACAGGCAGCGCCTCCAAGAGGCTCGAGGGACAAGCAGGTATCAAAAGAGAGAGATCGTACCTTCTCACAGCACTCGGACGAGACTCTGCCATCCATCCTCCCAAGGGGCAGCCCCTTCCCATGAAAAACCTACTCTAATCAACGTTCAAAAAGCACGCGGCAATTAACAAGCACGAAGTGAAGTCTTGTGAAGTACCTTCCCCACGTTATCCGTTCAGTCTCAGGGCTCCCGGGGAACCGGAGGAACCTTTGATCTTCTAACTGATATTTGAGCCATAAACTTGCCTCCACGAGAGTTTTCCCCCATGAAAGCTAATGCGCCTTCTACTCTCGTGAAGACAAGGCTTCCTGCAAGAGTAGACACCCCCGTGGCTAACTGCTGGGCGAGCCCACGCAAGCCAAAGGAAGCTCAGCAGGGTGCTCCTTTCCAATCAAATCCCAAACCACCTTTGGGTCGCGTCTGCAGTCCCCAGAGCAACCTCACAGCCGCCAAGTTCTCCTCGACGCACCCTCAAGACCCTCCTTGCGGGGCTCTGGGACCTTTAACCCTCTGCTCCAGCATTAACCGGAGATGGCGCTGCACCAGGGTTTGCTCCAGAAAGAGATGCCAAGCGAGGAAGCTACCAGAAGCAAGGATGCCAATTCTTTCGAGCGTAAATAGTTTTTGTTTAGTTATTATGCTTCATAATTATTTATGATATTTCTATGGATTAATCAATGCTCATAAAGTACTCGGGGGGACGACTGGAATATAAACAGGGAAATTTTAGTGAGGTCTCTGCCAGAGCGCAGGGATTTGACAAACGGAACGGCGCCTCCAAGAAGTGCAAAGGCACCGAAAATTGGTACTCTGCAGGCGTCACGGTGAGGCACTACCACCCAACTAGAATAAAAAGACTCGATGCAGCAATTGCTGGAAGAGCTTCCCACATGACATCCTTTCCATGGGGAAAAAAGACAGTGGATTTTGGATGTACGGAACTAATAAAGTCCTGCCCTTCTCCTGCAGCTTCATGCAGGGGGGGCTTCCCGCATCTGTGCCCACGAAGATGGTTCAGAGATCAAAGGGGAAAGCGGGATTTTTCTCCTGGGTGTGAAGAAGACCCTAGCGCATTCCCGGCAGCAGCACCTCCACGCCCCTTGCAAGGAGATTGCTAAAGAGGAAGGAAGAATGGAAGGCGGGGAAGCCGCTCACCTTCAGTCATCCTGCGGTACTTCTCCTTGTACATGAACCCCAGTACTAGGCAGCATCCTCTTCCTGGGAGCCCCAGTTCTGCAAGAGAAGAGAGAGCGACGTTAGAAGACGGGGCCGGGGACAAGGGCAAGCGCGCGGGGATGCGAATCCTGCTGGGTACGCCCTTCCGGCGAAGCGCCTAACCCAAAGTCTTTGGTCAACCTCACAGCCGACCTTTGCTGGGGGTCCCAAACCGACCGCTGCCGCGCTGCTCCCCGGAGCCACGCGTATCTAGAGAGGGGAAGGCCACCATCCCCTCCCCTTGCCCGTTTCTTAAGCACTCCTCTACACCACGCAGAGGGAACGAGCCGCATCTTCCTCCGCATCAGCGCGTTGCCAACAACATGGACTCTTTAATCCCTTAGCAGGCAGCGTAGCAAAATGGGAACCGGCCCCCAGAAGGGAAGATAAGTCTGGCTCGAGGCATCTTGCTCTTTAGAAGCCAGTAAGTGACCCCACGAGCGGCAAAGTGCCAGAGTCTGAGGAGGCGCACGCCTTTGATGCCTTGATTCCTTAACGGGGCTTTCCGGCTATCGATAACGAACGGCGAGAGATCTGAGCAGGGGTTTCTCCAGAAGTAGGTTGCATGCACGCGTGCTCTCCCTGCGCGCATCTCCGAGTGGCAAAAAGCTCCAGTTCTTCAAACAAATTCTCCCGTGTCACAGTAGAGAGAAAATTAAGGTACCGTGTCCCCGGCGCTGCCTGCCTGTGGACCTGCAGAGCTCCTCGGGGGCTTCTGCGCTCTGCAGAGCCCTGCTGATCAAAGCCCCTTTGATGTTTACTTAATGTGGCTGTGGTCTCTTTAGAGCCCCCCTCTGCCGAGGAAGGAGGGCTCGGGAGTGTCACGAAGTTGTGCCGCGTGCGAGAGGGGAAGGCAGCGAAGCAGGAGGGCTGCGAGCGCAGCGACGGCTTTAGAGCGGAGCGCGCCAGGCCTCACCAGCCGCCGCTTTTGAGCGTCACGATGCAAAGTCGGGTTTGAATTGCAGGTCTGGACCGTGCCCAGAGGAAGAGGAAAGTTGCTGAGCGCAGCGTGGCGCGATGTGCAGGGAAGAGCCCCAGGTTTATGTGGGTCTATACCCAGATACACCCTATCCCTCCCCAATACCGCCAGCTGCCACGGCATCCCAGCAGAGGGGTTGGCATCCTCCTCTTGCGTACGGTATGAGGCAGAATCAGAGCCTAAACCCAGGAAAACCAAGACTTTTTGACCCCAGGACACTCAGGGTACGAGCAAGACGAATTAAAGCAGCTTCTCTATTATCAAACCTTGTAAGAGGCTGAGGACCAACAGCTCCTGATCCTAAGGCTCCCCCACCAGGGAGGACGTAAGCGTCTAACCAAAGTAAATCAGACGTGTAATCCCACTGACATCGATGCTCAGACAGAAGTAAGTCTCTTGAGATGCTTACAGTAAGCTGAAGTTTAATTGCCCCCCTAAATCCACGTTGCCACCTAAGGTAATGCTCTGGAAAGAAATAGGCATCTCCAGAAGGTGAGTCACTTCACCTCCCCGGGATGACTTTAGGGTGCTGCTAACTCTCCCGTTGGCCATGAAAGGTGGTGACTAACTGAGACGCAGATGTCTACAGATCCAACTATCCCCAGAACCAGCTATCCCCAGAGTCCTAATTAGCAGAAAGAGGTAAACGTCAACCATCTCCCACCTCTGAAGCAAAGGTAGGAACCGGCCCTCTTGCTTCGCAGGGCTGAGGCAACGCGATCGATGCCATCCCAGCACAAAAACTGCACTAAGAAAGGTGCCAACTTGCGGAGCCTTAGGTGCCTCCTGACCGCCGGTAAGGCTTAGCTGAAGGACATTCAGCACCGGTTGCTCCCTTAGCGCTGCCCAGGAATTTGAATCGATAAGACCTTGCTGAAACTTCAAGTGGGGCTTCCACGAAGGGTTGCACAATGCCTGGGAAAGTGGACACAGCGCACGTAGCCGGATGGCTGCCGATAGCCTCCCAAGCCTCCGGGGCCACTCACGCACGGCCCATGAAGCAGGCAAAAGGCGTTTATCTCTCTATTGATAGGAAAGCAAAACTGCATCGATTCCTATTGAGCCTTCAACAAGCACCAAGGTATCAAAGCGTAATTAAAACAACACAATCAGATCAGCGTCACGCAAGGCAGCGGCAGCCCACAGCTGAGCTGAGCAAGCCGGCGTTCCTATCTTACTAACTCAGACGTGCATCGTACATCCCGGCACGCACACGTGGGCCTGCGTGCGGATGCTGGCGGGGTTTCTCCTGAGCACACAGACCCAGCACAACAGGGACCGCCGTGCTTTCCATGGACCACAAATGTCGTCAAGAGCATCCTGAACCAAAGCAGTAGCTGCAGCCACCCGGGGGATGAATATATCAGAATGGCTGGGGTTGGAAGGGACCTTAAAGATCATCTCGTTCCACCTCCCTGCCCTGGGCAGGGACACCTCCCACCAGCCCAGGTTGCTCCAAGCCCCGTCCAACCTGGCCTTGAACCCCTCCAGGGATGGGGCAGCCGCAGCTGCTCTGGGCAACCTGGGCCAGGGGCTCACCACACCCAGAGTGAAAAATTCCACCACTCAGGCATCCAGCTCTCATCTTCCAGTCTCCAACGCTCCCCGAGGAGGTCGTGCTTTAGAGGCTGTGAGAAGCGGCTACGACCCAAGGCAACGTCTGTGCTGCTCAAGAGGTCCCAGTCACAACTTCGCCCCTGCAGGAGGGAGGGACAGTCAGGGATGGGCCACACGGGCTGGATCCAGATGAAATCTGGGTTATTACCCCTCTGGAGCCTGGATCAGCGCACACCGGTATGGGTGTCTATCTTCCACTTGCCTCCCCGAGGGGTGCTATAATTAATGCTTATAAAACACTTTGATATCCCATGATGAAAGGAGCTATACAAGAGGACTGCATTATAATAATTCATACCATAAATTTGTGAGAACATGCAAAGATCTTTATAGCTAAAGGCACCTTTAAATACTTGACAGTGCCTTTAAAAGGTAAAACGCTTCGAGATGACTCCGATGCCTAAGGATGTCTCACCACTTCATGGCTTTTAGTGGCTACCTGAAGCTAAAATAGTTAAGCAGATACCCAGCATTTTAAATGTTTTGGCTTTAGGGGGGCTGCTGAGATACCACTGAAAACAGAACATTTTAACCCCTGCACGTCCCCCACCCCCAAAACAAATCCCATCCGCTTCCTCGCGATGGCAATCCCAGCAGAGCGAAACTGGTTACGGTTGGAGTTTCTCATCCCAGGCGCTCTGAAGAAGCGTGAGCTTAAGTATCTTGTTTGGAAAACACATGGTAAGACCATGTTTTTGACTCACTCAAAGGTACCGGCATTAATTCACCTCAAAACTTGCAGGAGAACCACTCATCAGACAAAGCACAAGCGTGTTCAAACCACCCGTCGCCGGCATTAGGGGCCGCCAGCGACAACGAAGCAAAAACCAATTAAACAAGAGTTCAGGGTCTGCCAGAACGGGATCTTTATGCGCAGACTGGGCAAAGTTTGCTTTGAAAGGGAGATTTCTCTTTGCTGGCCCGAACTGTGGAAACCTCCTGCTTCTTCCTCGTTTCTCCTGTCGTCTGGGATTTCCTTACTCAATTTCAAGGCAATTCAAGCCGTAACTCGGGGAGGGAACTCAGTTTCTGATCAACCAGTGCAGTAAAGGCTAAAGCTGCAAAGCAGTAATAAAGGTTTATTAACACAACCATAATGTGTACTATTGTGTAGCTGTATTCCACCAGGAATGATAATAAATGCTTAACAGCCCAATAATACCTGCTTAATAATTTTTCCGCTCATCCTGTCTAATTGAAGTTTATTAAAGAACGATAAACTTCATAATCGTTGTAAAGGCATAATTGCAATTCCATCGCTTATTTAATATTGACTTAATTATATTACAACTAAGTTATATTTTCCCATACATATTAAATATCAATTAGCTGTTTTAAACTATTGATTTGTATTTAATTAACTATGCTATTATATACCAATTAAGTTCTTATAAGAGAAGCAGAAACAGCTGGTCTCTTAAATTAAATTTTAAAAACTTTGTATTAACATAAATATCATGTTTCTATTTTCTCATGTTTTCCTTCCACAGAGATGGAGATTCGCTACCTGTAAATATTTTTCCAATCGCGTGCTATATGTGTGAGCTTTGTTCTGAATTGGGAATCGGACAACCTCCGTGACAGGTACCTTGGCATCAGCGACACCAAAACACGGCAAAGACAAGAGGGTTGGAAAAGCCCCATCTCCCCCGGGGACCTCAGAAGCCGAGAACTTGAGTGGGAGCTCGTCAAAGAGCATGAAAGTCTCCAAGGAAGAAGCTCAGTTGTCTTCCCCTTTGTTTTTAAGGTGGCCAGCGAGGGTGATAGAAGATCCTACGTCACCAAATCTGAGAGTTTTGGACGACCTAACGCCACTTTGGTTGAGAAACCTTATGCTCCTGCTTAGAAGTTTCCTGTCCTGACAGCCAAAGTTGTCTGCTGTTGCTGAAGAAACACATTATGAACAGAAGAGACCCATCTCCCAAGTCTTTCCATGTTCTTGGCTTCTCCGTATCTAGCGACAATCCACCCCAAAAGCTACAAGCGTGCGGAGGAGCATTTTCTTCTTTGTTTTTCCAACGTCTTCGTTTCCAGGCTCAGTAACCATCCTCCTTTTCTCCTGCAGATTCCCTCGACATCCTTGCGACCTCTTCTTCAGAGGACTTTGCTCTGGGCACCCATAAAGCAAGCCGCATCCTTCCCCTCCAAGTTCACCTTCTGCCGCGAGTGCTGGATTCCGGCTTCCTTGACACGTGTCCGCATCCGGGAGCGTTGCCGAGCAATCCAAACTACCGCCGCGTTTCGGCAGAGAGCAAATGGATCCCTCGGCACGTAATTTCTATATTACGCCGTTAAGTCTGCAGAGCAATCCAAGATCCTCGGAGATGGGAAAAAAAGCTATACAAATGCAAGTTCTTATTAAATCTGTGCCCTGTTAATTCATAAAAATATATTAAAAAAACCTAAGAGGCTTCCCAGATGAGAAAATGGGCACATTACTGTTTGAAATATGAATGAACCAGAGATCAGTGTTAAATGCTGCAGTGATATTGTATTTTATTCCATAGCGCTCTGCAGAAAAGTTGCATTTATAAACCCATTTATTGTGTTATGTACTTGCAAACCACCTTGTCATCCATTTATTGCACAAATAAAATCTTAAAAGCAGAGGATTAGTTGAGCGTGTCCCTGTGGGACCACAATCTGACTTTAAAGAATCCATCAGTGAAGGAAAACCGATGGAGCAGAGGTGTTTGCCAGCTCGTTGCTCCGAGATGGAAAAGGCAACTGCGCAGAAGGGCTATTCTCTGACGGTCCACAGACCTGGAAATCCTGTTCGGATTACAGAGGGAAGGCTCATACAGCAGAGCTTGCAGAAACCCGGTCAGGAGCCAGTTCTGGTTGAAGACTTTGGAGGGGCGAAGTCCCCTCTCTTGCCGCTGCGCAGGGGCGAAGACCACTGTGGGGAGGATGGTTCAACTTTCCATGGCGAAAGAAAATCCCTCAAAATCGAAACTGTGCAAGATACCGCCGTTAAGACCTAAATTTGCCTTAAACAATGCTGGAGAGGCAGGTATCTGCAGCTCAAATGGCAGCATCACCCAAACAAGCCGGCCCCGGCGCTGTTTTCCCCGAGGGGAATTTCTAGCGCTGACGGGTGAAGGTCTGGAGGGCCCTTGAAACTTCCCCCCGATATTCTTTTAGGTTAAAAAAACACATAATGGAAAACGACGGGAAAATCTGGGGACGCTTCTTTTCACCAAGTCTGTTTCAAACCCAGTGGAAAAAACCAGAGCCAGCACAAGGGGAGAGGAGGAAGAGAGCTTCACGCTGCCGAGCGGAGAGAATTATTTCCCCGTGTTCCCCGGCTAACGAAGGGAAAAAAGGCACCTCCAAGTTATAACTCAGCACGGACGTGTTTTGAAAAGCTTTTTTTCCCCCTCTAGCGACAACACAGAGCCTTTGGTCCCTAAAGCTCAGTCCGCCGAATCTGCGTTCCCCACTCTCCCCAGCCCTCCATGAGCCCTTCCAAACCTCTTCCAAACACGCTATTTGGGGAGTGCCCAGCAAACGAAGAAGAATCTTCACAAACCTCAAATCCAATCATTTTTAGGTTGTTTTTTTTTTTCCCCCTTCCCCCCCACCCAAGTACTCTGAGGGAGCCCCAGAATAAGGCGGCCTTCAAAACTCAAACCTTCATGCGTAAACAGCTTCCATGCCTTTGTGTGCACGGCTACACGCGTACGCGAGTCACATCATCTGAACCACCTTCCTTTGATAAGGTCTTGCAGCAGCAAGTGCCACAGGTCTAACTACACCTCGCGTGCAGGCAGAGGTATTTTTTCCTGTATTTCCCGTTGTGGAAGTCGTAACTTTTCACGTAGCATTTGTTTCATTCAAAAGAAAAAAACCCACAAATAAAAGGTCATTTAGATGCAGAGTCTGTTTTCTTCACCACCGCCAAGGCCAGATCGACTCCTGCTTGCACTAACGAGACGGCCAACGCAGCCACGAACTTCTACGTAACCTCGCTAAAGGCCCTCGCAGGCATCGGGAAAGGCTGGCGGGGCTGCCCGCCATCGCAAATCCTTGGGGAATATTGCCAAGAAACAAAGTCACCTGCACCTCCCTCCACGCCCTACTTCTGAAGGCTCCACCGAGGAGAGACCGTCCACAAAAAACGCCTCCGGGGCCAATCTTTCATTTTACAATCACGCAGCGTGCGGGCGGAGCTCAAGCATTTCTCCCCAGTTTACGCGATTTCTACAGCGTTTCGCAAGAGCTGCTAACCCTGTCGCTCCTTTCATCTCGCTTCGCTCAGACCCGGAGCTCGGACCCGCCCTGGGAAGACATCCGTGTTGTTCGGTGGGGCTACGGCCAATTCACCTCGCTGGTGGATTTCACTGGCACTTCAAGGACTTCCCCGGGGATTTAATCTCCTTTTCACTGCAGCCCATTGTACGCGCCGCTCGCTCCATTCAAGCCACAAAATACATCCCCCGTTTCAAGGCCGCAGCCCGCTGCGGGGAGGTCGGGAACAAGGCTCCGAGAGAAACTTCAGCCATACGTGAGCACCTCCCCCGGTCTCTCCTCAACTCTTCCCAGGGTCAGCCCCTGAAACCACGACACCTCACCATCCCCGGGAGGAGCCGGGAACTGCTGAGACCACTTTTCCTGACGCCGAGGGGTCAGCCGGGGCCATCAGAGGACAGCCAGGTGATGGGCACATCTGTCTCGGTCACGCTCCAGCGGTTGCGTTGCACCAGCCGACACGGACTCTACGGAGCTCCTCGCATCTCCGGGGCAGGAGCAGGGAGGGCAGGAGGGGCTAACAGACAGCTTGAGCCTCGTCCCTCGCCCTGGGTGGCCTCTCTGCCTCCCCCAGGCATTTCCTCTCGCAAGCCGAGGGCTCGGATGGCCCTGGGCTGGCTGTCACCTGCCCCCACCTTCTGCTTGGCAGCTCAGACCCGAACTTGCACTCACCTGGGGAGCTGCCTGACAACGTCTGCGGTGGCACCGACACGGCATTACTTGCTCCCCCCTGTCCAGCCATCTTCCTCTTCCCACCCCTCCCAAAACCAGGAGCTGCGTATTCGACTCCATACAGCAGAAAAATAACCCTGTCCCACCAGAGAGAAAAGGGTGGAGGACACGTACGAAACCCATCGCACCTTTCTGCGGCCCCTCTTCCATTGCACCTCATGCAACCAGCTCTCCAGGGAATCAAAACGCCTTTTTGAGGACATGGCCCAGAGACTGGAAAAGCCCCAAACGTGTGAAAAAACGGGGGCTGCAAGAGGAGGGGTGTTTGGAAGGTGGGTTGGGCCAGTCTAAGCTGGGGCAAGCCTTCCTGCTCCATCTCCAGCGATTGCCCTGGCATCGGGGTGCGCTCCACCTCCCAGGAGGGCTTTCAACAGGGGGGATTTCTAGTCCCTCAGATGGTCTGAAATCCGAATGAAAAAGAGCTCCGAACAAAACTGACAAGGAGAAAGATGCAAGAGCCGCACATTTTGATTCCTTAAGAACACGGGGTTTTCTCCAGAGACCTGATTTCATCCCCAAACGCTCCGGTTTCTCATTTCCTTGAAAGCCACTGCACCGTTCCCTGCCCCTGCTGCAGGACCCCCGCGCGTCCCATCACCATCCAAGCAACATTAGCCGCACACACGGCACGACATCATCCCGAAGCCTGGCGGGAGCAGCTCGTGTTGGAATAAATAACACATTCCGCGCTTCCCTGGCGCACGGAGAGCCACATTTACATGCGGGTCTAGAGATCTGCATAAAGCAGGAGGTCTACCAGCCACACACCCCACCCAGACCACCCCGTAAAGCCCCCTGCTCAACTAGGAGGAGAACGTGGCAACGGAAACGCTTTGCAATAAGCCCCGGATGCCTCCACGCTGCTCTGACAGATCGTGGACACACTGGAGAGAGAGATAATAAAAATAAAGCCACAGCCCTGTAAAGGTCACATCTATGGTGGCACTCTGGATCAACACCAGCTTCTCGCACCTCCCACCCTTGAAAGCGTTCCTGGTTCAGCCACCCATTTTACAAGCCTAGAAAGGCCGAGGACAGCGGAGGAAAGCACAAACCACTTCTACCCTTGGCAGCAACCTTCAAACCCATCTGCCCCAGATCCATCGGCTCCTCCTGCCCCGAATCCCACAAAGCCCATTTTCCGGCTGCTCCAAATCCTTCCCACGCTGGGCACCCCCGACAACTGCCCTGTCTCCTCCAAGACCGACTCCGACCTCCGCGGCCCTTTAATCCCCTCCGAAGGCAGGGGACGCACTGCAGCACTGCCGTGCTCTCACTTGAGGACGACACGCCAGTCAGAGGCAGGGAACCCCGCGGTCCTTCCATTACTGGGAAATCACGCTCCAGCCTCGCAAACGCCATTACTTCCGCGTATCTTGTAATTAAATTGTATTCGGCGGTTACCTCACAGCACGGCTGCGATCCTTGCGCATGTGAGGCTTCTAAATTTCTGATCTTCAGCTTCTATTTTATTTTTCCCCTCCTTGCCAACTCTCAGCAACGTCAGAACACTCTTTACGCTGCCTGCCCCCTCGCGAGGCGAGAAGGGGGTAGGGGACGTGCTGTGCAGCACCAGTCCACGCTACACCATCTCCTCTTGGGCCGCCCACCAGTCCCAAGCTGAAGGGGACCCGCGACGTGAACGAGCCACCTCGGTCAGACCCACGCACACCGGTTACTCTCTGTTTCCTCCTTCGCTATTTAAACCTCCCAGCAATTTGAATGGGAGCCGATGTGCCTAAATAGCTCGGGGGATCTCACTTACGGTGGTGTTACCAAACCACCACGGATGAGTAACTTGGCCAAGGGAGCAGCTTGGCCCAGCTGGAGATTAATCCCAGTTGGAGGTGCATTTGCTGCGGTCCCTGCTCTTTCCCTTCTGTTAAAACTTGCTCGAAGAGGGAGTTTTCCTGCTGGAAGGGGCTGGAAGACAGGCTGAGGGAGTTGGGGGTTTCAGCCTGGAGAAGAGAAGGCTCCAGGGAGACCTTCCAGCCCCTTCCAGTCCCTAAAGGGGCTCCAGGAAGGATGGGGAGGGACTCTGGAGCAGGGAGGGGAGCCATGGGACGAGGGGGGATGGTTTTAAACTCGAGCAGGGCAGGTTTAGATGAGACATTAGGAAGAAGTTCTTTCCACTGAGGGCGGTGAGACGCTGGCCCAGGTTGCCCAGAGAGGGGGTGGAGGCCCCATCCCTGGAGACGTTCAAGGCCAGGCTGGATGAGGCTCTGAGCGACCTGATCTAGGTGAAGACGTCCCTGCTCACTGCAGGGGGGTGGGACTCGATGGCTTTAACCAACCCAACAGCATCTATGAACATGAAAACAGGCCCCTACCCTCCGCCAACAAACAAGGCGCCTATTACAGAGAAGGAGAGAAAGCGCCAAGATTTAAGGGCCCGTCTAACCATTACATTTCCATCCCTTTCTGCAGAAAGGCTGCTTTGATTGAGGTGTTGAAGCTTCACCGTGTGCTGGCAGGGAGGGCTTTGGCCACGCTCAGCAGTAGGAGAATGGAAAGCGAGTGGGCAAATGTCAGGCTGTGGGAGGCTGATTGCTGCCCTGTCCGGACCACATTCCTTCACCATCCCAGCGGCAGCAGATCCGGTCCCGCCACGAGAAACAAATCCATCACCCAAACCGCTAGGCCATGCGGGCGTCCCGCTGCAACGGCGGTTGGGATGCCGGAGCTGGCACCAGGCACCTTGCTCGGGTCCAGGGAAGACACGGAGCGTCCACACCACCAGCTGCAGGTTGCAGCATTCAGCCTGAACCTCCAACCTTGCAACATCCACTTTGTCTCATGACCATCCCTGCCCCCCTTTCAGAGCACGACGGGTTTCCTGATTGACCTGAAAACTCAGTTTCTGCAACTGGTCCTGCTGACTGGATCTTCACCCTGCCAACGCTTGGCTAGCGGGGCTCACCAGCTTCGGCAAAAAAAAAAAAAAAAAGGCTGGTAGTTCCCACAACGTTAAATACTTCCTCCGCCCCTACGGACGCAATTATCACAGGCAAGAGGTAGGAAGGCAAACCAGGAAAGACGGGTATAAGAGGAGGATTTGGCGCCCTGCTCGTGCCCTTACGCAGCCCAAAGCGTGCACAAGCAGCAGCGATCTCTCACAAACGGCCGCTCTCCTCCTCGTGACATGCCTCGACCAAATTAAGCCCCAGCTCCCGGCCCATGCCAATACACGCCTTTATGCACCTTCCCTGCTCCTCGTATCTGCTGCCAAACTCTATAACTTAGTGCAAGCAGCTTGGCTTCCACTGCCAGGGGGCCATTTTCCCAGCGTTGGCCGTAACTGGAATGATATGTGAAAACAGCTCCCCTGCTTCCCCCGGTGTCGGCGCGCCGCTCCTGAGCGCGCGCTCTCTCCATCCCATTAAAAGTAATGGGGTGAGATTGTCCAGCCCATTACTTTCAATGGCTCCGTTTCAGCCAGACAGCCCAAAGCTCCCAACATCCTCAAAATAGCAAGCGCGGTAGCTCCAGAACTCTCTACTTCATTATCACATCCTGTATTCCAGCTTGCCAGGGTTTAATTGGCAAGACAGCCAAGCCGGCGTTTAGGTTTGCTAATTGCTGCAGGAGAGACACGAGCATTGCTTGCACCGCTGACGATTGTTTCCTTGCTCAGCAATTTTTTGGCTTTTCAAGGTGTGAAGTTTTACAAAATTAGTCTTAAGTCCTTTTTTTTTTTTTTTTTTTAAAAAAAAAAAGAAGAAAAAAAGAAGAAACACAGGCAAAGCCAGCCACGGGAGAGGTACTTCGTGAAACCATTGCGTGCTCCGAGCTTCAGCTGGTCTTGCTGGTGCTGGAGGGGAAGGACAGTTGCAGGAAGAGCTAGCCGGGGAGAAACACGGCTCCTGCAAAAAGCCAAGCGCAAATCATATATTTAAGACGCGTCACGGGAGCCATAGTTGGAGCACTTCTGAATCGCGAGTCCAACAATACACCGAGGGCAGAGACAGGCCAAAAATCAAAACACTTTGCTTCCAAGACAGTTTGATGTAACGACACGCTCAGAAAGCTGCGCAGCCAAGCACCTTTCTTTGGGAGCTTGAGAAATCCCGTTTCTGGTCTGATTCCTGACCTCGCCTTCTGCTCTGGTTTCATAAAAGCCTGGCAGAACCTGACCACATAAAGCTCCCCTTACGGCTAGGGAAGGGAGCCATTAGAGATGCACGTAATGACATATCCAGGACACTGAAATAACAACAGCCATCTCAACACCCGGCCAAAAAAAAGTGGGAAGAGCTGCCTAGTGAAACGGTTGACAAAAAGAGAACACTCCCCCCATAAAAGCCGGAGAGTGACTTTTCGCAAGGGCACGTAGTGACAGGACGGAGGGTGATGGCTTCAAACTGGAAGAGGAGAGATGGAGGTTAGATACCAGGAAGAAATTGTTTGCTGTGAGGGTGGTGAGCCCCTGGCCCAGGGTGCCCAGAGAAGCTGTGGCTGCCCCATCCCTGGAGGGGTTCAAGGCCAGGTTGGCCGGGGCTTGGAGCAACCTGGGCTGGTGGGAGGTGTCCCTGCCCAGGGCAGGGGGTGGAACTAGATGGTCTTTGAGGTCCCTTCCAACCCCAACCATTCTATGATACTATAACCCACCAGAAAGTTGCTGCGATGACACAGCCAAGCGATGGAAGTTTTGAGCAGAACACGGACTTTTCTCGCCTCTGGCCCCAGCCAAGAGAAGACGACAAAGCGCACCTTCCTGTCCCAAACCCCCGCAGGCTCTTTGCGCGGCCTCTGCGGACTCGACGCCGTGCCCTGTTGCAATGCCGAGTCTATCGGCTGCCGCTTCAGAGATGTTAACGTCTTGATGCTCACAGCCCTGTCCAATCCAGGACAGATGGTAATAAATTTTTCAGTGGCTGGAGCGGAGTGCAGCAACTGTGTGATTAGCATCTTTTTCTCCACTGCACATTTCATCTGTAAACTAAGATTAAATACCTGGAGGAAAAAAAGCCGCAGGAAGAGGGAACTTTAATGTGTTTTCACTGCAGAGTTCACACGAGTGAGCAAACAGCTCGGATCCGAGGTCAGGGGCGGCTTGGGGCGGGGAGTGTGCGAGTTTTTCGCCATGTGCCAGTTCAAGTTACCCGGTTTTCGCAAAGATGCTCTTTCTGTTAGCGCGGCTGTACCTTAAAATTCTTACGACCCAGGCAGCCGCCCTTTGAGCCAGCACTGCGAGGTCTGCAGTCCCTTAAAAGTGAACAAGAGGAGGAGAACCGCTCCATTACCTGCCTGGATTTGACCTCTCGACTCATTTAAACCAAACAAAACCTATTCCAACTGCCCGTCAAGCCTCAAGGACTTCACTTTCCTGCAACCCTCAGCCAGAGATAAAACAAGGGAATGAATTTCGTGGATTGCACGGGAGATTAGGGATGGTGCCAGCTGTTGAGAAAGAGAAGAAATCATCAGCTACAAGTTCAGCAACCATCAAAACGTTGTTCTTCATCACTGCAACACGAGTACCGGGCCAGCGTTGCCAATAAGACACCTCGGATGGCAAGCATTTCAGTTCGCCGTTTAAAAACCCAACAAAACGTAAAGCCACACGCACAAAAAACCCACCATACACCCCCCCACACACACTTTGTCTTGGGGTGCACGCTACTTCTAGTCGGAAGGCTATTGTTAGGCCTTGTAAGCCGTCCTTCTCAATTGCGACAGGTCCCCCTCTCTGCAAGGTCAGGGAGGTATTTTGTGTGTACGTGCACTACTCACACGCGGCACCGTGCTTTAGCTCTGCTCCTACACCTGACGAGGGATTCCCGCGTACAAAATCCTCCTTTCGCTGCCACCTGGCCACCAAGGCAGAGGCGCACCCGCGGTTAGAGGGAAAGCCAACGAAACTTCAACGCTCTGGCCCCACTTGAAGGAAAATCTTCTCCGAAGCATTTGCTTGCTTAACAAAAATCCAAACGTGCCCAAACATGGCTTCACGTCACCCAGAGAAACACCCCAGCTGGCTATTCTGCCTCCAAACATCTAATAACGTCAGGCTGCAGCCCACCTTTCACCACCGACGGGGGTCTGCCCCTCCTCTCCCCACGCTGAGCCGGGGGAGCGTGGCAGGACACAACTGACTCGCCCCGCGCTTCCAAGGAGCAAGAAGATCTGCCTTCGGAGGGCTGACGGATGGGCACGCACCACCTGCCTTTCAAAGGACATTACGTGCCATTGTTGTAATCAATAATGTATTATTTCCTCTATGTTTTATATCCTCATGGTTATTATGTGTAAATAGGGATTTACAGTGATCTGAGTGTGTTCGTTTAATGTAGCTGACACCCTGCATACGAGATCTGCCAGCCGCCCTCCCGGGACCTTCGGGGAAAAATGAAACGATGCTTCTTACACAAAAGCCATCTTTGCAAGAGAAATGGGGAAGGAAGGAGGAGGGGGAAAAAAAAAAGAAAAAAAAAAAAAAAGACGACTAAAACAAGGCCAAGGTAGAGAGATCAGAGAGAGACCCTGTGCATGGAATGGGAAACAGAATAAGAGGGCCAGCGCGAGGACTCAGAGTCACACCGGCATTATTGTGAAAGGAACATTAAGTATTGCTCTCATCTCAAGTCCGAGGCGCTGCTTCCAGGAGGAAAAGGTTGGGGCGGGGGGAAGAAACTTTTCCTTGGCACACCTATGCAAAGCTCCTTCTTATTTGATCTTCAGCACAAAGAGCAGAACAGAAGCATATCATCCTTTGCAGCCAAAGTGAAAAAAATAAGGAGAACTTTTATCCCAGATCCACTTATCTCAGGAAATAAATTCTGCTCCTGCCTGCAGCCAGTCAGTATTTTCCAGGTGGGTAGCTTTCTTGCTGGAAAAATGAACAAAGCAATCAAAATAATTTGCTAATTCATTTCATACTCTTTTTTTTTTTTTTTTTTTGAAGTCTAATCTGCAAGTTAAAACAAATCTGAGCAGCGCGGTGTGTTGTGTCAACATTTTGTTCAACAAATATCAAAGCAATACTGAAATTCTTAATTGTTTCTTAAAGGTTCTTAACGTTCCTCCAGAAGTTACAGAGCCCTTCCCAGGGGGGGAGCGCCGCCGCAATTAAATCTAATCACGTATGTTTTCTATAGGACGGCGACAGCCTAAAGGTCTCCTGACACCTTCCAGAACAGCACCACTAAAGTGCTTTTGCCTGTCCCGACACCAGCCTGCAGCATCTTCATCCTGAAACACCTCGGGAACGCGAGGACGCGGCCCTGCTCCCACCTTCCAGGCGAAGCCACCAGACAAACCGAAGCAGCTTGACTCGCTCACGCCAAGTTCTTGATCCACGTTCTTCATCAGCCGAGCTGTTTGTTCAGAAAGACGTTCGGGTCCACGACTGCCTAAATACAAGGTCTGAGCAGCTTTCCCGCTCCAGGTTATCCCAGCACAGCCGGCTCCTGTGCCTTTCCCAACGTGGACGCCCTACCACATCTCCTCTCAAGCTCAACTTGGTACCCCCGTTTCAAGAAAAGGAAAAGCCTGCCTCCGCACTGGAAACAAACCTCTAAGGCAAACATCTTCCCTCCTTGCTCTACCAAAAACTCCTCATGCAGCTTCACCCGCGTTACCTACTCATAGCTTAGCTGGGCAAGAGCACCACCGTCCTTTTCCTGACTCCAAGAGGATGCAGGGATTGCATTTTTAGCGCGTACGAGGCATTCTGAAGCACTACAGAGGAGCAGGAGGTTCTCCTCGCTCCCCGAGCTCGTCTGCGTCACGAGGCTCCTGCGCGCTATTAAAACAGCTGCCACGTTCCACCTCAGAACTTCCTGCAACTCAGCAAAAACCGAAAGACAGGAGCCCTAGCACAGAAAGAGATAAATACCCTAAAATACTGGAGAAACCAGACAGGCACCCATTGGTCAACAGCTGTGCGCTGCTTTGGCATCGTCCCTCGCTAGAAGGCACCGCATTAGAGGAAGCAATGATCATCATCATTAAATGCCTTGATGGAAGTCAGGCATCTGGTTTTCAGCATTTAGCTGATGAAATAAATAAGGGTGCTTTTGGCAAACGCGGAGGGAACAAACATGATACCATCAGAGAAGCTGGAGGGATTCCAGCTTCCCTAATAGCGTCCCTCCCTGTCGCCGCCTCAGGGGCTTCCCGCGGGAGAGTCCTACAGCGCGGGGGGCCATCACATCACCCCTCGGTGGCCATCACACCACGCTCCTTGGGCGTGCAAACCCCCTCAGTGACGGGAGGCAGCCCTCTGGGGGAGCGAAGAGGGGCAACATTCCGTATGAAAGGATGACAAGCACCCAGAGAGTCACGGGCGCAACGGGAAACCTGCTGCCCCAGTGTCCTCAGCCCCGCTCCGAATGCTGAGGAGCGGATCCCGCTGATGCCGCTGCACCTTGAGCCAGCTGCACTGGTTTGCGCAAACCGCCAAAGCTGAGATACTGGGGCTGTTCTACCCGTTAAAAAAAGGCGCACAGCCTCAGAGATGCTCATTTAACATATTTCTGCCTTCTAGATGGCTTTTACTTTTCACTAAACTGACGACGCAGTACAATATATGTGACTGATTAGGCTGTGTTATACAGTTCCTGCACGTTTACATTAGAAATGATTATGACTCAAATAAAATAGCTGAACACAATTCTTATTGCCATCTCTTCCCCTCCCCACTCCTCCTCTTTCAAAGACAAGACAGCAAGCCGGAGGCCCGGAGCGAGTCTAGAGGAAGGATAAGGATACCAGGATCTGGTTCTTGCCCTGCACCTTGTGTGAGGGCGGCCGAGGCCCAGGAATGCAACTGCAGATACAAGGGATCAAGACAGCGTCTTTCACCTCAGCGTTCCTTAAACACCCTCTTCTACAGCAAGGGGGACATCCCCTCTCCTGATCTTACCGAAGATGGGGGCGCAGAGGACAGCTGTCCGCTCCGCGCATCCCCCAACCAACCCTCTTGGGAGCACGACACGAGAACGGCTTTGGAAGGGCGGAAAAAGAGCTGCTTCGTAACCGGAGGGCTGGGAGTTCCCCTACGGAACATTCAGAAATACTGGACCGCCTTCCATCACAGCAGACCAGAGGAGAAGGCTTGCCCCGGGCTACAGGACGCTACGCTGTGGCATCCTGAAGTCTCCAACCTTAAAACAGATATTCCTCCAGGTAGCGCTCAACGCGACAGGGTGGGAAACAAGCCGATGGCCCCATTCCCAGAGGTCCCCCCTGACCAGGGGAACTGGAACATGCCCACGGCCGCAGCCAGCAGCACGGCGAGACTGGTCAGGGCACGGTGCAGCAGCACACGCCTGCGCGCGACACCCCAGAGGCTGGAGGGGACCGGACAGACGCGCCGGCCTTTCCCAAGGGTTATCTTGGCACCGCCAGCCCCGACGGAGGGTTTTCATCCTTCAGAGCTATGCAAGACCAAGGGAAGGAAGCATATATTCTCTTAAAGCGACCTCAAGCATCACACCTTAGGGAAAGCCTTAGGAAAGAAATTTATCAATCCACAGCGGGGGAAGATGACATTTCGGGGAGATACAGCAGCGTCACAGCTCTGCCGGGCCACGGAACGGGCTTAATGAACTTTAAATGTCTGACCTCGGGGGGGACCCCAATGTGTTCCTGCTCTCTAAGCAAAGCGAAGCACCCAGGCAGGTACCGTCTGCCGCAGACGGCACGCTTTCCCCCCGCCACAGCCCCCAAAAGCCACCCCGAGCCTCTCCTCACACACAACTCCTGCTGCAGAAAATGGCTCCCGCAGCACGGACGCTTCCCCTCTGGGCCGTGCAAGCGCAGGCAGCTGCCCCACGTCACAGCACGGGCTAAGCCCAAGGGAACAGCAAGGTCTCGGGCAAATTTAGGGCTAGATTATAGCCCAGCTGACTGTGACTAACCCTCTGAAATGAAGGTCACCGCTGGCACTTTGGGATGTGATTTTCTTCCATTTATTTCTTGATGGGAAAGTGATGGAGAGTGTAATTACTGCTGTACTACCGCTCACAAGTTGCAAATGTCCTAGCCCAGGAAAAATGAAGACTCGGATACAAGCGCTGTGGGAGGAGAGGGAAAGAGGGGTGTCAAACAGTCCTCACCAGCTCCAGCTGCGCGCGGAGCGAAAAGCTGCCAGGCTGCCATCAGCACCCTGCCCGTGGGAGGTGTCACACTGCAGGTGAAGTGCCAAGAAGGCCTGGGGGCTCCTGGGGGGTGTTAAAAAGCACGTGTCCGGAGATGGAGGGAGGTAATCCTCCCCCTCGGCTCTGCCCTGGGGAGGCCGCATGTGGAGCACTGGGTCCAGCCCTGGGCTCCCCAGTTCCAGAAGGGCAGGGAACTGCTGGAGAGAGTCCAGCGGAGGCGACGGAGATGCTGAGGGGCTGGAGCACCTCTGTGCTGAGGAAAGGCTGAGAGCCCTGGGGCTGGTCAGCTGGAGAAGAGCAGGCTGAGGGGGGATCTCAGCAACGCTCAGCAAGAGCTAAAGGGAGGGAGGGGGGCAAGAGGATGGGGCCAGACTCTTCTCAGTGGGGGACGGGACAAGGGGCAACGGGCACAAACTTGACCACAGGAAGTTCCATCTCAACATGAGGAGGAACTTCTTCACCCTGAGGGTGGCAGAGCCCTGGCACAGGCTGCCCAGAGAGGGTGTGGAGTCTCCGTCTCTGGAGACATTCCAAACCCCCCTGGACGTGATCCTGTGCCACCTGCTCTGGGTGACCCTGCTCTGGCAGGGGGTTGGAGGAGATGATCTCCAGAGGTCCCTTCCCACCCCGGCCAGTCTGTGTTATGGGCAGCAGCCCCCTCAGCTCGCTCTCAGCTGTGCTCACGTCAACCTGCAACACCCAGAAACCTTCTCCCTGCGAGCGCAGCAGCTCCGGCACCGCTCGGCAGGAGCCCAGGCGCTGGAGAGATGAATGACTACAGCAGACCATCGCCACCCTGCAAGACAACCCCCGGTGCTGGAAGTGACCCGAAGCCCACCTCCCCGCTGCTACGTGGCGTATCAAATCCAGGTGCTGCAGAGGGCAACCCCCAAAGCAAACCCCACCGAGAGCTCAGAAAAACCAGAGCTGCCTCCTCCAAGCAGAAAAAAAACCAAAAACCACAAAACACAACAAACCCAAATAACCCTAAAACCCCCTCCACGAAAAGAGATGTTTAGTTAGAAGAGGTTATTTCCACCCTGGCGGCCTGCAAGCGAGGCGGGGGTGTGCTGAAATCCCCCCCCTGAGGAAAAGCAGCCACGAGGCAGCATCGCCACAACCACCACACCTCAGAACTGGGGAAAAACGGAGAAACCACACGGCTTTAGCAGCAAAAATACACATTAATACCCTTCCTCGAGGGCTTTTAACAAGAGACTATTTCCACACAGTATTCGGAAGCAGGACGAGAGAGCGGTACCTGTCCTCCGACACACGCACCTCGGGCTTCCCGCCGCAGCAGCCATCGCGTTTCCTCACCACAGGGCCCATCTTGTCTCGTCTCCTCGCCTCACCAAAATGTCACCCCAACATGGCCACAGCCACCCCGAGCTACCTCTCCCCGAGCAGAGCAGAGGGGAATGGCAGGCGGAGCGGGCTGGACGAGCAACCTCAGGGCCTTCATTAGCTGAGTGCTGGCACCTGGGACTAACGAGCACCCCACACCCGCTGGGCACGTTCCAGCACCTTCCAGCCCCGGGGGCAAAAATGACCTCTGAACAGCACCACCGGAAAAGCGCCCGAGGAAAAAAATGAAATTAAAATCAACACACCCCCTTCCCCTCGCCACAGGCTGAAGGCACGCTGCCTTGAATGTCCCCTGCCATGTTGGAAGGGTCCCCCGGGGAGGCTCTCCACACACCGCCACCCTCAGCTTCGCCTCCCTTCACGCTTGTATAAAAAGAAAGGGACAAATAAATTGAGATTTATGGGATGCCAGAAGAGCTGATTTTTTTTTTTTTAATTTTTCCCTTCCCCCCTCCAACTCAATTTTTTGTTTTTATTTTTTTCTTCCCCTCGCAGCGACCGTTTGAAGGCTGCAGATGGAGCGCTGAGAGCAGCTGGGATCTCCTTGGAGAGAGATGCCATAACGGCAGGCTGGAGAGGCAGGGATAAGGACGCGTGTGCACACACGGCGTCGCCCTGGACGGGACCCACCAAAGGAGGATTCCTCATTTTCCAGCTCCAGGTGTCCACCCTGTTCACCGGGATGTGGTACCGGGTGTCCTTGCTCATGCTTGGTCAGGAAGTACCTGAGCAAGGTCCAACCCGGTTTCCACCACTCGAGGAACAAATAATGGAGAAAATATTTCCCTACCGCTACTTTGTGCAAGCGGTTGTGGGATTTGCTTGGCACGGGGGCACTGCGTGTTTGAAATCAGAGGGGTGCGGGAACTGCTGGTGGCCTCTTGATGGCACCAACTCCTACAGCATCTCCCAAGGACCCCAGTCAGGAGGGGTTCACCACCACCGTGCCTCCATCCTTCATTTAGAGGGGCGGGGGGGTGCAACCTGCCACAGCATCCGCCTTCCTGGTCCTAATTCAGCCTGGAACCAGTTTGCCCGTAGGGCACAGTGGTCCGAGCACAGTGCCACAAAGCCCTTCGTCCCTTGCCAACATTGGTGGCGGTGCCAGCGCTGCAGGCCTACGCCAGCATCACCCATGGGTGCCTCGGGACAGCGTAGCGCTGAGCTCCGGCTACGAGCATGGGCTCAGGCAGCCGCAAAATGCAAAAATTGAGATCAATTACCCAAAAGCTCCTCTGGCAGGTCTCAGCTCTTTGAGGGAGTAAATGAAACTCTCACTTTATTTTCCCTGCCTTAGCCGTTTCATCTCTTTCTTGGCCTTTCTTCTCTCGCTCGCTCTCGTGTTTTAAGGATGGCAATTTTTTCACAAAGGTTTTTGTTTCATGTTTTGGTGTAGGTTTGTTGGGTTTTTTTCCTCATTTCCTCCCCCAGACAGTCAAAATTCAGCTGTCACTTTACACTTAGCCCACTGCTCTACGGGTTCCGGAGTTTGCAAATAAAAGCCTTGCGGGTGCGGACGGGGAGACACTCCCGGGAACAAAGAGCCTTCTGCAAAGCAGAGATCCAGGGGTTTTACAGGGCCAAGAGAAGGACCAACCTCACCATGGTGTCTACAACCTCACCACGGTCTCCACGACCTCACCACGGTCTCCACAACTTCACCGTGGTCTCCCGAATGGTGGCTACCACTGGGATCACCGTCCCTAAACTGCTCCCTTTCTTCCAGGAGGCAGGCAGCTACCTTCTCTTCCACAAGACAACTTCTCCTGCTGCGCAAACAGCTGATACACGCCACAGAGCAGAGACGCGTGCCACACGCCTGCCCCCGCGCCCACACGGCACCCGCCCGCAGGAGGACAACACGCCACGCATCGCCCCCGGACCACCCATAGACACGGATGCGAACATGCCCAGATGCAGGCTGCCTTCTCTTGCATCTCTTACGTGCCGCTATTTGTCCTACACGTGTTCTTGGTGTGCACACATGACGTTGCCTGTATCATCCGTGAACACACCTACCACCCTCTACACGCAGGCACGAAGGATGTACGCTACAGCCACGCACACAGGAATAAGCGTATGTCACAAATATGCCCCTTTTTCGGTACCCGGTTTCTGTTTTTGCTGGGAATCACGAACTTTGCACTAATGTGCCGGATTTTCCATACTGCTTTTAAGCCTTTCTCTGACTTCACGTTCCTCTGGGTCTCTCACCCCCCCCCTCCAAACCATCTCTCTCTGTAGTTGCTCCTTTTTATGTCACCGCTGACTCCTCAGTGATGGGAGGCGATGGTTAATATTACATTTTTTTTCCTTCCAAGCATGCAAACACCCAGAACGGAGCTGAAAACAAGAGACTTCTGACCACAGCAATGTCATTAGGAAATGCAGATTTTTCTTCTCCCTGAAGTGCTAGTGATTGGAGTCAGGTCTGTGTCACCTCCGCAGACTGGCTCTGTCGAGCGACTGCCTTCAATGCTTCTTTTAATGAAGTCTCCTTGATTGATTGCTCCCTGCCCTGACAGGGGGGCTGCTGTCACCCCAACCCGCTCTTGCTGTCACCCCAACCCGCTCTTGCCAGCCTGAGGATTACGGCAGAAGGGTTCAGCCCACGCCAGCCCGGGGCCCGTCTCTCAGCTGGAATTTCCTACCTTCCAGCGCAGATCTGCAGCACGAGCGATGTGACAAGTTTGAGCTGCCGTCAGCAGAGGAGCCGACAGTCTCATCTGAATAACGGTGCCCGACTTTAGGTTTTAATTAAGCCCTTGTGGGTTCCTTGAAAGGTTGGAGATGACACAGCCTCCTCTGAAGCTGGCCTAGGGAGACATCCAGAGTCAGCACCAAAGCCTGCCTCCTCCTCCAAATGATGCGAAATTGGGACCCTGGAAAAAAGGATGAATTCTGAAGAGAAGCAAAAATGGGTTTATTCTGGTTCCAGGTGGGCTGTGGGAGGAAGCAAGGCTCCCACCAGGCTGAAGGCAAGGGGTGAGGAGCGCACGGCCCCGCCTGGTGAGACATCATTCTCCATCTCCGTGCCCACCCGTCCCTTCAGGGTATCGCAGTGATGAGCGCGATGTTTCCTCCTGAATTTATCGTCGTGGTCTATGCGGATGCCAACAGGGAAATGCTCTCCCTTGCATTTACACTACTGGATACACAGCCATCAAACATCCTAAATTAAAGACCTACGGCTACTGTCCAATAAGTCCTGATATGCCCGTACCCATGTAAATCCCAACGTGCGCAATTTGCTATCAGGACAGATAAACGTACAGCCTCCCCTCCCCGTCCTGCCCCACAATATTTTATTTTAGTACCGACTAGAAGATTTCCATCAAACAATATAAACGCATTTGTCATAACTGTTCACAGTGGCTGGTCTTCTCCGAGGAAACGACGGAAAGGAGCGGTGTTTAGTTCCCAGTTCGGTGGGATCCGTAGCGCTGTGTTATTTGAGCTTTGTTTCCTCCACGCTTCCTTCGCTATTTTTTTTTTTTTTCTTTTTAGGTTGGAAAATCCCCCAAGCTAAAACATTTCTACCTGGATTGCACCCATTTCTAACCAAAATAATAATCATTAAAAAAATGGTAGTTCGGAACTGTTTGATGAAACAAACAAACCAAACAATGACGACAGAGGAATTCTTTGGGGAGGGACTGTGAAGAGGGAGAATGCTTTTTCCCTGGTTCAAACGAGAACAAGACCGCCCGTTTTCCCCGTCAGCCCGATGGCCACGTGTAAAAAAGGGGTTTACCCACGTGTTCCATGAGAGTAAATGCACGGGGAAAACGGGGAGAAAGAGGTTTACGGCCAGGAAAAGGAGCCGTGAAAGCCCCATAGGAGGGGGCATGGTGGACTTGGCACAGCAGAGCCCGTCAGGTGACGCTTGTCGGGGAGAAACCCCAGATTTCACAGTGGCGGTTTGAGCGATGAACACGGGTGGAGGAGGAGGAGGAGGAGGAGGAGGAAGAAGGCTTCTCCTGACAAAAGGCAGATAAAGGGGTATTTAAATCTCACCTCCTGCAGCGATCTGCAGCCACTTGTGGCAGTGCCCTACGTCCTCCCGCTGCGACGACCTGCCCCTCTCGTCCCCGGCTTTGTCCAGGGGCGAAGCTGAGACGTCTCTTGATGGCAACTTCACACAGTCGCAGGTCTACGACTCGCCCCAGGCCTCTGGCTAACAAAACCGCCTAGAACGGCCTTGACAAACGTCCTACGGACAACGTGGAGTGGGAATTGACATCAAACGCTGTCTCTGGAGCCGCTTCCGCTGCCACAAAGCCGAAGAGCACTCCTCCGCTATCTCCCGCTTTGAAGAGCTCTCTTGGTGTGACACGGGTTCGGTTCAAGCATTCTCTCTTCACACCCATTCCCTTCGCTCCCGGGAGAGGATCGGTGCTCATCTTGTGCTCCGCCAGGTCTCTAGGCATCTTTTTCTTTCCCTAGCTGTTGTTTGCCTCATTTCCCATAGTTTAAGGAGCAGCTCAGAGGATGCACAAAGAGGCCCCAACTCTGTCGTTATTTACACATCTCCACTCCAAGCGGTTAAAAAAGGCGTGAGAGACCAAGGTGCTTTCAAAGAATGAAACTATGAGATTTTTCAGAACTAGAAATAAATAGCAAACTACTTCTATGCCCTTTTTATTTGCTCCCTGGCTCTGCAAAAGATAAAGGTTATGTTTTCCAAATTTTCCCGGCTACAGTAAAGACCAAACAGTCAAAAGGCAAGAAAAGCTGAATTCCTCATTTCATGTCACGACTCCAGGAGCTGGAGCCTTTACAAAAGCAATAAACACCACGGGACTGATGCTCTTCAGTGTTGGCAAGATTTGTGAATAAGTAGAGAATTTTATGGGCCTCGACTGTCGCTTGCCTTAGGATCCTTCAAAAGGGACTTTCGGTTATCCTAAATATAACTCGGTTCTTTTTCAAAGTCCTCTTTCCATCAGCCAGGCTCAGCGTGGCTTGCGCTAAAGCCCGTGCGCAGGGCGCTGCTGCGTATGCGTTTCTGCCCGGGCTTTCCACGGCCGTAGGTGGAAGCCCAGGGCGCTGCCCCGGAGACGCCCGCGCCCCCCTGCCCTGGGTACCCGGCTCGCAGCCCCAGCCGCAGCTCCCCGCAGACCTCAGAGCAATTTCTTTTCCCTTTTGGTTTTTTTTTTTGGCCTGCGACTGGCCCAGCGCGCAGAAGAAGGGCTCCAGCCCCAGGGGATGCCGCTCTTGAGATGGTGCCAGCGGGGAGCAGATGGCGATTGCACAGGAGCATTGGAGGCATCGCTACGATTATGGATGGGCTCACCTTAAGGAAACAGAGAAACTCATTTGTCCTTCTATTCAAACCCGTGTCTGTATTCTCGGCTGACACAAAGCAGCTTTCTTTCCCTCATCGGCA
Organism: Larus michahellis; assembly: GCF_964199755.1. Lineage (NCBI taxonomy): Eukaryota > Metazoa > Chordata > Aves > Charadriiformes > Laridae > Larus > Larus michahellis. The sequence goes on from NC_133912.1 coordinate 1,454,191, forward strand.
TACACATCAGTTTACTTCAGCTATTTGCCAGCCCGGGAAGGTGAGTGTACCACGCACGAGGGATCCCAAACGCCACCGCGTTACTACGGTAACACAGCAGCGCTGCTCGGTACCACGCTGTTGACTACGGCCACGCTTTTCTATACGGGCCCCGCGCAGCCCTGCACGCCTCCGGGAAAGAGCTCGAGCCAACGGGCCAGATGCAAACAAGAGCCCCCCTCACCGAGGAGAAAGCTCTCGCCGACGGCCCGCAACCGCCCCGCCAGCCACGCCAAGCTTTTATTAAGCGTCAAGCCGTTCCCTCGCCTATCGCTCTGCCTTATTTCCATTACCTTTCAGCAGGGAAAGATTTAGGATCCATTCCCTTGTTTAGCAACATCCATTTGTAACGGCGGGATCGCTGGGGAGCAGTCAATAAGCGCTATGCCGGCCCATCCCTGGTAACCGCGCAGCCGTTAGTGCAGAATATGAAATATATATGGCTGCCTTCACCTAATCTAAAACTGTATCAAATGGCTCTTAACCTTGCCCGAATGAATTCAATTTGGCTACCGGATGCGGATCCAATTCCTTGGGCTAGAACAGAAAAATCACTTACTAAAGCGATGCTCCCGAGGGACTGGCTTCTGAAAGAAAACTCGGAAAGATTTCCAGCCCGCTAATCCTGTGATAGCTCACGCAAGACAAATCTGGAATGATGAGGTCTTTTCGTTGAACGCAAGCAAACCCCAGGAAACACGGGAATAGCATTACAAGTACATTGGAGGGGGAATCGCTGGCGAAGCTCGGAGGAGATGCAGAAGACAAGGATGGGCAGGGGACGGAGATGGGAAATCTGAGGATCTTTGCGTATTTCCGTCGATAAGAGGAGTGGGGCTGTGAAGAGAGAAGGCGGACGGGACTCAAAAGCGAGGGGGACAAAGCACGGGGAGCCCCCGCCCGCTTGCTGCCTGGCGTGGGCCAACGAGCAGAAATGGAGAGCGGTGCCAGCTGCCAGGACCGTGAGGTCCTGATGGACAATACTGGCTCGGAAAGGATCTGTCCCAGGCCGGCTGTCCAGAAATGAGGAGCTGTTTCGCCAGAAAATCCCACTGCCGCTGTCTCTCCTCCCCATCTCCATCGGAAATGCAGTTTTGACCCTCCTCCTGGCTCTCCCCCACTCAGACCTTCCCCTTTCCCTCCTTTTATGCCAGGAGATGGCCTGAGGTGGGGGTGGCTATGGAGAAACCCAAACCCCAGCATCCCTCTGCCTCTTCCCTGCAGGGGGACGCTCCAGGAGCTGGTTTTCTCTCCAGCATCCCTTTCTCCCACACCGGGATCGCGGCCCTTGGCCGACAGGCGCCAGCGCAGCGCTTTTGCTTTCCCCCGGCTCGGGAAGCGGCGTGCGAACGGCCCCGCGCTATTGACTTCCGCTGGCGGTTAATTGAATTGTCTTGTACTACACTTTGTTTAAGCCGATGAGCGATGGCTCTCACTCGAGTATCCAGCTCGTGGTGAAATAAGGTCGGAAACGACATGCTCGGTGCCAAACACCCCCGGCCACCCAACTCTGCTGCCGAAAAGCTGCTCCCCCTCCCGCGGGGACCCATTTTCTCGGATGCTGGCAGGAATTTATCCCTATTTGGCTCCCAGCACTTTTCTCCTCGTGTCTCCCCCTCTATACAACAAGGGGTGATGCTCGGGGCGTAAATCGGGACGGTTGCAACAGGGTTGGGATGGGAATGAGGAGGAAGGGGGCAAGGAGCTGTCGCACAAGGGCATCCCCAGGGACGGATCCAGGCACACAACCAAGAGGGAAAACGCTGCCGAGGGAGGGGAAGCATCCAGAGATGTCGCGCAAATAAAGCAGACCCTCCAAAGGGAGGGAGCAGGAACCTTTGCCACGAAAGACAGTGGAGCAGGGAAGGGAGGAGAAGGATACGGGGAGAAGCGGAGAGAGGCGAGCGCTCAACAACTTCATCCCACGGCCGAGGGCTGCCGGCCGCCCCCTCCGCACAGCTGGGCTGTTGCTGGGCTGTTGCTGCTGTGGCTAATGAGGCATCTGCTGCGTTTGACAGTCGGCATCTGCTGCCGCTCGCCTCCTCCTGCCAAGCTCCCGGCAGCCGCCGCGCCGGGCTCGCCCTCCCTCCCAGCCAGGTGTTCCCGGCCGCCGCCACCTGCGCTGCCCCGGGCATCCCCAGGGCCGCATCCAGGCAGGCAACGAAGCGGGGATAACGCTGCCGAGGGAAGGGAAGCACCCAGAGACGCCGCGCAAATAAAGCAGACCTTCTATAGAGAGGGAGCAGGAACCTTTGCTCTAAAATATACCCGTGTCCCCCTCTAATTGCCAGTATTAAGCCATAAAACGTTATGTTTGCAGCGTCTCCTTTTATGTAAGCCTCCTTGTTTACAATCACTTAGAGCAAGCTGCCAGGCCTGGCATTAAAATACACCGTTCAATTAATGCGGGAGCCCAGGGCGGTGTCGGGGAGTGGGAGGTGGCGCTGCGGGATCTTCTTCCAGCCAGGAGATGGGAAACACGCTGACCGGGACTGGTGAAACTTGGCAGCTCCAGCCAGAGATGGAGCGCAAGCAAAACCCGAGACTGGAACAACCTGGAGACGAGGAGAAAATCTGGATTCGGATTTGGCCTCTCTCGAAACCACAAGCGTTTGGGACCGGAGTTTTTTTTCCTTGGCAAAAAGGCTCTGTTTAGAAGCGGAGGCACTCTTCTGCTTTGCTTGGGGGCCCTGTGGCGGAGGTCAAGCACGAAGCAGCCAGGTTTTGCCAACAAGACAGAGGTTAGCCATTATTTTTTCCAACGGGAGCCCCTCTCAGTGCTGCTGGAAGCTGCTGTCCTCTTCTGAGCCCTCTTGCTAAGGGCTGCTAAATTATCCGGGGCTCCTCTCTCAAGATGAAATCTTAAATCAAAGTCTCGATCACTATTGGTCACCGAAGACCCCGCAGTGCTTTTCTAATCACAGAAGGGGAAATCCGCTATCTAAATCAAATCCCGGTTAATTGAATTCCCAGTTGAAACGCAATATTTTCCCCTGATTCATTTCCTGACCTGCACGGCTGCGCCGTCGTACGATGTGGTCCGGAGAAAGCTGCAGGGCGAGGAACCCTTCCAAGGGGCTGCGCGTGGGGCTGCGCGCGGGGCAGGGTAGGGGCGGGGGTGGCGAAATCCATCCGTGAGGCTTGCGAGGCACGGAGAGATCCATCACGGGAAATGGGCTACAGAAATCCAAAGGCAGTTTGAACATCCTCCCTGAATGGCACAGCTCCTGCCTCGTTTTTGCCGTCTTTAACGAGAAAAGATGTGTTTCAGGGAGATACTGGCGTGTCATTAAGAGAGCGAATAATGCTGAGATAACCGGGTCAGACGAGTGGTGGGTACCTGACGTCCATCCGGGGAACGCAAGATGCTTGGGTTTTGCTCCATGTTCTGCTACTGAGGCTCTCGACCTCAGTCCAAAGAGACCTTTTCCTTGCCCTGCCTCAGTTTCCCCACCTACAAAACAGCTACGACCTCCCATTGTCAGCATTTAATTGCTCAACGAAGCGCTTTCATCGGCACCCAGAAGGGCCAAAGGGACAGTATTTAGCCCTCCCTGAGTCTCAGCCGGAGAAACCTCGTTGTGCGCAGAGGAACGAGTTCCCCTTTTCACCAGGGGTGAATAAGCCGCGTACAAACTTACCGCCGTGCCCAAGCAGAACGGGGCACCAAAAAAGCGGGTCCGCTGCGTGCCCAGCCCAGCGTCTCACCACCGGCTCTGAACCACAGGGTTAGCCGAGGTCTTCGCACAGCTCGGCCCCCCCTCAGCCCGCTCTCGGCCACATCTAACATCACAGGTGACGCCCAACACAAAAGCCGGCAGAACATACGGCCGGGCAGGGGACGAAGCCTGGGTTTTGCCGCGTTTTAATCCAGCCCGACTCTTCCTCTTTGCCAGGATCCCACGCAGCATCTCCTCTTTGACCGGGACCCCATCTGGCTCGCCTCCTTCCACCCCGCCGCAGCCAGCTTCCCCCCTCTCCTCCCTGGCTCCGCACCAACAACGCGCCCCTCTATTAACTGAACGCGCGAGGCTCTAAAATTGGGACTCCGCCGGGTAATGTCTTAAATCTGAGGCCCTCCCTGGGTATTTCCATATTTCGGAGGTTTAATGCATTGTATTTAATGTACTCAATTTGGAAGCCAGCAGGCAATGCAATTTTCAGGTGCACGCAACGTGAATAATGAAAGTCTCTCAGTCCCCGGCTCCCAACCCACCTGAGTCCCTGGAACGGCATTAGAGGAGGAAGAGAGCCGGACTGTCCAAATGAACCTCAGCAGCTGAGGGATAACGGGCAGGACGGGCTGATGGATGAATTTCGGGTGTCCCAGCCAAACGGGAGAACACGCCGTACAGAGCGCACGCTGGGCACACCATCTCCGGCAGGCATTCAACTGGCCTTACTAACGCCAGCGTCTCTTAATGAAAATAGCCTGTTCCACTTCAGAAGTACAACTCGCTCTCGAGCCATCAATCTACCCAACGCGGGGGGGTTTCGGCAGGCGGCGCTGGGCAGGCTCGGCTCTCCGACGGAGCTGACCCCGTCAGCATTGGGGAAGCTCGTTAGCGTAAAGGCAGCCGAGGGGGCAGAGACACGAGGATGTAAACCAGGAGATGGGCAGAGGAGAGCATCCTTCCCTCCTGTCCGTTTCCAAATTAACCCCAGCCTCTAGAAAGTAATCACCAAGTCCACCGACAGCGTGATTACTCGTATTATTTACGTGTGTTCCCGCTGTGACCGTGGTCCCTGGGAAGACGGGAGCCCGGCTATGGCAGGAATAGAGCGAGCAGGAAACCATCGGCATCGGAGAAGCTCGTGATGAAGGCAAAGCCCTGCACCGGCTGTGCTGCCTCCTTCACGTCCCATTAACTACGAACCTGCGGGAACACCTCTGAGGGTGAAAGCGAAGCCACTTCCCTGGGTTTCCTCACCCTAGTGCAAAATGAAGATGAATTTTAGGCAGGTATTAAACCCCACGGAGACTATTAACTCCACTGCAATGGAGTGGAATGAACACCTCGGCGCGCGTTAGCTGCATGGCAACCTCATCCCTTGGTCCTCTGGGGAAAGAGCAAAAGGCGGAGGAAAATCCTCTCCCTGGGAACACGTGGACTGAAGGAAGAGAGAAATTCTGGGGTGCAGAATTATGCGAAGATGAAGGACCTGCAACTGATGGAAGAGGAGTTATACGGGGAACAGACCCCCTAGCCCAGCGGGATCTCAGCCCGTAATTGGGACTGCCAGGCAGTAACTTAATAGTGTCGGTAACAACAATGTTAATAATGAATTCGCTCGGGTGGGATTTGCCTTCACTGTGCAATCGGGGTCCTTCAGAAAGGAACGCTGAAGGGAAACTGAAACTACTGAGCAAAGCGATAGTCTAACCTCCCCCGTAACTTCCTCGGTTATCCTGGCGTAACTTAAAATCTGCTTTAGCAATTACATTCCTCACAAGATCTGAAGTGGTGGAAAGAAGAATTGTAATGATAATATTAATATACAGTCTCTTCCTAGCGAGAGTAAGTCATTAGGCAGAGCGCAGAAAAGATGCATAGGCAGAAACAGATGGAAAAAGAGCCACATCAAGAGTTTAAAGGGAGGCTTACAAAAAAAGGAAAAAAAAGCTGCAAATTCTAAGTGGATTACGGAAGGCAGGCTGCAAAGGGAAAGCGAGAATCGCTCTGTGCCGCGCAGGAAAAGGCTGTTCACACACAGCGTGTGAAAGGGAGGAGGGATGGTGGGAAAGATGAGCATCGGGTGGCAGAATAACTACGCTGCGGATGCGCTGCGCTCCGTATAATTGCAGTTGCTGACTAGGTGGCTGTCTACGCCGCACGGGTTTGTCCAGGCTCTTTCTCCTCAACACAGACAGATCCGTACCTCTGCCAGGTGACGCATCCTACCTACAACAGATGGGTAGCAAAATAATGGGATAAAAAAAAAAGGGGGATAAATCTCAGCCTAGTACTAAAGTCCACGAGGATGCACCAGGTTCCTCGGAGGGAATCTAAAATCAGTGTAGTCAAACCCCCCGATGTCATTTCCATGGTACCCTGTGAGACCTGATGAATTTTCATCCAGGACCAGCAAAAAGTGGGGGAATCGGACCTTTAAAAGCACTCGGGGGGGTTTTCTCTCCCTCCCACCAAAGTGTGGTCACGTCTTTCTACTGGCTCGTAGCTATCAACCCATGGGTGAGCAACGCTGTTCCTGTTTTCATAGAATCACAGAACGGTTTGGGATGGCAGGGACCTTAAAGCCCATTCAGGTCCACCCCCTGCCCTGGGCAGGGACACCTCCCACCAGCCCAGGTTGCTCCGAGCCCCGTCCAACCTGGCCTTGAACCCCTCCAGGGATGGGGCAATCTGTCTTCGTCCAGCTCTTTGCAGCTCAGCCCGGTGATGAGAAGGAGCCCGGGCACCTGCTGAGCGCTTGCTGCGTTCCTTTTCCTCCCGTTCCCACCTAGAAGGGGCCTTGATCTCGCGCGCAGCCCCGCACGCACACACACAACCATCGGCGGTGACGAACAGCATCATTGAGTTGTCCCTGGCGCTCGTGATGCTTCGTCCAAGCCCGGTACGTGCACAAAGATGGCAGCAAAGGGAAGTCGACCCATCCCCTGCCCTCAGACCTTCAGCCATGCCACCAGGGAGAAGCAGCAATGAAAAAAAATCTGCTCTCGGTGACCCCCAGTAGGAGAACCCCGCGGGCCGCCCGGGGTGACCTCCTCACCCGCTGGGCTGCGCAGCCGAACGCCAGTTATTACTCTGGATCTCGCCTCTCTGTATTTCAGCGCGTGCGATTTTAATGATTTTGGGACTCCATCCCAGCCATTTCCCCTTCCCCGGCTGCCCGCGAGGAGCCGTAAACCTGGCAGTTCCATCGGCTATTTACAAGAGCTGGGTTCACACCGAGCCCGGCGCTCGTAACCGGCTGGGCACGCTTTGGAAAAGCAGGCAAAGAGCGATTGCAATAATTATTTTTGTTCTTTCACTCCTCGCCAAAGCAGCAGAGACTCATTACACGCGGTATTCATTAAGAACCTGCAGCCTGTACCTGCCCGTGACCCTCAGCAGTGGCCAACGGGTTCAGCCAAGGCGTCTCCAAGGGATGCTCACCGTGGCCTTGGTGATCCGGCTTCATATACGAGACGGGATCAATCGAGGAGCTCCCTGGCTGAGCTAGAGCATGAGATAAAACACACAAACCACACAAAACTCTCCGCACCGCCGCACCCCGGCTCCTTAGCGGAGAGTGGGACCGTTGGGGACAACCCGGCAGGGAGAGGCCACCGCTGCGACCAGGAACAGGAACTTCTCCTGCAGATTCCAGGCCGCTTCGGAGGAGGAGAACCGTCCCCGCGGCATGCGGCGGGCGATGTTTTCGTGGGGTGTGCGAAAGGACGGAGACCTCCTCCGCCACACAATCAGCCCTCTTAATTTTTCAGCCCGCTCCGCCATCAGCCAATTGATACGCCGTTATCTCCAAACCACTTAGCTATACATTACTCCCTTATTGTTATCGTACCGGATTTTTTTTCTGTGCCGTTCCATGCCAGATAACCTTAATTTTCCCCCATTTGTTCCAGGGTATAATTATTTGTTTGCAATCATTGCCTATTAGATAGACGAATGCGGCAAAGCAACAAACATTTTCCCTCTGTAATGCACTCCTGAAAAGTTCTAATACGTTATTTGATCAAATAATCTTCGCCATATCAAAGCAATACTATTTTCCCCTTCAAAACTATGCATTTATTAAAATGTAAAGCAGTCTGATCATATTGGGAGCGAAAAATAAAAATAATATTATGGTCTTTTGCGGGAAAATATTGCATATTTATTTTGGATGACTTCCCTGGAATTTTAATTCAAGCCTTTATATATTTATTTCCCTTCCCTGCCAGCTAGGGTGCAAACCCAGTAGGTTTGATTTTTTATAAATTCTTTTTTTTTTTTCAAAAGCCTTGTGTTCCGGACTTTAAATTTATTTGTTAAGAATTGCTTTCAGCTTTTGATTTACGGCAGAGATCCTTTTCTGCAGAATAAGATGCGCGCAGGAAACGGAGCGTGTCCAGCTGCTGGAAACGGAGGAGCTGGCTCCGAGGGGGTCGGGCTGCTCCGAGAAAAGAGAAAACGATGGGAATTTTAGGCAACGGCCGCCGCGCCCCTGCAAGGGCTGCTCAGATCTGGACCCCGTCAGCAGCACTGCGTTAGGCGGAGAAGTACATTTTAAGGGACTTTACAAGCTTTCAGCATCCGTTGCTCTCGGGCTCCGAGGAGAAAGAGAGAGATGCATTTCCCCATCCAAGCCTTCAAATAAAACCAGGATTTATGCCCCCAGCTCATGGGAGCAGCTTAAAAAATAAATAAATAAATAAAAAATCAGGGGCACTTTTAAAACAAGTAAATTTTAGTGTTTTCTTTCTATTTCCCTTCCGAGCCTTGAGCTTTTAAGGGGTCTTATTTTAAAGGCTTCTCTCTGCAACTGCGGGAGAGTGAAACTTTTAAAGAGGATGCTTATCCCTTTTATTTACCCGGCTCCGGGGATTTTCAGATGATGGCAGGCATGGGGCGAGGGGGCTTCACCTGATGGGGAAAGGTGGGTCCACCGATGGGGAGACAGATGCAGGTCGGTCCCATCTCCTGGAGGGGTGGACAATGTCCCCTTTGGGGACAGACCAAAACATCGTCCCAAATGCCTCCTTTTACAGACGGGACGCGGCAGTCGGGGTCACGCAGAGAAGCCCAGCGAGTCCCTGCCCTGCCGCTACCTCTGCGCCTGCTCCCGTTCTACAAAGTCACCCTGGGTCCCAGCAGCCGGCGAGATTAACAGCTGCCCGCAGCAGAATTAATATTTAAGGAGGATGCCAAAACCACGAGGCCGGGGATATTCATAAATCTCCCTCCATCACGCCACTTCCAGGCAAACAAGCTCTTTTTATTTGCACAGATACCCACAAGCTGGAGCTCCGCAGCAGATGGGCTACAGCCGCCTCTGCAGAGTGGACGTCGCGTTGCTCGGGGCAGGACAGAGCGGGGTTTCACAGCTCAGAGCCCCCCAAACGGGGTTCCTTTGGATAAACTGGACGCACGGAAGGAATTTAGGTGCGGAGACGCTCAAAGCTTTCACAATTACACCTCTAGCCTGATGGAATAGGAGTCTCATCAGACTTGGGCCTGATGTACACCTATGTTGGATCTGAAGTCCAGCCTCCCCCAGCAAAGCCCCGTCACGGTGACAGCACGTTGGATACATTGAGCTCCATGCTTGATAATAACCAAGAAGAGATGTTTGTGGCAAAAGGCTACTTGGTTTATAGCAGGGGAGGTTCAGATTGGATATTATGAAAAATTTAGTCACTGAAAGGGTTGTCAGGCACCGGAACAGGCTGCCCAGGAAGGGGCTGAGTCGCCATCCCTGGAGGCATCTAAAAGACGTGAGGACGTGGTGCTGAGGGAGACGGTTTAACGGCGACTTGGCAGGGTTGGGTTAAGGGTTGGACTTGATGATCTCGAAGGTCTCTTCCAACCAAAACAATTCTATGATTCTGCGATTCTGAATAACCATCCTGTTCGCTCTGCAACAGGACTTGGGGTGTCCATCCGCTGATTTCTCAATCTGCTTTGCGCAGGGTCCCCTACTGCAACTCCCCTTGACGCTGGCGGAGCTGGCGTGCACGTCCCGAGAGCACCGACGTTGCCAGGAGGATTAAAACCACGCACGGCCCAGGGGGCTGCTCGCTGCGAGACAGGGGAGGAGTAAGAGGGGAGTAAAATGCGTGGCTGTTTTTCCCGATGAACGTAGCTTTGAGTTTCTGACAGCGACGCCCCGTCGCATTTTTACTGCGTTAATAGGCTGTTTAGGAAATGCGGCGGGGGGCTTTTGATCACGGCTCTCCCCTGCAAAGGCTTGAGTGCTGAAGGCTGAGGAACTATTACAGGGGAATTAAAGAGGCTCCAGCATGAAGGTTAGCCCCTAAAGACGTCGGTCCCGCGGGAAGGGAAACAAGATGTTCAAAGGCAAAAGCTCCCCGTTGGCTCGTGCATCCCGGTGTTGGGCAGCACCCAACACGGGGGTGTCCCCCTCTGCCAGGGAGGGCTTCAGGGAGGGTTGTGGCCGCAACAAGGACTGGATAAAGCTCAAGAGACCGTTGAGCGAGGCGTTTGCCGCCATGAGCAGGCAGTTTTTGCCCAGGACCGGGATGGGGATGCCGGGCCGGTGGGCAGCACGCCGATGATGGAGCACGCCCGTAATACGGGCACCTCCTCCCCACCCTGAACCCACCTATTTAAAAATCGAGAGCTGGGTTTCTTCCAGCTGCATGGGAGCGATTCAGAAGAAAGGAAAGGATATTCAATTAAAGCACTTCATTTTAGTATAACGCACCGTGACTTGGGGAGGGGGGAGGAGGAAGAACAGCCCCCCTTTTGATTTCAGCGATTTAATAGGTAAAGAGAAAGTCACGCAAGATGTGCTTATGTTTTCTAAACCACCCATATAATATCTTGCAATTAGGGCCCAAGCACATGAAAGATCATTATTAAAATTGAGACCCTCCAGGAGTTTCCCTGAGTGTTTGCTTTTTGCTGTGGTGGGGAAGATTGCTCGGAATAATATAATTTTGTGTGTTCAAAGACTCAAGAGTACGCTGAGTGGGGAAAGGGAAAAAACCAACTAATGGCAAATGATATCTTAAAAGCACGAGAGAGGTTGAAAAAGTGGATCCATGCAGAAAATAATATACTATTATTTAAAAAAGTAAATTGCTAAAATGACACTCTTCTGCAATTCTGTCTCCAGAAAAGTCATCTTGGCTGAATCCTTAATGTACAAGGGTGTGGGATTTTTTTTTTTTTTCAGTGACACTATAAAACCTGCAAAAAATATCTTAGTTATTTACCAAGTGATTAAACCACAATCATTTATTACAGTTTTACTAGAACATTGTTTTCCTGGTTCTTCCAGGGTTTATTACCTCCAATATAACACACCCCCCTTTAATAATCCCCATTGCTTTGACTCTATTGCCTTATATTTTTAGATTTCTTTTAGCGTTTTGCATAAAATTCCAACTCTAATGGGCTTTATAAAATGAGATGTATTGTCATGGATCCAAGCCCTTATGAAGATAATTATCTTGTCCATTTGTGTTTTCATTATGTTGAGAAATACTTTTTCTCTCTCCGCCCAACATTTTATTTCCTAGCCCAAATCACAAGGGACCTTTATTTTTTAATTTTAAATCCATCGGCAACAAAAGAAGGAAGCCCGAGCTACCGCCATCCTCCGCTTCTGTTTGATGGAGGGTGGTCCATGAATCCTGGGGTGGAGAGGCAGGGAACGGGGACATGTGGAGGATGTGGAAGAGACCGTGGTTGGACAAAGGACCAAGGTGAGAAGCAGGAGGGAGGAGCGAGATGTCATGGAAGCCAGAGGAAATATTTCAACCAGTGACGGGCACAAGCCTGCATGAAGACCAGAAGTTGCAAGCAACTCAGTGAGGTCCAGCAAGGGATACATCAAGGACACACCAGGTCCAAAGCCCCAAACGACATCTTGTATTTTGGGTGGAAATCCAAGGGATCGGGGAAATGCGAGGGCAACGTACAGAAAGCGGAGCCCGGAGATGCACAGGCGACCCATCAGAGGGGGGGCACTGAGCCGAGACGGACACGGTTTGGTGTAAAGCATGGGACGGGCTCTCCAGGAGAACCCTCCCCGCCCCAGCCTCGGCTCCTCCAAATGCGGATCCAACACACGGTTTAACCACTTATCTCACCTGGGAAGCATCTCCAAACTGCTTGCGACAGTGTTTTCTTTACGGATCGCTAACTCTGTAAGGCTGAGTCTGTATTTTCACGTGCACGTGCACGGTTTCTGACCCACGGCATGGTGCTGGTCTCTTTTGGGGTTTTTACTTCCATATAAACATTGATGATACCGAGAACTAGGTCCCTTTCTTGAGTACACCTGCCAGGCGTCCCATGGCTCTGGAGAGCCAACACTAGACACACGAAGACAAGCCAAGCGCTACACCTGCGAGAGATTTCTCCCGAAGAGGCTCCACCGATGACTCGTGACAACGCAAGCCTTTCTTTTGCCTTTTCCCTGAAGTCTGCAAATGTTGCACGGAAATGGGAATATGTATTATTTGTTCAAGAGAAGGTCCCTTGGAGTTGGAAAAAGCAATCACATACGTGGTTGGTGGGGGAAGCGGCTCTGCCCTTGTATGGAATTAGGCCTGGGTATATATTTCTACATTCCTATAAAACTAGGGATATTATTTTCACTGGAGATACATCTGAAGCTCCTTGTAGAGCAATGACAATTATAGTACAACAACAGCGTACAAGCTATACCATTCACCTGCCTAACTGGACCCGCGTGTATAGTCCGGGGCATACTGGGAAATAACTTCCACCGATTCAGAAGCACATTGCTACCAGGAGTCCTGGCGACAAATATTGCGTCAGGACCAGATCCCGGGTTTCACAGCAGCACCAAAAAAGAGCCAGATTCTTCCCCAGTTTACTTAGGTGCGGTTACGCCAAAGATGATGTTTCCAGTGTCAAGCCAGAAAGAACCTGCCTTGAAATCAAGCAAAGGAGCCCTGTGTCCAGGGCTAAGGCAGTGGTTTTCCCCAAAGATAAACTACTGAAGCTGTTACTTAAGTAACCCTAAAAACTTTACTAGTCCCATCTTGATGGGGTTGTGACTAACGAGGTGACCCACCCAAATTCAGGTAGCATGGAGCAGCGAGTGGTTCTCGCAGGTCTCCCGCCGTAGCTCTTCATGCCCTGTAGACACTCATAGGCATCCACCCTGCCAAGGGGGACCTCAACCCTAATGTCCAGGCATGACATTGGGGTCATCCTGCAGGGCCAGAGGGGTACGGGGCAGGTGGCAGGAGCTGTGAGTAGATGCACGGTTGGGTCTGCAACCCATGTTTTCTCCCCAGGCACATCCAGGTCACTCAAGCCTGGCTCCTGTCAAGGCGGAGGTTCCAAGGACAGCCGAGAGCACTGCCTCGGTGAAGCCAGAGGACACGAGTGGCACTGCTATAAACCAAACCCTCCCACCTCGAGAGATGCCGGACTGAATCGAGATGTCCCATGTCCGGGTGACGGTGAAGTCACCTTATAAGCCGGTGTCCTGGCTTTGTCCTTCCTTCAGGAAAGACAGAAGGCAGAAACCTGATGTCTGAGTTTGCTCCCAGGCAGGGAAGGTCCCTCTGGACCAGCCTGGGGACAACAGCCACAGACCTCGAACAAGCCAGGCCCTCGCCGGAGAGAGCGGGGCCCCGGCACTGCCGCTGACACCGCGTTCTCAGCGCACGCTTCCCTTTAATTAAAAGCGGCGTGCGTGCCCCCCTCTCTCCGCTGTGACTGACGCTGCCAATTCTGCCGTGCTTTAGATGTGTCATATCGTGGTACATCACATCCTAATTAACGCATCTTGTCAGGTCCGGCAGTTGGCTGCAGTAACACGCTTCCAGCAGCTGTCACTGGGACCCAGCGCAGGGACTGGGGCCGCCCGGTTAGGCGGAAAGTCGCTATATTGAAGATTTTATTTAAGGGGAAAAGGACGGAGCGTGGTCCTACATTCGGGGTTGCAAAGTGATGGTGGCTTTGACCCCGGCGGCCACCTGGGCTCCTGGCATGAGGGCTGGGTGGGAAGAGGAAAGCAAGTTTTGCCATTTCATCCTCATCTTGCAGCGAGACGGAAGCAGCGCCCTGCGCTCCCTCGGCAGCTGGGCTGCAGAGCCAGGCGCTCTCGGAGCAGAGGCGGCCGAGGGCTTTGCAAACAGAAATCGAGGGCTTTGCAAACAGAAACGAGTTTAGGTCCCCCAGCAGCCCTGCACGAGGGATGGAGAAAGCTCCTCCAAGATGGGAAGAGGAATCTGGCTCATGGTCACCCACCACCCCAGAGGCTCTGAGTTTTCGGTCCCCGGCATCGCGTGGGAAAGGAAAAAGGCTTGAGGCGTTCAGGCGCCGAACTTGTGCACTGATTCCTGCCGCTCTGCTAATTATTAGGCAAGACAGCTTGGCAAGCGCCAGCATCGAACCCAGGTGTCCTGGCCTCTCGGCTCTTCTCGAGATTAAACATTTAACGCTGCTGGAGACCGCAGTGATACGCAGCCCGGCTGCTGCCCCCGGCTCCAGCTGCCTCCCACCCCTCCCCAGCCCAGCACCACCGCCTGCAAAACACTGCCAAAAAGGGGGAAACGCGGGGAACCGGGGATTTTTTTACCCACGTTTTAGGCTCTCTTTTTATGCCGGATCCTAAAGTGCGTCTGGTTTCCTTGGGGTGAAACCGGCACATTTCTATGCAGCCCAATTTGGAAGGGATCATCGGCACTTGAACCGAAACTAAGGCACGGACCGGTGGCCGTGAAAGGTCCCGTGGCACTTCTTGGAAGAAGAGGGTTTCGGCACCGTGGCACTGGCGAAAGCCTGCCCTGCCCCAGTTTGCAGGGATAGGGCACGGCGCTCCTTGCGACGCCACGGATATTCACGGCAAGACGCTCATGGGCTCAGCCAAAACTCAGCAGCCCTAAAGCTCCACTGGGAATACTGCCTTCCATCGGGCCAGAGCAACGTGTGACGGGAGCTGCAGTCCCTGCGACGTCCCAGCGAGCCCCACAAACGGGGCTTTTTCAAGCCAACGCAGCCACCGAGTCATTGGAATTTGTACATCTTTGATAACGAGCATTTAAAGGGTGAAGCCTAATGAAGGGATCCAGAAACAAGCCGCAACTCAAGGCGGGATGCGGCTTTTTAATTAAAACTCTGATGCCTTTTTATCTCCTTCCCTCTCCTTTGCTCTTCCCCCCGCCGACGGAGGGGATTTCTCAATCTGAGGCCCGTTGCTGTACAAAAAACCTCAGCTTTAATATTCTCTTTGATTAAGTGGGATTTTTCTTCCTCCTGTTCTGGTGGGTGCTGCCGTCGTACTCTTTGGTGAAGATTTAAAGGAAGAAGGGCCCTGGCAGGAGTCAGGCGAGTACCCGCAGAGAGGAAAGGAGAACACGGGCCAGCCGTGCTCGCGAGAAGATTAAAGCACCAGGGTGGCCACGTGCCACTTTCTCCCCCACCGTGCCTCTCTTCAGCATCCTCCCCTAAGACCGAGCAAAAGCCGGCGGTACGAAGGGTTAAGCAGCGAGAAGGAGGGAGAAGATCAGGCCCATTTGAAGGGAAGATGAGACGTTCTAATTTGATTGATTTTTACTGAATTCATGGCGCTTCTCATTTGCAGTTTCCCTCCTTTTAATTAGCCGGTGCTCGTAGCAATCGTATTCGATTCTCATTACTTAATTAAATAGGGTCCTCCACCTTTAGGCAGCGCTGGGGGATGGTGGAAGAGTTTGGCCGGAGGGAGGGCTGGACGGGAAGAGGAGCATCCTCCAGTTCTTGCTCCACGTTGGGACGCGGCTCTTGAAGCAACGTGGACCTCTCAGCTTCCTCTTGGACCGCACCATCGCCTACCCTGGCCGCATCCTGCTTGGCAAAGAACCAAAGATTGGAAGGGAATAGAGCCCGAGCTCTCCTTTTAGCCCCCAGAAGGTTTCCATCTGCTCCAGGTGAGCCGTATTCAGGAGCTGGGCTTGATCCTTGCATGGACACCAGTGGGATTTCGATCACAATTGAACCGTGCGGGCAAAGATGCCTTTGCCACGCTGGTACATCAGAAGTACGGCACACGCAGCTATTCCGGCCTCCAGCACCGCCGCAGGAATTCAGCTCTGCGGGAAGAGCTACTGAAAAAAGCGACAAAATTTAAAACACGCGCAGCAAAAAAACCCCAGCAAACTGCCTGTAAACCGGACTATTAATTGGGGCTGGAATTAAATCCAAACCTCCAGAACGTTCAGAGCATTTGGCAGAGTGACTTGTAACAGGGAAGGCGTCGGTGTTTCTCCTTGGTGGGCAGTAACTGGGACAGATGTGTTGGCAGTCACACCAGTTGCATCTCTCCTTTGCTGGTGTCGTTTCCCCACCACGTGGTCCTCTGTTTCATTTGTCCAGGTTTTGGCGTTTCTGCGCATGTTTTTCAACACTGCCCTGCCCTGCCCTTCCCAGCTGAAATGTGCAACCCGTATAAAGGGTCGATCTCCGATGCGGCGCGTTTGGCTGCTTTTTGGGGTTACCTGTACCCAGCCCCGTGCCCGGGGACGGGGCTCCAGGCTCAGCCCAGAGATCAACCGCTCCAAAATCACACGCAAGCGCCCCGATCCTACACATCTGCAGCTCCCTAATGGCAGGTCCTGGAAACGCTCCCCAAAATACCCCAGCCAAGCGTGGCCAGGCCCCTGAGCGGCTTTCGCCCGTGTCCACGGCTGTGTTGGCACCCAACGCCTACCACTCACTGGAATTCCAGCTACGTGCCCAAACAGGCCAGATGAAGGCACAACCCTCAAGTTACGACTCACATTCCATTCGCAGTTAAGGCAAATCTGGTGTTACAGGCTTCCGGGTTTCACAAGGATTTCTGCGGCTCTTGGTTAATTGCCTCAAAAGGACTTTGAGATCTGGACATGAAATGGGCTACAGAAGAACACTGGGTTATTATTATTATTATTACGGATCTCCATTTGAGTCACCAGGACCTTCCCTGTTGGAGCATAATATATTCCATCAATTACAGGAGAGCAGCATGAAGCTGAATAGGACCCTGATAATGAGGGGCTCTTTCATTTCCCCCGCGCATGCACAGACCGGTTCAGAGGCTGACAAATGAAGGTCTCCCCCCTCCCCAGACGGCATTTGAGAATTCTTTCAGCAGAATAATTTTATGGTTCTTGACTCAGGAAGTCGGTTTGAACTTTGGTTTTGGAGATAAAAGGCCTGACAAAGCATCCCCACAGGACGCCCGGACTCGTTTGCATTCATAAATGTGCAGCCAGCACCACAGCCCTCTTCCGCACGCCAGGAATTACCTTCGCTCAAAGGTTTTTCTATATTCACTTATCGTCTAATGAGCAGTGTAAGAAACTTCATTTCAAGGAGGAGAGAAGCGGAAGGAGGGTTTAAAAAAAATAAATAAAATCCTCTCTTGGTGGATGCCTTTAAATGGGATTCGATTTCTGTGGCTTTTTCGTATCCTGCCGGCGAGGAAGACAAGGCGTAAAGAGGGAAGAGTTAAAGAGGTGCAGGGATGAAGGTGGCACCAGTCCCTTTAGGTGGAGGTAGGCTCGGAGGGACTGCAAACGCTGCAGAGCATTTGAGGGCTCGGAGCGGGCAGGACAGGCAGGAGGGACCTGTCCCAGCTGCCGAGCTGGGAGGAGCGAGAGGGGAGGGGAAGGAAAATGCCATCCGGGTCGGTAATTATCCCCTGGAAAGGTCAGCTCGCTGATGAAACACATTGCCGATGGAAAGGCGTGTGCCTGGGAGAGCCGGTCAGGTCGCTAACGATGCCTGACAGCTTGTGCCCGTTGTCCCAGGGCCATCCCAACCCCGGCCCCAAGGCAGGACACAGCGATGGGAGGAGAAACAAGACAGGAGCGACGCAGGCGTTACCCACACGCACGATTCAAAGATCCCGTGTCAGCCGAAGGTTAGCGGTGAAGTAGTTGATGAAGAAAGAAAACTGCTCGTCCCCCCTGACAGCCCTCGCACCGATTGATGCTGCTCAGCAAGGCCATTACCACGGGCAACGGAGCCATAAAACCGGCGTTTTCAGGCTGGGGGCAGATGAAGGCGCCGCCGCTCATCACTCGGGCACGTCAGCCGGGGCGCTCGGCGAGGGAGAGGCGAGACACAACAGGTTGGGGAAGGGAGGGGAAACTCCGTCCCCCTGTACCTCGACACCTCCCATCATCCCTGCGGAGCCGACTCTGCCGCTCCTGTGGGGTTTTTGCAGGACAACGCAGAGGAATAAGGTGTTTCCGAACAACACAAGCTCTGGGGGGAAACGCCATGATTGTTTTCATCGGCCATTAAGTGGGAAACTATCCAAAAAATAACTCTGATTTGAGCTAGCACGGAGACCTGAACAGCACCAAGGAGTTTCCCCCCCAGACGGCAACCAGTGAAGATCCCTGGCCGTTGGCATCCCACTACACGGAATGAACCTGCGCGGGCTCCTGGCTTGAGTCGATGCCAGTTATCAGCCTCCTGTATTTATAGGGAGGGGAAAAGGGGGAAAAAAAAAAAAAAAAAAGTGGTCCTTTGTAAATCTTCAGATGTGCCTTCTCTACATCCCAGCTTTCTAGTACCTCGGGTACCCAGTAAGTGCCCCTGCAGGCACTGGTCGCCGTCCCGACTGGGTGCAGTCAGAGGCAGAGGTTTCCCAAACGGGGCACGGGGTTTGGTACCAGTTTGAACGGAAGCGCGCAGTCAACTCTAAAAATCCCTGCCCCACGCCGGAGGTTTTACCGCTTAGTTTTTCAAAAGAAGAAAAGCAAATACAAGAGCTTAAACCGTGCCCCCATCTCGGGGCCCACGCTGAACCCCAGACAGTCACGGGGCAAGAAACCCTCTTGGCCAAGGTTTAGCTGGGTGGGCTTTGGCCTGCCGAGGGAGCAGGTGTCGGCATCGCCTGCGGCAACCATCCGTCTTCTAGCGACCGCCATATAGAGACCTTTGCCGCTTTATTCAAGGCAGACAGGCTACAGCCCTGAAGTCACCCACACGCATCCCAGGCTCTGAGCACTTCAGCTGGTAAAGCAACGAATCACAGTGGTCTAACGTAGCCTTCGTACATTAAAACTCACCCAGAGCGCCCCATTAATCTAATTACCTAGAAAATATGAAGGGAAAAGGCTCCTTTACGCTGCTCCTCAAGGTGAAGAATCACCAGCGCTTCATTTTGGTCTTGCAGCGAAGCAACTAAACGGTGATTTTGTCTGAGTTATTGCTGAGGTTGTGAAAAGCACAAGAGTGGTGAAACGTGGGTTTTCCCATTTACCCATCCCACCGCTGCCGTTCACACCTTTCCAGTCCCCAGGGAGCAGGAGGCTTTGCTGGAGTTGACCCACCTTGATTTCCCAGACCTTTCCCAAGCCTGGTGTGGACGCTGTGACCTGGCAAGGGTGACAGCCCCTGGGGAGCCACCTGGGGACCCGCGGCTCACCCGCTGCAGCGGAGCCCCGGTTGGTCACAGCTCCAGCGACCAAGAGGTCGCCGCTTCCAGCCCCGTTTCACGGAAGGCATCCGCAGTCCATGCCCTGCTCCCTCTAACGACCTTGGCGATAATCCCGGAGTCTGTCTCCCTGCCATTTAAGCGTGCGGCTTAGCAAAAGGCTTCCCATGACCGAAGCGTGCAGAAGGCTGTTGTTCCTCGCAAGTCTATCTAAATCCCTTTAAGCTTGCAGGCCCCACTGCCTCCAGCATCCCAACATGCGCTTAACTTCCCAGTCCTGTATCTGGCCTGATTTAACGCAGTCCTCGCACGTTCCTGACATTTTGGGGTGGATTACGCCTCCCAAGATCGGCCAAACCACTCGCGAGCTTAAAGGTAAGCGCAGGCTGAAAAGCTTGGGGGCACCTGGACCTTAAGAGCAAACCGCGGCTTAGTGCCAGTAAAACACAACAGACTTTGCCACTCCCGATCCCGCGTTCCTTCACGAGGCGTAAAAAAGGGGAAGCCCAGGGTGACAGTTGGGGTTGGACACCAGCAACCTGATCTGCTTACCCAAAGGGGGGCTGAGCAGCAGGTCTGTGCTGCTAAAAGCTGTAAAATTAGTATTCTCGGCCAGGCTGATTGCGTTCAAATATATTGCTGACATCAATCACCTCTTCCCAAACTCATCTGTCTGGATCAGTCAATTACAAACTTATTTTCGAGCCGTGGGTACTCTTATGAGATAAACCTAGCGAAGGAGCTAAACTCATTTAGGGGGCTGACCTCTCTGCCTTGCTGTGCGGCACGATGGTTTAATAACTTCTCTGGTCCGTCCACTCCAGCCCGGGCTGAGACCACCTCCCGAACCGCTGTCCTGGCGACACAGGTGTTTATTATATTGCAACACATCACCTACGGAAGGAAGGCGCTGCGAACGTCCCCATGAATATTAAATAAATTCATTACGATCTGCTCTCTGCCCACGAATACGAAGCGAATTCGTAATGGTAAGACAATTAACCTGCTACCTTTCTCCGCCTTTAGATGGCTTGCAGTATCTTTTATTACCTCTGCCACGCAAAACACAAGCGCAAAGGACGTTTTTTCACCCAATAAAATTGTTCCCATCCTTCTCCCCCTCCATTCCCCCAAGTTAGAAAACGCAATCAGTGAGACCGGCCTTGGTTCGTCCGCTTTTTCTTACTAAGAGGTACACAAATAAAATAATAACAGATGATTAATAACGCTGAGAGCTTTCCAAAAATTAATGAATTGATCTTGTTGCTCGAGAAGAATGGGAGAGTTTTAGATTTAAAGCTTTGATAGATTTTCTCCTGAGAAAGCGCGGTGATAAATACTGCGTTAAAATGCGATTTGTATCTGTGTTGCTAATATTAAGTTCGTGTGTTCATAGATTCGAAAGCGCAGAAGGAGAATTATGTCACCTGCTCTGACTCGTAATGAAGGCCATTGACTTTCCCCCGGCGAAACAAGTAGAATTTAGTAAAAGTGAAAAGGTGCGTTTTCCATGGAAGGTCTCTCCGAGGACCCTCTGGAGCTTTTCCTTGGGGGTCGCCCGCCGACCACCCTCCGTTCATGCTGCTGGAGCAGGGAAGGACACAGATGGGATCATCAAATCCGCTTCCATAGCCACATTCCTCGCCCAACAACCACCCCATTCTCATCCATCCTCAATTAGAGACAACACCGCAAATAATCCCGGCTGCTCCTAAGAGAAGGGAGAGCCCCAAAACCTCCTGTGCAAATCCCCTGTGTTCCCCCAGCTTGGTTGGGCTTTTGGGGGCAACCAGCTTTGCCTTTGTGGTTGCCACGTGCAACTGCTGCCCCGCAAGAGCTGAGCGTCTGCTCCTGGGTGTTCGGGGAACACTAAGAAAAGACCCGACAAATGCATCCCCAAAATCCAGGTCAACGGGGCAGCAAGGTACAGAACTCCCTCAATCCACCGGCCCCCAGGTCCGACTTCTGGGTAAAAAACAACTAAAAGAGGGACTAGACACGATCAAGACGTCAAGACCTCGGGTCTAAACCTGCTCCCTGAAAAAGGCTTTGCCGTGTCCTTCCCTGGCCAGGCGGCGTGCAAAGAGACGACGCAAAACAGGGTGCCGGCTAAATGAACTTGGACCTTTTGTGGCGGCGCTAATGCCCGCGCACACAGTAATTAAGGCTGAATGTACGAAGGCTGAATATTGAACTCCGGAGTCCGTGAAGGTCAAGCTATATGCTACCGGAGAGGCAATTTATCCTAGATCTGTAATAAGGTCTCGCGTCTGACCTATTAACTGAATGTTACACGATATTAATAATCTCCCTACAGATCGGGTAGAGACAAACAAAAGTCGAGTCCGGGGGCTGATTTGCTGGACAGGAGTTAACCTGCAAAGACAGAGTCTAATGCAAGCCCTCTAAAAATCCACAGCACAAACTGATTATTTTTGAACTGAATACGCTTTTCTTTGATGACACTGTGCGCGCATCACACACACTCCACACATACCTTTCTGTGTAATAAAGATGCATGAATTATTCATGTCAACATTATTAGTCCTGAATATAGGACACTCTCCTACAGATGGGCGAGTTCCTTCCAATCAGAAACCTCATTTGCTGAAAACTGAAGAGTCAGATAATGCCCCAAAATTGTTGACAACCAGCTTGAAACACTTCTAATTGGAAATACTCACTCTTTTTCCATGGGAAAATTAGGAAGGTTTCGTCTCTGCTTTCTCAAAGCAAAACATTAGGATTTTTTTTTTTTCTTGTTTGAGCTGATGGTTTGTTTTAAAATTTACCTAAGTTTAATGTAAAGCTTTTTTCAGAAAGCACCACAAGCCAGTCCTTAAAATCCAAGCACTTCAATGCAGCTTCAGCAATATATTTCCTTTTAGCCAACCCCCAAACGTTTCATTTTCGTGATATCAAAGGGCTTTGATTTGCTTTTATTGTTTCAACTTTATAATCATACGATACCATAAACCAGAAAGGAAACACGCAGACCTCATCAAAGCAATGGGTTTCTATCGGGTTATGTTGATACAGCAGGAAAAGAACTGTGGGTTTGGGTTTTTGTTTTTTTTTTCCCCCTCTTTCTTGTGAAAAACATCTCCTTCTACAAAAAATGCCGGCTTTTCTTGCAGCTTAGGTGGGCTGAGGTGTGTTGGAGCATCCTGTCGAAAAATAAATGCCGGTCGCCAGCTTGTTCTGGCTGGTCGACTGAGCTCCAGGAACAAGACAACAAGTTGTGGCACTTGACCGGCCGGCACAATGATGGGCTGGTGGTCCACAGGCAAGCAGGAAAGCTTGGAGAAAAACCGGTGGAGATGGCAGGACACAGGGAATGGCTGAACCTCGCTGGCACTATCGGTCTTGCGAGAGGGAAGCAAGCCTCGGGGATCACAAAGGTTTATCAGCCGAGAGATTCAGGGGAGGCAAGCGAGTTACAGAATCACAGACTCACGGACTGGCCGGGGTGGGAAGGGACCTCTGGAGATCATCTCCTCCAACACCCAGAGCAGGTGGCACAGGAACGTCTCCAGGCGGGGTTGGAATGTCTCCAGAGACGGAGACTCCCCCACCTCTCTGGGCAGCCTGTGCCAGGGCTCTGCCACCCTCACAGGAAAGAAGTTCCTCCTTGTGTTCGGATGGAATTTCCCGTGTTCCAGTTTGTGCCCGTTGCCCCTTGTCCCGTCCCCGGGCACCGCTGAGAAGAGTCTGGCCCCATCCTCTTGCCCCCCTCCCTCCCTTTAGCTCTTGCTGAGCGTTGCTGAGATCCCCCCTCAGCCTGCTCTTCTCCAGCTGACCAGCCCCAGGGCTCTCAGCCTTTCCTCAGCACAGAGGTGCTCCAGCCCCTCAGCATCTCCGTCGCCTCCGCTGGACTCTCTCCAGCAGTTCCCTGTCCTTCTGGAACTGGGGAGCCCAGGGCTGGACCCAGTTGAGCATCTTTGAGACGGTGTGAGATGGAGAAGTGCACAACTGACCATGTCTGCTGCTACAGAGCCACAGGGCCCCGTGAATGTCAGCCTTGACCAAACCTGCACTTGCGGTGAAGCCGATGCCTGCAGGGCTGCAGACACATCGGTGCTGGCATTCGACCAGCTCATGTCCAACAAAGTCAACCTGCACAGCACAGCGAGCGTCCCTGTGATGTTCCCCCTTCTGCTTCAGCTCCACTACCGCTCCCTGCAAAGCCACCTCTGATATCTCCACCCCTCGCTGCAATCACTGCAATGCAGATATATGCTTCATTAGCCAAAGATGCCATAAACTCACCCAACCTCTTTATGGCCGGCCACTATGTTACATGAACTGCATGGACAGGGCAGGAACGTCCTTTCCACACCTGCTTTAATTCTGGTTTGTGTGCTTAACTCCATCAGTGCTCCTGCTGGAGAACAAGCGACGAATCCACAGCTCGGGTCCACACCAGCCTGAGCTGAACAAAGTTTTTTCAAGCGATTTGATTCTCCAAAGGACCTGCCCTCAAAGACCTTCAAAACGGAAAGGAAAAAAAAAACGCAAATTGCGCAGCTCTCAGATGCCAGAGTAGAAAGAGGAGCTCAGCGCCTTGTACAACACGATGAGCTCCCCGCTAGCCACGGCGTGGAATAATTTGGCTTTGAAAAAAACCCCCCAAATGACAACCTGTTTGAGTTCAGCTGCAAAGGTAGGTGAAAAACAGAGACGTCAGGCACAATCGTGCTGGGGCAAAGGGGAACAAAGCACCGGGCACGCAGCTGGAGGGACAATGCTCCCGGCTCTAACTCCCGTGCACTTCAGGTGGCCACCACCACTTCTCCCTCCATCTCCCCGGCTGCTGATGAAAGGGCTTTTACAGGAAAATGGTCTCTTCCACAAAATATGAGGGTTTCTCAGTGTCGTTTGGTGGCTCAAATCATAACCCTCTCCCCGAAACACCATTAAAACAGCACCTAGAGATGTCATCTGCTTCCCGCCAAGGTCACCGAAGGCTATTTTCTGTGCTGAGTGTCTCGGGCTCCTCTCAGTAAAACGAGTACGAGGAGCGCGGTGTCTTGCCGGGCCACAACGCCTTTCAAACAGTGCTATTTCCAAACGCGGATCCCATCGCCTCCTTGCATCCCCAGCCCCTCTCCTGCTCCCTTGAACTGAATCCCAGGGACCACGTGCAAGAAGAGCTCGGGGCTGCAGAGGCTGGAAGGACCCCCAGGCTCCAACTGCTTGCTCCAAACCTTTCTTCCCAAAGCCTGGAGGGCAAGTCAGAGTATAGAATCATCGAATTGCCTAGGTTGGAAGGGACCTTTAAGATCATCGAGTCCAACCATCAACCTAATACTGCCAAAACCCACCACTAACCCATGTCCCTCAGCACCACGTCTGCCCACCTTTTAAATACCTCCAGGGACGGCGACGCCACCACTGCCCTGGGCAGCCCGTTCCAATGTTTGATAACCCTTTCGGGGAAGAATTTTTTCCTAATATCCGTCCTAAACCTCCTCTGGCGCAACTTGCGGCCGTTTCCTCTTGTCCTACCACCTCTTACTTGGGAGAAGAGCCCGACCCCCGCTGGCTACACCCTCCTTTCAGGGAGTTATGAAGTTACAAAATAAATGGTAGGATCTCACGTCCTTGGTGGGACTTGCATCTTGTTGCTGCACCGAGTGCCATAGTCGCCTGCGGCTGAGCTGCAGGAGGGAGCAACCTGATTCGCGACTTGATGGGACAACCCAAATCCCCTCCCGAGACTGCGAATCGCTCACCTGACATCCCAGCGTCATCCTTCATTGCTGAGGACCTCGGTGGCATGGGATGAGAGGGATGCCCTCCCACCTGCGCCATCAGAGAGCAAGGTTTGCAGCCCAGTTGCCCAGCGCACTCCTCGCTGGTCCCTCCAAACCGGGGCTCGTTGCCCCACGGAGGAAGAGGAGGTTTTGCTACGTGAAGTCCCACGGGGGCTTGGCCGGGGGGGGGGGCGGGTAGGGGATTTACGAGGAAAAGACGGCATTTGGAAATGGGAGGAAAAAAAATGCAGAAAAAAGCCGAGCCAGCACACAGAGACAGCTGCAGTCGCACCCGCCCGCCAAGAACACCGCTTTTCCAGAAAATGAGGATTTGATTCCTTTTCAATTTCGTTAAAAAATGACAAATAAATGTCTTAATATTAATAAAGAAAAAAATAGATCTTCCGTTGGTGTGAATATATAATGCGATTTGACATACAGAATGGAATTAAATTAGCGAAATACAATGGGCTGGAAAGAAGATCTGCTTTCCCTTAGAAGATTGGCATCGGTGTGGAACCAAAGGAGGGCATTTCACGCTGGGATGCAGCAGGCTATTGCTCGTCACAAATTTCAGCTGGCTGCGTGCAGCGGCCAAATCCTCAGGTGGTGGAATTTGGCACGGGGTCCCCCCCTCATCGGCACGGTGACGCCGGCTCCTGCCAGCTGAGGATCCATCCGGCAAAGTGTTCGTCATGCAAATTGCTCACGGGGGAGATGCGTCCCTGGGAGGGAACAACAATGTCCTGCTCATCTGTTTATCTCGTATATAGAGGGGTATTTGGGAGCTTCAGGGTTTGAAATCTCTGGGTGCAAAAGGTGAAAGGGTTGTGAGCTCAGATGGCCTTGAAAAGCGGTGCTTTCTCGTCATCCCTGGAAGATGGCAGGGATGGAGAACAGACCTCAAGGCTTAATGCGAAGGAACAGCTAGAGAAAAGATGGCTTGCCCCGTAATCCTGAAGGGAACCCAAGGCAGAGGACGGACTTGAGCGCTCCAAATATCTTAAAAAAAAACAACCCAAAAAACCCAAACAGGCTGCCCAGAGAAGCTGTGGCTGCCCCATCCCTGGAGGGGTTCGAGGCCAGGTTGGCCGGGGCTTGGAGCAACCTGGGCTGGTGGGAGATGTCCCTGCCCAGGGCAGGGGGTGGCATTGGGTGGTCTTTAAGGTCCCTTCCAACCCCAACCATTCCATGATTCTACAGAAGTTTGGACCATGAAGGCATTAGACCTTTCTGGGCAGTTTTGCATGGATAGACAAGGGCTGCACGGGCTCCTGCGCTGGGCTGCTGCACTGGGGAAGGGTTTTACATGCATAGGTACACACGTGGAGGAGTTCCTCCTCAAACGTGAGGAGGAACTTCTTCACCCTGAGGGCGGCAGAGCCCTGGCACAGGCTGCCCAGAGAGGTGGTGGAGTCTCCGTCTCTGGAGACATTCCAACCCCCCCTGGAGGCGTTCCTGTGCCACCTGCTCTGGGCGACCCTGCTCTGGCAGGGGGTTGGACTGGGTGATCTCCAGAGGTCCCTGCCAACTCTGTGATTCTATGATTCTACAGACACGTGTCCATACGTAGCAACTCTTTAACTGCTCTTACAGCAGTGCCCACTTCCCTCATTTTACTCATTTCCCGAAAGTCCAATTTAAATGACAAAGAGAGTCAAAAACCACACGAAGGGAACGGTGAAAGCGCCTAACGTTATCTCCTTCTGCAACCACTGAGTTTGGTTTGTCTCTGCTGCAACAAATACCGACTGAACGCGACTGGTTCATCTCTGCCGCAACCAATACCGACCGAATGGGCCCGATGCTCCTCCAGCCAGCCCTGCCCAGGGACCGGCGCTGTCGGCTCCAACGACCCAAACCCAGCAACTCTGTTCAGCCCCAAGTGCCCATTTCCTACAACCTCCCAGCCCGGTTGCACTGTTGCATCGTGTAATAGCGTATTGATTAGCCAATCACTCCAAATTTTAGTGCTGTGCCTACAAGGTAATTAAATTATCTGCCTTTGTTTAAATTGTAATTTTATTTACTCTTGATTCTACTATATAAAATTCTGCTGGCTTACAGAGTGTTATGCGTCTTATTAGTGCTTAACTCCGGTGCTAATTTTCAATACTCCATCACCATGAAGTATTAAGTAATTGCTACTGTTTATTCTTTGTGATTGCACTGCACTTCGGATCTGCACACAGCATCGCAAGTACCCAGCGAGGAGCGGCGCGGGTCCCGGCCCTACTGCGGGGTGGATGCAGGCAGCGCGCTCCAGCTCTCGGCGTGCGCAGAATACCATTTCCCCGCTTTGCTTTTCTTCTCTTAGGCCGGCCGGCGCACGGTAAGGGAAGGAGATTGCATTGTCACGCACGTGCTCTGGAAAGCGTAACCAAAGCTCTCAATTTATGTAGCCTGGTCCCTGAATTTCATTACGCGTTAACGCAGGGACGAGCTGCCGGAGGTGCAGAGCCCTGGACCATCTCGAGGGGTTGAGTATCAACCGGCGCCCACGGACGTACACCCATTTGCGGGGGCAAATCCAGCCTCTCCGGCTGCAGCGGGACGTGGGGGGAGCTCTGTTGGCTGCGGGTAAACGCATCGGCGAAGGCATCAAAGCCGGCTCCCCAGGGCGTATTGCTGGCTCTGAAAGCCACTGGTGCTCTCCGCAGCAGCGGTTACCGCCAAGGGAGGTCTGCGCCACGGAAATACGCTGGGGAGGCATCTGCTGCCACCCGGCCCTTCCCACCCTGGCTTTTTGGAGAAGGCATGAGCAGAAACGGAAAAAAAGACAGTCTGCTGGCCTCCGGCCCCGGGGTGAGCGCAGGAGCAATACAGCCGCCTCTGGAACGAATGCAGAGCTTTTAGTGGGTTTAGATTGGTGTGACAGGAATTATTTTTCATAATTAACGGGACTGTTTATTTTACATGGTAGGTGTTCAGGTACTCTGGTGATCCGTGGCTGTTAAACACCCAAAGGTAACTCTAAATGCTGTTGATCTATGTCTGTTCTCAAGGGATAACTAATCTACATTTCGCTTCTCCCTCTACAATTAATCCCTGGATAATCTTATCTGCAAACACAAATTCAGTACCTGGAGGCGGATGAGTCACAGATCCGCAGCAGAGGTTTGGTGTAGAGATGGGAAGATACCTGGCGCAGCGGTGGGTACCTTCCCACCCCTCCAGCCTCTCCTCGGAGGTGTCTCAGAATGGGGTCAAGCCCGAGACGGCTGCCACAGAGCTCATCTGGACCATTCCTCCATCCACACGCGCCCCATCACCCCGCTGCAACCCAGGCGTCATCTTGATCCCGCCGCTGCTCTCCCCGCAAAGCCCTTCTGCGCCATCCTCCCCCTCCTTCGCCCTTCTCCTCCCCCCACCGGCTCGAGCACTCATCCAGGCTCTGAGCCCCTGCTCCCAGGGAAGCACAACGTCCTTTCCTCTGACCTTTGCGAACGCAAACTCGCCTTGCTCGCGTCCAGCCTGAATCCTAGCGCAAAGATCACCGTCTCACCAGGCTCTGCCCTCCTCGCCACGCGTGTCCAGCTCCTCCTGTCCCTTACGCCAGCTGACACCACGCTTTCCACCACCCTCCTGTTACACCCTTGAACGCACGCCTTGGGGCTTTCCTCCAACCCTCCGTAAATCTCAGCAAAGCTTCCTCCAGCTCTCCCTTACGGCTCAACACCCCCAAAACCTGCTGGCTGGCCGGGGCTATTTCCCCCCACGTCGTCTCTTTCCATCCTCTTGTTTTCCCACGTGCCTTCATCCCTCTGCATCCTCTCTCAGAAGCCGTTTGGCCCAGGGGGCTGCTTTACTTCTGCATCGGCCTCGTTCAGCGGGATGCTGGACCAGGAGGACGCTGGGCTGCACCAGCCATTATGGTAATACAAAAATAAATAATTCCGACAATTATTAACGCACTCGAGCTGCCGAGCGGTGAAAAATTAGCCAGTCACAAGGGCAGCAATGGCGCTCGTTAATTCTGGGAGGGGGGATATCTCCTACAAGGGACGTGCCGGTGTGCGCAGCATTGCAAGGCTGCCGTTCCCGAGGCCGGGGTGCGATGGCCCGTCAGCGTCCCGCTGGGCTGGAAGCGTGGCCGCCTTCGCTTCGCACCTCCTTAAGCACAGCCATAAATCAGAGCGGGGCTCGCCCCAGCCCTGTTTGACACCGACCGATTTTACAAGGCACACAATAGCGCTTGCCTGTGCCTCGGAGACCGTAATTGAGTCCTTAGGATAAAGCCAACTAGTTTGGTCGCACTTTAAAATAAGTGTCAGTAGTTCATGCCTAATTACTCCTGAATTAGCTAGGTGATTCATCAGGTCTGATTATGAATGCATAATGAATTTACCAAATCCACATGTATTAGTGAGATATTAATTCCACGCGAAATCCCACAATTCATTCATGTGCCATTTGTTTTCATTCCCTTCTTTTAATAAGCTAATTAGTTCAAATTATTTGTACTTCACTAAAGGCTTGAAACACATATAAGGAATGATTAGCTTAAAACTCAGTAAATGGGCAAGTATGGAGCCTACATTAATTGTGACGGGAGGTTCATAAAGAATTATTATCTCTCAGCCATCTCTGTTTTCAGTAATAATAATAATGTCTAATCGTGACAAGTGGATAAAACATTGTGAAGCCCCTAACTAATGCAGCTGTACATGAATTACTAAAATGAATATCTTAAGGCTTGACGCTTGCCTTTGAAGTCAAGCTCAGCAGAAAGTTTTGTCTCTCCCCGACGGAAAACAAGACCCACAGCTTTAGGGTGGATCCACCCTTTTTCTTTGCCGAGTCTCCCCCCCGCCCCCAGCACGCAAAGAGCGAAGAAAAGGGGGTAGGGAGGGGAAAAAACCCCCCACGTCTACGTCTTTCAGCTGTTCCACTGCCGGGCAGGATTGTGAAATTATAGGTATGCCTTGCCCTCCACGCGGGGATGCATGAAATAAGGGCTTTGCTTGCACCCGGACTCCCCTGCTCACCCCCGGCAAATGGCTCAGATTCCCCGGACCATTTTGGGATGTGAATGAAGAAGGAGGAAAAGAAAACCTGGATTTTTGCCGGAGCGCAGGAGGGTTGGAGGCAGAACAAGAAACCACCAGGCAGGTGCTAACAGCCTGCCCGTAGCCCCCTCCGGAGGGTGCAGGTTTGGCAGGGACGAGGAGGGTTTTTTGATGGAAGGGAGGAAAAAGAAGAGCGGATTAGTCCCTTTCAGGGAGATATTCTTTCCCACTGTCAAAACTCCCTCCCAGGCAAGGCTCCCTCTTTCTTCTCTTTTTATTTCCCTTCTTCCATTTGCTTCTATTCAAAGGGGGAAAAAAACCTCCTGCTGGCTACTGCTCTCCCAAGTGGGTCACGCGGAGGCTTCCAAGTGGGTCCTGCCAAAGCGCGGAACGCCCCGGTTCACTAGGGACTCCCGGTTTGGCAAACGTTTTGTTTGTTTTGCCGCAAACTTTGACTCGCTGAGAAATGCCACCCCTCCACCCCCGCGGTCATCCTGCTCCCCTTCCTTCCCTTCTCTTCTTTTTGAAGCCAGCTGGTCCCGGCCGCTTCCTCTTTCTCCCTGCTCCTTTCTCCACTTGCTTTTTTTTGCAAGGAGGTGAAGGTGATGTGAAGGCTCATACCCGAGCCTGGAGTGATGGATCCCCCTCAGGAGGGATGTGGGCAGGGATAGCGACGGATGCGCCCGGCTGCGTGTGTGCGGATGACGGAGTATTTGGGGGTCTGTATGAAAACGCATACGAAAGTCTGGGCGATTGGGAAAAAACACGTGAGCTTCATTACATTAAACTCGCATCAGCGACATCAATCGATAGCCAACACCCTCCCCTGGAATGCGACTCCCGGCTGTTTCCTATCCAGTGGGAACGCACCCTCTCCCCGTGCCATCTCTCCTCCATCAAACCCAAAGCCACGGCAGCAAAAGACGAGCACGGTGCAGAAAGAGCCTCAAAGGGCCACCGAGAGCACGGGGAAGCAGCTCCCGTTTCAAGGCCCCCGATCTCCTCTGCTGAGGGTCCCTTGGACGTCTTGGAGCAAAGGGTTCTTTTTACAGCATTGCTGACCTTTGGGAGTGATCTTGCCGTAGTCCTCTCTCTATTTGCACTGGGAAATTGGGAGGTAGCGAGGGACGCGTTGCCCCTGTCCATCATCCCTTCACCACGACGCGCAATTTTGGAGCTGAACGTATATATTTTATTTATTCCCACTCTAAAATCCAAGCCTGATGCCTCGGAGGAGAAGAAAACGAAAGACAAGTGCACAGTGAAGGGGGAAGAATTGCAAGTAACCGATTGATCGACTTTCCGGGTGCTTTGCTCGGGAGCCCCCGGAGGTTAAAGTCTCCCTTTGACTCTCAGACTCCGAGCCATCGATCTCTTCTTAAAACTCTTCCTTTGCACGTACAGCACAGGTAGGTGTTGCTGCGTGTGATGAAAGATGCACATCGCCGTGATCAAAAAGCGCACGCCTGTCTACGACGTTAAAAAACATGAGGCGAGCGGCGTGGGGTAAGCGATGGAGGGTTCCCACGGGGGAAGCCATCCTGCATGGCACGGAGGAGAACAGAGATGCTCCAGCACACAGGAGGGATGGAGCCGCTCCTGGGTCAAAGTGGACCCTCGACTTACTCTCTCGTGGGACCAGGAGTCCTCCAGAATCACAAAAAATGGGGGTTTAGGCTATCTCCAGCCCAGGGACTCAGTTACTCTCATCTCTCCCTTAGATTCCCCAATGCAAGACAACAGAATTAGGGAATGCAAGACTCCAGGGACGTTCGAAACCCAACAAAGGTATTCACTTCTGACACCCTGGAGGTAACGGCACCCTGACCAGCAGGCAAACCCCATTACAAACTGCTCAGCACAGTTAACAATATGCAACATGTAAGACCGTATAAACAGCATGCATCCTGTAAACACCGAACACTGGTAGCCAAGAGCAGCATTTAGATGTCGACCCACCCTCCGGAAACGGCTGCTTGAAGGCAACTGTTCTGGAGAGAAGGTGACCACGGTATTTAAGACCAGGAGTGGGTGACTTTTGGCAGAGATGGGCAAGGCATCCAGCCACCGCGCCCGCCACGTCCAACAGAAGTAGGTAAAAAGGACGGGATTTCTGCTCAAGGATATTCGGCAAGTGCGGCTTTTGGCTACGTGTGCGTGCAAGACGAGGTGATGGGGCGGGGATTAACGGGGCTGAGAATACTCCGCAAACCCGCAAGCCAGCCTGTAGCGAAACCAAACGCCGGCTCCGTTTCTTCAGGAAGTTTTCCATGAATGACCCAGTTGTTTAGGGCAATTTAGATCAGCCCATCGCAGCCTTGGAGAGCTGCGCCTCGCGGCTCTGCTCTTTCGCAAGTGCCGGCAACTTCAGCGCCGACGTCTGCTCCGGCAACGGCCCTATCTGGCTGATGCAAGGAGACACCCATTTGATCTAATTAATTCTTTCGCAAGTTTTTTCTCAGGGCTTTTTCCCCCCTCTCCTGAAGAAGTCTGAGCAGCTAGGCAGGATTATGGGATTTCGGGAGCGCTCCACAAGGCAAACCTACAGCGACGCAAAAACTCCATCACCAAGAAAGGGTCCTGCCACCCTTCCCCGCCTCGTCCCCACTGCAGCGCCGACCACACCGGCAAACCACACCGGCAAACCGCACGTTTTGACGTCCAACCTCACCCAGCTGCGTCCCAGGGCGCGTCGGGGATGCAGCGGTGCTGTGCAGAAGACTATCGCAATTAAACGGCGGCGCTCATCTGCTGGCGCTTGCGGAGGGTGCTACCGTTTCCCGAGATGTGTTTTCCCCGGATAAAAAGGAGAAAAGTCACTCCTAGAAACCCCGACTCCATCACCGAGAAGGGTGATTGACAGCCCTCGAGCCCTTAAGGCAACCAGCGCTCCCAGCCCTTACGTGGAAAGCCTGGGGGGGATCCTAGTTTTTTCTGCGCCCGCTCGGAGCAGCCCGAGATGAGATGAACAAGATATAATTTAATTTGGCACTATCTTCTCCTACCTACCCGAACAAAACCAGCACGCGGGGTAAAAAGCAGCGACGCCGTCTGATTCCTCTCCATTTGGGGCTGATTGAACTCCCCCGGACGCCCCTGAAACCCCCCAGCGCAGAATGCGCCCAGCTCAGCGCCGCGCCGAGGCATACAGAATATTCCGAGCGAATAAAATATACAACAGGAGGTTAAAAGGAATAAAAGCAATCAGGCAGTCCGCTACTAATGAATTCGATAGCAGCAAAGCCCATTTCCTTCTGTTGGTTTTCTATAAACAATTTACAGAATAAATGTATTTTTGAGGTATACAAATTGGTCTGTATTAAGATGCTTGATAAACAGTTTCTGGGTAAAGACAGGCTATGAAAGCCTTCAAGTACTTCCTGAAATGCTAATATATTTGCGCGCACCCTCACTTTTAACCGAGATGAAGCGTTTTGTGCCGGGAGTGAGTTAAAATCCTGCGCGAGGTTTGCGGGAGAGAATTACGGCGGAGCTGGAATGAAACCCAAAAGACTGCATATAATTAGGTGGAGAGGCGCGGTGCCAGTTGGTTCAACGCTACTTCAGATTTGCAAAATATACATGTATTATTATGCGTAAGAGAAGACATAAATAATAAAACACTGCGATATCCAGGTGAGAAGTTTTTTCCAGTGCAACCTGGCGAAGCTGCGTTGATTTTGTTGCGGCTTTGCTGGTTTTCTCCATGTACGAAGTGGAGAAACACCCCAGTTTCACAACCATTGTAACCCCAAATTACACTTTAACTACCCGAGGCGCTGTTGCAATTTCAAAAAGCCTCTAAATGGTGCTTTTTTTCCCCCCTGCCTGGCCATTTGATGGCTGTCACCCTTGCAGGGTTGACCAGCGTAAATGGTGTTTGACCTGGTGGGTTCACGACTCGACGCAGCAGCCCCGGGCGTGCGGGATGTCCCCACCGCCACACCGTCACCCTCCTGCCTGAGAGTACATCCAATATCTGCTTTAAGAGCTCTGGAGAAGGGGCGAGAGAGGAGAAATGATGAAATCCAGCTCGCAGTCAACGGGATCTTACCCTGCAATGTCTGAGAGGCAAGAAAAATTACCCATCGTATAAGAAATGGCTCGCTCTGACGTCTTTCCTGTCCCTCGGCGAGGTTTTTAGAAGTCTATAAACCAGGAGACGGTGGGGAAAGCAGCCCAGGAATATAATGAAATTCTAATATCGGAGCCACCATGGTGGGAAGAGCAAAGGACGGCGCTTAATGCAAGAAACATGGGCTGAGCCGGCAAAATTTAGGCTGCCACCATCTCCCGGGGCGGCTGGTGGCGGGGACACGTGCTACCGGCACCAGTAACATTTACCAGGGCGCGGAGGAGGAGGATATGACGGCACCTTTGGCAACCTTTAACTCCTAAACCCATCAGCTCTTGAAAATAAGATAGAGACTCATCGTGTTTTGATAACTCCGTGAGAGCCTGTAGACATTATGCTAATTCTCGGGGAGCGCTGTGAAGAATAAGGCCAGGACACTGAAGGCAGGGAGTTTATAATTGCTTTTTAATATATTTTCTGAATTCATTGTGCATGCGCTATCTGTCCCAGGGGCTGAGCTGGCAGAGGGGACAATGTCAGGTGGAATAAATAGGATCTCATAACTTTAGTCATTCTGTATTAAATAGCGTCGAGCAGCACAATAAACAGAGGGACCGGGAAGCACATGCAATAAGGAAATAATTCAAGCACTGTGCATGCAAATCTTCCTCTCTCAGATCACCCTCATTAATCACCTCATGCTCATTTATATACTTAAAGAAGCTATAAACAAAGGCAGAGATGGTTCCTCTCATTATTAGTTTTTTTTATTGAGTTAACTTCCAGAATATTTTATAATAATAGTCACGGCTGGTGATGGAGTTGCCGGCTCTAACCAGCTCATAAAGTTCCCCCTGCTCCTCCTGTCTTTTTGTGATATAGGTAGTTAGACGGAGATTACGAAGTTTATTGAGTAAAAAGAGGGAGGCGCGACGGCAGCTCTGTCATTTCTCCTGCCTTTGGCTGAGCGGCGGCTCCAGCAGGCACCAGGGGTTCAACATTTCGCCATCAAGACAGAGAAGGTGGGGCGAAGGGAGGGGGGAGACGGACGGAGCCCCGCATCCAAAGCCAAACAAGCTGCTAATTCGTGAAAACTGTCCCCCGCCATCTCCAGCCTCCCGCGAAAACCAGAAGGAAAATTTAGATGAAAACCCACCTCCCCCGTCTCCCTGTGCTGAAAGACTCGGGAGCACTTGGGGCGGCACCAGGACCACGGCACAGAGATGCTGTCACCGGATGGCGACGCGGTGACAAATCTGGGGAGACGGCGGACCCTTTTCCGCAGCCTACATCGTTCGAGGAAAGTAGTTTTGATTTTTGGCGACGCTCTGCCTTGTATCAAGTAATGCCGCGCGTCTCCCCCCCTCTCCGGAGAGGTCACGGCTCATTTCTTAATTATTAACTGCTGCTGTTATCTGTATGAAGCAAGGCGAAGCCCGCAGTTTAGTTTAAGGAA
Organism: Larus michahellis; assembly: GCF_964199755.1. Lineage (NCBI taxonomy): Eukaryota > Metazoa > Chordata > Aves > Charadriiformes > Laridae > Larus > Larus michahellis. The sequence goes on from NC_133912.1 coordinate 1,489,609, forward strand.
AAAAAAAAAAAAAAGAAAAAAAAGAAGAGAAGCTGCAGAAGACGCTCTGTCCCTTGGGGGTATCAGCAGAAATAAGGGGATGGGGAAATAAGGGCAGCCCTCAACCCCCCCCGCCTCCTCGCACCCACCTCTACCCCCTTGGCACCGCTCACTCCCTCCGCGCTCCCTAAATCCCGGCCAATATATCCTGGAGTGCCTCATACGTAACTCTGTCAAGTAAGAAGATTAAGTGATGTTAACTTAGTCTAATATGAGGCTCGGTAATAAATTTCATTAGAAGCTGCTGGAAGCGGGCGACTCCGCGCCGCGGCGGCGTTGTCAGGTGGTTGGCAGCGCTAACGTATCTCTCAGGGAACTTATCATCTAATTATAAAGGATAAAGCATATTTTTTCAATGTGGTTACATGCGGTAATGAAGCATGCAGAAAGCCACGCAAGATAGATGGGCACTTTCACCGCTGAAGCTGAAAACTTGCTTAACTTAATAGTCTATTTATTACATTTATTCCCCGAGCATACATGGCCTGGCTAATATCCGCCAGTTCATCCCGTGCTGTGCAATTAAAACCCCCGCAACGTGTTTGGAGGTAGCCGGCAGGACCCGGAGGAGTCCGGAGGAGACCTGGAAGAGGACCCGCCGTGCTTGGGAGCGGGGTTTAAAACCCCGGGGAATAAGCAGAGGTTAAAGGCCGGCGCTCCAATGTGCCGTGCAGCCCTTTCCCTTCCCGAAGGCGTCCCTTGGAAAAGGAGATTTGTCCATTGCTGGGTTTTTTCCCCCCCCCCGTTACAGAGGGATCAAGTCACGGCAGGGAGTTTGGTGCTAGGATATAACCGGACCGCACATTCCCAGGCATCCTGCTGCCCCCCCGCCCCCCAAAATGGGAAATTTCTACGCAAGCTCAGGGAGAAAATGATGCTAAATTCCATTTTTCGATGGCAATTTTGCATCCAGCCCTACTTATCCACTCTTAATCCATTTGTCACAACAATCGCCGGAAAACTTTTCTCTCCAGCGCCTCCAGAGCTGAGAGAGAGGGATGAAAAGTAAACTTATGCAAGGACAGAGGTTTAAGCATCCCATTAAGATTAACTTATCTGCAGTAATTGACTTAACTAGGGGATTTTTAATGCTTTTCAAGGTTTTTTGGAAGACGGTTTTGCAGCAGACAGCAGCAAAGATGCTCCTAAAAAAAAAAAAAAAATATGTATATAGCGCGAGAAGTCCATAGCTAAGACTTTCTAAGGCAGTGATTCCAGGGGATTTAATAAGAATGTAATTTGTATAATTAACCATTCATCACTGTCAATTTCATTAAATGAATGCCAGAAATATTACCTTCACCAGCACGACCTAACAGGATTGGAATATATTATGTGAAAAATGAACGCTTAGTGGGGTTTTTTTTTTTCTCTCTTGCTTTCCCTGCCTGGGCTCGGGCTGTCAGAAGGAGATTTGCAAGGCTGTGAAATAATTTAAAACAGTAGTAAATGAAAACGACTGAAGAAAATGTGTGGATTTTGGTAACTAACCCTCATCATTATATATGAAAGTTCAAGTCAAAATGTTTTCACTCGTTCAAAAAATAAATGACTGGAGGAGCTCCCTTCGGCGGAGCCGCGATGCTGGGGAGCCATCTGTTGAGGCCCTCAAGGCACCTCCTGCAGGGTGGAGGCAGCCAAAAAAGGGCTTTTGGGGGGAAAACAATGCCTTCTCAAACCCTTAATTTTGGTTGTTACTATTTAGGGGGTGGAGGGATGGATGAGAAGGCGTTTGGAGTCAGCATTGCGAGAGCGGAGCAGGCATTTCTCGTTCACCTCTGTTGGGGACGGAGCAAACCCCCCCTTCATCCTTAACCTCCAAAAAGCCCCATTTCTTCCAGAAATAATAAAGGAATGTTTCCTGGGCAGGTCTCATAGCTTTCCCATCGATCAGCCATTAGAGGGCAACATCTCACAAATCCATCCTAACCTCAAAAAACCCAACCCAACCCAACCCAACCCACACCAAGAGAGGACGGGAGGGAACCGAACATCCCAGGGCAATTATTTCCATTGGAGGCGGCGTCGAGATTTTTACCTTTGGACAAGTTTAACAATGTCTTCAGATGTGAGGAATGGGGAGGAACCGGGAAAGCAAATTTGGCTTTCCCCCCTGCTCCCCCGGCTTCTTTTTTCCTGTGGGTTTCTGTGCTTTTGCAGCGTTTGAAATGCAAACGAAGATTTTGTGAAAATCTTCATTTAACCGGTCTTGGTGGCTGTGATCACAAGGAAGAGGAAGGAAGCGGTGGAGGAGCAGCTAGACAGACAGATGGGATGCTGGAGAGATGAAAGGATGTTTGCAGACCAAGAAACGGAACGTTTCTAGATGCTTTTTGGGATAAATTCCCCATCAGGGCACAGAGGAGACTTCAGCTTCATTATAATTAAGAGCGAGTAATGAAAATAAATACCAGTGATATTTAAAGAACGTGAAACCTCAATGCATCTACAGTATCATCCTGCTAACGGCGGCGAACAACGGCTGACGGGGAGAATCGATTCCCTCTCTCCCCGCCTGGCGAAAATTTCGAGCTTTCTCATGAAAACAGACAACTGCCTCTTTTTTTTTTTTTTTTTTTTTTTCCCTGGTTTTTAACAAGATGCAAAGGTTTTGCACAAGCCGAGTGGCTGGGTCCTGTGTCCCTCCCTATAGAGCTGCCGCAGAGACCTGGGGACTCCCCAGGAGCGAAGCGTCCCCTCTCTGTCCCCACCGCGTCCCGAGAGTCCGTGGCTATTTTTCAAGGCAATCTCGTTTTTCCCTCGTTTGCGACAACAGCGTGTTGCTGCTCTCTGCCTTCAAAATCCAGAACAAATCAACATTTCAAGTCAAAATGTCAATTCAAAACAAATGTTTTCATTTAATTTCCTGTTAAAATGTCATTGCTGCTAGGTTATTTTTGGTTGGGAGAAGAGAGAGAAGCTTCGAAAAACATGGACTCAAAACGAAGAAAAAAAGTAAGTCCAGGTGAGGGGACCTTTTCCTATTGCATTTTTCCATGTGGTCCTGAGACAAAGCCACTCATCCCAAACCCATTTAGATTTGCCACGGCAAGAGCGAAGATCTTCCCACCAAAAGACGTCCCGGGACTGAGATTTTTCTGCTTGAAGTTTCTTCTGGGGAAAATGTGGGGTTTCCAGCTGGATTTATTTTGCCCGCTAAAAACCAGGGGGATGTTGATGGGATGCCCCATACGGGGACCCTGCTTGCCTGCTCTTCCTGCAGACCTGAGCTGCTCCTGCGGAAACTACTCCACCTTTTCCCACCTTGAAGCAGCATCTTGGACTTTCTCCCCCAAATATACGACTGGGCACCCTCGGTACTCCTCCAGCGCCTCCCTGCGGTGCCTGCACAGCTTCCCACCCAGCTTTCTGAGCCCTCCGCCACCTCTTGTGCGTGCAGCACTGTAGAGCCAGCCAAGGGCTTGAAGGCCAAGTCTCCTACGCAACAGTTGGCATCAGCCTGCGGCACAAAGTCGGCTCCAAAGAGTATTCAGCCACATCACACGGAGGAAGCTTGGGTTAGGGGTTATCTCAGCCATCCCTGTGCTGCCCCATCAGGATGTCCAGAAGACCCCAGGTTGCATGTCTCTCTTGACATCACCCAAGGTCTGGCAGATCCAAGCAGGGAGCCCCTCCTGCCGTCCCACCTCCCAGCTGCAGCGCTGACCAGGAGCCCACTCGGGCTCCAGGCACGTAACAGCCACCACACTTCACGGCGCTACGCAAGACAGACTGTAATATCGAGGTTGCTATTAAAATCTTTATGATTTCGCCATTGCAAGAATATACATTGATTTGCAAGCCGATAATTATTATTACTGTTTTATTTCCGTTTTAAATCCAGGGGGGAAAGCAAAGTGAAGCAGAAGCGTCGTGTCAGACAAAGCACCAAGGAAAGAGAGAAGCAGGGAGCGAGAGGGGACGCAATGTTCATGAGGTCTGTCTTTTGTGTGTGTTCCCGGCTTCCCATGCCTCTCCGCTGTCAGCCCCGGCACGCCAACGACCCTTTTGATTAAAGACGTCAGGCAAGAGAAAAGTGCTGACGGCAGCCCAGGAGCATCCACAGCATCAGTAGGGTCCCCCCCTCCCCGCACCCCAGCCTCGGCATTGCACGCCATCCCAAGCAGCAATTAATACCCAGACGATGAAACGGCAGGGCTGGCCCATCGCACGGGGACGCGAACAGCCCTGCCAGCCCCGGCAGGGCTCCCGGCGGTGGGGAAAAGCAAGGCTGGAGGCGGGGAGGGACCACGCATGGCTCCGGCATGGCTCATCCTTCCCCGAGGCCAACGCGTGTGGGAAGGATGGAGAAAACTTCGGAGTCCTCCCCCTGCCCTGAGCGGGGAGAGAAACTGCGGCTTCATATTCAGCGGTGAAGGATGGAGCGAGAAATAAATACATAAAGGGACGGGAGAGAAGAATTTATTGCCTGCTAAAGGTGCAGAGCATTTAAATTTGAGAGATAAATAATTTTATTTATGTTGATGCCAAAGTAAAGAAGATACATGACTTTCTTAAGAATAACTCCCGTCTCCTCGGGCTGGTCAATGCTGAAAGGCATGTAATGATTTTTTTTTTTATTATTTTGATTTCCCCCCCCCCCCTTACACGCAAAGATGAATGTGTGCTAACGGCATCGTATTGTCACAGCTGTAAATTAGGGGAGCGGGGAGAGATCGTTCCATACCCGTCTTTCCGCCTTCTCAGCTGCCTTGTCAAACTTCTTCCAAACTCGGGCTGCCAGCCGCGTTTTTTCCGTCTCAGAGAAAATCCCTCTCCCCATTTAAACATTTTCAGCAAATTCTCCTTTTCTCACTTCTACTGTGACACGACGTAAAGGGCATCGGCTGCTAACGGCTGGCAACGCTCAGGTGGAATGAGGAAAATGGGGGAAAAAAGGAGGACGGGGTGGAACCAGGGGAAAAGGGTGGGGAAATCTCTTCAGAAAAAGGAAAACAAAGAGCCTTGTGGATTTATCCGACTGAAGTAGCAACGTTGCGGGGGAACTTTTTCCTGCTGGGCTTGGCGATGCCAACAACTCATTTATGGGGGAATTGGGGGAAAGGCCAACAAGCAAACCGGCCAGGGTGGGAAAAAGAAGAGCAAGGAGGAGAAAAAATAATAAATAAAGAGGAGAGAAAAAAAAAAAAATGAAGAGGAGGAAAAAAAAGAAACAGGAGGGAAAAAAAAATAAATCAATTGTGGTTGAAATGATCGGTGGGGCGAACGCATCCTTTGATGGCCTCTCTGGCCTTATCTGGCAGCACCACTCATGCATCTAATCGCAATTAAATTGCAGAGAGAGGCTGTAATCCAGCCCTGAAAGAAAGAAGGGAAAAACTAAGCGGCTGGGGGGCGGGGGAGGGACGAGGGCCGCGATGCTCTCCCAGCTGCCGGCAGCGTTGGCACGGGGAGGGAGCGGGGAGGTGAGAGGAGATCGCTGCCGGGGGAACTCCCGCCAGGGCTCCCAGGGGCGAGAGGAGGGGTGGGAGAGCCGGGAAGCGCCGCTAAATCCCCCGTCGCTGCCTCCCGAGCTTGTTTCCCAGCGAGCAGCTGCTTAAAGAGCATCGGGGTTGGTGCCTGAGCATCTTCCTCCCCGGCGCGCGCCGCAGTCTGCTGCGCACAGCAAATAAACAAACGCAGCCTCCCACGGTCCCTCTGCGCGGCTTGGATGCGAGCGGGAGCCCAACGGTGCCAGAGCGAATCACGCCAAAACGAGCCTCGCCTGAAAGAAGACGCAGGCGGCCGTTTCTCCGCTGGCTTGGAGGGCACCTTTCGCCAGGAGCGGAGATGCCAACGGCTTTGCAGGGTCTGAGAGCTGCCCCTGCCCACGCTGCTCTCCCTAAAATGTCAGATACAGCAGCCTGTGCCTCAAAATGATGCCAATGTGCCTCGTGGCCCCGCTCAAGCAGGCCGGGGAGGGCGGGAGAGGTTTTGAGAGGCTGAGGCGCTGCTGGAGGTGCCCTTTGCAGCCGCCCACCTTGCCTTTGCAACCCCAGGACCAACGGCAAAGCACCGTGGGCATCGTCGGCTGCGTTTTCCCGCGCATCCCTCCCATCCCTTTGGTGGGCAGGGTGAGCAAATGCCGAAAGATGGCTGTTAAGTGCCAACGGCGGCAGCACCTACGAAAACCAGCTTGGGACATGGAGTTGGATGAACCCCCAGTGCTTCTTCCACCACCCCCAGGGTGCTGAGGGCGCCCCCCCGGCGAGGGGCCGAGCGACGGGATCTCTGCAGGGGGAGGCTGCACAGGAGCTTCCCAACCAAGACGCTGGAGAACGAAACGGAGGACGCGATGGAGAGACGTCAATTTTGGGTACCACCCCACAACCAGGCAGAGACGCTCCCGAGCTCTAGGAGCCCGAGCAGCCCCCGATAGCAAAACCCGCCCTGAAAAGCTGCATTTCGGTTCCTCTGCGCTGTAAAGGAAGGGACAAAAGAGACCCGAGGGTCCCTGGCAGTGGCTGCTCGCTGCGGAGGGTAAAAGCTCACCCCTACCCTGCGAACGGCCTCGACCTACAGGCTACTCCATCAACGATGAATTCCCTTCCCAAGTCCTGAATTATTTATTGCTCCCACTTTTCATATTTTATTTGCCGCCAGCATATTTTGATGTCAGTTTAGACCATGCAGCTTACTTGAATACTTATTCTATTTCTCTGTCTCCCCACGTATAGGTATTTACGGGACAGAACGGAGTCACAGATTCATAGAATCTTCACGGTTAGAAAGGACCTTTGAGATCATTGAGTCCAACCGTACACACACCCAAAAAAAAAACCCCAAACAAAATAAAAAACCCCACAAAACCACAAACCCCCACAAACTCAGGCTTCGCGTCGCCTCTTCAAGTCTGGCTGGGTTTGAAGCAAAGGATTTTGACAGGGCTTTTAAGACAAAGCAAAAGGGCAAATAAACACATATACACACGACACCAAGCCCAGGCTGGTGTCTCAAAAGCGGTTTTCATCCAAAAGGTGCTGCCATCCCACCTTGCTGTGAGGTTGGTAAAGAGCCGGGGAGAGAGGAAGGAGGATGCGGTACCTTAGGAAACACTCGGTTACGGGTCGGGACTGGCTCCAGCTCTCCACGAGCATCATCCCAGTGTAATCGCAGCAGCTGGGCGAAAGTTTTCACCCAATTTATCTTCTTCTTTCCAAGGGGAAAGAAAAGCTGACGTGGGACTTTGCGATTCACCAGAGTACTCTGTTTTCAGATTTTTTATTTTTTTTTTTCCCCCTAATTCAGAAAACTCAACAAATGGCCAGTGGCAATGTTTTCAAAACGAAGCGACTGTGACTTGAAAAATAAACTGTTGGGAAATAACCCCTCAACGCTGAAACAAAATGTGCTAACTTGTTTTTTTTAAAAAAAAAAGGGAAAAAAGAAGGTGCGAGCCATCCAAAATTATTCCTGTTTAACTCCTCAGCACACCAAATACTAAAAATAAAAACCTAATCAACACAAAAAGAATGATTTTGGTGGAAATTAGTTTACAATTGGCCATTCCCCTTGCTGCCGGCCTTGGGAGCTGCCTGCTCTCCCTGCTCCCTACTGCTACAAACATACGTGAAAACGTCCCCGGCGAGCTGGAGAAACCCAGAAATTGCCAAGTCTCACCCCAAATCAGCCTCCCGAGGGCTGATCTCCCAGGAAACCCCACGCTGCACCCCTGGGTATCCCCCCCTGCCCCGATGCGGGGAGGGCTCTGCATCACCAGCAAACCCCCCGCAAAAGCCCCCATCAGCGTCTTTCCCTCCTCCTAAAAATCAAGTTTTAACGACGCTCGTGAAGTCCCACCAAGCCGGGATTTGGGCAAAATGGCAAACGGCTGAGGCTGGAAACAGCATCGCCAGCGTAAAAACTCCTCCATGGAGCGCAGATGGGAGGGAGAGGGTAATCTTCTGGAAAAGCCTCTAATTGTCTGCCCACACTAATAATTTCAGCGAGCGCTTCCCCCCCCCCCCACCATCACCACTCCCCCCGCTCCCCGCGTATAATTACACCGCTCCATCTGTCTATCAGCAGGTTTTTTACAGCTCCTTACGGCAGCCGGGCTCTCATCCGTGCCGCCAGACGAGGGGTTTGGGTGGTGGGTTTTTTTGAAGATTTAAGGATGCTTCCGACACTCGTCCTAACGACAAGGCTCGGGGGAGAGCAAATCCTTCTCCCAGGCCGGCTACGAGCTCCGTTACGGTGCCAAATCAGGAGAGGCTGGGGGGGGGGGAGGTGTTGTTTTCAGCACTTTGCCATTGCTTTAGGGTTGGGGTTATTTTTTTCTTTAGGAAACCCTCCTTTTTTTAATTTGCTCCCAGTACATCTGGCCGCCCCACAAGAGCTACGTGCCGCGGGCTGTTGCGTGAGCTGAGATAAAACCCCACACGGGAGTGCGGGAGCTTTGGAGGTGTAAGGCCAGGGGGGTTATTTTACAGGTACAGTGTGGTTCGGTTTATTTTCCCCCCGTCTCCTGCCCCTTTCCAATGACAAGGAGGTGAGGATGCTCTAACCGGGGAGGTTCGGCACCGTGGCCTCGCCTCCAGGCCCCTTCCCATGGGAAACCCAGGCGAGGTGGGAAATCGCGGGGCTCGGCACGGCGTTGGAACCCACCAACTTCAGGCGAATCCCAGCAGAGAGGGTCGAGGGCCACCGCGGTTAGAGATAACCCAACAAAGGCCACCTTCATCCCCCAAAAAACCCTTTGGAAGCGGCGGTGTGTCTCTTTGCAAGAAAAATAAATATATGAAAAATACACTTGTATATAGAAACCCACACTGCAGCAGGCACAAAAGGGCTGTTTGAACGCGGTAGCTATAGTTAAATTATCTCCACGCATTTCAATCATTTTGCAACATCAAGGCTCATTTTTCAATATCACGGTCCTTTTGACAATAAATGAATTGCATGATTTATGGTGGATTTTTTCGGGTTTTGTTTTTTTTTTTAGACTCCCTTTCAAGAGGAATTTCTGGATGAGGCACGTGGAAAGCCATCCATCCGCTTGTCCACCCCAAAACACCGAGATGTCGGGCTGCAATATGCCAACATCCTTGTCGTCAGGGAGGGAAGAGAGACAGAGAGCCCAGGAAAGGCAAATTTCGCTAGAAATTAGGCTGTGTCCCAAAAACCGCTATTAGTCTGAGCCGACAAGGCAAAGCCGCCAGCCCCGGGCGGGGTGAGGAAGAGGGTGGATTGCTTCAAATCCATGGAGAAGTTTTGGGAAGAGCAAGCTGAGCTGTGATACCCGAGGAGAGCATCCTCCCGCAGGGCAGGAGCAGCTCCCGCCGGGGCTCTGCGATGGATAGGCGTGCGCCAAAATCCGCTCTTTTTTTCCCCAAACTGCCTTGGCTAAATCAATGTGATACCATTCTGGCTGCTGTGCTGCAGGTGGGGAAGAAAGCATAGCAATAAGTTGTTTGGGAGATGTCCAGAGAAAGAACAGGACTAGAAAAAAAAAAATGCAACTTTAACCAACTTTGCTTCGACCGAAACTTTCCGGAATCCGCTCGTTTTACCCCTGAAGGTGACTGCGCTCCCATCAAGGCTGCATTGACACGATGACTTGACAGATTCCCGTGTGACCGGGCTTCTGGAGGTCTTTCTTTTCATCCAGACCGGTTTGTTCAAGCTTTTTTTCTTTTTTTTCTTTTTTTTTTTCCTGGGATAGCAGACTTCAGAAGGGATTCTCTTAATCCACACAACTAATTATGCAACAGCTCTCACCGACTATCAATAATAACCCAGGCAGAGTCGAGTGATCTCGTGATATCACGATCTAACGCTTTCTGGCAGCAAGGCCCAGGAGCTCCCAAAGTTTCAGGGATGGTCAAGACTCTTTCTACAGTCGACAGCTTATTCCTCCCCTTGATTTGGACTCCTGTGAAGCTGGGTTAGACCCCGGCTCTCTCGGTTTTGGATAACCTCACGAAACATCATCCACCTCCTGACTTTGTCGCCAGGGTCGGAGGGGGTCCATTAACCTACTGCTGCCTCGATGCACGTTAGCATCCCTCGCTGCAGCTCTGCGGTGCGGCTCATGCAAAGCCTCTGAGATACAAATTACACGTGTGTGTTTTCAGCCTCCTGGAGTGGTCCTTGTGTAAGCAGCAATACACGTCGCTTTGGCACACGGAGTCGGGCACGGGGGAAATAAAGGGTATTTTACACCAGGGCAACAGGTAACATGTCACAGAATCACAGAATGGTTTGGGTTGGAAGGGACCTTAAAGACGACCCAGTGCCACCCCCTGCCCTGGGCAGGGACACCTCCCACCAGCCCAGGTTGCTCCAAGCCCCGGCCAACCTGGCCTTGAACCCCTCCAGGGATGGGGCAGCCACAGCTTCTCTGGGCAACCTGGGCCAGGGGCTCACCGCCCTCACAGCAAAGAATTTCTTCCCAATATCTCATCTCAATCTCCCCTCTTCCAGTTTGAAGCCATCACCCCTCATCCTATCCCTCTACTCCCTGCTCCAGAGTCCCTCCCCAGCTTTCCTGGAGCCCCTTGAGGGACTGGAAGGGGCTGGAAGGTCTCCCCGGAGCCTTCTCTTCTCCAGGCTGAACCCCCCCAGCTCTCTCAGCCCGTCCTCCCAGCAGAGGGGCTCCAGCCCTCCCAGCATCTCCGGGGCCTCCTCCAGCCCCGCTCCAACAGCTCCGTGTCCTTCTGCTGTTGGTGCCGCAGAGCTGGAGGCAGCACTGCAGGGGGCTCTCCCCAGAGCAGAGCAGAGAGGCAGAATCCCCCCCCACCTCGCCCTGCTGCCCACGCTTCTTTTCCCCTTGGGTCGGAGAAATTGGGATTGCAGCATTTCTTCCCCCTTGGCAGCACCCCGAGATCAACCCTGCCCTGCTCGCTCGCCTCTCGAAGGCAGCCTGAGCGTGCATCCCCCCGACGCTGGGTTTCACAACTGCAAACGCGTCAAAGGAGATGGAGGAAAACATCCATGACCTCCTCCCTCTTCCCAAGCAAGATGCAGGGAAGTGCTCTGAAATTTGAGAGGCGGCTGAAACAACCATCATTGGAACCTCTGGACCCTCTGCCCCGGGTGGCGCGCTCTCTCCCATGGCTCTGAAGCCGCAAACTGCACTCTCCACACGCCCACACGTCTCCCCAGCCTGTAAATAGATATATGTTTATCCCTACAGTCGCCGGGTTTTTTCCTTCCCCCCTTGATAATGTTTATCACATTTTCTCCTGGCAAATTGCGGCGCTGCCTTGCTTTTGAAAGGAACTAAATGAGCCTGTGAAGTCAAGCATTGGAGAGTATCAAAAAGTCTGAAATAAATAATATCAGAATAATGATCCTCTAATAGCACAGATTGTTTGCTGCTGTCGGTTACTTTTTCTTCCCCCCCCCGCCCTCCCCGTTGTTGTTTGTGCTAAAAGAGCACCCGGTTGGGATCCTTGTTTCCTTTTTAAAAGCCGCATTAAAAGGGGAAGTAATTAAATTTCGATTAAAGCCAGCAGTTGCTCCCCTGCCCGGCCTCCCATTTCCTTGCAAGGCGAAAATGTACCCAATGACGACGTTTTAAAAGATGAGGCCGACCCTGGAGGAACCGAACCGTCTGGATAATGGAGCAGGGAGCCCTTGGCCTTCGCATCAGCAACACAGAACTTCAGCCAGAGCAACCGCCGCAGCTTGTTGCGAAGCTCTGGCTTCTCCACCGGGTACCCTGGTCACGCAGATGCTTGGAGGGATTTCTATTTTTCATAGAATCACGGAATGGTTGGGGTTGGAAAGGACCTTAAAGCCCATCTCGTTCCACCCCCTGCCCTGGGCAGGGACACCTCCCACCAGCCCAGGTTGCTCCAAGCCCCGGCCAACCTGGCCTTGAACCCCTCCAGGGATGGGGCAGCCACAGCTTCTCTGGGCAACCTGGGCCAGGGGCTCACCACCCTCACAGCAAAGAATTTCTCCCCGATATCCAATCTTTTCCCCTCCCGTGGGTTTCCAGCACCGCACGAGCAACTTTTCCCAATGCCAAATGTGATTTCTAATAAAGAATCGAGCGAAAGGTGAAGCTGGTAATTCTCCCCCTAAACTGGGCGAGGAGGATGCTCGGTGGCAGCGGCTGCCCTGGGAGGGACACGGGGGCTGGTACCAGGCAAACAGCTCTCCCCAGCGCGCCAACCTTCCGATTGAAACGTGAACGAGCCCTTAAAGCTCCCGTTAGCATCAGCTCGGGGACAGGAGCTGAGGGAAATCGTTCCTTAAGTGGCACTCTCGATGAATAACCATCACCTTTCATATTTATTACGGCACAGCCTCCTCCGTCTGCGTGCGGAGACGCGGGCTGGGAACTCCCACCGCGCCAAGGAAAGGCGGCGGGGAAAAAAAAAAAAAAAACAAAAAAACCCACATGTAATTAAGTGTCTCAAGTAAAGAGTTGATTTAGATTTAATAAGAATGTTATTCTAAGTCAAACAAATGCCAATTGATTATTAAGAACCTCATTACTGGAGTGTAACACCTGTCACCGCCAGGTTTTTTTTCGTCTTTTTTAGCTGCAGACTTGTTAAATCTCAATAAATACCCTTTTAATAATTAATTAGCATTTAATTAATAGACAATAACAGTTGAGAAAGGTTGGTGTACCCTTCTGCATTGAGCAGGAGCTGCCTGGGAGCTGAGACGCGAAGCAGAGCGGGACTGGAGGACCCGGCCGCGGCAGGAAGCCTTTGCATCGGAAAACGGGCGGAAAACCTTTGCATCTCGGTCTGCAAAGTGCTGAGCACCCACTGCCGCTGCCCAGCCCCGCGCGGAGGATGCTCTGAAGCACCTCTTGGGATCAGCCCCTTGGACCTGAGACGCCCGAGCGGATGCAGCTGAAATTCTTGCGCCCGGCAGCACCTCTCCCAGGCACGGACAACCCTGGAGATGCCGGAATGCCTCGTCCCAGCCTTGCCAAATTTTCCACGGCTCCAGGAGCTACAACCACAGCAGCCAAAAATAAACAAACAGAAAGCCCCAAAGGAATTAGAGAGATTTGTTTTGACGCTGGAAGAAAAAATAACAGGGGGGCTTTTTCCCCCCTTTAGTTTACTTTTCATTTCAAATTATCCCTGGCTCTTAGTGAAACCTGAACACAAACACTCGTTGCTAAGAGGGAACATTTCATCCGGGAGTTGAGCAAAACGTTGCATTTGATCTCAACCTCTTTCTTTTTTTTCTTTTTCTTTTTTTTTCTTTTTCCCCCTGACTGGTTTGCTAGAAATCACAAAGAATTTTCCTTAGGCTCAACCCAAGGCAAATTGCTCCCTAACCCCATCCCCAGTTGTTGCTACAACCTCCAGTAACCTGCAAAGCGGTTCCGCACGCAACCGCTTCGCCCTTTTTTAGGTGCCCTTCAACTCCACGCCTCGTTTGGTGGAGGCCACATTCACCCGAGGTTCAACACCGCTGCCGAAAACCTGGGTCCCGTCCCCTCCGTCCTCCCTCCCTGGCAGGATAACAGAGGGTCGCTTTGTGGATCAAGCCGTATTGAAAGGGCAGCTCCGGGAAGAGCGTTCAAGGCAGCCCGCTGCCGCAGAACTTGGAGGTTTAATGCCGGCTACAGGTCGTGTCCGACCTGGATCTCCGTCTGACCCACCACAGAGAGACACAGGGGTGATGGGGGAATCCGTTTCCCCCTCACGGGCAAAAAATCCCCTCTCCTTTGCTTTCCCAGGAGTGCATGACCCTCACAGGCTGGTCTACAGCAAGCCCCGGGGCTTCACCCTTGCATTAGGAAGGGGTGTAGCACCTGTAAGCCATGGGAACGCAGCGGCTCCCCCAGAGCCCCAAAAACGTACCTCTAAGCAACAACAGGGAAGGCAAAAGGGCTGTGCACACAAAAGGTAGCCCCGCGCGCATCTGAAAAGCTCCTGCTGAGTCTCCCCAACACCACACGCCAGCCCCAGAACAGCTGGGGAGTTCGGCTCCTTCCTTGGGATTGATGGGTCTCTCCATCCGTCCTTGGGATTCATGGGTCTCTCCACCCCTCCTGGGGTGACGGTTCACTCCACCCAGCCAGGGTCTCACCAGCTGCCCGGGCAGACAAAGCACCTCGGTGCTGGGTGGAGACGGCCTCAAAGCCATTTTACCCAGCCCTGTCCCCGTCAGACCCCGGCCGACTGGTACCCGCAGGGATTTGGCCAGCCAAGGGTTACCTTGTTATTTCCTTCCTGATTTATGTAAACTCCTGCACCGCGTCCTAATAAGAAATCAGTTCCTGTCATCATCTTTATTTCTTATTCCAAGCTGCAACACTAAAACACTTCACGGTGATTACAAATAGCAAAGTTATTTTTTGCCAAGCCTTCGCATCAGAACTTAATAGCATGGTGTAATGCCACCCCGTGCTGATGTGTGGCATATTTAATATCCATCTTTCTTAGAAATAACAGTGTTCTGAAATTAGAAGGGACTTTAGCAGCGAAATAATTAATGTGGATAACCATCATAAATGCCACAAATGGAACAAACAGAGATGGCAGTGAACCATGATTGCTAATACTCTAACCTGTTGTGACAGAACTTAAAAAATTGAAACCCTTTTTCCCGAAGGCTGGTGGGGGGAAAAAAAAAAAAATAAATAAAGAAGGGGCTTTCTCTAATTACATCCTCCCTTCTCCTTAGCAGGCACCCAGCCTGCGAGGCACACGTGTTACCTGCGCTCTCAGGCCTGCTGGACCCCGTTAGCTCTCGTTAGGGGCAGGTTTATCAGCGCAAGGGCGTTTGTGGGTCAGTATCAGACGGAGCGGCAGAGACTCAGAGCAGCCCGCTTCGCACCTGGACTTCGACACAGGAATGGCCAATCCAGCCGGTAATAAACTCAACCCAACCCATAGAGCCCTTATTTTTTTTAGAGAGGAAGCCTTGCAGTGTGCCCTCATCACCTCTTCTTTGGGGAAAGCATCCCTTCTTCCATCTATTTGTTGGTGCTTTTTGGGCCAGGTACCTTTTGGCTCTAAGCAGGTGTTGCTCCGAGCCTTTAATGTGCTTTAACAGACAAGACTATAGCAGAAATGAGAGGAAACGGCCCCTTTGTCAATAGGGGAGCCGCGACCGGCACCTTGCAGGGACGTTGAGCAGCGGGAGGGGACGCACAGCCCGTCTGCCCGCACACCGGAGGGTCACAGACTGCAGGACACCTCATTTTAGCACTGCCTAGCGCTGGGGTTTTCACTCCTTCCCCTGAGACTTGACTTCTTCCTTTCAATTATCTCCAGAAAATCAGTAACGAGGGAGTTGGAAGGATTTTTTTTTTTTTTTTTTTTTTTCCCCCTCGGCAACCCCACACTGCGCAAAAACACACCGACCGCTTTCTCGGGCCGGGGGACTCAAGGACGGTCGGCAGCTCGGTCCTCGCCCCAGCGCGTCCCGTCGCACGGGGCAGCGCATTAGACGCGACGCCGCATCAAGCGCGTTAATGCAACGCTTGGGTGAGTCCTTCAGGTTCAGTTCCTCCTCGCCCAACGCAGCGAGGGAGGGGAGGGAGGCTGTGCGGGTGCGAGTTAACGGGGGACCTTTCTTGACCCTTGAGTTCGCCTCTGAGGTAGGAGGCGGGAAGTCCAAGGCGTTTGGCTCGACTCCCCAGGCCCTGAAACGCACTCACTGAACGTTATGCTCCAGCAGCACCACCAAAACTACATAAATGGTCAAGAAATAAGTGACAGGCCCCAGACCGATGAAAGAATAAATATTGCAAAGTCCTTTTTAGCCCAAACCGCACAGAAAACACCGGCTTGCACCCTCTGGTATATCTCTGAATGCTCATATTCAAGGATCTCCAGGACTAGGACTTCCATTGCTCCCTGGCTACAGCGCGGATGTGACCTTGTTTCGATCCCGAGATCAGCAAGGCCACAGCAATCCGGACCCCGCTCTGCATCGCTGGTACCTGCTCAGACATTTCAAGTGCTCAATGAGTCTGGATGTTCACCTCCAGAAACCCAACCTCTGATGGACATCATGTTTCAAGTCTCTTAAAACTCCTTTTTTCCCCCCGGGCAAGGGGGGTGCTTTGCCCGCTGGGTCAGGGTGACGCAGAGGGTTTCAGCTCCCTCTGAATTTTGTGGTTCTCTTGCAGGGTCTCAGCACCGCGGTTCGACAGCCTGCTTCGCTCGTCCCACAAAAGAAGAGAGAAGGTGTTTTCACGCCTAGTCCGTCCGGCCAAAGGAGCCCGGTCTGCTCGCCCAGCCCTTGGAAAACAAGCAAGCAAGCGAAAAAGCAGGCGCCAAAGCAAAAGCCAAAGCAGAAAGTGATTTTCCCAACTCGCTCACCTAACGGAGAGGACGTGAAACGAGCTAGCTGGCAGACGAGCACCCTCGGGGTACGCCAGTTTGTCACTCCCTATAAGGTGCCGCAGAGAAACCACGGCGCATCGTCCCTCCCTCTGTCCGGGAGAGGGAAGAGGAATAACCCTCGCAAAATTCCGGCAGCCTCCTCCCTCCGCAGAGGGAAGCGGGGCCGTCCTCACGCCCGCTGCGGCTGCCGGAGCATCCCTGCCCTCCTCGCTTGCGGAGAGTTTCCGTGTTCCTGCTTAAACTCTCTGCACACAAGGAACGGGGGAGAGCGGAGCTGGCCAAGGGTTATTTATTGTGCCAGCGTGAAGTCATTGAGGCAGGAGGCGAGTGCGAAGCGTGACATCTTGTGATGTATGGGTTAGGACAGCTTGGTGCTGAGAATGCCATGAAGTATTAATCTCAAGGAGATGCTACTGAACTCAAGAGAGACTTAACATCAGCGCTGAGAGATCAAAGATATGATATCTCTGGCAGAGCGCGCTATCAGAAGTGATCATAAGAAAAACAAAGGGGTCATTTTAGTGCCTTCTGCATTAGCAGAGTGACGCGTAGCCTCCGGGCAGAGGCAAACAGCAATTTTTTTCCTCAACCAAAGCAACGTGCACATGGGATTTTTTGACATTTCTTTACATCTCATTGTGGGCTGCCAATAAACGGAGGCATAATAACGTCAAATCGGTTTTCCTTCGTAACTCGTGAGCTGCCCTCGGTATTCTTTTTCCCCTTTCTGAGCTTTCCAGACAGCCCACGAAACAAACTCTTTAAGACCTCTAAACGCAAAACTTCAGCAGTAAACGAATGCTTAAACATCTAGGTCAAAACAACATCTGCATGCCGGGAAAATCCTGACAGGAGGCTTTCAGCCACTCGATTTGCAAGGGGGGAAGAAAGGGAAATCCTGCCCTTGCTAAACCTACGATCGCTTTGAGAAAGGGCTTCACGTGGTATCGAATTTTCACCTAGGCACCAAAGAAAATTGATTACATTTAGAGCCAGCTATTTCCAAAATAAAATCCCGCTTTTCTCTATTGAGGGGGAAGGAGTTTGGCTAAGAAAGTAAAAATTTGCCCTTCTGCTTACCTGTCAAAAAAGCCCCGAGCTCTCACCTCAACCCTCTGCCCCTCCAGCTGAAGCGGGAGAGGGAGCAGGTCTGGGGACCCCAGTCGCGTTTGAGACGCTGCTGCTGCGGTGGCAAACGCCTTTGCTCCAGTAACGCCTGTCCTTAGGAGATGGGACCAACCTCCCTTGAACTCGGGTTGCTCTACGGGGCTGCTGATGGACGATGTCCCCAGACCCTCCCAAACAGAAGGTCAGACCCCGCCTCGGTGGCCCTCGACTCCGGCGCCGCCGTCACCCCTTCGGCAGGGACAAAATACCAGCGGGCTGCCGAGGCTGCAAATTGCCCAGGAGTGACTGGAATATTTTGATGGCAATCGCGCTTGGAAGTTGTTAGGGCTGTCCATCCGGCGCTGGAGACAAAGGTCTCTGATTGCCGGCTGCTCTTGGTGCCCTCGGAAGGAGCAGCCACAAGGATATTTCACGGGTAACGCCGTGGTGAGGCTCACGCGATTCTGCCGAGGGTGTTTCTTGCCTGCTCAGAAAGCAGCAGGACTCACTGCCCAGCCTGGGAGAGCCTGGGCTTGAGCACTGTCCCCTATAGACTTGTTCGCCCTGTGCCGTGCCTCAGTTTCCCCATAAATAAAGCAGGGGTTTATGCTCTCCTTTAAACAGCGGCTTAGGAGCTGCGGCACAGAAGGATGCAAAAGCACTCGCTACTGCTATAAGACAACTGGAAAGTCTGGAAGCCTAAACTTCTGGAAAATTGAACCTTTTGGGAAGTGAAACCTCCGTGCACTCTCCCAGCAAGGACCTGCCAAGCTCGAAATACCCAAAAAGCCTCTTCTGAAAATACACAGTCAAGTGAAAAAATACTCCACCTGCAACGTTCCTGTTCAGCCCCCTCATGCTCCATCCCCTTCCCGGGACACCCCGCTCTCCGATCACATATACCCGCTGCGGCGCGGGGCGGAGGCAATCGCGCGCTCCCGTATCTCTCCGCAGTTTGTCTCTTAATTCCCGTATTTCGTCTGTAGCTGCCTGAACTTTCAGGGGGTCACTTCCCAATGCTTTTTAATTGCTTCCATTAGGTAACACCGTGCCCTGAAGGCTAGTCGGGGAAATCCTCTGTAAATCACAGTATTATCAGGACTAAGGAGAATTCGTCCTCCCCAAGGACAGAGCTATTGTAGTCCTTGTACAGGCGAGGGCAAATGGCACGGGGAATAATTAAGAGATTTGCTCTATAGCCCAAAGGTGTTCAGCGCAGGAGTCAAGACAAATCTGACACTGATTTCTGGCCCTTAATTCAGACCGTGCTGTTCTGCTGATGGCGAGCAGAGCCGGGGAGGGAAGGTGCTGTGTCATCTCCCGTCTCGAGGAAGGAGCGAGGCACCCACGATGCTGCTGCTCAGCTTGTTTTGCACGGCCTCGGTCCTGACCTCAGTTTTCCAATTACGCGCTGGGGCCTCTGCTGTGTTCGGGCGCGGGGATGACACGTGGGGAGCGAGCGTGCTCCGGGCTAGCAAGGGAGCAGCAGGCATCACCGGGAGCAACGGGCGGCTGCAAGCAAAGCGGGGGCTCAAGAAAGCGGCGCTGACGGTGACACGTGCTGGAGCATCCCGAGCGAGACCGCACGAGAACCTGACCTGGGTCATTTAAAACTAATTGGGGCAAAGCCCGGGGAAGCAGACAGCAGGATACGACCAGGGACTGGCTGTAGGGAACAAAATCACGGAAGCCCCCTCAGCTAATTCATAGGGGTGCAGTCCCACCCTGGGACTGAAGGAAAACCGTGCACATCCCCGGCAAGAGAAGAGGCTCCATCCTTGCTCACTTCGGGATCTCTCTCTCCTGAAGTCTCCCTGGAAAGAAACCTGCGCTTCTGGCAGGATCCAAGCTCTCATCAGCTCCCTTATGCCAACAGCCAAGCACGAGTCTGGTGGCCTCCTGGATTGTCACATACCATAAAGTCTGAATCATTGCTGTCCTGCTTCCATCATCGTTAATATCCTTAAAGGGTTCCTGGAAACACATTTCTACATGGCTACATGAGCTGTTTCTGCATCGACTTGCAATTTAAATGCGAGTTTTAGCCAGGCTTTTGATGTGCTGTTTACTTCAATTATTGTTCTACCCCTGTCTGTGTCTTGCCACGATGTCGTTTAATATTTTATACGTTTCCCCAACTCCCCTTTCTGTCCCCAGCGTGTGCGACACCGCATCCTCCCCCGCCTCCTCCCCACCCCACAACTTACACTTCTAACTTTTCAGGGGCTGGCTGTAAACGAGATGTGGCATGTCACCGAGATTATCCTCCCGCGGTGATTGCAGAGGGGATAAATAAACCAGCAAACAGATGCTTCCCAAGCTGGCATGGGGAGCCGATCCCAACTACGTGCAGAGGCCGACTGGCAGATGCGCGGCTCCTCGTGCTGGCAAAGGCGGGTACTCTGCAGCCAAAGGGATGCAGGACGCAATAAAAAAGCATCCGCTCCCCATGCATCTTTCAAGGCTGCTTTGGAAAATGCAGGAAATGCGCTTTGCTCCTCGTGCCTGGGCAGCAGCTCTGCGTTACCAGCCCGCTCCAGCCACACAGACGCGCAACTAGTTCACATGCAAGGTGCCAGAAGATGGCACTCAAGAATGCACAGCTATATTGCCTGGGCCTGCCAGCCCAATAAAGCTGACGATGTCTCCCTCTGGCTGCTTTTATACCAGCTCATTACACTAGGAAAACTTTGGTCTGGGTTCTGCACGTTGCTAGCATTAGGGACGTTAATTAGATATTCTTCCGCCGTTCTTTAATGGCCAATCTAGAACGCGTCTTCATGGGCAGGTGCTGGGGGGGTGAGTATCTCCGCTCATCTCATTTCCGAGCTGCCCAGACGTGAGCCAGGGCGGCACCAGGAGCCGGGTAGGACCACGAAGTGCACTCAGGCAGCACCACGCTGACACGGCAGAGGAGACCTGTCTATCTTGAAGAGCAGACAGAGAAGTCTCCACATCCACCTGCATCCCTCTACTTAGGTGTCCCGGACACCCATCGCTCCTGACCAAAGCAGATCTGGCATATTCGGATTATATCGTGAAGGCTCACTTGGCTGCACCACGCCAAGGGTCGTAATGTCTCGCGACAGTAAGAGACAAGCCCTGGTACCCTCAAGACGGGTTATCTTCCAGGGGCTGGGAGAGGAAAGAGGCAGAGGCAGGTGGAGAGCCATGGTGCCGTACGTTAGGCAGGAACAGAGCCCTGCACATGCCCTCGTCATTAAACCTCCCTTTGGCAAGGAGGGAACAAAGTCTCTCTCCGCCATTTCCCACTCTTTGCCTTCAAGCAGCGAGACTGCAAACCAAACGAGCTGCGGGACCCTAAACCATGGGGCAAAAAAGGGACCCGCGCTGAGCCACGAAACCACCCGACCTCTACAGTCACCCTAAATTTGCCGGGGAAGAGCCAGGCGCCGCGCAAGGCACAAGAGGCAGCCAAAGGGCAATGCAGAAAAGAGCTAAAAAAAGACCGACGACGAAACGAATCTCAAAGCATCCTGCCCTGTACTGCGGGCCTGTTGGGGCCAGCGCTTTGTTCACGCCTAATACAGGCTCCAGGCCACGGCCGGGTGAGCAATCAATAACGCTGCAACGCAACGGAAGGCTAAAAAGTCTTGAGGGACAGAAAACCGATGCTGAACTCCAGGTAACACGTACTAAAGGGAGGCGGCGAGGCTCTGCCCAGGCAGCTGCCATGCCACGACAGCCAGGGGACAAACTGAAATTACTCACGGCAAGACACCCTGGCTGGATGCTGCTCCCTCCTCCTTCTCCGCTTCTCCTGGGGGAAACTGCTGCCGGGGAAGCAAGGTCCAGTTTCAAGCCGTCACTGCTTTGCTGGGTTGGACACCAGACATGGCTCCCCCAGATTTTTGGAAGCACAAAGTCCTTCTCCAGGCCGAGGTAAACATGCCTTTGGAGCAAATCTAACGCACCGGGGATGCTCCAAAGCCTTGCAAGAGCTCACCATAAACATTAGATAAAGAGGATGCAAAGTCCAAGCTCTTCTCAACGTGGTACCTGACGGGAGGACCACCTAGCATGAGCCACGGAGCCAGAGGCCAAAGGAAATCAATGAGCCAGAAAGGTCTTTCCAGCCCCGCGGTTACGGCTGCGGCGGAAAGGAAGGAGGGAACAGAAAGACGAGGAACGTTACAGCAAATCAGGGCTGATGTCCAGCTGGCCCACCATGGGCAGAAGAAGAGCAGGAGGGTGCAGCATCATCTCCAGATGCAGGAGGAAGACAACGACCTCGACCCCCCTGTTCTCATCCTGACCTCCAAAACCTCTTCTGTTTCCAGATGAGGCAGAGGAGCATTTTGGGGTTTTCCTCACTCGTTAAACCCACTTCCTCACTTCTCCTTTCCTCAAGGGTTCCCCTTGCCTTGCTCCGGAGTGTCCCACACCTGCGTGACTTGCTCTGCGCAGGCGAGGGGAAGCTGGGCTCCCGGTGTGCCTTCATCACGTGCGCCCGCGGTCCCGCTCAGTGATTCTTGGAGCATCAAGCGAATTAATTTATCACTCAATGAAACTGCACCGAGCATTAATGAAGCCATTTAGTATTCACGCAGAACTTCTCTCTCCATTTCCACAAGTGCTCCATTGTAGTTCAGCATTTGTTGGGCAGTAATTAATGGTACTTAATCCTTAAATCCTTAAATTGTTTCTAATTTGGTAAGCGGCAGAGTTGCAGCAATCCGTCTCTCCGCTGCATTTCTGTCGGGTTGTTTGAGACCCTCCGCGGGGTTCATCAGAACATACAGCCACTCACCAGAGGCCGCGCCAGGGACGGCTCCAACTTCCTCTCATTTCTGGCGGTGACTTTCTGAAAAATGACTTCATCTCTTTTACACCTGTTTCCCCATTTGTGTAACTAAGGAAAAATGCTTTTTTTTCCCCTCGCGAGGGTTAGTCGATAGCACAAAGAGCTCCTCAAGCAAAGTAATCAATGTCTGGGAGAGCGGAGATTTTCATCTTTTGATCTCAAACGCGCGTGCAGAGGAAGCTGAGGGACACTGAGGCACAAAGCAGCGAAACGACTCGGGAAGAGAACAGGAGCCTTTCGCTCCTTGCTTTGCAGGCAGAAAGCGCTGCCCGTTTCTCAAGGGATGAAGGAAAACTTGCTGCTCTTTGCACATTTTCTGGAAGTTCGGAGCACATCCCCACCCAGCCACAGAAATAAATGCATCCTCCTGGAGCGAGCAAACACGCTTCCCCGATACGCAAGCACAGGCAAAAGCCGCGTCCTTTTATTTCCCGGTGGTTTTCTTTGAAGACAACCGAAGTTTCACGCCGAACGGCACAGCAGAACGAACAGCGACAGAAGTAGCCGGCGCGGGCTTGCGAGCGCAGCTTTACAGAACTAAAAGGGACGTCGGGTCAGTCTCTACCCCACACCTCCCCGGGGACAGCAGCGGGTACGCGGCAGCAACCTCCAACAGGTATTTGTTTAACCTCTCCTTAAGGAAGCTGCCAAGGGAAGAGAATCCAGAACACCCCAAATTACCTGTTCCCACGCTCCACCACCCCAGCAGAAGGGCTTTTTTCGCCCGTTCACAGCCAACGTAAATCTTTCTTGCCAAAACCAAGCTGATTTCTTCTCATCTAACCGCTCTGAATGGAAGACAACTGCTCGGCATCTTATCTAGAACAACCTCTTTCCTTGAAGGAGACCATCCTTTATTTTCTAGATTAGCAACCCCTAACCCTCTCAGCTTCTCATTGTCAGCTTTAAAAAAAAAAAACAACCAACTTTTATTTTCTGGACACGCTTTGCATTTATCCGGCCAAGCAACACCCCAGATTAGCACCTCTCCAAATGCTGGGATACGCTCTTGCCTTAGCTCCCTCAAATTGTTACCAAATATTTGGGGTTTCTCGTTTGTTTGGTTTTCTCGTGCTCCAGCAAAAGTAAGCAGGGGAGAGAAAAACAAAAGGGGAAGGGAAATACCAACAAATGACCCAGCATTTATTCATAAAGCTGAACCAGCGCAGTGGAAACTTCCCTTTATCGCCCCCTTTTCTGGCCATATCCACCCTAATCCTCACCCCACCATTAAGCAGGAGGAAAAAAGACGGTATTAGGACAGATTATGGACATACGTAGAGACAAAACCACAAAGCTGAGGACGACGTATTTTAGTTTCCTGTGCCAAATCCACAGCCCTTTGTAAGCCCCTACGATGGGAATTAGATGGAGAAATGCAGACTCATTTCTTGCAGAGACTCTTTCAGCAGAGGTAACCTCCAGAAAGGGATATGAAAGGTCTCTGGTTTGCAGTCGCTGAGGGGATTGGATGAGAAGAAGCGCTTACAACATTTTTTGACACTGCACTTTGATCAATTTGACGGATTTAATATTACAGAAATATTTCATTTTTCAATGCGGATGGGAGAGAAAAAAAAAAATCTAATCATCCATCCAGCAGGCCTCTATATTTGTCATAATTCACTGGAAAGAAAAGAAAAAAACCTAAAATCCCCCCCCCAATCCTCTGATTTAAAATCCAACTTAACCCGAGGTAATTTCCATCATTAGTTCGAACCGTGCGATCTTCACTCTCTCCTTATTTTTAAAGCCATTGTTCTGGTTTTTTCAAGGTATTATTTAACCAAAGCAGCATCTAATTGTTTTTTCTCTCCGCATTCATTTTTAAGGAGGTAATGAACGCTACAGGGGAAACAGCACAACCGATTAACGCCGAGGAAGGCAGATGGGGCAGAATCCAAGGCACAGAATAAAATATGTTTTCATAAATACGACTGCAAAGGAAGAAACGGAGCCACCTCGAGAACATCAGGGAGAAGTTTCCATCTGCCACCTCCGCAAGGTGACACCGAGCCGTTGCTGGAGGAGGCACCTTCCCAATAACGCCAGGCAATTAAGGAATTAATGGGATGCTACTCGATTCTCTGGGAGGTGAACCAGTTCGGGGAGACTTGAACAAAGCCGGCTCTAATGAACTCGGCGCGTTCGTCAGGCAGCGGGAGTTGTACCAGGAGAGACCAGCTGAGCTTTACATCATTAATAGCACAAGTCACCTCATCTTTTGAAGGGGAACTGGCAACAAAAGGTGCCTAAATCTCGTTGCAGTAAAACATCTTAAGGCTAGTAGACCCGATAGCCCCTTGCCGATGGGAAGGAGCAAGAGTCTAGGCTGTGCCTGTCTGAGGCCTCTTCCACATGAAACCTCTTCCAGAAACATCACTCCACCCTTGAGCCCTTCCTTCCCGTCTCCCTCTACCCCTTAGTTCCTCAGATGCGTAAAACGGATGATGGTCGGCGAAGGGCAGCATCATCATACCCTGAAACAGGGCAGATGCAATCGAGGATTGGCCATGACGCTCATCAAGTGCCTGGTTTCTGTTTATCTAGTTTCTGAGCCCTCTTGGCAAAAAAAACCAAACAACCAAAAAAAAAAAAAAACCCAACCCAAAAAACCCACAGCAATAAACCCAGCCAAAGTCTGCTTGAGAAATGAGGTCAACAGGAGAAACACCCAATTAGCGGTGTTTTGTGGCTGGATGTGGTGTGCCAGCTGGGATTCGGGGAGTTGCTGCGCCTCAGGAAAAAGAAGGGAAGCTTAAAATAATAACATCTAGCACTCAGAGAGCATTTTGCATCTTCCCGGTGTGACATGAACTTTAATTAGTTTGTGAGTCGAGACACCGCTGGGCGAGCAATACATCTCGGTGCAACGCGACCGGTGCTGGGAGCACACGCAAAGCCGCGGGGGCTGCGGCCGGTTTGCAGAATGGGACATCTTCGATTTGGTGGCGGGGCCAGGAGGAAAATTCCTGGCAGGGGGACGGAGCTGTTGTTCCCAAGTTTTGGAAGGGGCAGCAGTGAATTCAGCTCCGTGGCAAGACAACTCCGAGGAGAGGTCACGCTAAAAAAACCAACAAACCAACCCCAAATGCGCCGGGCTTGATCGTGCGGTGCTTGAAATGAGGACTGCAGGGTGAGGATTCAGTCTCTCCCGCTTCCCGTTCCATGGAGGCTTGGCAGGCTGCTGGAGGCTCACAGGCAGGGGACGTGCTGGGAAATTTGGGAGCTCCACCGGGACAAGCAGTTGGGATTGTACTTTTGTCTTTCACCAGAAAGCGTGTGATCGGTCCAAAGGAGATTTCCAATATCAAAACGGGGGAGGGAAAGGGAGAATTGGCCGTTTTCCCATTGGAAGCGTCTCTCTCCCTGAACCGTTTTGTGCCAGAAAATGTTGTGCCTCGTGCGGTTCCTGACCAGCTGTAATAGTAGCCAAGAGAAAGTAGATGGCTGGGCGGTTGATGAGGTCTCTCCTCATTAGCAATCCAATAACGTGGGCAAAGGCTTGAAGGCTTGTTTATTCTCTACATCTGTGCTACTACTGCATTTGTCACGTTTTCTGCTCGTGGCTGGTGCTCAGGAGAGTGTGAGGGCTCACATTGATCGGATATGACAACGTTGCTCCTCGAGCCCGCCAAACTACGGCTTGTGCTTTTAGTACTCATGGCCCGGGGTGGGCTCCACGCTGAAGGTTTCAGCCGGGGGGGCACTTACGTGGAGTCGAATCAGCGCCCTTCGGGGCAAAATCCAATTAACAAACCAAGTGAACAAACCCCTTTGTGGTGGCCAAGCTACCGGCAGGGTCGGTACATCCCAGGGGGTGACGAGTAGCTCCCACAAAACGTGCATTGAAGGTCTTGGCATGGAAGCTAAGGGACAAGACTGATGCCCCCAAATCCAATGCAACCCCAAATTCAACCCCACAATAATTAGAGATGGTTGTGGCCTCTACTTAGGTCAAGGGATGGGTAAATATGAGGGTATTTATCCCATCTCGCTCCTACTCCCACCACTTGCCGGTATTAGCAGGTACCTGGGCTGGGAGATACCTGCCTGGCCAGTCAGCAGCCACACGGTGGCTAAAACGATAAAGAATAATAAAGTTGTTGATAACACCCTTCAGTGGATGAGGAAATCGGTTTGGCTTTGACCGAGCATCTCATCAGCTGGCACTTGAATCGCCATCCGGCAAAGAGTCAACGTCTGCTTTTACCCCGAGTTACTGAAACAACGGTAACGAAAAATTAAACAATAAATGCATTTTTTGGGGAAAAAGGCTACAGATCAGTGGGACGTTAAAAGCAAAAGACAAGAGATGGGCACAAGTGCTGTTCAGCTGCCGCAGCTCCTGCCTCCTGGATGCTCGAATCTGTTAAGCTTTTGCCCTCGTCTGCTAATTTGCTTACTCCCCCAGTAACAACCTGGTTTTTCTTTACGAGAGACAGCTTTAGCCTGGGGAAAATACGGAAAGCAATAAAAAAAATAAACTGTTTCTGGGTCACCACCAGTTCCAGTCCCCAGGGGGTTATTTAAACAACAATTTCTCCCTCGCCTCTGTGAAAGGCAAGACTTGGTCCCCAAAGGTTATTCCATCAATAACTCCTAAACTATCTTAAGGGCAGTAGCCTCATCCCCAAGGGACTTTTGAAACGGCGCTGAAACGGCCCCCTACATCGCAGGTTTTAGCTGCACTGATGCACTGAAGCCAAAAGAGCCGATGCTCCCGAGGTCAGGGCGATGGGACGCCGCTTGGGGCAGGGTTGGGTGCAGCACAGGAGACACCAGTCCCACAGCCACCCACGCAGCAGCTCAACCACCTCCGAGGACTCGGGCACCCACACGTGCCTTTCCGCTTGGCTTCGTCTCACTCAAAGATGCTCAGGACAAATCCCCTTCATCCCCCGTGGAATGAAGGCTTTTCCTTCAGTGGTCATTAACCTCTGCGTTAAAACAGCTCGTTCCGGAGCAGAGCAGGTACCCCCAGCAACACACGATCAAATCCAACCCAAGAGCGAGGAGGGAAAGTCTGCAGCACTACGGGGATGGGAAGAAAGGCACCGTGGGCTGCTGGGACCACGGGATGAGGCAGCAATATCCTTACCCAAATGGCTCTTCCCCAAGGACACCTACTCCGGTCCACCCCCTGGAGCAGAGGTGCGCATCCCTGGGAAACCCAGCCCATAAATACAGTTTTTCTGGTATTTACAGGCAACAGCTATCTCCCCTTGCCTCGAGTCTGGTTTGTATGACCTTGAGACAACCTTCCAGCAGCCCGTGACTCAATTGCCCATCCACAAACCCCCAAACACAGCCCTCTCATCTGGCCCTCCTTGCTCACGAGCATCAGCTCTTCCAAGGTCGCTGCTCAGTGCCGCAGCGGCACGGTGACCCGGGGAGGGCTCCAGCCCTTCGCCCCCGCCTGCTTGCGGATGCTACTCAGGCGCACGGGGAAAATGAACCAGCCAAAAGCAGAGTCAGACTCAAGCAATCTCTTTTCTACACACGATGACTTTGCTGAGAGACAAAACGCTGCTGCAGGGGGAACAACAACAACAAAAAAAAGTCGGGGTGTCGTAGAGCGTACCGTGTCCTGAGAAACTTTCTGAAGAGGGGCAAAGGAAAGGAACGGACAGGTTGGAGGATCAGGGCTGGTTGAAGAAGGGCATCTTCCTGCAGTCGCTTGCACTTTTTAATTTCCAGCACCTGTTTTTTCCGGCACGTGGCAGCAGAACAGATGATGGGCACATCTGCTCGCAGCGGGAGCGCTGGGTAACAGGGGCCTCTTACAGCAATTCCTGTCCTAAGGCTTGACCCTGCAAACACGGGCTGTGAGACCACGGGCCTGCGCAGGGCGTCATTGCCAGGGAAAGGGTTTGCGAGGGGAAGAAACCAAGCCAAAAGACAGCCACCATCGCCCATCGGCGAGGCTTTCCATGCCTGCCTGCTCCTCTCCCCCTGCACACTGCAGTGGCGAGGATGGGCTCAGCCTCCCGGGTGCAGTACGGGGGGCAGAGAGGTTTTGGATGGAGGGAAGATGGATTGCAGGGTAAACCACCGAGACAAGGAGAGCAAAAGCTACATTGGGAGGTCCGCGCACGAGGAGCAGCAGCAGTGAGACGCAACGGAGAAGCAGATGCTGTGGTGTGCTCTGTACCCCGTTAAACTGGAGCGAATTCAGCTGGGGTTTGCTTCCCTGATTGCCCTGCTTACGTCCAAAGAGCCACTTCAGCTCTAGCAGGGTTTCCGCACCGAAACCGCTGGCAGCACACGATCAAACCGAAGCGCTGAAGCTTCAAGGTTAAGAATTCCTGGCTGCCTTCCTCGCTGCCGAGGAGAAAATTGCTCTCAAATACTAATAAAAAAAAAAAGAAAAGATGAGTTAAAAAAGGAAAAAAAAGAATGAAAATCCCAACACTTAAAACCTTCAAAGTGCAGTCAGACGTGCCAACGCTCCCAGCGATGGGGATGAGCTTGAGAAAGGGATGGGGGAGGTTCAACTCTTGCTCCAAACCCTGGCCCTGTAAGTGCCTGGTGTGTCCCCATCACACATTCTGTCGGTCCATCCCTGAGCTCTCCAGGGCAAAGACTGGCTTCCCGTCACACCTAAAACTGGTTGGGGAAGAGCCATGGCTCAAAAAGCGAAGGTTTCCAGCATCAGCCTGGCTGCCAGGCGATGTATAAGACCATGGGGGCAACTCACGCTCCCCGGAGCGCTTTAGGGCCACACGTCATGCTGGAACAAGTCCTTTGCCGGACTTGAAAAATATTCTGAAAAAACCCAAATGCGCTTCCAGGGGGAAAAAGAAATTATACGTTTTGACCAATCTTCCTTTGCTGATGACGGACTGCTTCAACGAAATGGTTTTGGACCGGCCCAAAACGCACGTCTGAGAAGGAATATCACACCGGGACCCTTGTCCCAGGACAGTCGAAGCAAATAAATCCCCAGAAGCCGGGGAGCCAGCAGCGCCGTCTCTGACTCCGCACTCAGCCTTCCTCGTCGGGAAGGATGCTACACTTCTCATTTTTCTCCCGCGCATTCGGTAGCAGACTCGGCTCCATTCTCTTTAGATAATATTTATATTTCTCTAATCTACTGGCTGCGATGGATGAGAAAGAGATTTCTCCCTGCAAAACCATTTACAATGGAAAAAAGCCACAAGCACAATATAGAACTTTTGTGTGTGTGTGTCGCTTTAGACAAATAAACATTGCTCCTTTTTCTAAAACACCTAAACATCTTGTATAGGAAATATTAGATCTCAGTTGACTGGAAAATGAAACTAGTTTTATGTTCTCTTCCAAAGCCTCTTGTGATATTACCAATATTTTTTTCCCCCTGTCGAGAATAATGGCTTTTCTACAGGCCAGCAGATAGGAAAGTGCTTACATATATTTCTAGATGCAAACACTTCTCCGAATTACCTTGTCTTAATGCACTTCAGAGTTTGGTGCAAGTTCCTTGATGACTCTGGATAATAAGAGCCAGTGGAGAAAAGCCACGTTAAATAAATCAGTCACTTCAAAAGCGGTAGAAGATGACGATTAAGAAATCCCATGGGAGCCCACACCGGTCTTGGGAAGCAGTTGTTCCAGGGCTGGTACAACATCGGTAATCCCACGCGACAGGGGGGGGCACACCAGAAGCAGAACTATTCAGGTTTTGGGTTAATTTCTTTTTTTATCAAGTTCCCTCATACAGATCAAGGATGAAAATTAACGGACCCTTCCAAACGCAACACAACCACCTAAATCCTGCACGTGGCCAAAGCCGCAACTGGTTGGAAAACGCGGAAATGTTTCCAACTGCACCCTCGCAAAAAAGAAAAATTAAAAAAATATTACTTTTTGCTAAAAAACCCTAAAAATCCCAAACCAAAAGACCAAGCCAGCGGACCTGCTCGGACTGCGTTTACTTCCTGAAGGCTGGCCTCCCCGCGCTACCAAGCCTGGTACACGAAAATCTCAATCCCAAACAAAGCATGGCTATTTTTTCATCTGCAAATTGAAACCCAGCAAGAAGTAGGAGTTCCATAAAAACAAAACCTCCTCGAAGCAAACACGTTACTTTTTTTTTTTTTTTGAAACCGCATTTTGATGAAAATCTCATTTTCAGCCAAACAAAGGTTTCAGTGGAAGCGTCGGACTAACCACACGGAGAAGCCCCTGCACAGGGAAATGTTTCCTTTCCCTTTAGGATGGGAATTACAAAACAAAGGGCACGAAAAAATCCTACATTGTCACTACTTATCACTCCTGGTTAACAATATAAGATATACGATAGGAGCAAAACAATTTGGTGGCAGAACATCATAAATGAAGTCTGTTTTCCCTGGAAACTGCATAACCATTTGAATTAATTTAATTTGAAATATCAAATTAAATTAAACTGTAGAATAATCCCCAAGGGAAAGCATATTTCATTTGCAATGTCTTCTGATAGAGTATTCTCTGCCAAAAGTTTTGCTATGCATCTGGCTTTGGATCTAAATTTATTACATTAGCTCTGGGAAGACTTTTAATAGAAAGTGAGATTAAAGGGGAAGAAGAAGAAGAAAAAAAAAGAATTTCTGATAGGGGAAAAAGACCCCAAACTCAATAAAAGACCAAAAGCACCGAACATGGATGAATCTGGGCTGCCGTATCTCACCTGGCTCTGTCTGCACTGGTTTCAAACAGGGACGAGATGTGTCATTAAACAACTCGAGTGCTGCAACTGCCCGTATCCATACGCACAAATACGACGTCTTCAGAACTACCTCACGAGCTATGACATCTTCTTAAACTTGCCAGCCAGCCTAACGGCAACCAACAGGGGGAAAAAACAGAAAGCGGCAGGTCAGGAGACGATGAATGGAGAAAGATTACGCGCTTTCTAAATCAGCTTTGAAGGACAGAGACATGAAGGGAAGCACTTTCTTGGTCAGGTGGAGCAGGCCAGGATTTTCATTTACAAAGAAGAGTAAAGGGGAGGGGAAAAAAAAAATAAAAATCAAACCCCACCAGACGAACACGGTCTTATTAGTAACAGCTACCTTGCTTTTTAAATAATCTCGGAGACAAATACGATCTAGGACAGATCTCAAACACTCTTTGGTTCAACAGGTTGGGAGGAGGGAGGTGGTGACCCCATCAGTTTTCAAAATATAGGTCACACACAAAAGCAGCACTTAGAAAATGAACGGTCTTGCTTTTCACGGCAAGAAATTGAAGAAAATTGCAGCCAGCAGCCGCCTGTAGGTTGATGCAGTGGGAATAATCTATTTCTTTCTTTCTTTTTCTCCCCACGCCCCCCCCCCCTTTTTTTTTTTTTAAAGTTTCCCCTGCGAGCAAATCCCGAGCAGCAGATGTTGGCATGGAAGAAGGGATTTGCTCTAAACAAACAACCCAGTCCCTCCAAGAAAAGCTTTGCACCAAACCAAAATCAAGTACATCCCCCCCTGCCCCCGGTCCACTTCCCTCTCCTGCCCCCCTAAAATAAATACCCACGCTCAGAGGTATCTTAATCAAATCAAAAAGCGTTAGGAGTTTAATCTCCAGCACTTTAGTAACCTCCCGGTTTGTTTTAAATCTTGATTGGGAGAATTATCCTGACAAGAAAATTAGCAGTAAGTCAATAAACCTGTAGCCTGGAGATAGAGCTGGGAGTAAGCGGCGAGAGAATTCATTTGATCACGCACACAAACGCGCCCGAGACGATGGACTGACTTGGCTGGCAAAGTTCATTACGATTTTAACCATGAAACCATGAAGTGCAGGTAATCATATTTAAGGAGATAAGAAACACTACTAGCGCAGGCCTTAGCCGCGACACAGAAATTCTCATTTATAGCAGTCACGGGTGGAAAATCAATACCCACTTTTGGATGCAAAAGGAATGTCAGACTTGACAAAGCTTCTTTGGATTTCCCACACCCCCCCTCCCCCGCTCTTCTACTGCTTCAAAACCAAAAAACACAAGGAGATTTGCATGCTCGCTGCGTCCAAGGCTCCCCCCCGCCCCCCAAAACTTGGCTCGCAATTCCTCGAGATTTTCTCTGGCAACAACCTCATTCCATCTATCCTTGTCAGAGCGCATCTTCCTCCCCGGTCCAAGCAAATTGTCTTCATGCCACTTACTCGCAATTCTCCTCTGCGTACGCAGAGCTGGATCCTGCGCCATCGCCTGGAGGGGAGTTCACATTTGCAGGGGAATTGGGGAAGTCTGCTCCAAAAATACGTTTTGGGAAGAGGACAGATTATTCTCCAGCTTCTTTTAATTCATTTATAGGGTGACAGGGAGGAGAATTCTGCATTATTTTTTTTTCCTTTGCCCTCTATAAAACCCCACAATAGTGAATTCTCGGCAGGAAATTGTTCAACAGGCTCTGATGTTTACGAACTTTCCCCGCCGAAGCCTAGTTATTTATGAAATGATTCTTTATGTAGCATTCTTTGCGAAACGGTTGATGCAAACATATTTCAGCCTTTGGGCTGCTCGCAAATGATTCACTGTGATATCGCTGAGGGCACACGCATTCCCTTCGCAGAACGAGCCTGCCTTTGATACATGGGCTCAGAGTGATTAAACACGAGTGCTTCATTAGGAGAAACAGCTATGGCAGCAGACAGAGAGGAGCTTCCATGCAGCGTGGGGACCGGCTTACCAGAAAACACCCACGAGTTCGCACGACTCCCACTGCTCTGGCTAACACACAAGAGGGAAAGGTGTCTTTGCAGCCCTGTCAATCAGGTAGAGCTCCTTCTGCTCCCTGAATGGGTGACTTCCACCTCACAGGGTCACAGAATGGCCAGGGTGGGAAGGGACCTCTGGAGATCATCTCCTCCAACACCCAGAGCAGGTGGCACAGGAACGCCTCCAGGCGGGGTTGGAATGTCTCCAGAGACGGAGACTCCACCACCTCTCTGGGCAGCCCGTGCCAGGGCTCTGCCACCCTCAGGGTGAAGAAGTTCCTCCTCGTGTTTAGGTGGAACTTCCTATGCTCAAGTTTGTGCCCGTTACCCCTTGTCCTGTCCCCAGGCACCACCGAAAAGAGCCTGGCCCCATGCTCCTGACACCCCCCCTTGAAGTATTTATAAGCGTTGATAAGTCTCTTTTCCAGACTGAAGAGACCCAAGTCCCTCAGCCTTTCTTCACAAGAGAGGTGTTCCAGTCCCCTCAGCATCTTGGTAGCCCTTTGCTGTCCCCTCTCCAGCAGTTCCCTGTCCTTCTTGAACCGGGGAGCCCAGAACTGGACCCAGCGCTCCAGGTGCGGCCTCCCCAGGGCAGAGCAGAGGGGGAGGATGACCTCCCTCCACCTGCTGGCCACGCTCTTCTTGATGCACCCCAGGATGCCATTGGCCGCCTTGGCCACTAGGGCACATGGGCACCTCCCCAAGGATCTTCCAAGATGTCTTCACAAGCCTTGGTGACACAGGCTAAACAATGGGGACTGATGACCCCATCCGTATGACGCCTAGTATGATATGATTAGGTGATACCAAGCAGGAAGGAGACCACAAGACAGGCTCTTTTTCCTCAAAGCTTGTTCTGATCCTGCAAGCACAGGTGAGCTGGGCTGGAAGGAAACAGAAGCTTCCATCACACCGCCACCAAAAAATAAAAACCAAAAACTTATCCTCCTTCAGACTTGCCCACCAAGAAAATGGAACACAGAACCAAGAGCTTGGCACAAGCCAAGTAAAACAGCGGTCTAAGCGAGCGTGACCCAGAACTGGTTCTCACGTGGACAGGCTGACTTGGGCTCACCTCACCCTCATTTCCACAGCTGGGAAGGGAGAGGTTGATCAAAGCACGCCCCTCAAGAACAAAGACATCACCAGGCAGCTCCTTGACCTCTCGACGTGCCCGCTGGTGGGAATCCGAGTCCTGAAGGCCCAATGACAGCCCCCAATTGAACCTCCGCTTGCAAAGGGGAGCAGGATGGCAGAGTTGAAGATGCAGACTCTTTGAGATGGCCGTCAAATTACAGGCAAGCAAAGCAGGGGGATCTACATTTCAAAAAAGACTCTCGTATTTGTATATACCACATTGCACACGCCATTTCTGGCTCGCTCAGAGCCCCGTGCCTCTCTGAGCACCGGCAATCAAGCAGAAAAGTTCTGGGGCAGGCTGTGAAATCTCTGAAATGAAAATCAATTCCATCTCCATTTCACAGGGACTAATGTGGCATTTACAACATAAACAATCGCTTCTGTTAGGGAGGGAAATTAAAAAGCCGTGCTACATAAAAAGGAACAATGTTTAAAGTTCTGGTGGAAATGAGCAGTCAGATTGGAGATAATTACAAAAAGGGTGCTGGGCGTGCGAGCACCCGAGGCGCGGACGGTAGCGATTTCAATAGGCAGCTCTGCCGCCAGCTGAGCGAACTGCCTTGAGGGCAGAGCAAGGTGGCTCTAAACATGAACAAAAAAGCCAGTGGGGAGCGCTTTGAAAGGAGACAGAGGATGGGGGCTGAACTTCACAGGACAGCCAGGCTGCGCGAATAACTCTCATCTCAACCCTTCACCATCCAAGCTCCTCCTTTCCAGCTGGAGAGGAGCCTCCCAGAGCAGGAGAGGAGCCCAAGCCAGAGCCACAAGCGAATTTTACATTGCTGTTCATCAGCATGATTGTATAGCTACGGAATCACAGAATCACAGAATGGTTCGGGTTGGAAGGGACCTTAAAGACCATTTAGTTCCACCCCCCGCCCTGGGCAGGGACACCTCCCACCAGCCCAGGTTGCTCCAAGCCCCGGCCAACCTGGCCTTGAACCCCTCCAGGGATGGGGCAGCCACAGCTTCTCTGGGCAACCTGGGCCAGGGGCTCACCGCCCTCACACCAAACAATTTCTTCCCAGCATCTCATCTAAATCTCCCCCCTTTCAGTTTAAAATTGTTCCCCCTCTTCCTATCGCTCCCCTCTCTGATCACGAGTCCCTCCCCATCTCTCCCGGAGCCCTTTTACGTACTGGAAGGCTGCTATAACGTCTCCCCTATATCTATAGGATATAGAAGTCCTCATAATTATCATCACGCTGTCCTTCGAAAGCAATGGGGCTCATGAGCTAGCCCCAGCTGGATTTATCCTGCCACGCAAATGAATTCTGGCTGGAAACTCTAAGAGTGTTTGAACTGTGGCAAGGGTGAAGCGGTGGAAGAGCATCTCGAGAGTACCATCGGATGACACTAGCAAAGAATTTAATTAGCTGTAGTCCAAACATGGGTAAGTAGGCAAACTCAGCCGTGAGACGTGGTCACTTGTGAGAGGAGAGGACTGGATGTGCCCCAGGAGGCCTCTCCCAGTGCTGCGCCTGCCTAATCTCACGGCCATCTCCCGCGCACGTGATGCTTTCCAGTGCAAGCTGGAACGGATGAAGTCTATCCTTCCCTGCCGTGAAGACTTTGCTTTTTTCTTTGCACGCGGTCAAGTAGGACCCGTAAGAGACTCAAAGCAATCCCTGCGCTCTGCTCAGCTCTGATAAAGCAGCAGCCCGGTTTGCAACACCGCGCATGAAAGGAGACGGGGATGAGTGTCCAGGTGACAGCAGTGACAACGCCCGGAGGAGGAGGAAACACCACCAAAGAGGACTGAGGGAGCAAACGGGGGCTGTTTTGTCTGCAGAAGAGGTGACTGAGGAGAACCTCAGGAATAATCTTCAAACACATAAAAAGCC
Organism: Larus michahellis; assembly: GCF_964199755.1. NCBI lineage: Eukaryota > Metazoa > Chordata > Aves > Charadriiformes > Laridae > Larus > Larus michahellis. Next base: position 1,525,518 of record NC_133912.1, read on the forward strand.
AGTGGCAGGAGGGAGGAAAGCTACTCTCCATGGCCACAGCAGATAGGATAAAAAATAATGAGCTTAAATTGCAGCAAGAAAAAGTTAGGAGACATTCGAAAAAACTTCCTGGGGAAAAAAAAAAAAGAAAAGGAACGGTTTGCAGTCTCCTTCACTGCAGGGCGTTAAGTACAGCTCAGAGAAACCTATTCCAGGGGTGGCAAAAGTGGAAAAGTCCCAGTCTCGGAGCAGGCAGAGGGACTCGGCGATGCACTTGCTGCTCACTCAAACCACTCCCATGTGCAACCACGGAAAACTTGGCATAAAAGAGCATCCAGCGTGGCAAAGAGACCGAAGAAATGGCATAGGCTTCACGGCTCTTCTGTCCTGTACCTCACCTGTCTTACAGCGCAAAGCTTATCTGTCTAGGATTATATTTAATCTGAACACAGCAGAGACATGATCCTTTCCTCCCTAGCCTTACTTCAACACCCAAACGCGCCTTGAGATCTCCCGATGAAAGAGGCCCGATCCTATTTTCCCCGGTTCAGGATAATGTATTTTGCAGGAAAAAGATCTTTCCGTAGCAGAAAGGGAATGAAAAACCACAGCCAACAAACAAAAACCACAAGGTCTTAATTCTCCTGTGAACGTGGAGTAGCTTCGGGCATGATTGGCTTACACATGACACCCGATCGTTATACCGGATGGCTTGATTTACCTTGATCAGAACAGCAATTTAGCAGACATTTCTTTCCAAAGAGCGCTAATCACTTTTTTCCCCTTTCGTGTGCATAAAATAAGATTGAAACACACCATACAAATTGCTTGCCACAGTCCAAAAAATGCTAATAAGCTGCAAACATCTAAATCATGGCTCGAGACCTAGCACGATAAGGTAAGAAAACAGTGTCAGTGCATACAGAACTATTATTTACTGGTGTCAGAAATAACTATCGCATTTACATAACTGTAAGCCTGCGTGACAACTTCTTCCGGGAAACTGCTTTAGCTGCAGAAAAAGCCACGACTTGAATGAATTAGGTAATTTTTTTTTATTTTTTTTTTTTAACCAGCAAGAAAATATGAACTGGGATGCGAGCGCTTAACCTTTCAAGGTCTCTGCTCAGCTATTAATCCAGGCGAAAGCAGGCAGAAATGGGTTCTTTAATAAACAAACCAACTTAATTTTCAGTGGCCTCCTCGGCTGCGCTAATTCCTGATGTATTATTAACTCCAAATACGGATGGCGGCACTGGCTAATTGAGCTGATCAGAGCTATTACGGTTTTTATGACAGCAAGAGTTCACTGGAAGGACCACCGACAGAAACCTTTGGTGTCAATGGTCTCTTCCCCTCTCTTTGCTCCACGCAGGTCATGAGCTGCCTATAGAAGCATCAGCTTTTATCTTAAGGCATCGTTAAGTGCTTTTTGCGTTGGGACCTCCAGCCGAGCCAGGATGGTAAATTAATACTGACCACCTTGACGCAAAGCTGAAGATCGGGCCAGCTCCTGGTTGTCCCAGGAGGTACCAGGTGCCCCCCGAGCATCACGCTGGGCTCCGGCGCGTTGGGTGCGTTCCCCTTGGCAAGGCCAGCACACACGCAGGGGTTACCTGTCCCACTGCCCTCCCGTGACACAGCCGTACCGCACAGGCATCTGCTCCCTGCACACACGGGAGCTGGGCAGGGAAGAGCCGGTCTGGAGCATCCCTCGCACTGGTGAAATCAGGGTTTTAGCTGATTCCCCCACCAGCTTCAGCAGCGGTAGGTGCATCTGCAAACACCCGGCTCCGGCAGAGCCTTATCACCGCTGCCAGCTGTTTCCCCCCCTCCCACCTCAGCTTCCCTCCACCTTTCGGGTGCGTTCCCGGCTGACAGGGCACACCAGGACCCTTTCTCCCTGATTTTATGACAACCTCTGGGCTGGCAGCTTAAATTAACACTTACATTTATACTTTCCTGAGATAGTCCTGTTAAAAGGAAAAGGGAGGGGGGGCGGGAATGCCACACTGATTTGCATTACCCTAGGGGAATACCGGTCAAGTTCACGTACAGATTTACGAGGCTGGGAGTATATACTGACTCAGGGTCTCCAAGGGCTTGGGCGGACGCGTGGAGGAAGGGATGGCAGAGGACTCTTGTCTCGCTCGCGCTGTTCTAAAGCCTCTATCGACTCCGCCAAAGCCACGTAAGGATTTACACCACTACATCCAAGATTAAAATCTGGCCCCGACTCCAATAAAATCAAGTGAGCTACTAAGGTCTAGGGTGCTGCTAACAACCGATTTCCACTGCAGCCACTGAACAGAAACAGCCAGTAACGAAACAGAGTGGATGGGGAAACGGTCCTGTGTTGTCCCCAGATCAGGGGAAGCCGGTAGGTCCTACACATCCACAGCAAAGAGAATGGAGGAAAAACACCAGCTCTGGCCACGGCAATCATCTCCTTTGAGCAAGGAGGAGGAGCAGGTTTTGCAAGGAGGATGCAAAGGGAGGAACCGAGGTCTTCCTTTCCTCCCAGCAGACAAAGCAACAAAGCTTTAGCAGGAGCTCGAACAAAAGGGTTTCGACGTGAAGGTAATGTGAGGGTTAGACAAACCTCGGTTTCCCTCTTGGAAATGAGCCCCCTTAACTCTGCAGCTGAGCTTTTCTTGCAGTTACACTGATGAAGCTATACTTCCAAGCCGCAGAGCTTGCAGAAGACAGCAAGGTCCTCTGCTCACCCACCTCAGCGTATCTGCAGCCCCTGGAGGAAAGGGTGACTTTTCCAAGGCATCTCCCCAGCCTCAGAGGTCAGCCAGGGCCGGCAGAGAGATGCTGAGAGCATGAGCACCGCTGCCTATCACGGTGTCTGCTCCTCCCGGCCCGGGCTCCGTGCCGCAGCCCTCGCCGTTTCCAGCTGACCTCCGCAGCATCACCAGCCGCATCCGTCCCCGCATCCCCAATATCCCTGCAAGGGCTTTTCTGCCTCTACCCTTTCCCAGGGAAAAACCGAGGTAAGGCTGTGCATATGCTCACTGATATTTCAAATACCCCAATTAGCAGGAAGATAATTCATGCATTTAAGCATTAAAAAGGTACTTAAGTCAGAATAAATTCCACTTTGTTATTTTCCAAGACTCACCTCCCGCTCCCACAGCCGAAGGAAATTTAACAGGCAGACGTAACCCCTACGCCTGCTCCTCGATCCACCTCTCCCGGCCACCAGAAGCCACCGTCACCCTGTGTTTGTCCACTGACGCAACACTTTGTAAAACTGAATAACACGATTCAGTTCAGTGCATTCCAACCTGAGGCTGCAGCAAGACAAGGGGTTTTTTTTAAGCTAATTGTCTGGGTATGACCCTCCACAGATCAAGCCTCCCTTTCCCTCTGTGTAAACTACGTCTGATACCGCAGAGGCGAGAGTTAATAACATCAGTAAGGAAGAAACAATCCTGTGTCCATCACCTTTAAAGAAAACCACCAAACTCCTATTTCAAAGGCTAGCCGGTTTTAATCTTCTTTATAATAGGTTTCCATGTTCCTGCAGTCTAACAGGTTTGCGGCTTCTGCATTTAGCACTGGAATAAACAATGCTCCAGTAATTGTCAGGTCACTGTTATTTACTTCTGTCTTTTGAAAAAAACCCAAACCCTTCCCATACAGCTGCCTTGAGTGGGTTATCCTGTAATTTTCTTTACTGTCTCACACTAATGAAGGCAAGAGGGCAGGATGACCAAGTCAGACGGTGGAAAAAGAAGCCAAACAGCCTGGTTGACTTTCGACACAGTATTAAACTAACTCCCACCTGTAACGGATTAATTGGCCTGGTCTTCAGCAGCCTGACGGGGAATAAAGACAAATGCTAGAAACCCAATGCATCATTGTTTTTAATTATAATTGTTTTTCTCAGCTGGCCTGGTGAAAGGACTGTTTCCTCACCCGTATGTTTTCTGTGCAGTTTATGATGAGCAGATAACAGGGCTGGGGCCAGTGCAAAGGATGAGGAGGGGACAGCAAACCAGGCGCGGTAAACTCCCCAGAGCTGGGATTTATTATCAATTTCCTTCTGCATAATGGGTCTCTGGTCTCCAAGTCCTTCCCCCACTCCCCAGGAAAAAACAATGTGCGTTTTTATCTCCTTGCTGCTGTCAGCCAAGCCACCACGATGCCAGAGATGGAGCCAGGAAGAGGTACAGTGATGCTGAGACACCATGGACGCGGTATTGCAAGAGCCACAGGGCAAGAGAGACGGGAAAAATCCTCAGCGAGAGGGAAGGGAGGAAGGAGAGGGATTGTCCCGTCCATGTTGCATGGGACGGGACACTGCCAACGCCTCCTCCCCCTCTCCTAGGCTTTTCTCCATCCCGCCTGCTCGTGGGATAGCTGCAAACCGCGGGAACCGCATCGGACGATGCGTTCGCAGCCCCGGTGCCGTGACCCTGACCTGCCTGCGGTAACGACAGCTCTGGTTGAATCGAGGGCATGGTGGGGCGAGGGCAGGGCGAGTGGCACCCGTGTGCTGGTTAGACCGGTCTCATCCTCAAATGGGGGTCTGAGAGGGGCGTTCCGCAAGGTCCCTGTGCAGCTCGTCGCTCTGCGAGGACACGGGCAGGAGCGGAGCCGCAGGAGCTGGTGGCTGGCAGAGGTCAAGATGCTCAGCGAGCATCCTGCGCCGGGCAGCGGGAGTTATGCCACGTCTCTGACTAAAAGGAGCTACTTTTGAGGATCCTACGGGCACTTCCCAGCATGTCCCCTTCAGAACTTTTAGGAAAAACAGTTCATTTTCCCAAAAGACCAAGGCAAAAGGCTGTACCGTATTCCCTGATCCTCCTAAATTTCTGCCCTGGAAGCACTTCAGTCCCATTCCCTGGCTGCTCCTCTCACAAGCTCCCTGTATTCCTTGAATTGGAATAGAAATCCTTGCTATTTTCTGGCTGCGCGTTGGCACAAATGTTTATCCGTACCCGGCCAGGGAAGCAAAGCAAAGCTGCATGGCACAGGTCACCCGGCAGACACAGCCAAGGAGGCGAAGTCTGTGCTCCAGGCAGAGCATCTGAGGAGCACGCAACAGTTTGCAGCTCTAAATTTAAGCTCTTTTTGCAGGTTGAGCTATTAATTACAGTTCTGGAGTGTTTCACGACAGCGCCTATTCACTGACTGAGCTCTGCCACGAGGCACTGGAACAGCACTGGATAATTCATGAACGGGGAACAGGAACGAACCTTTACAGCTAGTTGGGAAATTTGCTTCCATGAGAAAGCTCAGCAAAAAGCAATGGAGGCGCTGAGGATTTCACTACATCGGCAGCTTTTTTCTGCATGTGTTTCGCTGCAAGCTGGTAGGTCTCAAGAGCAAGGAACGCTTGGTTTAAACACAAGCCATCAAAATTTTGGCCCAAATTAGCAATATGTTCTTTCTTTGATACGCTCAAACGGTTGATTGAAAACAGACAGTTCCTGCTGAAAAACCCGTGCTAAAAAAACCAACTTATTTTCTGTGGGAGAGGGGGGAAAAAAAATAAAAGAACAAAATCTGCCATCAGCTTAACCACTATTATGGGGGAAAAATCCTAATCCCATATGCCGTAGTTTACTCAACCATCTATGTTGCATGTACAGAGAGAGTGTGCTTACGGAAGAGACGCAAAAAGAAATCTCAGAAAATAAAAAAACTAGTTTCCCCCCAAACTGCTTTCGATAACAGAAACTGAGCAGAGCAGATGTACGCTGAGAGCCTACGTCCCTCCCCACTGCCGACTTCTCCTTGCCGTAGTTCACAGGGTCACAGAATGGTAGGGTTGGCAGGGACCTCTGGAGATCACCCACTCCAACCCCCTGCCAGAGCAGGGTCACCCAGAGCAGGTGGCACAGGAACGCCTCCAGGCGGGGTTGGGATGTCTCCAGAGACGGAGACTCCACCACCTCTCTGGGCAGCCCGTGCCAGGGCTCTGCCACCCTCAGGGTGAAGAAGTTCCTCCTCGTGTTTAGGTGGAACTTCCTATGGTCAAGTTTGTGCCCGTTACCTCTTGTCCTGTCGCTGAGCACCACTGAAAAGAGCCTGGCCCCATCCTCCTGACACCCCCCCTTGAAGTATTTATAAGCATTGATAAGGTCCCCCCTCAGCCATCTTTTTTCCAGACTGAAAAGACCCAAATCCTTCAGCCTTTCTTCATAAGAGAGATGTTCCAGTCCCCTCAGCATCTTGGTAGCCCTAAACAGTAGCTGTAGTCCTTTTTCTTGGCCTTGCCCTCATCGGCCGGCACCACCCGGCTTCAAAGGGCTTCAAGAGCCCACGGGGAAAATATGATGTTGCTCCACAGATTTCCATGGCTTTTGAGGGCTGGTACCCCTTTGGGTAAGAACCCTGATGCCTGCTTCAAGTGTTAAGAAATCTGAGCAGAAAGCACATTCTGAAAGGTGCAATCAAAGAGGTCTTAAAAACCCCAACGATGCTGCGGGATAATTCACAAAAAGGGACTGTGCCTGCGTGTGCGAGAGAGAGCGCGGGGGAAAGAGAGAAAATCTTTCTTGCAGATAACGGTGAGGATGTTTCATTACAGGCAGTTTCGCGCAACTTGTCGTCTTCAATTTTTTACAGCAGCCACGGGCATGGCAGGATCTGGCGATTTGCCACCTGCGATCAATTTGTTACCTGCAAAGAAGGTCCCTTCCTGAAAGGAAAAAAAAAAAAAAAAAAAAAGAAGAAAAAGAAAGAAAGGGAAAAAAAAAAAAAGGTCCTCCAACTAGATATATGCCGTGTTGTCTCGTACGCAACCAGGAGACTCGGCAAGCGGTGCTGTATGAAATAATGCTTCATTAAGGACCTTTACTGACTCCCGTGCACCAGCACAGCGGTGAGCACGCTGTGCTGCTGGAGGAGCTCCGTTTCCGATGAGACACAAGCCAGTGCCTCGAACATTTGGGTTATTAGAGCCAGGAGAGCAACTCCGAGGTTATTGCCTCGCTCCGAACCGACTCTGCCACTCCGCACCTTTTGTAAGTGACTGAAGACCTCGCTGCTTTTTCTTTCCTTCCCTTTCGCAGCCGATCGTCCCCGCCGAGCCCCCAAAGTGGCTGCGTTTGTTGATGACAAAAAGCTTACATTTTAGCTCTGGTTTCTTCCATCACATCGTAAAGTTTACAGCCTGCTGGAGGGCCCTTTTTACATGAAGAACGAGTGCGGGAGCACGGGCTCGACACAGCAATGCACGGAGCTGGCAGTTGAGAACGCAAACTCCAGTTGAGATTTGCAAGCGATGATGGGGAATTTCGCCTCGCAACTCCCATTAATTTCAATCACAGCAGCAATGGTGTCGAGCACATGATTTATCACGAGTCTCGCGGTGTTTTGTGTTTCTTTTCGGAGTAAAATATCGCCCTTCCTTTATCTCAAAGCAATCCCCTCTCCCAAAGTCCACCCCTAGTGCTGGCACGTTAAGAGCACTAATAAAAGTGATCTGAACATTAATAAATTAGCAAGTACCTCACACACTTCATTACGTTAAAGGGGACGAGAAACCGCAGGGTTGTTCAAGATGTTTGACTGATTGGGCTAATAAAGACCCAAAGTTGGCACTGGAAACCCAACCTGCAGTGCGGGCTTGGCACCCAATGCAACAAGAAAAGGGGAAAGCAGAGAGAATCAGTTCTCATAACTGTAATTTCCACTAAATCTGGGCAAATACAGTGTACATGTGGCTGTTCCTCTCCTAGGTACCGCCACGTCGCCCTCTCAGCAGATGTTGCGACGCTACTGAAAAGCCAGATTCCTGGCATTCAGCTGTAACGGCACAACCCGATTGCAGGTTGTGCTGCCAATGAGGAGGAAGAAAGGAGGTCTTCAGGAACTTGCTTCTGAAATAATTTTGATAATTAAACCAAGCATCAGGTGGAAGGTTTTCAATAGCAATAACCATCTATACCTATTGGGTACTTCTAAAGAGCCTATTCATCTCACTATCTAAATGACAAGATAACTGCTTGCATTTATATAACTTCTTTACACTCAGAAGTGTCCCAAAGTGCTTATAATCGACTATCTACAGGATTCATTTACCTAGTCCTGAACTGCATTGATTCTGGTGTAGAGCACAGCAGCTCTTTAACGATGAGCAGTAACAAACCATGAGAATTCAAGGCAGGAGGTCAAGAACAACTCAGCCATCTGAAACTGCCAAAAAAAAGGGATTTAAGGAAGTGCAATGCAGTTAAAATAATCTAAAATTTGACCAGAGCCCATGGCGACCACCTTCAATCTTCTGGAAAAGGTTCCTTCAAACCCTACACAGCTAGATGATTACTTTCCCATTTTTTTCATTGAAAAACCCCAACCACGTATGTATAAAAATTCCCATTATTTGCTAGGTACAACAGAGACAGAGAACTACCAGCCCCGTTTGGCAGCATCTTGAGTTTTCTGATTGATTTCCCAGCTAAACTGTTGACCAAGGATGACCCAGTGAGGAGAACAGCCTTGGCTCACGCAGCTCCCATCCAATCTGCCTGAAGAAACAGTGACCTCCGCACACAAAGAGTGACCTGGGAGGTGGCACGGTTTCTTCGCGTTCTCATTAGAAAACGGTAATGGTATGGGAGCAAAGATCTCTAGTTTTATTTGGGTGTGTGCTGGCTATTAATTTATTTTCCTGCTAGATACTCAGCTGGTCTGTCTGCATGGCTCTACGAAAACGGAGCCAACAGGAGACACCAACCTGGGGCACCCAGGTACTGTGTGTCAGACCTTAATTCCAGCACAGGGGACCAACTGAAAAAGACCTTTCATATTAAAAGTGAAACATAGTGCAGTACGTTAGCCATGACCTCCAAACACTCTGTATCATTTAATAATTCATGGCAATCCCAGGCACAAAGACAGGTTGGGTGGAGAATGGCTGGAGAGCAGCCCTTAGAAGGACTTGGGGGTGCTGGTAGACAAGAAGCTCAAGGCGAGCAGTCAACACGCACTTGCAGCCCAGAAAGCCAACCGCACCCTGGGCTGCATCAAAAGAAGCGTGGCCAGCAGGTCGAGGGAGGTGATCCTGCGTCTCTACTCTGCTCTGGTGAGACCCCACCTGGAGCACTGCGTCCAGCTCTGGAGTCCTCAGCACAAGAAGGACCTGTTGGAGTGGGGCCAGAGGAGGGCCACGAAGATGATTAAAGGGCTGGAGCCCCTCTGCTGTGGGGACAGGCTGAGAGAGCTGGGGGGGTTCAGCCTGGAGAAGAGAAGGCTCCGAGGAGACCTTATAGCAGCCTTCCAGTCCCTAAAGGGTGCCTACAGGAAGGATAGGGAGGGACTCTTTATCAGGGAGTGTTATGACAGGACACGGGGTAACGACCTCAAACTGAAAGAGGGGAGATTTAGATTGGATATCAGGAAGACATTCTTTACGGTAAGGGTGGTGAGCCCCTGGCCCAGGTTGCCCAGAGAAGCTGTGGCTGCCCCATCCCTGGAGGGGTTCAAGGCCCAGGCTGGAGCAACCTGGCCTGGTGGGAGGTGTCCCTGACCATGGCAGGGGGGATGGAAGGAGATGATCTTTAAGGTCCCTTCCAACCTCAACCATTCTGTGATTCTGTGATAATTCAACCTTACAACTAGACAAGAGAGTAGCCACACTTTAAACCTCCCCTTCTCACCACCGTCTGTCCATTGAACGTGCTGACCTCCACCCAGATGGGGTCACCTCCCTCACACGGTGTGCCTGAGGACGGCTTGCAAAAAGCTGCAGCGCTGCTGGAGGGACTACGGGGAGAGAAGGACGTACCCCGCGCTGCACAGGCCATTAGCACAACCTCTGCACATCTAACAAGATTAAAGCAGAATTAAGCCTCCAGGAAGGCTGGACTTCTCTGCGCCGCAAGATTTAAGTGCATGCACATGCCGTGGACCTTTTAGTCCCTCTCCGATCTATATGTGCATCGTAACAAGACACCGTTTTGCTTCTGCTGCATTCCCCTTCCTTTCTGTAAACCTCCTTTTTTTTAAGCTTCATGAGTGATGCGATGTTTACCTGGCTTCCTAACCCCCTAAAACCCTCTAATTTGAGAGGAAAGTGCCTCCTCTGCACAGACCGCGGATCTCACCCTGGCTTTGCTGCTTTCCCAGGTTGATCCCGTATCATGGTTGAGGGCACATAGGGCTGCTCGCTGACCCGCGTAAATGAGAGGAGAAGCGCAGTTATTGCCTGGCGGTCCTGGCTGTAATATCATGTGGTTCCCAAATAGATGACGGGAGAGGTGGCTTCCATGGCACGCAACTCTAAAACAGATGAAACATCTGCCAGAAACGTTTGTGATCAGCCAACCCCGGAGAACGCTGCCTTAAGGACGGATGAGCGCCTCAAGGGAGTCCAACAGGACCCAAAACTTCCGAAAAGCGTAACGCTGAGCCAGATGGGGGGGTCTTTCCCAATGACACCGAAGGTCTCTCTAAAACCAGTGCAGAGCTGCTGAGCCCTGGGGATGAAGGTCCCATTCTAAAGGCAATAAATCAGAGATGACGGAGGGAGCCACGGGCATGAAAACTCACGGGGAGCGCACGAGACAGGTAGGAAAGTTGGCTAACAGACCCGAGAGACCGTGTGGGAGAAAGGTTCATTATTTTTTTTCAAGTCAGTGCTGTTAATTACTTTCAGGGCTCAAAATAAATGTCAGCTCTAGGTGAGGAAACTTGACAGGGCTCCCTTGTATTGCGTGTGTTTGGTGAGCTCCCCTTCCTACGTCGCTCACCTGGTGGGGAAGGTTTCCTCGGATGGGAGTGACAGCAGATAAATCACCGGCTTTGCTTGCCATCTTTGAAAAATGAATTTCGGGCCCCCGCATTTCTCATCAGTGCATCTCCCTTCCTCGCCAGCACAGGAGGACTGTAGGCTATTTTAAATGGAAAGCCAGAACAAATCTGTGGCTGCATTCATTCGGGCAGCGCCGGGGAGAGCTGAGCAGCTTCCGAGGTGAAGTAATAGCTCCTCCCGTGTGAGCTGATGCAAAAGCGACTTGGGTGCCCATCAGCAGGCCCTCAGCTCTTGTCGAGGGAGGGGATTCTGCCCCTCTGCTCCGCTCCGGGGAGACTCCACCTGGAATACTGCCTCCAGCTCTGGGGTGCTAAACACCATAAGGACACGGAGCTGTCGGAGCGGGGCCAGAGGAGGCCCTGGAGATGCTGGGAGGGCTGGAGCCCCTCTGCTGGGAGGACAGGCTGAGAGAGCTGGGGGGGTTCAGCCTGGAGAAGAGAAGGCTCCGGGGAGACCTTCCAGCCCCTTCCAGTCCCTCAAGGGGCTCCAGGAAAGCTGGGGAGGGACTCTGGATCAGGGAGGGGAGCCGTGGGACGAGGGGGAAGGGTTTTACACTGGAAGAGGGGAGACTGAGATGAGATATTGGGAAGAAATTCTTTGCTGTGAGGGTGGTGAGCCCCCGGCCCAGATTGCCCAGAGAAGCTGTGGCTGCCCCATCCCTGGAGGGGTTCAAGGCCAGGTTGGACGGGGCTTGGAGCAACCTGGGCTGGTGGGAGGTGTCCCCGCCCAGGGCAGGGGGGCTTGGAACTAAATGGTCTTTAAGGTCCCTTCCAACACCAACCATTCCGTGATTCTGTGTTAGCTGGGCTCGCTAGAGAAAGCAGCCTGGGTGTATTTACAGGAGCTGATGGCCAGCAAGGTGCCATCACCTGAGCCAAACTGAGCTTGATGAGATATATCAAAAGCCGACGCGGTGACCATTCAGCAGATGGTCATATGTATGCCACATGCCAGGCGTGCATGCCAACGTACTACCAACAGCCCCTTGTAGGGTTCCCAAAAGCTAAATGGTGGGCGTCTGTTCTGCAGCGCTCGTTCAGTTCACCAGGCAGCCACACCGCGATCACAGCAGCTCAGCTTTTACAGGAGCTGCCCGTCTCCCCCCGCCTCCCCCATCAAATACACCCAGCCACTATAAAGGAGCCGGATCCGCCGGCGATGCCGCAACCAGGTGTTTGAAACAAAGGCGAGGGGAGACCAAAATTAGGTCAAATCTGCTGATGAGAGATGAGTAAATAACAGCTGCTATTCCAGGGAGCTTTTGTTCTCTCTAAAAGGAGAGCAGGTATCTTTGCAGATCTGTCTCCTCTCATTCCTGCTGAAGCGGTGGTTTAGGCGTTTTCAAAGTTCCATGGGAGCATGAAAGGAAGCTGCGGGGAGGGAGGGGGATTTAAACGGCGCAAACTCCTGGAAATACGTAGCTGGGGCTATGAACAACTGATTAATGGAGCCAATCAACAAACAATAGTGAGAATATTATTGAAAGACTTTCTTTGCAAGCGTCTGGACACGAGGCACTGACAATATAGAAAAGCATATTGCTTTATAACATGGATTTTTTTTTTTTCTTTGCAAGCGTAATAAGAAAGTACCTAATAATAGGATGGAGAATATTTCCAAGGTGTGTTTTATTATCCACTTATCTCTGACGCTTGCCAAAAGAGGCCTGAATATTCCTCAGCACATTGGAGACCTTCTGGCAGGGGAATAAGACTGATGAGTGCTATAAAACAGGGAGCTAATGAAAGCAACTACATCTAAATGCAATATCTGGGTCCCACGGCAGAGATTTCCTGCAGACCGGCACCACATCCCTCCATGGCTTGGTCCCTCCAGCCAAGTGAAATGCCGCTCTCTGCCACCACCTGTCAAACGCCACAGGAGGTGGGTTTAGCTGAGTGTCAGCGGCAGCATTTAATGACATTTAAGTAAGATAATTGGCATTATCTAACTTTTTATCAGCAGCTCCGCAAGCCCCTGTTTTCCAGAGGGATGCAGACAAGGAAGCTGGCAGCTTCCAGCAAAATTTATCAGGGGAAAAAGCCCAAAGTGCATTATTTCACATAGATACGGAGGAAAATAAGGTGCCGTAAATGCTTAGTTGCACATAGTCTCTAACAAAGCATCCAGGAATCACCTGAAATCCCCCAGATCCCAGCAGTATCCCACAGCCATTCAAACAGCAATGAATCCGTCCCGGTACCCTACAAGTCCCCCCTCCCCGGGAGGGGAAATGCCAAGGTTTGGCTCATTTCTGCTCTCACACCTGCTACGTGATCCCAACTGAGCTGAAATCGCAGGAGCCAGAGACATGCTTTATGCTCTTTGTAATACCAGCTGACAAGAGATACAGATCTATATTTTTATATAAATTAAAAAAAAAAATCTCTCTCTATAGAAATCTATCCATATACGAAACACCTAAAAGAATTACTTTACGGAAAAACATGGGTGATGTTGATGGTAGCAAAAGCTGTCATTATAAAGGTGCCGAGATTTAGCACTGCTGGGCCTTAAGAAATGCTTTTTCGTAGCTGCTGCTTCGTGTGCTCCGGCTTTCCCGTGCTCAGCTCCGTCGTCTCCCTTCATCTGCACAGCCTCAGAGCAGACGCCAGCCCCGGTATCTCTCAACCCTCCTCGCAGCTCATTCAAATTCAAGTAGTTCCTCTGTTACATGCTGAGCAAAAGCTTACCACCTCTTATCCCAAGCTTTCAATCTCATAAGAAATATTAAAAGGCAAACATGAAAATTACAGGAAAAGTAACCAAAGGATCGTAACCTGCCACAGTAATGGAAAATCCAATTGGTCTTGAGTGCAGCCAGGCCGATGCAAAATAAAGAGGAAAATAAGTGTTGCTTAGCCCTGTCTCTGTCAAACATTGCTGTGTTGGGCAAGAAGTGGAATGCAAAATAAAAAGACGGACGGATCCTGTTTTGCTAAGTTGCAGGATGCACCACGCACTACAGAGGGAAGGCGATGGGCTTGTTTACCCCAGGGAAAAGAGGAGGATCTGGTGGGGAAGGAAATAGGGGGGGTCGGGGGTGCCAGTGTCAACAGTGCTGCCCTATGAACCCCCCTGCCAGGCCGCGCATCCTGATGGAGCACCCCGGGATGGAGCCCGAGGTCCTGCCGACAGCCCTATCCCGGATCTGCCGCATCAACTCTTCGTGCCTCAGTTTCCCTCTCAGCAAAATCCCTTCAAGCGCTGCCCCTTTTCCGCGCAGCGTTTTGGCTACCCCTCCTCTCCTCCCTGCAGCCCTCCCCACCCCAGCCCCACCAAGCCCCATCTTCCAGCCCCAGCTTCTGCCCCACCGAGCTAAACCAACGAACCCCTCTCTTCCAAACACCATCGCTCCCTTTGCCAGGCGGGGAAAAACAACTTGCCCGTCAAGCTGTGCAGCCTCGGTTATCAATTCGGCACTCCAATACACTGCGCCGCTTAGAAACAGGCAAGGTCTATTAGCGATAATGAAACTGGGGAGCCTAATTCCCCACGCAAATGAACTTGGGGGAAAGGGGATTACATCTCCTGATACGCACAAAGTTGAGGATCTGGCATCAACGGCTCTGTTTAAGAGTCTGACCTCATTCCTGCCTTGTAAACAAGCTTCGAAGTATGAATAATAATAAAAAAACTCATTTTTCTTACAGAATCATTATATTGTTTTATTATTTTCCTATTCATGCTGCCAATAATAAATCACATTACCCAAGATGTTCACATTTATTATACTATTTAGAGCTCAGCGTAGCTGGCGTGGTTTTGTATTAGCACTATGTTACCAGAGCTCAGATTTTTGTTAATAACTTTAGAATCCCCAGCACATACCTTTCATAAAACAATACAAATCCGAGAAAACAGCCCTGAATTAGCAGAACCATCCGAAAACCCCAGTGTCCTGGAAGGGTCTGGAGGGTGGCTTTGGGCTACCGAGCTCCTGCAGACATTGGTAAAGGAGAAGGAAAGACTTAAGGGGGGGAAAGGGATGCGGAGGGACACACACAATACCAAACTAAGCCAAGAAACAGCAGAGAAAGCTGAATTGCTCCAAATTATTTCTCTGCTCACTTAAATTGCCCCTTCACTCTGAGTAAAGCACGTACCCATGAGAGTATCCCCCAGCTGCCAACCTGAACACGAGATTTTTAGCCCATTTCCAGACGTGACCCTGGGGAAGCTGAATGAGCTAGAGAAGACCCCAAAATACACCAGGAGATGAACTTCTACCAAGCCTACAGCCCTTTTCTAATAACCAGGTTGCCCTTTGGGCCATGAAGAGCCTTAATAGCCGCGCACAAAGTCTCACCCATCTGTCTGAATGTGCAAAGCCTCCTCAGAGGACCACCAAGAGAAGCACGTGGGCTTGTCGAGGAGTTCGGTCTGGAGCCAGAAGAGCTTATCCAGAGTGTAATGGCAGACTGAGGTACCAAGAAGAGATTTACCCAGTAGTTAGCGGGTATATACAACACAGGTATACACAAACCCAGGGTCTTAATTCTTGACTTCGCCGCTGAAGCCAGAACATCAGCATCCCTTGGTGCCAGAGCAGTGGGATTTGGGGACATACCTTCTCTGCCAGCTGCCTTTATTAAAGTGCAATTTAGCACTTCAGGTTCATTTCTGCATGCTCGGCCCCGGGGCTCGCTGCACGGCGAGGGCAGGCAAACCTCCCAGGGCAGCAGCGCACAGCAGCCAGCAAAACAAAACTGGGACCTGGCTGGTGCATGCGAGAAAAAGGGAATCATATGGTTGAAGAGAAGAGTAATTGTAGTGGAAATTCAAAATCACTTCACTGAGCCCATTTCATGCCGTCGTTCCTGCCCTTGTAAATCAGCAGCAGCAGCAGCAATTTATTCCTAAACAACAACAATCCTGAATGGGAAGAAAATGAAATAATTGTGTTTTGACCAGCTTGAGACAATTCCTCTGCATGTAGATACATATTTATAAACACGGATGTCAAGCGTAAAGGCACTCCATCACGCTCGTTACCTACTTCGACGTGCCCATCACCAGTGAGAGCCGTGCTGTGCCGCGAGGGCAGGGGGAGCTCCTCCTGCGAAACTTCGCCGAGAGTTCGGAATTCCCATCCCGCACTCACGGAAACAAAAATAATTAATCAGTGCTGCAGGGGACAAGCAACGCCGAAACAGCCCGTGCAGACTCCTGCCTGCGCATCCGAGCCCCAAACCAGCGCTCTCCTGGTTTTGGCATCTTCCTCTGCCATCGCCAGCTGCTCCATCCTTTCTCCTAGATGCTTTTACCTCAGCTCTGCCACTTCACCTCCGTCTTTGCTTACAACAGTCCTTACTTCACACCCTTTGGGCCATGCACCATATGCTGGGTTTCTTTTAAAGATCTACGAGACAGATGCAGCTTCTTGCTACCCATCCACACGTGGCAGGAGACGCTCAGCCGGTCAAGAAAGAAATGCACGGGAAGAGGCGCTGCTCAGCCCCGCTGCGGGCTCCCCAGGTCCTTACAAACCTGCCATTCATCAGCTTCTAACAACCTGTATTGCCTTGGGCTATCTTCTATTCCTTCCTTCCTTGATCAAAACATAATCAAATCGGCAGAAAAAAAAAAAAAAAATCTGACGTAAAGCCACCTTCCTTTTAACCATCTTCGGGAAGGTACCTGTCAGTCTCACCCGTCACTCCGCAAATCCCTGGGTGATTTGGGGCTCCTTTAGCCTCGGCGTTACCTTCCTAATGGCACTGCCAGCCCCTGCGTTGCAGAAGAGAGAAACCAGCAGCGAAGACCCGTTTACGGAGGAAAACGAAGGTACGGTACATTTGAATGACAACTCTCAAGGTACATCAATCAAAGCGTTTTCCAGGGGAATATTCTGCCTTTTTTTCCCCCCAAAGTATTTGGCACATGATGAAAACAGTGTCAAACTTTGTCTGTCTCGAAGTTTTCAACAGAAGACCTCTTCAGCTCGTTTTCTAACAGTCTCTACTCCAGGTGCCGGATTGCCTTTATGATCCCCACTAGGTCTAGCAGCTGGAAAGCCTTCCAGCCTCTTTCCTTCTTATCAATTTCACTAATTATTATCTTTAGTTTTAGCCTCATTTTCCTAAGCTGTTTTGACAGCCCTGTTGGTCCATCAATCAGTGTCTCCTAAGTACTTTTGAATTTCTTGGCGAATCTCAACCAAACTTGACAAGGGATGATGAGACTCACTGTTAAGGGGAAAAAAAGAAAGAAGAAAAAACCCCACAACAACAACAAAAAAGCAAGACATAAAAAGAGGCCGGGTAAAGGGAAGTGCCCCCTCTCTCTGCAGCTAAAGAAAATAAAATATACCCCACCTCAGCACACGTTTCTTGTTCCTGCGCCCCATTAGAAGGGGGACGACAACGCTCTTCGCACGACGAAAACACAGCCTAGGCTACAAGACGGCGAGAAGGAAAATTTAACTGAAATAAATAGGAAAATTTCATTAGGATGTTTGTTTGCAAAATCTAATACAGACAGGGAAGACCTGCCAGGGGGAACAAACAGCATCTCGATTAAGATTCAGCTGCGGTGGAGTATCAGGAACATGCCTCCTATGAGAGGTCTGCCCTCTGAGCCCGCCGTGCCCAGAATCTCAAAACAGACGAAAGACAATTCCGATCCATTTTATTTCTTTTTTTTCTTTCTCAAGCCCGAAAACATCACTCCATGCCACTTTGACCTTCAAGTTTTACTTCCGCTATAATGAGCCCCAGGCATCCTTTTAGCAGGGTCCATTAGCGAACCTTTGGCGTGCCACTCGTTCCTCTGGCCATCGACAAGGCCATTTCCTCCGCGCTTTGCAGGGACCACCCGCAAAACCGCCCTTCCCAGCATCTGGCTGCACAGGCCTGATCACGCTCAAGTTTAATGATGCAACAGGAACTGAAGAGATCTTTTGATTGCGCTGAGTGATGGACTGCTGGAAGAAAACCTCTAAAAGAAGGTGCCATCCCACGGTTTGCCGGTGCATGCTTGGGAAATGCGTTTTGGCTGTTGTTTGGGCTGACGCGGGCACATGAAATCAGGGCATCGCTGCAAGGGACACTATTAAAATGAAAGGTAATGCCAGTTTTTGCTTCACGAAGTCCTAGTTTAAGCAGGCGGCGCAGGGTGAGAGGAAAACTCAGCAAGGGACTAGGAAGATGTAAAGCAGCATTAAGCCAAGGGAGCAATAGAAGCAGACTGCTCTCTCCCAAGGCAGAGATGAATTCCTGGACCACTGGAAGCGAGTTTTTCCCGTCCAATGAACATGATAACACACGCACCCCGGTTAAATCTGAGCTCTTGCCACTGCCATCGTGACTTGGTCCCTGTTCTCAAGATTATATCTTCCAGATATCGCCCTCTTGTCCTTGCCTTATGGCTCTTGGGGATGTTTTAGTCTCTTTTCCAAGGCGTTGAACAACCCTGCACCAGGCGCTCGGCAGCCAGCAGCGATTTCTGGGTTGCGTTTGGAGGCCAGATGCTCACAGTCCAAACCACAATTATCTGAGACGGTTTTGCTTCGTGCACTGAAAACAAAACCTCTTCTCCTGTCTCCTGCTGCTCCCCAAAATTGATGCCTTGATAAAGGTGAGAATACTTACAAACAAACACATAGTTGGATTATTACTGTTGCTGCTATTTGATTAAGTTATTAAGATAATTGCTTTGCCAGCTTTGCCACAACAGTGGCTTTTACTAGCCGGTAGCACTGCTTGCTTTACAGTTGCGAGGACAGATAAGTGGGTGAGATTTACACACCGGATGACAGTCAGTTACATTACCTGACCTGATAATTTGCGCTTCTGGAGCCCGACTGGAGCAAAAAAGGCCACTGCCTCTTTTCCAACCTGCTTGTTTTACGTTCGCTTTGGTTTCGCTATCAACTAAATGCACTCAAGGGTAAAGACTCCTCAGGGACCTGTGAAACGGTGCTATTGCAAACACAACATCTATATTTGTTGCCAAGGCAATGGCTAATAACATTAAAATGGAACATGGGCCCTTTTTGCAGCAGGACACGGCAGGCTGATGCGTCTGCGAAGTGGGAGATGATGGAAGGAAGGATAAAACACAGTCCACCGGGTCTCTGTCTGACATAAGTTGGGGGGTTCCAGGTTGGGGGGCTCCTGCTCTAAGAAGGAGACACCAAGGACAAATCCGCACCCCAGCCAGGATGCAACAATGATGGAGAAAGCTGGCAAGACTGAGAGCACGGTGGTGCCGAGGTTGGGAAAAAAAAAATCACAGCCTGGAGCCATGCGATCCCTCCTGGCCATCAAGACTGAGCTGTGCAGCGTGCAGAAGTCTCCAGGATGACCTTTCCTAGACAGACGCTAGAAAGCCATTACTGAGCGCAAGCCAATTTGCTTTGCAAGTGTAAGTGGCAATTTTCCTTCTTAAATACATTACAGCCAAAGGTAAATGGCTATAAACAGAAAGTTACTTCTCGCTCCCTCCACAGAGAGCTCTCCCTTTGGTTATGAGCTATGATCTTAAAAAATACTGTTGCGAGACACCAGCAGCATGGGACACGGTTGTTTTCAGCTAGTGACTTTCATGCCTAGCTTTTATTAAAAGGGGAAAAAAAAAAAAAAGATTAAGTGATAACATCTACAGGGGGCAATGACTTCTTCAAATATCCTTACGCAGCAATTTTAGCAGGGAGTGAAAAATTAGGAACGAGGTTTAAGGTCTGTTGCCTTTTATTCTGAGGTGCATTGGCTGAAGAACAGGAGCTTGCAAAGCACCTCATGCAAATTCAGCGAGACTTGGTCAGAGGCTGACGACGACGGGAAGCACTTCAGTATCCCGAGCTGGGGCAGCAGGAGGAAACACAGGGAATGCAAAGAGCTGTGAACTCTCAGGCTGAATTCCCCCAAATTCAGTGAATTCCTCCACTTGCAGAAAGTACGGCGCTTCCCACAGTCCCACGCCAGAGAGCTCCCGTGGCCGAGGGACACAAAAGGGGCTGAGGGCAATAAAAAGGGGAGGTGGGGCTGTATGGCCAGGGAGACCCGTCCTGCCTTCCCACCCCCTGAAGGTCTCACATCAACCCCAGGAGAGCTGCTTCTCCCCATCTCCACTCGAAGACTGTGGTGGCCAAACACAGGCAGCTCCCCCTCCCAGCCGCTCCTGCTGCCTCTTTGGGATGCTCAGCAAACACACCTAGATTAAACCCTTTAATTAGCATCTCTTAAAAGCAGTGTGGGATTCCCTTCTTCTCGATCAACTCATTGGTCTTTCCCGTCCAACACCTGCCTCCAGCTGTAGCGCGGGATCTCCAGACAACCTAACAAAAAGGCAGGGTAATAATACAATACACCTCAGAGAATATAATCCTTCTCATCTATTATTTTTGGCCTGACATTTCTGTTCATTAGGAGCACACTGTGTACAGGCACTGTACATCTTCATTGGGAACCCACCGTTTCTATTAAACGTAATTATTTCTCCCTGCGGCTTGCATGCTAAAGATGGTTACTAAAAAGCAAGTGGCTGCTACAGAAAGCTATTGCAAAGCTCTTTTATTATAGACGCGCGTTGCAGCAGCGTCCACAAACCACCCGAGACTGGATCCCCAGATTTTTGAGGTTCGCAGGACCACTGCGATCAGCTATTTTGGTCCCTGGCCTCAACAGCCCATGAAGGCTTCCCCGTCTTAGCGCCCGCTTGAGCTACAGCAGCGGGACGTTCGCAAAACAGCTGGTTTCCACTGAAATTTTGCCAATAACAAAGAACCTACCACAACCCCTGGCACATTGTGCCAAGTGCTAATTAGCCTCTCGATTAAAGGTATTGCTTATTTTCTAGCCTGAATTTGTTTGGAAGCTTTGTCTTCCAGCTCCTGGGTTTTATTACGTCCCCGATGGCCGGCCCAAAACACTCATTTTTCTAATTTTTCTCTCCTGGCATCAAATTGTCCCTTTTCTCTCTCCTCTGCTGTGTCTTATCCAAACCCAGAAGGAGGAAGAAAAACAGGGTTAGGCCAAGTGATAAACTTTTCCTTTTTCAGACTAAATGTTTTCTCACCCTGTAACATTATTTTGTCTGAAGCACTTATTTTCTTTGCAACACTGTTTCCAGCTTGACCAAAACAGAAAACATTTACAAAGTCATTTTCAAAGCGTCGGCACAGCCCTTTTCTGGCAATTTTGTATCAGAAACAACTTCTTTTGAAATGAAATGTTATTTCAAGGCTAACCAAGAACCATTATAGCACAGTTAGCGTGTGTTGAAATGAAGGAACGTAACCAAGCTGAAGCGGTTGGTTTGGACGGTGGGTGGTTTTTTGTTTGTTGGTTTGTTTTGGTTTGGTTTCAAAATGATGTTTTTCACACTGCATCAAAATGTTGCCGTTTTGGTCACGTTTCAGGATGTAATTGCTGTTCTTGACTAAAGAGGGGAGCCCGGGTGAAACGTTTGGACAGGAATTGAAGATGGCCAGAGTTGGAGGAGAAAAATTCCACCCTTGGTACTGAGAGATGGTCAAGCACAGAGAAAAACAACATCCCTTAGTAGCTCCCTTTCACTGGGGTTTGTTTGAGCCTTTTCAACTCAAAACTAGAAAAAGCAGTTATGCACTTAGGTAGTGGAATATCTTTATTCAACCCTAAATGTACGCAATCAGCATTAGCTTTAGCTTGATATATTCCAGCCAGCAGCGACTTGGGGGACCGACTTGAACAGGAGACTTCATGAATATTCTACAGACTGACATTTGTTTGCAGTATTTGAATATTTCCTAATAACCAGGGAGAAAAAAAAACCCGCGCACCGGGAGGCCAACCTCATGAATCCTTCATAAAGTCAGGTCTCCCCTGAAATATTATAAATGGCAAACATTGCTTGCTACATACAGATATGCAAAGAACTTTTGGCTTTTTCGCTGCCTCCCCTCCACTGGGAACTTCCCCGTTGGAGCCGGGTCTGAGGGGCAGCAGCTCCCGGCTCCAGCTGCGGGATGGAGGGGAGGAGGCGGCCACGACTCCCCCACGCTTCTGACACCCTCACGGGTTGCTTTTTAATGGAAAACATAAAATCAAGGTCTTGCAGTCGCTTTGTACCCTACTGCTGGCAGCAGCTGCTCTATGGTTGGAGAAATCCCCTCTTTTAGGGGAACTCCTATCACGGATTATTAATATTTTTTACGAGCCTCACAACAGCGTTTCTGAGGCTCAGTCCCAAAGCAGCGCTGAAAGAGCGTTTTATTCTTGGGCTGCTCTATCTTTTCTCTTTCACATCACAAGCTTCACCCCGCAAAATCCAACTTTCAATCTACGACACCCCCAATACTTGAACGCAAGGAAAAAAAGCACACTCCAGGTAACTACAGCCATTAAGGATGTGTACGCGCACTTCCTCTAGCTCCTCCTCAGCAATTCGTATTTCAAAAAGACCAATACTTCAGCCTTTTTCCAACCTTGGCCTGTGCTTGTAGAGGGCAAGTGAAATGGATTTTCATTCACTGCACAGTTTTCTCCAACCGTTCAATCTTTCTGGCCTTATTTACTCTTTAACAAAGTCAGACGATCACTATCTAATGTTAATATTTCTTTGTGCTGAAGAAGTACAGGGATTACTCATAAAATCTCTGCTCCTGCATATTCTGAAGAGTAAATAGTGGGATTTTCAAAGCCTATTTGGCATCGGCCTAAATCTGCCTTTCAAAACTCCTTCGTGACCAAACCAGTTGTCCAAAACACTTCTTGTTGTCTCAACAGCTTCATAATTACGATCGTGCTGCCTCACTTGAAACAGATTGCTTCCAGCTCGAGGATTAATCTAGTGACTTACAGCAAAAGTCAGGAAATTCAATTCCTCTCAAAATACTCAGAAAGCACCGAAAAGCTTCAAAGTTGTTTGAAGCAAACAGGACAGATATCTCGAGTCAGACACTGAAGAATGACTCAGTCACCTGAGATTTCTTTTACGGTCAAAAGAGAGAAATGAGCACTTTTAGCAGGCAAGTCTCCTCAAATGCCTATTTCCAGCTGAGACAAATCATCGGCTGAGGTTGCCTGTTTCTCTCCATTGACTAAAAAAAAAAAACAAACAAAAACAAAAACAAACCTGGGAGTACAAGCTTCATAGCTCACACTTCTAGACCCCACCTGAAACATTAAACCATCTTCAGTAATACCAGCACGACACAAAATACTAACAAACTGCAGGGGATGACTTCCATCAGAGCTTTATTTCAGATGTTTTCCCCGCGTTCAAGGGATTCCTCGATCCAATCAAGCGCTTATTAACTGCCCGGAGCTGTTATCAGCAGAGATGTACTGCTGTAGCCAAATTAATGCGACGAGTCAAGGATTAAGTCGCTCCTGGCATGTAATTTTTCTGCATGCTGGTAAGGATGTCCCAATGGACTCCTGGTTCATGCTCCTGCAATCAGGTCCTACAAAGCCAATGGAAATCCAGCTGCTGCTGCTGTTGTTGCTGCCTGCTCCAATTTTTGGGTCTGATATTTTCCACCATCATCCGTTTGGAGATATTTGACTAATTAGAAGCTCAACCCTGAAACCTTAATTCAGCAAAACTCCTCCAGCGTCTCTGGTAGGAGATCTGCACTCGGTGACCCCAACTATTGTGCTCCGCAGGTCGACAATATGCTGAATAAACAGGTAGTTTAGATTTCTTTGCCCTTACTTATAAATCAATTCTAATTACGACGACGACGACGACATCAGCAACAAAACCGAGCCAAACTGCTGGGTCCATTCTTCTCGCACACTAACTATCACAAATTAAACCCTGAATTGTATTGCGCTCTAGGTATTGTCATGCAAACGAAGAAAAACAACTTGCTTTCCAATTTCCTCATGCAAATATAGACCGAATTGTTGAGACAGAGAATATATTTTGCCATCTCAGTGGTTCTGCAGAAGATAAGAGGAACTGCAAAAGTTTTGCAATTTGTAAGCTGGCAGCTTATTAAATAAATAAATAAGAACACCGCCCTGCAAACCCAAATGTTTAAATAACATTACAAGTAAACTGTCAAGGTCAGCAAATAATATGTTTAAACAATCTTGTATTCCTTTTGCCTTTCTGCAAAGACTATGCTATAATTTATGGGTTTATTTCCTTTTCAAAGAAGTTTCTTGATACAGTCTCAAACTCTACTGGAATATTAAAAAAAAATAATAATAGCAAAACTTTCCAGCCTGAAGGCTATTGCACGGCGCTCTGCATTCCCAAGCCGGTGCCCGTATCTCCGTACCGCGAGGTAGGCGGCACTGCACCACCGGTTTCTGCGAAGTCAGACTCCTACCCAATCATTGTATTAATCCAGAAGAAGGCACGCAGACCAGGCCTACATGTGGAACACCCACCACAAGAAGAAATAAGCTTCTGTAGATATTCAAAAGAATCAAAGGAAAGGAAAAAAAAAAAAAAAGGCAACTCCGTCGTGAACACTGAGGACCGGCCATTATTTTTACCTTTTCAGGACTAAATGTAAGCTCAAGAACAATTATACAAAAGCCTGGGCTTTCCTCCCAGTTTCCTTACGTATTTAATCTCCACAGCTCTGATTCTCAGTCCTTGCCTTTATTCCACATCCAAGAAGAACTCCCGCTCTTACAGGAGTTATCTCCGTGCCCACGTGGCTTGTGTAAAGGCTGAACTACCCAGCCTGCGGCAGGACACCCCTTTGATGGGCACATTCTCATGGTGTCACCTACAGCTGTGGGCAATGACACTGCTAGACACCACCCACAGGCCTGGCTGTGGTGGGCAGAGCCAGATGGTTTCTATGCTAAAGTCACCCCCAACACCTACGAAGTCAAATCTCCATTGCCGGGGACAGCAACAGGGGCCAAAGCCCCAGAAGAGAGACACTGGCGGAGTCTCCGTCTCTGGAGACATTCCAAACCCGCCTGGAGGCGTTCCTGTGCCACCTGCTCTGGGTGACCCTGCTCTGGCAGGGGGTTGGACTAGATGATCTCCAGAGGTCCCTGCCAACCCCTGCCATTCTGTGATTCTGTGTGACCCATGAGGCAAGGAAAGGAGATGTCCCACCACAACAAGTCCCGTTGCCTGGGCCACCTCCCCTTTCTCAAAGCCCTTCCAGACCAACCCAACTAACATCGCATTAGGGATCAGTAAGAAAGTGCTTCCCTCTTCTCCTTGATTACATGCTCGGTTGCCCTGGCACGCTCTGCTGCTAGAAATAAACTGATATCATTCTTAGTAACAGCCCGGTTGGGTTTGGTAGGAGGGAGCTAATGCCGAGCCGCTGACCATACGCGGCGAGCACAGAGAGGGAGTGGGAGGAATGTTTCTGCAGAGCAGCTGTCAACCCACCCCATTTGTTTGCCGGGGACTAAAAGCATGTAATTCACAACTTCTGCACGCTGGAGAAGTTATCATTTGGAAGCTGTTGCTCTGCAGTGGCTTGACAGTCTAACAATACAAAATAAATCTATTCACGCTGCTTTGGCGAGACCGAATCCTGGGAATGTGCCGCAACAGCAGAGAGCAGTGATAAGTTCTTGTAACTTACAGCAACTCGGTGCTGTCCTCATTACCATATATTATCTTCCTGCACACACAAGAAACCTTTCCAACGGACTTCACTGTTGCTGAGCTTTTATTCCCTCCTCTGTGTTGAAGCTGAAAGTACTTTGTGCAAGCCCAAAGCCCTCCTGATAGCGCCGGGGTTTGAAGTTCCTGAAAGCTGCAGCGCTTTTGCCGGTTCTCCCGTCCATGCATTGGTGTTAGCAGCGGTTTCGGGAGTCTTGTAAAGAGGATTCACGGCTGGATTTTGTGCTCTGTAACGCGCAGGGACTTAGCACATCATCTCCTGCTGGTCTCACGGTGTCGGGCCAGCCTAGATAGGGTAGGGCTTTGTAGCAGGATGGTGGTTAAAAGGAGGGGCAGAAACTTCTGCGTCAAGGGGAAGAGCAAAACCAAGACAAATTCACAGACTCCAGAAATAAGGCACCAAATTAATCAAAGTGGACAGGGAAGGGACCAGTGCTCTGCCTATCAGTGGGATCCTGGATGCACCACTGTTGATGAGAAAGGACAGCGAGACATCTTCATTTCACCTGCTCGCGCTCGCGGAGACAGATGCAGCGTGTGTCAGCGTGTATGGACTTGCACTGAGCTAACACAGATGCCAATAAAGATGCACCCAGCCTGTTAGCAAAGGCCGCCCGATGTCATTTCTTGCCTGATGTCATTTCTTGCCTCATCTCCCGCAGCTCGTGCATGATGGAGCTCTGGAAGGGTGCTTCGCCAAGTATACAAGCCCTTCTCTGTTGGCTAAAACCAATCTGCGACGCTTCACGGCAACCGAAGATCTCAACTTACAGATACGCTCATCAGCAGGCAGCCATATACACACGTTTAGCTGCAGGGCCTTTACAGGAATGAAAATGTTGTCTTTGAAAAACTCCTTCTGGTTTTCCAGCTCAGGAAAGCCGCTCTTCGAGGATGCTTGCGCTGAGCCCCCGCCCCAATGAAAACATCCCCTCTCACCCCCCAAAAATGAGCCTGAGTTGCTACAGGAGCTGCCCGCGTCCTCCTTGCGCAGAGACGGCGAAGAGCGTGAAGGGCACACGAGTGATTTCCTTCCAAACCGGAGGATGCGACTATAACAGGCTCAAAGCACCAAGCTCAGCAGCCTGATGAAGCAACTCCGCACCTCCTTCCGCAGCCCCCTTTACGATCTTCTTTCCTCCCCTCCAGGTGGATTTCGGTTCTAGAAAGACTACCGGCGGTGCTAAAAGTTCAAGTTCGCAAATTGCCAAGCAGCAGCTTATCTCCAAAAGCCCTGCTTGGGAAAGGGCTTTTTCAGTGTTTCTGTGTGGGATTTAGGGTTTTCTCTCATTTTTCCTTAAAACAAAGACTCCGCTTGCGCCGATGCAGGCAGAACTTACTGCCTTCCTCAGGGGGTGGATGAGCAGCTTTAGGGAATGGGAGGCACCATCCCCATGGCCAGTTTAGCACCTGCCATACCTGCAAGAGAGTCACCCGCCATATATATCGCAAACTTTTATCCACCCAGAACCGAAGATTTGCAGTTTATTCCCTTGCACCAACCATCTGATATCAGCAGGATGCAATCCTGGTGTTTAAGTGCTTTTCCCAAATCGCAGAGGTTAAATTAAGTTTGATTCTCCTCTCTATCCCAGCCAGGTTAGAAATCACCCTGCCGAAACCCACAGTGGCGCGAGCTGGGGGAATCTCAATCCAAACTCCCCCACCCTGCAAAACCAAGCTAGAAGACACGTTTCTATTCACGCCATCCCCGCGAGCAAACTTTTGCAGCTCTCCGAAACCCCCAGTTCCCCGAGTTTCTCTCCGACGCAAATCCAAGACCTGTGTTTGGCTGGATTTTAATTGAACAGCGTCTCCTGTCTCTTGGTGAGGGGATCAGCGTGTGGGTAGCGATTCCCAATTTATTCCTATAGCTGGATGCTCAGTAAGCAGGCGACAGCCGTAAGCGTTTCTTGACAGGCGCTTGGAAATATAATGCGCCGCGGGTTGTGTTTCCTTCCTCTTAATAGGATGCAAAGCTCCGTTTTCAAAAGAATATGCTAACATTTTAAGCTCTTTTTGTTAGTATAAATGATAATGTAGTCAACACAAGGGCCTCATCTTTCCTTGAAGTGAATATAATTCCTATTCACCTTAACACACATGCATCAGGCTGGAGAATAAACCTTAGACAAGCTCTCCTCGAGTGGGCCTCACCGAGGGCTTTGCTCCCAGAGAGCTGCTGGAGGAGTAATCGAAGGTGTCCTCTACTGGATAACCCAAGGATGGACTTGAGGCCTCTTAAAACTATATGAGCTGATGCAGCTCCGCCTTTAGTGCACTGCAAAATGGAACCTTTCAGTCCCGGCAGAATTATTTTTTAGAGGAAGGATGCAATAAATAACCTGCCTGAAATAGAGAGGTCAGAGTGTCGTCCAAGAGGTGAGGAGACCTTTGCTGTGGGCAAACTACAGAGGCGATGCGGAGTAAAGCTATAAAAGCCCTGGGTCTTCAGGAGCGCAGACTTCTCCAATACCCTTCGTTATCCTTATTTAGGCTTCTGGTGCTTATCCGTGCCCAGGGATCAGGGTTACCTCCACGTACGTCAGCCCCTCTCAGAACAAAACCACCCTGCTGTCTCTTGAAGACATTCACGGAAAAATACACGAGGAGCACTCAGATACGGGAAGAGAGGAGGCGTTGAAACCCTACAGGTTTTCCTCCTTGTGAGGTTTATGAAACCACTGTTCTCCTTGTTTTCGGCGCATGGGTTCCTCATCACACCTGGTTTACATACAACCCACTGACAGATTCAGAAACAAACATGTCTCGCTGTTACAGGATTACAAAGGAAGGATCAATTCCACGCTGTCAATCCCTCCATTTCATTAGCGACTGATTGGGAGGCATCAAATCCTGTCTTCCAAGAGTCAAACCCATAAACAAGACAACATTGTTAAAAAAAAAAAAAAAACAAAACTAAAACCAAAAAAACAACACAACTGCCAGATGCCAGAGATTGCTACGAGAGCGCAGTGCGAATAACAATTTGGGAAATAATTGAGCTGTTCCTATCGGCGATGAAACCAGGGCCCTGGCGGGACAGGCAAACGTATTTCCCAAAGTTATTAGCAACCTTAAAAGATGTCTTCCCTTACAGGATGACAAGGAAAAATGGCGCCGGAAGGAAAAAAGGGGAATCGCTGGGAAAAACATCCTTCCCCCCTAAATTTTCAATACAACCTGACTCTTTCTAAAGCTGGGGAGGTGCTGGCCGGGTTCCTTAGGAAGGACTAAACTCACGCGTGTTTTTTCCTAATGCACTGTCACGACTGTCAACTCAGCTCCTTTCATGGAGATTAGAATTCATTTGTAAAAGGAAAAGAGAAAAGGGAAAAGAAAAAAAAAGAAGAAAAAGAAAAGAAAAGGTATTTAATTGGCAACTGAATTCCTCATGAAACAAAGAGATGGATTCATGCAAGGAAGAATAAGGAGAGCTGTTTTGATATCTGAATTTTAATGACTCCATGGCATTCCTATTTGTTATGTATCTGCTTTCGAAATGTCACGGCTGGCTCTAGTGGTAATTACTGAATTTCAACATTTATAGAAAAGCAGCACATACAGTATGGAGATAATTGCCCAGTTGGATAGTTATGAAGGATCCAGGTTCCCCCCCCGCCCTCCCCCCCTCCTTCTGTGACTACAGAATTTCGGTAATTATCACTAGAGCCACTTGTTAAAAAATCAGAAAGCAGGTAAACAACAAACACCAGTGTAGTTTATTTATTAAAATTCAAAAAACACATCACCATATTGATCCTGAAATTACAAACTGCTGCATCTTGCAAAAAGCGGAGCCCTTACCCCACGCCACCATTTAGTGTTGCTGTACATCACACCGCAAGACATTTTCCTGATGGGAATTGTTATGCAATAAACACTACGGTGTGGCATTGTGTCGGTAAAAAAATTGATTCATAACCAGGTTATAACATCAGCGATGATCAGGCCACAAACCATGAGGCCGGGGGCGGATGAGATATTAGCACAAAGCACGGAGCATCCACCAGGGCTGCAGCTCTCCGAGGAGCAAGATGCTCCAAAACATTCTGGGAGTTTCCTGCTCATGTTCTGGCACAAACTACACCCGCACCTTACGTACAGCCTCTCCCAAAATACTCCCGCATCCATACCACAAAAAAAAATCACAACGGAAAGAGCAGCTCAGCTCCCAGCTCCGCCAGTGGCTGCCCTTTCAGTAGCTCTCACCCACACAACTCTTTCCCTCTTCTCTTTGGAGGAAACGCTCCCTCCAGCTCACGGGCAGGAAAACGAAGACATGCAAACACAACAAAACACCCTTGATTCCATCCGGTGCCTCACTACGAGGGCTGCGGTGGCGTTCTATTCCACATCTCGCACGCGCGCCACCCAAAGAGTCACAGCACCCTTCCAAGCAGAGGCAAAAACGTTGGCTCGACGCAGAATTCAGGTTCAGCTTCAAACAGCCTGAGGTTTTGAGGTTTCAAAACACGGGATTTTGGTGCGTTCCTATCTTTAATCAAAGTGGCGTACAAAGAAAACTCACCTGCTTAGAAGTAGGGATGCGTTAGAAGTAAGGGGCACGGGTTCAGGAATGTAAACACACAAGTATATAATTAAAGGAGCAAAGACAGTTAACGATGGAGAATCTTCTGGCTTTTACAAAAACAGTAAAGGAAAAGACCATTATATATACACAGGAGATAAGTGGATACAGCACAGATAAGAGCGACAGAGGGAAATTGGAGGCAGAGGAGGATAAGAAGCTGACACCGACACTTAGAGTATTTACTTTTGCATCTGTGTTCGCCAACGAAGAGGATGAGGATTTGCCTAAGTCAGGGACCAGATCCCCAGGGAGAGGAGAAGAGGAATTAGGGAGCGTGCAGACAACACAAGAAATGGTCAATAAAAGCTTAGGGGAACTTAAAACTGACAGAAAGCATTAGGGACCAGATGGTAACATGCGCACAAGGGATTTAAACCGGGGAAGCAATGACGAAGCAGGACTTCAGTCTTACGGATGTCCCTTAAAACGGGTAAGACAGGGAACAGAGTGTGCAAGTTTTTGGGCATTTATACAAGAAGAACCAACGATCTCTCAAAGACCCCATTACTCCAACATCTCTTTCCTGGTGCTGCTACAGACAGTGGGATGGATTAGCCACGCTGCTAACAGCAATGGTGGGGGTTTTTTTGTGGAAAAAGCCATTCTCTGAGTGCTCATCTTGGAAAGCTCTTCTCTTCCCATCTTTCTATGTACTATTCAAGGCTTAGCCTCCGCAGAAGAAAATTAAGACCTGTCTGTTTTCAGATGGATAGCAACTAAATCTTCCATACTTTTCAGAAAAACCAGGCCCGAACCTGCTTTCCCAAGCCATCACTCGATGAGACAGTCAGTTGTAATTAAATCCATCTTTATTTACGACAAGTGTAAGCTTTTGCTTAACTCAACCCCTTTCCTCTCCCCAAAACCAACACAGGTGACCATCACAAAAAGTGGAGGGGTGCTTCCTTCAATCAAAATCTTAACGCGTGCTGGGGATCCAGAGAAAGAATCAGCTGCCCATCGACCGGAAGAAGAGTATTTATTTGGAAGCTAATTTTTAAGGGGAAAGAAAGGCTTGAAAACGCCCAGGTTCATTAAGAACAGTCAACATGATCTCATGAAAAGCAGATCAATCCTTATTAACTTGTTAGAAGTCTTTGAAGAGATTACTTGACTCGGCGGACAAGCGAGCTGCAATTGGCATGCATCTCTCAAATGGACTGGCAGCGTTTGACAAAGTCAGGCCCATGAGGCTAATACTAATGGTGAGCGTCTGAAGTGCCTGATGATGAAGAAAGTGAGAAAGTCAGGTGCAAGAAAGAAGATCCACAAGGACATCTCACAGGGTCAGGGACTGCCTCTGAGATACCGCATGAGGCTCGCTAGGAGAGAAGTGAGAAGAGGCAGGTTTTACAGCCCACGCTGCCCACAACCCACAGGATAATTTAACTGCTTTATCGCCTGGCCTGGACACACGTTTGTACTGTAGCATCACGCTTTGCCCATTTTATTACACCTGCCAGCTTTCTCTCTAACGCACAACTCAGCTACACCACTCCCAGGCAGGACTGAGCACCCTCCTCCTGCTGGTGTCACAGCTAAAACTCCTCCTGGAGCCGAGAAAACAGAAGTCTGGCCAGAAATGCTGATGGAAAAACTGAATTTGAAACGTTACGCATAGCAGACAGGACCCTAGGTATGGACATTCTTCTCCCTCATCTTGCAACCATCAGTCCAGATCTAGCAACCCACGGCGCCTTGGAAACACTCCCCATTGCTCTTCCAGAAGGAACAGGGAGTGGGTAGGTAATAATCAAATAACACCGCAGAAACTTAATATCGCTCCGCCATCATTAAGGATGAACGCCATCCAGATGAAGCAGTCAAAGGGGATAATGAGGTGTGCAGCGGAGGAGGCTGGGAGCCTGCCAGACAGTGGGAGGATGCCACTTCCTATCATTTTTCATTGGTAGAATTGATAGATTGTGCTGCCAGCCTCTCCCCCAATTACACATTCATCCCAATTAAGGAATCGCAACTGATCTCCTCAAGGAACGAAAGCATCATGGTTTTCGGCTAGGATGGAGCAACTTTGCCTCTCAACTCCTGCAGCTGCTGGACAAGAAGCCCTTGCTCCACCTGACGTCTCGTTTCTTCCATACAACAAGAAAAGACCCTTTCTCATGTCCCCAGAGTGCTTTCGTGTTCTTGGCTGGACAAGAAGCCGAGCTCATGCCTTTCCCCCTCCTGTGGTGCACCTGCGTGCCCACGGCTGCAGGAAGATGTCTACACCCTGCAGAGAGGACAATGCTCCAACCACGACCCCCTTTAGATAGCTGCTAAAATCCCAAGGAATGCCTATATTATGGTTTTCTGTGCAGGTAGCACATAAACCCCAGTGAGACAACGGCAATGCACAAGACGGGATAAAGGAAAACAGAGATCTCACGCATGCAACTTATTAACTTGACTTGGTAAGGTACGCCTCTATAAACACCCCTTGGAGACACACTGCAAACTCAGATCTTACTAGACAACAGAGACTCCCTCTCTCACACCTGAATAAATACCCTAATCACAGGAAAAGCTTCAATCAGAGCTTACAACAATCCCACAACACAAATCCATACGACACTACATTAATGCTCGCAGTATGACTTGTTATCCACAAAGGAAACACTGCTGTGTGATAATGAAGGCATTCGATTGGGATTTCTAGATGAGCAACGAGAACTGCCTGGTTACTAGAGCATGACACTCGAAGCTGGGATGAATAAGCTGTTGATTGCTAAGATCAGGCTAAGTCACCTGTGGCTCCTCTTAGAAGCCTCTACTTGCCCACAACCACCATCAACTGGCCAGGATGACCACGAAGCCATGGTCGTAGTCATGCTTTCCTGTTTTTCAGCAAAGATCTGGCGCAATGATTGCATTACCACCGATGCCACGAAATTCAAAGAGGTCACAGGAGGCAGCAAGACAAAAGCGTCTCATTGCAAGTGGATCATTACCTTGATTAATCGAGGTAGGATAAGAGCTGTATGGGCCAATTTTTACCCCCTCTTCTAGGAAGAGCTCACCTCTGTGGGCTTGCAAGCAAGAATTAATGTTGGGGTTTTTTTTTCCCCTGCTTAGGATTCTTCATTAAATCACACTGGCATTTCTGCCAGCACAGGGTCACAATTACGCTGCACAGACTCATTGTCTTTGCAAGAACAGTACGAGCTCTGCAACAAAGGCGCTTTTTCGCGCTCGGAGTAAAATTATGGAAATTCATTGTTTTGCCTGACACGAGGCTGGAGAGGAGACGGCATCGTACGACTTGACCTCTTCACTGCTGGCTGCAGCTGCACGTCAAAAGACAGACCTGCCTATGCACCAGCAGGCATCAGTGTTTCGTCTCACCTTCCCGGCTTGGGATGGAAAAAAAAGCCCTTACTGAGACTCGGCTGAAAAAAGCCTAGTAATTCTCTTGGCAGCTGGAGTCCAGGCTGGAAGCCTTATTTTTATTGTTTCCCTACTACCTTTCACTCGTAAGAAAAGGAAAACGTCAGAGAAGTTGGGCAGCCCTCTTGTTTTCATGTTCTTTGGCACGTAAAGAAGTGAAATTTCGTCTTCCTTCTACATTGATTTCAGGTCAGCTTTGCCGGGGCAATTCGGATCACAAAAAAAAAAAAAAATCAATAAAACTATATATGTGTATGATGGTCTCATACATATATATGTATATGACCATCATTAACAGGGAAGAATGTGGGGCTGGGTGAAAGCAGATGAAGAGCAGCGCTTCTCCAGGCAACAGTCTGCCACCCACGGGTTTTCCCAACTTTCTCTCTGCACAGATGAAAAATGCTTCGAAAACCCGAGGGAGATGTTTGGAGACCGTCTCCATTCTCTGCCTAGAAAAAGGGGACGCATCTCTCCCAACCACCAGCTCACTTCTATCAGCGTCTGTGTCAGCAAGGACAAGGCTTTGGATGGGTTTGGAAAGAATCAAAGGTTTATATGGGCGACGGGGGTGAGCGAGGGCAGTTGATGCTGAAAGGGAGGAGCAGATTGGGACAGACAATCAAAACTTCAGCCTTCAGGTCTTAAAGTAGTTTCTAGCAATTAAGAGTTAGGATAGGACCTGTCTGGAGGGTAGATGACCCTCCTATCTGCCTGCTGCAAGATTTTCTTCCATCTTTCTTATAAATACCTAATGGTGGCCACGGGCAGTGACAGGACACGGAGGCAGCACCTCGAGAGCACCATAACTGACTTTAATTGCCGGCCTTCCCGGCAGCTTCGCAGCGAGGGCTGAGAGGTGATGGGACCACCACCACCGTCTGCCCAGCGAGTCCCAGTCCCCGTGGATTGACGCAACGATACAGCTTTCCCAGGGATTTTTTCCCCCCCGAAGCCACGCCGGTCATGGCACAAAAATGATCCCCTTCCAAATACTACAAAACAGAAAAATACTGCTAATGCATTCGACAGGCATGGCTACGCGGGGTAAAATGTTGTACCTGCAACCCCACGCATCATATAATTAGCTCTAAAAAGCTTTGAGCTTTGTAGGAAGGACCAGCTGAAGAGCTGATGGAGGCTCTGCCCCATATACCTGTAGGTGCTTTCCTCACTCCCCCTCCTTTTATTTTTAATATCATCACTTCTCTAAAAATAAAATCAACTTGACACTGATTAAAGCTGAAAAACCCCACCAGACCAGTTTCTCCATGTGCCTGACTCCAGGGCCCCTTGATCAAATTGTTTTCCTTCTCCCCGCTGATCCCCGTGAACTCCTCGGCGGGGCTGGCTCTGCCCGCGGGGGACAGGGCTGGAAATGGAAGCACAGGTTTCCCCCCCGGCATCGAGCTGTCAGAGGCGGCTCCGAGAGCATCAGTTCTGCGCGCCTGCTCTTCGGGAGCCGAAACACAGCTTTGGAAATGGAAATGAAAGATTTCTTTCCCGTTCTTTTTCCCCCCGCCTCTTCTCCCTGCCAAGCCTCTAACAAGGTGGAGATGGAAAGCGCCAGGGATGGAGGAAAATAGGAGGAAAATAGTTGACAGTATTTCAGCTAAACCAGTCTTAGGATGAGGCGGGGAGCATCTCCAAAGGGACGCCTGTCCCTGACCCTCGCAATAAGGGGCAGTTAATGCCCTGAAAACAGGGAGGCTATTTCTCCCACAGGAAATGAGTCCTGCCTCAATTAGCAAATTTTTCAGCCCAGATGGAGCGGGATGATTATCTACCATAACTATCCCTGCTGCCTTCACCTGCAAAAAAAAAAAACAAACCCAAACCCTGCCTGGTTTTAACCCTTCCCTCTCCTCCCTAAGCACATCCTAAGGCTTTTCAGGCTTCACCAGGTCCTTCTCCTTTCCAGACGGATCAACTTTGTCTTGTAAGCGAGACAAGTAGCTGCCACAGTTGCTGCTTTACGAGCTCAGGCCTGCAGCATCTTCAGGAGGTTAGGGGAGAGAGAGGAAAAATAATACATTCTGCTGCCACTAGAAACCAAATTATTCCCCAGCCAGCACGCAAAACCCGCTCATGAATTAACCACCTCTTGCTAATCACTCCCACTTGATATTTATCATGGGTACGTTTCCTGAGATGAATCCTGTCACCAGCTTTAGCAGGCACTTGCCAAGTCCCAGGAGCAGCTGCAAATCTTCATTAATAAAATTTTTGGGTTTGCTTTGTTTGGGCTGGAGACTGCCACTTCCCATCCTGCCACCCAGTAAGCGCGAGGAGGCAGCGTTACCGAAAGCCGCGTGCAAAAAAAAAAAAAAAAAAAGGCTTGGAAATTTTAAATGAAAACAGATGTTGAGAAATGCCATTATCCGGCACATGCTACAGTAAATAGCATTAACATTTCTAAGCGATGGGCCTTGGAAATTGGACGCTGCGAGGGATGCGTTCGCAATTAATGCGGGGGACTTTGCAATTAATGCGATGGGTTCGCGTCCGCTGCCATTAGCGGCGGATGCGGAGGTAACTAGGTGTGAGGGATGAAGGCTGAGAGACTCCTGCACGCCAGCAAGAGCGACCGCGGCCGCCTCTTCAAGCAGAGTGACCTCTGCCGTCCCGCAGCTTCAGACGGGTCCTGCAAACTCAAAAGCTGGGTATTGCCTTCGTACAGAGACAAAGAGAAGTTACTAGATAAACAAGACTATCCCAAATATCTGCTTACTTATCCCAGATCCCTGCTTACTACAGAGGGGTTGGACTAGATGACCTTTAAAGGTTCCTTCCAACCCAACACATTCTATCATTCTATGAAACGTCTCAAGCAACTATACTGAGGTAGTGGGAAAAAGCTAAGAAGCACAGAACCTGCCTGCTCTGCCGTTCCCAAAACCACGTGTGAGGGGCAGGTTAGACGGTACCAAGCTGCTGCTCTCAGACTGAACCTCTTGCCAAGCTGTCAGGGTATTTCTGGCCTGAACACACATCGTGATGTCACATCCTAAAGGGGCAGGAGGGAGCTAAAGCAATGCTCCCAGGGGACCGGGAGGGCTGGGTTTTGCTTTGGGATGGGTTCGCTTCAGCAGCAAAAGAGGATGAGTTAAAGCCCTGGCACCAGGGGCTCCCGGGTCCCGGTGCTGTGCCTTTAGCACAGACCAAGTGAAAAGCCGCCTTTCCCAAGCCCCGAAGCTCGGGTAAAGGTTTCAATCTGGAGAAGCGCTTTGCAACTCATGTCCATGGTCACCCTTTCAGGAAGCTTTGCTGTTTACCACGAGAGCGTCCTCGTGCAATGGATCAACTCCTTGAAGAGGTCGGCTCTTGCTTGTCAGGTCAGCTCTCTATTCTCCTCCCAGAGCTCAGGATGTCCACGCTTTCAATAAGCCGGTGCCTTTACAACATGCTTTATTAAGACCACTAGTGTGTTTCATTGTGCCTGTGCGCGTGGAGCAGCATCGCTTTTTAAC
This sequence comes from Larus michahellis, assembly GCF_964199755.1. Classification (NCBI taxonomy): domain Eukaryota; kingdom Metazoa; phylum Chordata; class Aves; order Charadriiformes; family Laridae; genus Larus; species Larus michahellis. The sequence continues at coordinate 1,562,263 of NC_133912.1, forward strand.
AGGGAGCTGGGTGAATAGCATCCTCTTGCAATACACCAAGCACGCTTTGTTCGGGTCTGAATTAAACCAAGCCAAACCAGGGAAATTCTGAGTTTAAAGCCACAAACACTGCCTTTACATCAAGGTAACGCTCGCATGTGGAGCCAGGAGCTGTCTCTTCCCACCCTGGTTACCCTGATAACAGGATCATTCGAGTGCTCTTATCAAGTCAAGTCTCCTCGCTGCTTTGTTCTGACCGTTTCCAAACGGCATCACGCCGAGGTGCTCCCTCCCACGCAGCCCCTGCAGAGCTTCACCCCTTGCCTTCCCCACCAGGCACCTGCTTTGAAGGTCCATAGGATGAGTTAGACCAGGCCATCTCATAAGATGCAAAAAGCAGAGAAGAGGCAGGAAAGGAGGGGGCAGCAAGAGCAACTGCTGGAAGCAAGAGCCGCAATCACATCTCCAGCCCGGCTCTGGTCTCCTCACCATCACACGCTTCCCTTTGCTATCTGCCAACCATCAACAGCTTTTTCCCTTCCTACTTGCAAGTCAAAAAGCTGGGAAATTGAGGAACAGAGGAAAAATATTTGCTTGTTATCCAACCAATTAGTTGGTGGTAAAGACAGCAAACAGAAGCTAAGTCTCCTAAGCACCACATTTTTCTTTTAAGTGCTGTAAGCAAGCTAATGACTCTGCAGAGCGCTGGAAAAAAATATTGTAAGCTACAGCATTTTTGAAACGGTGAAAATAATCTGGAGCGCTCTGAGGTTTTTTTTGGTCTGAAAAGAAGTGATGGAAATGTCTGGCTACTGGGCTACTGAGCTTTGGGGAAGACATCCCAAAAAGCTTTCCTCTTTTTGCCCAGCCAGTCCCAGCAGGCAGACCTTCGCCCCAGAAGATTCAGCAGCCGCCACGTGCATCGCATGCACCTTTCCACGTCATACCTGTTATTTAAGGGGAGCATCAATATTCCCCGTGTATTGGAGGGACAAGATCACTGATGTCCCTGAGGACACGGATAGGGTCCTCCTGCTCCCCAAGCTCTATCTCAAAGTGGGAGGTAAGTGAAAATAGGCTTCACACTCACCAAACTCCCGATGCTGCAGCGGTCAGAAGGGTTGCAACATACCATGCACGCGTTGGACAGCCTAATTCCCAGGAGAAAATTGGGTTTGGCGTCATTATTGGTTATTCGGGGTGGGAAAGAGCTTCATTACCGGGTCAAGATTCGATACCAGGAACCTGTACGCTTCTCCCACAGGTTCTGACCGAAATACACACCTAGCACTAACGCTGTCGTAATCCTGATGGCTTTATATCATGGGTGTCATACAGGACTCAAATTATTTATTTCACCATCCCCACCGCCCTCCCAAGCTGCTTCTGTCCCCAAATTGCCTCTTATATTTTCTGTAAACAGATAGTAATAACTAAAATAACCATGTGGATGGATATCATGAGCCTGGAAGGTAATAAGAGGCAATGACTCCAGTGACTGAAATGAAGGAGAAAGACAGTTAATGAAATAGAGATGCCTACCAACAACTTTTAAATCAATTCACAGAGGCAATTTAAACAGCCGATCCTGTCATCCTGTTTAAAATATGTCAGTTCTGCTACTTTTTCCCCCATTTCCTTTTTTGGCTTAGTTTCTTTTGGTTTTCCCTTTTGGTTTAAAAAAAAAAAAAAAAAAAAGAAAATCAAGAAAAACTCACCTTTTTGGGTTCACAGCTTGAGATTGCAGCAAGACAAAAATCTACTGGGACACAAGTGAAGTAACTCCAATGACAGAGTGCCCTGGTTAGAAAATTCCTAATAAATCACCAAAACCAACTGCTGCTCCAATGCCACGTTTGACAAATTGAAAATAAATTGCATCAATTGCATGGGAGCCAGGAGAGACCAGTTCGATATTTTCTCCTTAATACATCTACAGGTGGTGGGGAGGGGAGATTTTTATTTATTTATTTTAAACTCCAATCGATAGCTTATTCTTTCCCGATACACCACGTTCGGTGATGGTTAGTAAATATTCAGCTCTCCAGGTTGCTAACGCGCGTGCACGCACACCGAGACACTGCATTTCCCCTGTTCTGCCTGGTGCGAGCACCACGTCATTCAAAGGCACGCAATTATGAGCTATTTAAGTGAAACGGTTTGAAACCTGAAGTTTTTATTCAGAGGCTCTCCTCCTCGCACATGCTCCTACACACGCGCTCCCTCATCGCGGCTCCCTCCAAACTCACAGGTAAAACCAGCTGCTTCTCCAGCACTTATTTTTGAGGTGTGTTTTTATTCATCTATAGGGCATTACCTATAGCTTAACACCACCAATACCATTTCTTTGCCTTTCTTTAGCTCCAGCAGTCCCCACCTGATAACAAACCTCTCGAGTCTGCCTGCTCCATCACGATATTCCCACCTAAAAATACCACCTATGCATGAATGCCAGCCAAGGCCAGGTGGAAAAAAGGACAATACGGTGATTAATCCTATATAAAGAACACCTCTGATCCCCCTATGCAAACGTCTATGCAGGCATAGATGCAAAAATTGAAAGACTGCAGTCAGATAACGTGATCATTCACACTAAATTAAGCATCGCCAAAGTTAAGACTACTAAAGCCCTCCCTGGGCGTACTTGTTACACCACTTCATGTCAGGATCCACAGCCTGCACACAATAGGCAGAGCTCCTTTAATAAGGAAACGTTTAATATTGCGATTTCTCCTTGCTGCTCTATGGGTGGCCCCGAGCCTTATTTTGCTGCACGTTATTCTGAGACAGGGGATTAGTTTTCTCCTGGGCTTTCCTACGGAGCACATCACTGCAGCACCTGAGCCAAGCAACTCAGTAAACGAACACTGTCCACCCTGCGAACGCCGCGAGGGCACGGTCCTGGGGAAAAAAACCAATACGCTGTGATCGTGTAATTAAGCCTCTGTAATTAAAGTCTCCTGTAATGCAAATGCAGGCTGCATTCAGACATAGCCACCTCCTCCTCCTTGCTGCATGACCCAGCAGATACTACGGAAAAAAGGCAGACCCTGCTCTGCTTTGCTCGGCAGCGTGAAGGCTGGGAGGCCAAGGGACACGCGGGACACGGCCAGTACAAGCTGCCTTCTCGGGCGGATTTCCCAGGCAGATCCAACCAATTTCTATCCCACCTATCAACCTGCGCTGTATCACAGACTCAATGCCATGCCCAACACAGGGAAGAGAGTTTGTTTTTTTTTCCCCAAGGTACAAGGGTTTTTCCAAGGTTAGAAAAGCATTTTCATGACCCCAGCAAAAGCACCAGTCCCTGTCCTGAAGCGCTCAGGCTCTGGAGCTATTCATAGGTCGTTTTTGCAGTGGGTAAAACCAGAGAAGATGTATTTTCCTCATTAGCCTCAATCTTGGAAACGATCGAAAGTGTCGGCTATGATTTCAGATAGGAAAAACCCAAAGCACCAAACAGCTCCGCTGTCCCCATCCCTCCTCGTCCTCCCCTCCCTGCAGAGCAAACAAAGCCTGCAAGCCCGGGGAGGACATCTGGCCTGGAAATTTCAGCCCAAACAGTTACAGCTTGGCACAGTTACAGGCAAGAATCCTATGGGAAGTGGCAGGCAATCTTAACAACAGGTTGGGGGGTAGTGCAGCCATACGCAGGGAGACTGGCACAATATTCAAGTCCTTGAGATATCTCCTTCTCCAGGTTTCATACGCGAGATTTCATATATACAGCTGCAAACATCTACTCCCTGACTGGGACCTGTTAGAAACAATTTTTAACGGTGCTGAGACTCCTCGCGGTGCTAAGTCAGCGCGTGTCACCCATCTGCCAAATGCAGAGCCCAAGAAACCTCTCCAGCCCTCAGCCCTCGTCTGTCTTGTGCTGCCGCCCCTATGGCACGTGGTGGCCCAGACCTGGGGAGGAAGCCAAACCCAGCTTCCAGAGCCTAGCACATTCTGCGGATGCCGATCTGTGCAATTTTTATCTGGAAGCAAGTGAAAAACGGTGTATTTTGGGGCTATGACGCTGCCCTAAGGATGGGGACAAGTGCCCTATTGCCCTGAGGGATGCAGAGATTAATTAGGGGCAAGCGACTCCACCAGTCCTGTGAACGAGGTCGATGCACAGCAAGAGCTGGATCTACGGCGTGGAGCCGGGATGTCTTCTTGCTCCATCATTCCCCCCGTAGGACCTGGTGAGACGGTACTCCACCACAAATCCTAACCCCATCCCAGGGAAACAAACAGTAACTCGCTCAGAGAATTCAGCAAACCCGAATCGAGCCCCCGGGGAGAGAGGACTGTGAAAAAACACTGCCAGCAAAGGGCTTCGGAATTACTACGGTTCACGCTCCAAGAAAAGTGGGCTCTACCACGGCCCTGCTGAAAAAGCCTCTGCCATTAAGGGACGCATAATTCAGAGTCGCCGAATCCCAGGCAACAAGCCCATGCAATTGTGTTTGTGTCTCTACTCAGGGTAAGAAATTAGTTATCTGCCTAAAACAAGCCGGCAGTTTCAAATGCTGTATTTGTGTAATTTGCATGCCTCAATAATGTTTTATGTATTACGCTGCTTATAAGCTAAAATGTACATGCACGCTCCTGCAAATTTAGGTAAATTATGAATAAATTAAATCTTATCTAAATAAACAAGTGTCTTTTTGAACAGAAATGCAAGCTGTCATGAATATTTAAGTGGACAAGGATAAATCCTCTTCATACAGTGTTACTTCAAAGAGGATTTTAGAGCTTCCTGATTTTTAGTTAGGGGAAAGTAAAGAAAAGAAAAGAGGAGGGGAAGGAAAACCTCAGGCCCAGCTATTCTCGGGGGAAATCGCAACTGAGGAATCTGGCCCTGTAGGGAGAGGCTCTTTTTTCTGGAGGCCTGCGAGGGGTTTTTTTTGTTGTTACTTTCTACCAAAGGAAGACTCTGAGATAGGGTTTGCAGAAAGGAAACTCGGTGGAAAGCCAAGCAGAGCCGAGGCGTGGAGCCCAGTGGAAAACCAACACTGGAAAAGGAGAAGAGGGAGACTTTGAGGGCAGAGTCAGCATCGTGCACCACCGACGTATTTCTGCATCCAGCACGTTGTGGGGCTGGAAAAGGGCACCCCCGATTTTTTCACCTGCTGCGGCACCAAATGAGGACTTTGGGCAGGCGGTGCAACCTCTGGGTTCACTTTTCTCAACTGCACAGGGGAGATAAACATGCAAATAAGACAGCAAAGAAGAGCCAGGAGATCATCTGTCTTATCTCCCTGCCAGAGCCGGATCCCTCCTAATTGCTCCTCCACCGATGCTTAGCCCTGGTCTCACCCACGACACCAGGGGGCAATATGAGGCTTAATTAACTGAAGTCTGTAAAGAGCTCTGAGATCCTCAGATAAAAGGTGTTATGGAAGGGCAGAGTGTTATCAGCTGGAAATAAACCCTGGATAATCTTCTCTCATCCAGAACTAGATGTCTCTTAATAATATCCCTCCGGCAATGCGGCAGTCCTGATTAAACCCCATCTGGTGCTCCAGCAGGAGTTGTGTGGGCAACAAGAGGGCTGGGGGTCCAGGCAGCAGCTTTCATTTACTAATATTTTCCAACACACATCTACATTCCCTCCCTGTGTTTAGCTTGGAGGCCTTAACTCCTCCTGATAGCCCATGAATTCCCCATAGGGCTCAAAGGACGGACATGGGCACGCAGAGGACAAAAACCAACTTGCAACGTTCAGCTGGCGAGAGAACCACCACTGAGCCATCAACCTGCCACTGGCACAGGGAAACGGGATAGTCGGTGCCGCCAGAGGGGAATATTATTTTACACATTCTCAGGAAATGACAAAGAGAGAATTGCTCTGGGGTTTTACCTGGTACCTTGGAGAAAGCACAGCCAATTTTATTTGGGAGGGAAAATAAAAAGATAAGGAATAAAGGTGCCGGTTAAGTAGATCCTGCTGTAGGCTATGGAGGTTTACCCGCATTCATGTTGGCTGTACAGCATTAAGGGTTGAAACTGTTGGCCCTCAGGGCAGATGTGCAGTAGCTCTGGGAGAGGTCAGCCCAGCTCCTACCATCTCTCAGCAGCAAGCACCATCGCTGATGAGCCCGGCCAGGGACCTCCTCATCGAGCCAAAGGTGGGCACGATGAAAGGAGCTGTGGCTGCCAAGGGCTGGAAGAAGAGTTTCTTCCACCAAGGCCAAGGTTGGAGTATGCCAACGACTGGGTGGGTGCTCCCCCTCTAGCTCCACCAACACCAAGGGAGTTTGAATTGCCCCAACCTGCCACCCCATCTCAGTGGAGATCCTTCACTTTGTACCTGGGGAGGGTCTGGTAGCCGGTCCCTCTCTCTGACGGCAGAACCACCTTTCCCAACAGCAGGTATCACACTAGCACGTGAGCCTCCAGCATTTGTTTGCCCACGATATTCCTTCCTGCCTGGCACTGTGGCAGTTTAAGAAACAACAGTCCGTAGGGACAAGCTAAAAACACCCCTAATGAGCCATCTCAAAGCACACTGGGGTTGCAGACGTTAAGCAAGCACGTATAGCAGGGATATCATTTAAAGGTGTAGAATAAGCAAGCTGGCTCAATAATTAATGCATGTGTTATTAGGAGATAATGGCAGTGGCACTGGAACGTGCAAAGCAACTAATGCCATTTCGGGCTGAGCAACAGCAGCACAGAGACACTTAATGGACTGCAAAAGACACTGCTAGAAGCACAGCCCAGCTCCAGAGACGGGACCAGCGCCCTGCGGTAAACCGTCACATCAAAGACCCACAGCCACAGCACTTGCCCTTCCAAAACCACGACTTCAAACCCTGCACAGTGCTTTCTCCGCACTCCTCTTCCCCATCCCACCTTTTCCTCCCCCATGGGGTCACTCATCCCCTTTTCAACGGGCAGGGATTTTGCCGCGGGAGGGAGCAGAGGCTGCTACAGCCCGAGGAAACCAAGTTCTCGTCCAACCGCCATGTCCTGAAACAGCAGCAGAAAGTGCTTCCCAAATGAATCACTTCCCACCCTCCCCATACAGATGTTCCCATACAGCTGTTCTCATCTTTCATGTTTTGACAGAAACTGGCAGAAAAAGAGGAAGGAGAAGAAAAGATCTTTCTTTAAGGTCTGTTGGCTTGTCAGATCTTAACCTTTAAATCAAAAGTAATTTTTGGAGTCATACGAGAGCAAAAAGGCTCACAAAATCGGTGCAATTGGATATAGTTCTTCTCTTTTCAGTGCATTCTGCATTTTTGCAAGTTACATGGCGCAGTTTGGTCTGAGACCAAGGTGCTGGATAACAAAACCAGAGGCCTCCCTCTCAATCCAGCGTCCTGGGGAAGTTGTCAAGTTTTGCCCTTCCTGAAGGATCTGCCACAAGGCTCATTTACTGAAGGTACTTGGTGGCCTCCCACCTGTGCCAATTTCAATTCCACGCTAATGAATTAGTCCCGGTGCTCCTCCAGCCCCTGGGGAAACAATCTCATCCTCGTTCCAGCTCAGTTCTTTATGCAAGCATAATTGAAGTTCCAGCTGAGGGTTTCAGCCCAGGATACCTCTCGTCGGTACCCATTTGCTGCCGTCCCTATGAGAAGATCACAGCACATACCTGGTAACAGCAGCTCAGGGAGGACACTGTAAATCCCCTGCCCTTCGTGACCGAGCGGCGGCTGAGGGGCCCTGGGAGAGGCTGCTGTAACAAGCAGGAGGACTGGAGCTCAGCCCGGCAGCGCGGGGCCGTCCTCCGAAGGGAAAGCAAATTGTTGTGCTTGGCAGAGATAGAACCGTGCCTCTCAACCGTCCTTATCAGGTATGCAAGCCTTCATATTCCCCATTAGCTCCCAGCAACCTTACACAGGGGGTGCCAGGGCTGGTAGCGGTGGGTTTGCTGACCCCGTGCTCTCGTTGGAGGGGCCGCGGGCCCCGTCAGCCGCCTCTCCATGCAGCTCGAGTAGTTTCCATCCCTGAGCCCCAAAGAAGTGCAGTTTGATAGTAAAAACGCTGACGCAGTTGTAGCAACAGAGCAGCGCGTGCAATGGGTCTCTCTGGAAAGCTGTTTAGATAGCTTCTGCTCATCCAGTTTTGTCCCCCCCCATGACATTTACTCAATCAAGCTAAGTTGGGAGCAAGCTTGGGGGGGGGGGGGGCGCAGATTAAAAAAAAAAACAAAACAAAACCTTAAAGATGCATCCCATTTACCTTCTTCATAGCTTCCAACAAAAACAAATCTGCAGCAGAGGGAGGGCGGGCAAGGGAAGATGAATGAAATCACCTAAGAGAGGGAAATGAGCAAACCCAAAAATGCGATGCCTTTATTTAAAAATATATAGTTGAGAAGTCTAATCACAGAGCACTCAGCTGTGAGGTCTATCCATTATCAAGAGACTGACAACACATACTAGTAGCCAGTCTGGGAACTTTACTTAATAAATCAAAGCTGACAGCGCTCCCAAACTGATATAAAAACGCTCTTTAATGTCTGTGACCTGCATAAGTTTTATTCATTTTACTTTCTAAAATAACAGATGAATAGCAATCGAAAACAATCTATTCTCTTCAAGTGGGAGCCGTACATCTTTATTTTTCAAGTGGGCAGGGAGGCTGGTTATGGAAAAGGGAGAGGTCCCTGGGTGGGGAGGCACAGGGCAGATGGGTCCGTGCTTGGAGGGAGCGGGCACCTCGTGGGTACACTGTGCTGCAGCCCGAGGAGGGAAGGGACGTTTTCAGGTTCTAATGGAGGAGCAGAGCTGCAGCAGGAGCTTGCAGATTTCCTAAACATCTCAGGGACCAGCCTTCGCCCTCATCAAGCCACCCATCGAGACACGACAGCAAGCGCTGCTGAATTTGATCCCGCGGTAAGGAAGCATTTACCAGCGCCGCGCGAGGAAGATCGGTGCTTCAGGGAACACTGCCAAAGGGGAGGTCCTGGGCTATTTTCTTCAGACCACCTTGACCCATTACACTTCTTCCCCCTTTCTGCGCAGCTAAGTCAAGTAAATTTTACTGACGCTTTAGAGGGGCTGATCTCAGCTCCACGTATCCCGCAGATTGGCTCAAAAAGGCTCCGGATGCAAACTGCATCACCCACGCCTGCCTGCGCACCCGGACGGGGACCAAACGCCTCGGCAATCAACAGGCTCGGCATTTTGGGTCTGTCCCCGTGCAAGGCTGCAGCTCCCCCCCCATCTCTGCTGAGCGGGTCTTCGTGATTTCATGTCACAGCGCTCCCGCCAGCGCGCAGCTCTGCCACGCATAAGGGAGGCTTCTACATCCTACGTTTCCAGTGTCAACAAAGTTTCTAGGAAAGAGTAAAGAACTTGAGCCAGCAGTAATGAGCATCCCCACGAGTACAGATGACCATCACGCCTCCAAAAGACAGACGCTGCAAATGAAGACACCCTGCATAGCTAGAAACGTTGCTACAAAAAAATTAGCTACAGCCGCTTCAGAATTAGTAAAATCTCCCTGATAACATAAACCATCAGCTTCCCTGCATTGTTATTGTTTTTTAAAAAAAAAAAAAAAACCAAAAAAGAAAATCGTTTCTCAACTACTATCAATTTCGATCAAATTATGTATCTTGCAGGATCGCAAAAGGAGATTTAAATCGCTGCGTGCATGTCGCTTCCCCCACCCCACCTCGCAGCTTTCAGAAGAAATAAGGTTTGATCTTTTCAAATGTAAATTAAGCAATTTACAAAATATGTATTTTGGCATATCGGCAACTTGGCTTTCAAAACAAACTGGGGTTTTATTGATTCCGTGAACCACCATCAGAGTTATCTGCGGACCATAATTTTCAACTTTAATGAGAAGAGATGCTTTTCATTTAGAATAATAACTGCCGCGCTCCTGGGTTTTGGCCCATGCCCTCCTCTCCCGTCACTGCCTGGCAGCCAGGGACCCGGTGGAGCAGCAGCAGAGAGGGATGCTCCCCACAGCCCCATCCAAAAAAACCTACGCGAGGCAGAAGGGAGCCTTCCCAAAATTTTAATCAGCCTTAACTCACGCTGTGGCTACAAAGTGATTGGGAGGACTGGTCTGGCATAAATCACTGTCTTTGCCTGCAAGTTTAATCAGCTTCCAACCGAACCAACTTTCTGGTGATGAAAAGGACCATAAAACAATGGAGAGCGATATCCTGCGTGTTATTGCTGCCATGACCTTACGCTCCGCTGAGGTCTGGGAGCAGCAGTGCCGTGACAGTGACTCGAGCCTCTTTCATCATCTCAGCACTTATGAACATTAATTAGTCACCTCTCTTCATGTTGCCGGGCTGGGGGAAGGAATCTGCTTCCAAAGCAGCTCTCCATCTTGCCGGATGCCCCACCAGGTGTCTTACAAAAAGGGAATTCACCAGCAATTGCTCCTGGAGGCACAGCTTTAATGGGAAACCTTCCTGCCTTGGGAAAGCAGACTGGCAGGAGACGTCACCAGGGACAATTCTGTCTACCTATGAAGCGAGAAGAGCAATTCTGCTTTTATGTGCCAGGAACAACAGGGATAAGCTTCTTAACAACTGTGGGATGCCCAATGCTCCATTAAGACAAAGTCCCAGCAGACAGAAGGATAAGACTGAATGCAGGAGACCGGGGAATGTATTGAGCTTAAAATAACATCCAAAAGGAGCGGCCCATGGTTCAGCAAGGTGTCTTGGATCAAGCTCAGCCTTCGGGATGTTACATCCCGCCTTTCCGCAAATCCTATGCTGATCAAACACTCTCGGTGCATGTGAACACACATGGGAACAGCAAAAAGGACAAAGGAAAAAAAAAAAAGCCAGACCTCCGAAAGATGGGAATTCCACACAGTAGACCTCCGACATGGATATGCTGAGCCGACGAGGCTTCGGCAGTTGGCTCCCTCCCTGAAGACCTGCAGCCCAGGAAATTAGGCTGCTCGATGACAGATGAGAAGCAGAGCTTTATTAAACATGATACCAGGAGGTATTTTACCTTCTAAACTATCTCAATTATTGAGTTATTGCAGGTTTGCTCCGGCCAAGCACGGCGCGGATGCAGAGCGGTGCTGGCTTTCCCTCCGGTGAGGCTCCCGCACGAACTCGCTGCTCAAGGGAGTCCCAGAACAAACTGGGAAGCGATTTTTAGCAGCCCAGCTTGGAGCCTTCACATTGTTTATCTCATGGCAGGGAAAGGCACCACAGCTCCTGCTTTGTCACGCAGGTAAACCGAGGCAGGAAGAGTGTTATCCTAATCCTGTTGCTTTTATCCTAAACTTTACGCTCCCAAATACACATAAGTTGCTTTATTTCTCATCCCCGACAGGAAGGGCACCACAAAAGCACACTGGGAGGATAAGTGTGCAGGGGATGAGCACCAGGCACAGCAAATCAGAATTCCAGCGAGCCTCCAGAGCTGGGACCGAACTGGGAATTGCTTGGATTGGGGTCTTTCCCTGCGGAGCTGCAGTGCTCAGCCCGATTCCCAGCTACGAAACTGCGCAGGATCTAGAAAACGCACGGGGTAAGGACTTTCAGAGACACAAAAAAATATCTGTGAATGTCAACAATGCCAAACAACTAATGGAGTTTGCTTTGTTTTTTAAATTCCAAACATTTTAGCGTCAGCACTTCTGATAAAGTAATTTGACATTTTCGAAATAAATTCCTTTTGATAGAGCATTTTAAATTCAAATTACTCTAAAAACAGAATGCTAAAGCAAACACGAGGGTTAAATAGTCCCCAAACCCACAGATGAACATTTTGCATAGTTTTACAACAATCTGCTTTAAATTTTGCTTTGTAAAAAAAAAAAAAAAAAAAAAAAAAGAAGAAGAAGAGAGCACTCCGATGCTTCTGGCACAGTTTGACCCGCGTTATTAGTTTTTTCCTCCAAAGCTTTTGGCTCAGCCACAGAACTGATCTATTCTCTATTTAGAGCGACTGACATAGTCAAACCTCCCGTGGTCAGTGCGTACCCTTTGCCCAGGCATAAAAGAACCTATTTTCAGCCTGGCCCCATTAACACGGGCACGGAACCACCCCCCCGCCCCTTCCACCTCCCACCCCAGACTTCTTCAATAGTAACATGAATATCAATAAAGCATTAATGAGCAATTTTCCCAGCTTCACCGGCTCTTACTGGAAATAAAACCTGACATCTCTTATGTCATTGACTACCTCTCATTTACCGGCTTGCCTGCGCTGACAGATAACCAATAGCCCCTCGCATTCATTCGCCTCCCAAAATAGCAGGTTTTCACCATGGGCCCGAGGCTGCGTCTGGGCTCGGGCTCACACTTGGGTCAATCTCAGATGATCTGAATCCCGGACAAGGAATATTCAAATCCCTTTCCTTTTTTTTCTGAAGCAACTGCTAAAGGGTTGTGATTGCTGCCTTGAAACACAGGCACTGGAAGGAGGATGGATGGATGGATAAAGGGAGGGCAGGAGATAAAAGCCAGGTGCAGAAATTGATTGTACATTCCTAAACCGAGGATGCCAGAACCCAAAATGAGCAGTTTACAATATCACCCACCTAGACTTTGGTGTGAAATTCACTGCACAGCTCGTACCTTGTGCATAGGCTGCACAGCCTCTACCTACGCTGACCTCAAGAGCAACCCAGAGGGTCACTTTGTGCATAACCAAGCTGCAAGAGGGAGGACAACCTCCAGTGCTGACACCCGTGGCGGAAAGAGATTGCGTGGGAAAAATATTTCACCTGCTGCTGGTAAGCAGTCAGTCCCAGGCAGGAACCCCCAGGACTGCAGAAAGGCAACATCTCAAGAAGATGGGAAGCAAGAAAGACTGTTGCTGCCAACTGAAAGCGCATGGAGATACAGAGACTTTATATAGCGAGCTGCAATTCAGACAAGACACAAACATCGGCCAGTCTGCTCTCAGCATTAGCTCGCTGCTGTCACGCACAGCGGGACAGAGTCCACCTCTTTGGCACAAGGGTCCATCCTCTAAAGCTGGTCTTAAAAAAGCAGCAGAGGGACTTTCACGGGCACTAGCTGGGGCTCGTGCAAGAAATAACAACATCTGCCTGGCAAAATACTTGGGCAGCCTTTCACCAGCGTCCCAAATGAACATCTCCACCAGCCACAGAAACCTCCTCCTGCAGATGAGACCTCTGGTGGTCTCTGGTCGCTGATAAAGCCAGTCCAGTGCTGCCTATCTCAGGACTTAGAGCAAGACAGATGGGTTACGTGATCCCTCCGGGTCCTCCCAAGCCATTTTTCTTATTCTGTATTTCTCCAGGACCAGGAGGAACTGCGCCTCCAATAATAACAGCTGATGTGTGCCTAAGCTGCCCTAAAACCCTGCAGGGATGGAGGGTTCACATCCTCCCCGTGTAATCTGTCCTGGGGCTTTGCTCTCCTCACTGAGAAAAGGATTTTCCAGATGCTCAAGCTAAATCTTCCCCACTATAATTTAAATGTGTGACTACTACTCTTCCCCACCGTGGTCGCCCACAATTCGCCGCTGTTTTGCAGCGGCTTTTGGCACATGCAAAGGCTGTTGACCCCGTCCCCCCACTCTCTGTACTCAACTGCTTGCTGACAACCCCAGAAAGGCACAAGGGAATGTGTTACAGGCAGGATAACTACATGGCCTTGCAAAAAAAAAAAAAAAAAAAAACAAAACAAACACCCAAAACCATCAAAAAACCCAACAAAAAACCACCACCGCACCCCCATAAAACCCAAACAAAAAAAGCCCTACCAAAACACCAGAGGGGAGAAGGACTTGGCTTTAAACCCTCTCCAAAAATCTCATCAGCAGGGAAAATGGGGGGGGGGGGGGGGGGGCGGCGAAACCACTGGTGATGTCTGAAAGGTCTGGCTGACCCAACTATGAGTTGGGGAGGGCCCATGAGTATTTGGGGAGGATGGCTCACTGGGAAATAAGATATTAAAAAGAAAAGAAGATGGAAATAAGAAGGGCGGGGGGGGGGGGATGCTTTTTCACCCCTTTAGAGTCAAAGGTTTCTGGTCCCAGAGCTTTCCCTGCTCTGTTGTTACAGGAAACGTCTGCAAGAAGTTTCCCCCAACACAGAACATTTCCCTGCATCAAGAAGGGATTATTTCCCCCCGCCTCCTTCCCCTTCCATACATCATTTACAACATACTGCAGTGATTTACCAAAGCCAATTTAACTCCCTAACGTGAAAGCAAGAGAAACAGCTACAGATGCGTTTATTCTTGATCTCTTCGAGAGGCAAGCGAGCACCTCAGCCTTGCAGCCTTGCACCTTGCCCCACTAAAGGCAAAAGACAGCAGCTCCCCTGCTGACCCACGGCCAAGGAGCCCATCTCGGAGACTTTATGTTGTTAGAGAGCTCTGCTCACCCTCCTCAAACCTGGGCTCCCACGCAGCGCTTCCTGGAGCCCCTTGAGTCGTGCAACGTGTCTGAATTAATACCTTTAGATCTGCTTCACTCAGCAAGGCATGCCACTTCCACTGAAGGCAGGTAGCACATCAATCGATGTAAAAATAATAATAATAAAAAAACCCCAACCCTGTACAGCTCCGTAAGTGGGCTGCTTAAATCCAGCGAGACTGGGTGAAGGCAAGCTAAACCCACTCACGCACATCCCAGCACTGCTCTCGGGGTGAAAAACAGGCAAGGTGGAGTTGAGACCGGCTTTTAGCTCAGATGTTGCTCTTTATCCTCATCTTAACAGCCACATAACAAGATAAAACAAAATGAGGGGAAAGAGCTGCCGCTTCCAAAGCTGACCCAAACGTCAGGCATCTGCAGTTTCCTACAGTCCAGTGGAAAAAGCTTCCTGGGGTGCCGCATCCCTGGCCACCGTAGGAAATCCCGGCACTGCTCAACCGCTTCGCAAATTTGCCTCAAGGCTCCCAAACGAGCAGCTAAACCAGCGTAAATTAGAGATTAAAAATATATATATGTATGTATGTATCCAGGCATGAATAACTATTCAGCAGGGTTGACCAGTCAAGACTTTGTACGGTTCCCCAGCACACCGGTTGGATCCCCAGTGGATCCCGCCACCAGTCGCTCTCAGGGCCAGCCAGACCCCCCGGGCGAGCCACTGAATTTCTTCTCACAGAAAGAAATCCATAAAAGTCAAAATTTCTCTGAGGAAAAAAAAAAAAAAAAGTCAGTTTTGACACAATTTTCATTTAGAGAACTTCTTTCCCTTTTGCAAGGGAAAAGTGCTTTAAAAATGTCAAAACATTTGATTTATTTATTTATTTATTTGGAGCAAAATGACATTTCACTTGGAAATGTCAGTTAATTTTTAGCTTTGAAAGTTTTACAAGATGAAGCAGTCAAACTGACTTTTCTGACAATACCAAGACGTTTTCAATGAGCCTGGCTGGAACAGGTTTTTGGAGAGAAGTACAGGGTTTGAAGAGGAAAAAAAAATAAAAAAATAATAAAATCAGTGCTATTCCAAACCTTTAAAACAACAATAGGGAAGAACAAAAAAAAAAAAAATCATTTGAATTCTCAGAAGGCAGAGGAGAAAATTGCCTGCTCGACTGTACTTTATGCCACGTCGGTATTTACAAGTTTTACTTGCAGCAATTAAACTTTCTGAATGGATTTCGGTGATTGCTAGCTCAGACTAGAAAGTCTAAAGCTGCTCCTCCAATTCTCTTTGCCTTCTTAATCCGAGGAGAGGCGGGAAGAAAACAGTTGCTGGAGGAGGAGGTTCATGGGGAAAAAAAACCCCACTCTCAGCTCATTGCATCTCCACCATCAGCTCTTCTGGAGCAGCCGAGACCCCCACGTGCCAACGCGAACAAGGAAGGCAGATGTTTCCCTCACCTTGGTGCCAGCTTAGCTAACGACCTACCATCTATTGGAGCTGCTCAGCCAGAAGAGTTGACGGCAATTTAACGAGCGTATGAACTGTTGCTGATCTGTTCGTCTCTCACTGTTAAATTGGAGGATAAAGACCTTTAGCATGGAGTCAGTAAAGTGTTTGAAGAGGAAGGATGGAGAGGACCTTCACCTCTCCAGGTCACTGGCCCAGCTCTCTGCAGACATCAGCAAGAAGTGAAGCCCTTCCATGTCCTTGCGCCATTTTGCTAGCCAACGGTATTTCTGATGAGCCCATGGCTTCCCTTTGCAGCAAGAACATTCATGAAGTTCAGAGTAACGTGCCACCTCCTCCACAAGGAGGTCACTAATTGATAATTATTTACTACCAACCTCTTTTCCGGGTGATAAAACTGAGGCCCGGGAAGAGCAAGGTCTTTGCCCATGGTAACGGGGATGACCAACTCCATGTCCCCCTCCTGATACCCAACCTTTGGGGCACCCAAATAAACAACTCCAGCCAACGGGACAGACTTCTGTGAGCAAAATCACTCTCACAAACAATGTCTGTGATTGAGCAAAGCACTTAACTTGCATGTTCTTAACTCCCATCGATTTCGAGCACCGAACGGCTTTGCTTAAGTACTCGCTGAAGACATTTTTGCCAGAGCAGGTCCTCTTAAGAGTGCTGGCGATGACCCTAAGTGGATCATAACGTGGACACACGCGCGCAGGAATGAGATAATGCTGTAAACTATGACCCCGGGTAAAAGCCAGGCAAAGCCTACAGCGCTCGCCACCGACAGCTGCTCTCCAGCATCCTCAATTGCAATCCCGACAGCCCCAAAAGCCACGTAAATGCTGCACATAATAATCGCCCGCTAGAAATTTAAAGCTGGCAAGCTTTGTCAATGAATAAGTGTTCCAAAACAGTAAATTAATAAATTCCCCTGAATCCATAATAGATACATCTTTGTTCAGCCACGGAGCTTTGATATAAATTGTAGCTTTTTAGGACTGCACTGTCAGAAGCGTAATATATCACCCAAGAGTGGATCTGAGTTCAAAAGTACATATAATAATATAATTAAGATAGCTTGACAAGAATGTATTTTAAAAGTATAAAATACCTGCAGGTATAATGGCTTCATAAAGTCTGTCAGATTTACTTCTGCTGTGAAGAAATTTAAAATGTTTTACTCTAATGCAATGCAAATTAAGCCAAGGATATTCATACTACACAGGCCTGAAAAAAAAAAAAAAATAAAAAAATTACATGGAGGGAGAAAAGAATAAGAAGTCAAGAACAGACCAAACACGGTATTTAGCTTTCCAGGCAACTCGGTGGCTCGGTGTGTCAACCAAGACCGAACAGACCAATATCTAATGCATCACTTTCCCACTGACTGTGGGCAGGCAAAGCAAACTGATGAGCCTCCTTACAGCTTTTTCTTATTATCCCAGATTCCTCACCTCGCATTACAGCAGTGATGTGTTTTATATAATCATTTGCAGGTGGAAAGTGATTTTCTTCCCCCCTTTTTTTTTATTTTTTTTTTTTCTTTCCTTGCTGCACAGAAAGCTTAAAATAATAGAAATGTGCAAGTGAGAAAAAACACGCAGAGGATGGAAACTGAATCCAGCCTTGTTAAAGTTTCTATATTTTCTTCTCTGGGCATCTCTTTTGCAGTGGCAGGTTGGGGCTCCGGCTCGGACACCTTCCATGTCACCGCACACCAGCCCCCGCTGCCCTGAGCCAGCCCCTGCCCCAAGCAGCTCACAGAGTAAGTAAGCAGGGTAAATATTTTCCTGGTTTCCAGGAAGAAAAGCCATTAAGAAATCAATACCAGAATACTAATAAAATAGTTTGCGCTTCTCAATTGACTTGCCTGCGATGGTTGCGTTTGGGATTTAACTCTGGCAGCTCTGCTGAGACGCACAGATACCTCAGATGTCACAGTCGGGGAGGGACTTCTCCCCTGCCTCACTCTTCGTGTTGATTTTTTTTAGCTTTTTATTCAATACAGGTAACACGAACTAGTCTAATCTACTTTCTGAGAGGATGATAGCACGTGCAAAGGCTACCATGTACAGCGCATGGGACTTGGCTTCTCTCCTCCTCGACCAACTTGCTGTTGTGCCTCAGTTTCTCCATCCACACAACAGACACTTCCCTCCTCACAGAACCTTGGGGAGATCTAGTCAAGAAAGTAGCTTTGCAGGAGCCTCTTTCTTCCCATGCAACAAAACTCCTTTGCTGGGGCTTTCATTCATTTTCCCATCTCAAAGAAAAAAAAAATAATCTTTTTAAGCTTTAATATAGTGCTTGAGGGCATCTGGGTTTTTTCTTTTTTGCTTCTGTTCCATTAGTGAAAGCACATTTACATTCAGTAACCAATTCCAAGAGGTGGGTTTCAAGAACGCAAGACATTAAATATTAAGAAACTCCCAAGCAACACCTACAAGCATGAAACAGCCCCATTTTTACCAGTCTCTCAAACAAAGTTGAGCCTAAATGTTTCTCTAAAGCTGGGAAGACAGACGGGGAGCATGGAAATGAAGCAGGCACCCAACATCGCAAGCCCCACAGCACTGGACCGGGTCTCTTCGCCATCCTGTTTCACCCCCGTCTCGCCTCCCCTTGCAAAGCCCCAGACGCAAAGCGAGTTTGCAACAGCCAGGGAGGGAGCGGGCTTGTCCCTGGGACAGGTGGCAAAGTGCTCGGATGCAATTGCTGCTGTTAAGTCGCAAAAAAACAAAGATGTCAAGAGTCTACGGGGAGAACTGGGAGGACGCAAATCAAGATACATTTCCCAGCGTCTATGCCAGGTGGAAAAGGAAAGTGCGAGCTGATTAAATCTGTGCTCGCGTCAGATGGGGAGAGGGCTCCTTCCATCTGTTAGCTCGCCAGCGAATCCTTTGGCTGGTGTCGCCGAGTTATCTCACTTTGGCAGCCACAGGTTAGCAGAGACTGTCTTGGAGATGCGTGTTCAGGGAGGCATGCCCGTGTCCGGACGTGTGGATTTACTGGCGCATCCTGTCTTCCTCCGCGCAAACAGCTCTTATCTAGCGAGTTCAGCTATGGAGGGAGAGAAAAGCATGCCGAGCCCAGCTCGGGGTGCCAAGATCCCTGGATCCCTCTTCCCCAGCTGGCCACAGGATGACTTCTCGCCTGCGCTGTGCAGACCATACCTAGGCCAGCCCTTTTGCGTTTCCCTCTAACACAGGGAGAGCTTCCATTTCCATCTGCAAAGCAGGAGGAACAGGGATGCTCCCCTCCCCACCGCACAGAGGTTCAATACAGGTCTGTGCGCCGTTGAAATCCTCCCAAAACCTTTCCATGGGATAAGCAGCACCGCCTTTCTCCTCTCTACGGGCTTAGGAAGGCCATATACCTCCTGGCACCGCACGGGGAGGCCCATAAAGCAAGGCAGCACTGGGGATAAAGCAAATGAGAGGCACGACAGCAATATATTTTCCCCTTATCCGTGCCTACCTCTGAAATCGCTGGCAACAGCAGCAGAGAGACGGCAGCCCAGGCACGAGGCGGTGGCAGGACCGTGCTTCAGGCCCTCCAGGCTCACTTGGTTTCCAGCACATCCCTCTAACCCCAAACTGGGGTTACCGCCTGCCCTCTCCAGACAGACCTGCCAGGACAGCCGGCGTTCAGCCGCTCTCCTGGTGGGACAACCCAAAAGGGCTGCCCACCCTGCAGGCTGCCAGGACCCGTCCAGCTCCACCTCTGCTGTGCACACCATGCCGTGCTTCAGCCTTTCCCTGTCTTTCTCAACCTTACAGCTAGCCAAGGGGGCTTTTTTATTTTTTTTTCCCCCTTTTTTATCAGATAAAAGGCTTCCCCTTTTTTATCAGATAATTATGACACTCCGGAAGTCAATGCTTTATCAACAGACTAAAAATACTCTTTGCATTTGAGGGTCTTTTCTGCTGAATGCTCTGTCTGACAGTGCTTTCTATGAGGGTAAACGCTTAAAAAAAAAAAAAAAACAACCCCCAACCTTTCCTCTATTTCAGCCCTTATTGGCAATCCATTCTCATTAAGCCAAACACATTTGTCTTCATAACGTGTACTTCACAATTACAATATCAAAGGGTTTGTATCTACATAATAAAAATTATCCATAGAATAATACAAGGGGAAAACATCATAACCTAATGTTGTTATTAATGAATCCAATGGGACACAGGAAAGCGATATTCCCACGGGGCATCTCCACACCCTTCACTACGAGTTATTGTAAAGCACGGTAGGCTCTGAGATCGGCACCAAGAGGGAAGGGAGATGGAAACAAAATTAAACCGATAGTTCCCCCAGTGACAGATGGAAAGCGGCGCACGCAGGAGCAGCATCTCTGGAGGGTTGTCCTAAGCCATGCTGTGCCTACAGCACCCGAGGAGCCCTGGTCCAGAAGCGGCACCAGGCTCCTCTGCAAGTCCTCTGCACAAACTGGGGCAGAGACGCTCCTCTCGGCTGTGAGGAGAGTTGGGTGGTCTGCAGGAGCTCTGCTTCACGCTGGGCCACCGCTTGCTGGGCACATTTTAGGGGGTAGGAATCTGAAATACAGGAGCACGGGCTGGCAGGGCCCCTCTGCCCAGGTCGGTGCTGTTACCCAGCAAGGGCAGCTCGCCCCGTCCCAGCAGCTCTCGGCACAACACGGGTCGCTCTCACGGAGCCAACAGCAGAGCCAGGGCAAAGCTTTTCAACGCCCCACTGCTTTAATTCTTTAGTGTCTCCCAGACAGGATTTCAACAGAGCACCAGTGGGTTGATTAAGCTACATTATAGGAGATTACAAAGAACGAGGATAAATAGAAGGGGGAGGTTCCCGCAGCCAGCAAGGACATTTTGGTCCACAAAAGTGGGGGAGGAGGAAATAACCCTAAGCAAGAAGCCAGGAAGGCAGAGCTCATCTGCAGGAAATAGGAAGAGACTGCAGAGATTCAGGGCAAGGAAGAGCGATGATGTTCTAGAGGCACACAGCAAGCAAAAATAATAATAATAGCAATATTTTATTAATAATAATTAATATTATTAACCATAATAATAGCAGCAGCGGTAGGGAAATAAGAAAAAGCATAGAATAAGAGATTTAATTCAAAATTTGTGCCATTTGCCCAAACCTCCGCAGTTGCAAGTGCCTGAGGTGGGAGCACAAGAGCAAGACGGTTCTCCCTTGTCTGACCCAGACTTGACAGCCACTTGGCTCGAATTTCACGGAGCCAAACAAACAACAACAACAACAACAAAAAAAAAAGAGCCAGGCCTCTGAGCCAAAGTTTGTCATTTAGTATATGTGCGCCCATTTGTTTTCCACCAAACCGAGGAGGCAGATTTTATATAAAAGGGCATATTATTGACTATCATTGGCAGCTTCTCGCAAACTCTAGGAGCTTAACCAAGATACATGGCTGTCTACATCAAAATGCAGCTAGAGAGCAGTTCTATGATTTTTTTTGAGGTATCAAAAATAATCGTGCTCACAAATGTGAAAAAAACCCCAGCCCAACCCTATCAACATTTCAGAAATAGTCCCTAACTAGAAAAAAACCTGCAAGATTAGACAATCAAGTCAGTGACAGCAATTCTTCCCAATAATTTTGACATGCCACACATCGTCTTTTTTTTTGTTTGTTTTTCCCCTCCCTTCTTCAAAAAGACCAACACAAACAGCATGTGAAAACAACCATTTCAAACGGAGAACTAGAATTTTGGACGTCAACAATGTCAAACCGCAGCAATCCAGCACTTACAAAAAAAAAAGTCTTGCCTCGTGACAAGAGGAAGCTGATTTTTGCCTGCAAGGTGCTCGCACGGAGAAGCGGCGAGGGTGTCCCTGCTCCCTCCTCACCAGGACTCAGAGGTGGGCAATACAAAGCCCGTTGTCCGTCACCAGCCATCCAGGCGAGGGAGAAGCTCAGCGACCGAACTCTCCGCTTGGGAACCATGCTCTGCGAGCTGCCCGCTTTTTCACAATATTCATTTTATTGAAAGAGGAAATTTATATAAATAGCCCTCCCTCCCAAATTCTGTTTATAATCTAGGTGAATAACTATTGCTTTAGGAGGGTAGAACTGCTGACTCCTTTATTTCTGAAAAATGTATTAGAAAACCTTCTCTTTATAAGAAAAAATGAGAAAGACAAAATCAATAGAGTATGAAAGAGCATGAAAAATGCATTTTAAACTCTTTTTTTTTTTTTTTTTCCCCTTCTTGGTCCAATGTTGCTTTCCTGTAAAGCTTCTGCAGAAACACACATTTAAATGTAAATGTCCTGAAAGTAAATGGGCAAGGGCTGAAAAGATGAATAGGAATCGTGAGCCACTTGCAAGGGCTCCTTAGGATAAATAACGCAGTAAACCATGATAGGGCAGGATGGCGCACGGGACTCCCCCTTCGGTGTTCATACACAGGTGTGGGTGCCTTCCTGCACAAATTCCCTTGGAAGACTGCGGCCAGGGTCTGATGCTGCCCATATCCCTCAGCGCCTTGTGGGTATGAAGTGGATGTCAGCGGAACGACACTTTGAAGCTTCTGGACAAAGCAGCCCGGCTCTCTGCTCACGGCATCAAAATCCAGGGAGCCGTTCCCCACAAAAGGCAAGAAAGCAGAAGGTTAGATGCAATGCCAGAAAGGCCCCTCTGTGCCGTAATCGCTTAACTTCACTTGCCCAGACAGTTTTTGACCTTCGACAGACGCAGGTCAGCGCCTGGTGTTTCCCCCCCAGCCACTGCAAAACCCACAGGACCACTCCAGCGTGGCCCTACACCTCCCCACGGCAATGCGGGCTCCCTGAGCATCGCCCAGGGATGCTCCTCCAGCCCTTCCCGCTGTCATTGGCAGCAAGTCGAGGGAATTAACCTATCCCTGCTGCACTAAAGGCATAATACCAGATCTAATTTCATAGATACTGTATATAGGCCACAAGCCTATAATCATAATAATACAGATGTTGGATACAGATGTTCCAGGCGCAAGCCTGGGTGCATCCTGTTAGTGTATTTATTCAGTCTAGTGCTAAAGCTGAGCTAATACCAATCTCCTTAGAGGATTAATAGACACTAACATCGCATTATCAGACCATTAAACACACTTGGAAACACACGGCATTCTGTCCGTCTTTAATGCTTCTTATTAGAACAGTCACCCTCCCAACAAGGTCAGCGATGCTGATCTCCCCCGCCAACACGCGTGGCAGCACTGTTGCCTGGAGCAGGCGACAAGCTGCTCCTGAGCAGGACCCCACGCACCTCTTGTCATCCACTACCTCCCAGCATCTCCAGGAGAAAGGTTTCCCACCTGGATGGCATGGGTTTTGGGGATCCGAACCCCAGGAGGGGCTGGCTTGCTTCAGTATAGTCAGGCACCTCTGTTAGAGCAAGCACCAGTCCCAGGAGAAAAAGGGGAAAAGCTGATGTGCTCGTTGGGGGCAGCTGTAAGGTTGGCACAATTCCTGCCCTACATGGCAATGATGGGCTCAAACCCCCTGGGAGGCAGGCTGGCCAAGGAGGAAAGCGTTAGACATCATTCCCCTTACATCTCTAGAAAAAAAGCAGAGAAAAATCTGTTCCTGCAGAAGGAAGGGCGACGTTTTCCTTCGGAAACAGAAGCCCTGATGAAAGGCAGAGGACAGAAGATAGGAAGAAATTACTGTTAAGACCATTATGGTTGGACTCTATGATCTCAAGGGTCCTTTCCAACCATGAAGATTCTATGATTCCTCACTCATTTTCCATACCACTACAGTAAGACCATCTCCTCCAGCAAGCCACAGACAGTAAAGCAAGCTTGCAATATAAGAATTAAAATCCACAGACAAAATATTCAGCACGTTGCCTGCTGGTAGGAAATATCAAGTTTAAGTACATTACCCCACCAGAACCGGGGACACAAAACTTGTAATTCTAGAGTCCAGACGAGCACTATTTGAGCAAAAGGAATAAAACCCCGTAGGCCAGTGGTAGAGACAGGCTCGTATTATTACCCAAGCTACCCAGCAAGGAGCAATCGGACTTGGCCAGCACATAGCATCTTAAATAACATAACCTGAAAATGTTTCGTGCCTTGCAATTGTCCGATTGACCACTTTCACCTGTTTTATTGTCATACTTTCTTTTTCCCTTCTACCTTTCATTCAGGTCTTTCAGTGTCTATCTTGCAAGATTTATTGACTGAACATCAATGAGGTTTTCTCTTCCTTACTTGGCTCTGAAGGAAAGGGGGGGGAAAAAACCCCTTGGAATTATTTGTATTCTCCCATATAATACCTCTTTCAGAGACACATCAGAAAAGTCCTTTACAAGCAAGGAAATAGCCAATATTTTAGAATCTGCAGTGAGGCGCTTCAGCTAGGCTCACTTTATTGTAAAATTAGATGTCATTGTGAGAAGTACTGATATAAATATAAGTGCAAAAGGGCCCTTCTGCTAATGCGGAAACCAACGTAACAATGTGCTATTCCTCCCAGTTGTACAAAAACCTACCTTGATAGCTTAGCCCATATAATACACAGCATATTTACATCAAGCATTAAATAACTATTATGCAAAGAGTACCGCACTCTAATATCCAAGCATATTTATGGAAAGCTAAATTATATCGCCAAGTTTATTTTAGCCCAAGAAAGCCCCATGGGGAAAAGATATTGTGCATCTTAAAAGGTAAATGTAAACTCTTCAATAGAAAGGAACCTTTACTGGAAGCAGCACATTGTACCTGGGTAAATCTTGGAGCAATTACACAGCAAAGTTTTCTTTGATGAGGCAGAGATGTGATGACATGTAATTACTTTTTCAATGCTGCACTGTGTGTTTATCAAAATGTTAATGCAAGCATAATAACAGGCTGTATGTTTGTGCCGAGAATGTCAGAGCCTCCAGATGTCAATCACATCTGAAAATAAAATTGCAAATAAGCAGGAAGGCTTGATGGCACAACTGACAGCCCCATACTCAGGCGGCTGACAAGCACGCAGCTTCCCTCTCCCTCGGTGCTTTGTCACTGTAATGCACCTAATAGAACGGATATTTCTTTTATTAACCCAAATGGAATAGGCTGGCACTAAAATGAAATAAACCATGCATATCCATGTACAGAGGGAGTCTGTTAATGAGCACTTCTGTAGGCAAAGTTTGATGGGCTTCTAATTTCCCCTTGGCCCTCTCATTCTGCGCAGACCATGAGAGATGCTACCGGGGCTTCTGCTGCTGCAAAAACAACCGGGAGCACCTGTTTTCCTCTGCAAGGACCAGAGCCTGGCCCAAGAGCCTACAGCACAACCAAAAGCCAACAGCACCCCCCACTACATCCTCCGCCAGGCACCAAGACACAACACACCCAGCTTTTTGGGTTTTTTTAATTCTGATCCTAGCTCCTACCAAAAAGACATAATTTTTTTTTTTTCCATAAGGAGGAAAAAAATGCAACACCACTGGAATGCTTTTACTGGTTACAAGAGGCAAACGTCTGTATTTCCAGCTCATGCACTCAATTCCAGGCGTCAAAGCACGTGCTGGAAGGACATATGGGGAGGGCCAGGCACCCCCTTGGAGCCTAACGAGCAAGATAACCCACGGGGTAAGCAGACAGAGAGATTAGAGAAGGCACACTAATAAAGCGAGCGGAGACAAGGACAAAATGGGAAGAATGCTACCTGGCCTCCACAAAGCCTGCTGCCTGGGGAAAACGGTAATCTTGGAGAGCACAACGGCAGCTTTTGGGTCCCAACATCTTGAAGGCGGCGAGCATCTTAGAAATACAGCTGACAGTTGCTTGGCAACTGCGGTTACAAAAAGATTTTCAAAGTAAGCAGTAGGCTGAGGCCAGCGTATGGGAAGTTTAGCATCACAAGCAGTCAATAATCCCAGGTTTGCTTCTGATAAGAGGAGAGAGAGAGAGGAATTTCTAACCCCCTTCTAAATACTGGAGAGGCCTCGCG
This sequence comes from Larus michahellis, assembly GCF_964199755.1. NCBI lineage: Eukaryota > Metazoa > Chordata > Aves > Charadriiformes > Laridae > Larus > Larus michahellis. The sequence goes on from NC_133912.1 coordinate 1,587,943, forward strand.
TGGATCAACACGAGGCCGTTTGATCAGAAGCAAGAGGAGAGAGTTCGTTGGGACAAGGCAGCAATGGGCAAGTTGTCTCTGTCTTTCCAAGAGGTCATAAACACCTTGTTACGGATGGGACTCCAAAGACATTATTTGCTCTGCCAATAAGCAGACGTGCAAGAAAAAAAAACCTTCACCCTGCCAACCCACTCACCCACCCTGGCTCAGTTACATTCACGAGTTTTGGATTTCGAGGCTTTATGTCTCACAACAACGATGGTTAAAAGCAACATTTTAAGAGCAGGAGGCTTCACAAGAGCTCCTGCCTTTCAGGAGGGATGGAATAGTTAGCCATCAGCAGCAAAGTTTGCAACCAAGCTCTGCAACAAACCTAAACAACACTACTTGAAACCATCAAAACAGCCAACAAGTCATGACACTTAAGCAAATGTGATACTCAAAAAAACCCCAAAAACAAAAACCCCAACAACAACAAAAAAAGAAAATAGTAAAGCTCAAGTATTTTCCAGGTCAAGTGGCTTAATCCTCAGCAGAAGAAAAAAAAAAAGTGAATAACCACTTGTCGAGGGGGAGATGGTGAACCGCGCCATGCGCTGATTCCAGGTTGGACAAAGCCCTGAAACGCTGGTTTCATTTTCCTTCCAGCACGGTGACAAAATTGCTTAGCAGAAAATTATTGCCTTCAGAGGGCTGATGGTGATGGCCGATTGAGGTTGGTGATGTGGAAATCGCACCTCAGATCAGTATTAAAGAAAAAAAAAAAAAAAAAACAAAACAACAACACAAAACCACCAGAAAGGAATAAGGAAAAAAAAAAAAAAAAGCAGCTTTTTCTCTCCCCTCACTCATTTCTCCTCCCCATGCCAAGAATGATTGGCAACAGACCTTCAGCAGACCACTGCATTAATGTCTGGGATATTTAACCTTTATATTTGTCACTTTAGCAGCTGAAAAATAAATCCTACTTTTTTTTTTTTTCTTTCACTTCCCCCCCCCACTCCTCCGAGAGGCTCTGGGAGCTGGCAGCGAATTGAGTGTCGTTTGGACACTGACATGAAACTTGCAGTGCCAAAAGAATTCACCGGGGCCTTGCGAAGTACGTCATCATCATCATCTTCACCGCCACCTCGGGAGCATCTGATTTAATGTTTGGAATGCTGCTTAATTGGCTCCTTGCAGGTTGAGCCTGCAACATGACAGCCTCAACACCCTGACTAAAAATAAAGGATAGAGATTTGTCAAATGAGGTCTTGCAGCCGCCTCTAGGAAGCTGCAGACACTAAAAGGGATCTAAGATCTGTCTGACGAGGCACTTCATCTCTCGCTCGCACGAGATCTTGCATTCCTTACAGCAAGGGCCTTACAATGCAAAATGTATTTATATTTTGGTGCTGCTCTCAAAAGCAGGTGTTAGATAATTCAGTAATTAGTATGCACATCTAACTTCATTGCAGCCTCTGTTGATCTCTCAATTATAGTTAGCCGGGTCCTCTGAAGTTTGCAGTAGTTAATTAGAGCATTATTGAACAGGCAGGCTCTGCGGGCGAGCATCACAAGCGGCTGACAGCTCGGTCCCACGCCGTCCTTGACCTGCACGCATCCGGCTGGAGATGCGCGAGGACCAACCCTGACCCCTCTTGCATCCCCCTCTTGCACCCAGCCACATCCAAACTGGTAAGATGCAAGACCATCTAAAAAGCTCCTGGTTTGCTGCCATTAAATTTCAGGGCTTTTTTTTTTTTTTTTTAATTGAAAAAAATTTAAAAATTCATCAAAACCCATCAGTACCAGTGAGACAAACAGGGAATAAAATTTTGCTTTCTGTGCAAAACCTACTTGCCCAGTCCCAACAAGGCAGGGGAGCACACAGAGGGAGAGTTTAACAGCACGATGCAACACAAAAAAAAAGCTCAAAACATGGACAACGTACGTCTGAACTGTTTCGTGAGGCTCTGAATACCTTAACATCGACAAATTGTAGCCGGCAGTTTGAAAACAGTTTCCAGTAAATAATTGAAGGTGTCGCGTCATCTCCAACATCTAAAATCTGTTTTTCAGAAACTCATGATAATCACACTAAAGTAGAATTTATGCTATAAATATTAGAGAAGGTGTGTGTGTACATCATTATAAATTCAGAAGGCAAGCCTGTTAGCTGAACTTTAGGGAAATCCATGTGAAGAATACACGAAGCGTGGAGAGGGGCACTTTGCAATAGGATCAAAACCAAGTTGTGTTGCGGTTTGTTTTTTTTTCCAAACGCTTCTCTTTGCTCTAACACCAGCTGATGATTTTTACAAGAGCTTCCTGCAGAAACACGGGCCTTTGGGGACTCGGTGGAAAGTACTGTCCAGGTACAAGGTAAATAAACAGCCTAAAAGGCAGCGCCTGTGGGAATCTCTAGGAGACGCCAGAAATTTCATTACAAAGGATTACGGTCTTTGAAACTGATGCACAACAAACCGCGAGGATGTACAAACGCTTCCGGACGAGACCCAGAAATGCCGAAAGCAGCAAAAGCGCGGGGCTTTGAGGCAGCAAAGCTCCCGCAAATCTCCAGAAAACGGGCAACCAAGAGTTTGATGCAGAGTCCCCCAGCCAAGCTCCCGGGCCGCTTCCCAAATTACCAGCGTGGCCCTGCCTTTTGCATCGTCGCGTGGAGGACGTCTTCCGCGGAGAAGCACCATGACGGCGGACAAAAGGCCCACGTGGCACATTAGGAGCTCTGACACCTGCTATCACAAGAACGTACCTTTCCAGGTGGCTTTATCGCTGACCTCCATATGGAGGTGAGCTCCACGGCAGGCTCTAAGCAGGGCTCAGGGAAAGGCATAAACAAAAAGGCATGTTTTGAAAAATTAAGAAAGCAATTTAGAAGTGGATAATTAGATCTCCTTTTCGTGCTGCACTGGGAAAATTAAATTACTTTTTTATGAAGGTGTGCGTATCAGCTCTGAGAGTATTGTGGGGAAAGATTATTTTTCTAATATTCTTTTTCCCTCCTCCCCCCCCGCCGCCCCAATTCCCCGGCTCTCTGCTCCTCGCGCATCCAAGGAAGTGGCACTTCTAGCCTTCAGCTGTGGCAGGCGTTCATCTCCAATAATTGCATTTGCTGCATAAATTGCCAGCGACGTGGAGAATAAAATTAGCTTAAAATGAACCCAAATGGCAAATCTCAAACAAGTATCAGAAGGAAGAACTCATTAATCCTCATTTCAGAACGGGTAAAGCATCGAGGCGGCCAAGCTGGCCCCGTGCCCAACGGGAGGGTGGGTCCTCTTCGGAGGTGGTGCTGGAGCTGAGGGCCCTTCACAGTAGAGGTGGACCAGACTTTCATCGACATTCAGGTATAAATGAGATCACAGCCTGACAAGGCACTGATTTCACCCTGCTTAGAAAAAACCCTCCCCACACCACCACCAACGTGAAGAAGGTGCAGGTAAGCAGCTCCACCTTGCATTATACCCAACTCTTCTCAGGAGACAGGAGTCAAGAAACCCATCCAACCCCCCGCGCACTGGCAGGGCTGCCCACGCACTGGTGGGGTCAGCCTGCGACAAAAGTCTCGCTGGCATCATACCCAGGCTCCTTCTCCTTGGCTTCCGCATCCATAAGTTCCTCAGAGGGAATGCTGCAACCTGAGAGTGAAGGGCACCCAGATGTGCTCTGCTCCGCTCCCAGCTCGCACCCATTTTTTTGCTACTGCCTGCCTTGGACCTGGTTAGGAAACCCCACTTTGGTCCCCCCCGTGTCCGCTCTCCACACTGGGTTTCTGTGCTGCTTTTGCTGACTTTATTTAATGAGGTTTATTGTTTGCGCTGCATAATTTTCAAAGGCATGTCACCCACTTCGAGATCGCCTTCAGATCTCCAGCTTGGGAAAGGGGGGAGGGTCCTTTGAAGCCACATTCATTAATTCAGTAGCTGGTTTCTGCATTTAACAGCACACGTGTTTGAAGCACACAGAAGCCACCGTGGAGACATCTAAGAGATGTCCCATGATACTGCACATTAGAAAGAGCGATTATAAAACTGCTAGGCCTGCCGTCCTTCCCTGCTTTGTAACTTCCCTCCAGATATCAAAAAAAAAAAAAGCGTAGAGAATATCAAAATATCATCGTCTGGCTCTGATGATGACTTCCTAGGACCAGAGACCACATGGAACAATGATTTCATTTTAATTATCAGCAGTTCAGTTTTTCCTGTTTTCAGTTTTACTGTTGGGTCCGTTCACTTAACTCCAAGCTTGCCTTATTTCACATGTACCGTTCACCAGCAAGGCAGGTTGAAGACAAAATTGTCCTCTTTATTAAGAGTAATTGATTACCTCCATTTATGAAAATACAGCCATTGCCTACACAGAGCACAGCCTCTTGCAGAAATTATTCCTTGGTCAACCCATCGCTTATTCTTAGCTCATTCACAGAGACTTCATACCAAGAGATTCAGCCCCAAGGGCAAAAGTTTTGGCTTTGGCGAGAGGACACACAGACACTTGGGGATAAAACCTCAGCATTACCCTTTACTTAATGTCAGCAGCACAGGTGAAGGCTCTGTCCCCGAATTCATGGCCTCGTGCGAGGCACTTGGGCCAGCTTTTTGGCAAACCCACCACCACCAATTACTCCTAATACTTCCCTACCAGCTCTTTCTGCTGTTTCCACCCGCAGACTCCAACGGTCCGATCCAGCCTTACCAGGGGCACTGGCAAACCCTACGGTCACAACCCACATCCAAAAACCTTCTTTACGTTCAGGCGGACAACAAGAGACGCAATAACAAGGTGCCAATGAAAGTAACTAAACTACTGCCACTTGTTATCGCAGTAGGTTTCTCTTCCTGTTTAAAAATGGGGGCTAGCCTTAGCGTTGACGGTACCCGGTACCAATCATGCATTTATTTTTATATACCTCAGCAATATGTAGCAATTAGTAGAGGTAACACTAATTAGATTTTACATTGTAATGCAAGTCCCTCTAAACTTAAGTCATAACATACCTAGCTTCTAATGACTGCAAGGTCATTTCGGTACTCTGCGTAATAGCTTTGATGCTAATGAATACATTTGCTATGCATGGGAACATCGCATGTTTTCCCTGGGTAGTTTTTACCATTTACCAGTGGACACTTGGTTTAAATTGCTGCCGAGCGCAACGTGGTCTAGAAGAAGCCACCTAAACCCTCAGCTTAATTGCAGTGCTTCGCAGCTCCCAAGAAAGCAAGACCCCATGACAAACCTGCTCCAAGGGCAGGCGGCATGCTTGTTTCAAGGGATTAGCTTTAGATTAGAGTGGCACGAGACTCCAGGAGGCAGAAAACTTGAATTTCCTTTGTGCTTCGTAATGGAAAAAGCTGGAAGACAACAGGCTTAGAGTCAGCTTAGTGCCGTTCCTGTGTCTTTTCCATCATATATGGCATAATCTCCTTAGAAGACAGCACAGCATCACGCCGCGTCAGGAACCGATGTTTTGTTTCCCTCAGTTTCCCCACCTACTACCACCACCAGAGCTGAATAAATCAGAAAAGGTGGCATTTAGCAAAAGCAAATTCATTTAAAGATTCGAAAACAACATTCATGGGCTTTATAATTAGCTTTTTAATTAATTTCCTATTCTCCCCTAATTACTATGCCTGCAAAGACAAATTCTACCAGCTATAATTGTTTTACTAAAAGCAACTGGATTACTCCAAGACTGATACCATCCACGTTAAAGGCTGCGGCACTGCTGGGAGCTCCAGGCTTGGACCTGTTGGTCAGGGAAAACCACAACAGTCCCCGCACAGCTGGGCTCTGGGACCCCATTCTATCTCCTGCTTTGGGGCATCGAGCATCACACTCCTGGCAGTTTCCCCGGGAAAAGACACTGCCCAGGCTGCAAGCCGTGCAACACCATTCGACACAGGACAGACTTCGCTTCCAAAGATTTTCCTTAAGCAAAACCAATCCCCCAAAAAATCTGCATCCTGCCTTTGACACACCAGGGAAACGCAATGGGAATCTATGCATCAAACCAGGAGGGAGGGAGAGCATAAGGAACTTTTCAATTGCTGGCTGGAGGCTGGGTAGGGCAGGCAATAAAATCAGAGTGAACAAATATATCTCATGACATATCTCCTGAACTTAGGTTACTCGCTAAAAAAAACCAAGGAGAAGCCATGCTGTGACTCATTTTACAGGCCCCAAGAATCAATGCCTGCAGTAACTAAAGGACTTTAACGTTAGCTGAAAATAGCTGCTACCGTTCGAGACTATGCAGCATTTAGTCTTTAAACTCTGAGCTTTACTTTCTGCCGGTGTGGCCGGATGGATCACGCCTGGCTGCTGGCCACGCAGGTCAAAAAGTCCACGCTCTGCAAAAGCTGGAAGCATCTCCTTGCATAAGTCAATGGGCTTGAACCCGCCATAAGAAATTTGCCAACAAAGAAAAACACACTAAAAGCAGAAGGAAGACGTTCTTCTGCCCCGACTACAAGTTCCCTGGGGCAGAGATCAGGCTTTGTGATTTCAAAAGCTATTTAGGCAGATTTCCTTACCCATCTTGATAGAAAATCAAGGGCAGCTAGACAGCTAAATCCCTCAGACCGCTCTGTGAATCTCAACCCATGTCTTTTAGTGTGACTTCAGCCAAGACTCTGCGCATTGCAAGCGCCAAAATAATCACGCCAGCAGGATTTTGAAATTCAAAAGAAACCTTTTTGCAAGTCGCCGACCTCAGGAAGTTCAGAGGCTGCTCTGCCGCCTGCCACTTGGGTTTGACGCATTGGGGAGAGGGTGCTGCAGTGGATTTGTTGGCTGAGCGAACAGTCTATTCTCATGCTCAGATAATGCAGAAATAAAGTGCATTTGTAACAGACAACAAAAGGATTATCCCCCATTCATTTCAAAGCACCCTTCATTCCACTCAGGGATTACATTTTCCTTTACTTATCTTGCAAATGGTTTTTCGTAAGAGCGCATGGCTTATGGCAAATACCAAAATGTGGTTGGGACAATGAGAGCGCGTACTGCAGGAGAGAGATCCCATTCAGCAGTACGCACTTACTGCTGTAATCTACTGCCTCAGAAGGACCACTCTTCTGAAGAGCAGAGGCACCGAGCGGATCAGCTTTGAAACCCGCCGCACACTTCAGATTCGGGGGAAGTTTGTTACAAGTGCTTCTTCAGCTTTCACGTCTCGTCATTGGAGGAGAACAGCAGCGCTTTGCACTTCTGTCGGGTCCATCTGCCTAGAATGTCAAAGCACTTCTGCAAACATGAATCCCATCCAGTAGCAAACAAAATTAAAAAAAAAAAAATGTTTTTTGGCTTCTTGAAAAGCAATAGGTTCTTCATTTTTCCATGGCTTGGAAACCGGTGCACCATGGCAAAATTCAAGTGCTTACCAGACATGAGAGAAGCCCAAGAGCCTGGTGCAACCTCCACACATCCCCTTTCTCCAGCGAAAATAAGCAGGCTGAGAGGATTAAGCAGGAGCCGGCATCACTGTGGCCCAAGAAAGACTCAACGCTTGAATCATAAACACCAGGCTAGAGACCACCGGCAAGAGCTGGTTCCCCCAGGATCGGCAACTCCCATCTCATTAACTCAAAAGCTCACGATTTTACAAGCTTTCATGAAACAGGTTTGCTTGGTCTCAGCCCAGATGTGAGCAGTGAGGAGTTGGGAACACTGGAGCTGGGCTCTGCAAGCCACAGGAGCAGGACAAGGTAGGTGCGACTTGCTCAGCTCAGCCCCTGGTTATAACCACCCTGCTCCTTGCTACCTCGGACTAATGCAAAATTCAGGATTTCTCACAACAAGAAAATAACCCGGGGATGTAGGCAGCAGGTGGTTTCATGCTGTCTGTAAATCAATGAGTCTAAGGGAGTTATGATTGATTTGGAGCTGGGGAGGGGACACCTTTCATGACTCTGAACAGGCTAAAAAACAGATAGTCTCTGCTTACTCCATCTTAGCTTTCCGAGTAAAAATGGAAAAAAACCCCACAATGCTAACCATTATATTGCCACTCAGCCAAAAAAATAACACCCCGCCATTTCTGTCAGTTCCCCCACCCTAACAGAAAGTATTCGGTTATCTCGCCTGTCCTGCTGTTCCCGATAGGGTAAATTACAGCATCATCGAGGAGCTGGAGGAGCAACCCTGCTCTTCACTGCTGCTCCCTGATGATTTATTCCCTGCGGTTGCATTCAGTACCCCCAAAAATGCCGGTCTGTGCTGCCCTGTCCTGAGAGAGATAACAGCAGCATAGGTGTGTAAATAATACTGCTTTCGGCTGGAAGAATTTTGATTTTCCCCAATGACGCACGAGTCGCTCCTTTTAATAACCAAGGGCAACTGGAGGCAGCAGAGAGTCGCATACGGTGCACAGAAATAAGGGAAAGGTGGGGAAAAATGTCATACTGCAGCGTACAGCTGGTGAGCTGCCACCCAGCACTGGCACTGCAAGCTTGTCACCGCGCTCGCGCACAGCGGCATCGATCCCAGCAAGCCCTGACTCTCCAGTGCAGTCCACGAGAACCATAATTGGAGGCTGCAGCTGATACGCAATTGGCCCCATTTGCCTTCTCATTGATTAGACATTTCGTGCTCTTTGTTTATGTAACTATTTGGTCTTCTATAAGAGCTACGGTTTGGGTTCCCCCCCCCCCCCCCCGCCTCTTTCTAATGGATTGAAATTTTTAAAGGAAAAAAGAAATCCAGACAACATGACCACGCTCTGCAAATCAATGCATCTTGTGGATAATAATACTTGAGATTTATGTAACGCTTAATGTTTGCTAAGTGCTTTGGAAAAAATAAATTAACCTTCAGAACTGCACTGAAATAGGTAAGCATCATTAATACAGCTTTACTGTAGGGAGAAACTGAGTCACAGGGGTTCAAATAGCAGAAGAAAAGTACCCGACGCTGCTTTAACCACTGGACTGGATTGTCACGAGGTCTCTACAACGAGCTATACAAGTTGGACAAATTAAAGGTTACGCTACAGATGCCCAGTGACACTTGCTTAAATCAGGAGATCTAGGTTTTAGTCATGCTTAGGACCAAAACCACAAGAAAACATCCAAAGCGCTGGAAACCTCGTATGACTCAAAACACCCTTAGTTGATGGCCAAAGTTATGGCCTTGTTTAAAACCATCCAGGCCTAGGACAAGTAAAACGCCAAACACAGCTGGGTTGACTTAACCCAAGTGTTGGAGAAAGAAGGAACAGACAAATACCAACACAAAAGGTGCTCAAACCGTCAGTCCTGGGGACAGGTTCCTGGGTTCACCAGGCAGTGCTTTTAGGAGAAAAGCCATTTTGCACCTTTGACAAAAGCTGGCAACTCCTTACAGATCTGTGACGGAGCAGCTGGAGCATCCATACGTATCCAGACAGATGCTACACGGCAAAGCCTTGACAGCCTAAGAGGAGGCTGAGCCCTGGGCACAGGACCCAGCTGCCTCCACGCTCCCCGTACTGGGACCTAGAGGTGACGTGCCTGCACCAGGCACGGTCCTTCAGAAAACCATCGTATGCTGCACTCTTGCACGCAGAGCTCATGGTCCCAGGAGAGACAACAGGAGAGCACTCCCATACGTAAACAGGAGATCAATGCGCTTTCCAGAAGACAGATTAGTTGTGCAGATGTTGGTGCTCTTCGGAGCAGTTTCTATTTGAAGGTGAACAGAAGCACAGCACACTTCAGCAAAAGCTCATTTAATTCTCATCGTTACCAGGTCTCTAATGTATAATTGATCCTTAGCTCGTATGATAACTCAGGCACTAGCAGCCATAGCTCTAAGGGAGAGAGTCCTGTCTCCACCCAGAAGGGCCCCAGAGAGCAGAAACCAATCCAAGTGAAATGGGAAAGTCACAGCCCAAGATGCAGGACATCTGGAGTTAATACACTTCCTACAGCCCTAGGGCAAAGCCTCTGCTCTTCTCTGCTCCAGCGCCCCACAGATTTCGCAGTTAAGTACACTAATGTGAATGAAGATGCGCATCCCAGCACTCTGGGGAACCACGTTTGGCTCTGAACTGAAAGAAAGCTTTCCTGGGTTCTGCTCCTCAGACTCGCAAAAAAACCTCCCGCTGCTGAAAGCTGAGCTTGGGTTCTATTTCTGGCCTCACCCAAGAGATCCGTATGCTTTAATCCAAAGCAAGACCTATGCTCAGGTGGAATTAAACCCAAGGCAAGAGTTTCTGCTCAACTTTGAAGCACAAGCACCAAAAAATTCAAGGTTGGCTGACTTTTGGCATAGCCAACGAGAACTCGGCAAAGGAGGATTTGTCTGTCACAAGGTCTCTGAGGTGGAGATCCCCATCCGGCAATTGTTGGCTAACTCTGAGAAATCCCAGGATTTTACTATCTGACCTTCTGGCTTAGCCAGGGCACACCAAAAGCAGAACTACAACGCTGCGTAACGCGAATGGCTCTAGTTTTCTCACTGAACATGAGCCCCCAACTGGTTAATCCCGGAGCAAAGCAGGTCGAGAGGAGAAGGGGTTGGTGTATTTTCCAAGCCCAGCATTGTTTGTGGAGCAACAGGAGACATAACACCAGAAGGCAGTGGGCTCCCACCTCCCCCTCACCTCGCCTCCCTCCAATGGGTTAAAAGAGTGAGTAATTAAACAATGATTTTGCCATAAGTACTGGACTTCAGAGGCCTGCTTTTTCCTTTTTTCTTTTTTGTTAGAGGAGGGAAAGGGGAAAAAAAAAAGATTTAAGATAATGGCCTTTTTCTCTTCAGAATAAATTAAGCTCAAAGATAGAGAATCCCATTACTAATGCCTTTTAGCAAAGCCTAGGCATTCTTTTAAAGTCAAACTTTAAAGTATAATGTGCAGTGATCTTGTTGAAATCTTTCCTGTAATGATATTTAAGTGATGGCCAAGTATATCAGTGGGTTCAGGAGAAGTATTGATTGTGTATCTTCAAGGGGATGAGCCACTGCAGAGAGCTGTGGCAAAGGGAACCCATGCTGCTGATATGAAAGATGCCTTTAAAACCACAGACACAGAGTTGCTAGTAACTAATTATTCCAGGAGTCATGACAGAAGAAAAGAAAAAGGTAAAGAAGAGAAATCAAGGCAAAGGATCCGCCTTGAGGAGGGGAATGTGGGACACGCGGCTCTGATGTGTGATAGGAAAACTTGCTCCCATCCCTTCTGCGCACCCTTTCTGAATTTAATATTCTTTTCAAATTCTTCTTCCCCTTTTTTTTTTTTTGAGCAGGAGGAAAGCTGACAAAAGCATGATCTTCACATCTGCTCGGGGGGGGGGGGGGAAAGGTGGTGGTGCTGGGGGGAGGCTTGAGATTGCTCACGTGTCTACTTAAAAAAAGCCCACCCCTGATGAAACCCATCGCCTGAGAGGTGCTGTGGTGCAGTCAAACGGGCAGCATGATCTCAGCTCACACCGATTCATCTGAACCTGGGGGGCACGGGCTCAGGTGGCCCCTTGGGCTGCAGGTATTGGGAGATCAGAGCGCCACCCCTCCCCATCCAAGCCCTGAAGAGCAAAGTGCCACGTTTCACCTCAGAGGCAGCAAAAGGCTGGACCCAGAGCCCGGTCCCCCCGCCACGGAGCACCAGAAGGAGATGTCCACTGCACGGCAGCCTCCCAGGGCACGGGGAATTTATAGCAATGCCTTCAGCCATGGGGGCAGCCTCTCCATCTGCTGCAGCCTCCACAGCTGAACCACCGCCCCAGGGGTGTGGAGAAAGAAGTGTCCCCCGTGACTTTAAAGGAGCAGTTTCAGAGTAAAGAGGGAGAAAATACCCTCTCTGTTTGCTCTGCAGTTGCAATCCCCCTTTCTCCACCAAGACCCCAGCCCCTTGCCCCGAGGTTTCAGGAGGTCTGTTCCTGTCCCCTGCCTGAGCCCAAACCTTACAGATTACCAAAAGGGAAAGGAAGCAGGTACTTCGGGGCAAGAGCAAAAAACCAGAAGGGAAACAACCCACAGGTACAGGCAAGCGTAGCTGTGCACGCTGTAGAGCTTTCCAGCACACTCTACTTCACGTGGATGCGACCTTGACCCGCACGTGCATCCTCACGCACATCCCTCAGCCTCTCTAGTTTTGGCCAAAAGCTTTCCAGCCAGTCCCTGATTTTGTAAACTACAACATCGCACTGGTTTAGCCCTGTGCCACGCGTAAGCATCAATGCACCAGCTGCAAATCTCTGTTCCCTTCATGCTTTTTCTGTAAAGAAGTTGTTCTTATTTTAGGCAGTACGCTACAAGGTTAAAGAAAATGCCTGTACAGGCGTAGGGGTGAGGTGTAATCAGCTGTGATTCTGCAATCAGGTTTGAGCCGTTTAGATGTTACTGCCCTTCCAGAGATGGTGTGATCCTGCCTAACCCATTTCAGAGCTGTTTGCTGCAGTTCTTGGGAGAAGCGGCAGAATAATGTCACATAATAGTTATTCCACCCTGAAACACATACACTCGGCTTCTTCCCCCAGATCATTTCCCTACATGGGCCACCCAAACACAGGCTTGACCCAAAGCCAAAACAGAAATTCAAACAGCGCTGACAATCTTTATCAAGACAACAAAACATCTCAGCGCAGTCAGGAATTAGCACCTGCTGGAGCATCCTTCGGTCCCCCCAGAGCCTGCAGAGGAAACACCGAGAGCTGAAAACAAAAGATAACAACCCCAGCTCGGGGGCTCTTCTCCAGACAGATTAATTACCACCTTGCTGCCTGACGGTCACATACAGAGGCCTCCCTTCCATTTATTTTAGAAAAAAAAAAAGCTTTTGATTTAAGGAATTACCATTTAAAAGATACTGAAAGCCTAACGGTCATCTACTGCGCATTTAAAGCGGGGGGGAAAAAAGCAAGTCTCTCTGGCAATTACCATTCCCCAAGAACTTCAGGCTCTCACATTTTTCTGGTTAACAGTACGGAGATCATAGTTACACATTTATTAAGAAGAGGCCACTTATGTTCAGCTTGGCACAAACACGCTGTCTGCGGTGGTGTTTAATTAGAGATTAAAGCCAAGGAACTGGATAATCAGGCCTGCTAATGAATCAGGAAGCTCAGTAAAGCGAAGGGATGAAGATTTCGGCGGCTTTGCTTCATCTATCTGTACTCCTCCTTTGTCTTATCCTGGTCCTTCATCCTAAAATCGCAGGCTTGGATACGTCGGAGCAGAAAGACAAAGCTTTCCTTTGCCATACAGTCCAGGTGACGGCAGGAAGTCCCCCCAGCATCAGTGAATATTCAGTGTTTGCTCCGAGATCCCAAAATGAACAAACAAAAACCTTTAGTTATTGCATTGCTTCCAGGGAGCCCCAACAGAGAGAGAAATGTTTAACTTCTGTAGTGCGCTGCCATCAGGAAGGTACAATATTTAAGGCAATTTTTATTGGTTGGACACTGTACATTGGGTGATACATTTCAAGCCTCATTTGGCACAAAATTGAAACGGTTTAAGTCAACATTCAAGGTAAACGTCTGCATTTTTATGGCCAAAGGCCCCAACTTATTATTATTTGCCTCTGTGCCGTTGGTTAAATTGAGCTTTTGTGTATTTACTGCATCATCCTGAAGTCTAATCAGACTGATTGCTGGCAGCGATATTATGACTGGGAAAATAGGTCTTTCGCTGAGGCAATAAGAGGGTAACAGACTTGCATTTGCAAAGTCTTTCATAAATAAGAGGTCATATCTAATAATGTTTGCTTAAAACTTCTTAGCAGAGCTTCTGTTCTCAGACGCTACTGGCTTTTTAGTTTCAGCTTTAAATAACTACATGGGCATATATTTGCTGGTAAGAACAGAAATAATCCCCCTCTCCTAAACCATCATCTGTTCTACCACTGAACGTACACAGGGAGATTGGGAATATTGAGAGAAGAATGAGAGAAGGAGGAGGAAGAAGTCAAAGTTTCTTCTAGGAGACAACACAGGAAAGTTCATCACCCAAAGCCTCACAGAGCTGGCAGCACCCATCCCTGGCTACCCATCCCCAGCTACATCCCCACCCAGAAAGCGCGGGTATATATGTGTATGTGGGACATCTCCAAGCTCATTGTCCTACCTTCCAGCCTCCTTCTCCAGAGGCAGAGGCACTATTACTACCCAGGGTGGTGTGGATGCAGATGCAAGAAGCCTGGTGCCAGGGAGCACTGCTCCATCCCAAGGGAACGGAGGCAGATAAGCAATTTTGGGCACTACCCAATTTTGTATGCTACCACTCCCTACTGCAGACAAGGCCTGAATGCAGTGACCACGCAGAGGTTGATGAACAGCCATCGTCTGCAAGAAGAGGCCAGGTGGGCTTTCTAGACCATCATTCAGCCTCTGAATTCAACAGTGATATAAGGAATTAGTCCAGCAAGCACCTCTGCAAGGGATAACTGACTCTTGCATGAGACAAGAGGTACTACAGGAAATTGCTAGGATGTACACTCAATGGGTATATGGCCAGATAGGACTATCAAACCACTGACAGAAAACTGGACGGGGATCTTAAGATCACAACAAACTGAAATGGAAGCAGAGCACAAGGGCCAGCACCCAAAGCTTTTGCTATCCGAAAGAATACGCCACTAGAGTGACGTCTATAAATTACACTTTGGCATCAAGATGGAGACAGAGCTAACTTGACTTGCTAAGTCTTGCTCCTGAACGCCAGGGAGGGCGATGAGACATCCTGCTCAATGCTTCCAACTGAATCCAGCAACCAACTCATTCCCTCAGCAAGCCATCGCTAAAGCAGCAAGGCACAGAGGTGGCAAAGCCCTTCAAAGAAGAGGTCGTGGCCAGAAGCCTGGAGTTGAACGCGTGCACCAAGCCAAGACACACGAGGATGGATGCTGACTGACTTCTGGGGAAGGGAGAGAAAGGGGCACTGAAGCAGAGTTTCCCAATGCAAAACACGTAAATGTCAGTAAGCAGCATGGACATGAAATAGGCCTGACAGATGGAGCCATCCTGGTTTTTGTTTGCCTCCAAAGTTGTCAGTTCAGGTCTCCAGGTCAGAAATCATTTTATCTGTTAAACCATATGCTTTGTAGAACAAAACGCCTGGCAGACTTCAAGGCATATGTATTTTAAGGAGCAGAATAACATACCGAACATCTCTAGACACTTGCTTCCTATCTATTATTACTATGCTACAGAAGAGGCTTTTCTCCTCTTGCCCTGACTGTAGCCTGCAAATCACCACGAGAAAGAAAACCAGCAGTTAACCCCACTCTAACTTAACCATTTATGAACGTCCTGTTCGAAAGATGCAATTATTGAAAACTCCTTGGCATCTGCAACAAAAGCCTTTATGTGAACAACAGCCGTTTGGAAACAACAGAACAAATCCATCGCGTGCCCACCCCAGGATGCCATCCCACCGCGTGACCACCAGGCAGTCTTGCAGTCAACGGCTGTTTGCCTGCAGCAGAAGGCTTGGTTTCACTCGAGATGGTGTAACTTCACCTAAGCCCCAAGTCAGGAAAGCATTTTCCAAGCCTCAGCTCTTAGGGGACAACTCACTCGGCCTTTATGCTTGCCTGCAAAACGCTTTCTCCAGAAACGCCACGAAGCACAGATGGAATTCCCTGCTTACCATGAGCCATGTTGAACACACAGCAGTGCCTGGGCTGGGACAGGAACACACCTCGTCCCTTTTTTTGTGTTGCTTCATGCCCACCCTTAGGTACTAGACACCCTTTGGTTTATTTTGGGCAGCTGCAAGCCTGCAAGGTCCAAGCCAGATGCTGTTTTCTGTCACCGCACACAGCTGTCCAACGGAGTCCATGCAACAAATTTCCCCTCTCCAAAATACAAATAAATAAAAATAAATGACTGTCTGTCTATCAACCCGATTAAGCCAGACACAGAAAAAGCATCCCCGGTAGTCAGGTTCACGGCCATCAACTTGAGTGTTCAGAATAAATGTCCAGGAGAAATCTCTAAGTACGAACTCACTGCCATGCTTCAGGGCCAGGGGTTCAAAACACACACAGGATTTGGGGCAGTATAACAGATGCTGTTGAAGGTTGCTTGATGAAGTCACGTTAAACCGTCTTTATTTTTCTTCAGCCAATAACGCAAAGTCTTTAATCCCAGCTTCTAGACAGCCTAATTAAACAGCAAGTAGAGAAGGTTGCATTCCTATCCGATAAATAATTAGAGCTCCTCATCCCGCCCAGCCCAAACCCTATTCCCTCTTCTGACAGCAGAAGACCACTCCGAGCAACACCCGAAGTTATTACGGCCGGACACTGGGGGCATTCATCATCCTTCACTGCAAAGACATGGATTATGCTTGGCTGTTGATGTGCCTGCCTGGAGCGCACAGGATCTCGCTGGAGCGGCCGAGGGAGCATAGAAGGGCAACGGCTGCTTCGCATGCACCCGAGCCTTGGTGACAGAAAGCTGCAGAGGCAGGTTTTCGATAGGGATGATCAATTTCCTACCATTTTCTGCTGAAAACCGGGCTTTGACGGAAAAGCAGGCTTTTCACTGAAGAAAGGGATTGACTTTTTTCAACAAAAAAAGCATCATCAGAATGAAAACAGTGACAAGTTGGACTTTGTTTTGTCAAAGAGGCAGCAAAATCCTGAACTATTTAACCGGGGAGTGAGATATTTTGATAAGCTGCTCTATTTTATCCCCAGGACTCCTAAAAGCTTTACCCTCTCATCCACTACCTTCACTTTTAGGCCAGCTAAGACACTTGCCCAAAACTGTGCCTACATACTTGAAAATAAAGGCAAGGAAAGGCTCAGAGAGTGGGGGTACTGAATATCACAGTAAAAGGGCAAAAAAAGCACCAAGATGGCTCAGACAGGCTATCTTGGTCTGGGGCTGCCTGGAGGGGAACAAGGCATCTCTCAGGACTGATTTACGAGCAAGCAGATCGGACAGCAAAGGAGATTTCGGAGGCCAGCACAAACTCTGACCCCAGAATAGAGACTGCTATGGAAATGGTCAGCACTCCAAAACCGCGTAACGCTCCCTCCGCGTACGATACAAGACGTACAGAAGACGTGCAGCTCCAAAACCACGCAGACGTGCCCCGAGAACATCAACACTTGGGGGGTTTGGCTAAAGCATTTCAGTGCCTCGCTGTTATTAAACACGCAAACTTCTGTAGAGAAGAAAAATAAACAATGTGTTTCCTCCCTCCCTGTTTCATCAAACAGGCGCTGCAAATCAAAACATCCTCTTTCTAGCAGTCTCTGTGCTTACCTTGGACTCTGTTACTTCTTGTTGCATACCTGCATCCATTTCTAATCCTCACTGCCAGCCCCTGGAGTTTTCCAGGGCTCTTCTTCCTTTTCCCTAATGCCACTTATTTTTTTAGTACAAAATGCAGAAAGAAAAAAAAAAAAAAAGAGATAAGGCCATTTCAAATTTGATGGTAGACGGCAGATGCAATCTCTTTCCTCAGAAGTGAAGCCTTGCAATCCTCAAGAGCTCCCCAGCCCGAAGCTGCTGCACACGCACAGCCAGCCCCGATAAGGAGCAACACAACCGTCTCCAGAAGGATGTCTGTCAGCACCCGGCCCGAGGAGCACGACAGCAGATCCAACGTGAACCACACCGCTTTGCACTTGCACAGCCACGCTGAGTCTGTTAAGGGCCGTTAGGGATGGAAACGCCATTCACAGATTTAAGCACGGACCAGCCGATGGTTCCCTGGAGGTGCTGGCGCTTGGGCAGCCCTGCCAGAGCATCCTGCAGCAAGCCGCAGATGGGCTGTAGAGTCAGCATGGATGCCACGAGCTCATCTTCTCAGCATGAAGTCCATGCCAGCAGCCCTGCCAGCTGAGAGGGTCTGAATTAAGAGACAACAGAAACCACCTGAGGGACTAATAGGGACAGGATTGAACCCCAGGCAGACAGCGAGCCCCCGGCCCTTTGCCACTGATTTGGCAAAAGGTTTTGAGTTAACAGAAATCCACTGTAATGGATCCATCTGAGAGGCACCATATTTCACTGGCACACAGGGTAAGAAATTTTTGGACTGTTGCGCCTGATACCAGCAAGCTCGGGGACTGGTTTTTTTATGCACCCAAGATTGGGGATGGCTTTAGGAGCACATTTCCCGCCTCTTTACAGGCCCCGATGTGCTGACATTGCTTTAATTAACTACCAGCTTGCCTTTCACAGGACATTGTCATACCCTCTGAATGGATAGCCTGTTAGGCCCAGAAATACTCTTTATTGTAATAAAACAATGCAAGCCATCCGTCTCACAGGCGGTATATCTGTTCCTTGTAGAACATCTACAGTGGCACGGATCTGCATTTAATGTGGCATTTTATCTTGGTGACATCCAAATCTCCTGCCTGCTGAGTTTTCAGATACCAAAGCGAACAAAGCGCAGAACATCAATTTTTCAAGGAGCAGAGATGCCGCTCCTGGCCACAGACCCCACAGAAAGTGCACCAGTACTTGGGAACAAGCCTTTGTTGAAGATTTCAGCGCCATCTCACGCCTTACACCAAAAAATCACGCCTTACAGTAGATCTTAAACCCACTTTACACCTCTGATCCCAAATTAGCTTAATTTTTAGGGCAGAAGGATGGTTAAAACCCACAGCTCGAACACAACTAAAGCAAAGTCTTACCTGAACCATAGATTATACTCTATGACCCCCAACAAATTATTTTCCATCATTAAAAATGCGATAATGCTACCTTATATCGATGGAACACAGAGATGTTTGCGAGATCCACATACATAGCACGGTGATAAAGGAGGCTACCAGGACCCCGATAGAGACTTTCACATGGAGATTTTGAACTTGTTTCAGCCTGAAATTCAAAGCATGGCTGCCCCAAAATGACATTTTCACGGAGCTCAGGTCTTTGAAGGGGTTTGGCAAATAAAAAGAGGCAGAGAGGGGGCTTAAAGTAACTTTGCAAACCTGAACTACACTCAGAGAACACCTTCAGGTTGTGTAATGGAAGTATTTTCAACCATCAGTGCTCAGCATTTTTATCATTTACTGCAAGGGGAAAAAGAGAAGTCCACATTTTTAGTTAATTTGACATTTAAAAAAAATAAACATTTTGTTTGCAGTATACTCAAGACAGATCAACAAGGAACTTCACTTTGCTTTGATGAAAATAAACCACCTATATTTAATATCCAACCAAAATAGATCCCCCCACCACCACCTTCCCTGGGACCCTTAACCAGCTACTAAAACAGAAGAGGACATAATTTTCAGAGCACTCTACATTTTACCTCAAAAAAGGTCTAACGCTAACACTTAGTGCTCCAGGAAAAACTAACTACCACTGGGATATGGAAACAAGTCCTGGCCTTCCTCCTGTAAAGGAAAGAAGGAAAAAAAAAAAAAGAAAAAATTTCTGACAGTCTTCTGCATACCCAAAACTGCACCACAAGTCTAAAGATGCACGGAAGTAGCACGTGCAGTTTGCTACCAGACAAGGAAAGCCTCGAAGCATTCATTAACGCCAGGGAAGGCAAAATCCCATTTGAAGTTGAAGGCTGATAAGCAAAAAGCCTGGACACGGACGTCAGTTCCTCTGCTCCCAAAACGCTTAGGAAGATGCTCATTCACAAACAAAATGCGTTTTCCAGCCACGGTGCTGAGAAAAGGAGAGGACCACATCTCCCATTGATGGTCCTGCTCTGCTTTTGCAGAATCCCCCTCATCTGTAAGAAAACTGGTGTTGGTGTTTTCACGTCTCATTCATCTTACTAAGCCATCAATCAACAAGTCAATAATTGGCAAACATGCTTCAACTTTCAACTTTGGCTTCCTTGAAGGAACAGTCTCCCTAGCAGCTACTTCAAAATCCGTTGGGCAACTACTTCACTGTTTCACATGTTTATCCCTGTCAGTAAGCAGCTTCTAAAGCATTTTTGCTGTGCCTTGAATTCAGTTTCTTCAAATTGGTCTCTCAAGTATTGCATGTATGAGTTCAAAGACTTGAGATGTTAACAGCAGCAACACATCTTGGCATCTTTCTGTACAGTCTTACTCGAGACTTTTATTCAAAAGAATTCTATTTCTTAACAAGTTTTCCTTTTCTGCACTGACATGAAGCTTTACTCTTTTTGCGTCTTGACTGATCTTGATCTCCGGTCAAAGAATTAAAGCTTGGTTCAGGCACTTCCAAGCCCTCACACGGCTGACCACCAAGCATCACAGAGCTGTTTACAAATTTCATCCTGGGGAAGGAGAAACACTTCTGCGCTGTCAGCAGCCAAAACGTGCACCACTTTGCACCAAGCCAAAACTAGAGAAAGGGCTGCATACCATGTGCAAGAAGCCCAACACCGAGTTGGGTTAACAAACATCCCACGAAAAGGGAAAATCCACAGCAACGGCAGTTTTCAGCCATCCTGCAAAATCGCGTGGGGCCTTGCTGCTGTCTGCGCGTGGTTACACCCCTGACCCGCAGCCAGCTGATGAACAGACACCTTTGCTTTGCAAGCACCTTATGTCAGGATGCACAGCCCCATAGCTGCAAACGAGGAACACCTGCCAGGACCATTCTGCCCAGAGTTCAAGCTTCACTGTAACACCAAGTAAAATTTAGGTAATTAACATCATCACAGGCTGCAGCAGGATACAGCCCTACCTAAATGAGGAATGTGTTTGTTATTTCTACTATTTCATATAAAAGCAGACAGGACTCTTCCCTCGTCAACGTAGTGAAGCCCTTGTGGATAAACAGGAGTCCCGCCACCAGCATTTTCCTGTTTCCTCCTGTATTCTTTCTGTAATGACTCAGGTTGGCTAAATAACTCCAAAGTTCCGAGGTAATTTTCATTTTGCTGTGATCTGACTGTCTCCTCAGAGCAATGAGACCTCTCGGTGCCAAAATTTAACAACTGCAACAATTCTCCTTAACACCTCCTGCCAGCGTTATTGTTCATCGCTGAATTGCTTCATTAATTCCAAGTCGATACAACCAGCTTCCTTTTGTCAATCTCTGTATATTAACATATAATTTCAATGTTTGGGACCGTTTTCAGGCTTGGAAATGAGATTAGCTTCCAGTGATTAAAATAAGTTCTCCAGACTGGGCAAAATAACCAGCTCACAAAAGCTATAGATTGATCTTTGCAATGGTAAACATAACAACCATTCCCAAATTACAAGTTTACCATTACACCACTCAATTTTTGAAAGCTGTTTGCTTTC
Source organism: Larus michahellis (assembly GCF_964199755.1). Classification (NCBI taxonomy): domain Eukaryota; kingdom Metazoa; phylum Chordata; class Aves; order Charadriiformes; family Laridae; genus Larus; species Larus michahellis. Next base: position 1,609,082 of record NC_133912.1, read on the forward strand.
AATATCTTGGTTTTGTTTTCTCACGAAATAAACATAGACAGACTTCATAAGAATTGCAGTCCTGTTTCCAGAGGGTTGAAAAGCCTTTACTGTATCGGTAGGAATGCAATTCGCTGCTAATGGGATGTCAAAACTGGCGATGTTGAAGGACACGAAGTGCACGGCGGTTGAGAAATCCTTGCAACGTTCGCTGTTAACATCCCCTTTGCCACTTGCCATTGCAATTGCACGTGACATCATCAACCGCAATTAATGAATTAGACTTGTCAGAAGGAATATTTTTTCCGCAATAGGATTGGTAAGTGACACTCCCGACGGAGCCAATTCCAGCGACGAAGGATTGATTCAGCCGTGGGAGATTTATGATCTTACCCTTTCCTTTGGAGGCTCTCCTTCTGCGCCGCTTCTCTGCGGAGGAGGGCTCCCACCAGGCACATGGCACACACAGGCGATAAAACACAAGTGACCTATCACCCACCAAAGACCTGGCTGGTGGGATGGTGACACCGGACTGAAGGCTGCTTCCCACATGAAGGATCAAGTCCAAAGTGATCCATTCCTCACCGCTTGCCAGGCAATTAAATGCAAGTACAGACTAGTGGTAAGTTGGCAGTGTTGGGTTAACGTTTGGACTTGATGATCTTAAGGGGCTATTCCAACCAAAATGATTCTGTGACCGCCCTTGAGCACGCATGGTGTTTTCGATAGATGTACGTTGAAATTTTGCTAGTGGTGCACACCCAGGGTTAAGGGATTTTCATTATGCACATCATACAAGTCCTCCTTTGCACGTTCTCCCTTCAACATTGCCTGAAGGGCCTTCAGAGCCTCGCATGGCCAAGCTGTTGAGGTGACTTTGTCTCTAGGACCTCACCAATCAACAGCATCAACATGGGGAAGCGTGAAAACCTCCAGGTCTTCAAAGGGGGAACCGGATGGGGGACTAACAACAGAAGTCTCCTCAAGGGACGGCAGAGATACAAACGCACAATTCCAAAATCAGCATGCTTGTTTCAGGAATACCTGAAAAATCAGAGGAATCAACTGACAGGGAACCAAAAGTCGGAGCTTTTTGGAGAGATAAGGAAACTAGTAGTAAAATGGAGATCAAAGATGTGCAACTGACAGAGCTGCTAAGGCTCATTACGTCTGGAGTGAAATCAATGCCACTGAGCTTACTGGAGTTTTGCTAGGATCTCTTGAAGTTTTACCCAAAGCCCAAGCTCCGTAGGTCAGGCGAGTCCCCTCCTCTCAGCTGTCATTTAAAAGTTTTTCATTCTCACAGCTGAAAAGTTTGGAAATGTGGTCAACCCCCTTGCAAAGCAACATCGGGAGAAAGGAAGGCTAAGAGCACCCTCAGAGTGGGCTGACAGAAGCAGGTAAACCTCAGCTTCAGCGTGGTTTTGTACAAAGGGGAAATAGCTCTTGTTCCACCCCTGGAGACCTGTTCGTATACATGCATTCAGCATCTTTGGGCTCAGGTCTTCGGCAGTTTCAGACACAATCCATTTCTCCTTTTGTTTATAAACAAAAAGAGCATCAAAAGAACAAATCAATAAAATCATGGGTTTTGTTCCCTGTGGAGCTCCTCTGACACTGGCATTTCTTCCCACCCAAATCAACATTTATTTTTCAGCATCCTGGATAAAATGACGGTGCTGTGCAACATGGTCATCCCCCCCTCCGTCACTCTCCCTGCTCTCCTTTGCCAGCATACGGCACTGTCTCTAAGGGGTCCCAGAGGTTCACATCACGGTATATCACGAGCAGGTTCAGCCATTGAGTACACCACCACCCCAAAGAGAGGGCTGAGCAGCTCTCCACAAAGCACAGCAAGTCCTTATCAGCAGTGGGTTAAACGGCGAGGTGGTGCAGACCAGCTGTGCCAGCAAGGGGCAACAGAAGGTTTGGGAAACATGAACCTTCACCCCTGCCCACAGTGATGCTGACCTTTGTGGAGGGCTACCTCAAAGCACAGAAGGAGAAGGAGGATGCTTGAGGAGAAGGAAGGAGAGCCTCCCCAAAACGCTGCGGCCGGCAAGGCTGAATTGAGATTCCCCTCAGCGCAGGCACGTCCATAAGCCGCCTCCCTCCCTCTTTCGTGCCCGAGGCTGTTACGGCTCTGAGTCTTTCACTTTCATGTTGGAATGAAAATATCATGATGTACAAATTATTACTTTGTAATTAATTATGCAGAATAACTAAAGTGAACATGACTTCAGCATTATGACAGCTTTGAAATTTACCACTTTGTAAATTAATAAGTAATGAATCCGGCTTGCTGGGTATAAGTTTAAAATAAGAGAAGGTTACCTAAACAAAAAGAAAGGCTTAAGCTAATCTAGCTATAACAGAGCAAGAAGGAGCCTCAATTTTTTGTTGGCAAGAAAGAGAGGGAAAGGTACCTCTTGTCTCTTCCCCTTTTCAAGAGCAGGAGAAATACTGGCAGGGATGAGATAATCCCACTCCACACAACTCCTCTTAACCAAGGCTGACTCAGATTTCCCCAGACTTGGCAAGAGCCTACGGCCTCGCTGCTAAACAGCCAAAGCCGAGCAGAGAAGTACAGGCGAGGTAATGTCTGTAAACATGATTTATTTAAACCAGACAGCCAAATTCAGAAAAAGATGATATTTTTTTCTCCCGCCCTCGAAAAACTACAGAAGTCATCTATTCCTCAAACACCAGGCGCTCCCAGCCAACAAGCTCCCGCTGGGCAGAGCCGGTCGCTCACTGCTTCCCGTCTGGAAGCTGAACCCCGCAACCCAGGCTCCAATGCTGCCACCTTGACCAATGTTCGGAGCGGGCGAGGTACAAGGTCACAAAGGTAAGCAACCATCTTTGGCACTTAATGCCATCGTTGTTGCTGAGCTCCTGCCACCCACCTCGGGGACATCTTTCCTTTGGCTCCAAGGCTGGGAAGCCTGCCAGGGCTTTTGTTATTTCTGAGTTATTTCTGAATCTGGCTGTCTGGATATCCATGGGCTGGGGGGCATGGCACCGCCACCCCAACAGCAAGCACGGGCATGGTCAGTCTTAGCTCTGAAGTCTCTCTAGCTCCTCTATTCCTTCCTAAGGAAGCTGTTGGAGACCATTACGCAAGTGCCAAGTTTTGGCATTGCGGTAGCACAGTTCTGCAACACATGGACCATATTTTTTCCTCTCCCTCCCCATCCCATCCGACTGCCTGCAGTCTTTGAGTGTCATTTAAATCACTCCCGCTAAACTGGCAGGGCTGTGCCTGAACAGCAAAGCCTGGAACTACAACTGAGAGATGACCTTGGCAGTCCTGGACAACAGTAATTAGAGTAATTAGTGACACATCCCTAGATGTCAGCCTGCTAGCCAAGGATCTACGGGACACCTGTGGTGCAGGATGTCCTGAGTTAATGACCATCAGCTCTGGGGTGTGTTTTTCCCAGCTCTTGCCGCAGCAATAAATCATACTGCACATGCGAGAGAATGCCAGCAAACGGCTAGGACGTGGCCCCAAGAAAAGCAAACCCTGCTTTGCTCCATCTGGCAAGCCAACACAATGCAGGGGCACTTTGCTTGTTGCACCGGACAGGACCTATATAACTCCCAGAGCACATAAAAGTTTCCACTGGTGCCAGAACACACCTTTATAGGGGACAAGACAAGCTATATCTACGTGCTTCCCCAACAGCAGAACTGCTGCCAGCCTAAAACGCCATAAACATGTCCGCAAGCAATGGGAACAAGCAATCGTTTCACTCCCAGAGACAGCACAGCCATCTTTCTTTGGCACAGGGGCATGTTTTCAGTAGTCATGAAAGGTTTAATACAAGACTCTCTGCACAGTGTTTTTCCAAACACTTTTTTTTTTGTGTGTGTCAAGTACTGCAAAGTCAGCTAATTTTGGGAGGACAGAGAGGCAGGAAAATCTTCGGAAAAAGTCACACCCAAGAAACCTGTATATAACGTAAAAAAAAAAAAAACCAGCTGATAAGATATTTTGTAATAACCAGTTCGGTTGGTTATGTGGTCTCAATCACTGACAAGGTGCTAAAGAGAGGACAGGTGGCATCTCAGCACGTTTTGCATGCCAACAGGTTTCAATGGAAAGACAGTTGAGTTTTTTATTCTCCTCCCAAAAGAATTCTCCTTTCCTTAAGAAGGGGGACTGGGATACATATATATAAAAAAAATATATAATAAGCCCATCACTGAGCACTGCTGCATCAGCCTGTGATTTGCTCAGTGGCTTCCAAATGCTGTCAAGGCACCTAAGCAAGCCCCAAAGACTGGCACACGTGCATTTGAAAATGAAAAGGCTTATAACCTTACAGGAAATTACATGCGTGTGTTCCTTGGGACAGAAACAGCCTTGCAGCAACCACAGATAAGCTTTTTTCTTCCAGGTAATGGCACCTTCTACCAAGCAAGAAACCCGTGTTATTCTCCTGCTCAGCTTGATGCAGGACACGAAAACAAGTCTCCAGCATCCTCACGGCACATCCCTGCGCGGAAAGACAAAGGCTGCCTGAAAACTCTTTATCTCCACACAAAGTTTGGATATCGAGAGACTGACATTTCCTAAAGGAGAAATCATATTGCTTACTTAAAAAAAAAAAAAAAAAGGCAAATCAGCAATAACCATATCGTAATTGAGAAGGCAACGATGAAGCAACATAAGCCTGGGTCAAGACCCGTAGAACAGCACAGGTCAAGCGCCAGCACAGTATTTGGACCACCACAGGGAAAGGCTTCCCTGTATTTTCACTAATATATGAGACCGCTCCGTGCAGTGCTGCCTCCAGCGCTGGGGCCACCAACAGCAGAAGGACACGGAGCTGTTGGAGCGGGGCCAGAGGAGGCCCCGGAGATGCTGGGAGGGCTGGAGCCCCTCTGCTGGGAGGACAGGCTGAGAGAGCTGGGGGGATTCAGCCTGGAGAAGAGAAGGCTCCAGGGAGACCTTCCAGTCCCTCAAGGGGCTCCAGGAAAGCTGGGGAGGGACTCTGAAGCAGGGAGGGGAGCCATGGGACGAGGGGGAACGGTTTTACACCGGTGGAGGGGAGATTTAGAGGAGATATTGGGAAGAAATTGTTTGCTGTGAGGGTGGTGAGCCCCTGGCCCAGGTTGCCCAGAGAAGCTGTGGCTGCCCCATCCCTGGAAGGGTTCAAGGCCAGGTTGGACGGGGCTTGGAGCAACCTGGGCTGGTGGGAGGTGTCCCTGCCCAGGGCAGGGGGTATGGAATGAGATGACCTTTAAGGTCCCTTCCAATTCCAGAACACCATGCTATGATTCTATCTTTTGTGGTTACTTGAGGAAGACCACAGAAACACAGTCAGAAGGCAGGATTTTCCGGCTGACTACTTGCTACCCCACAAACCAGCTGAACCCCACTCTCCTTCAGGCAGCCATTGGGAATTGCTCCTCACAGCATCTGATGCTTGTTCGATTAATTCATGCCTGTGCCTGTATCAGCCAGGTGGGGAAAGTCATCCAGTGTTTGACAACAAGGCCAGTGCCTCATTTGGGCTGTATCACACAAAGCAGCTGCCTCCCTCACCCTGCTGCAGAGAGACAACCCAGTAGGCGGCAGAGCCGGGGCGGGCAGGCAGATTGCACAGAGATGAAGTGTTAGGGCAGGCGGCTGCGGCAGATCGGTGGGATTTAAGGATTAGGGGGAGCGGATTGTCAGATTCGAGGAGGGATCAGTGCGAAGGCTGAGCGTCAGAGCAGATGTCGGCGATTTCCCCCACGCTGCTCCTCTCCACCCCAACCCTCTCCCCTACAAGCATTATCCACTCTCAGCATCAGAGACCTCCCATCATCCCTTTTTTTCATTTGCCAGCCCGGCTCTACAGGAGCCAGCTGCTTTCCCCAAATCCACAGGCAAAAAGACTCAGTTAATGTGAAAGATTAAAGGTGTCTATCTGTCTGCCTTCCCCTGTTTCTTTTGCTCTTTCTGTGTGACACAAGCTCCTTCCATCAATCCACTAAGACATGCCCTTATCCTCGCAGTGCAAGCAGTGGAAATCTCTCACCTGCTCAGTCTGCACAGTCATCCTCCTCCTTGTCCAGGGAACAGCAGGTCCTTAATATGGAACTATGGAAAAGAAGTCCCTCTTTCTCCTGCTCTTAACCTTTCCCACCCAAAAAAGTCTAAGTTCCCCATGGCTCCCCACCCTTCTGCTCCCAGAGCACCCCGTGGTCTTGGTGAGCCGCAGCAGGCATGCCGGGACCCACAACGCTGGACTTGTGCGCCTGTTTACGTTTAGAGACAGATCCAGAGCCAATTCACTCCCTGCAACATCGGCAGCAGATAATGAGTCCCCAAGGCCTCTTCTCTAAGAGGCTCCAACAGTTTCCTACAAAAGCCCCACGTTAGCGGCTTTCGCAGTTTGACCTCTCTCCCTCCTTGCTGAGCAAGCTGGTGGTTAATGAGCCAGCCTTCTGCAACGGGGCTCGGACCGGAGCTGAAATAATTTCTGTTGCAATCCAGAGGAGAGGATGCATTCGTCACTAGACCAGGTAGCCCCAAGGCTGGGATAAGAAAAGACTCAGAAGATGGGGAAATGGCACCAAAATGCCTGTGTTGAGCAGCAGCCACGTGAAAAACAGCGACTGGGGACCCTTGTTGGCGCAGGATGGCCCTTGCAAAATGGGGAAAGGCAGGGGTAAAGGGCAGCGGGTCCACAACCAAGCAGCCCTCTCCCGAAAAAATCTTCCGCGTCAAAAGCTTCAGAGAGTGGTGAAATATCAGCCGCTTACCACGGCCACTTTCCAAAGGAGCCGAAGGGGATCCAGCACTCACCTCACACCCTTGACAGCGGGGAAGAGAGGAACCGCTTGGCGCTACGTGAGGACAGGCCCTAGAGCTACATCACAGCAGCACATAAAGCAACCAGACACAAGTCACCAGTGTCACACAGAGGGAAAAAAATAGAACAAAAATAAAACAAAACCAAGTAGCATGGCTACCACCAGTTCCAATGGCTGAGCAGGTGCCCCCAGCTTCCCTTCCCCCTTAAACCGGGGGAAGGAAGGCAGGAAAAATTAATAAATATCTCAGCGCTTGTGTTGCTTATGCAGTAGACGAGATTTAATAGACAGAGCGTACGGAGTCTTATCAGCACAACTCACGCTCAATAGTGCAAGGGAGGGCATCATACATTAGCTTGCTTTGACCTGCAGGGCCCTCAGTGGGAATTTTCTCTACCACACTGACATTACGTTGTTTAGATGCTATGCACATCTCGCCTGCATGGAAACATGCTGACACTTTGGAGGCTTTTGAATACACAGAAAGAGCGGGGAGAAAAAAAAGACGTCTGGGTCGAAATGTTTCTCTAATAGTTATAGATTTAGTTCCATGGTCTGGAGGGAAGGGTGGGAGAAGAGATTATTTTTTTCACCCCTTACTTCCTTTTCAAAACATGGGAAAAAAAAAAAGTAATCCAAAAGAAAATTATTGTCCTGGTCTGCTTTGCTTTTCTTTAATTCTCTGGTTTTGCTGTTGCTTTCTCTTTCCCTCCCACCTCCATCAATACAAGGACCCAGGGAAGACCTAGCCAAAACTGTTGATGACTTAGCTTAGATAAGACATTCCTGGGTTCCCCTAAGAAGAGATGAATTGACATCGGCTCTCAATATACAAAGCAAAATAAGCAGGGAAACTATTTGCCCAGCCATCCTGATATTCTAAAAAAAACTCCAGAAAAACCGGGTTATATCCAGACAGGGGGAGAGGTTTACATATTCTTTCAGGTGAAATTACTTGCAGCCCCTCAGATTTCACACCTTCCGGTTGTATTTCACCTTTAACACAACTCAGAGGACTCCAGCACCCAAATTCAGAGGAGGAGAAAGATGACAAGGACTAGCAGGAGGCTCTTGTGCTTCCCTTTGGTTATACAGATTAAAGACGTCTAAACTAAATCCCACGCTCTCTTCAAATGCAAGAAGAAGAAGGGGAAAAAGTTCAGGAGTCACAAGCTGGCCAGTCTAGATGAGAATTTCATCTTTTGCAAGGAGAAAACCAAGCCTTATACATCTGATACAAGAGGTCATGGACCATTAAACCAGAGAAATGTCTGTCTATGAGGTGCATGAGAAAAACCCAGTGCCTACCAGCCCACGAGCAGGCAGTAAAGAGCTTCCTTCTCAGTCTGTGAAAAGGCTGCGTGAAACACCATCATCGCCACAAGTCCCCCGGGTTGGGGGAAGCCTGTTAGGAGAAGAGCAGTGGGGATGCCAGGGCTGCACGAGCACGGCGAAGAGGATTTATGGAGATGCCCAGGGACTGCTCCCACCACATTCGTCAAGCAGGTGGATGCCAGGAACAGCATGGCCACGCCGGCTCTGCAAACAGAGGAAGCAGCAGGCAGGTGCCTGGCACTGCCAGAGGTTTACAGCCAGCCTGTAATTGCAAACAGCCACCGGGGAGCAGGCGAAAAAGTGCCAGGTTTCCTGGGTGCAGAGGTATCCTCGTTCATCTCCATCAGGCACAAATGGGCTGCTCAACCTTTAAGCGCTTAATTAGTTTCCTTTTTGTTTTTAAAGGCAACGTTTGGGTGCCGCGCTCCCCTGCGACAGGGGAGCGGGGCATGATGGATGGTCTGTGTGCGTGGGCACCACAGCCCAATCCTTCAGCCTCAAACAGCCGGCACATGGGAGCCGCAGGCATGGGGACATGGCTCCTGATTCCAAAGCTCTGGACTGGTGGCAAACACCCAAGCAACTGGACTTCACCTCTACTACTTCCTAGAGTAAGCAACTGGTCCCCGCCATCCCCAGCATCCCTCTGCTCATGGTCAGTCCCATACACAGCGCGCACATGGCGCCTTGCTTCCGAACAAAGCACACAACTGGAGGCATCTGCTCTCTTCCCCAGCCACCCAAAAAGCCGCAGAGGGTCCCAGACACTCCTCCACCTTAAGCTTTCTGCTCCAGCTCTCGGGACCCAGCTTTAAGAGAGAAATCTGCCTGTGCCAGCAAGGTGGACGGGAGCTAAGGAGACAAATCTGCTTCAGCTGGGGTCATGGCAGGTCAAAATGATAAAAAATACATGTTTGAGAAGCCACCAACTGGATATTGAATTGATCTTCTGCGCTAGCTCCGAACACCCAGGGAACCCAGGGTAGGCATGCTGAATGCCCACAGATCGATACCGAGAAAAGTGCTCGCATAAGCCCTCGGTAGCTGCATTGCTGCCCTACGGTCCTCAGCACTCTGAGTTGTTTTCTTTCCTGTTTAATTCCCCATAACTCATTTCCAAGCCATTCCCCTTGCCCCCCCCCCCCTTCCCTGTGCTTTTCCTCTTAGATAAAAACAATATGTGGCTTTTTTTTATTCCAGTGGGGTTCTAACTAATAAAAAGATTTATAATTAAGCCAGTAGATTTCCTTTTGCTATGCTGTCCTGGATTATGAGAAAGTATATTTATATGCAATTATGAAATGAACAGTATTTCTTACCCAAGTGAAGCTTTAAAAGTCATTATGAATCCATTAACTCAGCAGACCTTACAAAAGGCCTTCTCTGCTCTGGATTTATTTTAATTTAAAGCAGATAGGAAACTTTTCCCCCTCCCTATTTTCTAAACCCAGCTTTTCGGCAGCAGAAATGTGCAAAAATGAAAGAGATGCATCAAATTCAGTAGCAAGGGGCCAAACTCTTGGCAGACACAGCTCCGTCAGACTCAACGCTGCCTCAACTCCTTCCAGAGACTCTGCCCTGCATTCAATTGCACTGTGACCCCAAACCTGCCACCTCATACCGAAACCTGGGAAACACATAATATTCAGAGACTTCCTTGACTGACCCTTCATTTGCTTAAATGCTGCCTCAGCATCATTGCCCTGCATTTTTTGAAGCTCCTCTCCATGGTATTAAACGGGAAGGAGTGCGCCGCTGCACACAGTAACTAGCTGTTTCTTTTTTGCTTCTGCTGCAAAATATCACCTAAAGATCCCCATGGACTTTTATGTGCCCAATGGTCTGGGACACTTCAGACACACGCTTGGAGAACCAGAAAACAAGAAAGCCACATTGGAAAAGGTGGAAGAGAAAAACTGCCATAAGCTCTGACCAGCAAGCTGCCCCAGCACCTAGATCCAGGTGGAAAGAGGCAGGAGAGCTTTAATTAGCGTGTGTGATCACAGCTGTGGCTTTACAGCAGATGTGAATGGCAGCAACCCAGTGCTCCTCAGCACCATGCTGAGACAGGCTCTGGCATCAGTGTCTCCTCTGCAATATTTACATCCCTGGCAATGCTCCGGGAAGGGAAGCAGAAGTCTGCCCTCCCGCTGCTTGCAGCCCTCCTCAGCTTCCAAGGCTTAATCACCTAATTCAGTGCCATTGGGAGGGGGTGTAGCAGCACTGCCTGCATGAGGACCAGGGCAGAGGATGCAATTCGAGGTTTCAGCATCTGTTACATTAATCAGAGGGACACATTGTTTTGGATCCCCAAGATCAGAAAGGGTTTCTTCCTCCCTATTTTTAGTGAGGACCTTATGCCCTGGACTCTCCAAAAGCCCTACCTGCACCATCCATACCACCGCTTGACAAGAAGGGACTGTCTCTGGGATTTTAAACAACAAGTCGTCAGGCAGAAGAATGGCAGCCGCCCAACGAAATATGCTCCAGCCCCAGCCATCTTTCACCATTTCTTATCTACACGTGGGATGAGGATGGCTCATTTTACTCCCCTTAAGAGGAAATCCATCTTCAAGTCACAAGAAGAGGCTCAGTTACAATGGCCTTTTCATTAACGTGGTGGCAATAAAGCACAGCAGCATCCCCTGGCTGTCACAGTAAAAGGATCTAGGAGGAATATTAAAAGGGAATTTGCTGGCAAGTGGAGGCAGGGAGGAGGGCAACCCCGTGGTGGGACACACCGCTCCCCCTCCACCACCCAGTCAAACTCCAGATGGAGACGGCCACCTCACATGCAGCCCATTTTCCCCCAAACTCCTACTCAGTTCAAGAGAAGATTGTTTTTTTGAGACTTCAATCAAGCGTTCGTTGGGAACTGTATCAAAAAGACCCTCAAGCTCTCCCGAGGGCACAACCGTTCACACTCCCCATGGACAACACGACTGGCAACACAGTGGTGGGGCTGCGCAGGATTGTCCCAAGGTGGGCACTTCATCGGGTCCCTCCACCATCCCCAGCATCCACAGGCACCCGCCTCTCCCTGCTGTCCACTCCAATCACAATGGGGCCATGAGTGTTTTCAGTCCTCAGACAAATTAAATCTCCCTGACAGTCTCTATCTGCCTCTAGTTCTCCGTGACGCTTTCACTTCCAGTTGGCTCTGTCAGCGACAAACCTGCTTTGACACCTTCGCTGTTTCTCAGTCTCATTTTCCCCCGTGCGATCTGCTTCTCCCTGTCTCTTTGTCGTGCACCATGCGATTTTTGCACTGACAAACCCATTTTGATCTCTTCCTCCTGCGCTCCCCCCTCCCAACAATTCGCCATGTCTGCGATTCTTTCAGATGCTACATGACTGCTTTATTAAATAAGAATAAAAAAGTAACCAGGGCCAGGGAGTTCTCTGCAAACCAACTGCTCTGGATTTAATTTGGGGAATGCGGTCACAGTTAGTTTCATTAGACTTGCCCCTTTGCCCCGTAACACTTGTTTTCTTAGCGTGTTTTTTTCAATTCAGCTTGAGCAAAATTCACCGTGTGTTTCGCACCATGAGGAACAGGGCCCTGGGCTCTTGCTACCATTTTAATCCCCGTTTGCAATTTACAGAAGCTTTGGCTAAGGGTGAAAGGTTCTGTGTTTCATTACGATGCCTCACAGGACCTCTGCTAACCTGCACCGTGCAGTACTGTCTTGACACAGTACAGCGGCTCCACTTAAAAAAAAAAGTTCACTATCTCAGATATATTACTAGCTCCAGCAGCTATTCCCCTACGTTAGCTGCAAGGAATAGCAATAAGTCCATAATGAACATTAAAGAGCAACCATGCTTACAGGTATTCTGGCCACAGGCGCCCTCATCGCACCCCATAACCAGCTCCCAAGTCTTAAGGTCTGGTTTGCATCCCCCCTTGATGCATTTCCAGCCACATCGAATAATGATCCAGAGGAAGAGATTCTTACACCTACCTTGTTTTTTTTATTTTTTTCCTCCTGCAGCTCTCCAAGCACTTCAAAGGGAAGCAAGCTTTGCTACGCCCATGCTGCAAAAGGGGAAAGCTCAATGCAGAAGGCAAAGGCTGGTGGAAAACCACAGGCCCCAGGCAGGTAGGTGGCCAACCAGACCTTGCTGCTTCCAGCAATCAATGTGTCTTTGCTCTTAACGGCCACCTGAGGAAAAGCATTTTTGCCTTCTACATATGTCTCTGCCTACAGAAGCATGCAACCTTCCTCTGATGAAAAAAATACAATATGTTCAGAGCACAAGTTCGTATTTAACAAAAGAACCCACCTTTTTATAAATTTACTTCATTGTACTGAAGTCAATATATTCAGAGATGACTTAGTCACCTGTTAAACAACAGCAACCAGCGTCACTGCGTCTAGAAATCCATTTGTGAGATATCAGTGGCTCCCGCGTGCTGCCTTGTAACTCTCCCTTGCAGTTGGCCACTAACAAAACACAAGCACACTCTGTTTAAAATAAAGACGAGAGGTCAAGTAGCTAAAAGCTCCAAATTTGACCCTTCCTATCCCATTCACAGTATTTCAAAAGAACACACCAGCTTGGAAATTATGCTATTAGCAACAGCTACGGGCTGTTAGCCCTGGAAAAACGTCGCCTTTCTCTTGTCACGCCATCAGTTTTGTCAAGGAGTGGAGATCAGTCCCTTCTGCTGCTGCAGTTTATTAGGTGGGTTCAGCCACCATGCACAAGCCGAGGGGTGGGATGGCTGGAGATGTGGATGCAGAAGGAAGCGATTCAGGAGCAGCAGCTGTTCCCACAGCGCTGCCTGCCCTTGCTTGCTGTCTCAGGTCATCTGCCAGAGCTGGACCCAGAAGCTCTAGGGCTGGGGCACCATTAGTGACCGCCAGGGAGAGGGGAATCAACAGCATGTCCAAATCAAATCCCCACACACCAGCCAGGTTCCTCTGAGCTGGAGCACCCCACCTTGCCAAACTGGCCACAGCCTCTCCCAGCTCCGGGGGTACTGGTTTAATGCCCCAGGCAGCTATATTGCTTCATAATCCTGGTGGTCCGCCTCTTTTCCAGTTTATGCATGCACAGGAGAGGAGTTCAAGCCTCTCAGCCTAAAGCTTGATTTTAAAATGCAGTTGGCGCTCGAGTGGACGCTTCCAGAGGAGATTTAAAAGTCTTGGCGTGTCTTTCCTAAGCACTCCCTGCTGCACCCTGTGCGATTTTCTCCCATAGATTTTCCGAGGTAGGCAACAGCGAGAACACAGGAGGCAGAGAAAGCACATCTTTAAATTTTCCCCAAGCTGTCTCCTGGACAGACAATCCCGTTAAGCGAAGCACAGGGACCCGAAGCTGTGTAAAAGCAACAAGGTGAATCTCCTTAGCGCCAGGAGCCTGACAGATGAGTGCAAAAGGCTAGATTTAACTCCAGTGTAACACAACAGACCGCAACGCGTTACCAGAGGGTGAAATGTAACCCCATTTTGCGACCCATTGCACACAACCAGGTGATCTCCCAGCTGCCAACAGAGATTTCATTTAGTCTTTCCTCTCTAAATGGAGGGACTTCATTTCTCGATAATACAGTAAAATGAGACAGATCTGAAGCAATATGCTCAAGGTGACCTCAGGAATTAATTGCAGAGCAAGAAGCAAACTTGAATCCAACCACAAAGCGTACTTAGCCCCAAAGCCACCAGTTATAAGACATGCCATTTATCAACATCTATCAAATTAGGCAGAGTACCATAAACTCATGCTTGAGGAGCACTTTTTACAGCGGCAGGAGAGGAAATGCAGTTTCCGAGTTCTTAACAGCAGAGAAAAATACTGGTATAATAAAACAAACTATTTTAAAAAGCGCCTCATCTAGTATTTATCTACTACTCGACAGTCTTCCTAAATCTAAGCGCAACATGGTGGTAATGGGTATCTTAGACACATAATTTAAAGTGTTACTGAAATTTCTAACACGCAGAAGATCAGCCGCTGAGATCAAAGGCTGACGCATCCAGTGACTCTGTCTGTGACAAAAGAGAGAGATTTCTAACAGTGAATTACAGTGTTAAACAAATTGAGCTCGTCTCCCCTAAGAACGCTTCCCTTCGTACTTAAGAGTACAAAGTTTGTTCTATATAGGCTACTTGCAGAAAAAATAACGGGCTGTCTGCAGAGTGACTCATCTAAGGAAATACTACTGTGCTGAAAGACAAGGAGGAGGAGAAATACACCCAAAAAAAAACCCAGCAAAAAAAAAAAAAACCCAGCCACCAGACCAGAAATTAGGAAGATACTATAAAGTTCCGGTAAACCAAAGTTAATCATGTTCAGGTACCAGAGAAAACCAGCCTCTATAAAAGCATCACCTGCCCAGAAGCAAGTATCTGCCCTTACATTTAAAGGTGGATCACCGCATTCCTCAAGCAACGCAGTAAAAACTCAAGAAAACAAGGGCAGGAGACAACTGCACCATTTGGGAACCAGTGGAAATGCCCCGTCTGCAGACATGCTGCAATTCAGCCACCCGAGAGGAGATGTGGTGCTGAGGGACATGGTTTAGCAGTAACTTGGCAGTGCTTGGTTAACGGTTGGACTTGATGATCTTAAAGGTCTCTTCCAACCCAAACGATGCTATGACATGATAATGTTCTCCAAGTAGGTCATTTTAAAAGAAAGTTTGCCAGTGAGGGATGTGGTGGCGAGCAGCCTCCCAGTCCTTCCACAAAGGGCACAGGAGCCACAGCTGGGGCAAATCTGCACTGGTTGGAGACTCCTGGCTTTTATAAATAAATAAAAATAGCTTCTCCCAGGCATGGGGACAGTAAGGAGGGATATGCAGGAGCAACACTTAAAATACAGTTGCTTCCCTGGCTCACTAATGACTTGCATCACCTGGAGTCGGAGCCTTTGTTCCCCTCCACACTGCAGATGGTATTCCTCCTGGCGCTTTCTAGCCAAGTCTTGTTTAAACAGCAGAAGTTGTGTTTTTGTTGCAGGTTGCACGTAGTTTGGGAATTGCTTTTTTTTCTTCCCTCCCAACTCCAAGTGTTTCATTTGTTTGGTTTTGCTGAACCATAGGCATATTTGCATTAACGATACAAGGAATTCTTTGCTGGGTTTTCCCCACCAGCTTCCTGCCCTGAATATCAAAGACACAGGGCCATACATCTATGCCTGCCACCCACGTGGATGCTTGAATTCCTCCTGCCAATGGGAGCAAGGTACGCTTGGTTTCATTTGTTTTCTTTACAGGATCACAAAGCAATTCAGAAGTGCTCTCTGCAGGCAAAAAAAAAAAAAAACAACCTTCAAAGCATGAAAACAACCAGCAAAACAGAGCTGTCTTGTCTTTCCAAGGAGGGTCCATGCAAACAGCAGATCGCAGGGGAAATCCTGCACCCCACCACCACAGTGGGCAAACAGCGGCAGGTGACAAAAGGCGACAGACTCGCCCAAGAGAGAATGAAGGCAAAAAGCTTTCTCCATCCTGAGGCTGCTCACAGGGTGATTTTTCCACCTTCGCTCACTTTGGGACGAAAGTCTCCCAAACAACCTCCTGGCATGGCAAAAGGTGGAAGAGGAGAAAAATCCTGCTCTGCTGGTCTCAGACCTAAACATTCACAAACTTAATGCAAGGCAGGGTCACCGACTGCCCTGCACTGTGAATCTGAAATGATGCTCAAGTCCTCCATCCACACTACAGCTTTTCACTTCATTTGCTACTGGAAATTGCTCCGCTTCTCCCTCCGCCTCTCCTCTGTCTCAGTCCCCCTCACCCACGATGCCCGTTCTCCATGCTTCTGTCAATTCACGTCCCCCGACCCGTTCATCCCCCTCCTATAGCTATATCTTTCTCTTCGGGTTAGCGTTGCTAATGTCAGAATCATTCCATCTGACAAAGTCTCCGCTCGTCCGCATCTCCCTTGTCTCCTTGAATCTCTGTCAAGGCCTTTTCCACATGTCTAAGCATTTTAATGACATATGGTGCTGGGACTAGGGGGAGGGAGCATCACTCAAACAGGAGGAAGACAAAAAAGCAATACGGTTAGCAACCAGGCAAAATTCTAAGAAAGGACCTGGAAGAAGACTGGAAGGTGAAAGAAGCATCTGAAAAGGATGCTCTTGGAGCAAGTTGGTCCACCACACTATTCAGTTCCTCTTTCAACTCTCCCACAGTAGCTAGTTGTTTGCCCGGAGGCAACTGCACCTTTTGAGGGTTTCTCTATCAGGAAAGGCTGGTCCTGCTTTGCAACTCTATTCCAGCCCCCTACTTTGCAGTCACCAGATCCTGCATGGCCATATTAACAGCCACCAGCTGTCACATGAAACCTGCAGATGCGCTAGCACATGGTGGGACAAAGGCACAGCCCATCTCTTCCTTACTCGGCAAGTTCGGAATCAGTATGCAATCATCTCGTGGGTCAAACCCATGTGCGTAGAAGGTGGTCAAGGGTCAGGCAGGCTACACACTCCCGCATTTACTCAGCAGTGTCCCCCTCGTGTACAAAGCCACCAAAGGCTGCATCCTGGCAATGCATGCTGCCCCAAATTTCACAGCTTGAACTTAATGCCCAAAGGAAGAACGCTTCCGACATCACAAGCTTCTCCTCCCCAGTGCCGCAGGCTTAAGACTACTTTTCCCAAAGCACAGTCTTAGCAGATCCCAAAGCTTCCAGACAGCTAAGAAGCCCCAGAAGACCCTTTAAGACATGGTATTCAGCAGAATCCTAGTGGATATCTCCTTAAGTAATTGCATTTTGCCTGCTTATAATCCTCCAGGGTTTTAATTCTTTTCCACCTTTTCAGTGGGTGAGAGATGGGGCAGGATGCTAGGATGACAACTGCTGTGCTCCATACAAACAAAGAGGTCTTATCTTAAAGATGGTTCAGTAAGAAAGACACTAGGACACCAAAAGGCAAAATAAAAAGAAAATGGACCTACATCCAAATTACTCTAACAGACACCCAGACTGCCTGCTCCAAGACAGAGGTGACAGTAAACACCAGCTTTTTAAAATCCTTGCCTCTTTAGGAGCTCTAATCCTATTGCAAGCCAGCTGAACCTCAGCTCTTAAGCGTTTTGGCAAATCCCATCTTTGGCAGATTAATGAGGAAGCCAGCAGAAGCGCAAATCCTTCATGCCATACCATTTTGGGTAGAAGTACCCAGAACTTGCGTGTGTAGTTGCACGGCCCTCAAGACTACTGCTGACCAACAGGCTGCATGGGAAGCATCTTGCATATAAGGATGAATTATGGCTTTTCAGTTTTATTCAGTGATACTGCAGCATCTGCTGTTTATTCTTCATCCCTCGTGTATTCTTGGAGTTTGGGGAAGCTTCACAAGACTCTCCATCTACAACAGCCAGAAACACAGTCCACCCAGTCCCAATCTGGCTTTTGTGTTTATAAAACACGTGAATAGATGGAAGGCAAACAGGTGCAGGGGCACAAGTCAGTGTCCAGAAGTGTGACAGTAGGCACCAAGACAGTAGGCACTGGTGAGGAAAACAAGCGCGCATCTTTCGCAAATTGAATTTTGAATCTGCAACAAAACCTCAAACGAAACCAGCACTATTAAGAGCCGCAAGAAAGCATCCCAGTTCCTAAATTAAAAACAAGACCCCAAAGTTACAAGCAAGATGCCCCTGCTGCCTGCGTTCTTCATTCTCCGCGACAAAGTCATATTAAAAGCAAATAAGTCAATAAGGAATGCTAGACAAAACCCTCATTTATCAGATGACAGGAGGGAAGGATGAGGGTACGCTCCAGGAATTTATCAAGGAAATCTGTTGAGCTGTGCAACTTTTGTGGAGCAAGATGCTGAAGACAGAGCAGTTTCCCACTTGAACCTGTATGCTGATCAATGAAATATAAAGCAGAAATAAGCCCTCCCTTTAACACTCAGCATTGCCTAGCATCTGATTTACCATATCTGCCAAGGCCAGTGAGCTGAAGGATCACGGCCAGTGCTTTCTGTCCTCCACATCTCTAGCAGTCAGACTGAAAATGGCTGTAGCCTGCTGCGTTACAAAGGAAGACCCAGAGCTTTCCAAACACTCCTCTAATACAGCTGTCTGCCTTCCTCTGGTGGGGGGGAGGGAGGGAGAAATATTTTCAGTGAGTGCTCAGTGTCTAACAAAGTTTGTTTGAACTAGACTTAAATCAACAGCAACAAGAGCAGCACTAAGCCAACCTCCAGCACTTGTGAAAACACTCTGCTTTAAATAGTGGCTCTTCAAGCTTTAACGTCATGTAAAGCTCAAGAAGATTTTACGGGCCACTGAGAGCATCTAAAACCTTGGCATCCCATTTGCAATCCAAACAGCTTTGCACTAGCAGGACTAAAGTAGCTTTTAAGTGTGGGTGTGATGCCCCAGAAGCAGGGCTAGAGTTGGCAGCATTTCCAACAAGGAACGCTGGAACAGCCCCAATCCATGCACCTTTCCAGCAAACCACACTGGAAATCACCCTCATACCACCTTAAACCAGTACTTCGGCTTGGACAGAAGCCTGCAGGTTTCCAGCCACAAGGCAACTTCTAAACTGGGTGCAGAGGTACTCCTTAAGCAAATCCTCCCTCAGCACTCCACCTGGATGCCATTCATATCTGTCACCGGCACTGTCAGGGTCAAGGCGCTGCACTGTGTTGGTCCAAGCAGGCATTTTGCATGCTCAAAATTCATTAAACTCAAATAATCCTAAGACTTTTACACATGAAAAAGCAGATGAATGTGAGACAGAGTGGTTCAATGCGGTACAGGCAGAGGTTTTTTTAATGAAGGTGTATTTACTCAGCGGAGCTGAAGGGCTGCTTCTTCACAGCAGGTCAGGGGCTGCTATGCAAATAATAATAAATACTTTGCACTTTTCAAGAACGCTTTACCCAAGAAGTGCTCTGCAAGCACGAACTGCACTAAGCCTCACAGTATCTGGAAGGAATCAGGGAGAAAACAGGAACCGACACTTCGCCCAAGACAGAAACACAGAAGCCTCTTGAGTGGAAAGCACAGACATCTGATAGTACCAACAGCTTTCCTGACTCCCCCGTGAAAGCGCTCTTCCATCGCTAACCTCACATTCCTGTGGTTGGCAGCTTTCTAGAAACAGCAGCTCAGTATCGATTCAGAAAACAGAGTCATCTGTGGTTCATTACTCCCAACAGATTTCATAAGGGATCCTGCCTGATGCCTCAGCTGCTTCTAAGCCAGCTAAGCCTGGAAG
Organism: Larus michahellis; assembly: GCF_964199755.1. NCBI lineage: Eukaryota > Metazoa > Chordata > Aves > Charadriiformes > Laridae > Larus > Larus michahellis. Next base: position 1,628,401 of record NC_133912.1, read on the forward strand.
ATCTGGTGCTGGTATAAAATAGTAAAGCTTCTTATGAAATATCTCATATAGGACAAAAGCCACCACAGGGACAAGTTCATCAAGCCTGGAGAGATTCATGTGTTATTAGCTGGCTTTCCAGGAGGTCTCCTTGGGCTGGAAAGCAAGGTGCTGGGGAGCAAAGCACGCAAAGGGCACAATGATGGGCAGCGCCACTGGTCTATTCAACAGCTCTAGAAAGCAGAGGCAGCTGAGAACGACTCCACGCACTGCACAGAGAGGAACAGCTTCTGCCCTGCAAGATATTGGGCGGAAAAAGCAGTAACTGAGGATGGCCACGGTCAGAGCAGCATTGCAGAAAGAAACAAAAGAAGGTTGCATGAAGGTTTCCGAAAGACTCCCACCCGGAAAGCCCTGAAGCTGTTTGTACAACTGTAATGTGACCTGAAAGATTTCCTTCAGACTGAAGGAGCAGTTTTCCTTCCTTGCCCCGAAGAGCCTGCAGTCCGTCAGCCAGGAGGGCTGGGACCCATCGCAAGGAACACAAGGGAGATCTGCAGCACTGTGCCACAGCAGTCACCTCCACCGCTCCACCTGCACCTGCAGAGGTGGGATCACACCATGAAGACAGGCACTATGGGCAAACGGGAGTCCTTGACCCGTGAGACGACAAAATGCAGCCGGGCAAAAGAACTGTTCCCTTCAGCGAAAGTACTTCCAAGTCTCATCTCCAGTGGGAGAGGCTGGGTTCGAGATACAGACACAAAATCCTACAGCTGACTCTGGAAGTGGCAGCCTGCAGATAGAACCTGCAGGGAACTGAGATTGGGATCTCAAACAGCGGCAGAGCCCTGAGCTGCCTGCTGGAGCCAGCATCACTGCACTCCTAAGATATCAACTTATTTTGAAATCAATACCAAGATTTATTGATCCAGGAAGGAAATACCAACTGAAAAAGATGCCCAGTCGATAGCAATACCAATAGGTAATAAGTTTTAATGGAGACCAGAAAAAAACCCTATCTGAATTTTGTTTTGGGGCAAAACTCTGCATATGCTGATAATCACAGCCCAGAAGAGCAAGGCAGGGACTCCTCGCTATTATGCTCATCTTCACATTGACCATCTCAGATGCCAAGGCCCGAGAGAGCACATCACCACTGAGTGAATGAAAAGAGAAACCTTATTAGCTGTTAACACCGATCTGTCTGGCAGAGGACGAGCTGCTAATACAGACTACCTTGAAAATCATAGCAAGAAATTCAACCTGCACTGTCAAGGCCAGATCCAAGCATGTAACTCAGCAATGGCAGGAGTTCAAGCACTTAAAATGTCTTTTGAAACCACAGTAGAATCATGCTTTCCCATCCCTCTTAGAAATGGACTCCACTGAATGTCAAGGCCCTGAAAGGCAAAACAAACAAAACAAAAACAAACAAAAAAACCCCAAACCCACAAACCAGCTCTGCTTGACTGCGGCTGGGAGAGTTTGTTGCAGGAATTTCCCTTCGTTTGTCAGCAAAATCTCTTCAGCTATATAAAAATATAAATGGGAGTTTAGTTACCAGAAGGACATCCCTAATATTGGGGTAGGGACTGAGAAGAGATTCAGCGCTACATTTCTAAAATTGAGAAGCCAACGCCTTAACTCTAAAATATTTCAGAGGCAGCAAAATCCCACCTTCAACCACGCTCGCTTCAGGGAAGAACCAAGGATTTCTAAGGTGCTGCAGACCCACACAAAGCACTGAAACCTGCTGGGACCAAACTGCAAAAGTGCCATCCTGTAGCTCTGGGGGGCAAAGAACAGCTTCTGCGCTTTGCAGCACAACAGATCCAACCTATGTTTACAGGTTTCTAGGAAGCCATCACCTAAACTCTCCCTTTATTCCCTTGTCAATACCCACAAACAGCTTTAGAAGAACAAACAGCTCTTTCTGGCCCTTTGAAAAGGCTCAGGCAGTCCAATACTGCTTTGGGATATCTCACACTGCGGTAACCCCACGGCACTGAAGAGCTGCAGCGAGAGGTAGGAAGAGAGATTTGGAGAGCAGGGGTTTTCCTCATAGCGATGACTGGTGTATGGGCTAAAGGCTGCCAGCGCCCAGGGAAGCAACTGGCACAATATGACAGCCCTGCAGGAGGATAATTGGGCAGACAGCGGTGTGCAGTCGAACTAAAGCGTTTACTGGCTTTAATTTTTAATTGTGCAAAATGAAGAGAAAGAAGCTGGGGAATCAGAGCTGCAGACAGAGATGCACGTGCCTGTCAGGTGCTCTGAGGCCTTTGTGCCAAGCCAAGCACCTCGATGAGCCAAAGCACCAACCTCAAGAGCATCGACTTGGATGCGCCCATCACGCTGACTGCTGCCAGGCTCCCTTCTGCTCTCCGCCCTGGCAGAGGAAGAAGTGCTCTCCCCTCTGGTTTGGGAGGGCACAGCGTGGAGGGAGGCGGAGCAGGCAAGGGGAAAGGCACCACATGCAGCAGTCACAAAGGCAGATACGTGAAAACCAGCAGGTATAAAGTCAGCTCCATGAGCTACCTCAACCAAGCCATAGGCTCCATCCAACCTCATGTGTAAGAAAGTCGTTGGCATCCATGTCCCACCATAGAAACACTCATAAGGAAGCAGGAGCCACCTGAGAAGGGCTCCTTTCCCCTCTGCATCACCCAAAAAAGTTTGGCTTGTCATGAAGGTAGAGCACTGCTCATCTGCAAGATGGCTTTTCTCATTCACAAATAGATGCCTTGCTCTGACACCCCTTTGTTCAAAGGCTTGGATGGAAGGATACAGACAAGCAGGTCCCCTCCACCATAAAAATCCCAGCGGTTGACCCATTGGTCCCACTGACTGCCTAAAGTTGTTCACCTATTCCCAATAAAGGGCTTTCCAGCACTGTTTGTCTTTGGAGGCAGCCTGGGAGAGCACAATCACCATCAGACACATCCAAGCCTTTCTATTCCTTTTCCAAAAGGATACCCAGTCAGCTCCAAATGACTCACTGAAAAGCCCTGCATCCCACCAAGGGAAAAGCCTGAACTATTGTGTGACTAAAGCCGCTGTTTGTATTATATCTCTGCATATGGCCAGACTCGGCATGAAAATTAAAAGGAAGGCTGGCTCCATAAATATTGCAGTGTGAACAACACAGAGGTCTTTGCTGGATTATCACCACTAAAAGGAACTGCAAAGCATCCAACTACACAAATGAAAGATGTTAATAGAGTGGTCCCAGCGGAGAGGAAGGCTGTATATTACGTGGAGCTGCTTTCACATCCTGCAAAATGTGCAGATTTAAATAACGTCCCCCTTTCACACAGAATAAATCTCAGCTTTTTCCACAAAGAAACGCAGCGCATGCCTATGCCAGCCTACTCTAGTGGGCAGATGGCTTTCGGGAGACTTGGGTGACGGATTGAAGACCTGACATTTGTGTCCCTCGTTTGATGCAATGATACCAAATAGCTCCACTAGACGAGGCTGGGCTGTAGCATGCCTTCATATGAAATCTTCCCACCCGCAGTACTCTTTAAATACAAAGAAAAAAAGAAAGGGTTAAGACAGATTTTTCTCTCCAACCTTTTAATTAAGCCATTAGTCTCTTCCCCCTTAACCCACACAATGAAAGGAATGAGAGGCCTGTCTTCAGAGGAGCAAATGATTTCCCTAGAGTAATGAAGACGCATTATCATACAGAAAAAATCATTAGTTGCTATGTCCAGGACAATGCGATTGCTCAATTACTCCATTAAAACAGATAGCACCCTTCCCAGTGCCCTAGGCGCAAACTTGAAAGAGATGCATCCAAACGTACGAGCCCAGAGAAACATCGCTTGCTCAGGAGAAGACCTGGACCAGTACAGAGGTCCTACTCGAATCTGTTTTCCAAGCCTTTGACCACTTCATCTTTAAGACACCACAGCGACAGGCAGTAGATCTCAGGAGGATTTTCTCCAAGTGCTTTACAGTAGCAACAAAGAGCCTGGGGGGCTTCTCATCACATTGAGAAGGTCTCAGACAGCCTAGGAAGGATTCATCAGGAAGCCAAATGCTAGAGCATCTCTAGGCCTAGGAGGCACTTAATAACGTTTTGGGGGAATTGACGATGAAACACGATCAACAGCAGGGAGCCGATGTGGTGACCCAGTACGTCACTGAATCGCACTGTCAAGGAGACCTCTCTTGATGAGAAAAGACCACACGAGTCTCAGGTTCAATGCCAGGGATGACCCAGCTGGGTTTGTTGCAATGTATGCAGCAGGGACTGTCAGCTTGCGTTTGGTTCCCCCTCTCTCCCCCGCCAAGCTCTAGGCTAGCTGCAAAATACTATTCACCCACAACTTACCTAATCAGGATGATCCAACTCACAATTTCCCCTCTTCATCGCCCCCAGGATGATTAAGAATAAGATTTAGTCATCTAACTAGGGTCCCATTATTCCTTCAAATATATAATTTCAGTACTTCTCTCACCTACTGAGATACCCATTAGAAAAATGACTCATTAGCTCTTCCCCCTGCATCTTCGGCATAATACTTCCAACATACAGATGTGGGTCAACTGATGCTATTCATGAACTCCCATCAAACCCATTCAATTGTTCGGACTGAAAGATGGGGGGAGAGTGGGTGTCAAAAGTGAAAGTGTTTTATTTAGACATTTCCCCCTCTACATGAAACATTTAGACTTTTTCCCCCCCAAGACATCTCTGAAGATAATTTACTTTAAAAAAGGTTTTTTTTAAGTCTGAACAAAGAACACATCATATCAGATGAAATGTTTTATTTGACCTGAAACAAATATTTTCAGTCTTGTTTTCAGTTAACCCAATATAGCATTTCTTCAGTTTTTCAGTTCAGACAGACAAGGTGGGGAAAAAAAAAAAAAAAAAAATCAATTTCAGAGCTCCATACACAGCCCATTCTGTAACAGTTGTCAAAAGGACTGCAGCTTATGTTAATATTAAAATACTGCTCCAGCAATTTATGAACGTTATCTGGAAAGCTAGGGCCCAAATTAGCAGAGATGAAGCAAGTTACCCAAGATAACGCATTCTGACATTAATCTCTTTCTATTGTTCAACTAATCTTAACTAGATATAGGTTTACACTGAAAAAATGGAGGAAAGCTGGATGGTTTACACAGGTTTGAGATGATTTCCAGAAGTGTTTCCACCCCTTGGTGGGCAAAGCACACGTCTGCGCCAGAGGTGCTGCCTAGGCAATTTTAACACGGCATTTTTCAAACCAGGGCTACCACGAGTAGGTGTCTAAGGCAGAAACACCACCCCTACTAAAAATAACAACTGCTTTAGGAAAAGCTGGCATGATGTTACCTCCTGACCAGGCTGTGAAGCTGTGGCTGATAAGTATTGCCGCAGTCTCATAAGGTACCACTGTAAACTCTCTCTCCACCTGATATGCAAACCACCAAGAGCAATCTTCAGAGAAGTCAGTGGCACACAGAGCTTTGGAAATGGTTTCAAACATGCATTGGTGCAGGATGGCTCAGAGATGAGGGCTTCAGCCTACTTCTGGACCCACAGTACTCAGCCATCCCAGAGCGATGCTCCTTACAGCTTCCTACGTATCACTCCAAAGGACACCCCACAGGTTTTTAATACCTGTATCCTAGTGAAATCATGCAAAAGTTGGGGCCCTGGTTTTGATTACTCCATGCCTCAATTCTTTACGTGAAGAATGCCATACTTGACTACTTTGGAGAAGGTGTAAGGCTGGTAACCTCCCAGACTACAAGACAACCCGTGTGTGTATACACACACACACAATAACATCGAGTTTCAGGGCAACCAACAGTTTGCAGCTACACAAGGTACATCCCCCATCACAGCAGCCATGCAGGCAGTGGATATCATGGCTTAGTTTCAGGCGCTGGTGCCGCATACGGCGGTTGCTTTAGTTAAATGCAAACTAGCAATCTCTGCCTTCACATATGACAATTGCCATGCGATTTCTGTCTCATTAAGCTCTGAAATGTAAAACAAATGGGATTTATATGGCTGCTGTTTGGCGTTCACTTGCTCAGTGTCAAGTCTTGCCTTTAATGGCTCTTCGGTCTCGTCACTGTCTTGAGATCGCTTTTGTTTAGCTTCTGAGCCAGCACAATACCTGATGGTTCACCACTACAGGCTGAAATACAACGCGGGGAAAAAGACAGACACGGGGTAGCTCTAGCAAGCAAACCCCCTATTTCCACCCCCAGGCTGTGACACCAGCTAGCCCAGGTCTCTGCTGTAGACTTCTGTGCCTCAGTTCCCCTCATCTGATACTGTCAGATTCACACAGACTATTCAACTCCCAGCCCTCAGCCCAACAATCCAGCATATTTATGCATTGTGCATGGAACAACGCGCTCTGAAAAGCGCTTATTCATAAGGCTGGGATGAAAAGAGGTACGGGCAGCATTCTGGAGGTATTTTGGAGAACATGGACCGTGAGTGAAATGCTATCCCACTCGCAAAACAGAAAAAAGCTAAAGGTTGGTTACAGAGCATTTGACTCTAGCAATCATTCACTGAGGTACAGAGAATACTCCCAGAACAGCACATTGCAAGCTCATTATTTGGGGTAAATTTAACAAGTGCCACTGGTATACAGGCTGACCGATGCTCGACACAAAGATTCATGATCACAGGTCTCCAGAGCCACGAATCTGGTCCTTTTCTTCCGATTCCAAACACCAATCACCCACTGATGCTCCACAGACTGGAAGCCAGCAAGGTGGCCCCTAGACCCAGAGCATCTTCAGCAACACAACTAGCCACCGAGTGTCCCGGAGCTAAGTCAAGGGGATTCACTTAAACCACAAGATTTGGGATTATTACCTACGAAAGGGTCAGAGAGCATCAGCCTCCACTTACAAGGGCAACCCACCAGCCTAGCATTAATGTTGAATTTCGCCAAAAGCAACGCAGGTTCGGGTGCCAAACTTCGGTCACCTTAAAAGGCATCACATTTACCCAAAGTATCGGGGAAAAAACTTGGCATTAAAGGCAGACTGAAACACCCCAAGCAGAGGTGCCCAGAGGGAGAAGCATCTCCAAGAGCTGGCTGGCGTTGGATTCTCCAGCCAAGCACAACCACCCAAGGATGCTCAAGGAGCCAGAAGCAGGACAATGATTCCACTCCAGCTCCCATTGCCCACCCCATTGCCCCTGACACAAGGCCACCGTCTCACCCCACAGAAATATTGTCATCTCGGGCACGAAACGTCTTGCAAGCAGCACAGCGAGCGTGCAAGAAATTGTAATGCCGGCGGCACAAAGCTGCGCGGAAGGAGATGTATTATGGAGAGCCTGCAAAACCAGGGAGAAACACAACGACAGAAAATGAGGTTTCTATGGGAAGCACAAAGCCGGACATTGTTCAGCAAAGCCCCGCTCCGCAAGCCGAGGCAGAGAACCTCGTACAAAAGCAAGAGCTCCCACTGATGCCATTGTCGAGCGCATAGAGCAGAGAAATCTCTGGAAGAAAAGCAGACCCCGTGACAATTATTTATCGCCACGCAAACATCTTCCGTCTTGTCTTTTGTTGGTGCAACACAGACCACATGTGTCTCCAGCCAGGGAAAGAAAAGCTACCAGCAGGATCAAGGAAGGCTGAGATTAATCTCGTTTCATGTAGATAAAAAAAAAAACCTCAAGCAATCAGTTTTAAAATTAATATTAAAGTTGTAAGTCACCTTTGCTATATTAAAATATAAACTGGAGCATACAATAAGCCCCAAATAAGCCCCACTGGCAGTCAGACCAGCTCCCTTATCAACCTCTAACATCCCCTGTAAAATAATAACTGGAAGCCAGACTGCTCTGAGAGAAACTCGCTCTCCCGGGGCAGTGCGATGTGACCCAATTCCTGCTGCCATTTCAGAAGCCCTCGCTTGGCCGTTTTTCAGCATGCCAGCAATGAACTCAGCTGCAGCAGAAGTCATCAGGGGATGGAGAGCTGGCATGGAAAGACTGAGCATAAGCTATACACTGGGTGTATCTGCTGTAGATATGGGACAGGGAAGGAGAACACAAAGGGACACGGTGCTGCAATTCAATGAAGCACCTGGGCTTTGGTGTCTTTTTTTCCCCTCCCCACTAACGGTGTGGAGTTTTGGGAACCGCTTTTCTCCTAGCCCTTGGCTTTCCCTTCTCTGTCAGTTTTCTCAATGTTTCCAAACTTTCTTCTCTATTGCCGACTTTGAAAGAGGCTGAAAGGCTCCTGTTGAGGGAAAACAGCATGGGTGGACCACAGCAGCGCCGAAGGAACCTGGCCTCAGCAGCACGGCATGCCGCGGCAGAGCAGGATTGATGGACACCACAGCCAAAGCCCATATGCATCATCCCAAGGTCAGCTGCTGAAAGACACCAGAAGTAGCAGCCCAGTGATGAAGGGAACGGTCATGGTCTGAGGAGGAACACAGGCAGCCGAGGCCAGCAGGTACCCACGCTCGCCCTGAGCACTACTGCAAAGTCAAGGAGAGAACGGAGGCATGCTCCGATTGTTTTGCCTATGGACTACTGCATTCATCATCAAGTGACTCATGCTGGCTACGACCAGCTCAAACACAGTAGTGTTCCCGCTTCACCATGTGACAAGTCCATACCCAGACCCAGTTAGCACCAGTATAACATTAAAGCAGCATCTCTGGTTAGTTAATGTGGGGTGAAACTGTCCTTACATCTCCATGGACAGCTGCCCCCACAAGGGTTTAGAAGGACTGAGCCAAGAGCTGCTGGAGCAGAGACCACCAGCTTCAAACACACATGCACAGGGGGCAAGTGGGTCTTGGGGGAAAAAGCAAGGGTCCTCGCGCTGCCAGAGAGCTCTGCCACCAGGAGAGCTGCACGAGCTGCTTTCCAGCAGACTGCTGCCTGCTTGAGAGGGCTCCAAATAAATAAAGCCAGTGCCTCATTAGCATGCAAATCTATTCAAGCCCCCATTTCAATTTGAATTCTATGCATACGATCAGAGTGCAAAATGCAAATCATACAAATGCACCCATATGAAGAAACAAGCAGGAACTCTGCACAAAGGGATTAGGGCCAGGCTGCTTCCCTCCGAAGATTACAGTGCTGTGGGGGGGCTTTTGTCAGGGAGCATCCTTTAATGGTCACCGGTCATGCAGCGCTGAGCTTTGCCTACAAACTACTTTAAAAAGCCCTGCAACTCTGGCTCCAGCTGCTGGAGCCATGCCTTCTTTGAGACAGGTTGCAGGAGACAGGAGGAGGGCGGCGGACAAACCAAGGACAAGAGGCAAGGGGTGCAACAGCCTCAGCACTCACAGCTAAGGGTCTCCCCAAGGGATCAGCACCCTTTCAGATTGGCCTGAGGGAACCAGAGATGTCCTCAATGCTCCTCCAGCAGCCCCCAAAAGGCAGCACTGGCCACTTCACCTACCAAGCCAGGGCTACGGGCCAGGATAGCCAGCTCAGAGCAGCAAGGTGGGTCTCAAGCAGCAGAGACCATGAAGACGAGGGTCACCACCCACTGGCCAGCCCCAGCGTCCTAATGACAAAGGAGATGATGCTTTCCCAGTCTTAAAAGGCTTCACCGCTCCTTTCCCTGGAGCTTTGGCTGGGAAAGGTTTGCAAGGAGGAGAAACAGAAGCCCAGCTTAGAAGGTCCTCTGCAGGCCAAGGTCAGATGAAGGGAAGCCCAAGGCACCCAATTTTAGCAAAGTAAGGCTCCGAGCTCTGCTCTACATGAGCCTCAGGCCCTTTCTCCAGCTTACTGACCCCCACAGCGTGGGAGATCCTGCTCCTAGTCGGACACAAAGCTTGGGCAGAGCAGATGGGAGGCTGTGTGCATTCACTTCTCCCTCCTACACGCACAAAATCCTCAACCCACCATTTATCGTATTACATTTTCATTTTAAAGTAAATATCTGTTTTCAATTAGTACTTACAGTGAGGGGCATGCATCACTGAGAACACTTATTTCTCTTCCTTTCATTATTAGATTAGAAGTCGCTCAAGTTTAACTACATTTAACAGCAGCAGAGACATAACTGTTCTGCAGACATTAATCCCCTTCCCACCTCCACCCCCAAAAAGGCTCCGATCCAGCTAACGCAAGCCTCAGGACTGAGTCTCCAAATCAAGGTGCTGGCACACAAACCTGCTGCAGCCCTGGCCAACCTCTCAGAGCCTGGCCACCAGTTCCCTGCACATCCTGCCTCCAGGCTGTTTAAAAAAAAAATCCCATTGCTTTACTTTCCTGTCACAAAATCTGACCACCTTGCAATTTCACCTATGCAGCAAAGGGGCTCGCATGGACTTCCCCAAGGTTACATGAAGTGAATAAAACCTAGAGCAAAGACTTGCCCAAAACCTTACAAAAAAAAACAAAACCAAAAGCATAGGCAATCAACTACGTCTGGTGCTCAACCTACTCGTTCAGTCCCACTGGATGATGGGCATGCATGTCACTTGGCTAGACAATATTTTTCCTCAAGTCTCCCGAATGTGTCCCAGTCTCCTCATCTTCATCCCACTCAGGAAAGCCCTTCCTCCCAAAGAGATCATGAGATCATCCCCCAAGCACATCCAGGCGCTGCCTGCTCAGCCCTCTGCTAGAGCACTTGTAAGCATAATAGTACTATTATACTTTGCTCATTATGCCTCATTTTTATTACATGGCCTCATTAAGTTAAGAAGCCTCTGTAATTTAACTGCATCTCTTGGTCTTCGCACGGGGGATCCAGCTGCGTGTTTCGTCAATCACTTTATTAAAAACACAGGACAAAAATTACTATTATACCCATTACTGCCCATCAATCTCTTCAATTGCCTCTTAGGTCCCTTCTTTACCTGCTCAATGCACCAGGGCCAGATGAATATCTTAGGCACCTTTATAATCTTTCCATATTTTCCAATAATTATGAGCTGATTTTAAGGGTGCTTTCAGAGAAGAGCAAGTAAGGCATGTGTTGGCACACGATGGCCTCATGGTGTACAGGAGAACGGGTAATAAAAGCATGCAACCAGACCAAGACAAATAAATTGTGTGTTAGACAATAAAATGTAATTGTATTGAACCTACCACAAGATGCTTTACAGACAAATAGATCAGGTTAACACTGTTTTAGAATTAAATATACTGTGACAAATTGGCACGCTGTGAGAGCCATCGTGGTGAGTTCCAGGCCAAAGGCAAGAAGAGATCTACACCCCATCTCCAAATCCCAGAGAAGGATGATTGTCAATCGATAGTCAAATAGTTTCTACAACAGTTTCCCAGCATCCCCTCATCCACCAGAGGACAGTGGTACTTGCTATCCTTTGTTTGCCAAAAAAAAAAAAAAAAAAAAACTTCCTGAATTCAACGTTAAAATTGCAAAATATCAAAACATGTTACTTTGGTAAGTCTACTTCAAAGTTTCCAAGTCATAATTCTCGTATGTTTCCTGCTCCACAAGTTTCAGAAGTTCAACTTTTCTTCCTGATTTTGAACAAGATGCTTCCACTGGGACAGCAACTCTGATCTGCTCAAGTCAGCAGCAACTTGCACAGGTTAAGAGCACTACACGGATTTCTGTGTACGCTTGGGAGAAAGCCAAACTATGGAGAGAAACCTACCTGCTGCAGAAAAAAAAAAAAAATCAATATGCTGGATGAAAAGTTTGCTACACCCACCACTGTAAAGACATCGTGTCAAGGGACACCAGCCATTTGGCAACTGCATATGGTCCTTTTCTCTTTCTTGAGAAGAGATGTTTCACTCTTTGCCCTTCTCCTCTCCCTCATCCCTACTCACTCCCAGGAAAAACCTGCTTTGCCTGGTTAGCACTTCCCCCTCCTGGTTCACTTCCATCACAGAAAGGGTAAAAAAGAAAAAAAAAAAAGGCAAATTTGGCAGATCGCAGGTAGTACACAAGAAGGTGCACAAAGATGCTGAACAAGTGTGGCAGATTCCACCTCGATGCAGTCGGCACCTCCTGGAGGAGGAGGAAAGGAAGGTGAGAGGTGTCAGCTCTTTAGAGGAAATCACAGCCTTAGGAGGAGGTTAGCATCCAAAGTCAGGCAATCCAAATGCCCTGGCGGTTGCCTTTCTAGCAAGCCCATTTGATGGAAGAGAGCTTTGAAGATTTCAAAGCGCAACGTGTTTTCTAGTTTATCACAAGTGTCTATCTTAAACCAATATTATCATTTTAAGCATGACCGGAGCAAGAGGAATCTTCAGAAACTGCTCCTGCCGCAGGAGATAGAAACTCGCACAAGAGGCAAAGAAAAAAAAAATAAAAAAAAAAAAAAACGAGATCCCTCAGACTTACACCACCACACAAGACCCCGACTCACATCCAGCCCAACAGCACTGCTGCTGCTATCATCGCGGATCTGTCAGGAGGCGACATTTACACTGTTCTGGTCTTGACAGCAAAAGGCACTTCAGCTCTCCCATGAAGTTTTCCCCTCTGCCCTTTCTGAAGTGTACATCTCCGTATCGCTGACACCAGGCCCCTACGCTGCAACCCAAGTGAAGGGAAACTAACATTTTCCAAGGGATGGCAGGCAACAGAGACAGCCATCATCTCTTAAGCCTCCTACGTTCACTGTCAGCCAAACACACCCCCAGACAGTGGGGGAAGAGCAGGTACACGGGACAATGCCCACCCCGACAACCAAGCCACCCATGCAAAGTCCGCAAGGAAAAGCATTCAGTAAATCTTCCACCTCTCCAAAGTGAGAGCAGACCACAATATCCAGGATGTGGTGTTGGGTCAGGACAACTTTAGGCATGCAGAGACTGAGCTGGACTGCAGAGGTTACCTAAGCTGCGCTTGAGAATTGGGTTTAGGCATGTAAAGGCTGAGGGACAGCAGAGATGAAGATGTTTCCCTTGGTCTCTGGTGGGGAAGCCTACGAGCAAGGGAAAACGAGCAGTGTTGTCTCCCAAGTACAGAAAAAAAATGCCTGTCTTGAGTTCACCTGGCAATTTCCATTATTATAAGTGCAAATAAAGGAAATCCCAGGAAATATACCAGCAAGTCAAGCTTCAGCTTAGACAGAAGGAGTTAATTTACAGCCACTCAAAGCTTTGATATCTTAAACCTTTTCAGTCTCTGGACAAGAGGAGGAATAAGCATAGACAGTGTCAGACTCTGTGATTGGGAGGACAAAACACTGCAAACAGCTGTGCCTAATTTTAGCATCTGTTGGTTCTGTTTCTTCAGCACTTGCGGGTGGTGGGGGGGGTGGCCCCGTCACTCCCAGCTTATTAAAGACACAGCCAGAAGGAGAAGAGAGGAGTGTTAAATCACACTCCAGGGATTAGCTCATGGGAGAGAGGAAAAAACAATGCAGCGAGACACAGCTGACCAGTGATGGCATCCCTTCCCTGCCACTTCTGTGGGTTACTCTTTGCCCCCCGAGGATGCACGGGGGGTTCATCACCTCCATGCATCACATTGCCAGACTTGTGCACATTTATCACCAGGGGCCAAGCAGCAGTGGGTCAGGCACAGCCCCACATTCCCCCCCTACTCCCGCACCCTTTCTGGGGTTTGAGCAAGCCCGTGGCATTCGCACCACTATGTGCTCCCTGGCAGGGTCACTTCAAGATCTGCCCCGTTGCCTGGAGGTGCGTCCAACCATGGCTACAGGGTGACCACTGCTCCTCAAGAGAGGGGCAAGGGCTTCAGAGGGCCCCCAACTCCTCTCCCCACCCCATCCTTCCAAGCTCTCTGCAGCACAGGAGGGGGAATGGCCCCAGTTGCTGGACCCCAAGCCTCAGGCTTGGTGCTTCCAGCCTCCCCGCAGAGCTGGAGACCAGCAGGTCGCCTTGCGCCCGGTCCGAGAGAACCGCTCGGCTCCATGCAAGCGCTGCTGCTGCCACCGCCAGGCTGAACCGAAAAAGTGAGGATAAAAACTGCATTAGCTCTGCCAGGTGACCTGGTTTGAGATTCAAAATACTCGGGTATTCCTTCCCCGCTGCACCCCTGGCGCTCCCTTCCTCTAGTCTGAATTATTAAGACACCCCACATGTCCGCAAGCTGTTTCTTCAGCACTGTAAATGCACAGCCTAACGAGGCGAGAGCCACAGCCAGACTCCAGCTCCTCGAACGAGCTGCAAAAACCTCCGACAGCTCGCAGGGGCTGCTAGGACACGACTGGGATGCTCCGCTCAAGTCACCTGGAACAGCAATAGCCAGTCATTAAAATACACACTCTGCAGGGTAACAAGTCCACACAGACCAGAGGCAGAGACAAGGCATTAGAGGAGCTGATAAGGCTCATCTGCTTGCTAACGATTTTGTCTACAGTTATTTTTGTGCAGCTGGGAACAAGTGGCTACAGTCAGCTACTTGCCAGCTGGGGAGAAAGAAGCGGTTTTGCATCGTTGGGAATGGAAATACATCCAGCTCAGCCCCCCACCGCGCTCCCAGATTTTCTCTCCTTGCTGGCAGCGGGTGTGAAGCTTGCCACGGACCAACCCAGACAGCATCTAGTGACATCTCAGGGTGACCGGCGAAGATGCAGTGCAAGGGGTGGTAAAGAGCAGGCTTTTCCTGCACCTGCAGCTTGAAGAGAGGATTTAAACCTCTGCTGACAATTGAGCAACACCTCAATGTGCTGGCTGGATCCAGATCCCTTAACAGAAGCCAGATGCCCTTGCCTGTTTGGCAGGGAGATACTCTCATTCATGCAGCTGAAGGCAGAGCAGCAATAGGTGACCATCTCCTTTCCTCCACACGTATAAGCCTTGCCAGCACGGACTAACCTCGCTCTTTTATGATGGCCTGCATCTCAGCAGCTTTGGGAACCCTTGATCTGTAGGCGAGCTCAGGGCTCACAGACAGTTCTCAAAGCACAACATGTTCCCCACCACAAAGCATCACATCCTGGCCTTGCTTTCCTGTCACCGCCAACTGCAGCCAAGCAACTCCCAGTTTGCACTGGAAAAAAGCAGAGGCAGATCCATCTGAGCACTGGTGGCCTGGGCAGATCTGCAGAAGGGTACTCATCCCGAGCCAGCAACTCCCCCTGCTCAAGCCACCACTGGGTAAATGAAGTTTTTGGCTTTGGGTTGCCAGCCGGAGCCAAAAAAAAGGAGGCACTCTCCAGAATCTATTAGCCTGGAGGGAAGGTCCATCGCACCCCATACCATCAGCTACCCCCTGCTGTAAGGTGCTCCTGCACCCCCTGTCTCCACATGTCCTTAGGATCCAGATACCTCCACCCAAAGCGGCTCTTTCCATCCCACATTCTCCACAGAGACTCACAAAATCCCTCCCGTTGTCACTGCCACGCTGGCCGTTATGCAAGTTCAGCTGTCTTAACTTGATGCTGAGCATACAAGTGGGGCTGACATTTATTTAATCCTCATAGTAATGTTGACTGTGTACTTACTGAAACACCTCATGCTTATGGAAGACATTTGTTTCCAAGCAGCTTATGCTAAATTGCAGTGATATAAAGGAAACACTTACCCAATATTGACATTTACTGACTGGCAGCATACAGCTTGAATACTCATTTATGCTAGTGGAGGTGGGGGGGAAGCCAGAGAAAGATTCAGGCCCTTCATTTCTGATCTTTTAATGAGTTAGGTAGTATTAAGGTAATGAGTGAATACCTGCCCAAAATGCAAGGTGGGACTCCAAACCCAATGGCTTCTCCCATTCACTCTCTGCTTGGGGAAATAGAAAGGAATATTGGACGCACAGCACAAAGCTTTGATCCTTCACCCAAAAGGAAGTTTAAGAAAGTTCATCCCTTCCACTATCGGTGCATATTTCAACTGTAATTAGCAAGGCTCCCCTAGCCTGCAGCACGCATCCTGCTGGGCAGCAAGCTTCTGGAAAAAACGCCATTATCGTACATTTTTTATATTTCCCCTCCCAGAAAGACAGGGTTGCTGCTCAGCCAAAAGGCTCCTGAAATTTTCAGCATCAAAATCAGACCCTGGCACACCCAGGCAGGGTGGACACGCCACGGCTTTGCCACATGCCATATTGAAAATGACAACAACGGACCCAAGAACATAAATTCACTAGCATTTAAGAGGTGAATTAGCCACCATCTGACCACATACATATCAAACCGGCACAGCAATTCGACGAAACACAAATTGGAAATGAAAGAAAGCATCTATTATCCTAGTTGAAAGGCTGACGTGCTTGCATCAATGGTTAATGAGCAGCAGTTATGGCAAAAGCCCTCAAAAAAACAATCACATCCTGCTCCACCCTGGTAGCCCAAAAAGCAGCAGACCAAAATCTTGCTGTAGCTTTTGTTGCAAGTGGGGGCGTTGAATGAACACATTAAGACAAGATCTTATCCTGAAGTTAGCATCTGAATTTAACAATGCAAGTGTTCCACCTCCTACTTATATAGCATGTGACATTAAAAGAGGCAGGACGCCCAGAGCCCATCGCTAAGAGGTACACTCAAAGCACATTTAGATTTCAAGCTGTTTAATGCAAGTCAGTAAAAGGAAGAGCCACGTAACAGCCAAGTGACCTACAGCTCCTTCTGCTCCACTTTGGAGGCTGCCGCTGCCACCAGGGAAAGGCAAACACTTGAGCATGGGTCTTGCCAGCGAGGCAATGAATAAACAGCCTCAACTATGCTCAAAAGGCATATTGAACCAGGACATCTGTTAGGCCACGCTTTCCAGGACCAGAACCCAACGTTTGCTCTGTCCTACCACAATGCACGATTCAGACATGGATGTTTTCCTCTTCCTCCCTCGAGCAGTCTGGAGTACAGATGTGCTCTGAGGTGCAGTGAAGTAAGGGAATGGAAACCCACTGAGTTTTGAGTAGCATCAGGAGCCTGCTAGTCAACCCTTGCCTCAAAAGAGTAGCACAGGCTTTAAACTTCATTTCTTCCCAGCCAAGAGAAAAGAAATCCCGCACGTTTCCTGGCATGTCTGAAATTAATACTGCGGGCGATGGATTCACACACCCCCTTGAAAGAGCTGGGACAATTGCCAGCCCCGAAGGCAGGGCAGACCGCCTTAAAAACTCACAGCTCCTCCAACCGCCTTAAATCTCAGCAAATAAGAGACTGATTTACAACCAATTTGTTTCACCACCTATTGATTTATAAAATAAGCTTGTACGCGGTCACTATGACTCTGTCTCTCTCTTTGGCCAGAGGTAGCTCCCAATAAAGTCAAAGGAAAGACTTGTATTGCTCCTGAACAGAAGCTAAATTAGGGCCTTCATCAATTGTCGTTATAAATTTGTCGGTCCTTAAAATAAATAAAAAAGAAAAAGCTGTTTTATCCTACAGTAAGGATCCTTGAAGTGATGCAAAGCCAGTTCTCCAGCAGCATTTTCATTAAGTCCCCCCCACCCTGCACCGCACCTCCAGCACGCCGAGGAGCTGAAAGCGAGGAGCACCGCGCAAACTTGCAAACCTGATCATTAAATCAGAGGTTTGAAGCGAGCCACACAGACTGCTCGTAGGAAAACAGTTCATTCGGAGATGCTGATCCTCAGCCAATTCACAACCTAAGGGGCACATCGGCCTCTCCCCTTTATTTACGGCTCCAAAAGAAAGGAGAGCATTGAGCCTTTTTATTCTAACATATGCAGTCCGACTACAGAGAGACTGGGAGCTGGAAGCACGCAATGCGGGTAACCTGTCAGGGATTTCTGGGCACGTTTCTATTCCAGTTGGTGTCCCCTAAAACAACAGGAAAGCACAGAAGTAATCGACATCTGCCCGAGATGTGCTGTGCATAAACTGCCTGGGGACCTCCGCCTAACCTTGGAAGGGGGGAGGCCAGCAGGGATGCCATGTTAGCATCGGGGCAGGTGTTCCTCCTCGCTTTCCTCTCTCCAGCAAAGGGCACCTGAACAAAACCACAGCTCCTCCCTCTTCTTCTTTTCAAATAACTGAAAGCTTGCAAGAAAGCCAGTTTGAGCAAAATCACCCGTGGTCCTCGCGCGAATCTCACTGCGGGAGGTACAGACTGAAGATGGGGAAGCATGCAGGAATCTACATTGTATTAAAACAGACGTTGGAGGACGCAATCCTGCACTGTTCCTCCAGGATAGCCCAGACTGGATGACACCAGCTCTAGCCTGAGGCTTACTTCGGTTTCCCTCCCACGCAGGCCAGTTGTGAACTCCTGTGGCCCCACCAAACCCACACCTTTCCACCAGCAGCACCTCCCGTCTTCACAAAGCTCCCTTTTCCAAACCATTACTCTCTTCTGCTCACGCATTCTTGGTTGCAACTTCTTGTGCTGCTAACACTCTTCCTTGGCTTAATTTTTAAAGCCCATTAGCACTTGCTCGTTTTGCAGCACCATCTGGACTCCTTGTGCTTCCCAAGCAGCTCCCCAGTGCCAAGATTCACCTGCTGGGTTCAGCAAACAGCCCAACACGTTTCTCTTGCAAAGCTACTCTGCTCTCTACATGGCAGGAGGAATTCACTTTAAAGAGGGATCACAACCACAGATTTCCAGGCTTCTCATTAGCAGGCTCATGGTTGCCAGACGCAGCAACCCACAAGTGCACCTTGCAACCAGTGGGATGCAGAGAGGGGCAAAGTCACCAGCCCTTGTACACACACCTCCCAGCATCCCATAAGCTTGCACTTTTGCTCCCTGTCACCCAGTAACCTCCCCTGAGATTTTAAAAATCCTCATCCTCAGGTCCTAACTGGTGGTGGTGGGGGGTGGAATGGGCCTGGTTCCTCCCATCAGCATAATTTCACCCTTCCCCACCTGCGGGCTGATGACAAGCCACTGGGAAGTTGAGCCACTGCTGCTAATAACGGGCCCCCTCTGACAGAAGATTGCAAAGCATTTGCTTCCAGGGAGGAACCAAGTGAGCTGTGAAGGAGAAAAACATACCCTGCAACACCCAGAGCACTCGGTATTCATCACCCTGAGGGAAAGCAAACATGCTTTTGGAAAGAGAGCCCCAGACAGGCAGAAATCTTCCCATCCAAGGTAAATTTCGGATCCTGCCAAATTCATCTAGGTTGTTACAGCACAGGCCAGCCAGAGGAGGAGGTGGTGGTTGTTGGTACATTCTCTGTGGTGCTCCTTCCCACAGCTGAGGCACTTTCCCCAGTTACTTCCAGCCTCACCCAGTTTGGAGCAGAGGAGGGAGGGGTAAGCTATTCACCAGGCAGAAGCAGCAAAGGCAGCTAGCTTCATGGCAGCATCAATTTCTTCCCACCAAGGGGCACCGCACATCGAGTCTCCACAGGAGGCAAATCCTGCTGCAACTTTATCTCGCCTCCCACCAAAGCTGTGGTCCTGACAGCTTTCATGGGGGGGAGGGAGGAGGAGATGGAAGAACAAGAAACACCAGGGGAAAAACAGCCCTGAAAAGGAAACCCTGACCTATCAACTTTCAGAAAGAGAAAGCGCAGGCGGTTTCAGACCCTTTGCGAGGGTGGAAGAGAGAGGATGCTCAAGGGAAGGCAATTTGTTCATCCCATATCACCTCAGGAGCAGCGCAGAAGTCAGCTGCGAAAGGTATCGCCCTCGTCCTCCTCAGCCAGGCAATGCCTGTGTGCGCCCAGGTGCAGCCTGGCCCCAGACAGGAGCAACAAGCACCTTCCCTCCTGCAACTCAGCCTGGAGCCCAAGTTTCAGCCCACGCGGTTCGCGGAAACAGCAGGATGCCGGCATGCCACAAGGAGGCACAGGGCCCACGAAGTACAAACCCAAGGGCATAGGTGTATGGACCCAGGGATGGGAAAATGCCTTTCAGCTGAGGCTTCTGTGTAAGGGAGCTCTTTTTTTAAACTAGGATCTGAACCATGGATTCCAAAGCAAGGTTTTCTGGGGAGATGATCCTCCCATCCCTGCTGCCCTTGGCTCAGGGGAATTTAAGTCCTGCCTGCCTCATTATGGCAAATTCCTTCAAGCCACTTTGGCGTCGCAGGCAAGCAAAGGCTGCCCTGCCTGCTCCTCATCCATGAAAAGGAGCCACAAACTCCTGACAGGCAGGATCAAGTGATTTTAATTGTTCCTTCAAGTGAGTTTCGGCCCACCAGCCCCCTCCAGACTGAGGCATGGCCGCCCTCTGGGTGCCCACTTAATATCCCATCCCCATGGCCCACCAGTTTAGCAGCACTTTTGCCCACAGAAAGCAAATGCCACCGTATCTGGACACACCAGAACAACCACAGCAGCTGCTCAAGGGGAGGCAACTGCAACATATGCTGGAAAATAAGCTTCAGCTCCTACACCCAGGCCATTCCTCCCCCAAGGTACCATGTGCTTTAAGGAATCCTTCACATGAAATCCTATTAGGCAGCCTTTGCATGGTTTCACCCCAAAGGGGAAAGCCACGATGCTGCCGACAGACCCTTTCTCATGTACTGTGAGCAGCAACTCCATAGAAATGCATTTGGTTCTTCCTACAGGACAAAACAGCCAAAAACGCTCTGCAAAGACACTCTCTCTCTGCCTCATAACCCGGCATGAATAAGCAAGGTACCAGATGCACACTCCTGACGGTACAGACAAGGGAGACAAATCAACTGAGCTCAGGCTACGCACAGCAGAGCCGAGGAGCCACGGCAGCTTTGGAACACAGGCGCTATTAAAAAGTACATTAGCCCTTATTAAAAATAATGGCTGCAAAAGGGAGGCGGAGAAGGAAAAAAAAAAAAAGAAACAAATCCCTGCTGGATCCCAGATACAAACTTACTGAGCTCCGCTAGCAAACTGCCATTTGACCTGCAGGGAGTTGAGAGATTCGTGGGAGCAGGGAGAGATGCGAGAAGGCCAGGATCAGCTTCCAAATCGCTGATATCCCCAGACCCGCTGCTGCCCTGCTGTACCAGGGAGAGTTCAAGTTTGTTCAGCCAGAAATCTACACGGAAGACACAGTGGGTTTCTTTTGTGCAGAAGCAAAGGCGAATGCAAACACAGCTTTCTCCCTGAAGGAATATTAGTACAAGCAGAGAGAGGGAAAGAGAAAAGGGGAAGGGAGGGCAGCGTGGGAGCCCAACATCACATCCGAGCCCAGGAAAAGAGGAGGTAAGGACAACCAGAAGCTCCGCCACCTCTAAACACAGCATCCCTGCTCAGGGAATAGGGGGAAACACAGCGTATGGTGGGGGATGTTCAGCAATAATGTCTGGCTGAGCAAAAAACCAGCTGCCCGTTGAGAAGCACTACTCTCTCCAAAAGTTTTATCCTTCATTTAATCAACAGATGGACTAGCTGCGTGGGTTTAGGGTTTGGGCTTTTCCCCCCACCACCATTTTTTTTTTTT
Source organism: Larus michahellis (assembly GCF_964199755.1). Lineage (NCBI taxonomy): Eukaryota > Metazoa > Chordata > Aves > Charadriiformes > Laridae > Larus > Larus michahellis. The sequence goes on from NC_133912.1 coordinate 1,649,585, forward strand.
TTTAAAGCAACTCCAAGCCCTACCCTCACAAAAGCTGGCTTCAGGACCACAGCGTCGTGACACAGATGGTGTTTGACACCGGCGTGGCAAGGGGATGAGCAGCAGATAGGCGAAGCTTGGGTCTGGCTGGAGCTCAGCGTCCTCCACAGGTGACAGAGAGCCCAAGGACCAGGCACGTAGAAGCGTGTCAAATACAGCTTCCCAAAACGCACCCCAAATCCTTCTTTAATTTTTATTGAACGAGGTGGGGGGACAGGGGAGACAAGCTAGTAGCAAAGTTACAGGGGAAAATCCTCCGGATTCCCAGGCTCCTGCCCCGCCGGGGCGGTGGGATGCGGCTGTGACACCCCCCCACAGCACCGCCGCGGGGGCTCCCCACCTCCCCTCGGCTGGCTGCATTCAAAGCTACTCTTCCCCCCCGCGCCGCCTTCCCCCAGGAGCAAATCGCTCCCTACCCCGGCTCTGCAACCGCAGGCTCCTCCGCGCAGCCAGCGGGGGCTCCCCGGGCTGGATTTTTTGGGTGAATTTAACCATCCATCGCCTCCCCAGGACCGGCGAAAGGACCGGGCGGCGATGGGGATGAGGAAGGGGGGGGGGACTGTTGCTGAGCAAAGCCGTGTTTACACACAAACACGATCTAATTAACGGAGCTGGAGCAGAAAGAACTCATTTGCATGCTAAAGATTTTTCCCTTTCAAAAAAAAAAAAAAAAAAAAAGGCAAGCTGCCTCGCCAGAGATGCACGAAAAACTCTGCAATCCTCCCTCTTTTCTCCCCACCTTGTGCATGGAGCAAAAAGCACACGCAGCCCCCCGCCACCTCACCTCCCCAAACCCCACCGACCAAGGGGGGGACCCCCCGCCATGCTCCCCTCCCGTCCGCCCCGCTCGGAAACTAAGTGCGGCGCCGGGGTCCTACCGTGGCTGAGCAAGAAGCACCCGAGGAGGAGGAGGAGGAGGTCTGCCTGGAAAGCGCTCATTCCTCAGGGTGGGCTCGGCGCCGGGGGGAAAGGGGGGCTTCAGGCCGCCGCCGCCGCCCGCCGGCTCCGCTCGCCCGGCTCCATCGCCGCCGCCGCCCCCCCAGCTCCTCCCCCGGCAGCGCTGCCTTGACTGGCGGAGCGAACCTCGCCGGCGCAGCCTGGCTTTTTGAGGAGGGGGGGGGTGGAAATCGGGGAGGGGGGTGTGGAAAGGAAAGAAAAAAAAAAAAAGGGGGAGGGAGAGAAGGAAAGTGATGGTTAAAGGGGGAGTAACTTGCGCGCAGCTGGGGGAATGGCTCAGCCTACCAGCCCGGGATGGGATGCGGTGCACCGGAGGGGGGGGTGTCTCCCTTTTTTTTTTTCCCCTTTTTCTTTTTTTTCGCAAGGGGAGGGGGCGTCTCCCTTTTTTTTCCCCTTTTTCTTTTTTTTCCGCAGCGGGGGGGGGGGGAATATATCTCCCCCTTTTTTTTTTTTTTTTTTAGAAGGGGGGGGAGCCATTTGTACACCCCCAAACGCTTGCCCTGGTGCACGGCCAAAGCTGAGAGGGGGTGCGTGTGGTGTAAATTAGGGCTAATTCTCCACCAGTTGCCCCCCCCACCCACACCCCCGGCGCTGCTCCCTGCCCCAAGGGGGCAAATAAAGCAGCAGCGCAAGCAGTTGCATGGCTTCCCCCCCCCCCCCCCCCCCCAGATCTCTAAATTTGGGGGGTGGGGGGAAGTTACTCCCCTCTCCTACCGCCCTCACCTGCTCTCCAGGATTTTGGGGGGTGGCCCGAGCTCCAGACCGGAGAGGGGGGAGCCACCAAAAAATACTACCCGCCCCGGGGCGAAGTTACATTCTCACAGCCAGCGGCCTCGCACAGATCCCGAGGGAGCGCTGGGACGGGGGGGCGTCCGGTGCCCCCCTCCTTTTGCAGCCAGCAGTTCCTTCCCCCCCCTCCGAAAAACACCTCTTCCGGATCCGGGAGGGGAAAAAATAACAATAATAAAAAACACCTGAAAAGGGCCCCGAAATGAAGGCGCTTTTTTTTTTTTTTTTTTTTTATCTGGGGGGGAGGCGCTGAGGGAGCGCGAGCGCTTCCCGCCCAACACCGCCGCGTGCTGGGCGGGGGGGGGGAAGGTGCGCGCGAGGGGGTGCTCGAAGCTTCGCCCGGAGCAAGGCCCCGGGGGGAGAAGGAGGGACAAGAAAAGGGGCCTTTCCTTTCCCTTAATCACCATTTTGGGAGCTTTTGGGGACGTTCCTTTTTTTCATTATTATTTTAAATTTTTTTTGGGGGGGGGGGAGGGGGGCGGTGCAGAGCATCCCAAAAATAAAGAAATAAAAGCATTCCTCCCAGGCACTGAGACCAGAGCCTCCCTCAACCTCCACATCTGAGGGGGGGCTGCTGAGCGCAATTATAAACCCGAGCATTAGAAAGTAATTACAGCTGCGGACTCTAATTACTTACTGCTGTGCTGGAAGGTGAGCTTTGCTGCCACCGCTCTCCATGGCGGTCGGGGAGCTCTGGCAAGTGTCTGCTTGCCTTGGTGGCCACCTGGGCCGGGTTGGCTAAGAGGGGCTGACTCTCCCCAACACACTTGTGCCAACAAGCCCACAGCAGGTGGGTTCCACCTGAGATGTCTCGATTGAAACACAAGTGGCACCTGCTCTACATGGAGGGGTAGCCACCCTGGAAGTGAAAAGAGTTGTCATTATTATTATTTTAAGATTGCATCCCTCGGGGAATAAAGCTTATTTGACTTTGGCCGTGCATGCTGGTCTTCCCACCCCTGCCTGCTTGCGTACCTGTCAGTTCATTTGGGAGACGAAGATCATAGAATCACGGAATGGTTGGGGTTGGGAGGGACCTTGAAGACTGCCCAGTGCCACCCCCCTGCCCTGGGCAGGGACACCTCCCACCAGCCCAGGTTGCTCCAAGCCCCGTCCAACCTGGCCTTGAACCCCTCCAGGGATGGGGCAGCCACAGCTCCTCTAGGCAACCTGGGCCAGGGGCTCACCACCCTCACAGCCAAGAATTTCTTCCCAATATCTCCTCTAAATCTCCCCTCTTCCAGTTTAAAACCCTTCCCCCTCGTCCCATGGCTCCCCTCCCTGCTCCAGAGTCCCTCCCCAGCTTTCCTGGAGCCCCTTGAGGGACTGGAAGGGGCTGGAAGGTCTCCCCGGAGCCTTCTCTTCTCCAGGCTGAACCCCCCCAGCTCTCTCAGCCTGTCCTCCCAGCAGAGGGGCTCCAGCCCTCCCAGCATCTCTGGGGCCTCCTCTGGCCCCGCTCCAACAGCTCCGTGTCCTTCTTGTGCTGAGGGCTCCAGAGCTGGACGCAGTGCTCCAGGTGGGGTCTCACCAGCAGAGGGGCAGAATCCCCCCCCTCGCCCTGCTGCCCACGCTGCTGGGGATGCAGCCCAGGCTGCGGGGGGGTTTCTGGGCTGCCAGCGCATGTTGCTGGTCCATGTTGAGCTTCTCATCCACCAACACCCCCAAGTCCTTCTCCTCAGGGCTGCTCTCCAGCCACCTCCGCCCAGCCTGGGTTTGTGCTTGGGATTGCCCCAACCCACGTGCAGGACTTTGCAAAATTGGGGAGGTTTGGTTGCCACTGTCGTATTCCTGCATTTTCTAGCAGGGCTAGAAGGGACAGTGACACTCCTGGACTGTATTTTCCCTCTGCCACCAGCTTGCCTTGGGCAAGTCACATCCTCTCCAACCCTTGGAAGGATTTTGGCAGCGGCCATGGCCACCAAGCTATTTCCGTGGCTACCGTGCAAGGCAGGGCTGGGGAGATGTTACAGGTAGTGGGTTTTTTGTTCTGTTTTGTTTTTTTTCTGTCAGCAGCACAGATTTAAATGCACGTTGAATAAAACGCTCAATGCCTGACTTCAGTGGGAATTAGATTTCTAAATAATTCGGAGACTTTCCCCCGTTGTGTTTTGGTTTATTCTGCAAAATGTTGTTTGCTTGCAGACTAGGGGTACTAATGTATATTAAGGCTGCTACACAAGGAAGACTTTTCTCTGAAGCTTCAAAACACCATTAACATTTTCATGGCACTTTCTCCTTCTCTCTTTTTTTTTCCCGAAGAATATTATTTCTCGCCTGCATTAAAACCAGCAGAATTCTTAACTTCCAGGAAAAGAGAATATTTTTCTTTCTTTTTTTTTTTTTTTTTTTCTCTCCTTCCCAGTGAAAACATTTCAGCTGGAAAATTCTCATCATTGTAATACTGACCTTTGCAAAGGGCTTTAAATCCTTGAATGAAAGTAGCATGTAAGTGCGAAGTTTTATTAACTGATTACCTCTGCGGTTTCGACTACATTGCTAGTCAAATTTGATTTAGAGGACTAGGCAGTTGTACCGTGCGTGTGAAAAAAAAAAAAAAACAAAACCTGGTTTCTGACATCATTTTGGCTTGCTGGAGCTGCAAGAGGGCTGCACTGTCCTGCAAAAGTATTTTTCTTTTACCTTCCAGGAGAGAAAATCAAGTGCAAACTGATTATTAAACACTCTTCTCGGGTAGCTCACGTAAATCTGCCGTGCTTTGTGGAAGGAAATGAATCATTCCAATTAAAAAAAAAAAAGCTGAGAAAACCCGGGAGCTGGGCGAAATGCCCCTTGGGGAGGGACATTCAGCCGGCGCTGAGGGGACCGACCCTCGCCTGCGGGAGAGGGTTGTGTCGGACGGGGCTGGGTCCCTTTGCGTCGCCCAGAGCTTGGCTTTGGTGGGACCACAACTGCGTCTCCCGGTGGAATTTGGGGTTTGCACGCCTGCCCCGTGCGTTATCTATTAGCAAGGAGCAATGCTGGAAGCTGGGAAGAGCAGATGATAAACCTCTCCTTTGCTTGTGAAAGTCGCCGGGGATAAACCAGGCATCTTTCTCCTTTTTTTCCCCTCTTTTTTTTTTTTTTTTTTTGGTATTCCACATTGACAAGTGCAATAGATATGAAACATCACAACAATGAAAGCGAATACTTTCTGCCTGCCTTTGACTCTCTTACTTCCAGGCTATTTACCGAGAAGTGCAAGAAACAAAATGTTCTGAAATGCTGCAGCAAAATGGGGGGGGGGAGGGGAGGGGGAAGAGAATAATATAAAACATGCAAGCAACTGGATAAAAATGAAGCAATATTGACAGAAAATGGAGTTTTAAACAGCAGGACAACAGCAACTCAGATGGATTTCATTCTTGCGTATTACAAAGCTAAGCCAAGCACCTGGAAGAGAGAGAGAGAGGAAAATAATCACACGTTTCCCTGGTTTATAAAATCTTTTCCTTGTCATTTCAAAATACCTATGACAAGAGAAAGCTGTACCTAGCCCTGCTGTAAAAACACTGAGCTGGGACTCAGAGCCTTTCCCTGCTCTTGGTACGGAGCTTTTCCCGTGGTTCGTCCCACCGTGCCTCAGTTTCCCCCTCTGCAAAGGTGCTGCTCACCTTTCTCGCTCAGTTGCAAGACAAACGTTTCAAAGCACGAGCTGTCTCCCAATCGGAAAGCAAAAATTATTTGGGTAATGGGACGGAGGAGGGAACAGTTCTTCCTCCAAATAACAGGAACGATGCGCAGCCCTCGTCATGCACTGGGGGGGCCTCTCCGCAGGTTTGAGGCTGAGACATGTCCTGGAGATACCGAAGGGCATCCTTGGAGGTGGCAGGGCACAATGAAGCCGGTTGAGGTGCCTCTGTGATTTTGGGGAGACATTTGGGCCTCTGGTTCTCCCACCAGCAAGCCAGGGGCATCGGGGCAGGAGGCTGATCTCTTCCAGGCGGTCACCGCCTTCCTGGGATGCTTCTTCGTGGCAGGGGGGCAAGAAAAAACAGGGAGACCTTTTTGTTTGGCAACAGGTAGGCATGGCTGCTGCTGCTGCCCCATGCGAAAGCGAAGGCAGCTGCCTTCAAAAAGCCCCCAGCTGTGCCAGCCCCTCCGCTCGGGACGCGAGGGGGATGCTCCGCACTCCGGCTCTGGCGCTGCCTGGGTTTTCAAGGCAACCCCAGCCAAAAAGTGCCAGTCCCTTTCCCCGTCTCCCCACGGACCCTCTTTGAAACCAACCCAGGCAGAGGCCAGGGAAGCAGATGAGGGGGGAGTGCCTCAGCTCTTTTTTCTCCTTGTCTCCTTCTTTTTCTCCCCAGCTGTATGGACAGCTGCCAAAAAACCTCAGCTTGTGGCACTTGATAAAGCTCTTGTACAGCAGGTCCGGGAACAATACGGGCAGTGATAGGCAAGGCCTGGAAACAGCCACAGGGGGGAGAAAGGCATTGAGGCTTTGAGGGTTAAAAACAAAAAATAAAAGTGCTTTAATGATGTTTTGGTCTCAGGTGGGGAGAGCTTGGCTTTCTACACTGACTACATCCATTTTTGTAAGGGACCAGCCCCACGGGAAGGCTGGAGCTGGGTGTCAAGCATCAGGCGGGAGCAGGGATGCAATCGGGGTCTCTCCATGGCGCACTGCTGCTGCCAAGCAGTGCCCCAGGGCTGGAAGAGTTCGTCTGGTTAATAGAGAGGTCCTCACCAAATACCCCTTCCCCAGTTCCTCCTGTGGCCTGGCATAGCCACCCTGCTTGGTACTCATAGCCACCCTGTTCGGTACTCATAGCCACCCTGTTCGGTGCTCATAGCCACCCCGCTTGCTGCTCATAGCCACCTTGCTCGGTGCTCGTAGCCATGCTGTGAGCTCAGTACTCATGGCCACCTTGCTCAGTGCTCATAGCCACCCTACTCGGTGCCCATAGCTGCCCTGCTTGGTGCTCACAGCCACCCTGCTTTGTTCCCATAGCCACCCTGCTTGGTGCTCATAGCCACTCTGGTCGCTGCTCGTAGCCACCCTGCTTGGTTCCCGTAGCCATCCTGCTTGGTGCTTATAGCCACTCTGCTTAGTCCTCATAGCCACCCTGCTCAGTGCTCATAGCCAGCCTACTTGGTGCTCATGGCCGCTCTGCTCGGTGCTCGTAGCCACCCTGCTCAGCACCCGTAGCCACTCTGCTCGGTGCTCGTAGCCACCCTGCTCAGCACCCGTAGCCACCCTGCTCAGTCCTCATAGCCACCCTGCTCGGTGCTCATAGCCACCCTACTTGGTGCTCATGGCCACCCTGCCTGCTGCTCATGGCCATTCTGCTCGGTGCTCATAGCCACCCTGCTTGGTGCTCGTAGCCACTCTGCTCAGTGCTTGTAGCCGCCCTTTTCGGTGCTCATAGCCACTCTGCTCGGTTCCCATAGCCACCCTGCTTGGTGCTCGTAGCCACTCTGCTCAGTGCTTGTAGCCGCTCTTCTCAGTGCTCATAGCCACTCTGCTCGGTGCTCGTAGCCACCCTGCTCAGTGCTTGTAGCCACGTGCCATTGCAGCTCAAGCTGGTTGCCTGACACTGGGGGGCACCGCGATGGAGACGGATTAAAGCTGCAAAGATGGCCAAACACCGGCACCGATTGGTTTCTCGTTAGACCTTCCTAACTTAATCAAAACCGGTCCCGCAGCCATCCCCTGGATGCTTTGCTGCAGCCTTTCGTGCAGGTCTTTTAATGCAAAGTTATTTTAATGCCGTGCTTTGCATTCAGCTGCTCGTCCGCTTTTATGTCAGCGGTCCCTGCCATGCAAGGTGAAAACAGCTGAGCTGGACCTGCTGCAATTTTGTGCATGGATGGGCTGGATGCACCTCAGCCCGTCCCTGGGAGAAGGGGATTTATGGGGCGCTGCTGAGAAGTCGATAGCGAAGAGGGATGGCTCCCAAATCCTGGGGTGAAGCTCCTCGAGGTATTTCCTGGGGTCCAGAGATAATTGCCACCATGTGAGTTCTCTTTGATCTGGACAGGTGACCAGCGAGCCTTTAAGCAAACCCGTACCTGTAAAATTTTCCAGCTCCTGTTTCACTGCCCAGATGTGCCCAGATGTGTTTGGGAACCGTCTCTCTGTCGGGCTGGTCTGCGTTACAGGAGAATTGGGGCCAGGTTTCACCCTTCATCACTCGCCCGTAGTTGCTCAGGGGTATTCAGAGCAGGGCAGCTTGTCTCAATCCACCGGAAAACTATTAAACCTCCGAATTAGGGTGTTATTCGCGTGTCTGAACATGATAAACACTGGACTGGGTTAGTGCTTGCTAAGAATAACCATCTGATCCTGACTTTTTCCAGATCCCATAAAACTTTCCAGCTCCGGAGGGACCTTGGAGGAAAGGAGGGAGCTCCACAGCTCCTCCTTCGGTCTGCAGGAGAGGAGCTGGCTGTAGAAAAATGCAAAGGAAACTGCGATGAGACTGCAGGAGACAGACAGATCCTGTCCTCTTCACCACTTACGTGGCTTTTAGTATCCTTTTTGGGGATTTTTCATCCCACAAGGTGTTTATGAAACCTGGCTTGGACTTTTTTGCTAAAGACAAATCTAGTGCGTGTACAAAATCCCCCCAAAATGAACAGCCTGCAAAGGGTTACGTGGAACATTTGTATAAAAACAATGAATCCCATTTTTGCTTGATTGGCACTTTAATTAGGCCCATGTCCTTTTGCTGCCACCGCAATCAGATTGGAGGAGAATGGGAAGCTTCCACACCGTTATATTTATCTCAAGATTACAAGATTTCCTTTTTTTTTTTTTTTCAATGCAAAGGGGGGAAAAAAAAAAAAAAAGAAAAACCTCACCACCTTATAAATGTGGCAAGGGAACGATATTATTTAGGGCTTGGAGAAAGCGTGGCTTCCTGATTGCAGCACAAGAATTAATCTTATTATGTTAACAAGGGATTGTTATGCTAAGAAGAATAAGGAAGAAAAGTTCTGTCTCTCAAGTCTGCCAGGAACAAGACAAGGACTGTGCAGGCTCGAAAACCAGCCTTGAATTTAAGAGCTCCAGCAAAAAGAAGAAAGCCCAAAGTCCTTGTGGTTTTTATAAGGCAATTTCCCTCTTTTCCTTCTCTCTTTTTTACTGCGCGGAGGCTGTAACTCCAGCTCGCAGCTCCCAGCCACCCGGTGAATCTCCTGAGAGTGGCTTCAGATAAGCGCTCCTGGTAAATAATGTGCCCAGATTACAACGCCCATCCCTAAGTCTAGCTACATCCTAAAATTTAAAATGAGACGAGCAGACAAATCGGGCTGAGCAGGCTTTTACGCCCCGATATAAAAGACAACTCCAAGCACGCGAAGGGGAGGTAAATGGGACGCTGGAGATTTCCAGTTCCCGACCTTCTTGGGAAATTATTTCTTTGTTGGAAATAAGGGTCATTTTATCTGCTGAATAGTAGGAAAAAAAAAAAAAATTACTGAAAAAAAAAAGATTGTTCTGCACTGCTTTTGGTGCTTTCAGGTGTAAAAGGCAAAAGCTCCGGGAAAAGAGAAAAGCTCCCCTTCTTCTCCCATGCCATGAATCCCCAAAATCCTGCAGTACAGGGAAATAAAAAAAACCCCAAACATTCACCGACATATAGGCAAATCTGTCCTCCCACCTCTCCGAGCTGGTTGCTGTTACAGGGGGATGAGCAAGAGCCATGAGTCAATATCCAGCCCCATCTTCTCTCTTTTTTTTTTTTTGCCTTTCCCCAGAAAGCTTTCAGAACCCGTGACGAGCCTGAGCGTCGGCTGAAAGCAAAAGTTGGCTGCGAAATTTCAGCCCGTCCCTGGGATTTGCTCAAGTCGAGGGAAAGGCGTTTGTTTTGCAGTGGAATAGTTTATTCTTCGAGCAAAGATAGAAATGATGCCATTTGATTGAGGTGGCTAATTACATGCCTTGAAGAGTAAATTACAGCTATCAAATATCCCAGTGAATATTCACTTACAAATAGAGAGAGAGGAAAATGAAATTTTTTGGGTTTGCTGGCAATTTTGAAATAAAAACATTGTCTCTGATGGGGACTGTTAACCAATCCTTTTAAAATTCCTCTGCTACTGCTAAATTCAAGTGATATTTTCTCGCAGACCAACCAAACAGTTCACTCCAACGACCCTAAGCTAATTTTATTATTTTTTTTGCAGTTTTGTGTTTCCTTGTCACTTTTGGAACCACTTGCCTTCACTTTAACACGTTTTTGAGTGAAAAACGTTAATAACAAGTTTAGAAACAGTTCAAACTGCCTAAATGGAGTAAATATTTGTCATAAAAAGTATATTGCTGGCCAGAAAAAGTTTCATAGGGAAAAAAACCAAACCCAAACCGTCCGTCTCCTCAATTCGTAAATACGCAAAAATCTGAATTTCATTCCTGCAAGTTGGAAACATTTCTAAACGGTGAGTAAATTGAAGGCGACTGCGGGGAAGAGCATCGAACGCCCGGGTTGAAGCTGATGGCTGAGCCATTCCATCTCCATCTCCCCCATCTCCCTCTTTGCCTGGATGAAACGGCCATTTCCGCGCTCTGCGGATGCAAACACCTTGCAGAAGGCGCTGTTGCTCGGTTTGCTGGGGTCACGTGCAAAATGAACCCTTTATTTCACCTGGACCCATGATAATTTGTATTTCCTCTTAGATCTCAAGCTTTTGGGCCCAGGCTGCGAAGCTCTGCTTCCCCCAAAAGTCACCTCTGCCGGTGCTTTTGGGCTGCAGGACCATAAGCCGAAACATCCCATGCCTCAGTTTCCCCAAGAACACAACGGGCGCCTTGCTGAGAGATTTACTTAGTATTTTCCAGGTGCTATTGCTGCAAAAATCCTGCAGCAATCGCTCAAATCCTGCTCCGAGGATCTCCCCCTTCTCCTCCCCGCTGTGCCTTCAGCCTCCTTCCCCGGGTAATGAAAGGTAAGCATCGCTCTGTATGTCTCTGCGTGCCTGTAAATTCCTGGGGCCCATTAGGGGGGAGAAAAAAAAAAAAAAAAGTCAATTTTCTTGTCTTTTCCGCTTCTCTGGCCCTTAGGAACAAACCCCAAGCCCACAGCAATCCCCCCCTTTCCCAGCCATCTCATTAGCAGTGTCCTCGCGCATCCCAAGGCACGCTGGCGGCGAGGGCGAACTGACACTTCTGGGGCACTTCGGCATCTCTTAATTTGCCCCTTGCCACCCCCTTGTCCCGGGAGAGGAGATGTTTTGTTGTGTGCAAGCAGCACGCGCGATGCACCGGGGGACTTGTTATCCCATCCCCGGGGGCTGGCAGTCGTTCCCAGGGGTATGATGCGGGCTGGGGGGCGGACGCGTGGGGTTTGCAGCCCCAAGGAGCCTGGGTGCCTTCGAGGTCTCCATGGGAGGAGAAGAAAGAAGACAACAAAACACCCAGCTGCGTGCAGAATGAATCGCATCCCAGCCGTGATCATTGAACGGCGGCGGCGGCGTGGGTTGGCATGGCATGGCCTTGGCAGCTCCTGCCGAAATGCAGCCCTTGGAAACTGGGTGAAGGCAAACACCGTGTAGAAGACGTTGTTGCTCCATTTGCTGCAGCCAAATGCAAAGTCAACCCTGTGTTTTACCTGCAGCCACAATAACTTGTGTTTTCTATCATAGAATCATGGAATGGTTGGGGTTGGAAGGGACCTTGAAGACCGCCCAGTGCCACCCCCCGGCCCGGGCAGGGAGACCTCCCGCCAGCCCAGGTTGCTCCAAGCCCCGGCCAACCTGGCCTTGAACCCCTCCAGGGATGGGGCAGCCACAGCTTCTCTGGGCAACCTGGGCCAGGGGCTCACCACCCTCACAGCAAACAATTTCTTCCCAATATCTCATCTCAGTCTCCCCTCTTCCAGTGTAAAACCCTTCCCCCTCGTCCCATGGCTCCCCTCCCTGCTCCAGAGTCCCTCCCCAGCTTTCCTGGAGCCCCTTTAGGGACTGGAAGGGGCTGGAAGGTCTCCCCGGAGCCTTCTCTTCTCCAGGCGGAACCCCCCCAGCTCTCTCAGCCTGTCCTCCCAGCAGAGGGGCTCCAGCCCTCCCAGCATCTCCGGGGCCTCCTCCGGCCCCGCTCCAACAGCTCCGTGTCCTTCTGCTGTTGGTGCCCCAGCGCTGGAGGCAGCACCGCAGGGGGGTCTCCCCAGAGCGGAGCAGAGGGGCAGAATCCCCCCCTCGCCCTGCTGCCCACGCTGCTGGGGATGCAGCCCAGGCTGCGGTTGGCTTTCTGGGCTGCCAGTGCACGTTGCCGGCTCATGTTGAGCCTCCCATCAGCCAACACCCCCAAGTCCTCTTAAATATCAAGCTTTTGGGGCCAAAGGCTTGGTCCATAGTCTGACCCTGAGCATCCCGAAGCATGTCCCCGGGCATTGGCGCATCCCGCACCCACCGGCTTCTCTACCACATCCCACCCAGCTGCAACCACACAGGGAACTGCTTGGGAAGGGGAAAATGCTGAGTGCACTGCAAGCCCAAAACAGCCACTTGCTGCACTTACAGAGCGTGTTCATGAATTAGTCGGGCTTCGTCATGCCTGGCATGTCCCAGGGGGGGTAATTTTTCCCCGATGCTTGATAGATTTTGTCCTAGCAAGGGTCATAGAAAGCCCAACATTGATGGGTTTCATCTAATTTCAATTATAGTCATTAAAACTTTTGCTCACATGAGCTGAGCCTTTCCAAAAGCCGTCGAATGACAGCCCATTAGAGAGCGGTTATTTATAGCGGGGCATGTTAATTTTACAGGATCACAGACCAGTGATTCAGTGCCTGGCGTTGCTGAAAGGAATCACTCACAGGAATGAGTGTGAGCTGACATAAAAGTACCTAAACCCACAACCTCCTGCCAGCAGAAGCTCCTGGGTTGGATGAGATGCAGGGGCAGCCGCCTGGGGACGGGCAAACCTGAGATGCTGGGGTCGTCCACAGGTTGGGGACCAATACGTGGGATGCTGAATGATCAAATAATCCCTTTTAGCCCTAGTTTCATGCAAGCTGATGGATGGAGGCTGAGGAGGTCCAGGCAAATGGGTGACTTGAGCTCCAGGGTGAGCAGACACGGTGTTGGGTGATGCTAAAGGGAAGAGGGGCTCCTTTCCCGTGGTGCCTCCACGTTTTTCCAGCCCCAGTTTGGGAGCTGCGGGGCGCCCACGCTCTCAAACAGCCACCTTCCTCTCTTGCTCTCTGCTTCACAGCATTTTTCTGAACCGCCGGGATGCCCGGCTCTGCAAAAGGGCTTTGCTCAGCCTTTATCTCCCCCAGGAAAGCGGTTGGAGACACTTTGTATGAAAGATGCTGGAGATGAGGGGGGAGGAGGAGGAAAATACAAAAAAAATAAAATAAAACCTCCTGCATTGCATTGAATCCCCTTGAATTTTAAAGTGCTCTGAGCTTGAAGCTTTGTGGTGGAAGAATAGGAGGAGTGGGGAGAGGGAGAAAGAGACGCAGGACAAAAGGAGTGTTTCACAGACGTGGTGAAGGACGGGCACAAATCGCTCCGGCCCTGGGTAGGGCCCAATCCAGACCCTGTTGGTGCTGGGGGACCTTTCCCACGGGCTTTGACCAGAGCCCTGCTGAGGACGCCCAGTCCAAGGCTGCCCTGAGGTCCTTTCTCCTTGTTCCAGTCCGTGGTCATCCCCGAAAGGGGGGCCAGCATCACTTGGTGCAGGGGGGCTGCAGGACAGGGAGGGACCCTGGGGAGGGCAGGGGCAGGATGGGGGGGCTCGTGCGGGGATGCTGAGGACCTGGACACGGACAGATGGACTTAATGGGCCGCCACCACTCTGCTCCCCATGCCCTGATGCGCGCCAGCACCGGGAACATCAAGGGGGGACCGTGTCCTTGTGTGGGTCCCCCAAGCCAGCGCTGCTCATCCCGGCTCCACCCCGGGGCTTGTTCCGTGCCTGTGAGTGATCATAGACAAGTTGTGGAGATTTTGGCCCAAAATCCACCGGGAGAAGGAATAGCATCCCACCCTCCAGATCCCATTAGGAAAGGGGGATTTTCTACCAGGGGGATCCTTTTTGGTGGTCACAGCTAGCAGCATCTTCCCACCCCAAGGCGGCACGGCTCCTCCGGCACCCACAACCAGGCTGTGCTGAGCACGCAGCTTGCAAGCAGCACAGAGGCAAGCTGGAGCACCGGCTAAGGGGGATGACACTGTTTTCCAGGAATAAATGTAATAAAGAGACCATAATTGCCCTTAAATGTGAACCCTGGGTCCTCCGGGCCCATGCCCCCGAGTCACCCATAGCACCTCCGCTTGCAGACGGCGCTCGCACCCACATTTTCTTGCCAACATCACCCATCTGACTGCGGGCGATGTCGACCTCCGACAGAATTTGGCACAACCCACTTAAACCTGACCCACTGCTCCCCTTCTCCTGCCCAGCCAGGGCACCTCTGCCCTCCTGCCTGGCTACCCAGCCGCCTAATTACAAGTCCCCCCGGACACAGGTCTCCCTTTTTCTATACGTTTCTATAGGACCTCCTGCAGCCCTGACCTTGGCGGAGCCATCTAGGCGATATAAGATAATATGATAATCATAGCGATGATAGCAATAATCATAATAATAAGCCATGTTCCGGCTAGGGCACCTGTCACCTAGGCATGCGAGTCCCAGTGACAACCAGCTATTACATACCTAGGCTAAGTGTAGTGGTGCCACGGCTGGGTGTTATTAGGAGAGTAGGGGAAATAGGAAAACAAATTCCGACTCTCCGACAGCATTGCTCGCGTCTGGAGGTCAGCCCAGCTCCCCGAACGGTCCCACGGGGCTGAATGTCTATGAATCAGTGAGTATTTTTGAGCGGGTAAGTGTCTGCGGACATCTCCAGGATGCTTGCGCAAATCTTCCCGCATCCTGCTGCTCGCACGAGGTTTTATTGTAGAATAAGCAACGGCGAGGGCGGGGGGGCATCGGTGCAATTTGCTCCAGCAAAGTTTTTGCAAGGCAGGGCTTTTAACTGTGAGCACAAATAACCCTTAAACCAACGTTATCGGGGAGGGGTGGTGGGTTCTCCGTTGGGTTGTGCTTCGGTCTGGAATGATTTCCCCACTGGGTCTCAGTTGGTCCCTCTGAAGCGGGGAGAGTCGGCTGTCTCTGCTGGAGAAACGATGCGCAGAGAGGAGAAAACCAGCTGGAGACATGATGCTCATGGGTCTTTTACACCAATGCAGGTAGTTTATGGGGGTGGTTCTTCAGGTACTTTTGCAGAAGGGGAGTTCTCCTGGCTGGGGATGGAGGGAGACGAGGGAAGGAGCCCAAGTCAGGTCACTTCTTTTATTTAGGTGCACAAAACCACCTCGTGGGATTTCCCGATGCAAGGTGGTATTTTTTAATGACCATTTAGGCACCAAGACAACTGTAACTCCTCCTAGGCTGCTGCCCACACCTCTAAAGATCTAAATACCTTGGAGGAGCCTGGCCCTTGGCCCGCAGTATGGCACAGAGCATTTCCCCACGGAAAACACCAGCAGAAAGACCAGGTTCCCCCTGAAAACCCCAGCTCCCCCAACTCCCAGCCCACCCACCGTCTTCCCTCTTGTTCTTGTAACAGCTTCGCCACATTAAGCCGCCAGAATAACTCCATTGCACGGGCCACTTCACCTCTTCCCCTCTACCTGCAACGAAACCCATCTCCTGCTATTCCCTTTGATGACTTCTCTTCAGCTGCTGCAGAGGAGAAATGCTCGTATCAGCAAACAGATGGCGGCTGAGGCATGTAGCATAAAATATATTTATCAAGGCAAACAGCTGTAGCCCATTTCATTCCGAAGATTTCTATTAAAAGTTCTCTGGAGCTACAAGCTGCTCTGCCTCTGCAGCCGGAATAAAGCCGAAGGGACAAATGGCTTTTTTCAGAGCATTTCTTTCCCCTTCCTTAGCTCTTTTCTTCTCTGCCTGAAGAAAGCCTGACCTAGCTCTGCTTGCTGCGATGAGGTTGGGTACCAAAATGGAGTTATCACACATTAATGCGCATTTTTGGGGAACACCCTGGGGTTATCACAGATTAATGTGCATTTTTGAGGAACACTGTCCTGCCCATCCGTGTGCTCAGGGCTGTACAAATTACCCCAAAGGGTCCCAGGACCTACAAGACTTGGGACAACCTCGCAAGGTCACAACATAGACCTGCAGGTTGGGTGACCTTCGCGTCCATGAACATCTCTGCTCAAGTCTGGATCACACCCGGAGCCCAAAGCCGGGCGGACGGCTTCCCAGTGCTCTTTGGCAAGGTCTACTTTGCTGTTGTCTTTGTTTTCATCCTGAAGAGACTTTACTGCCGTATTTACCAAGTATGAGAAGGGCCAAGTTTGGAGGAAATGCAAAGTTTTGCTCAAGTGTAAATGAATTTTTTTTGGCAGACGTTCCTTTTCGCAGTGTCGGAAAATTCCCGGCTTTTGCTGTGAATCCAATTGAAACATTGACAAATATCATGAATTCCTCCACGCAAATGGGAATTTCCATATTTTGTATTAAACACACTCTCTAAATGCTCAGCTGATGCAATGACTCATGTATAACCCACTCCAGCACATCCCCAATTGGGAAAAGATCATAGAATCACAGAATGGTTTGGGTTGGAAGGGACCTTAAAGACCATCTGCCCTGGGCAGGGACACCTCCCACCAGCCCAGGTTGCTCCAAGCCCCGTCCAACCTGGCCTTGAACCCCTCCAGGGATGGGGCAGCCACAGCTTCTCTGGGCAACCTGGGCCAGGGGCTCACCACCCTCAGAGTAAAGAATTTTTTCCTAATATCTAATTTAAATCTCCCCTTTCTGAGTTTAAAACCATTAGGTGTCCCCAAAGGGTCACTCCCATCTTTTGGAGTCACCTGCCACCAAAGCCACGACGGGCTGGAGAAGCCCAGGTGGAAGATGCGTCTTGGAGAGGGGATGGGCTGAACGCTGAATGGTCCAGAAAGGTAAAACCGTGGAGCCGCCTCTGCTTAAACCATATGGATGCGATATCTCTTTACATCACCTGCTGCTGTCTCAAATTCCCCCTTTTCTCCACATCTGTCTGCATTTCCCTGCAAAGCGTCATCTTGGGCTCCTCACCTGGGCTTGGCGAGGAGCTGCAGCTGGAAAGGCACGCCGCATCCCTCTTCCATCCAGCGGCAGCCAGCAGCATTTCAGCTTGTCCAAAAATGATCCTAGCAAGTCCAAACCACAAACAAGTTTGTTCTCCTCTCTCTCTCTTAAATAAAAAAAATATCCTTTTTTCTTGCTTTTCTTTTTTTTTTTTTTTTATTTGCGTAAAATATTCCTGGCAACCCCTCCTTTTTAACTGCCTGCTGCTTCCCCAGCCAACAGCTATGCATTTCATCCCAAATTCAGCTTTCTATTTTCAGCCGAGCGAGCAGTGGGATGAGAATTTTGCCCTAAAAATGTGCTCAGAGGAGTCGGGCTGCCATATGTGCGTGGAGATATTAAGAGCTTGTCGCCAGCCCCCTGAATAGGGAAAGCAGGCTGGCAGGGGCTGCGGGGCGTTAGCCCGGGACCAGGGGCTTGGCCGGCTCTTGGAAAACACGAGATGGAAGAGGGTCGGCGGTAGGGCTGTGAGGAGGCTACAGCTTGCAAAGAAGACCCAAGAGACGTGGGGTTGTATTCCAGCTCGGCTGCCGGGTATAACCTCTCCCTTCTCCGTGCCTCAGTTTCCCCAATGCTTTGCTTCGCTGTGCTCACGCAGCCTGGGTGGGTACTTTCAGGTAGGGGAATATAGCAGGGAAAAAGGCATACGGGGCAGAAAACTATGGCCAAAATCCTGCCAGCTTGCCTTTTTACTCTGAGGACAGAAAATAAACCGCCACCCCCGCACCGGGCGATGCACCTCGTCTGCCTGGTCCTGGTCCGTGCAGGGCAGCAGCAAGGAAAATCTACCGGAGGCACTTAGCCACCGCCAGAGGAGTCTAAATGACTCCTTGATTATCTCGTTACTTCTCCAGTAAACAGCTCAGCTCCTTGAAGGACGCGCCCCGCCACGGCGCTGCGTGGCCCGCGCCCGGGGGACACTCGGGCTCTGCTGATGGTTGATGAGATCCTGGTTTGTGTTACTCCTGGAGGATGCTCTTGGCGCCAGGATGGGCATCACACCTCCTGCCCCCGTCCTGAGCAGAGCTGTGGTGGGGAGGCAAAGGGAATGGGAACGATGCGCCTTTTTGCTGTGTATTTCCCTCCTGGCGTTCATTGTCACAACCCAGAATTACTGCAACACAAAAATAAGCAATTGTTGCAACCCTGCCATGCTACTGAACCCAAGCGGTGTGATTTTTGCAACCCAGTAACGATCATTTTTTGGTGCAATACTATCGCAACCCAACTAAGAGCCAATAATTGCAACCCTGCAATTGGCTTTTGCAGGCTGCAAGCGCTCGGCTGCCGGCGAGCGGTGCTCCGCGTTGGAATAATTCATGGCTGGGCGACCAGTTGGCTTTGCAACCGCTTTGCAAACCGCTTGGAAGCGACGGTGTAAATAATTACAGCAAAAAGATTTTGGGGGCTGGGGGAATGGATTCGAAGGGGGCTGGGGAGGATTGAATATTTGGCCTTTTTGTTTCAGGCACCCCGGAGCTTTTACGGTTTTCAAAGCCCCAGGGAGGACCGGTCCACGCCGCCTCCTGGATTTTGGCATCGGGATGTGCGCGTGGCGGGGGCAAAAGGGAACCGCATCTCACCTCCGAAGGAGGGACATGAAGGGAGATGGGGAGAAGAGAGATCAAAAAAAATGAAGCAGCAGCAGGAGGCAAGAAGAAGAAAGGCAGCGGGAGAACAAGACCGGTCCCAAAATATCCCTCCTGTTTGCTGCGCCGAAGACCAAAAACTCACACTTGGAAGGCTTTTCTGCGAGGGGAAGAGGCTGCAAGCTTTGCTGGAAGCACTGCCTTGGGGTTCCCGGGGAGCCCTCCCAGCGGCTGAGCCGGGCGAAGCGGCTCCCGCTGCACGTCCCGTGCGGTCCCTGCGGGGCTGTGATCGGAAACGCTCCGAATTCCTCCCGAGGTGGAGTTTGGGGAGGCAAAGCCCCCGCTTTTCTCGTTTTTTGTCATTTTTTTTTTTCCTTCCTGGATGGTTGGGGTTAAATGCCAACCTGTTTCCAGGGCTGGGGGAACTCATTTTTCTGGGCGAAGACCCTGCATCGCTTATTACCAACGGTTGCGAGTACAGGGGTGGGAAGGGGAGTGACAAATCCCAGATTTGCTTAGTGACATCCCTGTGTTGGCCGCTTAGAAAAACGATATGCCTTCCTTTGGCGAGGCAACAGGCACCGAAGCCCCTAATTTGGAGGGACGAGGGCTATTTGGGAGCATCTCTTGTGCTCGCTGGCATCGAGTCGTCTGGAGGAAGAACGAGGGTGGGACGCTGCCTCGCTGCCCCCCCCCCCTGCTGCTCTGCTGTGGTTCGGGTACGTATGGGTGAGATAAGGGGTATGATCCAGCCCTGCCCGGTGATTTCCCAACCCCTTTTCTCCACCTTCGGGCTCTTGCTGCTTTGCACACCCTTCTTCCCCCCCCCCCACAGCGTTGGCAACCCGCAGCTGTTGGCCTGCCCCGTCCTCCCCCCCCACCCCGCCCCAGCCGCCCCGATGATTAAAATGACACCTGGATAATGAGGACGCTTTGTAGGTAATTTAAACTGGAAGTCATTAAGCAGAAATAGCAACCCACCTGCCACCGCTGCCCTGTGACGTTGCCCCCCCCGCCGCCCCCCGAGTTGTCCTAGAAGGGGGCTCTGCGCATCCCCAAGGTTGCCAGCAAACACGCAGCAGAAATGGAGAGATATTAATATAACAGAGCCCAGGAATTGGGGATAAGATTAAAGACCACACTTCCAGGCTTGGAAGAGAAGAGGAATAAAAAAAGAAAAAATAAAAGTGCAACTTTCCTTGCCAGAAGAAAGCCGACAGACACCATCTTCTGAGGTTGTTAAAATAAGAGCCATCGTTATATCACGCTGCTGGACCAACAGTGGACTTTAATTTGGCCTGAACATTTAAATCCTCTTTTATTACCGGGGGGAAAAAAAACCCATTTGACACCTGGCAATTACTTAGTGTCTCGTAGCCGTTCCTTCTGGAGAGGGCAGGAGGGGTCAGCCGTTTCCCAGGGCAGAGGCGAGCACTCATTTTATATGGACTGGCAGCTTTTATAAGTCCTCGCCGCGCTCGTGAGATCCGATGGGAACATCAGCCCGGCTCTCCCGATCCTTGGCCAGAGACCGTCCCCGAGGGGCTGCTTTTGGGACCCCAGCGCTTTGGGTTTGATTGCAGCCTCCCAAGAGGCACCTAGTTTTTACCCACGGACATCAAGAGGTGGAGCGTTTCCCATTTTGCTTGGTAATTTCCTCCCAGGGTTAATCATCCTCCCTGTTAAAAATGAGCGCCGAATTCTGGTATGAATTTGTCTGGCGCTAACGTCCTGCAGCAGCACTTTGCTTGCCTTTCCCTGCCTAGGATTTTCTCCCTCTGAAGCTGCTTAGATGTGGTTACAGCTCCCAGTTTTTCTGGCTCCTCGAGTGATTTTCCTCCAGCACCCGCGATTTTGCAAGGCTCTTTTTTGTCCTCCCAGGTTCCCGTCGTGGGACCCGGCGGAGCCGCATCGCACCTTCGCATCTATCTCAAAGCGCCTAAACAACACGCCTCAAACCCCAGAGCCCTCCTGCGGGATTATTTTTCCGCTCCGAGATGGAAAAAATCCTTCCCGGTTCCCTGTGCGAGATAAGCACAAGTTGCTGCTCTTTCCTCGAGCAGCGGGTTGGGGCTGGTCTCCCCGGAGCGTTTTGGGATGCTTAAAGCCCAGTCGCTGCCACCTCCCTCCCTCCTTCCCTCCCTCCCTCCCTCCCTCGCTCGTCTTTGCTTCCCGTGACACGGTGACGGACCCGGTGCATGAAGAGATTAGCCCGGTGTCGAGCCAGTGTCCGCGCCTCGGAGGAGCAGCGCTTTCCTTTTATCTCTGGGAAGCAGGCGCGTTGGACGTGAGCCCTGCGGGGATTTATGGGGGTGCCCTGGATCTGCCGCTGCCTCTCGCGCCGGCTCCTTTGCACCCAGGGAGCACCAGGCCCAGCGAGAGGGGTGTAAAGGAGGGGCGTAAAGGGCATTTTTGTTTTGCAAAGCGCAACCCCACGGCGATTTTGCAGGGAAATGTCTTGGAGACAGCACCAACCCTGTCGTCTCCCGGTCGCTGCTTCGGAAATCCTCAGTGACGCTTTGCCTTTTCCGAAAGGGACAGAAGAAAAGGGGTGTTTGGAAAGGCGCCGGGGCCTTGAAAAACGCAAACGGTCCCGCTGAGAATTTGGCCTGGGAGGTGTTGCACGAGGCTGCGGAACGTCTGCACGGCGATAAGGAGATGGTTAAGACCCCTAAATGCTCACAGTGGCGTTTTGACCCTTCCTGGCTGCCAGGGACGTAAGGTATAGGTGTCGTATAGGTACCAATGCCGTACATAACCCTCCTATCCTGATGGATGAACCTGCAGGTCATCTGCGGCATCCAATTTCTTCTCCTGTGCCCTGGGACATGAGATACCTTTTTCCATGACCGCTCGCAGCTTCCTCCTGCTTTTTGGTATTCCCAGCAGCTGCAGGCACTGGGATTTTCCCCCTTCTCTCTGCTATCTCATGGGGATGAAACATGGAAGGATGGTCCCATTTTATGGGCCTTCACCATTTTTGCAGGGGGGTGCAGCTGGGGTGTTTGGGGATGCGTCCGGGGCATCCGGGTTATCCCCGCTTCAGATAGGGAAACCTGAGAAAGGCAGAGAAGACGACAGTGCAAAGCTTGTACTTGTAGATGCTTGACTGCATCTCGAGCCCTGCTTTCCAGCAAGAACAGGCTGCTCGGAGCGCTCAGTAAATCAGGGCCCTGTAAATGCTCTCGGAGAAGCACTTAAAAATCGCTCGGTGCTTTTAAAGACCGTGTCCCGTGCTGCGTGTCTGCAGCCACCTCGAAACGACGCTGCGCTGCCCAACATCCCGCACACGGGAGCCCGGTCCTTCGCCAGGAGATCCCCACGCTCTTCGCAGAGGAGAGTGGAACGATTCACTCCAGTTTGCGAACGGGGAAACTGAGGCACTAACGCGCGTTAGCCCTGAATTTTCGTCACTTGGCCGCAGTTCCCTCTGGCTTGGGCTGTGGTTGGAGACGCAACCCGAGCGGAGGGTGCCTCCGGATACTTGCAGGTGTTGAGCCACGGCAAGGCTGTAATATGCCGGTCCCGTGGCTAATGCTGGGAAGGGACATCTATTTTCTGGCTGCTTTGAGGATCTTTGGGAAAAAATGACTTTTTCCTGACGTTTCCCACGAGGATCCCTCCTGCCCAGGGAGGATGAAGCAGCGCGTTCATCCTGCACATAAATATCAATACCCGCTTCCCGTTTTTATTTCATTCCCTGCTTCTCCCTTCCCCATCTCCGCGCTGAGGAGAAGCTCCCGACTCCTTGGCGGGGAAAGAAGAGGCTGAAGGTTTGCAGGGTGCAGCACAGGTACAGTATTTCACAGCCGGTTGCTTCGTAATGGGATTTTTTTATTGGAAGTTGCTTTTCCGGATCCGGCTCCGATTAGCAGATGCATAGCCCTGCATGCTGATGGATCTGCTCCGCTCCCAGGGCGAAGCCGTGGGGACCCGACGGAGGGTTTCTCAGCAGCAGGAGTTGAGCGATTCGGCACCCGCTCGGACACCTCGACCCACGCTCTGTGCGACCCTGCGGCTGATCCGGCCCATCCCGCCCGGAAAACTCCTCTTGAGAGCGAGCGGGATGCGGCCGCGGGTGCTGGGGCGGAGGACGAGGGGCTGGCAGGTGGAATTAATGCCGGCAGAGCAGATGCACACTTAAACAAACCATCCGTTCTCCAGAAGAAAACAATGACTTAGTACTTTCTAATTACCATCCCAAAGTCAAGCAATTACTCCTTATTCACACGTGATTGCTAAGAATAGCTTAAAATGAATAAACATTTTTTAAAAAAAGCTGCTTAGTAAATTTTCATTAGCCAACAATGTGAGTAAGGCATTTATACTCCGGCACAGCCCCCATAAATAAAGACAAGACGTTACTCAGTAAATGAGTGAATTAGTATTGTGCTTAATTGCTAGAAATTATTATCAGGTTACTACAATTACTATAAATTACCAGCAGGATCAACCCTTTTTATTATTTTTCCAAAAAAAGAGATATCTTATTGATATGCATTATGCAGTTATAAATAATTTGGGGGGGCAAGGGGCTGCTCCTGGGTGGGATTTGTATATGGAGAAGGGAAAGGCTACAGGGCACAGGGCAGCTCCTGCTCTGCGTCTGATGGCTGGGCCCAGGGGCCGGGGAGGGCCGGCTGTGGGGGTACATCTGGGGCAGGGCTGGGGGGTTTTGGGGTGGGAATTGTCGTGGATGGAAGGGACGGAAGTGCAAAAAACGCACGAAAGCACTGGCAGCGAGGGCTCAAGAACACGATTTCGGCCTTCTGCATCTCCCTCGCACGCGCTCTTCGTCACCCAGCCGCCCGCAAGGACACAAGACCGTGCACCTGTGGGTGTCACCTCCAGCGACGCTGATCCCGGCCAGCATCTCCTCCCACGAGCTCGCAGACTCCCGTGCTTTGCGCTGATTACCACCCTCAGCATCTTATCACTGCTTTCGTTACCCATGGGGCCTGTTCC
This sequence comes from Larus michahellis, assembly GCF_964199755.1. Taxonomy (NCBI): domain Eukaryota; kingdom Metazoa; phylum Chordata; class Aves; order Charadriiformes; family Laridae; genus Larus; species Larus michahellis. Next base: position 1,672,976 of record NC_133912.1, read on the forward strand.
CAAATCGAGTTCTCCCTCCGTTACCCGCCCTTCGGCATCGTTTTCTGCACGGTGGGTTTCCATAGCAAGGGAAAATGGGGTGGGACACGGGGGAAAAAATCACAGACTCATGGACTGGCCGGGGTGGGAAGAGACCTCTGGAGATCATCTCCTCCAACCCCCGGCCAGAGCAGGGTCACCCGGAGCAGGTGGCACAGGAACATCTCCAGGCGGGGTTGGAATGTCTCCAGAGATGGAGACTCCACCACCTCTCTGGGCAGCCTGCGCCAGGGCTCTGCCACCCTCAGGGTGAAGAAGTTCCTCCTCACGTTGAGATGGAACTTCCTATGGTCAAGTTTGTGCCCGTTGCCCCTTGTCCCGTCCCCGGGCACCGCTGAGAAGGGTCTGGCCCCATCCCCTTGCCCCCCTCCCTCCCTTTAGCTCTTGCTGAGCGTTGCTGAGATCCCCCCTCAGCCTGCTCTTCTCCAGCTGACCAGCCCCAGGGCTCTCAGCCTTTCCTCAGCACAGAGGTGCTCCAGCCCCTCAGCATCTCCATCGCCTCCGCTGGACTCTCTCCAGCAGTTCCCTGTCCTTCTGGAACTGGGGCGCCACCGATCACAACCCTCTGAGCTCTGCCATCCAGACAGTTCTCCATCCACCTCACTGTCCACTCATCTAACCCACACTTCCATGCCAAAAGCCAGCGTTGGAGCTTGGAGGCTTCCCAGGGTGGCCGCGCTGCTGGTGTTAGTCCATCTGCTGCATCTTCGGGGTTTAGGGAGATGGATAGAAGCTGGGGAAGGTGTTGCAGGAGCTCTGGAGCTGCTTGCAGATAGACCCGAGACCCAAAGACGGGTCTGTGCACCTAAAACCTGTCTGCTTCTTCCAGCTAGATCAGTTGCTCTAATAAAAATTTTTATCTGTCCCTATAAAGTGTCTCCTCTCCCAGCCTTAGACCCCGCAGGGCCGTGGCTTTCCGGCAGCAGACACGGCCGGGTATTTCACTTTGGGCAACGCTTCTACAAAATTGGGCGCTGTAAATCCTTCTCGTTTCCCCTTGTGTGAAGCGGGGGATAATGAGCAGGATGTGCGAAGCCTTGATCAGCTGCTGCTGGTGCAGCACACCCGTGTTTTCAGATGAAAAGCGATGAGGGGGAAAAAAAAAAGCGGTTATTAGAGCAGAAGTGCATTAGGGGAAGGAAAAAAAAAAAAAAAAAAAGGTCTGAATTTCCATTATCCCCCCGGAGCTCGACATCGCTGCAAGCCATGGTGTTCCCGTTATTGCTCTGCTTATTATTATATGTTTTGATTTCAGATAGCCCACCTACCAGCAGCTCAGGTCCCTGGGTGGAGAGGTGGATCACTCACCCGATGACACTAATTCGGGTCTCGGGGGCATCTCACCCCATGCGAGTCTGAGCGGTGCCTGCGGGCAGGCGGCAGGAGCCGATGGCTTCGGACAACTCTGCTGTCAGCTCCCCGTCACTCAGGAAAAAACACTTTTGCATCGGGTCGGAGACACCCCGCAGGTGTTTATGGCTTTATATTAATAAGGAGAAGACAGAGCGATGCTGCAAAGGTTGGGCGGGGAGAACACAGACCCACATTTTTAGCCTTTCGGGCTCATGCGCGCACCCAGAAACAGGCAGATCCTTTGCAAACGTCTGCAGATGTGTCGGGTGACGGCGATGCGGCTCGATATGGACCCTCCTGCCCCGTGGAAGGATGGGCACGGCGCCGGCAAAGTCTTTTGAAATCAGGTCGAAGCAGCCGAAGTTGACAGCCTGCTCTTGAAAATAATAAGGGAGGTGTAAAAGTGAAAAGAAATGCAGAAATACCCAGTGATTTGCCTTCCGTGCTTTGCAAGCATGGTGGCTTTGCGGCACCTCGGTGCCAACTTTGCACGCTCGTCCTTGCCACCGGGCGACGGAGAAACTCATTGCCGTTACAGAAAGGGATCTGCTCCTTCTCATTCACGTGCTTCTCCCTCCTTCTTCTTTCCTGCCTTCATCCTTCGCCTTTCTGCCAAAACGCAGGCCAGGGCGCTGCTCCTTCGATCGCGTCAATACGCAACATCTGCTGTTAAATGGAAATAGTACGAGCCGCGCGCTCTCTGCCTCCTTGGATCTCAGCGCCGGGTGCAGGCTCCACCCGAGCGCACCCAAAATGAGCCGAAAGGCTGCAGGGCTGGGGAATGACCAGGGGGAGCAAAGGGGAAGGGAAAATGAAGCCGCGGCAGGTGAGAAAGGGGAGGAAAGGGATTTGAAGAGGCTTAAATCCGTGCTGCCCCGTTGCTACGTCCTTCCCTGCGCCGGCGTCGCGCTGCCCCTGCCTTGTCGGAAGGGCAGCTGATGGCTCGGCAGGGAAAATGCAACCTGGGCTGCAGATCCTGCCCCCACCGACACCGCTGCATCCGTGTGGTCCACCTGACCTGCGCAGGGGTTACGGATGCATCCCTGGGATGAGGCAGCGCTCAAGAGGAGAGGAAGATGGATAGGGCGCAGGAGCAGGCTCTCTCCCCCAATTCCGACACATGAGTCAGCAGGATGCCTGTTTTTCAAAGCCGGCTGCTCTCAAAAAGGCATTTGCATTTCAGGGAGATCCTGCTTTGCTCTCCCACTGACAGTGTTTAGTTTTTGTTTAAAAGCAGGGCTCCTCCGCAGCGCCGCGAAAGGGGCCCAGCGCCGAGGAGACAAGAGGCAGGAGCCTCTGGGTTTGATCAGCTCTCGCTTTGTCTCTGCCGTTCCAGTCCTTCGCCAAGAGGAGCCACTTTCAAAGTCCCAGGCTCATCAGAAAAATAAAAGGCTAAGCAGGGGGCTGCGGCCGGGACACGCACACCAAGGCGTTCAAAGGCAAAGGTCTATTTGGGAGAAGCCATCCATCCGGGGTTAGGCACCTCCGTCAGCCTGGGGCTGGGGTTAATGGCCCCAAACGGCTCATCCTGATCTCGTCTGCTGGAGGAGACCTCAAGCAGAGAGAACCTGCGGCGACGCGGCTTATAAATCCCTCGCGCGTTTGAGTTGCTCTGCAGCTCTGCGCCAAAATCCGTTGCCCCTCCGCTTTGCTGGGCACCCCTTGCCTTGAGCCCCCCAAAATCCCACGGCCGCGGCTGCGTAACGCCCCCGCTCACGTGGCGCAACTTGCATTTCTGTTCCCTTCTCCACGCGCGTTTACCAGGCGAGAAGTGCCTGGTGCTGCCAGCGACTTACTTTTCCCTTATACACCCCTCCAGCTCCGTTGGCTCCATTCCCAACCAGCGGCGAGGATTGCCCAGCCGACTCCCGGCACGCGGAGCTCCCTCCTGAATCGCCCCGCTTGGGCGACTCGGGTGTTTTTTACCTTTTTTATTTTTTTTTTCTTTTTACATAGGCAGCCGACAAATTTCAGCCTCCTGGGTGTTTGCAAATTGGTCTTTTGCTCCGGCGTGTCCAGCTCGGTGCGTGGTCTCCCGAAACATCGTGTGCTTCGTGCTTGGAGGAGAATCGTATGCCGATGCTCTAATGCAGCTGGACCATGTGGTCACGGTGGAGGGGACACGGTGGCACGAGGGATGTCCCTGCCATATCCCCTTTAATCCGCCGTCTCCAATAAGAAAGCATTGCTTTTCCCACCGAAAAAACGGAAATCAAGTGAATAAATGCACGAAGAATAAAGTTTGAGGTTTCTGTTGGGACTCCTGCAGCTGAGTGAGGATTGATACAGAAATTGGGGAAAATCTGGGGAGTTTTGGGGCCTTGGGGCTCCAAATAAGCCTCTGTAGGAAATAATGTCACCGTGAGAGGAGCGGCGAAGCCAGTGCCCTGCGCTGGTCGAGGGGCATCATTTTGCCTTGCCCATGAGAGCAGGTTTTTTGCCTTCTGCTTTCTTTTCCTAAAGGTCACCGAATAAAAAGTCAGAATGTATTTTCATGAAGACAGGATTTAAGGCTGCGGGGTGTGTGTGTGTGTGTGTGTGTGTGTTCCAAATCGGAGCAGTCTGAGGACGCCAGGTAGGACTGGGACGGGGTTTGCTGTTCCAGAGATGTCCATGCCGGGGATTTTGGTTTATATACTGGGAGGTTTAACCTCAGAGCTGGGGAGGGGAACTTTAAGGTGTAGAGATCCCAAAGGGAAGTTTCTCAAGTAGATTTGGTTCTCAGAAAGTGCCCTGGATGAATTCTAGCCCCCAAAATAGCAGTTTAGGCTTGTTTGCAACTTTTCACCCTATTAAATGAACAACTTGTGAATGGCATGGTTGTGTTTCCCTTTGGTCCGTATTTCTTTTCAAGCAAAACCTCAGTTTTCTGATGGTTTCTTCCCCTACTCCATTACCTCTTCCAGAAAAAGCATAAAAAACCTAAAAATATCAAATGTCCCCCCACCACCTTGAAGGAAATCTGTAAAACACTAAAACTTGCTTATTTTTCCCCAAGATGTGGTTGCAAAAAGCCTCTTGGACAGTGAGGTGCTTTTTTTTTTCTTTCTTTTTTTTTTAATTTTTTTTTTAATTGGGTGTGCCTCGCTCCTTATCCCAATTTCCGCGAAACAATTCCCAACCCTTCATTTTTTTCAGTTGGCGGCGGCCTGAAGTTGCTCCTGGCATTAGCATTCGCCGCAAAACCAGCCCTGAAATCAAACGCTGCTGCTCTGCTCCCGTATCTCTTTTCCCCTCTCTCCACTCCCCGCGTCGCTGTAAATCAATCCTATCAGCTCCCGAGTAAATAGAATTGCTTCAAAACATTCAAATAACCCTACACGCACCTTTTCTTTGGGTTTTTCTGGTGGCAAAAAGAAGAAAAATCAGGACCAATAAGGGAATGAGTAAGTAAATACAAAAAAAAAAAAAAAAAGGAAAGTGTGTAACCTGGGGATTTTTTTTCATGCTTGCTGGCTTTCTCCTTCTCCGGGTGGCGGGTGGTTTAACGGATTCCCCACATTTTGCTGACCCACGGGTAGAATTTGCTGGGGTTTTCTTCCGGTGGATGGAAACAGTGGGTAGGAATAGGAGCGGGTGGGACGCGCGACCGACAAAAAGGGATGGTGGCCTCCGTTGCATCCGCACGGTGCCAGCGGGGAAGGTTTGCTCCCCAGGAGCTTGGGGCGAAATGGTCATTTTGAAAATCTGCATTTACATTGGAAAAATCTCAGATCCCCGTCCCTGGAGACGTTCAAGGCCAGGCTGGATGAGGCTCTGAGCGACCTGATCTAGTTGAAGACGTCCCTGTTCACTGCAGGGGGGTGGGACTCGATGGCCTTTAAAGGTCCCTCCCAACCCAACACCTTCTCTGATTCTATGATTCTACGATCTCACGGCACCCTCGCTGTCACCTCTCGGCTGCAGCGGTGAGACAAAAACCATCCTGGGGTCGTTGGCTCTGAGCCCAGCCTTGCTGGGGAAGACGCTGAAGCTCCAGGACCCCTTGAAGTGGGCTCTGTTGAGCTGCTGCTTTGCAAAAGGAGCTCGCAGCATCCCCCCCTCCAACCCCGATGCCACCCCTGGGGTGTCCCCATCCTCTTTGCGGGCAGCAAGGCCGCCAGGGTTTTAGCACTGGCGGTGCCAGCCCTGAGATTCGGGGTGACGGTGGGAGAAGCATCACGGCACGAGGAGGAGTCAGGAAATAAATAGATTAAAAAAAAATCTGAAGCCTTCTAGCTGAGTACTGCAAATAACAATATATTCTGGCAACAGCGGAGGCACAGGAAAGGCTGGGTGTATTTATAGACCCAACTAACCCGCGGATCCAGGTGCCACATTTTGACTCCGTACCACCTTCGTCGCTGGATTTTGTTTCTGCCTGAGGATTATTTTGGAAAGAGTTATCATTATCCCTGATTTATGGCTCTGCACTAGGGGGAACTCTTACTTTCCGCCGAGACAATTACCGAACCCTCGCGGAGAGCCACTTCAAGGCATCGCAGCCTCTGCTCCGCCGCTGATTGCAGACAGACGGGGTGACGTTGCTTTACCAAGAGGATGGTTGATTAGGTACCAGGCTTCATCTCCCCGTTACCTCCAGACGGTATTTTCATCTATAGTAAACGGGCAGTTTAAAGCCTCTTATTTATTAAAACAGTAGCTTGCGATTTGTTTTGGCGATGCCTTCTCTTTTTTTATCCCTTTCTGGGAAGTTTCAACTTTCTTTTTCCCTTTCTTTTGCTGCTGTGAAAAGCAGACGTGCCTGCACACGTGTGCGTGTGTCTTGCAGTTCCTCCAGCTCTCTCCCTATCCTTTACATCACTCATCTCCACCTCCTACCCCACCTTCCCAGGCTGATACGGGCCTATCGAGAATACAATCAGAATAAAGTCAATTAAGGACAGGATTAGACCGAGAGGAGGTTAATAGGACTGTGACAACAAGACGTTTATTCGCAAGTCTTTTCCTTCCACCCTTCACCGTCCAAGCCTATTTTCCCGAGGCCCATCAGAAATGAGCTGCATGCTAATGTTGCGCGCAGCGTGCTGCGATCTGTGCAAGCAAAGCCTTGCTGAAAAAGTAGAAAAAAACCCAAACCACCCCAGAAAAGGGGTGTCCAGACCCAACAACCCCTTGTGCCAAAATTGCCCTAGCGTGGTACGTGCTAGTTGGTAACCCCCTGAGAAAGAAGGGTTTCTGCTCTGTGAAATCACGAGTTGCAGCTCTTTGCTCTTCATTTTGCATTGCCTTCTGCCCTTCCTCTCTGAAAGAGTTTCAGAAGAAGCAAAAAAGCCATCATTTTGAGGTCCACCACACATGGCAAACTCTCCGGGGTGAGCAGCCCCATTTTTGGGTGGCGGATGGCACGGCACCAGGAGCGTGGTTGCCCCCCGAATGAGCGGAGCTGGAAATTTAACCCCCTGCCGCAAGCCAAGCGTTGGGTTTTATTCCTGCGTGATTTTGCCACGCGGTTGCTTGGAGACGACCATTCGATGGCCTAAAGTGCTCTCACAAGTTCTGCGTCCCCACCACAATCGCGCCGTGAGGACCTCTCCTCCCCAAGTGGCTTCTCCAAGCTCTTCCATCTCCTCTGGGGCAGCCGAGCGGGACATATTCACGGCTGCCGAAGGCACACGCTGTTTCCTCTCCCACTGGAAGAGGACTGAAACGCCAGCAGAAATACAAGGAGCATTCGGAGGTCGAGAGCAGCTGAGGGTTTGCGGAGTTACTGTTGTGGTTGTTCGCAGGGATATCGAGCCCACCTGGAAGTATGAACAAACCCTGATTTATACAAAAGCTTGAGGATAGCTGGAAGTGGAGTGGAGGGGGCTGTCTACGCCAATTCCAGTCTATTTTTATTGTTTCTACTGCGGTTTTCCCAGCTCGCTGTGGTGAGAACTGAATCGAGAGCCAATGGTACCGGCCACCTCCTGCGGCTGGGCACACCTGTGAATGCCACGGGGGACCGGCTGCTTTTTTTGGCTGGCGCCGGGTGGGCGTCCCATCAGGACGGGACATAGTACAAGCCATGAAAATAAAAGCACGGTGCCAAAATTCCCAAGGCTGCAAATAAGCAGAGCCTGGGAGGTGTCCCAACCCTACCAGGAAAAAAATCTATATTTTGGGGAGAGAGATGTTTGGACCACGACACTCTTAACACTCCTGGACAATTTCAGATTTTCTGGCTCCTGCCTTTGGCATCTCTGTGTTTAATCATCCAAATATATTATATTTTTTTTTGGATCCGTGGGCTATTAATACATATTCCCCTACGGGTTTGTTGGAGAGACCAGATCTGGCCTCAGGGATCGCAAGCAATGTCAGAAAAATTGGAGAATGTACGTACAAAACAATAAAGAACTTCTATAAATACTCCTAAATCAGTACTCCTCCTGACACGATTTCATCTACACCTACACTGGAATGGAATGTTTCCCCCAGCTTTGTCTAATCCTTTGCTTTCACCCCGCCTATAACTTGAATTTCCAGAAAATCCTTTGGAAACGAGTCCCACAGTTTAACCAACTCTTTGCTTTAAACCTGCCTCTTGCTAGTTTTATCCAGCGCCACTTCAATCCCAAGTCGCTCGCAGAAATGAGGATTTCCGTTTCGCCCTCTCGGCGCCATCCACGGTTTGTAAACCTCCGTCTAATCCTCCTTCGGCCGCCTCTTTTCCGAGGTAAGAAACCCAAGTTATTTAATCTCCTTTGCTATGAAAAAGCTTTTGTACCTTTCCTAGTTGTACCCATGAGGAATGGATTTCATTAAGCAATAAAAGCTCGTTTGTCGGGTTTAGCTTAATTTGCTTTCTGAGACGCAGGAAGGCGAGTACTCAGGTGGGGTGAGAGCCACAATAACTCCTCCTCAGTTGCCCCGAATTCGCTCATTTTACACGAAAAAATCTGTACTTATAGGCTTGACATCCCATGCACCAGGGGCAGCAAATGCCCAAGATTTAACGACCCCACATGTTTTTCAGGTGGACTTTGCTGCAGGTCCCAGGATGGGAAGAAACACCCAAAGCAACCCCTGGGTCTGCAGGTGATGGCGGGCGTGGGGATGTTAAATGAACCCGGAAAAGCTTGTTTCAAAGGAGGTAAAAGTTATAGCAATCGTGCCGGGAGGTGCAGAGGCTGGGGGAACCGCTCTACAAACACATTATTTTCGGTGCCGCGGTCGAAGAGCAATTCATCTCCTTTCTGTGCTCGTGTTCATGGTTGGGAGAAAGATGCCCACGGAGAGCAAACGCTGCAAAAAAAAAAACCCCACAGCCACTTTTCTGAAAGCTTTTGAAGACTTTTTTTTTTTGGAAAAGAAATAATCCCATTATTTTCACATTTCTTTCGTCCTTCATGTAGGTGTCCTCCAGACGGCCTCAAAATGACGGTGACCTTTGCTGGGTTTCGGGGATGGACTCCTACCACCTCTGCGCTGGAAAAAAAGGGCAACAAAACCCATCCGATTCCACTTCGCAAACTTCCCAAAGTCTCAACTGGTTTGTCCCCGTCATCTTCCCAGGAGCCGACTAATCCTCCTGCATCCAAGAGCTCGCTGCCGGCTTCACCTCTCGGGGGAGAGACTCGCCCTCTCCCAGACCTTTTGTGAGAAGTGGCACCGTTATCCAATTTCCTCCTAATTGCGCTAACAAGGATGAATTAGGACTTTCATCAACAGGGGCGAGCGATCGGTTTGGAGTCAGCCATGGGCGACGGAGCCAGAGATTAAACAAAACTATCATGTTAATGTCTAATAATACAACAGCAAGTGGAAATTAAGCACAAGACAAATATGCTGTGCCGGCGACATTGGAGAGTTTGTTCTTTAAACACAACGTTATTTTAAAGGCAATGCTATTATTAGGGCCATCTAACTTAATTTCGTAGGCATAATAGAAAAGTAAATGTGCCGCAGTTGCACTTTATGTGCAATTTCGAAAACAAACCCAAACTGGGGGAGAACGCTGCATGTTACTGAAATAGCCACTCCAGCTAAATTCCTCTCTGATATACGTTAATTATCTCCAGCAGGGAATGGACAATTTCATTTGGAGCCACGGCAGTCGGCTGGATGCTCCCTGTGATGGGAGCGAACCCCACGACCGACCGACGTGCCGAAAAAAACCCCGTGAGAGCAGCCGCGGGGTGTCCCCCCCGTCTTCCCCCCCCCGCCATCACACCGCAAAATCCAGAGGGGTATTTTAACCCCTGGTTTGCCATCGCCTTGCCAAGAGGTGAGTGGAATTATGCCTTGGGATGGACCCACGTTTATCATCTGGGTGCTCATTAAACGCGTCGCCGACCATTTTCCTCCGGCAGCAGGTTCATTGGGTGGGTCTGGCATTTTTTTCCTGCTTTGTTCAGTGGAAAAATACTTCCATCTGGGGTGATGGGGTTTGTCCCCCCCAAAACAAAACATCACTGGGCAAAGCTTTCCTTGAGCGTGTTGGCGTAAGCAGTGGGAGACAGCGCTGATAACTCCCTCTTTGCTTCTGCAATGCGATGTCGGGATTGATCTGAGTGTGAAGCGATGCAATCCAATTCCCCCGCACGCAGTTTGTTGTTGTTTTTTTTTTTTTTTTCCTTTTATTAAGTTGCATAAGAACTGTGTCTTAGCGCTCGAACGTCTTGTCCTGCACTTATGGGAACATTTTAGATGAGCAACAGCGTTGAAAGCCCTCTTTATTAATATCCAGCTCTTCCTGGGACATTACCCCCTATTTTATGATGAACACGGGGGTAGAGCGGGTTGTAATGGTCATGCAGATCTCATGCTTTTTGGGTTATCTCCTTTTTGCTGTGTGTCGCCTCCCCTGGACACCAAGGACAGGATCACAGCGGTGTAAATCTGCCATCAGGGTGGGCTTTGGGCTGGTGATGCTCAAGATGGGGCCGATTTGTGCCTTCATGGGCATCAGGAGAACAGGGCTCAGGAGTGCTTCAAAAAACTCACATCAGGAGCCATCTCCTCCCTGGCCCCATCCTGAGGGTCTCATGAAGCCTAAAATAGCAAAGGAGAAAGGCTGCAGAGCGCTTCCCGTCCCATCCTTTATGTCTCATCGATGCTGAAATGCTTTCTCCCCTGGCCGGTGCATTCAGCGCATATTAAACGCAATATGAAATTCCGTCTCAGAAAACCCCAGAGATGGCTCTATCGACTGTCCTTTAAATAGAATTAAAATTGACCCGAGACAGATCTGCGAGCCTATTGAATTACACAGTCCACCACCAAGCTCAGGCTGGCCTTGCAGGAAGAAATAAAGCAGCCCGGAGCAGAAATGAGGTGGACACGATGACATTAGGATGGGAACCTCTCAAGATGGACTCACACAAATATGTGGCATGAAGAGGGCAGGGAGGAAAAAAATTTAACCCCTGCAGCGTGGGTCGCGTGAGTTTTTGGGTGCAACGGGTGAAGGGCAAGAAGAGGCTGCAAGGTGCATCACGGCAAGGTGTTGACATGATGGGTCACCCCCCTGTTCTTCCTCCCCGGCATCATCGCTTTTTGAGCTAAAATAATTAACGTGGCCTGAAGAGGGAAAACAAACCCCAGGAGGTAATCTGCTGTGGTTTTCAGGGACCTGTCCCCCCCACCTCGGCCTTCTTGTAGGAGATGGGAAGTGCACGGGATTGCTTATTAATGCTGTTCAACTTTTGACTGGCATACGCGCATGTTGCGCCTGTGCCTGGCGATAGGCCACCTAATGGGCTCCGGTGGGAGCCCGGCCCACGGTCCGCAAATCAGCAAACCTGGAAACTCATCAGCGCTTCAGGCATCAGCCGCATTTTAAAAAGACCTTTATGATGAGTGGAATTAACAGGATACGTCCCTCTGGAACCTGTTAGCTATTTTATTCAGACCCCCATGGCCAGAAAAAAAAAAAAATAAAAAAAAAAAAATAAAAAAAGCGCATCTGTTTTGTTTGAAAAAAAAAAAATTGTCTTTAGGGCATTTGTACTATTCAAGGCTGCGCAATGCCAGGGGACAACGGGAGGCGTTTTATCAACTCCGCTTTGCTGGTTGAGGCCGAGGATATATAGGTCGCTCAGCCGGGTAAAAATGAATCACTGCAAGCCCGGATAGCCTCTCCCTGCTGGGGGATCCCTTGGAAAAGCCTTGGAAAACAGCAGCAGCAGGTCTGCAAGATGGTCCCGGTCATCCGGGGATGGATGCCCTGGCAGGGAAGCACAATGGGAGCACTGGGATGTGTGGAAGACACCGCGCTTTGGTAACCTGGCTGGAATATTTTCTTATCCTTCTCTCTCCAGCGCAAACACTCGCACACGATATTATCTCCTTGGTCTCCAAATGGGGGAAAATGATGGCGTGGCTTGAGAGCGCACCCCTGATTTATACCTGCGTGCGAGCCCAGCACAGCCCAGCCCCAGCCGCCGCTATTATTAGCTGACAGATTTTAAAGAAAAAACTATATAAATCTCCCCTTGTGCCATAAATACATTTCTGCCTTGGGAGACCACGAAGCAGCTCATTATACCACATCCTGAGAGAGAGGCATGTGTCATCGGCGGTGACAAGCCGTGCATCCTCAAGTTACCTCGCCGGCCGGGCCAGGGGAGCTTTTGCTGAAGTTAAAGGGAGTTTGATGTTTGCTCAGGGCAAGAGGAAGAGAAGATGCTCTATTTCGGCAAGGCAGGAGCCCAGGAAACAGGATTCCTGGGTTTCGTTCCCGGCCGCCTGGCCCCAGCAGGGTAATATAAACTATGAATTAGGGGGAAAATTGGGGGAGGCTGGATTTGAGGGCTGCTGGGAGCTGTTTTGTTGGGTGGCTCGTTTTTTCGCAGGTCGGTTTGCTTCCAGGTGAACACAACGATCACAGCAGGTAAAAAAAAGAAGAGGGGAAAAAAATAAGAGGGGGAGGTTTGTGTCTGCGGGTGGGTCCAGTGCAGTGTCTGACGGTGCTCCATGGGCCTGGGAGCAGAAGCCATCCCTGAGGGATTTCCTACGTCCCTGGTGCAATTGCCTCTTCCTTTTTCGCATGGGTGGAAACAGCTGGATGAAAAAGAGGAATTATTCCGGCTAGCCCACCGTCTACGTGGCACGGGGCTTCCAGTTCAAGCTGACCCCAAACCTCCGCAAAATTTTCCAGCGGGCGTTTTCGCTACCAAAGGCTTTAAAACCACCCCTTGCCCTATAGGGGGAAGGCGCAGCTATAGATCTCTATTAGCATGCAACGCGGAGCAGCAATCTCTGTAGTACAAACCAGTTCTCCAGATTGAGAACTTGCCAAGTGTTGGATAAGCTGTAATAAAGTCTCTTGTTGTAAGAGCACCCCGCTGACACAGGCTCTGATCTGAAAGGAGTGGGAGCAGAATTAAATTCCCTCGGCTGAAGCCTGTCCATTATTCTCGGGCATCGGATTGCAGGAGCCGAAAAAAAAGCCGCTCTGGAAGCAATAAAGTGCTCGCAACGGAGAGCCCTGAAGTGCCGTGTGTGTTTGGCGTTGGGAGAAATCGCAGAAGGCAGCTTCGAAATCGCAGCGGCAGCAGCTACCCGGGGCTTGCAAGAGGCTTTTTTGCAGGGGAAAGACACAATCCTGGGATTAGATTGGATATTAGGAAGAAATTCTTTACTGTGAGGGTGGTGAGGCACTGGAACAGAGGAGCTGTGGCTGCCCCATCCCTGGAGGGGTTCAAGGCCAGGTTGGACGGGGCTTGGAGCAACCTGGGCTGGTGGGAGGTGTCCCTGCCCAGGGCAGGGGGGTGGAACAAGATGGTCTTCAAGGTCCCTTCCAACCCAAACCATTCCGTGATTCTATGATTCTACGAAAAGGGATGGCAGCTGGAGAGCAGGGAGGGAGCGCTGAGCTTGGCTGCGCATTGCCTAAAGCCCCCCCCGATGCGGAAATCTGCTGAGCGGCATCAGTCCCGCGGTGCCTGGCTTCGGGCAAGTCACTTCAGGCCTCGTTTTTAATATAGTTGGAAGCCAAAAGGCTCAGGCAGGTGCCTCATGGGGTTTGCAATAAGTTCTAAGTGCCGCAAGTCCTTGAAATCCTGCAAAGTGGGCGAGGAACAAGCCGAAGTTGAGGGAGCAGAGCACCATGGACCTGGTCCACACAGAGCATGGGTATTGCATGGATAACCCAGAGGAAAACCAAAACAGATTTGCTCCAAAATACCCTGGAGTTTCTACCTTTTCATACCAAAGAGCCTGAAAAGATGCTTTTTGGCCTGAAAAGCACTGCATTTCGTCCTCCAAATCTTGTCCTTCTGCCTATCAGCCCCATCTCCCACCCTCGCTTCCAAGGGAAGAGCCTTCCTTCTCCGGCGCTGGCCGAATGGCTTTATTAAGATGCAACTTGTATCGATGCCCTTTCCTCTTCCTCCCCTGCCATTCCCCTGATCTTTGTGTCGGCTGCAAACTTTATCAGAGGTGACGTGATGTTTTCTTCCAGGTCATTGATAAAAATGTCAAATAGCAGCAATCTGGCCCTCGCAGGCAGCGGGGAGCAGAAGACCCTGTTGATTCCCACTTCCAGAAGTGCCTTTTGAAACTTGTCAACCAGCCAGCTTCTAATCCATCTAATTTCTGCCGCGGTGATTTCCTGCCCTCCCAGTTTCTTAATCAAGATGTCACGCAGGACCCAACCTTGCAGGAGCCCGAGTACATTACGCTGACAACATCACCTTTATCAGCCCGAATTTATAACCTCATCAAAAAAAGATATCAACTGAGTTGGGCAAGATTTATTTTCCATAAATCCCTGTTGATTGGCATTCTTTTTGTTATTCCCTTTAATTCCTTATTAAACAAGTCCCGTACCAGACATCCCATTATTTTACCCAAAATCAATGTCAAGTCGACAGGGCTGTAATTACACAGGTCATCTCGTTTATCCTTCCTACATATTGGCATGACGTTCATTTTCTTTCAGCTTTCTGGATCCCTCCCAGTGCTCAAGGGTTTATTGGAGATCACTATCGCAGGCTGACCTATATCTGACTGGGTGGCACAGGCAGGGATTGGATTATTATGCATCCCATATGGAGATCTCATCATTAATCAAAATTCAAAGATATTTCAACTCTACCCGTGTGGGCTTTGAACGAATTTCTTCCAAGCAGCAGAGAAAATGGTCAGAAGACAGCTAAAACCAAAAAATACTCTCGTCGCATATGCACAAACGCCCCAAAATACGTTGGTGCCCTGAAATCCCAAGGGTTTCGGCATGAAGTTGTGTACGTGTATAGGGATGTGCATAGGTGAGGACTTTCTATAAATGCCTGTAAATGCAACCCTGGTTTTCTGGCCCAGGAATATTTAGCCTGCGCCTGGGTGAGCACTTGCTACTTACACCGACGGGGCTTTCACCTCGCAATCTCTTGTTTCTCATTTGGGTTATAGACGCTTCCCAGCGCCCGCTGCCTTCGAACCTATAAATTAAAGCTTCCACGGTACCCTATCATCGCTTCCAGTTCAGCAGAGGACAGAATATCTATCCGGGCACGTTTTTTTCTTGCTGCTACCTCAGGTGAAAGCCGTGCTATCAGCTCCGCGCCTGACGCTGTTTGGACAGGAGCGTCAAAGGCGAAGGAAGGCATTTTTCATCAAAGACCCTAGATTTCTCGGCACAATTTTAAGCGGACGGCGGCTCAGCCAGGGCATCCTGTTTCAGCCCCGCTCCTTTGCCCTGGGGATTTTCAAAGGAGCTTCTGGCTCTGATCTACGCGCGGAGCGTCCCCTGCCCTTTCAGAGCGGCTCCTTCTGCTGCACTCGACAACAGAGAACAGCCCAGCCCGCGCAGAGGCGAGTGATACGGGGAAAGGGGGAGGCATGAAAGGCTTAGAAAAAAATATTCTGGGGAGCAAAGACTGGGTCCAAGCTGACGCCGTGCACATGGGACTGCAAAATAATTAGGAGGGAGGGTCTTATTTTTATATTTTTTGTTAGGAGGATGGCTTTCCCCCAGGGTACCGTTGCACCTGCCTAACGCCGGGAGGTTTTTTCCTCTTTTTTTTTTCTTTTTGTGCCGATGTTGGGATTTACCTCTCTTTTCTCCTCTTGAAATTCATCTTCCCCCACTCTGTAAGCCCGGGGCGTGGGAAGGATTTTGACTTGGGGTGGGAGGGAAACTGAGGCAAGGAGGGTGAGCCAAGGAGGGCGCAGCAGAGAGGGAGCACGTTTTCTCTCTGTTGCAACCTCCTGCTGCTCCCCTGGGGCTGAGCAGGCTCTCAGTGATACTTCTCTTCCCAAACCTGCCCAAAATTACTGCAGCCCTCCAAGACTGATGCGATTTACGTGTCCGTGGCTTCTTGTGGAACCTGCTGAATTTTGAGTCTCTCGTTGGGCCAAGTAACATCCTCTCCTGCCATGAAAAGAGCTGGCGTCATGACCTGGTTCCTCACCCGTCCCTCACAGCCCCAGGGAAGCTACAGCTGAGGCTGGCCAGGTACAAAAAGGCTCCCCGGTGTCACCAGCCTTGCAGGTTATGGCTCTTCCCAATCCCCCCGCCTTGTTTGAGGAGTTTTGTGTCTGCGAGCGTCACGCTGGGTGCTTGTCTCTCCGGCTCCAGCCTCCCTGAGGATATGACAAGCCAGAACACATTGCAGGAGGAGTTCAAAATTATCTATCGCCAACATCCACTTAATCCATCGTGAGGAGAAGCGAAAAGCTCTCCAGGCCTGCAGGAGCTCTGAGCAAGCCGCCGTTTCTTATGCTGAGCCTGTGTTCCCACTTGTCAGTTTGATTTCTCAATGCTTTACAATCGCTGGTATTCTCGGTGAGGATACGGCATCACGTCCATCACCCGTTATCACTAGGTCCCCGTGTTCCCCTTTCTTCTCTCTCAGCCTCTTTGCAATCTTGAGCCAATGAAAAAAAGAAGGGGAAAAAAATAAAAAAGAAAAAGGAAAAGCAGAAGAAGCAGCAGCGGCGGCTTTTCAGTTCCTTATCCGCTGCAGCCTGGATTACATCCAGGCCTCTTGCTATGATCCTTCAAGTTCCTGCTAAACATGGCCTGCATCTGCCGATAACATTAAATCTGCATCTCTGTTGGGTTTATCAGCACTTCTGGGGACAAGCAAGGCTGGTGCGTGAGGAAGGAGCAGCATTGCAACAGGTTCTGGTGTGCGAGGAGATGGAGTGGAGGAGCTCCGACACCCTCCTGGGGCAGATTTGTTCCCAGTGCAGTCCGAGTATGGGTGAGATTAAAGGAAGCAGGACCACCACAGGATACCCGCGCGATGGGTTGAGTTACCCAGAATAAGATGAATTTGCAGGACCGATGAAGCCCCCAGGCTGCACGAGGCTGAGCCTGTGCAGGTCAGCATTTCCCTGTCCCATTACTCTGGGTGCGATTAAGAAACCAGTATCCCATCGTGGCACAGCAGCCACTGGTAAGCGAGCAACGTTGGTGCACTGAAACGAGACTCCAAATTCATGCAGGAAGTTAACGAAGAGAAAGAGAGTCTTATTTTGGATTCATTACGGTCAGCATTGATGTCCAATTAAGAGAAATCCTCTGCATATCCCCAACAGTGATTTAAAAATAGCACATGTAGGCTTCGAGTCATCTTGGGCTCAAAAGGAAGGGAAGTGGGGTTTTAACTCTTCCAGTGCACTTTCTGCTTCATGAGGGCAAGGCAGGACTTGAAATCAGCTTCCGTGAGTGCCAACGAAGAGTTTCCCTAGCCATGTTGGCAAACCCTGACTTGTTGGCCATTGGGGCTGTTGGCCATTGGGGCTGTTGGCTCTTGGAGCTGTTGACCATTGAGGCTGTTGACCATTGAAGCTGTTGACCATTGAAGCTGTTGGCTATTGGGGCTGTTGACCATTGAGGCTGTTGACCGTTGAAGCTGTTGACCATTGGGGCTGTTGACCATTGAGGCTGTTGGCCATTGGGGCTGTTGACCATTGAGGCTGTTGGCTATTGGGGCCGTTGGGCATCAGGACTTCTGGCCACTGGTACAGTTGGCTGTTGGGGTTGTTGACCACTGGGGCTGTTGGCCATGGGGGCTGTTGGTGTAGACTGTTGGCCATAGACATCTTTCCCCTGACCTGATCTCTAGAGGACCAGTGCCACTGTGGCTAAACCCCGCTAGGGTCCAGAGTCCTTTATGAGCCTCATAACTGACGTAAAGAAAGGCTGAATTTCCCATTTATTATTTCCTGAAATCACCACGGAGGTGGGGGGAATTAAGACGCCTGGACCTTAACACGTATGATTTCCAGGGTGCATCAGAATTGAGCATTCACAAGACTTATGGCTTGTTTTGGTCATAACCCCAGTGCAGCCGGTCTTGTGCACTGATGTTATTGATACAGCCAGTAATTACATTTTCACGTAGGCATTTTTCCTGTGTGTCTACGCTGTGTTTATTACAGACCTTCAATTATTCATTTTTTCCTCGCTCTTGTCGTTCCTTCTTCTTCTTTGCCTATTTTTTTTTTTTTCCCTCCTTGTCTTATTTTTCTGCCATCCTTTTTCTCCACCTATTTTTCCTGTGTTTACACACCATCTCTCTGACCTGGACAAAGACCCTGAAGATCAGAACTTGGCCCCATCCCTGGAGGATCTTCGGCTGGGAGTGAGATATCTCCTCTCCATTCAATTTTCTCCCCACCCTTTGCCCCAGCCGATTTTTCCGCACCGTTGAGCTCCTGCCACAAACCTCCCCGGTGCCTTTTCTGTTACAGAATGCGAAATAAAAATGCGATGCCGTTGTTGCTGCTCATCTATCTGCTGTGCCTAGGTGAATAATGCAAGGAAACATGTATGTATTTATACAGCAAATGGGAAAATACATTTCTTAAGATGAATGAGGTTGTTTTCAGCCTTGATGCACCCAATAAAATAACCCGGTATCAAGAGGGAGGTTTATTTTGGAGTCTGGACGTGTCATAATATCAGCTCCCAACCAGGACTTCAAATTACATAAATCAGACAGAGGAAGAGAGGGGAAAGGCCAGGAGAGCAGCGAGCGCAGGGGGAATATGGGCAGACAAATAGCCGGGCACGAGGAAGCCGGTGTGGGATGTCAAACAGGAGGACACATCAGTGGGACCTGCTGGATGGATACATGAGCTGACCTGAGCTACAACACCAGCTTTTGTGTCTCCTCTTTCTTTTGACTCATGCGTTTTCCCCTCTGTGTTTGGCTCCGGAGCAAATTCCCTTGGAAAATGTTTGGAGGTCTGGGAAACTGCAGTGTTGGGCAACCATGGTGCTTCCCGGGGGGCACACGAACTATGAGCATGTCCCCAGGCCTTGGGGGACAGCAAGACCCACCAAAGGCGACCTTGCTGTCTCCGTCCAGATCAGCTTCAAATCCATCTTCAAAATCCTTTTTCCTTCAAAATATCCACCTTCAAAATCCCACGTTCCCACCGCCAACCACAGCGAGAGTCTCGTGCCAGCCACAATCTGCTGCAAAAGAGCAAAGACGCCGCCATAGGTTTACAAGCAAGCAGTTAGTTGATTTTTGGTGGGAAAACAGAGCATTTTTGCTACGGAAACCACGGGCTTTTTAATACCTGCCCCCGCATAAAGCAGAGCTGCCAAGTTTCCGTGTGTTGGTGTGCAGACTTCTGCTTTCCCAGTGGAAATTTTGGGGGTGTGTTTGGCACGGCACATGCTCTTCCCAGCTGAAAACCCAGTTTCTTGCCAAAGCAAAGTGGGGGAGATGTGGGGGGAAAAAAAAAAAAAAACGCAAAAAAAAAAAGCGTGTAACAAGCCGTAGGCTTTATGTCACAGCTTTGCCTGGCGCGAGGAAAAAAAAAATAAAAAAAAAAAATCCCCTGCTGCCTTCCTACAGCCCGGGGAGAGCTTTCCTTGCTCGCAGCGCGACGCAGAAGTGGAAAGCGTGTTGCGATCTCAGTTTTGGATGGCTGCTGTTATTTATCCGCCTGGTGTCATCTAGGCGAGGTGCGAGAGAAGGGCCCCAGGGTAAAACTACCGCTGGTCTTCAGGGGTGGCAGGGCTGAAGAGATGCCCCACCGCAGCGCTGGCTCGTGGTCCAGCCCTGGTCCCTCCGTGGAGGATTTAGTGGCTTCGAGGGGAGTTTTTTCCTAGTTGTTTTTTTTTTTTTTCCTCGGGAAGAAGCTGTAAAAGGAAATATTTCTGCTAAAAACCATTGGCAAAAAGGTTCTGCATGGTTGAACCCCACTCCAGAGGAGGTAGCTGCAGCTTGAGCGCGCTTTTTCCCATAAAAATGGAATATTTTTTTTTGGAAATGAAGAGCTTCTGATGTTTTGGAGGTGCAGCTCCCGGTGCAAAAATACCTGCTCCCCGTATAGTTTCCCCCGCCCCAAAATTTGCTTTTTGGGGGAAGCATTTCTAAACCGAGCAGGAGGAGCTTCCTAAAGCCCAAACCCCCCGGCTGCAGGAACCCCTTTAGGAGAAGCGAACGGGTCGGGGGCACCCAACACATTTCTCTGCCCCGCTCCAGCTCTGTCCTTGCCACCGTGGCTGTATTTGTTGCTCGCAGCAGATCCGTCTTGCAGGGGATGTCTCACTTACGGGGAAGGCTTCATTCCCAATAATTTTCAGACGTTGCTGCCCTCGTGATTTATCCCCCTTTGGTTTAGATCTCATTTTTCCCAATTTTACCTTTGTCTCCAGGAAACCTCGTCTATTTGAGTGCAATTTCCTCTCTCTCTCTGGCTCACCCGCTCCCTGCAGCCCGGATTTGTCTTCTTTTCATATTTATTCCAGTATTTGTCTTTTTCTCCCCGCGCAGGCTGTATTCTCAGGATTTATCTCCTCTGTTTCCATGATCTGTCTTGGAGTCCAGCGACTTGGTTTTTCCTTTTTCAGCCTTTTCCTTGGGTAATATTGAGCAGCGGGATTTGCTGAGGGCTGAGGGATGGGGAAAGGGAGAGGGAAGGAAGGGTGGAAGCGGGGTGGGGAGGAGATAGAGATGGGGAAGAGCATTTTTGAAGTCTTGCCTCTATTTTGGCACATGATGCCCAGGGAGCAGCAGTTGGTTG
Source organism: Larus michahellis (assembly GCF_964199755.1). NCBI lineage: Eukaryota > Metazoa > Chordata > Aves > Charadriiformes > Laridae > Larus > Larus michahellis. The sequence continues at coordinate 1,693,292 of NC_133912.1, forward strand.
GGCACAATATTGTCCAGGGTTTAATTCATATATCCATGGCTCCTCTTGGTGCTACGCCGATATTATACACTGAAAAAGAGCATTTGGGGCTGGTTTGAAACCTTTTTAGCATTGTGTGCTTCTCACTGTGTTGGGGAGATGCGTCTCTTGGTATACCACAGGCTCTTCAACCTCTGCCAAAGTTGGGGGAGAAACAGCCTTTTGCCTCGGAAATGATAAATCATTTGTTTTTGAAAAATATTTGGCTTTCTTTTCCGGTTTGCGACAGCGGAAAGGAAAAAAAAAAAAATCAAAATCAAACAAGTAGTTTCAACAAGTTCTGGTTGAAAAGATGAATTTTCCTCCTCCGTATACGGCCCCCAGCAGTTTTCTGCGGAGACCTATCAGCTTTGGGTTGTGATCGAAGGCTTCAATAACTGACAATGAAGGCGGATGAAGCCCTGGGGGAGATTGGGGAGGGCTGGGGGGGGGAAAGCTTCTTGAGGTTACTTGCTTCCAGCAATTTGGGTTATTTTATTAATTCAGGGAGTCTGGGGAGCAGCATCCACGTGACTCCTGCTGCTTCCTACCCTCTGTTGCCCAACCAACAGCGCCAAGCCCATCACTTGCCTGACTGCCACGACGGGATGTATGGTGTGATTTCCAAAAAAGGTGGAGGTTTTCCTCTCCCTGGCAAGCACACAGCAGGCCGGGAGGGAAAGCGATACAGGGTGAAACCAAAAGCACCTCTGCACTTCGTATGCAGCGGTCTGCCCTGCTGAAAGGGAGCACTGTGGGAGGGAAGGGCGATGCTTCATGCTCCTTGTTTCCCATCAGCATCTCCTGCTTCCTATGCAAGGAGGCATCAAAACTGTCCCCTGGGTACATCTCAGCAAGTTTGCCGATGACACCGGGCTGTGTGGTGGGGTCGACACGCTGGAGGGAAGAGATGCCATGCAGAGGGACCTGGGCAGGCTGGAGAGGTGGACCTGTGCGAACCTCATCAAGTTCAACCACGCGAGGTCCTGCGCCTGAATCACAGCAATCCCAAGCACAAATACAGTCTGGGCAGAGAATGAATGGAGAACAGCCCTGAGGAGAAGGACTTGGGGGTGTTCGTGGATGAGAAGCTCAACGTGATGCTGGGAACGTGCGCTGGCAGCCCAGAAATCCAACCACATGCTGGGCTGCATCAAAAGAAGCGTGGTCAGCAGGGCAAGGAGCGGGGGGATTCTGCCCCTCTGCTCCACTCTGGGAAGACCCCACCTGGAGCACTGCGTCCAGCTTTGGAGTCCTCAGTACAGGAAGGACATGGACCTGTTGGAGTGGGGCCAGAGGAGGCCACAAAGATGCTGGGAGGGCTGGAGCACCTGTGTTCAAGGCCAGGTTGGACGGGGCTTGAAGCAACCTGGTCTGGTGGGAGGTGTCCCTGCCCAGGGCAGGGAGGTGGAACGAGATGATCTTTAAGGTCCCTTCCAGTTCTAACCATTCTACGGTCTCAACAGACTCCCTGTTCCCTCAACCCAAAATGCATCCTCCACCTCATCTTCCGTCACCTTCCAAGTATTTCTAAACATTCCTTACAGGATGGCTAATGTGCTTAATTTGGCTCATGGATAAATTGGGCTGGGCCAGAGGCAAGCGGAGGGCGCTTGCCTTAAGGCATCTTCTTTTTACCCCCACGGAGGCTCTCCCCAGCATTAGTCTCAAGCCTGAAATTGCAAATCCCTGTACACTCCTCACACCCAGTAAGAGCCCAACGCTTCCCTTACAGCAGTCCCCAACCGTCCCAGCTCCCTGTTGATGTCTCCCAACACCTGAGGGGCTTTTTCCGAGGCTTCCCATTTACTTCCATCCTTAAGCTTTGCGCCTTCATTCAGCTGAAATTCAGCTTGTCTCGATTTCCACAGAGACTGAGATTGTGGATGACCAGCTGTATTCATCCTTCCATGTTTTCATGTTCAGGAAAGAAGGAAATCTTGTCCTGAAATACCGATGTGGCGATGAATTTACCCATCGGCTTGGGATTTCCAGAATTTCTCCAGCCTGGCTGGAGCAGCCGTTTCTCCTTCCAGTGAGCTGCCGACAATCAGAAATCCCCAGCAAAGGCTCTGGTTTGGATTCACCCCAGGAACGTCTTCCAGGGACGTGATGATTTAAACTTTTAAATGAAAATCAAGTACCCAAATCCTTCCAGTGCTGCAGCATCTCTTTCCTCCGGCGTGGCAACCTCGCAGCACATCCTTTTTCGGGGGCAGAAGGGAACTTAAAAAAAAAAAGGTATCAGAGGCCTCCTATATCAAAGCGCTTGAAAGAAGCTGATGTGCCGACACCGCACGCCCAATTTATTGCTACAACAAAGCCAGGTGATAGTAATGAAACGGCAATTTGGGGAAACACAAGGGGCTATTTACGGGCACGCTGCTGCCTGCGCCGTGGGGCTCTCTCCCCACATCTCCTCCACGTAAGGAGAGCTTTTAATTTTGCAGAGAGCAGGTGTAGGTCTGGCAAAGGAAACACAGGGAAAAAGTGGATTTCTCCGGGTCCCAGGGATTTATTGAGCATTATGAGATGACAGGGAGTGACTTCTTCCAAAGGCTGAAGAGCAGATGGAGCTTGGAGAATTGATAGGTGGCTTTCCAGGCTCTGAGGATGATTTTTGCCTCATCCATGATAAATTTCTGGTGGATGGCAAGGGGTTTGAAGTGACAAGGAGCTCCAGCCACCCAGGCCGATGGTCTGCTTCTTGGTCACATCCCCCCAAAGAAGCAGCGGTGTTCCCAGGGCCAATGCTGCCTGTCCATGGGGGCCGCTGAGGAGTCTGCAACTATTATTCCTGCCGTCCTCCCTCTGAGCCGCTCCTTTTCGAGCAGCGATTCAATTACAGCTACGGAGAGCAGTTATCATCATAATCAGTCACTCATGCAACCAGCGGCGCTTGCACAGAGGTGCTTCTTCAACGGAGGAGACGCAGAGACCTTGTGCAAACCTTGGGGCACTCATCTGAGAGGAGCTTCCGTGCAGCTCTTGGCTTATCAAGACCAGTCTGTGCTTTTTGGCCTCAAGAAATTAGCAACCGAAAGGGTTTGGTCCCTTGTAAAGCCCAAGGTACCTCCAAGCATCCTCCTTCACCTTCATTTATTTCCCTTCTCCTCTAGCAGAACAGGATTTCTCTTCCAAGCCTTCCCTCTGAAGCGCGAGGGTAGGTGAGGACAACACCTCATCCCTCTTCCTCGGTGTCTTCTTCAGGAGCAAACCCAGCTCAGACGTGGGATTTATTGGGCAGAGAGCATATGCCCGTGTTTCAATCGCATATGATCCACGAGATGTTTTTACGGATCTAATTGTCACATATGTTTGTTGTGAATCCGTAATGAGGGGCCAGAGCAGATGGCAAAGGCTGGCTGCCAGTCACGCTTCCCTAATACTGTATTTCTCCGAGGAGGAGGCGATGGAACGGGATTGGACCAATATAGCAAAGGATGAAGACCCCACAGGTCAGATTTTTTGGGTTGGGAAACCTTTTTCTCTCTCGTGCAATAGCCCTTCAAATTTAAACCCCCAAACCTGATACATAAAGCTGGTGGTTTCTCCACCTGACGCCAGTGTGGAAGCGCAGAGCCGGGATGCAAAGACCATATCCCACCCCGCGTCCAAAATTTCTCCCCCTCTAAGCAGCGCGTGGGAGGTTCTGTGCACGGATCTGTAGGCAGCTTGGGGGGAAAGTGGGGAAAATCCGCTCCAGAAGGACACGGCTGCATCCTCACCGCCTCCCTGAGCTAAATTTAAATTACCGTGCTACCTGAACTTTATGCGAGCGTCACGCTGGTGCGATGCTATAGATACGGCTGAGAAGACACTTCTATTATAAGTTCACCAATTTCTGAGACTCGGAGCCAGAATTGGGCAAATTAAAAAAGGAAAAAAAAAAAGAAAAGAAAAAATAGAGAGGAGAAGGAGGAGGAGAGACCTTAGAGGTCTGCAAAGGTTTAGTTATCCCTGCTCGGGAGATCATCCTGGGGATGGCTCGGGAAAAACACCAACCCGAGGAGGAGCCTGGAGAAGGCACTTGCACGGACGAACAAGAGCAAACCCAGCAGCGGAGCAGAAAGCGTATTGAGCCGCCACGTTTTGAAGTTAATTAGCACTGGGCAGATCATTAGCTACAGCGGCCCTTTTAATTAGAGCTGCAGGGCTCCGTTTCGCTCTGGATTGGCACTGTAATGCTGTCCTCGCGCCGGCGAGGCTTTCCCGGGCTGCGATTCCTCCTGGGCAGCTCCTGCCATCGCGCTGTTTCTGCCACCGAAATGTTCGTTACCGTCCTTATTTCTGCTTCCCCGGGTGGTTTCGGACGCAGAGACCTCTCCCTTGGTCTTGCAGCTAAATACAGCTCCAGAGAGGCCGAATTCAGAGCATCAAACTGCTTTTACAATTAAGCTTAAGGTGGCTTTGCTTTGCTTTGACCTCATTCAGGCTCTGTCTGGGCTCTCCCATAAGTGAAACGGCCCCTTAATTGCTCAAACAAAGGCAGGCGTAATTAATAGGCGTTTTACCAAATTGCTTCTTTGAAATGCTATGGAAAAAAACCCCCGAACCTCAAACCAAGTAAGGGACTTTCCTCCAGCTTTAGGGACTCGCTGCTGCTGGGTTCGGCTGTTTCTCTGCCGCCCCATGTGCCCCGTGCACCCCCGGGTCTCCGATGCAATTCTCTTCGACCTTTCCTTAAAGACTGATCTCTCTCACCGAGCAATTACTTTTTTGGTTCCCTTGGGTGAGTGCCTCAGACCGGCTTTACCATCATTGAAGGGGAAAAAAAACGGGAACGGATGAGGCTGTTCGTGGCTCACGATGGGAATACGGCGGAGAATTTATTTTATTAAGATCTGCTACGAGAAGGGTTTCTCTCCTCCTTTCTCTCTCTCACCTTGAAAGCGCCGTCTCCCTCCATCACGTGTGACCTTGGAAGCAGTTATTGGGCCGGACAAGAAAAACCTCCCGTTTTCTTGCAATGTCATCCATTACTCAGCTGAACACGCCAGGAGAAGACGAACACCAAAAAAAAAAAAAGGAGAAGCCTCAAAGAGAGCACAAATTAAAATGACTGAGATCAGATAACGAGGAAATACAGTTAAATTGTTTCCTTCCTCCAGCCTGGCCCTGGGGGAAATCCATCTAATTAACCATTCCGGGCCACTCGATGCGATTTTTCTGCAGGTTTGGGGGGAGTGAGGATGGAGCTGGAGATGCTGAAACTTGTTTTTTCTCTCCTCTCTTCTCTTTCCCCATCCATTCCTTGACCTCTGCAGTTATCTCCGGACTTATCAGCCACACAAGATGGCTTTTTTCACATCAGTAAGCACCATCCGAAATGCAACAATCAGAAAGAATAAGAGAAAAATAAATCAATGCTCACAAACAATGGGGAAAAAAAAAAAAGTATATATAAAGACCGGTTCTGATGAGTACAATTTATTCATAAAAAAGCCCCAAACAACAAAATCTGTGAATCCTTCCAGCTTTAATTGCTTTTTTTTTTTTTCCTTGGGGAGAATACGCACACATCCTCAACCCAAGACGGCTTGTTTTGGCGTCTTGCTTTCTTTTTTTGCTACCTTCTCTTCTTTTAAATGAGCTTTCATTTTAATAAATAACATCGCTTTCCTTTCCTTGGGGTGTTGAGCCCGTGTTGAGGCCGCCTTGGGGTGCAGGACACCCCTGGGTGCCAGGGACACAGCTCCTGCCCCCAAGAGCAGCACAACCTTCATCTGCCCGCCCATCCATCCATCCATCCATCCATCCATCCATCCATCCATCCATCCAGATGTAACGAACGCTCCTCTTTGGCAATGGGATAATTTGGCCAAGGCCTGACCCAGGGCGGGATGAGGTGGGATGGGACCTGGATCAGGCTTTTTTACCCAATTTGCTTATTTTTTAAGGATGGGAAGAGGTGGAGTCGGGCTGGACCCTGCGGATGGAGCTCAGCCCCTTACTGACTGCGCAGCGTCTGAGGAGGAAATTGCTGGAAGCGATAACTAAAAACAATATTAGAACAATTAAAAAAAAAAAAATAAAAATTCATGCCTTTATTCCTGCAGGCCACAGAGGAGAGGAGGAGGGATGCTTTGGGTAAGAGCAGTTCCTGTTCATCGCTGCGTTAAAATGGCAGGAGTTTGGCTTGCTGGGAAGGACCGCAGACATCCCCGCGTGCAGTTTGGCACATCAGAGCCCAAATAACTCCGTCCTCTCCCTGGCACGGCTATCGCCCTCGCCCAGCGCCCCGTCCTCCAGCCGCCTCTCTTCCCTCCTCCGTTTGAAGCTGCAGCGGGTCTGGAGTTCAGCTTAATCCAACCGCTAGATGTATTATTCATTTCTACGCTTTAATGATGTGATAAAGTTGCTGGAAATAGGGAAAGGCTCATTAAACTGCCATTTGAATATAGAGCACAACTAAATTTTAAGGGAGAGGGAACCTCTGCCAGTCCCGCACCTTCTCCCCTCCCTTCCCCGCAGCCTGGAGAGAGCCCCAAAATCGGTGTCTTTGAGCCCCCAAATTGGTGTCGTTGATGAGTTTATCGCTGTTGGGTGGTTGGCAGGAGGGAAACGTGATGGTGGGGCGTCCTCGAGCATCCGCCTCGGCTCCGGCGCCTGCAGGGTTGGGGTCTGGTTTGGGGGTCTGTCTCTCCTCTCTGGTTAAAAGCGCCAAAATCAAAGGAGGAGCGAAACGCTGGAGTTTGCTTCGGCTTTTCCGCCGGAGGCAACAGCATCTATAAAAGATGATCTGAGTCCTTTCGGTCCTTTGCATTTCCAAAAAAAGCCCCGGGAGCCTCGGTTGCCCCACCGGCAGAGCTGAGCTGAGACGGGCTGGGGATGCTGGAGGACAAGGGGGTGGCTGAGCTCGGCAGGGTCCAGCCAGCCCTACATTGCCCACCCAAAGCCATCGGCATCCAGCAGCTCCTTCTTGGGCTGCGAAAGCTTGGTTATGCCGTGATAGAGTCATTAGAGATGAGACATTAACCACAGCGGGGTTTGTTTAGGGTTTATCTGGCCCCCATAATGGAAAGCTTCCCCGTGCTCTCAGCCATCCCCCTTTTCTCTATATTTTTTTCCCTCTCCTCCCTGTTCTCCCGCACCGTGAAGGGATCTTGCTCGGCTCTCCTCATCAGAGGTTGGCTTTGATCTTCCCCAGAGAAGCCGGCTCGGTGGAGATGCTCAGCAGCCCTGGGAAAATAATTGCACCTCGCTGCAGACGAGGGGGGGAAGATGCCTGCCACCTCCTCCCCGTGCCCGGCGGTTTAACGCGTGGGCTGGGATGCTGAGCAGGGATGCTCCCCCGCCGCCTGTCCCCCGTGCCCGCCCCCCGTTCATCCCTGGATGGGCAGGTATAATCCTGTTGTGGTGCTGTACATACATTAGTGAAGCGCATGGGAAAAAAGGCATCTACTGATGAATTCGCAGGTGCTGACAATAGTTTTTTTCCCCCTTAAAAAAACGGGTGTTTCACGCAAAAAGCTGAGCCCAGGTGTCCCCCGGCTGGGTGCTGGTTGAGCAGCGTGATGGGGATGCTCGGAGCAGCAGCAACCCGGAGAGGCGAAGAATCAGCAACTCTGCTTTCATTTCGCCCGCAAACATCCCCGTGCCCACGGCTGCCGCTTCGTTAGGGCGCAGGGTTGTTCTGCAGGGGGCGACTGGCCCGTTCACCTTCCCGCCTCACCTTGGATCTGGATTTCGGGATGGGGATTGCTGTAGGAATTAAGAAGGAGAGAATAAAAATCAGTGGCCTCATGGCCGGAGGATGCGGATCCCGAAGCTGGAACCGCGGATGCTCGTGCCCTGCGATGCTCAAGTGTGGGCTGGGAAACCCAGCTGGGAGCCCGGCAAGAGGAGGCACGGCCACCGCACCCTCGATTCAGTCATTGTGGTGCTTCTTCACTCTCCACGTGCACTTGCTGGGCTGCTTCGTGCCGGTTTGGGTCCTGGAGACCCACTGGTCTGCTGCACCTCCGCCTTCTTCAACCTAACACAGCCCTGCTCGTTAAGAGTCTTGCTGTGCTGACCATCCCCAGCTAATTACATGCTGCCTCCTTAAATTTCCCTTGGCTTGTTTCTATTGGAGACGGGATTTGTCTCCGGTTAAGTCTGTCATTGCATTTCAATTCTCATCTCCGCGTACACCGGGGTTTGTGTAGCAGTTTACATTTATTTTACGGGGTTGGTTTGGTTTTTTTTCCTCTTTTTTTTTTTTTTTGTGCTTTGAGATAAAAGTGTCATGGAAATATGGTGTCATTGTTATGATGATGAGGGGACTATTTGTGATGTGCCAGCACCCTTCTGGTTGGTATTGAACCACTTGGGAACATCTCGACATCCCCCAGGTGGCATTTTGCTTCCACAAAGCCAACCACTTATGCTAATACATATACATAGAAAGTGCCGTGTGTATGCGCGTGTGCGCGCGCGCCTGTGTGTGGATACATATATCATGTGGGCGTGATTGGAAAGCAAATTCTATAAATAAATCCCATTATCTTATTACACTGTAATTTTCTATCATTATCTGCAGTGTGGATCGGATGCATCTGCGGGCTGCGATGAAGAGCGAGGGGCTGGGAAGTGGCGAACTTCGCCGTCTAGCAGAGGGCTCCGAGGGTGGAGGAGCTGGGTTGGCCTTGGAAATATCTGCAGCCTTCCTCCGCCTGGCAGATCGCAGCACAGCACCCCCCAAATCCGCTGCGATAAACCCCAATGTCCCGCCTTTGTGATATCCCCACCGAGCCCGGACCGAGCGCTGCGGCACCGGAGCAGGACGCGCCGCTCGGCTGGTGGTTTGTTTTAACGGTTCGTGGTTCATGCTGCTGGAACAAAAATTCAGCTCCCCCCACCCCAAAAATCAAAAGAAAAAAAAAAGCCAGCGCCTAATTTTTAATTTGAATGGATTTGGCTTCTGCTTCCAGCTTTCGCTTCTCGTCCTGCCTTTGGCTGATGGATTAAAGAGGTTTTGCCGTGCCCGGTGTTTTCTCCCAGAGAAGGTGCTTGTGTGCTGTAATCAAGTCACTCTCATTCTTCTTCTTGATAAGATAAAGAGGCGAAGCTCTTTAAGTCTCCCACTGCAAGGCATTTTCCCTGGCCCCCGGGTTATTTCTGGGCCTTTCTTTGCACTTCAGCCCATTTTTCAGCATCCTTTCTTTTTACCAGGTGCATCCCCTGGGACTGACGGCAGCAGCTCGGTATTGTCACCAGAACCTGCTGCCCTGGAACCGCCTCTCCAGCCCACGAGATGCTTTCCCTGCACCTCTGGGTGCTGAGAATGAAAAGCAATGATTTTTTTCTGACCCTCCCAAAGCCCGTTTTTTCCCAAGCAATCTGGCTCAGAGCTGCCTGTGACCCCCAAAGAGGTTTGGGAGACTCTGACTTGGAGTCAAGACTCAGCAGAAAGACCAAAAAAAAAAAAAAAAAAAAAAAAAGCCGCACCAGCTCGGCCTCATTTAAAAACCAACAACAAGCTTGGGGATTTTGATGTAAAACATATTTGAATAATCCTATTAGCCAGGAGAAGAAACAGGACTCCTTAAATGACAGATTTATAGTTTTTTTCCCCTCCTTAACTCCTGGTCTGCAGCAGATTAAACACACCAGATGGGATGGATCCTCTTCACGACGCCTGTCATGAACACGGTATTTCGTAGGGGCGCGTGGGAGGTGGGTTTCTGCCACTCGCTCACCCGGGACCTGGGATGAATACGAGAGTCATTTCCCACGTACCCTCCACTGGGCTGATGCTTTGACCGGTTACCGATAACCTGTGAAAAGAGAAAATGGCTTTTTCCTGTAACCAGAGGGATGCTGAGGTCGTGGGGTTTGGGATGCAGATCCTGGGATCCTCAACTCAGTGTCACTTGGATGGTTATTCCACCGACTGAACAATATTTTGGAGCTGTAGCCATGTGGGAAACGTGCACCAGCGATTATCTTTGGCTGCCTTTTGGTATGAAACCAGTGAAAACCTGTTGGACGTTCCCCACAAACAGTACCTTTGAGGATGGGAGACGAAGCAGTTCGATGGCATTAAAACCGTTTTGTATTCAGGAGACCAAGGTTTCGTTCCGCGACTCCTGAAAACGAACATTTGAACAGTAGCAAATGCTTTGCCTCGAACGGCTGAAGTTCAGCCCCAGGTCAATGGCTACATTTTCTCTCCGCGAAGTGGTCATTAATTTCAAGCTTACAGTTTATTGCCGGAAAGGACTGAAAGGGAGAAAAAAAAAAAAAAAAAAAAAAAAAAAAAGGCCGGGGGGGGGAGTTTGCCATCCGTTGGGCTGGGGCACGTGCTGGTTCCTCGTATGGTTAAGCAGCTTTGCTCCTGGCAAGCCGAAAGTCCCGACGTCCACTTTCTGAGGTCTAGAAAAGCTATTCCAGGTCAGCCTAAAGGATTTTTTTTTTTATGACTACCGCCACGTTTATTGCATTTGGAGTCTGATGATGGAAGTACCTGGTTTTACGGGTGAAGGGAAACAAACAAAAAAATAGCCCCAATAAAACCATTTTAAAGCGCTCTTAAATATGCTTAAAATACTTCCCCGCTGCTGCCCACGTGGCGTTTAAGCTCCCAGCAAAGACGCTGGTGTTGCTGGAAAGCTTGTCCGTGGTTTTCAGCGGCGTTTCAAGATCCTGGGAGCACCCAGGGCGTGAAATCCATCTGACTCTCGTTTTCCTGACCTCCACGGTTCCTACCTGGCAAAACCCACTGTTTTTAACACCGCACGACACGTCATAGGATATAGACTTGGGCGGGCAGAATACGGGAATTACGCCGCCTGCCAGCCTCCCCGAGGCGACCTCGGAAATGAAGGTGAAAACAACATTTCCAAGCTATTTTGAGCAAGTTCAGGGTGCGGAGACGGAGCCAAAAAGGCACTCGATGCATTGCCTCCCCCCCAATATCTTTTATTTTCCCTAAAAGCTGGGGCCTGTGGACGGCGTGGGAGATGAACACTGGTGCTGTCTTCCTCAGCCCTCTGGGTTTGCTGAACTGTATGAATTTGGCGGTGGCAGCCCAAATGCCTGGATATTACACTAAAACCTTTTCCATTTTCCTTTTCCCGCGCTTCTTGCAAGCAGCCGTGGGTGCGCAGAGCCCCGAGGAGGCACCACCACCCGAAGGCAGCAAGTTGGACTTCTTCTGGGGGGGAAATCTCCCCGAAAAAAGTGAATAAACCCAGGGCGACCTGATGAATGGCCCACAAAACCGGCGGCTCCTCTCTTCCCGGCGCTGCCGGTGGGGTGACGCGTGGCGACGACGCTCCTTTAGCATCAATCACCTCCCCTGTCCCTTCACGTTGCCAACCGCTTTGTACCGCGCCCGGTAGAAAAGGTTTCCGAATTTGGCAGAGCCCTTCGCTGTTATCGGAAAGCGGGTCATAAATTAAAACCTCTCTCTTTTTTTCACCTCTGGAAAAAAAAAATCTGGATAATAAGAACCTAACCCAAACCATCAGTCCCTCCGACACCTCCAAGGGAGAGAAGCCAAGGAGCGGCGGTGTCTTATAGCACGGGATGCGATGCTGTGTCCGTGAGCTTTTCCAACGGACCCAAACTCCTCTTGATTCCCCTCAATCCCTGATCATCACTCGCCATTCAGGAATCTGCTCTGGTGAAGCTAAAAGCAGGGGGGGGGAAGCCATAAAAACAAGCCACGGGCTGGAATATTTGTTGTTTCTATTACGGAGCTGCAAAAGATGCAGTGTCAGAAGATCCGACAAACTGCAGGTTGTTACCTGGATGTATTGATTGAAAGTACCTGTCGGTCTTGATTTTTAAAAGTGTGGTTGATTGCTGGCAGGTTTATAGGATTATGGGTTTAATTGGATGCCTGTGTTTTACTGGATATAAGTGAAATTTATGGCTGTGCTACCTGCGGTGAGAAAAGCATCCCTCTGTCATCCTCCCCTCCGCCGGCGAGCAGAGGGAAGAGGCAACTGGTGGGTGGCAGGAAGGGCTTGGGGCAGGAAAATAAAGAGAAAATCCATCTTCAAATGGCTACCAGGGAGTTAGAAAGGATAATATTAAGGTTGCGGAGCCGGGCAATCCAAAATTAAGAGTTGCAGGAACGGAGACTACCTGTGAGTGAAAGACAAGGCGGTTGTTAATTGCCTGATTGCATATTATTTTCGGAAGGGCTGATCTGCATACGCCGAATTTGCATAATGCAAATGCTGCGGTTGGTTTTGTGGGAATTGTGACGGGGGATGTTGGGGCTGGATGCGGTTGAGCTGTGTCTTTCCAGGGGGACCCTCCGAGGGTCTTCTCCCCTGCGCGGCTGGGTGGTAACGAAGCCAATTAGTGCCAGGAACTGATTAAACCAGAGAAAGCAGAGAACGAAACAGGAGAGCGATGGAAAGGGTTGGTAACAAATCTCATTGTCCTTGCAGGGCATCTCCTTGCCTTCAAATTCAGCCTCACTCCATCAACTTCTCTGTGCTTTCCTGGCTCGCAACAAATTCTGCAAGGTCTCCTCGGGGATCCCGGGAAAAATTTGCCTTTCCCTCCCCGCTGGGCCGTGTCAGCTCTTGGCAGTGGTTTCTGCCATGCCGCAGCTTTTCTCCCCCCAAACCATTCCAGCTCCATCCCTTGCGGGGCACCTGAGTTGAGATTTTTCCAAAATCGGTGGTTGGAGCCCCCGTTTAGGGCTTTCTCTCCATCACCGTGCCACCGGGCAGCCCGATCACAGCCTTGAGCTAAAATGAGGGTGTTTCCATCGCAGTTGTTTCCATCGCAATTCCATGCTTGTTCCCGGGACCAAAGCAGACTCACTGAGCCGACAAGCATCATTTTCCCAGCTCTTAGCGACCAGACAAATCTTCAAAGAGCCACCGAGCGAGACATATCCCCCTCCCCGTTCACAGCCCGGCTCCCCCTTTGGCGCAGCTCTGACATCCGCCACCTTTCATCCCACATGAAGAACATCTCTCTTCCCAAAACGCTCCGGGGGGTCCTCTTTTATTCCACTCCCCCTCACCTGTTTCATCTCTTTTTATAATGCTTAATTTCTTATTGCCTTCCCCCTCCCCGCCGCCCCTCGCCTTGCCTAGGTCCCCCTGTGCCGCCGAGTCCTTCCCCGAAAAGACTTTGCTGACCTCCGAGCCCCGAGCGGGGTTGCTCTCCTTGCGGGCTTCTTGCTCTTTCCCAGGTGCTATTTTTCTTGCTCACTTTTTGATGGAAAGTCTTTTCCTGATGGATAGCGCTAAGTCAATCCTTCCCCTGATTCCTGCTGTCTTCAGCAGGGGAGAAGAAAAAAAAAACAAACCCAACCTTTTCCTTTCGCTCTCCCTCTTCCATCACCTGAGTTTCCCAATCACTCATGTCAGGATTTCTCCCTTCACCAAGATCTGTAAAGAGCGTAGCCAATAAAGACAAACCCATCCCCCCTGAGCAGATGCAAACTGCGCATTTTTTTCATCGCTTGGTTGTTTTGGTTTTTTTGTCTGAAAAAGTCACCCGAACCAAGAAAGAGGTTTTCCTGTCCATCCCCATCCTCCTGCATCATCTACATGTTGGGTATCCCCATCCCCTGCCCTCCGGTGTCAGCACGGAGGCTCAATCCTTACTCCGAAAGATGCAGTTTGGTGGTTGTAAAACCCCAAAAGGACCTTAAGAGGGTGGTGACAAAATTGCGGGAGCATCCCGGGCATCCTCTCTTGCCTTGGGCACTTCCATCCCAGCGTGGCCTCAAAGGGCTGCAGCACCCGTTGCGTGCACGGAAGGCGGAGAGGAGCTTTACATCGCTTTCTGATGGACTTCAGGATGAAGCAAGGCGTAAACGATGGAGAAAACATCTTTTCAAGGGTGGAAACAGTACTTAGGGCCGGCAGGACAGCTGTAATTAAGCTCAGTTTTTCTCTGAGATCCCTTTTTGCTGGCAAAGGAGGTTATAGGGGCTAGTGGCAAGGCAGGATCTCGTGGGTGTCGTGGCTCTTTGCCCCCTTTTGAAGCCACCATCATCAACAGAGAGCGTCAACAACTACGTATTTATTTGAATTTTAAACATTTCTCCCCCTTTCCCTGGGGATTTCCTTGTCTTTCAAAGAGGGGCTATAAAAAAATTCACTAAATACCCATTGAGAAGAGCCACAAATCAAAGCGTCCTCATTCAGCTGCCTTTTATAACCCGTGTGTGTGTATTTTTTTTTATTTTTTTTTTGGGGGGGGTGGGTAAAAATATTTAGCCATAAAATCTGATGGGCGAAAGAGGTTATTTAATCCCAGATGGGCCAAACCACCAGCTGGCAGGAGGTGGCAGAGCTGCGGGGGGAGCTGAGCCCCATCCGCACCGGAGCTGGTTTGCCGTCGTCGTCGGGAGGAAAGCACGGCAGAGAGACGGAGCAGGGAGAGAGCGTGAGAAAGGCTGCAGCTCTCCTCTCGCTGGGTGGGCACCGATGAGTTTAAAATGGCCTCAAATTCGGCAGATTCCTTCAAACAGCTGCTTGCACAGGAGGTAGCTGACTTTTGAGCTCCGCCGTTGGAGCCGATATATTGATTTAGTGACAAATCTGCAGGGAGAGGTGTCGCTTCGGGCCCTGGGAGAGGTAAACCCAACCCAAAATGCATCTCCGTCCAAACTGGATCCAGCTGCTGCCCATCGGCTCGTCCTGGACCGAATCCAGCCCATCCTGGACCAGCAGTGTGCTTTGAAGGCTGCATCGGTGACGTGTTCAGGACGACTGAGGAGCAATTACAGGGGGAGGCGTGTGAATACGCTGGCACATGCACGCATGGGCTCATTAAACAGAACAAAATTCAGAACTGGAGTGCACCAGCTCCCTAATTATTGCATTTTTCAGCCAGGGAGGGCTGGGACTTAGCAGCCGCCGGCGTCCATAAAGCTGCAGTTTCTCAGTGCTTCGTGAGCATCAAAGTCAATATTTAGGTCGCCTTCGGCTTTCGCATCCCGACTGTATTGGTAAACTGGCCTCCTGCCTCTCTGCTATTGATCTCCTCCAAGACACAGCTGAGAAGGGGAGGATGGATCCTGCTAAGAACCGGGTTGATTTGCATTGGGTGAGACCCTGACCTGCATCTTCTGCCCTTCTGCTGTAGCAACCACCATGTTGCCGCATGCACTGGATTTTCTATCCTTGCCTGCTCCGCTCCAAGGAAATGAGGAGGGATGGATGAGCGGCTGCTGCCCTCTTCCTCCTGCAAAATCCGAGTCCCCTCCACCCAGGGCAGCATTTTCAGGATAAAAAGGTTATCAGGGATCTAGAAAGCAGGACAGCAAGGAAGGAATCCGTCGTTTGGGATGGGATTGGATGGGGTGGCATGAGATGTGATAGACTGAGATGAGATGGGATGGGATGGGATGGGATGGGATGGGATGGGATGGGATGGGATGGGATGGGATGAGATGTGATGGAATGAGACGAGATGAGATGATGAGATGAGATGGCATGGCATGGGATAGATAGCTGCCCCAAGGGATGCTGGAGGGAATCAAGAGGAATTTTCTCACCTCGAATCCTGCAACCCCCCTTTGAGCTCTCGGGGATGCTGTGCAGAAGTACGATTGCTCTCCATGGGTTCCTCCCACCCTTCAAAATGTTTTTCCAGCACCACCTCACCACTAAGCCCTGCTACCCTTGGGCTCCGCCCTGGCAGCCCAAAGGACATAAACTGTGGGCAAAACCTACCACGTGCTCAAATCCTACGGAGGCGTAACATCAGCATGTGCAAAATGAAGTGGAGAAACGGCTGCAGTTTACTCCTTCTTAAAGTTCAAGAGACAGTAGGTGACACCCAAAGGGTGATCTACGCATCTTTGAATTTATCAGCTGGCAAGGAGGATGTCCTGGAGATTATAAATACATATTTACGTTTGTGATATAAACTCAATGTGTAGCAGCAATTAGGATCAAGAGGAGGCTGGCAGGATATTTTAAAGCAGGTCGAGGGAACCGTATACACGCACGGGTTCTCATATGTATTTATGTGTGTACATTCCCGCTGATCTCCCCGAGATATAACAAATTGATCCCTGCGGTTTAAGAAATGCGATACCCAAATTGCAAACACAAATTTAAGGCTTTTCAATCTCCCGTACCTGTCCTCAGCTCGGGGAGGTGGAGGGAGTCTCGCTGACTCCATAAAGTCACAGGAGCTGATGTGCCGCGTCGGAGCCCGGCTCCGAGCAGCCTCATCCGTCTCGTTGGCAGCAATGAGCCTGCAGGACCTCAGATTTATCCTCATTTTTCGGCAGGCACCGAACCTGTCTGCATCAGGCCATGGGCAATCCCACCTCAGGACGATGGGGACCGCGCTCCTCTGGGTGTCCTGGAGCAGGTTGTTCCAAAGATGAACAGCGAAAGAATCAACCCTCCCTGAATTTGCCTAGCTGACCAATATCGTAACGTTAAAACTTTCCGTCCCTGTCTTAATGCAGCTTAATGACTTGTTTCCCCTCTTAATTGCTGCTTGGCTAACAGCAGATCCTTCCATCAGGTTATCCAGCAGGATGCCTGGGTGTTTTCCTGCCAGGCTACAATTAATTCAGAAACCACTGCAGTGCATGAATAGTTTAAGCGGTCTTCCCACATTGCGTTACCTTGCTCTTCTCTTTGCTGAATAACGTCTCCCAGCTCATTGCTCAGGGACTGAGCAAAGGAACCAAACCTCCCGGGCTGGTTCCTTTGGTTTTGTCTCAAGCCCCTTTTCATTTGAATAACGTAAATATTTGGATTGGGTCAGAAAAGCCAGTTATCCCAAAGCTTCTTGTCTTTCTTACATGAAAAATGTTGAGCAACCATCATTTCCTGGCTTATTCTAGGTTTATTGCGAGAAATATGGGTACTGGTTGGTGGGTTCCAAATTCAGGTGACCCTACAGGACCTGACACCCAGGTGGTGACCCCAAAGGGAATCCAGCTTTGTAAGAGCGGTGATGTTGCCTGAAGAGGTGGGGAGCTTTGGGCACTGCTATTGCAGCTGGACAGCTTCATTCAGAGCAACTGGAGTCCGGGATCCTCCTTAGAGGTCAACCCCCCCCCAGCCTCAGTTCCCCCTGTGCCTAATGTCAAGTTTTCCAGGCTGCTCAAGTCAAGGGGTTTCTTTAGAAATGAGAGAGAGAGTGTTGCTAAATTGTGGCGATGCTGCTATCCTTGATTTGCTGCTCTGTGTGACACTCCAAGCCTTGTTTCTGATGCCTATGCAGCTCCGATAACTGCCTGTTAAAATTAAATACACAGCACTCGGGCATCTCTCAGTCAGCGTATCCATCGAATCATAGAATTGTCGAGGTTAGAAGGGACCTTTTAGATCATCGAGTCCAACCATCAGCTGAACACTGCCAAAACCACCACTAAACCATGTCCCTCAGCACCACGTCTTTCAAATACCTCCAGGGATGACGGTTCCACCACTTCCCTGGGCAGCCTGTTCCAATGTTTGATAACCTTTCCGTCTTCAGGCCTCCTAGAGAGGAGGCACATGGACCCACAGCTGGGATTTGGGGGGCGCAGCTCCCACTCATGGGTCAGATCCCTGCTCAGCATCTCGTGGGGAATGGTGGCGACCAAGACATGGGTCTGGAAAATCAAGTAAACCCAAGGGCTTCAACAGAACCCTCAAATCCCGGCCAACATGAAGCGGTAGCACCATCAGTGCTGCATCAAAGCCTCTTCACCCTTGCTGTGACTTGGTTAAGCAAAGCAGAAAGGAGCAAACCATCGGAAAATCTCAGCTGCATCCACCTGACGTCCAGCCTGGGCTCTCCCACCCCCATTTCCACCCTGCTCAGCTCTCTCCGTCCCCAATCCCAGAGGCACGGAGTGATCAGTGTGAGCTGAGACACTTTCCTATGTGCTCCCAAGCATTTTAAGTGACAATTTGCCAGTGGACCAGGAGTGGGACCTGACTCACTCACGCTGTTAAAACAACTCTCTCAAAGCGCCGAGTTGCGCACACAAAGGCAATCCGCAGCAGGCATCGTGGGAGCTGTCTGCCAGAGCGTCTGGAAGCTCTTACTAATCAAAGCAACATTGATTACACAGAGTTTTGCAAAGGTTTCTTTGCAGGGATGATGCAGGGAGGCTTTCAAAGGGGCAGGCTGTCAGTCAGCTTATGGGGGATGTTATATTGAGGCCAGAGATCCTGCAATATTTTCTTAGATTAGAGATTAACGCGCTTCTAATTAATTTTGATGCTGTGTAATACGATAAAGTTGTGTCTTTTTTGTGATGCAGGGCTAGCTCGTAATCCAATCTTTAATTATTATCTCTTGCCTTTAAAATAAAAAAAAAAAAAAGAAAAAGGCTATTACGTTATAATGCCGGTTGGGCAGCGGCCGTCGGGAAGCCGAGGGCTTTATACATTGATGGAGGCAGTAAATTTAAAGTCTTTCTTTTCATTTAATGAGCTGGATTGTCTGAAGTATCTGACTGGCAAGAGGTTTGAAACTATAAAACCTCATTGAGGCTGATCACATCTTTCCGATTCTGATACCCGGGGAGAGGACACCAGCAGGATGGGGATGAGGATGGGGAGAGGTGGTGGCCATGCCCTCATTGAGCTCTGCCAGTAAAGCACCACGGATGGAAAGCCAGGGCTGAGAAAGAGCCACGAAAAATAATTCAAGGGCTGGCAAAAAAACGCTTTAAAGTGCTCCATCTGCTTAATTTATTAAAACGGAGACAGAGAGGTGACTTGATTACCATGTCTAAGTAGCTTCACAGGGAGAAAATACCAGATACTAAAGGGCTCTTTAAGCCCTCAGGGAAAGGCAGAATGGGAACAAATAGTTTGAAGGCAGAGACAGGCCAAAGTTAAGTGAGAAACAGCATTTTTTTTCCCCAAAACGTTGAGGATACGAAACCATTGGGATAGACCATAGGGGATCAGGGGTGCCTGAGGCTCTTGGCATCTTTGGAGCAAGAAGGGGTGTCTCCTGAGAGGACACATGCGGGTGCCCAACCCGTGATTCACTTGAGCATAGGAAGTTCCACCTAAACACGAGGAGGAACTTCTTTACCCTGCGGGTGGCAGAGCCCTGGCACAGGCTGCCCAGAGAGGTGGGGGAGTCTCCGTGCCCGGAGACATTCCAACCCCGCCTGGAGGCGTTCCTGTGCCACCTGCTCTGGGTGACCCTGCTCTGGCCGGGGGTTCGACGAGATGGTCTCCAGAGGTCCCTTCCCACCCCGGCCAGTGTGCGATTCTGTGATGCCGGGAGCTGCAGCTTGTCAGGTCCCCCTGGGATTTGGTGTGCAAGAGCTCACCTTTGGAAAATCATCCTGAGGTCCCCTGCCCTGGTTTCAGCTGGGATGGGGTTGATTTTCTTCCTAGTGATTGCTGTGTTTCAGATTTGGTATGAAAGGAATGCCAGTAACGCATATTGTGTTAGTTGTTGCTAGGCGATGTTTATACCACTCAAGGACCTTTTTTTCAGCTTCCCATAGATGCTGAGGAGGAGCACAGAGGAATGATGGAACGGCTAATAAAATATTCCATGCCACAGACGGCATGCTCAGTGTGTAAATGGGGGTTGGCCGGGGGGGTGGGAATCCACCATCTCTGCTCGGGTCGAGCTGGGCAACCAAACTCACCAGGCGGCGAGAGTGACTCGTGTCTTGTATATTCTTTTACCATAATTATTGTTGTTATTGTTGTTTTCCTTTTCCTTCATCGTTCTATTAAACTGTCTTTGTCTCAACCCACGAGGAGTTTTTTCCCCCCTTTCCCCTCCTTTTCTCCCTCTTCTCCCTACCCTACTGGTGGGGAAGGTGGGGGTGAGCGAGCAGCTGCACGGTCCCCGTTGCTGGGCTGGGGTTAAACCACGACAACCCCGAAAGCATCCCTCAGATAGTCTCCAAAATGATGCGAGTGGCTTTTTTCCCCGTTCTGGCGATCTTGGCGGCTGGGGGATATTTGTCTTCATTTACTACTAAAGGCATCAGCAATCCTTTCGCTTTGTTTTCTCCCTGCAAACAAACAAACAAACCAACCGAAAAAAAACAAAAAAAAAAGCGTTTCCTCCTCGGGAAACTTTTTAACAGTCATGAGCCGTCCAAGAGCCGCTTCAGCTGGTGGCTGAACAGTCTATCACTCTCTTTCAACGCTCAGTCTTCTGGGTATGCATTTGTTTGCTTTTGTTTTGCTCTCAAATAAAGTTGTAGCTTTGTTCTTGCCTTTCCGAATGCCCTTAGTATTCTCGGTGAAAAGCCTGGAAATAATGCCGCCAGCTTCTGCGAGCCTGATGGGAGCGGACACTGATCAGACACGCGATTCCCCAGCATTTTTATTTACCAACAACAGGCTCTTATCTCCGGCTATGCCCAGCTCTGGAAAAAACTCCCCTTCACCCTGCCGTTCCCCCTCCTCCTCCCCGAGTCAGAGCGGTGATTTGTGCAACCGGCTCTGCCGTAATCTCTCGCCTTGATCAGAGCTTCATCCCAGTTAGCTCCCACCCGGCTGAATTTTTGACTTGATAAATTGGATGGGGATTTCTGCGGGATCTCAGGGCCTCCTAGGCTGCTCGTTGCTTGGCTGAACTTTGTCAAACACGAGCCGCCGCGCGATCGGCAAGGGAGATTTGGATGCGGCGAGTCAGAGGGAGCCGGAAAGGCGTAACGCGGCTCCGGTCCTGGGTTTTGTGCGGGGGCGGTGGGATGGGGAGGCATCAGGACTCCTTAAACGGAGAGAAAGAAAAAAAAAAAAAAAAAAAAGACTTCTCTGACCTTCACTTCTTCACTTAGGAGCTGCTTTTGGAAACCCGACGCCGGGTTTGATGGACCGTGGGGCTGATCTGATAGTGTTGCTGGGATGCTCTTACGCTGCTGAGTTATGGATGTGCTGCTAATGGTGCAGCCTCGCCTCCCTGTAAAAGGGCTCCATCTAAATTCTAATCTTGATCTCTTCCATATCGCCCACATGTACTTACGCGCATCTGTTATATCTAAATATTTATTTGTAACATACCAGCAAAGGTCCTTTACCTCTCTATTTACTCTGCTTTGAAGTATTGATCTATAATTACCCATGAGTACCTTGCCTGTAAACATTTCCCTGCGTATGTACTTATAAATACCACTTTACCTCTAAATATCACCCGGCATTTTCACCTGTAAATATATTACGTGCCGGGAAAGGGCCACGGCAAACTTCTTAAATCAGAGAAATGAGGAACATTTTGTGCAAGGCCACGAAGCTCTGGTCCAAGCTGGAGCTGCCCGGCGAGAGAATTTTAGACCCATTTTGTGGTTTCCATCCGTCCCCTTAAGAGGCAGAAGCCGCTGCTAATTTTTTCCCGTGGTTGACCTTAAGCTCCACTTCTGTCATTTAGCGTGCCGTCAGGCATAATTAGGAAGTCCAGCAATACTCAAGACCCATTGGTAATGGTATTAATATACAGCAGCTTTTATCCTGCAAAACGTCACGGGCTTTAGAAAACAGACGCGTGCGTGTGTGTGTGTGTGTGTGTATTAAAGTCGAACGCGGCTGAGGTGCCATCCCTGAAATGCAGCTTCCTGACGGCCGGACAAAGCATCCCGCACGTGCTATGGAAAGAAATTGCCGGCTGAGAGCCCCAGAGAAAGCCTCAAAAGGTGCCCCGCGCTGTGGGGTATCCTTAATAATGACCCGGAGGGGGTACAGAAGAGATAACTCCAATTTTCACCCAAAGAGGTGCAGCACCGTGAGAATATTTATTACTAAAAAACCCCACTTTTTGTCACGAGGTGAAAATCGGGCAGCCCTTTCCCAAGAGGTGGCCAGTGCCGATGCTGTGAGGAAGACACGAGATGCTGGATGAGATGAACGACCTTGAGGACGGGCGCTGGTGTCGGAAGGTGCTGAGTGAGACCAGCCGCACCTTATTTGCCCAGCATTTGAGGAGGTTTGGATGTGCAATTCAGATTTGGCCCTTTGGAAAGATTTTTAGCTCCGGAAATGAAAAATATTTGGGAAAGGCGGGGTCTTGCCTTCCTTCCTGGAGGCTTGATATTTTCAGGTCTGCCCAAGTCCACAGGGAGATTTGCCTTAAGAGCAGCTCTGGGAGGATGAAGAAACCTTCATCAGGTTCCTGATGCTCCCCCTCAGGAGTGAATCTGGCCTCTCTTTTAAGGCAATTCAAGCAAAAAGCCTGACTGGGATCTGCCTGGAAATCCGAAGAGCTGGATTTCAGGTGGGCACCAGGCTGACATGGGACTGCCCAGCTACGATTCACGGCCTGGGAGCCCACAGCCAATATATTCCGGAAAAAGCCTTTTCTTTAGCCAAACTGAGGTGTTCTGTTCGGAAAAAGCATGGAGCCGTACCCCGTACAAGCAGCTCTTCTCCAGAAAAATGAGACGCGTCCCTCCTGCAATGCCGGTACCTAAAATGGACGCTCTTACCTCACCCCTTGGATTGCTCCATGCTTTGGTGCTCCGATTTCTGAACTGAAAAAAGAAAAGGAAAAAAAAAAAAAAAAAGAAGGGGGAAAAAAAAAAAAAAGGCAAAAGTGTGGGTTTCCATGGAGACAACTGTTCTGTTCTAAAATCCGAGGGCAGGCAGGCTCTGTATTTTGTGTTTTGATGCAAGATGCTTGGGTTTAACTTTAGGGGAAGGGTTGGCTGAGGCTGGCGGCTTGGAGCAGAGCTGTTTGGAGGGGAGATTATTTTTGGTGTGGGGGATGGATTTTGCCCAATTCTAGGGGTTTCAGTCGAAAAAGGGGGAAGGAAAACCTCCTCAGTCCTCTACAAAGAGATTTTCCAATGGGGAAAAAAAAATTTACATAGGGATGATGAAGTCATCTGGGGCATAACCAGCTTCTCAACATGTCTATAAAGGAAGATGCAGCTTACATCTAATAGGTCCCTTTGCCAACGGGGAGAAGACAAGTGTCCTCTGCTGGTCATAAAGCACTTGGGAAGTTAGAGGTGACTTGACACAGCCAGGGGCACTGCGGTGAAGGCAGTGGTGAAGAGAAGGGACCCTGAGCCACAGTATGCTTTTCGCTTTCCACACATCTGCTCTTTAGGAAGACATTTCACAAGCCTCGGTAATGATGTGGTGGGTTCTTCACAGTGGCTCACAAGCTCTTGATGCATTGGGGCTTAATTGATTAGCTTTTCATGGTCTTGATTGCAGCAGCTTTAAGGGATCGCAGGGAGTGAGGAGCAGGAGGTGACAGGAAACGTTAGCACTTCATTTGGAGAGCTGGGCTAATGATTTGTGTGAGGGCAAAAAAATTAGAATTAATTTTCGGGGAAGAATTCCTGCTTTGACAAAAGTGAGATATCAGATCTGCTAATGACGTGTCAAACCAGGTGGCGAGGAGCTGCTGCCCGAGGCTTAACCCCTTGCAGGATTTAAAGCAGTGTGATGTTGAGACACGATGCCAACCCTTGAAGCTCCTTCCAAAAACATCTCCTCGGGGCTTTCTAAGGCCCAAGGTTCAGGAAGGGTGGGCAGGTTGCCACCAAAAAATAAACGGAGGAGTGAAATGCCAGCAGAGCCATGGACCACTTAATTAATCGCATTTTCTTTTAAGATGATCTTATATTGGATAGGGAGGCAGTGAAGAGAGAAGGTGGAGGGAGCATTTGGCAGGAGAGCTGGGTGGAGAAAGCCTTTCTTGGTTCATCAGGAGATAGACAAGGACAGCAAGAGGGCTCCGCGCGCAGCTTCTGTACATCTCCGGTATGGGCTAACCCACCGCGACAGCCAGGTGTATAAATGTATACCCCCTAACACGCCGAGCCCCAAGGTATGGGGCTGTCACTTTTTCCCCAGCGCATCTGCTGCTTTTTGTTGGAAATCCAGGTGTCCTCAAAGCCGTCCCTGACGCAGAGAGAAGGGGGCCCCCACCAACAGCACTTTTAACCCCCCTTTTATCTGGGGATCCCTCCCCTCTGTGGGGAAAAGTCCTACCAGGAAGATTTATCTGGGGATCCCTTCCCTCCCCTCCGTGGGGAAAAGTCCTACCAGGAAGATTTACTCGTGGCACCGATCCCGAGCGCGGGCCGGGGAAAGGCAGCTCTTCTAAACTACCCCTACGGTGGGAATGTGAATGCTTTGTTTCAATAACATTTAACAGCGATTGCCTCGGCAACCTCTGGCCTGCTGGGATTAAATATTAATATTCTTCTAGTCTGTGCTCTCGACGGTTTTTTCGCTGGTTTCTAAATGAAGCTGTCCCAGACTTGACCATCCACGGGGATGGAGTATAGAGGGAAGAAATGCTGGGTTCCGCGACCCCAAATAAAGCTCCGAGCTTTGCTCCGAGCCTTGTAGAAAAAAAACCCCAACTGAACCAACCCACAACAAACGAGCCAGGCTCCAAAGTTGCTGAACTCAGGGGAATTTAACAACACTCAGCCACCAGCAAAGCGATTAAACGCCGGGTCCTGATTCCGTAAGTGCCTCGTTGATGGTTTCGCCGAGCGCCTCGCGGCACAATATAACTAATCTGCTAACGGGCCGAGCGCGTTATCACACGTCCGCCTGGTAGAAAAAGGGACGCTGAAATGAACTGCTGTGATTTTTTAGCGGCGTCGGAGGCGGGGAGGGAAGAGGGTGGCAGGTTGGCGGCTGGTTTGCAGGTATTGGGGGGCTGGTTGCCTTTTGGGTACCTGATGGGGGGAGAGGGGATGCAGGGCTGGAGGGAGGATGCTCCAGGGAAGGAGGAGGAGAAGGAGGAGGAGGAAGGTAGAGGGAGGGGTGAGTCTGGCTTCTCCTTTTCTACTGGGTGATTTCAACTTCAGGTTTTGGCTTCTGGACCAAAACAAGCCCCATTTCCCCTAAAATTTCATATATAAGATGTGCAGAAAAGAAATTCCACTAAACAAGTGCTTTCTGCTCTGGACAGTGCAATGTTCCTGTTGCTCAGCATCACTCTCTTTTTGGCGAGATTTTGTTTTCTTGAGAAAACTCCAGATTTGTTGTGTTTGGGGGGTGCCTCAGGGTTTCGCTTGCTCCTCTCGGTCCCTGGCCTTGACCAACGTCAGGAAACACTCTCCCGAAACGGAGAGCCCAGGATGGTCCGCAGCCGGCAGCGACATCCCTTGCTCCCGCTGCGCCAGCGCCTCCTTCCCTCCCGTCCCCTCTCTCTGCCTCCACAGCAGATGATTTGCTCGACCTTTAGATGGGAGATCTTCAAAAATCAACCAGGCTGATCGGGAATTTAATGCTGATTGAGGAGGTAAATGTAGCTCTCCCCGTTGCGTCCCGGCAGGCTGGGGGCAGTTCAATGCTCCCGACGGCGATAGCTTTCAAATGAACTTCACAGCCGCGGCCCTGTTTAATCCAAGGGGATCATTTATTTTAGTTTTCAGGGACTAAAGTGTGTGAATGCCGGTGTCTCGCTGCTGCAGTGGCTGAAAACCTGAGCTACTCGCCGGCTGTGCACTTGGCTAAGGTGCTCCATCCCGGAGGAGGCTGCATCCAAGGGATGGCAGAAGCATCTCTGGGCTGCTCCGGGTACCATACCCCGCTTTTCCCACCTTCCAGCATCCTTACAACTCTGCTTTATGAACATCAGGCAAATCTAATAGTGGGGTGAGAGCGAGACCTGCGATTCCTTGGGGGAAACCAGGGCCCGCAAGCGAATTTTCTCATGGAAAGCCGTGGCTGAATCGCTAGGAGGCAGCCAATCCTTTTAAAACAGGCTCGGGGCAGTTTGCGAAACAAGGAGAGTGCTGAAAAGTCGCCAGAGTGTGGTGTCTTTGGCATAAAAAGCTCTGCTCTTCCTAGCCCGGCTTTGCAGGAGGTGGCCAGTCCTTGTAGGTCTGGGATCTCCCCAGGAAAACACCCGCTTTCACACCCAGTTGGCAACAACCATGTTGTTCTAGGTCCAAAAAATAAAATAAAAAAAAAAAAAAAGTTTGGGGAAAAAAAAAAAATAGGACAACAAAACGTATCCAACCCCAAACAAACATGTCAATTAGTGTAATCAGCTCTAATGAGGAAAGGGAAGCCAAATTCAATGCTTTGCGCTGCTGTTTGGGTTGGCTCGTGGCAGGCAATGCCCTGCTCCTCTGCCCCACGCCGGGTGGGGGCAGCCGGGGCGCCACGGCAGCACGTGGCCACCCCGCCTCCGATGGGCTTGGGGTCAGCGCCGGTGTCTGTTTTCCTTCTGCACCTCTACCCCGTTCATGGGAAGGCGACGGAGGGCAAGCCCCCGACTCGCGGCGTTCAATCCGAAACAAAAGGCGATGATTTATAATTTGCTGTTATTGTGCTGCTGCGCAGCGCTCTGTCGTTGCGAGCCAGCCCTGGCAGGCGGGCCTTTGGACCAGGAGAAAGGATTGCTTTTCTTTCCATTTGCCCAATAAATAATAATAATAATAATAATAATTGCCATAATGGCAATAATAAAAGCCATCCATCTCCCCCGCTCCCCTCCCATGCGCATCGTGGCGAGCCCAACTTTCGGCATGGGTTTATTTATCGGGTGGATTCGGGCTGGTTGACTTTAACGCAAGCTGTCGCCAAACAAATATCCCCGCGGCACACCGGGTATTAAAACCATCTTTCACGGATTCAAATCTTGCGAGAGGAGCCATCAGAGAAGCAAGAACCGGGACCGGAGGCTCGGCGTTGCTTTTTCCCCCTCTCCAATGAATTTCTATGGATTTAGCATCCTCCAGCCGGGGATATCAGGGCTACGCCGAGCCCTGGACCAGAGGGACTGGATGCTGCGGCCACCTTCGCAGCAGAAAAATCCATCACAATTAACGGCTTTGCTTCGCACACCCCCAGACATAAGGGCTTTTTTTTGTTTGTTTCATTTATTAGCGGTGCTGAGTCAGTTATTACGGGCTGGGCAATAATTACTGTGTCTGCGCGGGGTAATGGATGCTGGCTGGGGATGATCAGACACCTGAGTGCTGGCGGCAGGTCTGCAAAGGTGGGACTTGCCCCTGCTTTTTGCCTTTCTTTTCTCGGCATCTGGGATGAGGGGAGAGGGGGAAAGGGGGAGATCTGCCAGCAAAATGGCATGAGCCCCAGAGTAAAAGCTGCTTTCCCAGAGGCCAGGATCTGGTGGGTATTTCTGATTCACTGCCTGGCCATGGGTGCTTCCTTTCAGCCTTTGGACCCCCTCCCCAAATCCCATCGATGAAGGTCTGTACCAGGCAAGAAACGGACCTGTATAAGGGAGTCGGGGGCTGGAGGCAGCTCCACGGGGCAAATCCCGCATTTCAAAGCACTCAGCCCCAGGGAAAGGTCCCTGCCTGGGTTTATTTTGGGCAGGAGCTGCATTAAACCACCAAAGGCACTGCCATCCTAAAGAGCATCCCCAGCCCTTGGCAGCCCAGACACCGCCGAGTCAGGTTCCCTGTGAATAATGAGCTGGAAAACCAAATAAAACCAATCTCAGGACGGGAAGGGAAGGGAAGGGAAGGGAAGGGAAGGGAAGGGAAGGGAAGGGAAGGGAAGGGAAGGGAAGGGAAGGGAAGGGAAGGGAAGGGAAGGGAAGGGAAGGCAAGGCAAGGCCAGGCAAGGCAAGGGAAGGGAAGGGAAGGGAAGGGAAGGGAAGGGAAGGGAAGGGAAGGGAAGGGAAGGGAAGGGAAGGGAAGGGAAGGGAAGGAAAGGGAAGGCAAGGCAAGGCAAGGCAAGGCAAGGCAAGGAAAGGCAAGGAAAGGCAAGGAAAGGCAAGGAAAGGAGAGGCAAGGAGAGGAGAAAAAAAGAAAAGAAAAGAAAAGAAAAGAAAAGAAAAGAAAAGAAAAGAAAAGAAAAGAAAAGAAAAGAAAAGAAAAGAAAAGCAAAGAAAAGAAAAGAAAAGAAAAGAAAAGAAAAGAAAAGAAAAGAAAAGAAAAGAAAAGAAGAGAAAAGAAAAGAAGAGAAAAGAAAAGAAGAGAAGAGAAAAGAAGAGAAGAGAAAAGAAAAGAAGAGAAGAGAAGAGAAGAGAAGAGAAAAGAAAAGAAAAGAAAAGAAAAGAAAAGAAAAGAAAAGAAAAGAAAAGAAAAGAAAAGAAAAGAAAAGAAAAGAAAAGAAAAGAAAAGAAAAGAAAAGAAAAGAAAAGAGAAAAGAAAAGAAGACACTAGAAAAGCTGGCCCTCCTGACTCCTCCGCTGCAGGTTTTATTTTATTTTTTTAAATTTTTTTATTTCTCTCTCTTTTCATTCCCCCTGGAAAAACGATTTGAGGGAGGGTTGCTGCCTCTCCCGCTGCTTCCCTGCTCCTGCAAAGAGCCAGGCGGCTCTCGCACAGCTCCTTTAATGGCCCAGCCACACATAGAGCCAAGAAACCTAATGGGGAGCAGCGGGGCCGGCTTCCCGCCTGGTACCCGGCTCCCGAATGGAGCCTGGATAATGTTTCTCTACAGATCCAGCTGCCTGGGGCAGCGATGGCCAGAAGCCACCGCGGCAGGCAAAGCTGCTTCTTTAATGTGAGAGATGAATATATGCACTTGGGCATATTTTTGGGTCCCTGTGGTGCCGTCAGAGCGATGGGCGTCTGGAGGCTGGAGGATGCTGAGCCCTGCGGCGGGGCGAGGAGCAGAGAGGAGGTTCGGTGCGGACCGCGAGGGCCACGCGCGTCAAGTCATTTGGGATCCTGGTGGGACTTTGCGGCAAGCGGGGTTTAATCAGAGCCTGGCAAACGCTTTTCCTAAGGGTTGGTGGGACAAGCTGCGGGGAAAGAGGGCCAGAACGGTGTCGTTTCAAAGAGAGCGGGCAAAACCGTAATCATACACTGGAAGGACTAATCCCGGATTATCATTAGGGGTTGGAAGGGATAAACCATATCTAAGCACACAGCTTTCATCCCACAGGGCTTTGCGGAGCAATCGCACGCCGCCCCGCCGAATGGCAGCCGCCTCGGGGGTGCGGAGACGGCGAGCGAGCGCGGGGAGGGGGGGACGCCGCTGCCAAGGGCAAGGCTGGAACGCTTGGCTTCAGCCGGAGACCCCCACCGGGGGGCAATGCCTTTCTGCAGGGCCTGTCCATCTCCACCTCGGATCTTCCGCGTTTTTTGGGAACGCCGACGGCGAGCGAATCCTCCCCGCCCTCATGGCCATCACCGTGACCGCTGGCCGGCGGCCGGCGCTTTTCTCCTCCTGGTTTTTCCTCCTTATCTTTTTGGCTTCTCTCCTGAAGTACAAATTGACCTCTCAGAATTTTCTCCTTTAATGCCCTTGTTCTAAAATGTTAATAACTGGTCAGTGACAGGCTGATTAAGCCTTCCGTCCTCCCTTATTTAGATTGGTGTCACTGCACCAGCTCTAACGGAGCCGTAAAGAACATTAACACCCGCTCGGCGCTGACAGGGCAAACTATTCCCTGGGAATTGATAAGGGCTTTTTCTGGAAACGAATTTGGCGCTGGCAAAACAAACGGAGGCCTTGAGCTTCATCCGTCTCCCTTCCTTTAATAACTTTCATTTGTTTGGCAGTATCTCCAGCGCCGATTAATGTAACAAATGCTTTGTGTCCCAGCAGGGGCTTCAAGTGGGACGGCTCCGCTTCTCTCCCCACCTCTTTACCTCTCAGCTTGCAGGTGATGTTGTCCTCCCCGCGTAGCACCGAGCGGGGTCTGAGTGGCCCAAGCTCTGTGCTAATGCCCCAAAATGACTCGCTTTCCTCATAGCATCATGTGTGAATCTGTATCTAGATCTAGATCTATATCTAGATCTAGATCTAGGTCTATGTCTATGTCTATGTCTATGTCTATGTCTATGTCTATGTATGTCTATGTCTATGTCTATGTCTATATCTATCTATATCTATCTATATCTATATATCTAGGTCTAGGTCTAGGTCTATGGCTAGGTCTTTATCATCTTTACCTTTATCTTTATCTTACCTTTATCTTTATCTTATCTTTATCTTTATCTTTATCTTTATCTTTATCTTTATCTTTATCTTTATCTTTATCTTTATCTATCTATACCTATACCTATACCTATTCCTATACTTATTCCTGTGTCTTTCGATATCTGTATCTATGTCCATGTCCATATCTATATCCATATCCATATCCATGTTCGTATTCATATTTATATTCATATCGATAACATATGTATCAATATCCATATCCATATCCATATCCATATCCATATCCATATCCATATCCATTTCATCTATATCTGTAGCTACATCCATATCACTCCCATCCATATCCATATAACCTACATCCAGATTCATATCCATATAATCTATATCCATACAATCTATATCTATACCTATATATATCCATACCCATACCACCCATAGCCATAAAATCTACTTCTACACCTACATCCTTCTCGTGCGTATCCATGTCCATGCCCGTATCCCTATCACCCATATCCTTTCCACCCGTATCTGTATTTACCTAAACCGAGAAGGGGCTGGGGGGGGTGTTGTGGGGCAGAGGAGGGAAGGGATTTGCACGGTTGGGGGGTGAAGCCGCCCCGCAGGGCACCCAGCTCTGGCCGTGAGATCACGCTGCTGAGGAACGGCTGGTGACTGCTCACGGCTGTGACGGGAACGGCAAGAGCCAAAGCTGCTAAACCTGGTCTTTCGGAGGAGACGCACCCCGAAAAACCAGAGCAAAAGCCTGGCGGTCGCTTTTCCCCTGGAAAGCAGATTTTTCTCGGCTTGCTCGCTTTGGGCAGCTCAAAAACTCTTTGTGGGCTGCTGCGCGGGGAGGCGAGGGCAGAGGCACCCAGCAGGAGATGTCCCTGCTGGGGACATGTGTGGGGACACGTCTGTTTCTTGCTTGAATCACAGCTCTGAAATCAAAAAAGGCTTTTTCTTTTCCCCTCCCTGTAGACTGAGAAGGTTTGTTCTGGAAGCGCCGCCGCCAAAATGAACCCACAGCTCCTATCGAGCAATGTTGGGAACCCTAATTCATGTCCTGCACCCCAGGTTTTATCACATTAAAGGGATTTAAGCACGCTCTTCCCCCCTCGCTGTGGGTGAAGAGGCTGGAGAGGGGATGACGCTGCCAGGGCTTCGGGCTGGGCGCGAGGATGAAGCACACGAAGCACCGCTCTGATGTTTGAGCGCGAAAAAATCCCCCGTCACCCCGAGCCTTCGCAGGGCACGGCCTGAGCCTTCCCTGGGGCGGGCTTCGAGAGGTGAAGCCGGCACTTTTAATTACCAGCAGAGAGAAGAAAAGAGAGGGAATTTCTTTTACAGCTGGCTAAGTACCGCATAGGGCGAGTCAAGAGTTTTTCCTTTTATAGGCTGTATCCCACTGTTCGGATATAATCTCTTGTGCAGCGAGAAATACGTGTCCCCTGTAAGCCCCCGTATGCAGCTTCGGGGTGGCCGTGCCCAGACCCTGGGGCTGCTAAACCCTGTCCCTGCAAAGCCCCGGGCTCAATCCAGGGCCGGACCCGCCAGGTTTATCCCTGCAAAGGGGGTTGCAACGCTGCCGCGGGGTTTTAAAACGCGCGTGCCCCTCGCCAGGCAATGCAAAAAAAAAAACCCGGGAGGGTGAGCAAGTGCAAACGGGAGAAGATAAAGGCGATGCTACAGCAGCTGGAAAAAAGGAGATAGATATATATATATATGTATATATATGTATACATGTCTTTTCAAGAGTGAGAAAGAATAAGCCTTAGGCTTCGGTCAGCTGTCACTAGTCTGCGATAAGGACGGGGGAGTTTAAATCCCATTTCCACACAGTCCTGGGGGAAGCGCTTGGAGTGGGGAAGGCGGTGGGAGGCAGCGCGGATCCGGAGGGTGCGAATCCCTCCTCCGAGCAGGGATCAAACCCATCCCCCAGTGCCTCCGCTCCTCCAGCGAGAAGAAACGGGGCGCTCGATCCCTCTCCACCGCTTCCGAACCGCTTCTTTTTGGCTTTTCTAAGCCTTTTTTTCTTTTTTTTTCTTTTTTTTTTTTTTTTTCCCCTTTGGCGCTCGGTTGCGTACGGAAACAAACGGGCGACTGAGGCCAGGGCGCGGGGACGGCTTCAAGCTTGCCTGGGCTTTGCCGCATGTCACGAGGCGTCCAACTCCTTCCCTGGCGCTTTATGAAAATGATATAAAATAAAAACCCAGCCTCCCTTTTGCTCTCTCTACAGCTGCCTGCCTTCCGGAGCGGTGAGAAGGTGGGGGCTTTCTCTGGCTTCTCTGCCAAGCAAAACACCAGGGGAAAGGGACAAAACGCACTAGAAAACGAGAAAAAAAAAAAACAAAACCAAAACCGACCAACCAAAGCCTTGAATCTTCACCTGCAGACGAAGAAAACATCATTTTCTGGCGCGACTGAATAATTCAAGGGGCAGGGGGGGGTCACAGAGGTGCAGCCTCAGCCTCTGCAAAACCATCCGATTTCTCCAGCCGGGTAGGTTTGGAGCCCCCCAAAAAAATCATCCTAGAAGAAGGTGCAAAGTGCAGTTTCGAGCCCCCCAGCTTCGTCTCTAGGAGGAGTCCAATTACCAGAGACGGCGACTCGTTATCGACCCCGGCGCGGAGCGGCGCGAGGAACCGGTGCTGCTGGGCTCCCCGGGGCTGCGCTGGGCGGGGGGGGCGCTCCCAGGCGGGGCAAACCGAGGCTTTTATTAGGAGATACGGGGCGAGAAGACTTAAATCTCCAGGAAAACGAAAACGGAGGAGGAGATGTGGAGCTTTTGTCGGCTGAGGGCAAATTTTCCCTTCTCCATGCCCCAACCAACAGGCCAGACGGGGCACGCAGACCATCCCTTGTCAACTAGATGTAGGACTTTATTCGGGATAAGTTTCGCAAGCCATAAACGCCGTTTTTGCACAAATTATGACTCCGAATAGTTTTTGTCCAGGATTAGGAGTAACCTAAGGAGTAACCGCCTTCCCCCTCCATCCCTGCCTGCCCTGCTCCTTGTGCTCCTGATCCCTTCTGTGTTGGTACCCAGCGGAACTCCTTGACCTGGTGGACAAGGTGGCTGCAGACGTCAGGCATGACTGCTGTTAAAAGCCAGACCTCCACTATCTAGAACTAAAAAATTGAATATCCTTGGCTAAATAGCGTATATGGGAAAGCCCCAGATGTTTCTAGCGCAGACCTAAGCAGAAGAAACCTTTCCTACACGTTTCTTTTATTCTCCTGCAGAGACTCTTGCCTTTTCCTTCACCACCTTCTGGTACCAATAACTCATCCCAGGTAGCAGGAGATGGGACCTGGATTTGATTACTGATCTGATTTAGTCTGTCAACCCGGGTGTCTCTCTGCAGAGATTGCAAGTGTTTCATGGACAATTTGCAATGAAAGGGAGAAGCTTAAGGAATGATTTATTCCGTAACAATGGCAATGATAATAACTGAGGGGCTGGATGTGGGTAGCATCCAGCACGCGGGGTGCCGCTTCCACCGGGCTCTGCGAGCTGCCGTAACACACGCAGCAGCAGCAGATGGGATTCAAAAGGGAGGAATCTGAATTTCAGGTTCCTCCAGCGTCTTCTCCTCGGTGTAAAGGAAGAATATGGAGGTCAGGGCTCTTCCGTGATGATTTAGGCTAGTAATTAGGGTGATTTCCGTTGGGAAATCAGAATTAGAACCATTGCAACCCCTGCCAAGTCACTTAACTTCTCCCTGTAGTGAGGAGGACCCTGTCTCACCTTGCAAGGAGCACTGCGCGAGGCGGGAGGCTGCTTGGGCTTCAGTGAAACGAGAAGAGCAAAAAGGCAGTAAATAGGTTGTCGCACCAAAGCTGGCGTCGCCTCTCCGCGCATCCGTCATGGGAATGGGCTGCAATCAGATGTTAAGAGTTGCGGCGTCAAAAAAAAAAAAATCTTGTCCTTTCTCCACCTGTGCGTTCGCTCGCTTTATTATTCAGGGAAGGATGCGTCTCACCTGAGAAGTCCTTAAGATGCCACAGACAAGCTCTTCTCTGATTAAGTGCTAAGGGAAGCTCCTAAGAGGGTTGTTCGACGTCGCCAGGAGAGGCAATGAATCAGCAAGCGTGTCTCATCCCATCGCTCCGTCAGCGCGGAGTGACGGGAGCGGGGATGGCAGGGACGGGCTGCTTTGGTGTCCCCAGCCCCAGAGCTGGCATCTGGAGTCACCGAGGGGCCGTGCCAACGCCGGGAGCTGTGGTGGGGACATCTCTGGGAGTGGAACCCTCCGTGGAAGGGGGTGTCCTCATTACTGTCATCAGTAGGGCCAGAGGGACCTTACCAATAGTTTCTGAAGATGCTGGCGGGGGCTGGACAGCCCTGTCTCCGAAACCCTCCTTCCCAGGCATGGCCATGGCTTCATCCCCTTGTCCGAACACATTCCAGCCCCGGATGTTAATTTGTTACAGCCGTGTCACCCAGTCCATAGAAGATGGACACCTTTGTGTGTATCACAGCCAGATCACTCTTCCCTCCCCCTCTTTGTTGCAGTAATTAATACTGTCCCCAGGTATTTACGCCACGCATGGCTCCATCTCCATTTCGCCACTGCGGTTCCTAGAAACCTTTTCATCCCTGACGGCAGGAGACACAGCCTGTGCAGCTACCAGTGCCCCCAGATTTATTTCGCTACGCTCGAAACGCCGTGTCCTCTTTTAGAGCAATGGAGCACAAAATTCCGGAAGATGATTGCAGCGAAAGCCGCTGTCTGCTGGGCATGGCTTTGCAATGTCATTTCTCGGCGAGTGAAGTCCAGAAGAGTTCCTTGACCTTGACCATCGCCTGCTCCTCTGCTCGGAGGGAAACTGGGAAAGCCCCTTTGCTCTAACACCGGCGTGACGGGGCAAATATCTTCTCTCTTCCACGGATGCTCTGCCTTGGTTTGCAAACTCCCCGCGCCTCGGAAAGGAGCTTAAACATTTCCACTCTCGAGTGAAGAAGAGCCGTCACCCACCGCGGCGTCGAGGAGATTTGAGTCAGCCCCAAACCATCTTGACCCACTTCACTCCCTGCAGTCAAGGGGATTTTTTTTTCTCTTTGGAAGAAAAGAAATGGCACTGGAGGGCCTGATTCTCATTTACACTTCAGCTGTTCTGAACATAAAAGGGGGCCGGGAGCCACGTTTGCAGCCTGGAGAGGCTGGAGTGTAAATGAGAATCCAGCCCTTCAGCTAACGAGATGCCTTAAGCTTATTTTATAACGGGCACCGAGCTGTCACGTCCTCTCTCCCCTAACGCCTAGGGTGCCACCGCCCGGGGCAGAGACATCCCAAAGGACCCAGGTGAGACCCATAAATAGAGCAAGGTGACCCCTTATAGTCAAGAAAGAAGAGGGGTGCGCACAACCCCCCACCCCAAAAGACTCCCCCGATCACCTGCCTACCCCACCACGAATTCCCATGCCACCAGGCAGGGGTGAGCATGGCCCCACGCCATCTCCAAGTGCCCCATTGCCCTACCAGTGGCATCCAGTTTGGACCTTTTGCATTGCAAAACTCTTGCCCACACTGGGAGGGCTCCTTCAACGCATTTCTGATGAAATCCAGGGGATTTTACTGACAGCAAAGAGGCTTTGGCCAACCGAGGAAGAGAGAAATGTCCCCCAGACCTTCCTTGCCTGCAGCATTTTACTAAGCTCCTGGATTCGGGCGCGCGATGCACAAGCCCACCTTTCCACGCACCCGGAAATGGAGATTTATGGAGGCCCACAAGTTTCTCGAGCCAGGCTCATCTTTCCGCAGGCACATCCAAATACGAAGGGGTGTGAATATGATGTTTGAAGAAATGCACCCAGCTGCGGGTGTCGATATTCCTCTAGGGCATAGAGACATCTGAGGGATGCACAGATTATAGGATGTGATGAGGATGCGCCCAAACATAGATGGACCGTATCTATATATATTTATATCAGCGACAGATAGAAGTAAACATGCATCACCCTCACGTTGTATAAAGCCAGCAGAACATCTTCTGAATCTATCTCAATAAACCGGGCGCCACGCACCCGTATTTATATTTATAGCAACGTAGAGGAGCGTGTAGTCCCACCTCAGCCCCATCCTTCCCGGGGCTGGAAGCTGCTTGGAGGCTCCTGCAAACTCTCTTGGGCATCTGGGGAACCCAGGATGGGTTTCTCACGGGGCTGCGTTGCTCCCCACCAGTTGATAGATGTATTTACTGATCAGAGAATTAGAAGGTAGAAATAAGCTGCGAATGTGGGCAAAATTATGGCCTTAAGTCAATACGCTGCAAAGGGGCTTTTTGATCAGTTGGTGCATCTGCTGGAAATGATGTTTGAGAAGGACCAGAGCGGTGTGAATTCAGGATTATGTTAATGAGATGAATAATTTTAGGTTAAAAAAGAATTAAAGAGCAGAAAACCTTTGAAAAATGCTGAGATGTTTCATCCTGGTACCTCTGAAGTGAAAAGCTTTGTTTCAGAAGTGCCAAAACATTTTGCTGCGATGTTTTCGAAGGCTCCCAAGAAGCTCCCCCCGCCCCCCCCCTTTTTTTTTCTTTAAGAGGTGAAGCAGAAGCTTAATTAATTGACAAAACCAAACCAAAACGCTGGGTTTCACCTATTGCAAGAGGAAATTGCCCCTTTGGGTGAAGCCACGGTGGGTTTTGCCTCTTTGTTTCTAACGATGCTGATTTTCTCTCGCAGCATCCCCCAGCCGGCGTCTCGCTCCGAACCTGCCAGGCACAACTCCCGCTGCTCCAGCCGCGGCCTCAGCTGCAAATCCTTCAGCTGGTCCTTGTCTCGATATGAATAATATATTTGCCTTGCTACATGGGGGGGGGGAAAAACCAAAACCAGTGCTTCCTAAAAAGACGCATACTGTCTTTTGTCTCTGTCTGAATAGGGATCGTTACATGAACAAAAGATATTTAAACGCCCGTTGTACTTAGCAACCACAATCTTATTTTTCCACTTAATTGTCCCACCTGTATTTAAAGCCAGTGACTGGGCTGTTGTTGGGATACGGCATCGAGTGACTGTCGCGGGGAATAAATCTGCCCCCGACACCGAGAAAGCAGGGCTGAAGGGATGGTTTTACCTCTCCGCTGGCTTATTTCAAGCCAACCCGAATGAAAACACAGCCCTTCACAAATGACTTCCCGGTTAATTCCACTCCAAGAGAATAAATTGGAGCCAGGGAATGGCTCCCTGGCTGGGAGAGGTAATTATTCTGACATGCCACCTTAATTACGCCGTAATCCCCGGCTGAAGGAGGAAAGGACCCTTACGGCCGCCTCTCTACAAACTGACTTTGCGGAACTCTCTGGGAGATGCAAACGGCTTTTCCCTGCTCCGGTCCCAATTTGGGCTTGGCAGGACGGAGAACGGGCTTGTTAGATCCTCCCATCTCTCTCTTGCTCTTCTGAAGGACTTTGCACGCCTATAAAATGGGTAAGGGACTCTGGAGGCCCCAGTGTCTATTATTTCCATGTTTCATGCAATTCATTGCTTTGCATTTTTATTTTTTTCCTAAGCTTTGCCCCTTCCCAGAGCTGAAATACCCCCAAAAAACAGCAGAGCCCCCCCCCAGCTCATGGCAGGCAAAAACCCGCCTTGTTTTCGCTAATGCGGGAAAACCAGCCCAAAACCCAATAAAATAAATGAAAAGCAAACCCCAAAAAACCGACCCAACACTTTTTCTCTGAAGGAAATAAAGCCACTTTCTGTAACTTTATATATCATAAAGGCGCAGGGAAGGGCACAAACACCATTTTTATTTTTTAGGTTCGCAATTCACATTTAACCTGGAGCCATCTGTTTCGCCAGCAGCTTGGCAGTTAGAGGGGGCCCGAGACGTTCATCTGCAGACGTGTCTCTCTGTCGAGCTCACTCAATTTTCCAGCTGCTTTAAGGCAGGTGGCTCCTGCTGGTGCCTGATGAGCCCATGGAGCTCCTGGGCATGAGTTTCTACCACCCCCAGCAAGGTGCCACCAGCCCCAAAATGCCTCTCCCAGCATGTGGTCCTTGGGAGCAACCGGCCGTGAGCCTATGGTCACCCCTCACTGGCGTTGATACCCACAGAGTCCCCACATTTTGGATTTACTTGGGTTTATGGTTGTTTAAGGCGGTTTGAGCCCCTCTAGGAGCTCCCCCGAGGCCAAGGTGCCGCACGTCCACCTGGTGGGGAATCTCTGGTGTCTGGTAAAGGCTGGGTTTGCGATTGAAGCCTTCCTCTCCACACAGGCACTGTAGGATCTTCTCCATTCCTTTCTTAATGAAATATATTTTTGAGACTGATACTTGCCTTTTGAAATCAGGTTGGAATTGGTCACCAGGTCTAAAAGCGCTGAATGACGCGGTACGTCCCATGAGATGGCACATCTCATTTCCCAGCCAGGAGCGTTGTGATGTCCAGAGGTTTTATTAGAGGCAGCTACTGAGTGGGCAAAATGCCCCATAATGAGACATCCCACTCTCTCCCTCTTCTCCATCACCCGCTAATGAGGCCAGCGGTGCTTCCCCATGCTTCACCGAGGTAGGAAGCCACCACCATGATTTCATCCCCTTGCAATATGAGGCTGCCCCTGCCGGGTCCAAAAAATTTCTCAGCCACGGAGAGGGGGCATCTCAATTTCCCAAAGACTTTGGCCACCTCCGTGACACCTTTGCATCGTTTTCGACCATGACACAACACGTGAAGGTGCATGTGGAGAGGAGGAGACCTGGACATGTCCCCAAAAGCAGGACGGGGGGCAGATGCATCCCCGTCCCATGCAGATCCTTGAGCTGCCTCCTTACAGCCTTATTTATTCGTCGCGTGCTGGCGGTGTGTTTGGCGTGCAGAAAGCAAAGGAAGACGCGCT
Source organism: Larus michahellis (assembly GCF_964199755.1). Taxonomy (NCBI): domain Eukaryota; kingdom Metazoa; phylum Chordata; class Aves; order Charadriiformes; family Laridae; genus Larus; species Larus michahellis. The sequence goes on from NC_133912.1 coordinate 1,731,853, forward strand.
CCCTGCCGTTAATGGGCATCGCTCGCTATTAACTAATAACGAATGGATTAGTCAGCATCTGGGAAGCAGCTGAGCAGAGGAGGGGAGGGCTGGGAAGTGACCCCGGCGGTGGCTCTGCCTCTCCCGGCTCCGTCTGCGGGGCTGAGCCTGATATTTTATTTATCCAAAGGCAGGCAGCGCCGAAAGGACACAGGGCTGATGGGGGCACCCGGGGAGGGGGGGGGGTTATTTTCATTTTAATGTCCATTAATGGCCATTAATGGAGCATCATTTCAGCACTCGCTCCTTCTCCTCCCTGCCTCCCTGCAAAAATCCATGCCTATTCCTCCTGCTGCAGATGTAAACCCAGGCTTGGGATCATTTCCAAGCAGTGAAAGTCTTTAGCGACCCTTAATTAAAGGGCATTTGGGGAGAAAGGGCTGACGAGAGGTGACAGGAGGAGTGGGTTACTCTGCTGCCTGGATGTGACCTTATTACGCTGCTCCGGCGGCTGCAGGTTGTTACCGCCGTGATTAACGCCGGGGAGGTTTTCTCATCCGCTGGATGCCCTTTAATTGGGGTGACGGGTAAACTGGCAGAAAGCAGAGCGAGGAGGGGAACTTTCGCCTTTGGCTAGGAGAGAAAAATGGGCTCCGTTTCCAGCTGGGGGCTGGGGGAGATTCCTTGGTGGGTGTCTGGCCTGAAATCCCAACGCTCGCATCCTGAGAGCCTGGACCAGAATTTTTTTGAACAACGAAGCATCACTTTGTGGTTGGGTTGAGTTTTTTTTTTCAGGTGGAGAAAGGCAACGTTAGCGTTGACAAATCTTTCACAAGAACAGCTTGATGCTGACGATTTTCTTTCTGCCTATTTATATTTTCCATTACACATAGCTATTTCTCCCCACACTCTCTATATTTTGTTCTCAAGATGTTATGTTCCACGTAGGTCTTTGGTGCCAAAGGGTTTTGGGGACTTTCTTTTTCTCCCCCGTTTCTTGGTTCCTAATTCCTCAGCTTGCTCTCCTGGAAAAACTTTTATGGAGATATATAGCGCTTGAGAAATGCTCTTTCTCTCTGTAGTTGCAGCAATATCTGTTATTATATATTACGTGCGTCCTATTATCCTGCTTGGTAGAGCCTCGTTAGAAGTACAAAGTGAGGTGAGAGCTGCGGTGCAGCCGGTGGGACCTGTGCACATGGGGGACGTTGCACGTGGGGTTTTGGGGTGACTCGAGCCACCCTCTCACTAGGTTTCAGAACACCTGGGTGGTGGAAACCTTCAGCTGCATCATTCTCCATCTGGTGGCTTAATCCGTGCTATGGGTTGAGAGACTTTTCATTTTAGTAAAGCTAAACCACGTTTGGAAGTATGGGTGTCCACCTAAAAGCCATCCCTCAAAACTTCGCACCTCTTCCCTCCTGGCGTCTTCCCTCACCCTGGGGGTGCTGGGGCAGAGCCTGGCCATTCCCACCCCTGCAGTGGCCCTGACGAAGCCCTACTGGGTCTTGGGGGCAGACGGAGGAAGCAACCCCACGTATCTCATGTGAGTGGGAGGTGTCCCTGCCCGGGGCAGGGGGGTTGGAACTAGATGATCTTTAAGGCCCTGTCCAACCTAAACCTTTCTATGATTCTCTGATATGCCCCTTCCTATGGGGAGGCTACAGACCCCTTGTGTTGTCTACCCGATGGGTGGTGGAGTCTGGGCTCAAGGGCTTGGGGCAGCTCCTCTGCATGCTGAACCTGGCTGTGCCCACCACGAGCGGGGCAAAATGCAAGTGCCAGGAGGGAGATACAAGAACCAGGGGGCAGATGCAAGGGTCGAGTGTGAGACGCAAACACCAGGGATGAGATGCAAGCATCAGGAGGAAGATGCAAGTGTCAGGGGTGTGATGCACGCACCAGAGGTGAGATGCAAGGACCAATGGAGAGATGAAAGCACCAGGGGTGAGATGCAAGCATCAGGAGGGAGATGCATGCACCAGGGGTGAGATGCAAGGACCAATGGGGAGGTGCAAGCACAAGGAAGGAGATGCAAGTGCAAGGGGGGAGATGCAAGTGTCAGGAGGAAGATGCAAGGACCAGGGTGAGATGCAAGGACCAACGGGGAGATGCAAGCACCAGGAAGGAGATGCAAGCACCAGGGGTGAGATGTAAGCACCAGGGGTGAGATGCATGCACCAGGAGCAAGATATAAGTGTCAGGAGGGAGATGCATGCACCAGGAGGGAGAGGCATCCACCAGAGGTGAGATGCAAGGACCAATAGTAAGATGCAAGCACCAGGAGGGAGATGCAAGCACCAGGAGTTTCCCCGGAGAAGCCCAGCTCCAAGCCTGCCCACCCGTTTGAAGGTCGTACAAAAAAGCTGTGCCGGAGCAAAGGCTTGGCCCCGTCTCCAGAGGTGTCTACTGATGCTTTACCCATCACACCAGCCTCCTCCCTCCACGTGGAGACAGGCTTTGGGGCTGCAGCCACATCACGCGGCTGAGCCAGAGAGAAGTCCAGGCTCCGGGCGATTCGGAGAAGAGGCAGAGAGATAAAAACATTTCTTGCTTTTCTTCCACACTTCACTGAAATCTGTGCACCTTGAATGCTTTGATATGATAGGAGCAGTATCAAACGCATCCCGGATCTGCTGGAATACATCCAGCAAAGGAAAAAAAAAAAAAAAGAAAAAAAAGAAAAAAAGGACAGAGAGGTGAAAATCCCCAGGAAAAGAAAAGAAAGAAGAGTTGAGATTAATATATTAAAAACACAGGAGTCAACTTTCTCCTTCAGTCCCCTGGCTTGGACAAAAGGGATGGTGAAAATTATATATACACACGTTTCGGGGGGATTTATTGAAGCAAAATGCATCTCCGCGTCACCGTGAACGGCTCCCAAGGAGTCCGACACACGTGCCGGGATGCAGATCGCTACCGGCTCTCTGGAGCCCTTCCCAAAGGTGAAGCATCGACACTTGGAGGGCAGGAGATGCTCAGAAAACTGCCAGATCAATTCCACCGCATCCCTATTTTTTGTTTGTTAGTAAAAAGAAGGGAAGGGAACGGCAGCAGCTAAAACTGTCACACGCAAAGCCCAATCTGACGATGCTAAAGAGATTAGCGAAGCCTCAGGAATTCGGTTATGGCTGGAATTGGCCAAATAAATCGTTGCAAACCAGTTATTCGATGATTTTAGCCCTTTTTTATTTGGTTTATGAGTCGCTCACGACGGCACCGGCGTCTTTACAAACTGTTATGCAAAAAAATGCTGCGTTAAGTGCGGGATTTGTCTCGTGTAACGAGACATATAAAAGTTCGGTGTCTAATCCGAACGAGACATTTAGGCTTTCTTTTTTGCACAGGGGGACCTTTTCCTAGTCCTTTAACAAAGGCTTGAACTGATATATTTTTATCGATTTTCTTGTTCCTGAAAAACAGATTTTCGATAAAAACCTCTTTTACTTGTAAGCCATAAAAAGAAAAAGAAAAAAAAAGAAAAAAAAAAGAAAGCAGCCAAACTGCTGCAGGTGAAAATGTTATGAAATATCAAGAAAAACAACTTTCCGTCATGTTTCTGGCACTTTTTGAAACGTTCCTCTCTCGCTTAAGAAGCCAAAAAAAAAAAAAAAAGGCAATTTTGGGATCAAACCCATCCTGACTCTTTTTTATTCAGGGTTTCGTTTGGGTTTTGGCGTAGAGCTCTGTGCTCTCCCCTCCTGCGGCACCGTTGGGAGGGCTGAACCCCTTCGTACCCAGCTGAAACGTGCTCCATGGAGCCATGGGGTTGGCTGCCCGGGAGGACGCTACGCATCGTGGAAATGCATCCCAACGGGAGGACGGGAGGAGCATCCCGAGGCCGGGAAGAGCCACACGGCATCTGCATCTGCGTACCCCAGAGACCAAAAAAAAAAACGCAATCGTTGCCAATTTTTGGCAATATTTTGCAAAAAAAACCCCGGAGCCGGTTGCCTTTTCAGGTGGGATGAAGACGAAGAAGATGAAGTTCCCAAAAACTCCTCTCCCCTCTGCCCCCCTGGCTCTGCTGGGTGTCTGCAAACCTCTGAGCTCCCGCCCTTTTACCTTTTCCCGGTGGAAAAGCGCTTCCCCACCCCCCCCGCCCTAGAAAATTTCAATTTCAATAAAACGGTACTTTTTGGCGGGGCGGGGAAGGCTGCTGGCAGCACCGGGGTGCTCATCCGCTCCCGCCCGAGCTGTCCCAGGAGGAAAAATCCAGGGAAAGCCTCCGCCGCCAGGTGCATCCCAGCCTCGCCTGAACGGGGACATAGACCCTGCAGGTCTAATTAAGGAGCGTTATTATTTCTCTGCGGCAAGCAGGCTGGGAAGAGAACTCTGCCGATGGGTCCTTTTGCATGCTAAAGAATGATATCGGGTGTTTTTATTTGGGCCGGCTTAATTTTCTGGGTTTAGTGAGAAATTCCCTCCGTGGCGGAGGCTGCTGGGCCAGGATGCTCCTCACTTCGGTGAGCTTTAAGGAGGAAACGGGAAAAGGGAAAAACCGTCAAATACCTCTTTGGTCCTGGGTTGCTGCGGCCAGGCGTCGCCTCTTCCACCCAGGAAATTCAACCTGGATTTATTTTTCTCAATTACAAGCGCGTTTTCCGAATTACACGCAGCCTTCGCGTGGTCGACGGATAGCCGGAGGCTTCGCCGGAGCTGACCGAGGACCAACCCACCCGTTGGGGTCAGGCAGGCCCAAGGCGGGGAATTTGCTCCCGACTCCCTGCCTCCATCTCCGCTTCAGAAAAATATTTATACATTTTCATTAAGGCCGGCCTCCCCGGCACTCTGGGGATTGAGCCGAAATGCTCATTAAAAGGAGGAAAGGAAGAGCAGGACCCATTTCCCACCCCTCGGGTGAAATTAGGCACACGCGTAAAAAAGCATTTAAAGGGCTGAAAATGCAGATATAACCCAAAACGTGTGTGTGGGGGGGGAAAAAAATAATTTGGACCCTGCAGATTAAAGCCTTGGGGGTCTTTTTCCCCGACGGCGAACTGAGCTTTCCCGCAGCGGAGGAAGAGCGGGGCGTAACGAAGGAGTTATTAAAACAAATGCCACCGCAGTCCCCGGGGAGGGGACCGGCGGCTCCTCTTCGCCGCGGCGCGGGTTTGAATAATCTGGCTGCTTAGCTCGCCGCCGGCTTGAAAAGGAAACCTTTGGCAGGCGGTCACCCTCCAGCGAGCCCGGGATGGGGTCGCTGGGGCTGCACCGCACTCTCTGAATTGAAGCAGTGGACTGTGAAATAGGAATTACTGACAGCTCTTAAGTATATCAAGAGAACAGCCCTATTCCTTAATACAGAGCCACTAATAGACATCTAAAGACCTATAAACCAGACAATTCCTCTATATCATCCTAGTTAAATCAATGTAGTTATATTACCCTCATCATTTTCCCTTTAACGTTTATTACATTTTGCCACTGTAATTTATTTTTTCATATCCATCAGCCGATTAAAGACTTTATTCTGAAGATACACACATCTTTGTGACCTACTTGAAGCTGACCTAAACTGTTAAGTAAAAGCAATTTGGTGGAGGAGGTTGGGGGCGGGGGGCGGGGGGGGGTTGCCCTCCTTCTCTCCCTGGGTTTTTTATCCTTGCACCGGGAGCGCTGGAGATGGGAACGCTGGGCTATCCCACCGTCACGCCTAGATCTTGTGTCCTTGGGAAGTCTTTAGGAATTTTTATTCCGTTTTTAAACGAGTCCTCGTGGCGCCTGGACGCCTGAAATACGTTCGCGGAAGCGGCTTTGCCTTTCCAAGCGATGCGAGGAGGGCTGCGAGGCCGTTGGAACGCCTCTTTGCTCCCAAAGTTGCCCTCAAGTTGAGCCATCACCTCTCCACCATCCCTAGAAGGTCCGCCAGAGGAGGAAGGAGCAGTTCTGGAGTGCCATCTATTGATATGGTCCCCTCAAGGTGGAGGAAAGCATCCGGAGGTGTGCGGGATCCCACCCGCTCCCTCCCGGCCGCCGGGTTCAGCCCAACACAGCTCCCCTTGCTTTGGCTGTGCCGGGATCTGCCGCCTCCAGAGCCATTCCCCGCTTTGGCCAAGCTTTATTCTTTTTATTCATTCCTCCGCCTGAATTATTTAAACATCCCCACTTAGACATTTATGCATCCGGACCCGCTCCTCTTCCTTTATTTCCGAAGAGCATCGTCTCTCACTACCTGGACCCACGTGCACCGTTAGTTTTGTTGGCTTTTTTCCTCTTTATTGTCTCCCTTATTTTTTTGCGGAGGGATTAGGGCAGCGACACGTTATTAAGGTACGATTTGTACGGTACGAGCTTCTCCCAGTTTGCAGATGATGCCCGGTAAGGAGAAGCAGCGCGATGGGATGCGGAGAGCTTCAGGTCGTCGCGGTACCTGGGTCTCTGTTGCTGAGCACGAGGAAAAGGGGGTAATCAAACTGGGGGGGGGGTGGTGTCAAAAATGCCTGAAAAGAAGAAAAACGTACCACAACCTTGCAAGGAAATAAATCCCATGGCAGGCAAGGATGGGGAAACCCGGAGCTTTTAGACTTGGGGCTGTTGGATATGGCTTTCCATAGGGAAACAGTGGAGTTCGGACATAGGGGGAGCATTTAGTACTGGGGTTTTAATTTTATTTATTATTTATGATGGACTTTTTACCACTTTTTATCTATTGCTGTAAATAAAGAGCGATTGCTTCAACCTCCTCCCTCTGCTTTGCCCTCCGAAAAATGCAGCCGAGAGCCCCCGCCTCTGCGCAAACTTGGATCTCGCAGCGTAAAGAGGGTGAATGAACAGGAGAAAGTGGATTATGTCCAAATATCCACGTTGGGAAGGGAAAAAAACCAACACGAGCAGCTGGCAGGCAATCACCCAGAGATGGAGAGAGGCAATTTAAGTCCCCCATCTCCTTCCCGCGTGGCTCAGGGCACCTTCGCCTCGACAAAGCCATCCTCATCATCCCAGCCCGGCAGCCTCCAATAGCTGAGTATTTTCCAGCACGAGCGGTTTTATTCTCCCAAATTTTTTCTTCTGCCCCAGGGAGTTTCTCCATCAGCTCGCGGTCGTTACCGCAACGAGACCCCGAGCTCCCATCGTCGGCGTTTAGCAGGGAGAGAACGGCCGCTCGGAGGGCGCTTTGCTCCCGGAAATTATTATTTTATTTTTTTTCCTTAATTATTTCCATTTTGTTTAGCTGGGTGATGGCGGGATGCTCTCCGCGCCTCATCGGCAGGCCGTCGAGGGAAAACTCGACTCTTTGCCTATTCCAGCCCTGCAAAAAATGGTGCCCTGGATGCCAGCAGATCAACTTAATATTTTAATGTATAATTATATCTACACTCCTGTGGCCGTCGAAGAGCTCACGACAACGCAGGGACCTTCGTGGAGGTTATACACGGAGATGCTGCCGTGCTTTACGCCAAAATACTAATTTTTGACCCCCACATGGGCCAAATAACTGGGGGTTTTTTTTGTGGCGAAGTAAGCAAAGTTTTCCCTACGGACCGTAGCTGGGAGTTAGTTACCTTGGGAACTAGATTTATCTCTTCCCTCGTACATACTTAATACAGCCCATCACAGGGAGGGCACTTTTAATAACCAATTGATGGCGAATTGCAAGGGATAAATTATGCATCCCGGGCCTGGCAGTGAGTTATGGACTTCTCCCTCCCGCTCCGGCGCACGAGGACCCGGCACCGAGATGCTCCCGTGCCCTTTAAAAGGGTAACATCCATTAAACCTGGCATTTTTTTGCTGGCAAAAAGGCCTTTTTTTGGCTTGGCCGGAGCAAATCCCCACCTGGCTCCAAAGCAGCCGGGCCGTTGTTGGTTTCAAAGCGCAAATCGACGTAGGAAAATGGGGTGAGGATGAGGAGGGTGCGGAAGGCCCTATTGATATTTGACATCTATAAAATATACATAGTGCTCTCACAGTGAACATAGGGAGGGGTTCTTCCCCCGACGCCATAATCTCAGCAAAAAAGCTTTCAATCTGGCTTGGAAACGACGTTTTTTAAAATTCATCCGGTTTAAAATATTAATCTCGCATGTTATTAATAACACGGGGAAGAAATATATATTTTAAGTGAAGGTTTTTATCACCTGACTATCACTTTAATTCACGGTTTGTCCTTTCCAAGAAGACATCCATTCTCCGGACATCGTTAGAAGATGAAAAACTTAAATCGCGCTTCGCTGTTAAATGTTTCATCTGAGCCTGATTCTCTTCTTAATATCCTATTTTGATAAAATAATAATACGTCCAGCTTGAGGGTCTGTTAAAAACAAGTATAATAGAGATTTTAAACACAGTCTCATCTACCCTCATCCTAATTTGCAGCTTGTTTCGAGGTACCCACGTGCCGCGAAGCCAGGAAAGGCATCCGGGATGTTTGTCACCTCCCGGCGCTTCTCAGCGTCACAGGGATGCTCAGTCCTTACTACCAAGAGGGTGGTGCCGGGCTTTGCATGAGATGGGACCAAATTGCCCTGGATGTGGGAGTTTCCATGGGGTTTTAAGTGTTTCAAGAGTTCTTCTCTGCTCCCGAGCCTTCTTTTGCCAACCTGATTATCCAGATGGGGAACTGGGCTTGCTCCCGGCCCTGGGAACTGCTTCTCGTGGCGGCCAGATACCAGTTTGAATCCCCAACCGGACACAATTTTTGAGTATTCTGCAGGGTAGAGGCACACCCCGACTAGATGTTAATTTTTCAGGGTGGTGCTTCCTCCCAGCATCCCTCGGACAAACCCAGCAGAGGGCCGTGCAGCCAGGATGGCACTCATCTCTTTGCTTTCCCGGGATGCTGAGTGCTGATGAGACACATCACCTCTGGGAATTCAGCTGAAGGATCAGGCGAGGGAAATGTTAAACCCGAGACATTACAAAAAAAAGAAAAAGAAGAGAGTGATGCTTTCCCCTTGACTTATCCGCCTTGGCAGAAGTCCGGTCCCGCTGTTTGGGAAGCATCTTCCATCTCCCCAGCAATCCCGAGGGATGCTGCCAGCCTGGCTTGGCATCAGTTTTCCTCTCCCCTCGTCCCAATTTGCTCCCAAAGGTGCCGCCCTCGCTCCCCTGCTCTATTAATCGCCGTGACGGATAACACACACCCCGCCGAACCCGCTCCGGAGGATCCATCTGCGAGCGAAGGGTGGGCCCTGCCCTTTCCCGCCCCGCGAAGGAAACAATAATTTTTAATTAAACTCACGGCGGCGGGGTTTTTATCGCCGGCATCAGGCGGGCAGAGCCTGGCGCTCACGGGCTCCCTCCTGCCTGCAAATGGCCGCCTTCGCCAAGAAAAAGCGTGATCTGATACGGGGGCGCTTGTCCACCCGGGGACACTGGTGGGAAAAAGGTGGGAAGGTACCCACGTACTTTCTTCTCTACGTCCCCGCTGCCCTATTCCGGGCTGCAAAGGCCGGAATATTCGCGCGCGCAGGAGAAAACAAGGGAAGGGTAGCGGAGCTGGCATCACCCCAGCATCGGGAGGCTCTGCCTTTTAATTAAGCAAGTTTCGAGCGAAATTGGCAGGGGCTTATCTCGAGCGTGCACTTCGCCGCCGCTAACGCGTTGCAGCAACCCCACACGCACACACCCCCCCACACCCCCGGCCCCCATCCTGCCCCACCGCTGCAAACCGGAGGGGAAAAGGAGGTGGGGACGGCGGTGGGGACCGGGCTCGGAGGGACATCTGACAGCGCCCCTCGCCCAGATGGGCTCGCAGCCTCTTATTTATTGAGAAACAGCTCAAAAGCGGGAAGGCTTGTGCTTTATTTCCCCCCTCCTTCAAAAAAAAAAATATAAATAAAATAATAAAAGAAATCGCATTCGCGGCTGTTTCTTTTTTCTTCTCTTTCTTTCTTTCTTCCTTTCTTTCTTTCTTTCTTTTTTTTTTTTTCCAGCTGCCCCAATTATCCCATTTGTTCAAAGCAAAATCTTGCAATTCGAGGCATTTTATTTATTCTGCCCGAGCCGTGTTTACAACGCCGCATCGGAGCAGTGGGGTTGAGTTAAGCGGTGCCAATGGTTGAGGGCGGGGAGGGGGGGAAGAGGGGAGCATCTTGTTGGGAAAAAGAAAATTAAAAGGAGAAAATTAAAAAGAGCGCTTTTAAAAACGCCGACATCAAAGGCATCATTTATATTTCAAATCGTGGGGAAATAACTTTATAATGAGGAATCGTAACGGGGAAACCGAAGGCTGCGGCGTTATTCCATCTCCAGCTTCAAAACCCTCCCATTGTTCCAGCTGAGAGAGGGGGAAAAAAAAAGCCCCGAACAAGCTAGTAAATTAGCGGGAAGAGGGAAAAGTGGAATAAACTCTACATCATTAAAGGAGCCGATCCGTGGTGGAAAGGGACCCCTCAAAAATAGGGATGCTGTGCTCCCGCTCCCCTCTGCTTTTCAACCTGGGGGTTATATGATTCGATTTATTTTCTTTTAAGCATCTCCAACCCATGGCACGAGGCGATGCCGATCCCCCCCCCGCCCCGGGATGCTCCCGAGCGTTGCCCGCAGCCCCCAAAACCCAAACCAACTCTTTTGGGGGAGGAAGGAAAGGTTTTATCCCGGGGATGTTGCCCTGCTCATCACAATTCGGGTGGTAAGAAGCACCTTTTGTTATTCTGAGGATTAATCAGTTAATGTCTGTAAAGCACGATACAGCTTGCCAACTAGTGTTAATATTGTCCCATTCGAAAGAGAGAGCTTTGCTTATGATTAATTATTATTATTACAAGCACTTTGGCAGCAGCAGAGGGGAAAAAAAAAATAAATAAAAAATCCGAGGGGTTTATTTGGAAATGAAATGCCCGGTTTCCCCTCCGGAGCATTTGGGAAAAAAGGGATAGTGGTATTTGCAACACCCGAGGAAGCAGCTACGGGAAGATAAGAGCTTGTTGGGACGGAGGGACCGCGGGAGGGGGAGGCTTTGGAGAAGCTGCCGGGGAGGAGGCGAGGAGAGGAGCGTCGCCCGGGGAGCTGGGGGCATCCCTCAAATACCGGCTGCCCATCGGCCATCGTGGCCCACCGCGCGTCCTGGTCATCCATGCATCCGTGCGTCCTGGTAACTGCCACCCAAATGTCCCCCCGGCCCCGGCTTCTGTCCCATGGCTCAACATCACGGTGGCCATGGGGGAAGCTGCAAAGGGCCCGCTCCGGCGGCGGGACGTCGCGGAGCGCAGAGGAGGCTCATCTCTCCCTCCATCTATCGCCGAGGCTTAAGGGATTTGGGAACTCAGCCCCAATTTAGCCTAATTCCTCTTGTTCTTTTTAATTGGGCTCGTGCATCTAAACCCCTTCGGCAAATCTCAGCTTTAATCTCCCCCGCGCCCCGGTTCATCGTCTGTTCAATTATTAACATCTCTAATTACTATTAAACATGTCTCTCTCCCCGACTTGCCAGCTGTCTGCTCGGCTTCAAAGACGGGAGACGGTGATTTTGAAGAACCCGTTGCCTTTTTGTACAGCACCTAGCGCCGGATGCGTCCCCAGGGATTTCTGTATCCTTCGGGAGCTGCCAGAGCCCGGGATGGGGCTCAGGGTGGCTTCATCCTACCCAAAGGCAGGTGCCGGCGTGGGGCGTAGAGTGATGTAAAGAGCCGAAAAGGATGGTAAAGCCAGATGGACAATTAGCAAGCCCCCAAAATGGGAGGGATGCAGCTCTGAGCATCGCCCCGTGGATGCTCATCTTCTTTCAAAGCCACCCCCGGCTTTCTGTTGGGACTTTCCTTCCCGTGCCTCAGTTTCCCCACGCCGAAAAGAGGAGCTCTTGAGGCTCAACCTGTAAAGGCCACCTGGGGAAAAAAAAGCCCCGTAACGTCACCAAATCGAAGCTAAACTTTCCTACGGATCTTCCCCTTCGTTTCAGCTTTCGGCCGGCAGTGACGACAGATCCATGCTCTGCCCGTGTGCGTTTGAAGGTGGAAAAGTTGCCTTCCTCCTCTCCTCCGCACCGGCCTCTTCCAGATAGTTTGTCGGGAAGAAGCCGGCGGATATATTTTCCCCTGGTTTGCGTCCCTGCGTCTATCCCGCAGCTGGGGACTATGTTTGTTATGCAGAATTGCTTGTGCCGCTCTCCCGGGAATGACATTTGGTTGGTAGATAAATCCTTACCTAGGCTGCTCCGTGTCGGCTCCTTACAGGAGTCGAGCATTAGTATTCTGCCCTGCCGCCGGATGATTTATGTCACTAAGCAACACAGCATGAACTGCAATTTTTACAATCAAATATACAATTTACGCTACATTTTGGGCTGCATATTTTAGCAGACGGGCTTGAAATCGCTTGCCGGCAGCGCTGGAGCCACCGAGGAGTTTGGAAAGCCCGAGTCGGTGCCGCGGCTTCTGCGCCGGGGTGAGTTGAAACTCAAGCCTGGACTTGGTGAATGTTTGAAGTCGACGCGCGCCAACCCGATACTGCCAAGAGGGAAACTCCTTTCCCCTGGGTTTTTCAGCCCAAATCTTCCGCCTGGAAATTCCCTGCCTCAGTTTCCCCCTCGCATCCCTGGCGTGGGTCCCTAGGGACGCGCTGGGAGAGGAGCCACTCCACCGCCGGCGTCTCCGTGGGCTCCGGCTTTCCCCTGGCAGGCGCGCGACGGATCGACGCTTACTGGGAAACGCAGCTATGAATTTTTCATAGAAGCAAGGAAATTTGAGACCCGGTTTGGTTGTTTTATTAAACATACAAGCAGGCATCCTTCAGGGAAGACATTGTGGGCAATTATGGAGCTGTGATTGGCACGGTGGATAACAGAGCTGTACAGATGTTAATACCTAATTTGCCGCAGAGCTTCGCCCCGGGGAGCTCTAACCAGGAAAAGAGGCAATTTGTTTCGGTTCAAAACCTCGGGAGAAGTCCACCCCGGTGGAAAGGGGAGAAGAGTTGGGATAACTCAATTAAGAATGATGTGTTTTAACCCAAAGGTGCGGGGAGGTCTCCAGACCCGGCACCGAAAGGCAGGCGGGATGGGTGAAGCCACCTGCATCCCACTTTTCTTCTAAAAAGGGATGCGCGGAGACTCGGGCTTCAAATACAGGCTGCTATTGCGTGTGCATCTGTAATAATTTTTCTAATTTCCAATTACAAAAAATTCGTTTTAATTTAAGGGAAGGATTACAGAGGCAGAAGACGACAAAGAGCAATCTTGGCCACTAATGAAAATTAAATACTTCTCCTATGAAAAAAATTCGCCCTTATGTTAAAAGCAAACGGTTACACTGTGTGCAGTGCAAATATTCCCGAACTGCGGCATTGCTCTGCGGGGCAAGGGGCTGCCACGGCCAGAAACGGCCTTTTTTTAACTCAAATAAGAGAAGATTTTATTCACAGTGTCTGGAAAACCAAAAAAAAAAAAAAATTAAAAAAAAAAAAATCCCACCGCCCGGAAGAAAACGTGAGGTCAAAACCTTGAATGTTTCCAGGGATGGGGCATCCACCACCTCTCTGGACAACCTGGGCCTGCGTCTCACCATCCTCAACGTAAAAAAGTATCTTCCTTATACCTGGTCTAAATCTACCCTCTTTTAGTTTAAAACCGTTACCGTTCGGGCTCGTTTCCCATGTCCCTGCAGCCCTGGAAGGGCGGCGATGGTCAAGGAGGCAGGAGCAAACGGCTGCCAGGTGCCATCCCATGAAAGCAAGAGGTGATAAAAGAGAAAAAAAAAAAGGAGAAGGCACCTCCCCAAAGCCCGCAGCAATTCCAGGGCTTTCTGGATGGAAAGCTAAAGCCGCTCTTCTCCAGCTGGGAAGATATAATGGTCCATATATCCGTCTCCCTGTCCGTAGCGATGTAAAAATGGACTCCTGGCTGACTCTCTATGAATGTACGACTACTCTCAGCAGCACTTGCAGGGACTACGCGATGTGCATAATAGCAATTCATTGCCGCTTTCCCCTTTTTACTCCGGCGAAAAGTTCAGACCGGCATTTCTTACGGCTCATTTCCAGCTCTCCAGATTTCCCTTTAATCAACTTCAGGTGGGGAGAGCCCCGCGCTGAAGCACTGCCGGTTCTCGGGGTCTAAGTAACATGAAAATTGGTGAGTTTTGCCTTAAATCCCTTGATCCTGGAGTCATACAGGATGCCAAGCTTTTATTAAAAAGGAGGGTTGGTGGCTTCGGCGGGAATAAGCTTGGAAATGGGAACCGCAAAGAAGTCGGGGAGAAGAAGGTGAATAAAAACCGTCCTCCAAAGTAGCTGGAGATATGTAAGGACCTCTGAAAACAGCTTTGGGATTCAAGAAGCCAGCCCATGGATCACTCGCGACATCTCCCAGGCGGTTTGAACCGCTGTTTGTGCTACAAAAAAAAAAAAAAGAAATATATGGGAAAGAGTAGGTCAGCACACAGGGCTTCCCACTGGAATAACTAAAGCATGCAGCATTTGTTGTCTTTTTTTTAGTTTTAGTGGGGTTTTCCCCCATTTTGGTGGAATTTAAAAGGTTTGCGTACCTCCCGGCATATAAATATCCACAGGGAATTGCGTCCTTTCCTGGGCTGCTCCAGGGGTGGCAGTCCCGTACACTGATTTTTGCTTCCTTACGCTTGCAAGAGCCATTGGCTCCCCTTCTCCATCTCCGTTCCCGCCGGGGATGAAGCACGTCAAGCTGTCAGCTCCATTGACAGCTGTCAATCCCGTCCGTCACCAAAGAAACGCTTTGGGAGAATTAACTCCACCGGTATTTATCGAATTCCCAGCTGAAGCCCGGCTCGCCTGAGAGCGCAAATGCAGATTGCCATCACTCCATCGCCCGGGAGTCTCGCGCAATTTGTTTCCCATTATGGCTCTGCTGAAGGCTGAAGGCATCAGCGTGGACCGTTTTCACTGCCGGGTGCTGACAAGGCATATTGAGGAGTAATGAGACTATTTTGGGATGTAGTTCCGGTAAACGTTGCTAATGCTGCTCCCCATCAGAGACAGGCTTGTCCCCGCTGTTGCCACACTGAATGTCCCACACTCAGATGGAAATCCTTCCAGTTTTTTTTTGTTTTTTTTTTAAATCCTAAGTGTATTTATATTTTTTTTTTATTCCTATATAGATCCCGATTTCCCTGTTGGCCCAAGGCTGCTTGGGAGGCATCCTACGGGATCTGGATGCTGAACGAGCGAAGCACCGCCATCCTTGTCCCCCCGGCTCAGCATCTTCACCATGTGCTGTTTGTCACACGTCGACTCCCAGGTGTCACCAAATGCTCATCTGAGCCAGGCTGGGGAGAAATTCCCTTTCCATCCTCCCACGCACATGGACAGGACGTGTCCTCCCAAGGCCGCAAATAATTTGGGGCTCCGGCTCCTCTTTCCATGGTGGCAGAGAGGTGACAAAGCTGCGCGCCCAGTGATTTGCAGCTGTGCTTTTCAGGAGCTATTGCAGAAAAAGAGGCTTTTTTTTCCTTTTTTTTCCCCCCTTTTTCCCCCCCTCCTCTCTAAATCAGGGTCCCTGGTAAGAGATTTATCAGTGCGCAGACCCCGACTTTTATTTATTTACTTTGCTATCGTCACCAAGCCGTCGGGCTGCTCTGCAAACCCGGTTCTGCCGCTGGGCAGGTGACGCAGCCGTCAATCCACACGAAATGCCCTTCAGTGGGGTAAAGCAGAGAAAGAAAATAAACACCACCTTACTCAGCAGATTTGGGTCACAAATCCTCTCCACCCCACTGGCAGCATCTAAAGGATAAATACAAATAAAGAAGGAACTTGTTTTATTCTTAGAGGTGCGGAGAGCTTTGGGAGAAAGTTGGTGTCAGCAGCTAAAGTGCTGGAAACTCGATTATTTGCTGGGGAACGATCTCAACACTTCATAGAATCATGGAACGATTTGGGTTGGAAGGGACCGTAAAGGTCATCTCGTTCCAACCCTTCCCAATTCCAGGGACGCCTTCCAGTAGACCAGGTTGCTCAAAACCCCCTCCAACCTGGCCCATCTGACTTTGCTTGTACCTCATGGAGGAGATGGACATAACCGACATACGGGATTTTCAGAACCAGTGGGTTTTGCACCCGTGGTGCAAAAAGCCTGTCTCCAGCCCCAGTGGAAACACTGGCCCAGGTTGCCCAGAGAGGGGGTGGAGGCCCCATCCCTGGAGGCGTCCAAGGCCAGGCTGGATGAGGCTCTGAGCGACCTGGTCTAGTTGAAGACGTCCCTGCTCGCTGCAGAGGGGTGGGACTTGATGGCCTTTAACGGTCCCTTCCAACCCAACGCATTCTGTGATTCTATGATCGTATCCTGATGGAGGCTTCAAATGAAGGGTACCACCCCGTCTTCATCCTCTTCCCACAACCAGATGTGTGCGTGGGACCTGCTGGGGCCGTGACCAGCCGAGCCGTGTGAGCCTCAGCTCGTCGGGTTTGTCCCGGTGATGCTGGTTGTGTGGCTTTTTTTTTTTTTCTCTCCGGGGTGGGGAAAAAAAATGCTGAAACCATGATATTTCACAGAAACATTTTGTGAGCTTCATATGCTACCTGCCCACGGCCACCTGCTTCCAGATGGCCAGGACATGTTGCCATCTGGGACGGGAAACTGGCTGATTTTGTGATTTATTTTTTTTTCTCAACACATCGGGTGGGGACGGGGTTGGATCCTCCCCTCCGCTCCAGAGCCCCAAAGCAAAGCGTTCAAATACTGGAAGAAGAATTAAATGCCTCCTGTGCCCCGAGAAGCTGGAAAAAAAGGGAGATTTTGGGCTTTGCATCAAGAGAGCCACATCCTCAGCAAGGCCGTCTGTTATTTCTATCACCCAGAGTGGAGTCTTTAATAACTGGAGAGGACAAAAAGCCGGGCTTGTTGTCGGAGGCGTGCAGAGAAAGGCTGATGCTGTATCAATTAAGATAAGAGCGCGGTCTGTAGACAGCTCACAAAACCAAGGAAATGCGTTAACCTCTCATTTCCTTGCTTTTGAGGCATACGATACGTACTGCGGTGCCTAACCAGATGTGACACACGCTAGATTATGGCTGCTAATGAATTACCCCATTTTTATTTATATATTTATTTTCTTTTTTTTCCCCTTCCTGGACATGGGCGGATCCTGAGAGCTACGAGGATGTGGAATAAAATCTCCGCCGAAGGTTTCTCCCTGGTCAAATCTTTCACGGCAATTAACCTTTCGGTGACAGCAAGCGTGGCTTTGTCACAACTGTCCTCTCAGCTCCAGAAACTCGCTTCACCCCCGTTTTAGAGCAGCATCCCAATACGTGGTATGGTGGAGCTCTGGGAAGCAATTCCTTATGGGCTTGGTGGTAGAGGCTTGCCCTGTTCATACCTCCAGCTCCTCAGGGCTGACGTGCGATGCATCTCCCTCCTCCTTACGGGGAAAAACAGAGGTGTTTATTGAATTCTGTTATAACAAAATAAATAAATCTTGTTTTAAAACACAAAACGCGCCTGCCAGGATGGTTTTTCTCTCCACTAACCCATTTTGGGCTGATAGCACCGCCATGAGCTCAGCTAGTTCAAGTGCAAAGTGGAACCTTCCAAAACCAAATCAGAAATAAACCCCTGTCCCAATTTAAGCCCAAGACCTTCCCAATGCTGCTTTGGTCTCCGACGCAGTGAGGAAAAAGGATAGTCCGTCTGTTAACCGCTTATCTGCCCAGGGCTCCTCAGTGATGAGCAATGCAAGGAATTTCAATTATTCATGCAGTTATTACATAGGACAAAATAGCTCAGCCGTGCAGCGCGCTCGCGCTTGGCAGCCTGGATTTTAATGGGGAAAAGACAGTTTTCGGGGCTGTCGTGCACGTTTGCAAGCACGCCGCGCGGTGCGCGGGAGGGCATCGGTGTGATGCCACGACGCGGGGAGCAGGCTGCGGGGTTTGAGCCTGTTCTGGCCTGGCGCCGTTATAAATTTCCCCAGGAGTTAACACCCTGACCCAAAATGAGCTGAGGAAGTTTGAATGCATAATTGAAATAAAATTTCTATTTCCTCCTTGGATTATCTTACAAAATTTTAATTTCACAGAAAAGTCATTACTTCATTTGTTTTGCTAATCCTTCAGATCTGCTCTATACGGAGGATGATCTGGAACATTATTAGAGTCCCTAATAAGATATCATTTTCTCCTCAAGGCCAGTCAGTAAGGTCTGAACAAACAATGCGGAGCTGCTTGTTGAGCGGGGATTTGGACGCAGCGGTCTGGAAGCGGAGCCGGCCTGACCGCAGCACTTCGCCCCCGCTTGCAACTCATCCCAGCAGGTCCCTGGTGCTGCATCCCCCGGCTGTGACAGCTGAGGTGTGGCTGGGCACTAAAGTGAGCCACGAACCCCCCAAATGCACCCCTCAAAAGCAATTATTTTAGGCAACAAGCCAGTTCCCCAAGCGGAGAAGCAATAGGAAAGGTGCATTTTAACTGGAAGAGGAGAAGAAGAGAAGGGTTGGTGCTAAACCAAGGCTGCAAAGATGGTTTGATAGAGTCTTTCAAAGACCCTCCTGAAAGCTGTCTCCGCCCTAGAAGTGGATGAAGATCGGTTCCCAGCCTTGGCTGTGTCTTACTTCTCCCTCCATCACCCAACCAACCATGCAGGAGTAGAAAATACTGTCCTTGTTCCAACACTAGGTAGGGAAGCGCTCCCTGTGGGTGCCATGGGCATCTCCATGGCGGCGAGGGCAGCGGGGACTTCTCCATCCACCCGACATCCCCCTCCTCCTCCGTTGCTCCTCCTGGAAAGCCCAGCTTTCAATCCAAGAAGACGGGTGCCAGGAGCAATGGGAAAGACTTGTTGAAACCCCTAAGGCGGGTGAAAGCTCAGGCAGAGCCCGCAGGGATGCGGGGCCATTTCTGCCCTTGGCCACCCAGCGTAGGGTCTTCTGGGGGTTGTGTGGGGCCACGGCTCCCACTAGTGGCTGGTCCTAAAAGCGATCGTTTGCCAGATGGCCTGACTCTCCAAAGCCCTGAAATTTGGGGATCGCAGACCTGCTTTCCTCCGCCCTGGAGCGCACAGGGGTGCTGTACGCAGCGGCATCCCTGCAATAACACAGGAATCCTGTTCCACCGCACCAAAAGTTTGCAAACTGCTTCCCAAAAAAGGCACTTTTGTGCTTTGTTTACAACCTCAGTGATGCCCAAATCTGTGAGGGCAAGATCTGACCCTCGCTTTGCCGAGATGTCCCTTACCTGCCTGGGAGAGAGGGACCTGACTAATAAATAAGGGGTTAAACGATGTCCTGGGAACGACAGGTTTGCGGATCCTCTGGCGGTATAACGTGCACTGTTTGCTGAGTTACTCTCTCAGATGGTTCTGTGTCCGAAGGTGTTAATAAAACGCACCGTGCGGGAGACCTGGGGAGCTTCGACTCCCCCTTAAAGGTTAAACCGGCAGCTGCTTAAAAGAGGAATAAGCAGAAAACTCGCAGCGTTTCATTGATCAGCTTCAAAATAGTTGCTCCTTGCTTCGTACAGTACATCTCAGATCGTTTAGCCTACAAAATCCACCCAAATCCATCACTTCTTAGGTAATTACTGCTCCATTACGCTGAGTTTACAGTGATCTATTTGCAATCAGGAAACGAATTATCCCTTGTGAGAGGGAAAGAAAAAAAAAAAAAACAAAACCAAAAGTTTGGGGGAGTGGGGAGGGAAGTGAATAAAGACCAGAAAATAAAATCAATTCACGACTCCATTAACGCACAACCACAAGCCTCCTCGCCACAGTCCATCTCGGCTCCGTCGCACCCAGGTGGTACGGCTCATGGGCGGCCAACAGAGAAACAAAAGAACAATTACAGAAGAGGCTTAAAATCACCTTTTTAAGTGAAAGTTCTCGCGGCGACTTCCTGCAAAGATTTAATAAGGCGCGTATTGACTGCCGATGCAATAATTGATTATTAAATCACCATAAATACGCGTACGTACAATGCGGCAGTCCAATTTCCCCGCCGTAATAAATATTTTTCTTGGCGTTTATTTAATACGCGCCTGCCCCCGTGAATTTAAATGATGTATCTTCGGAGGCCTTGATGCAAAACAGAGGCTCAGCAACACAGCCATCCATCAGACACTAAGTTGCTGTTAATAACCTTCCCCTGGGGGAAACTGCAGGCAAATAGTTATGAATTTAGTGAAAGGGAGCCTCAATCTTCTTTTTTTTTTTTTTTTATTTTAAGGAGCAGAGGTGATAAGGAGTGCAAGGAGAAGGCACAGAGCAGGGCATGGATGGAGAGGACCAAGGAAACTTTCTTGATGTATTTGGGGTTGAAATGCATCCCCAAAGCACGTTTTCCGTGTTTTCCTTTGGTTTTTCAGGCCGATCAATTGCAAACTCCTTGTGTTTCTCTTTCCCTTGCCTCTCTCCGGAGGGAGGATTTGGGGAGCAGGAGCAGAGAGGGGAAGGGCAGCCCGTGGCAGAGCCCAACCAGCCGCAGAAGATGAGCAAAGAGCCTCCAAATGGCCCTAATTAGTTCTCTCAAGCCCCAAAAGTACAGAGACTGCAAGCAAAAGAGAGCAGCCGGGAGGGGGAAAAGGCTCAAAGAGCGAGGGGGGTAATAAAAAACGCAAATAATTAAAAAAAAGATCCCTTTCCCCTTGAAAGTCCTCCCCAAGAGTTTTGATGAAGAGAGGCGCTGGGCTGTGGCTTGGAAACTTGGTTTTCATGGGGCGCCTTGGCTTTCCAAATGGGTTAAAATCACCGTGGTTTTTCCAAGAAGCCAAAGGGGGGGGGTTTTGCACGGCCAGGGTGGGCGGGTAGACAACGGCTCCTGACATCTTTCCTGTTGCTCATTCGTGTGCTTCGTCGTAGGGTTTAATGCCACTCTCTTCCTCCTTTAGCTGAGATAAAAATTTAACGAGGACAAAATAAGCCCTGAATGGGGATATTTTCAAGGCTGTTTGAAGGTCTCTAATGAGAACAGGAAAGGATGCATAATTGAAGGGAGAGCGAATAGGCGGCGAGCTGCCAGGGCACGGGAGGGAGGAGGTTTGCCACCGGCCGAGCCCCAGGCCGTACCCTGCCCGTGCCACCCACCCGGCTGCTTCCCACTCCCCTGCGTTCACCGTTCCTAAAAAACTGAGCAATTTCTTAAAAGCTAGAGGGGGGGGAAAAAAAAAAATCTGCACGTTCAAAAAGGGAAACTGAGGCACGGAGGACGGAAGCGATGCTTCCGGCCGTCGCTCATGTCCATCAGCCCCTTGGAAACTTGGCCAGGAGTGTTGTGCTTTGAAACACCCACTTTGGTCCCAATGAAGTGAAACCCAAGAAGACCCTCCCCCAGCACCATGAGGATGCAGCCGGGGGGCGGGGGGGACAGGGATATTTCACCTTCTTTTCTCTCTCTTTATGGATATCTCCCACCGGGGAGCAGCAAATGCTATTTGTGAAAGATCGCCAGCACCCCACGATTGCGGAGCGATAGCTCTACGGTGGAGACGGTGCCATATTGGGATTATTATTTTTTTTAAAGGTGTTTCTCAGGATTACCTCACCTCCCCGCCAGCTGCCGGGGGCTCGGCACCCACGCATGGAGTAAATCACAGCTCTGGTGTCACTTTCTGAAAGGATAATAGTTTTCGCTCTCGGGATATTTATTCCTTTTCGCCCTCATTTGACAGACAAATCGCATCATCCCAGGATTTCCCCCGCAAACTTTTGGGCGGCTAACATGCCCCCGGGGATTTGTTTCCCTATCAAACCATTTTATTTGGGGAGGGGGATGCTGAATTTTGCGTCCGCCTGCTGTTTTTTTTGTTAACAGGATTCATCATAGGGATTTACGTTCCCTGGGTTGGTTTATTTTAGTGACACGCTCCGCAAAGACGGGACGGAGCCGTGATGGGGGAGCCCGTGTCTCCTCGCTGCAGTTTCCCAGGCTGTAAAATGAAGCTGGAGATGATTTTCCACTTTGGACGGTCCATTGAAAGCCAATGGCATCGGTGCCCCCCAGGAGAGGAGCCCAACGTGTCTGCAGCCGCAAAGAGCCTGTTTTCCCCCTGAAACCCCAGAATTCAAGCAATTTGGGATCGTCTCATGAAAAGGTGCGTGCAAAATGAAGGATTTCTGGAATATTAAGATCATGACACGCCAGTCAGCATACGCTACCTGCCCTAGCTCCTGGCAGCCCCTCCGTGGCTGGACACCTTCTCTGGTTTCACCTAACTACGAGGGATGCTTAGGAGACACCACCATTTGCTGTGCTGCAGAAAGCAGGACACTTTCCAGCGGTAGAAAAGCAAAATACTCTCGTGGCTCCGAGATGTTTTACAGACCTTAATAACTTCAGGCTGACAACAGCACTGCGCGAAATAGAAACACTAATTGCCTCCATTTTAAGGTAGACGAAGAATGGATACACATGCGTTAAATGACGGGCTAAGTAAAGTCGTATCAGGAGCTGTGGAAGGCTCTCCACCGCTTGATGTCTTAATATCAAGGCTGGATCTCTTTCTAGCAATCATACTCTGGCTCTGCCTGGAAAAAGAAGTGGCTGGGGAAAAATAAAAAAAGGCTCTTCTGCCTTCTCCCTCCTTCCCTTTCTTGAGAAACGTGGTTTTTCCACTGAAGAATGAGAAAAGTTCACTCTTCTTCAAGCAGCTCCATCCAGATGTTATGAGATTGGTCCCAGTTTTCTCAGGGGCGTATCCAGGGACACCAGGCTCCAAAAGAACAAGGAATTCCTGAGAACAATCTCGGGGTGTTGCAGGCAGCTTTGGCTTGGCGGAAAACAATTCGTTCTTCTCAGATCTTCAGGCATGGCGTTGGTTTCCTCCAAGCGTGTTGGCAAAGAGGCAGGTGCACCCTTATTTCCCCAATGTGCCTCCTCCCCGCTGTCCTGAGCGCCGCTGAGCACCTCTCCTCCCTTTCTGAACTCCAAAGATGGGGAGAAAAGGGGGTTGGGGATTGAGCGGTTTAAATGTAGGTGTTTCTGTAGGGTTTCAGGGAGCCACCGAAAGCGCTGGAGGAGAACGTAGCTGGGAAGCTCATCTGTAATGCAAATACCGCTATATTCATGCACTGCTTGAAATACCTGCTCCATCCGCACCACATACACATCAATTTGCATCTTCTGCCACTCAAAGGTGTTGAGCAAGTTTATCCGCCGTCTGTGGCAGGGAAAAAGGGGATGCCGCTGAAAGTCCCATTGGGAGAACAAGCTGCTCTCTCTGCCCGTATCCATCAGGAAAGCAAATCGTCTCCCCCTTTTATTTCCCCCTGGAAAAAGAAGATGTCCTTTCCACGCGCGGGTATCTCACACCACAGGATTAAAGGGAGCAGTACCAGCAAAATGAAGCATGAGGCAAACAAGTCATTCCTTTCCCAAATTGTTTAGCATGGAGTAGGGAGGCTGGGAGAAATTATAGCCGGGCACATAAATCAAGGCATTAATTACGTATTCAGGCAACGTTGCCAAGGTTTTCTGTTTGCAAATTGCCTGCAAACAGATTGAAAAAGTCCCCGCCATATTCCTCGTTTGAAAATATTTGCAAATTTCTTCACGGTCTGAGGATCAATTCGAGTCGAAAATGTGATTATGGAATCTACAATTCACAGTCGCACAATTCCCACTGACCCAGCCGTGGCCTTTTGATGTTTCTGCACCATAAATATGCAACAAAGAAGTCAGAAAGTCACAGTTTTAAGGCCGGAAGGAAACAAAATCATCTAGTTTGACTTCCAAAAGGTTTTCCTCTGTTGAGTGCTGCTCTGAGTGTAATAAACCACCCAAAAAAAGCAACTTTTAGGAAAACTCAATGCCTTGATTCAGCACCTTGAAGTAGTGAAGACTTCACTGCCTTCTTCAGTCAGCCGAGCCAGGGCTTAATTACCCTTGCTGCTTAATTTGGATCTGAACATTTCTAATTTGCATTCAGCTCTTGTCACGCCTTCGCTAAAGATCCCTTGGCTCTCCGAAGCTTCTCCCAGCGCGGCTGACGATAGACCAACAATTATCGCAGCTGCCTTGTCCACCCTTTCGAGTGCGGCACTCGGATTTCGCAAAGCCGGGACCCTTCGTTTGCAATTTGGGCTGCGGCAGGTTCCAAACCAAGCCAAGCCTGCATCCAAAGCAACGGGGCATGTCTGCTAAAACCTCACCGGCCCAACGCAAAGTGGGAATTTTGCAATCAAGGAGAGGTTTTGAAATGCCCCCGGCGGGGAAGATTTGAAGGAAAAGTTTGTTTTCGGGGAGAATTCGCGCTAGCGAAGCTCGACTGGCTCTGTTCAAGGTGAGTGAACACCAAAGGGTCAAGCTGAAGCTGTCTTTCGAATTAGAATAAATTATCCTCTTCTAGATGCCTCCTTAATGGCTCTCCACTGCTGCGATCCAGACCGAATACCTCGGTCCGACCACATGCAGCTCGGAGGTGAGCTGAGGCTTCTCCTAATGATCAGCTTATTACATCCATGAATTATGCACACAGCTAGTTTATGCAAAACAAGCCTGTTATTATTATTAAAATCCCGACAACAGCTAAGCAGCTGGTGTCTTGCTGTCTATCATGCCTTGACTCCTGTTTAACATGCTGACCAATATTGCCTCCTTGCTACTTTTTGCTCTTCCATCTGGCTGCTTATATCCACTTATTGGTTTATTTTTTTTGTCTCGGGCACCTTTTGTTAGGAGCTTGTCCAACGCCTTGCAGAAGACGGTCATGTCCCACAGCTGGGGGGAAAAAATACGCGTTAAAACTTCTTGTAGACCTTAGGGCAATTAAAGATCTTCCCTCAGCTCGCGGTGCGAAATTGCTGGGCACTGCAAAAACTTGTATTTCTAGTCCTTAAACTGGTGAATTTTCAGTCCAAATTCTTCTAGGTTTCTGCTGGCTTACGTCGCCCGGCTTTTATGTCTTGCCTGGGAGACACTAAACACGCTCAAAGCTCCTGTTGTGGCTGTGCCGTGCTCTTCCAGCTCTTAGCATGAGGCCCAAGCCTTGCAGGAGCTTCTGCAGGCTGGTCTTCTCCAAATATTACTAAATATGAATATTCAAAGGAACTTGTTTTCCACTGCTGGCTTGGCTCTGCTTAGCGCACACTCGGTGTTTAAATGAGAGGGCAAAGTGTGCAAGACGAGGAGAGAGGAAAAGAAGAGGGAGGGAGGCAAACGCGTCTGGTCCTTGGAGAAACTTGTCTGTTTGAAGCTTGGAGCTTCTTCCTCGCAACTTCTCCCTCGTCCCATACGAGCAGCCCGTCGAGGAACCTATGGATGGACCATACGTAGGGGCCTCTGACACTTTGGTAACCATGTGTTTCATTTATCTGTCACCTTTGTTTACTCTCATTTGTGTACTTAACTAATTTGACTTGACACAATAAGGGCATGACCATGAGAAGCAAAAGACATTGCTTAAATATTTCATATAATGCTTAAAAAAAGAAAAAAAAAAAAAACCAAAAAACGCGTGAGAGAGTAAAGTACTGGATCCTTGGTCCTGCTCATTTTTATTACGAAGAAAGGAGTTTGGGGGAAAATAGCCATCATTATATCAGATTATGCATAAACGCATAATAAAACTCCTAAAGATATGTGAAATATCAGTGCATTCACTAATGGGAATTGATTCAGGATTTTATTCATTTTTAACAAGATTTAATGACGTTTCCTTGTATGTTTCTCCCCGTGGTTCATTATTCCATTAAGTGCCATTTAATCTGGGTGATGTGTGTAGAAGATAACAGCTTGCGATGGGTTTTGTTTAACAAACTCTTCACCGGCTCTCCCGCGGGCTGAGGAGAAGTGACAGGTCCCATCCCGGTACGGTGGCCACCAAGGCTGCCTTCACTGGAGTCGCATGAAAGATAGATGGGATCAGCTGGGAGTCAACTGGTTTTGGCAGATGTGCTCCTCGCTGATGGATTTGGAGCGGGATTAACAATTTAAAGCACAGCCCCTGCATTTAACATCTTCAGCTCTCATTAGCGGCATGCACTCACGGAACATCTGCTAAAAATTTTGCTTTTAAAAACCAGAGCAATCTGGATCGGAAGATTTCCCGTTGTATTTTGGGTGGTTCCCCTCTTTTGCTCCTTGGGGCGCTTTGCAGCCCGTGGTGTGGTCTCCTATGGCTCCTGGTCATCTCCCAGCGTTTGTCCTTGACCAAGTCCTATCTGCAGCCACCGCCGTCCTGGCTGCCAGGTTAGGTCTGGCCTCACGCCATCCCATTCACCAACTAATCAAGTTTAAACTTCAAAGGAGTTCAGCTTGTTCCGAACCAAATTGCTTTGCCGGTTCGGATCTTTCCTTTGTCTCCCAGCCTAAATTTAGCCGTTGTTCAATGATGGCCTTTAACTCCAGCCATTATTTCCTCCCCTTGTGTTTTCTTCTCTGACTTATTTATAGAGAGCAGCCAGGTCCCTTCTCGGTCTTTGCTTAGGTAGGCTGAAGGAGCCCTGCTCTGCTCCTTCCCTCTCCCGAGATTGCTCTCCCTTTTCAAGGACAATGAAGTCGCTCTTTTTAGCAGCTGTTCCAGGACCAGTTCAGCCTTTTTCAATAGCACTTATTAAAAGCGTATGGTGGGTTTCGGAGGCAATCTAGCATGGAATACCTCCTCATCTTGGCTAGAAATATCGTTCATTCAGGGCTATACTTGGAGTAAAGTACTTCAAGCACTTGAGGGCGGCAAGTGGATTTTCTTTTTTCTCTGGCCGTACCGTACCATGGCCACTCAAATCTTGAGCGGTACCCAAGGGATGCTGGCCCACCAGATGGATCCGTACCCTGCTTGGCACTTAGGATGAGCAGATACCAGGGTCCGAGCTGTCTCCCTCAGCTCAGCTTCTCAAAACCACACTTAATTTGCCCACTTCATCTCTCTCTCTAACCCTCCCGACCATGGACCTTGCACAAACCTGCCCAGAAAGCTGCTACCGGGGCTGCCGGTTCCCAGCAGCGCCAGAATAAAACTAGAAGGAACGGCCGCCCGTCGTGCATCCGACACGAATTCAGCCGAATGCAGGCCATTTAAATGCAAAAGTTAATTGGAAATGCTGAATGACTATAGCCATGGGGGTGCTAGAAAACCTGCCATCAAATTGCTTTAGGTGAGTTGACCCCGGCCACGTGGTCCTGTGTCAGAGCCAGCAGTTGACTGCGGTCCAGAGGACTGCATTAGGCTGTGTGCCACCGTCACCCACTCGCGGAAACTTAAAAGCAATATTTAAGGGCACTTTCTCCCTCTGGAGGTTCCTGGCTCCGTGTTACGCTACAGGCAGTGACACATATCTGCAACCTCAGCTCACCCCCACCAAAACTGACCTGACACATCCCCACGCCGGCAGGTGCTTGCTCGGCATTGCGGCGAGCTGTTGGAATAAGAGGAACAAAAAAAATAAAAATCAACATAATGCAAAAGAAAGGCCTTTAAAAAAGAAAAGGGAGCCACGATTCACTTTATTTCAAAGCCTTTACCTACAGCCCTCCTGTCTAACCTGCTGGCACGCGCGAGCCAGAGAGCAGCGCTGGATCCCGTCCAGTAATTACAGTGATCAAGAGAATTGAAATGTTTTGCAAAGCTTGCTTGGCTTTTATAGGTGAGCTGCAGAACAAGACAACTTGGAAGTCTCCTCGCCTTTAACAAAGATGCCATTTCATTATTCAAATGAGCAGGTACCATATAGCGGTGATTACACAGCTGGTATCCGCCTTTCTTCGCGACTTGAACTCTTTGGGGGATTTTGCTGTCTGATACCGAGGGAAAATGGGAATAACAGGGCAGGTGATTGCTCCTCAGGTGGGCTATGCTTGGTGGATGTGATGTCCCCCTCCCAAATGCGTTCACATCCCATGCTATACGTATTTGGGCTGCACTAAAAGCTGGGATCTCCCGCCAGGGCTCTCAAAAACGCCTTGCAGGAGGTTGGTAGCGCTGAGCAAAATGGGGAAACTGAGGCAGGGAGAGACGAATCATATTTGGAGCTGGCCGGACCAAGAGATTGGATGAGGAACGGTCAGATACGTCAGTCTGGGTTGGCAAGGTCTGTCTGCAAGGACCAGAGGGATGGTACCACTGTTGGGGGATGCGTGCCTCTGCGCCTCGCCTCTATTGAGCAGCATCACGCCGGCAACAAGAATAAAAGAAAAAAGGAAAAAAAAAAAGAAAAAGAAATGTTATTTAGAGGAAAAAGCATTAAAAAAGAATCACTTCTTCTCCTTAAGTAACGACAGCGGAGTCTGAATCCTGCTCATCATTTCAAACTGCTGACTCATTTACCACTTGAAATGAATTGAAGGCTGTTAAAGGTTTTATAGAAGATTTCATTAAATATGTATTGAGCCGGCTTAAGATGGAAATTGTTATAAAAGCTGGCATCGGCTCAAAGAGCCAAATGTTTCAGTTTATTACAGAGATATTTTACTCCTGCCTCTGGCCTGCGCCCCGTTTTGGCCGCCGAAATGCCAAACTAAGGCGGTGCGGGAAGCAGAGCCGCTGCGGCTCCTTGCCCTGCCGCCAGTGTGGCCCTTTGCCCCACGGGGATTCTGTGGGTCCAAACCAAAAGGCTGATGCCCACCGCATCGGCCAAGATGGGGGTGAGCCGCCATGTGTTTCTGCAGCAGGAATGGGAGAGCCAAGGTGCGTGGTGTGATATTTGAGGTGGTGTGAAGAACACGATAGACATCCTTTAAACCATATTTCTACGCAAACCTTACCAGCTCTGAGCATCTCCCCGAGGTTTGGGATCACCCATAAACTTATGGATGGGTTGGTGGTGCCCGGCTCTCAATTTTGATTTCTGCTTTGCAGGTTTGGGCTGAAACGGCGGGGAACCAAGCTGCAGATGCCTTCACCCTCTGCTGGACCCAACCCGTGCTCGCTGCTCCCGGCTCTTGGGCTCAAGGCAGCCGCGCGGCGGTGTGTGAATGGTTTGTCAAGATCAGGGCAACATTAATGTTCCCCCAGGCTAAGCACAGATGTGTTTGTGCTATAACATGATCTCGACAATTAAAACAACTGTACCTGCGTTTATCATATTGATGGGATGAAACATGCTCGGTCGCACTGAAGCATTTTGCGAGTGCATTATTCATGGGGTCTAATACATCACAAACCTATTTTCATCTGGCTTTATAAATGTATATGGGAAGAGAAGGGGCTGTTGGAAGACGAGGAGAAATGCCTGTCAAGGCATCCCTAACACAACTGGCCGCCCGCATGTCTGCCCATTTGCCGGTGACGGAGAGGCCGTGGCATTTATCAGATCCAGAATGTTTTATTTAATTTCAAAGTGAGACATTCATCAAGACGGAAATCTTCTGGCCCCATAGTTCCCCATTAGCAAGAAGCCTTAAGCTTGAGCCATATGCAAATCACCGTGCATCACCTGGCCTCGAAGACTGTGGGACACTTAGAGCTATAGGGAAAGTGATTGTGCAACGATGAGGGTGAAGGTACCTCTGACGGATCCCCAGAGTCTCTTTAGTGCCTGAGCCTTGAAACATTGTGCTTGGAAATGCATCAAGGCGGCGACGTACTGATTTCCTTCTTGCATCTGCTTGCTTATCTTTTAAAAACCCCAGGGAGAACGGGGGAAGGAAAAAAAAAAAAACAACCCAAACCAAAAAATGCAAGAAGAGGTGAGAAAGAAGCTGGGAGAGGATTCCCTGCTGGAAAAAAACAGGCAATGTCAAGTCCAGACAGCAGGCAGGTGTGACAGCCTCCTCTTGAAGGAGAAGACAGTGCGGTAAGTAGGTGCCAGCCGGGGCCCGGGGCGATGCACGTAACCCATATGTCTCATGCTGGATGTCTGCAGAGGGCTGATGTCTCCCCAGGCTGGCCTAGCACCTCTCTTCCACGTCCCACCTCCTGCCTAAGACCCAGTTACTGAAGCTCCAGCTCTTTAATTCCCTAATTGTGTCCCTATTTTTGGCTACTGACAAGATGCCCGTGCTCTTAGCAAGCTGGTTATGCTCACCGACAACGTTTGCAAAGCCAGCATTGGCTCATCAGCAGCTCTAAATGAACCCATCGCCCCTAAAAATGAACCAAAGCAGGCAGAATTATGCCAGAAAGGGGCACGGGGTGCAAAATCACCAATAGATTTGTTTGCTCCCCCGTGCTGTGGGGCTGGGTTCATTGCCGACAGCACCCGACAATTAAGGATTCTTGTGGTTGCTTTGCTTGGATTGAGATAGTTGTTTGTAAAAAAAGGAACAAAATAAGTTGCTTCACCTTTGCTGAACCCGATTGCTTTACAGCGGAAAGAGGCAAGCTGAGCTGCTTGAGTTTCCATTTATTGGACTCTTTTGATTTTTCTTGGACATCTACCTGGAACATTAAACGCACTTTCTCCTCTCCCTACAGTCCAGTTAATGCAACAAAACACGAGAAACCTTCAGCTTCTATTATAAGAGAAAAAAACCCTTCAGCTTGTGATAAGAAAAGAAAAGGTACCTTTTCCCGGAAAGGTACAAGAATTTACAAGCAACACGTTCAAAGATCCCGCAAAACGCAGCAGCAGCTCCCTGAGTGACAAGAGCAGGGTTTAAAGGCAGTTGCTGGGCTTTTTTTGAGTGAAAGACTCAAATTTCTGCCACTTTGGATAAAGAAAAGGATAATTTTGGCCGCTCCTTCTACTTTCCTCGTTCATAAAGTAGGAATGAGGATGGGAGATGAGATTAGTGGCCGTCTGTTTGCTGTCCCCTCCTCGGTGACCAGAGCATTGACTAGGTGGTACCTTCAGGTCCTCTCCATGTGTGCTCCTCTCCGACCTTCAAGGATGGACCTGGGGGCAGACAGGGACTCCCACATCCTTCGATGCTCATCCCACCTCTGTGGGTCCCCAGCGCCCTGCCGGGAACATCCCTGCTGGCATCTGCTGTGACAGATGCGGTGGCCACCGAAGGGTTTCCAAGGTTGCTGAAGGGGTGTTGACAATCCACACCAGGCTTTGGTAAGGTCTGCGATGGCTTCAGCAGCAGAGAGGAAAGGTCCTCAGCAGCCGCCAAACTTGCAGCAGCACCGCAGGAGCGCGGCAGGAGCAAAGTATGGGGAACCTCAAGAAATGCAACGCAGGCGAAGGGCAGAGCTTACAGCCAAGGTGGGCACAACCCTTGCAGGAAGGAAGGATGAATAATCTGCTCATCTCATATCTCTGAGGCTGTCCAGGGACCTTCAGACTTTCCCTTCGAAATCCCTTTAAAACCGCAGCGAGCACGTGGGGGTCTAATAACAGATGTCTTCACCATGAAAGCCATTAGGCCTTTCTCATGCCATTTCGGGAGAGAGTGGAAGGCGCCGTGCAGCAGTCAGCTCCCAGGATCTAACAAAATGTGGCACTAAAAAGCACTTGCCTTAATATCTTCCCATTTCATCTGATTAATGCCCGGCCGGCAGCAGGCTGCTCTGCCCCCCGTTTCAGCGATGGCTCATTACAGATGCCGGAGACCGATGCGGTCGGGGGCCGTATCCGACCCCTTCTGCCCTCTGGCAATGCTCACGCCAGGAACATACTGCCGGGAGGGGAAAAACCTGGCAGGGACCCAGAGAGGCCATAACATTTCTGATCCGACTCATTCTTTCTTTGCAGCCTCATCTTTCTTTGTGTTTCACACTCAAGGCCAGCAGCTCTCCTTGGAAATGGGCAGAAGAAGGAAAAATCGGGCAGAAAGCATTTATTTTTTTTTTAAGCTCCATTTTGCACATTCCCAAATAACACGAAGGGCTCAGGCATAAAAGCAAGTTGGAGCAGATCGTGGTAGCCCCCATCAGCTGCTCTGGCTGAGCTCTGCTTTTAGCTCAGCCTTAATTTCTAGGAAACCGGGCTTATTATTGTCTATATTGTCCTCATGTCTCTTTAAAGCTGTCCCCTCTCATTGAGGAAGGAGAATAAACCAAGTCACCCTTCCCTTTATTTTTTCTTAGATCCTGGTCTTTATTTATAGCCACAGCCTGGAGCAGGAATGAGCAATGTCCTGCTTGGGGCTGTCCCTGCTCACTTCCCTTAACCTCATCCCACATGGGTCAGCTTACAAAGCTTTTCTCATGGCAGCAGCTCTTCTCTGGAGCCCTTCCAGTCTCCCGAGAGACAATTTCTTTTCATTTCGCGGCAAATAAGCTTTGGTTTTGCAAAACCGAACAAACCCAGCCAGCCAGAGGCAAATGAGAGAGCAAATCGTTCTTGTTTGCTCCAGAGCTTGGAGGTTTCTCTACATCCCGCTGGGTGACTCGGAAATACCCAGGGAAATTCAAAGATTTTCTAATTCGGTTGGGTTTCCTTTCTGAACGGCAAAGGGATGCTTGGTCAGGCTCCTTAATTCTTTCTGGGAAGTGCCCAGGGCTGGGTGACACCAAGACGAAGCAAAGGATTGCAACATTGAGTTGATTTGCCTTTTGAGATTTTAGAACCCAGGTAGGTCTTTCCAGGCCTTTTTTTCTACAACAGTTAGACCACCTAAAAATGTATTTCCTTCTTGGGAAAAGCTGAGAGAGATGAGATTTTGCCCTAGCCACACGCCTGGGGGAGACAGGGCTTTGCAGAACAGCCCGAATCTCCTAGGGCTGGCAGAGCCACACGGCCAACTTGAGAACCACCCGCTACCCCTCTAGCGGTTCAGGACTCCTTCGTAATGAAAATTAAATGTCTACAAAGTTTTAGCGATGTCTTATAATTTCCTCCAGGGCACATTAGGAAGAGAGTACCAGCACAGCTCAGCTTTGATAGGGAAACGGTTACCTGGGGAGGCCGTCGACTCTCCATCTAAGAACAGTTTAGACAAGCAGCTGTCAGGAGTAGTTTAGGCAGATTTGATGGCTCGGGGACTAAAACTCAGACTACGCGACATTCCCAGCTCCCTGCCTGCTTGTGCAGCTCACCCAGGGGCACCCCAAGAAGTGGGGTCTGGCGTACACCTATGCAAATAAAAGCAGCAAAGCAGCTATTCCTTTAAAAATACACGGTCGGCATCCAGGTTGAGTATTATGCTGGGGTCCAAGCCCAGAAGATCACGCACAAAGTCTTGACTTTTTGGCATGTAAGGAAGGATACGGCGTGATAACTCCCCCAGGAGCAGTCGCATTTAGAGAAATCCTGCTCGTGGCTGCCAGTACCTGCCTGGGGATAGAAGACCGCTGGATAAAAAGCAGCAAGTAAATGAAGTGCATGGGAATTAATCTGAGAAAATCCAGTTTGTGGCTTATTAGCCAATTCCTATGCAAAAGCAAGAGGTTGTTTTTTAAAGCGCATTTAGCCCTACGAGTAGATTTTTGATTTATTTCCTTGAAGGTGCCAGAACGCACCACTGAGGAAGCTCCACAAATATTCCCCAATAACTTGCCAAAAATGGCTTGACCTTGGCCAGGAGCCCCTCAAGGTCAAGGGAGAAGATCCGTCCCTCTGGCCCAGTGTTCCTGGCAGGCTGCTAAAATGCCAGAGACGCCAATTAATGCCAATTGCCTCATTTACTTCCTCGGCGGACTCTGATTTGGATTGATCCACAGGCTCAATTTTGTTGCTGGGGATAGTATTTCTCATTTTAAGACATAAATCTCTCCCTTAGTTATCAATGCAAAGATTTGTACAGTTAATAGGCGCTGGCGGTACCTGTAATTCCACATGCTGTGGCCGGGCGGCTATCTCAGGGCTAGCGAACGGCCTCCTCTGTGAGAAAAAAAAATCTTATTTGATTAGAAAACGCAAGCCCAACAACATTTCTCTACTTTATTGCAAAGACGAATTGAAGTCTTGGCCCTATTAAGCTGATAACAAAGCCGGCTTCAGCGGGGCCAGGGTTTGCATGGAAGTCTCGGCAGAAATAGCCAGTGATGGTTTGGGATCTTGGTTTTTTTCCAGGGGGGAAAGCCAAGACCCCTAGGGATGAGAAAACTCAGCCCATGGGAGAATAAATAGCCTCAGACCTGCCAAATTCTCCCTGGTGCAAATGAAAGGAGGTTTGAATATAGCAGTGGGAATCATCCTCTAATGCCTCGAGGCTTTAACCGGATCCTTTCCTCATCTACATGAGAAGATTTGTAAGGTTCAGGTCTTCAAGGCACCTCTTCTTCCACATCTCAAACCCTTTCCCCCCACCCCAGCATCCAGCCCCTCCAACGAGCTGACGTAGCTCCAACGATATTCTCCAACACCGTTCCATCACGTCGGCGGGGCGGGGAGGCAGCAGCCAGCTTGCCAACTCCTTCTGCTTTCAAGAGCACTTGGAAACCGCTGCGGCTCGGGGAAGAAAGCTCATTTGGCAGGTGCAGCCAGACAGCAAAACAACTGCTGTCCATCTGCTCCTTTGCTCAGGCTTGTATTTCTAATTGTGTCTTCAGGACACAGGCAATGCTCGGAGCCCCACTGGCCACAGATAATTTAAATAAAAGTTGTCGCCTCTGTGGTTTCCCTCTCTGATCCATCAGGGATCTCCCTTGGTCCTGCTCGTGGCGGTGCGCAGGACATCTGTCTGTCTGTTGGCTTCCCACCTAATTTGGGAACCGGTTTGGGCAATTTCAGACAAAATTCGGTGATGGTCTGAAGGGTTCTTCAAGTTTTGCGACTGATCCCCTGCCTGTGATGCTGTTGTGGGAATCCCATCATCGCCACAGAAGCACTCACAGAAATACCACTAGGGAGCCAAAAATGATGACATTTTGGTCCCCTTTGGAGCCACATCTCCAAATCTCTGATCCAAAGAGCTGCGTTTCATAGCAGAAAACAGAAGGGAACAAAACTCACTGGGAAAGTGTTCCAGGTCTGGTTTTCTCAATGCAGCAAAGCCATGGCTGGTGGCAAAGATGTCCCAACAAGAACTGAATGGACCAGAAGACGTCTTCCTAATTCCCTCCCTGACAAAATGAAGGTGAGGTGAAGGATGGTCGGTGTGTGCAGAAGCCCTGCATTGCCTACAGAGGTAATGAAAGCCATTTCAAGTAGGACCTATCTTCCTTTTTTATACCGAAAGAGGCAAAAATGCACATCGATTAGAAGAAGAGCGGTGTGGGCACCTTATCGCTAGGGAAGGCATGAACAAGCCTAGTGTGGAAAGGAGATTAAATACACCAAATTCACCGAAACCTGTTGTCGCAGACACACATTTCACAGGTACAGGAATAAATCCCCAGCGGTGATGTGACCGGCAGATTGTACTTGTCCGATAATGTTCTTCAAAACACCCAAACCCAAGATTTCGCCCCCCGGTCCATGGGGCAGAGTGGGATTTTGGTAGGTTGTGTCCCCACGTAGGGTGATGCTCCAATCCTGGCCATCACAGAGCAGCATCGTGCCCACAAAACACGTGCAGGGGGACAAGGACACAGGACAGTCATTTTCTTCCCTGCCATGTAGGCAGTTACTTTGATTTGAGTTTCGAAAACCCACTGTAAGGCAACTGGGAGGAAAAAAAAGAAAGCGAACATTTCCGATAAGCCGGGTTCAAAGGAGAAGCATGAAATTTGGATGAATGTGGAGCCAAACTAGCCCAGTCTCGGCTCAAAAATAGAAAATGAATGCAATATAGATTTCATTTAGATTTAAGGAGTTGTTTAGTGTGCCTGTTAGAAAACACTGCGGTTATTAATTCTTTTCCTTTTGGGATTTTTTTTCCTGTTTGTTTGGGTACTTTTTGAAGCGTACACTTTCAAAGTCAATTTAATCCTGGGGGAAGGTGTTGGCTTGACAGGTTTTAAGCTCAAATTTCTTCATTTACATGCAGAGATAGCACTAGATTGGGAAGGGTAAACTTTCCATCTGGTCTAAGAAGCACGGGTTGGGAATACGAGGAAAGAAAAGAACATCTGCAGGTCTGGAAATTCTAGTAGGGATGTGATCCATGGATGTACAAGCATCACCAAATTCATGGTATTTGGAGTTTTCCTAAAATAGAACGGCATCGGGATGCAGGTGAATGGGAATAAGTCTCCTGTATGGTTTTTTATTTCCTTTTTCTGTAAGTTTTCTGACTCACATATGCAAAACTCAGCCTGAAATGTGGTTGAATTACAATATAGCGACCAAAAAGGTGACTCTCTTGCTTATCACGATGGGATTTTACATCGCTCAGGCTGGGCAACGCTCCTTTCTGCTTATGATGGGGCAACGTGCCCGCTCCAGGAGTTGGATGGAGACCAGCACATCTCATTTCACCTTATGTAGGTCACCGAACCGGCAGCAGATGGGCATGTCGTGGAGATGGACTCGAATTCCATCACCGCTTAAATCCAGACACACCCACAGTACGTGTGAGGGGATGCTATGGCTCTAGCAGTGAGCTGGGCAAGAGACGTGCAAAATAAACTCCTTCCGCCATTAATATTTAAACTTTTCCAGAGCTTTGAGTGAGATTCACTCAGGGCTGATCCAAGGTATTTCAGCAAATTGGAAAAAAAAGGGGTGACTAAACTGGGATTTTCCAGCTTTCTTATACAATTAATTCCAGAATTAAAAATGTATTTCAAAAGGTGCCAAGATGAAATATCTCTAAACAGTTACTTTTAGCCTCCTCCCCTCTATGCCCTAATAGCAGGTGAGGTTTGGAGATTTATCTGAGCTCATATCTTCTGTCTCCAGCTTTCTGGGGGCCCCGGACGTTCTCCCCACCTTCTCCACACCGTGAGGAGAGCAAACAGGCATTAATGGGCAGCAGCACTGAGCCTCCTGCTACAGCTGTATTGAACAAACTCCACAAAAGAGTTTCAGAGACAGGCCCTGCAAAGCAGAAATCCCCTTTTAGGGCCTTTTCGCTGAATTTTGACCGCGCGCTGGCCTTCTGCTGGCCTGCTGCGTGAGCAGAGGCCATTAAGCTCAGAGTTGCCTTTGGGTTTTAAAAGAGGAAAGAAAGGCCAAAGACATAGTCCTCTCTTCCCCCGCTCTCCCCTCCTTCCCGTTGATCTCCGTAGCCTCTGCAGGTTGCGCGGCGAGGAGCGCTTTGGATATAAATAAATACAAATCCCCCCGGGGTGCGCATCGCCAACCGTTTCAGTGCAGCGAAGCTCCCAAAGTTCAGAGTTTAATGCAGAAGTCTGAAGCGACCACAATTTATTCTAAATTGCTTCGCTTGATCCGGCGACCTCGGAGAATTATCGCCGGAGGAGACCTGGATCGGTAGCCGGGAGCGGCGAGGAGACAGGCGAGAGAGCTGATGGGAGACGGCTCTTTCACCAGCGGAGATGCCTGCTTGGAAGGACAAGGTTGAAGCAACGTTTGGGACTTAAAAGAGCCTTGAGAGGCATCTCCCTCTGGAGAGCACAGGGATTTGAATGAAGCCCACGTGAGCAATCAACATCAAGCATCCCGCGGGAACCTGGCAGGGAATCGGCGGCGATTTGGTTCCTGCGGCCGCGCTCGCCCCGTCTCTGGCTTTGTCGGGCAGATGGGTGCCAGGGGATATGGGTGAATTTGGATTTAACTCCCTGGCTCCCCGCCGAGGGTGCTTTGCAGTTGAACTCTCGCCTTGCTGAACTCTGGCGCGCTGCAGGGCGCCGGAGCGGCAAAGCAGCTGCCTCCAGCCCTGGGAATAGCTGTAAGTGTCCGATGAATTCACAGCTCAATCGAAGACCCTCAGGAGGTTTTGTGAGCACCGCCTGGGCTGGGAAAAAAAAAAATAATAACCAAGTCGACTGGAAGTCATCGGAGGTGGAGCAGACCGGCTCTGGAACACTTGCACCCACCAAAATGTCCCTGTGATGAGTTACGCTGACAATAACCCATGCCATGATGGTGCGAGCAGGGTCAGGATTTTTTTCTCATGCCTTTCATTTTACTCTTGGTTTTTGCTCACGGAGTTCTGGGGGGGATAAAAGTTGCTTTGACCTCGTCTCTGTCTCCAAGGAGAAATCCTGCCTCTGCCTGGGGTGGCCTCTGTGGTCTGTGTCTGGTCCCTTTGCCTGCACTCGGGGCAGCCCTTTCCCTTCTGCTAAATAATCCAAAGGGATGCAAGAACCCCAAACCCTTCCTGGACCAATATTCAGCTTTCCCACATGTGCTGGGGAAGGCTGGAAACTGCGGCTTGTTTCAGACTGAAGCAATTCACAGAAAAGCACGGATATCACCAAGTTCTCAAAACCTTTTTGGGTCAATACGAGAAAATGAGATAGTCAGCTGAAAGCTGTGAACACGTTTGTGCTGAATCTACAAGTCCTGGCTTTGTGACAAGGGATTGAAAACAGAAGTCACGTGTTTTCGAGAAACCTGACTCTCATTCTTGGTCGTTTCTCATAACAAACCCTTCCTTTCTCTGCCTTCTCTAATTATATTGACGGGACAACGGTCCTTGCTGCCAAGAACTGCCCGTGGATGGGGACAGAGCACCACATCCCTCCGGTGACCACCATGCGTTGGGATCCGCTCAGGGACACGTGTATCCACAAGATGAAATCAGACCCTCCAAGGAGCCAGGTGGTTGAAATCCTGGTTATTTCAAATGGGGTTTGAGGGACATGAACCCTCCTCTTTATCTAAAGCCACCGATGTGGGTGACATTCCCACGTGGCACCTGCAGGCTTTGCTCCCACTGATCATGCTATGCTCATGTGAAGTTATTATTCCATCTGTTTTAGGGAGGAAAAGAATGCAAATGAGGTAATTACCAGCTCCCCTTACCTTTCCAACCCCTCTGCAACTTGTCTGCAACCTCTCCAACCCCTCTGCAACCCTCCTGCACCCTGGTGCAGGAGAACATTGGAGTGATGGACCGAGATCGAGTGGGTAAAGACAATCCAGCTCATGAAAAGCGGGGAAGGGAGACTTAGGGAGGGTTGGTAGTGCCCAATTTCATTGAGTCCTTCCTCCTACCAGCATCTCCGCTAGCATTAGATGTCCAAGTGTGGGTTGCCTAAGCCCAACATACTCATTTAGGTTATTTCCAGAGCTGAAGAAGAGCAGTACCATATTGGGGACATTTCCTTCCCTGTCTAAAAGTCATGTTGCCCTTCTGCTACTCAGATGAATGCCATCCTCAAGGCATCCAAAATACAGACAGCCACAATCAGCAATGGCCAAGGGCTGACCTCTCTTTGGAGGAGGCACACCAACTTATCTCTGAAAGGAGAGCTTCCAGTCACTGGCTGACCCTGAATCACGGCAAAGCAAATGCCACTCTTCAGGAAAATCCTCCCCTCGCACCTTACCAACCTCTTGCACCTTTGGAAAGCAACAAGAGCCCTTCAAATCCTTCCCAAAACCATCACAAATCCTGCTCTGAATTTCTCACTTTTCCCCTCACGTCTTGGCGCTGATCAGGATCTTGGATCCTTACGAGGAGGCAGATGCTGATACCATTACCCCGAGCCATATCTCGCTCCACGGGAAGCCCATCATGACTCCAGCGCTATTCCTCATGGCACCCGATGCTCCCTATCAGCGCGGAAATCGCTGCCTGGCCCGCGTTTAGCGCAGAAGGATGCACGAATAAACTGACTTTTTCACTGCTGGAGTTGAGATTTTTCCTGCAGTAAGGCTTCCTCAAGCACACGTCCTGGGGTACTTAAGGTAGCGCCGACGGAGGGGAGGATATTAGACTGAGTCACCTGTGGGCCTCTATCTAATTAGACTTAAATGAAGCTGTTTGATAAGGAAACGTATTTCCCCAGCTTTAGGAATAAGGGCTATGGAGAATAACAACAGATGCAGAATAACACCCCGTCTCAGACCAGCAAAGATTAGTGTTATGGCTAAATTATATCCTGGCCCAGTAATAGGGTTATTTCTGTTCCCAGCGCAGTGTTTAGATGAGGAAATCAACAGCGGGAAGTGTATCTTAATTTGCTAATAACAGGAAAGCGAGTAGCGGCTCAACCAATCTCAGTGACATTGGCGGGGTTCGGCAGGATTTGGGCAGATGAGAAAGCACAGCCGTTGGGTAGCAGATGGCATTTCCGCGTCTACCATCAAAATGCAAAGTTAGTTAATGAATTTCTGACACGGAGCAGCACGGCATGAACGGCTCGGGCTGAAAGCGAGCAGAAAAACCATGAACAAAGGGAACGGAGAGGGACCGAGGTCTGCTCCTCCCCGAGCCCAAGCATCCGAATGTGGGGCCAGGACGCAGCGAGGAAAAAGGTACCGTCAAGGGCAAACCTGACGGCTGCTCATTCCAAAAACAATTCACTTTATTACCCATTCGCTCAGACAGCAGCTCCCTTATCTGGGGCAAGTGGCCGTCTCAGACGGGTGATAACAGGAGCTTTTTAGAACTGTGCAAAGAATAATTCTCCATTTGCCAGCTGACCTGGAATATCAAGGGAGAGGGGGAAAAAAAAGTTTATTGATCTAAAATAGCCCTCTTTTGGTCTATTTTATAACTGTTGGAAGGGGAAAAAAAAAATAAAATTCAAGTGTTCCCAGTTCAATGAATGGCAAGGGGGTACTATTTATTATCCCGATTCATTCCTTTCTAAATGAGTGCAGGTGTTTTTCAAATGAGACACCTTCCTCAAATGAGCAGAACAAAAAGGTTTTAAAAACATAAAGGAAGCTCTGGCTTTTTCCAGCTGATGAATATTTGTTTTAGGTAACGCTTAGCACTTTCTTTTAGAGGGCAGAGAAAACTTTGATGGACCTTTTCCGAATGCGTCTTGCTGGTGTCCAGTATTTAAGGAGTTAATTTCCACCTTCCCCCTTCAAACTTCAGTTCATTTAATTTAATGAAGAAAAAAGGAAGAGAGTGACATGTTATTCAGTTTACATAACAGTCTGAGGACATTACAATGATTGTATTATGTGCATCGGAGTCTCCTTATCAGACAAACTCCCACACGCAGGCAGGAACAGAACAAATTCTTCACTCGGTCCTTAGCACTGCTTGTCATAACGAGGATGGTTAATTAACATGACCTTTCTCACTTTAAAGGAAAAACCCAGAAGATCAGATCTCTCATAAACTTGATTTTAAAGAAATGAAATGAAACCCAAAATACACTAATCAATGAAGCCAACAAAGGAAATTCAAGAGGCCTCTTTTCCCTCCCCGCTCTGAAGGCCAGAGGAAAACAAGTGTGAAAAGAAAATCTATGGTAAATAGAGCATCTCCGCACTAAACAAAAAGGGAAATATCAAGTGCGGTCTCAAGTCCAACAGCCTTAGCCATAATCATATGGTTTCCACAAGGAAGAGGCCTTGAGGGAGACCTTCAGAAAGTGTGATCCCAGCTTTAATGAAAGGCTGGAGAGAAGGAGCTGAGAGCAACCTGATCAATAAAACACGGGCTCATCCAGAAGCCTTCAAAATGTATGCTAAAAAAAGAGCAAACAAGCAGGTAAAAAAAGGCCTGGGGGAATGACACACAAGCGGTAGCTTACGGACCCTCTCGCTCCAACCAAGAAGCCTTGAGCAGAGATGGGGAGGAAAAGGGGAATTTTTTAGCTGCGTTGAGTCATCCCTGACTCCAGGATTTTCCCCAACCGTCCCCACTTCACGGCGTCATCCTCTTGACTCCTCATTTCCAAGGAATAAAGCTGATATTCAAAGCTGCTGGCTCCAGGGTTGGGTTGGAAGAGCAGCAATATTCACCGCCCCTCCGGGGAGGCTTTACACGAATCACTTCATTAGACGTCGGCCGAGTGCAGATATCGCTTTTCTAAGACGCAGCAGTTTATCTTTCTTTTATGTTTAATCTCTTTTTCAACTCCCACGGCTTGAAAACATTTCCTCCAGGACGCTTTACTCAGCAAAGAAAGTTCCTCAATGTCAAAACTGGAGGAGGTTCAGGCTGTCATGAGTTGCTCCGTCCGAGCATTGTGTCGGACGAGGTGCCTGCAGAGCAAACAAGGAGCAAGGACACCCTGGGTACCTCCATCTGTTTTCCACTCATCTCCATGCAAGGAATCGTGGGGGACGGTGGCCACTGTGAGCCCACGTGTGTGATTTCAAGCAGCACGTGGAGCCTCTGCTCCCATCCCAGCTGCCTGAACGCTCTATTTAACTCATTTCTAAATATACTGTGCCCAGCCATCGCCAGGCAGCGTATCTGCTGTATGACCAGGGGCAAGTTATATAAAATTCTCACCTCGGTTTCTCTCCCTCAGCTCGAGCAGAGCCAGTGCAGCGACTGTTGTCCTCCAGCTCTTAGCAGTACTCATAAAAGCAAATAAAAAACATTGAGAATGAGACCCGGGCAGGTTTTTTTTCTTCCAGACAGTAGTAGATTTACTAGGAAATGCCCTCTTGGGTAGACCCAAAAAACCACTCATTCTGAATGCAAGCCACCACCGAAGCCTTATAGACAAAAACAATGCGCGGAAGTTGTCAACCGCTTCAAAATGTTTTATTTTTACACCATTAAAATGTGGCTTCTGGCTTTTTGGTTTGTGGCGCTATTGTTTCACTTCAGAATAGATGAAAATGGGATGGGAGAAGGAGCAGAGGGAGAATTTTTTAAAAGACTCACTCCTTCCGCCCCATATTAACCGTGAATTCGGGAAGAGACAATAGCTTTTTTTTTCTGGCCTGAGTTTAACCATTTTTTTCCACTCTTTTTTATCTCCAGAAAATGAACCCCAGACTCTGTGACTCCCTTACCCTTCTGGGGTGAAAAAAAAAAAGAGTGGCCGTTAGAACCTTATCAGGTCCTTTCACCAAGAAGCTCCGCTCACAATGGCGCCGGTTCCAGTTCACACCTGCGTTTTGTGCGATGCGTCTTGAATGCGCGCATTATACACATGCACGAGGCTACAAATGGCATAAACCGCTTGGATCCTTTCTTATATTGTCATAAATGACCCACCTTCATCATCCCCATAACAACCACAACCATATAATCAGAGGCCCAGGGAACTAATCCTTCTGTTCGGGGAAATACAGACACTTCAGCGTACGCAAAACCTTGGCCAAAGCATCTCGTGTGAAAAGACGCTGACGTTCACCCGCTCTCTAAGCATATGTGCGACAACACTTCAAATCGTACCAATTGTCTAAGCAGAGCACAAGAACCTCACTGGATCTGCCTGTGTACGTTTTGCCTTCCTAACTTTTTTTTTCTTCTGATTAAAGAAGATGAAGGCATCTATAAAAAGCAACCCTGCAAATAGAATCGCGTTATCCAGAAATGCGGGGTTCCTGGCACCGACTTGCCTTAATGCTGACAGTGCTGAGGTCAAGCGCAGGAGCTTGATCCCATCTCTGACCCCGCTTTTCTCTATTTCCTTTACATCCAGGTGGACTTAGGAGGTGCGTAAACCACTGAAATATGGTTCTGGTGGGAAAATAGCTCGTGTGACAGCTGGGGCCCAATTTTAAGAAGGTGCTGGCTTCATTAAATTCCAGTTTATTATTTCAGCATCTCAGCTTGCCCTCCAGCCCAAAACTCAACAGGAGGTGCTGAGGAGCTGTAGAAGACAAGTTGCTGAAAGTCCACCTCTATGGAGGCATAGACACACGTGCTCACGTGTGTGCTCACCTCAGCGGCAGTTGGCTTTGCCACCTCTGCCAATCTCAGCAAAGTGGCCGAGCTGAACGTTGGTCCGTCTGCGTGGGACACAAGCTGTAGCCTCCGCCTTTGACTTCAGGGAAAACAGGGCACGAAAGGCAACCGTTGGTTTATGTAGCACTGGAGGAGGGGGAGGCGAGGAGAAGGGGACGTGGGAACTTCCACCAAGGAGCCGGGGTGGAGGAAAAGACGTGTGGTGGATTTTAATGCATCCTGGGGGAGGAATTCAGCAGGTAGGGGTCAGCAAGCTTCAAAAGACAAGTGGATCAGTGGCTGCATTCGAGAATGCGCTGAAATTCAGACTTTGATGGTGTTTCTGAGAGTCTAACTGAGCAGGACCCATGTATTATCCCTCCCTCACCTCCTCGCATTGACGTAGCATTGAGGCAGCACCAGGCACCAGTACATGGACCTGGATCGCACATGGTTCTCCCGTGCTGTCTAATCCCCTGGGACACCCTTACGCGAAAAAGTGCTTCCAAGGTTCTTCAGAAGAGATCTGGCAAAATTTGTCTTCATTTGGCCTTGGTAATTGCCTTTGGCATCATCAGACACAGACAGGGGTTAGGGTTGCCCTAAAATACATAGGAAGGGCCATGTGAAAGCACTAAGAAAAGAGGCGCTGGGAATGCAGGATAAGTGATCCTTTATTTTTCATTATTTATTTTCCATGACACAGAACAGTCTTCTTTCTGCAGGGAAACTGCTCAGCCGAACTCATTGCAATAAATAAACAAAACAAAAAGTTTCTGGGGAACGTCCTGATTTGATTAATTTTGCCACAAGGAACTTCTAAGTAGCAAAAAAAAAAAAAAAAAAATCAGATCCGCAACCGCCACAGTAATTTTTATTTTTAGCTTGTCATTCACTGCACTGCATTTATCACAAAGCTCTTGTGCTTTGGCAGCGAGGGACGCTCTTGCACGGATCAGCTGCACCACTGATGTCCTCAGCAGCCATTACTGGCCCCCAGAAAGTCTCTCTTCCACCCACACTTGTGCATCTTCCTCATCCCAGACCCTTGCTGCAGTTTGAATGTGTTAAAAATATAGATATACTCGAGAAGTCTACCTCAGCAAAGCCCGATGGAGACTGATGATTGTCATTAACTGGAGGGAGGGATGAGGATTTCTCCCTCCGGTTCCAAAAAGATGTTCCTCGGAGGATGACAGCTCTCTATTTTTTTAATTTACAGCTTTTCCCTATTGGGATGCTCCTATCTTGGTGCAAGCTGTTATTGCTTTAAGCCTGCCGCTCCTGAGCAAGCTTTTCCACTCGTGGGATCTTCTGGGCTG
Source organism: Larus michahellis (assembly GCF_964199755.1). NCBI lineage: Eukaryota > Metazoa > Chordata > Aves > Charadriiformes > Laridae > Larus > Larus michahellis. The sequence goes on from NC_133912.1 coordinate 1,776,371, forward strand.
GATATAAACGGCTCCTTGGACCAGCTCTGCCCCAAGCAGAGCTTCTTCTTGTGCTGTCCCCAGGTAGTATCCAGCTTCCTGCACTGCTCGCTGCCTTCAAATCTTGGGGAATTATTTCACAACGTCGCCTCCATGTGTAAACCCCCTCCAGACGCTCTCCGGTGAGTTTGTGCTGACAGCTGGATTCGTTGGGTGGCCACCGAAGAGCCCTCTGAGCTGGTGCTTGCGACTATGACGGATGCATCTTTCGTGTACTGCAGTAGGTTGGGAAACAAAAAATGATGAGTCCTACAAGGGAGGAAGGGAGATCTGTGTCTCTCCTGAGCTGCTAAAGCCAACGTGGACTGCAGATCTCAAACCAGACTCTGACAGGGGTTAGGGTTGCCCTAAAATACATAGGAAGGGCCATGTGAAAGCACTGAGAAACATTTTACGTATGTCCAGGCTGGCATTTTTATTTTTCCAGAAAGCAGGTAATACAGAAGTTTTCCAGGGGAAAGGAGATTTCAGACTATCATGAATTCCTCAGGCTAGAGAGAGCTGACTGAAATGCAGTGGAGCTTCAGCCAACATGGCTTCGGGGAATACAATAACATCCCTTCGACACCGCACCATGCCAGACCTTTGCAGTTCACTGCATCACTGCTGGGGAATCATTTAAACCGCATCGGTTTACATTTAAATCACGGCTGGCTTTAAATTGCATTTAAAGTGGCAGGTTGAAACAGCAGCCTTTATCCCAGCCAGCTGAAGCTGCTGCCGGCGGAGGTGGCAGAGCCGCCAGCGCACGGCGGTGCCATCCCCGGGGTCTTTCCAACGAGCAGTGCCGGTGCCACCACCGGGGCTGTCCTCACGGCGCAAACCCAAACGCAAATGAATTGAGGTGCCCTACAACAGGGGCAGACCCAGGGGCTTCCCCTCGCGAAGTTAAAGCCGTGTCAATGCACCAGGATTTCGCCGAAGTAGGGGTTGTTTTTTTTCACTTATTCTCTCTTCTCCCAACAGCTCCCACACACACGATCAGCTGCCAGGCCGAGAAAGAAAAGAAAAAAAAAAAAAACCACCAAAAAGTGATGGAAGTGACAGCAGAGTAACAGAAAAACTAAAACATTTTCACAGCCTTGTCTGCTGGTTTTAAGTGCATTTCACCGCTGCTCAAAATTACATTATTTAGTATCAATTATCCTTCGATTGAAGCTCGGAGAGGTGGCAAGGCTAGCGTTTTTATCTCATTAGCATGTCTTGCCTGCTAACCATTTGCTATATTCCCTCCCTTTGATCCTGCCTTTGATTATATTGTGTGACAAAAGCCCATGTAATCTACTATTATTTCCATTAATAGCAAATCTGCCCTCCTCTTTGACAAGCCAATTTATTATCATTGCGGTGCCTTTGTGCATCTCAGCCAGGTTGACACCCTCTTCCCCACCCCGGCGGTGGAGAATTGGCAGGTGTTGATCCAGCCCCGGTGGCACGGGGACCTTGGGAGTGTCATCAAACAGGACTCAAAATATTGACGCTTTAATGGCAAGCAGAAGAGAATGAGAGGGTGCAGAGAGGCGGTGCGGTTCGAGTAGTTTTGCTCTTTGCCCCGCAACGATGCAATGGATGAAGATGCAGGAAGAGGTCTTTGAGGAGGTGAGATCCCTAGGTGACCTCTGCACATGACCAACTTGGTTTTGAACCCTGGGCAAGCTGTATCTGCCCCTCGTCACCCATTTCTGTTATGCTACTTGGCGTCCAGACACAAATCTGGATGACAGTAAGAAAAAACCGACGATCTCCATCCGTCTTTCCAAAGTGACTTTGAGAAATGAAGTTATACGCTGAGAAATATCGTTCTTACCAGCTTTTTTTTTTTTTTTTAAATGCAGTTTTGCAGCCAGAAGCAGGTGCTGGAGCCAGAGTGGGTCTTTACAAGCCCAAATGTGACAAACTAAATCAGGTGGCTATCACGAAGCCAGCTTGAATTGCTTTTGCCATTATTTGGCTAACCTTGGGGTGATGGTGAAGTTTTCCTTCAATCTCGGCTTTAAGAGTGATGCTCCCATGGTAGAGACTCAACGACTTTAAATTGGATGCCCACACGCACAGCCCCAGCCCCTCACTTTCCCGGGAAGATTAACCAGCCCCGACGGCTCTTCTTCATCTACTTCAAGCGTAAACACCCATTTCTCACCTCAAAAGAGATGCGCTTAAAATAAATCACCGGTGTCGTGAAAATACCGACTCCGGCACTACAAAAGGATAATCACGGTTCTTGACTTGAACACGGTGCACAGCACTTATTATTTTTCCATGCCCTTCTTGTCCACAAAGGTAGTGGGAAATGAGCCCTGCTTGAAGAATAAAGAGGGTTTTGGTGGGAATCAGTTATCTACGGCAGCACGGAAGAGAATAAAGCCATTAAGAAGTGAAAGCCTGATCAACGTGTGGGTTGAACCTCAGCGAATTCTCCTGTCGGAGATATAAAAGATTCAGGTCCAGGTAACAATGCTGCCCCTCATCCTCTCCTTTCATTAAAATTTCTCCCTCTACCTTGAAATTAGAAGCAAACGAGTGGCCCGAGGTGCTGAGCTCGCCTTCGAGGCACGTTGGGCTCTGCTGCGCCACCATCACAGCGGGGTTTCTTCTAAATTAACTCTGGGTCTCGGTGACCATAGAAAGGATTTGCTGTTGTGGTTTCAAAGCTGGCCACATTTTAAGAACCTCATTTGAGGTTTTCTGGTCCTAATTTGGACCAAGTACCAGGTCCTTAGGCTCATTGTGGAGGCGAGGATGCACACAAGGGCATTTCCAAGGCCAGACTAGAAAAGCATCACATGCGAAGACAATCTACGTGTGCTTCAGAGCAAATACAAACAGCTCCATCATCGCCTATAACGGAAATACGATCCTGGCATAAAAGATATTCCCACATATGTACTTTATTTCTCCTCCTCTCCAGCATTTAAAACCCGCAGAATATGGATTTTATCCCTTACATCTGTCCGGTTTTTTTTTTGTTTTAAAAGTTTTTTTCTTAAAAAAGAACAATTGAATCTTGCTGATTTTTAGTTTCGCCCAGCAGTAGTGAATCCCACAGACCGGTGGGGCTCAGCAAAGTCTCCGTCCTATTTATTTCATATGATGTACGAAAACATGCCGCCTATTTGCAGTATTTTCTCATCTCTCAGGGTGACTCCCAGCTCTGTAAAAGAATTTGAAAAGATGGTTATGAATTACCTTTGAACTGCAAAGCCCGGCTGTAAGGAGCAAACATGGGAACGAGGACTTAATGTGGGTCAAACCCCACGTGTCCTGCTTGCGGCGTGGATAGTACCGATTTCCTCCCAGACTCCCACCGAGAAAGGGATGCAGCCGCTGCAGGAGATGCTCCAGGAGCATGGGGAAACCTTCCTCTGCTGCTTTGCAAATCAGTATGCGGAGGTCTTTTTATCGTCTGAACATGGAAGTTTAATAAATAAAGAATTTAAAGCACAGGAGCTTTTCTAGAGCAAATTGCAGAAGAGTTTTTGTAGGGAAAAGAGAACCATAGAATCACAGAATGGTTTGGGTTGGAAGGGACCTTGAAGATCATTTAGTTCCAAGCCCCCTGCCCTGGGCAGGGACACCTCCCACCAGCCCAGGTTGCTCCAAGCCCCGTCCAACCTGGCCTTGAACCCCTCCAGGGATGGGGCAGCCACGGCTTCTCTGGGCAACCTGGGCCAGGGGCTCACCGCCCTCACAGCAAACAATTTCTTCCTGATATACAGTCTAAATCTCCCCTCTTTCAGTCTGAAACCCTTCCCCCTCATCCCATGGCTCCCCTCCCCGATCCAGAGTCCCTCCCCAGCTTTCCTGGAGCTCCTTTAGGGACTGGAAGGGACTGGAAGGTCTCCCCGGAGCCTTCTCTTCTCCAGGCTGAACCCCCCCAGCTCTCTCAGCCTGTTCTCCCAGCAGAGGGGCTCCAGCCCTCGGATCATCTTCGTGGCTTCCTCTGGACTGAGTCCAACAGGTCCGCGTCCTTGTGCTGAGGAGTCCAGGGCTGGATGCAGTACTCCAGGGGAGGTCTCACCAGAGCGGAGTAGAGTTTGGCATTCTCCTGAGTTCTAGTTTAGGTAAAATGAAAAACCAAACAAACAAGGAATAAAGCAGGAAAAGAAAGTAAAAAAAAAAAGAGCTTTTTTGGACTGAGAACCGTCCACATGTGGGTTTTCAGGCCAGTGCGTGCAGACAAGTCCTATGGAGAGCGGCTGGGCTGCCGCCCCAGAGCTCTGCAGCGGCGCTTGGAGGTGTTCCTCTCCAAAACCTGCCGCTGGTAGGCGGAAGGTGAGGCTGCATTATCCCCGCAAATCCCCCCGGTTTTCAAAATCTGTGCATGTTAACCGCTTATTTCTCTCTTGCTTTTATTAATTCATAAATAAATGAAGGCAGCGCGTTGATTCTTCTTCTTTCTTTTTTTTTTCTTTTTTTTTAATCTTTGAAGTATTTTTGAGGAAAAATAATTGGCAAAGACCCTGTCCCTTTTCCCGCCAGCTCTACAGATTCATTTAAGTTTTATAAGTGCTATTTCTATTAGAATAAAAGCTTTATTAAAAATGACTGTAATGACACTCTTCTGTATAGTATACTCATAACCCCTAAATACCACTCTTTATGTTAAGAACATTACCCTTTAAAACACAGAGATGTGTTCCCAGGGGGTCCCGAATAGCTAGAAATCACCCAGAAAAGAAAACACCAAGAGACAGACCTTAAGAAATACCATCGCGTGTCCCTACACTCTGAAAACAACCATCCGCTTTCTTCTGTGATGGGTGGAGATGGAAGAAGGTGGGTGTTTAAGATGGTAGCGAGAAGTACAATCTGCAGCCTCAGCCGAGCTTCAAGCCAACCATGAAGGTTTTGGATCCTTCCCGAGACCCTGGGCTTTTTTTTTGGAGAAGGGAAGGGAGGAAACATGGCCAAAATGGTGATGTATAGTTGAGAAGGTAGGGTTGGATGATGTAGCCCATGATGGGATGATGGGTTGCTTTGGTCCTGGGTCGTCAAGATTTGCTCTCAGCACAATGATAAACTAAGTAGAGTCCCACGGATGGATTCTCCCTGCTTTTGTGCCAAAAAATCAGCCTCTGTCTCCCCAGAAATGTCACGTTGATAGAGGAGAGCCCTTACCTGCCACGTGGCCACCTCCACCTCCTTGTTCTCGCAAAATGGTGCGGCTGGAGATTCAGCCTTATCAAGGCCCGCTAATTGCTTTGCTCCCTTTCCACGCAACGTCTCAGCTTGGTCAAAAAGCCTGGCTGCAAAAATCTGTACGTGGGGGAAAAGCAGCACACAAGGAAAACCCCCATTTGCATTCGCGGAGGAAGCACTTGGTAATTATTCCATTATCTATGCATTATTTTTATCACCAAGTTATAACTCTTAGGTCTATTATCTGGTGTGCTACGAGCATGTAGAGTAGGTGTCTTCACAAACAGGGAGGAAGGCTTAAGTACTCCTTCAGAGTGAATTAAAATGGAAACCCAGGTGAGCTGATCACATTTTGTTATCTTTTGAAGACAGGCTTTCAGGGGTTTTGTAGAAAATTAACTACTCCAGTGCTACACAGAACCCAATTCCCCCCTCAAAAAAATTGCAAAGCTTTCCAAATTATCCTGAATAATAGAGTGTAACTCGCTCAGTTGACCAATTTCACCTTTTCCTAAGTGAAAACAGGACAGGTTTAGTCCCTTTTCTGAATCTGAAGCTTGTTCATGCTTCAAGGGCACGGCACGATGGGATCTATTGGATTGCAGCCGTGATTTTCCCATATGGGCTTTAGCAGCAAGCCCAGTTTTGCTTTCTTTTTTGATCATATACCATCCTTTAACCTTTGTTTCTGGATGTTGCTGTTCCAGAATAATATTCCCACCTGCAGAAAGGGGCTTTGCAAGGGCAGAAAGCGATGAGCAGAGTCCTATGAACAGTAGAGTGACCCCAGCAAGAAAGCAAAGGGAAAACACTCACGGAACAAAGAGATGGCAAAAATTGAAGACCGTTTGTCCCCATTTTGGACAGCCCAACAGCTTAGCCAAAAAAAAAAAAACCAAACCAACTTTAAAAAGCAGGAATAGGGTGTTATTTTCTTGGTGGGTTTCGTTGCAGGCAAGGGAAGTTACAGCCAGCCCTCCGCGCTTCACCGAACGTGCTTCCACCCCAAAATGGCCCCCAGCCTCGCCCGGGAAACGTGTCATCTCCAGAGTCCATCACCAGCCACGCGGCAAACCATCGACGCCTCGGAAATACGCATTTGTGAACCCCCGAGTCACCCAGGGGGAGTTATGGGAGGGAATTGCTGGCAAACAAATGTTGGGGGGTGGGGGGTGGGGAATTAATCCGAGCATCCCGTTTTAGCATGGCTGGGAGCACTGGGGCTGCAAAAAACTCCGCAGAATTGATTAGCTACTTATTAAACAAGAGCGGTGGGGACAGCGCTTAAAAAAAAAAAAAAAAAAAATCAAATTAAGCTTTTAAGCAAAAAAAGAAGAAAGAAAAAAAAAAGAAAAAGAAAAGGGAAATGCAAGTTAACGGAAGCTTCAATCACAAGGTGGCACAAGCCACAGGAGGCTGTTGTAGTGACAGCTCACACTTATTGCTGGGAAAATTCTCTTTTGGAGCACGTGACTGGGGACAGTGGGACGGTTTCGGGGTGCACGGGGATGGTGGGAAGGATCTGGGGCTTGTTTTGACCTTCTGCCCAAAGCTCTGCTCTGGACACGGGCTTTTCCTCACCCACCTCGTTGCGATGTCCCCAGTGAAGGAGAAAATGCGACTGCGGGGGCAGCGCTGGGGTTTTAGGAGCTTCGAATCCTGGCTAGGGCTGGTTTTCCCCTTTATAGAAGAGATTCGAAAGCAGCCAAAGTCTCGCCCTCGCTCCGGTGGAGTTCAATGGGCTGAGTTATACGGGCGGGCAGGAGGCTCTATGGATCCCTTATGACACTAAAAACTATTGCAAAGCTTTTTTGCCATGACCCATTTAGATCCTCACGCAGTTTCATTTCCTCTCCCATCTGTCACACCTTTAAAAGCCCAGCTTCTGCATCTCATCTCGTGCAAGTGTTTCCAAGGCAGCCCCAAGTAACTCTCTCCTCCACTTCTCAAAAAAAACCTTTTCCAGGCTTCCGCCCGCTCTTCCCCAACATTAAAAATAGCTGACGTCGGTTGTAACAGAGTCGTGGGCTGACCTGGAGCACCCCTAAAAGAAGCTCAGCCGCATCCGCCTACGTGGAAAAGCCAAAATCCTTCCCAAGCCAGGTTCTCCCCAGCATCTATGTGCATCCCAAGCTGTTCCCGTCTCCATGGCCCCTACACCGCAGCTCTCCTCTACCGCTAATTGGCACGACCTTGGGTGTAACTCCTTTTTACTAGCCGTTGACGGGTGTCTGCTATGAAGACGAATTAGTTATTTAGGTAGCAATCAGCTCCCCTGGTTTAGTCAAAATGCATCCATCCCTCTTCGAGCCTATTAAGGGCTGGGATAAACTTTCCAGCTAATGCAGGCTGCAAATCCACTACCACTCTGCAGATGTCAAGCACCTACATAATTTTTGTTATTCGCTAATGAAAAAATTCCTTAGGACGGGGGGAAAAAAAGAGAAGACGACGGCGCCAATAGCAATTCCGAGCTCCAATTAAGCGGGTTTCGTTGTCTGCCTGTGTTTGTCTCCAGCTCTGACTTGCTCCGTTAAGGTCAGCGGCAGCTGGGTGGGAGTCGTGCATCGTTCCGAGAGTTTGGCATCATCCGCTCTCCAAGGACAAGGCAAGACCCGGAGGATGCTGAGACACCAGGCCTTGGTCTGGGGAGGAGGGAGCTCCGCGTCTGACTGCCCCGGTCCCTTCCTGATGCTTTTGGGACCGACGAAGGCAAATAAAAGAGCTCAGATTTCACCCCAAGAGAAAATTTCGTGCTGAAAACACCCCAAAAACCTAGAGGAAAGGAAGTCCCCCTGCTGAAAATGCGTGATTTCACGTTTGGGGCTGCCACAACACTCAGCTCACGTGTACAATGATTGTGTTGGGTCTCTGCTGCGTTGGTCCCCCTTTAAGGAGACAGCTCTGCTTGTCCTTCCCTCCGGCAAAAAACCCCTTTTCCAGCAGGGTGAATCTCCCGAGAGCCTTCCCGTAAAATGAGAAGTCTTCCCCGAGGTGCACAGCTGGGAAATGAAAACCCCTCGAGGCTTCGTGTGCTAAACCGATGCTGGAGGGGCCGCAGAGGGCGCGACCAAAACCCTCCCTTTTTCGGCTCAACCCGTTGCTTCACGCTTTCGCAACCCGCCGCGGGGACGAGCGAACAGCCCAGCGATGCCGGGGCCCTCCCCCGGCGTTAGGAAAAGCCGCCGATGGAGCGGAGACGGACTCCTGATTGCAGGGGAGGGACGCCAGGGAGGGCAGGATGCCAAACAGGCCCGTCATCCACACCGACGCGCGCCCTGCGCCTCCACAGCCACGTCACCTCCATTGGTTTTTACCCCGATTTCTCCGGTTTTGCAGCTGGGACCAAAACGCGCCCTAGGGCAGTGAAACAACTCGTTTCAAGGTGCCCAAATTTGAGATGTCTTCCTTTCCCCCACCAGCATCCCCATCCCCGAGCGACGTCCATGGATAGCATCCAGGGCGGGGAGGCACGCAGGCCCTCGGACGCGTTATTTAATTAGCTTTGGCCTTTAAACGGCCTGAAACCAAGGCGGCGTTTAACTCTGAAGTCGGCCCGGCAGAACAAAAGAAACGTAAAACCGATCAAAAAAAAAAAGTCACCTATTTCCTACCCAGAGCAGAAGACTTGGAAAAACATCAGCCGCCCCCCCACCCCTACCCACCAAACCAATCGCAACCCGCTGTCGCGCCCGAGCTGGTACCGGGGGGGGGTGGAATTTGGGAATTTGCTTCCCTTCCTGCCCAGCTGCAGATGCAACTGCTCTAATAAGCTGTAACTTTCCTTTCCATTTGGAAGTAATGAGATATAATCTGTTTAATTCTAGTCTTTGAGCTCTTTTGGCGGCCTTTTTCTATTCCCCTTTGCGGATTTTTTTTTTTTTTTTCTCTTTAAAGGAAAACTCCATCATGAAGCGAAAGATTTTCTAATCACCGGCTCTAATTACAAAGCAGAGTAAATTGCCATAAACTTTTTTCTTTTTTTTTTTTCCTTTTTTTTTTTTTTCCCCCTTGCAAAATTGCTTTAAATATAATGAAGAATAATTAAAAATCAAACAAGCAGCTGCAGACTGGAGTGGCTGATGGAGGTTTGGCTGGGGAGAGATGGGAGGAAGGAGCTGATGCGTGAGACCAAATAGGTGGAAATATCAGCTGGGGGAGCCGAGATGGAGATGCCCACCACCTCCATCAAGGCAAAATGGGTCGTTCCTGGGGATTAATTGATCCCTAAATGGGTATTTGTCAAAGTGCATTGATTTGTCAGGCTGAAGGAGTCCCCAAACCGGTCAGAATTTGCCCCAATCCTTGCAGAAAGCAAGCTGCTGCCAAAAGGATGAGGACTTTGGTGGAAATCGTCCTGGTTTCTGTCATCTCAGCGAACACCCTGGTAACTGGGAGGATGCTGGAGAGCCCTGGGCACCCAGAGCTGGGGCCTCCGGACGGCTGGGAGGGGACAAGAGCCCTCACTGCAAAACCCAGCCCCAGCGCGGGAATGGTGAGATCCTGCCAGAAAATCTCCCGCTGCATCCAACAAATACCCCTTGCAGGCAGCCAAACTGGTCCAGGAGGGTGGGGAGGCTTCATTAGCAGCAATCAATGGTTTCCATAGCTACAAATGTAAGCACAGTCTCCATCACACGCTGCCCTGGGGAAAAAAAAGGGGGGAAAAGTGTTACCTGCACTCAGATAGGGTCAAGGGTACGGCAGAGCGGCACGCTGAGATTTTGGCTGGGAGAGGAGATGGGTATGTAAGGAAACAGGGATGAAGGCAGAACCCGCAGGCCAGTTTTTTTGTCTTATGCCTGATCTATTTACCCTCAACCTGTTGCATCTCTCCACCAGGAGCAGGGCATCGCGCCGCCTGCCCTCAGCCCCTGAGAAATCCCCCCGCGGGTTGGGGGTAAGGCGGGATAAGGGTGATGGATGCCATTTAGGCTGCAGCGGATCCTCGCCTTCGGTGCACGACCTCCACGGAACTGACTTTTTAGGAGCAATTCAACCTGGAAAAATAAGTCCTGGGTTGACTTATCTCTACCTAGAAAAGGAGGAAACTTGAAGGACCGGCTCCCACGAGTTCTCACCCAGAGAATTAGACATTCTACGTTGCTCTGAATGCCAGCGAGTTGCTAAAATACAGCAAAATAAAGTTCAAGCTGGGGTTGTATGGGGTCTATTACATGCAGCGATAGTTTCATCGGGTTCATAAATCACCTTATTTCGCAGGTGTCAAGGTCTTCTTCAGAGCAGGTACGTGCAGGCGCTGGTGTCCTTGCGGTCAGCCATGCTACGCAATTAACTTCCCTCTCCTCTCCCTGTGCTCCTGCAATTCATTTGCTTAGTAAAGTCTGAAAGGGAGCTCGAATAAAATCCGGGTCCGGGCATCTCTCATCTAAGTCAAACAGGGAGGGGATTTCTTTACAGCAGAGCCGCGGAAAGATGCCGAATTAATTTCAGAGCGTAAAACCAAGAGGATCTGCCGAGGCCGGGAGGGGATGCGCTGCGGGAAATGCCCCCCGCCACCAGCGGCGCGAAGGTTAAACGACTTTAAAATATCAAACACCGGACGCACGAGGCGGCGAGGGGACGGACAACCTTCATACCCAGCTTTGCTCCAACCGCACCCTCCCACCACCGCCCCCCCCCGCCTCCCCCGCCAAATTTTGTCGGCCAGAGCCTTCTTGCGTGAGTTTTGACAGATCCTTACGTGGAGCAGCAAAAAAAATAAAGGAAGAAAGAAAAATTCTTCCCCCCCCCCAAAAAAAAAAAATGCCGGTCTGGCACTTAGCCAAGCCACTCTCGGCTTCGCGCTTCGCAAGGGAGATGGTTGAAATCCTAAATAATTTCCTCCAGGTGTCTTGAGACTCTGGCTGCTCCCTCCGGATAAACCTGTTGAAAATATTTAGCGTGGGCGGTTGAATGAATAGCGCCTGAAAACCGCGGGCAGGTTACGCCTCTCCCTCCAGATCTCCCCCAACTCCACCTCCCGCCTCTTGAGGAAATACCAAAAAAAAAACCCCGCAGATAGAGCAAAGTGCCTGCTTCAATTTCACTGAAAGCCGGAGGTTTTCATCAGGTGCTGATCTGTGGCGAGCGGGAACCGTGTTCCCCGCAAAATCTACATTTTCAGAGTTGTTCCTGTGCAGCCTCAGCGCTTAACTCAATTTTCTCCGTGTTTGGCCAAAAGGTCCCTACTCATTTCAGGGAAAATGCTGATTTAATAGACCGGCAGAAGGGCAGGTTTAATGTGAGCTCAACCTTTATCAGCCACCGGAGAATCCACGCTCACGACGTGGCTGACACCACAAGACCCGTGGGAGAGCAGGGGCTGTGGTGGATAATTCAGATTTTCGGGGTCTGGTGATGGGTTTTGCGGCAGCAGCACAGTCTCTTTGGGCAAACCCCCGACACTCCCCTCCACGCCGGGAGCCGACAACGTGCCGGAGCCCCATTTCGGACAAATTATCCACGTGTCCGGAGTGTGCCTAAAAATGTCAGCAAGGGGCTGGAAAAAAAGATTTATGGCCTTTTTTACCCGTTTTTACCCCACATCTAGTTACATCTCCCCACCTGCCTTGCCCTGTCCTATCCTACCCTCCACACCCCTACCCTGCCAACCCCCCTTTGCAGTGAATTTCCCCCTTTTCCCCCCAAAATCCTCCACTGGCCTCACATTAACAGGTGGTTGGGGGAGAAATGTACTTACTTTTTCCCTTCCCGTGTCCGAAGGAAAGCTCAGGGGCAGGGAAAGGGGAGCATGGAGCATGGCGGGGGGTGTTTGGGCTTGGATTTTAATCCTCCTACTCCACTTTTTCTTCCAAACTCATCAAATTCCGCGTTGTTGCGGCCATCGCAGTTGCAAGTTCTCGTTGCGAAGAAAGGGCCGACACTTCCCAACCCTCGAGTTTTTCCTCCAAATTACCAAGGGAAATTCGCCTCGACGTACTCTGAGCGCGAGCCCCTTGGTCAGGGTTTAAATCCCCTTTTCCTAAGGCGCAAAGGACACGCAATTACGTGTCACGAAAGCAGGCTGAGACCGGCCCCCAGCCCTGCCCGCAGAAGAACTTTGCCCCTTGCTGCGTCTGCTCTAAAATATTGAGGCTCAGGTGCCTCCGCGATGATTGTGACATTCACTTAATACGTGTGTCTATAATTAGATTGATTTTACGGGGAAGGGCAGCAAATTGCATTTGGGGAAGTTATCGCATTATTTTGTTACGCTCCTGATTTTTATTTAATTTTTTTTTTTTATTATTTTATTTTATTTTCTTTGGTGCAGGGGAGAAAATAAAAACGAAGGTGCGCCCCGCAAACTTGGTGCGCGCTATTTTTTTCGATTGTAGATTAATTAGTCAGAGTGACAGACATAGCCGGGACTGAGCTGAAGAGCGAGTAAACAACCTCCCCCTCCCAATCCCCGTTCAATCTGCATTCCAAACTATGATTTAAAATGAGCCGTAAACAAGACCGTCTGCAGCGCCGATATTCCCAGCCTCTCAAATCCGCGTTTTCGCTCCAAATCAGGGTGAGGCAGAGTGAAATCGGAGCTTCGCGAAACTCCAAAAAGCTTCAATTTGGAAACAGTCAAGCTACGTGACACCGGCTGTTAAAAATGTGTATTAATATCAAACGGCATAACTCAATCCCGCAGTTAATGGGATGTCTGAAGGTCGCTAAAATTCCCCATTTTTTTGGTGCTATCAGAGCAGCACAAGAAATTCGGAGCCGTCTTTCACATCGCAAAGTGCCCAAATGGCTCCCTCCCCGTAAACTCGCGCCAGGCTCCTCTTAAAGATGCAAAATTCCCCCTTTGAAGCGCTTCAGCCAACTTGGCGCGTCGCCAGCCCGAGCGCTGGGTTCCATCCCCGCGGCCAGGACGGAGCCCTTGGCCCTAGAGTAAAAATCCCATAAATAGGTAAGGAAATAAGTGGAAATAAGTCGGGGCAGCCCATGCTGGCGCGGAGCAGGGTCTTTATTTGTATTGCTTGACCTTCCCCAGCGTGCTTGGGGCTGGGACCTTGGATAAACACTCTGCTTCTTAAAAACCCTTTGGCATCTCAGCGGAAACGCGCTGCGAAGCTCCCTCTGAAAACTCGGAGGGAGATTTTTGCCTCCCGGAGGCTCTTCTCGCAGCTCCTCCCGCGTCACCGCAGCCATTCTCCTCCCTTCAAATCCCCTCGTTGGGCTGATCCAAGGAGACGGCGTGCGTAATTCCGCTGGATTTAGGGAGGGAAGCGGTGGGAAGGGGCAGCATCGATCCCGTCCTCTCCATCCCTCCGCGGGGCTGATGCAACCCCAACTCTCGTCTCGTCCCTAATTCGATTGTGCCCTTCGCTTCGCCTTAGGGATGCACACGTAACGCCCGGGAGATTAATCATTTCTCCTCCGTCATGTATGTGTGACTCCCTGCAGCCGGGCGTAGAAGGAATTTAAGCATTTTAATGCGTTTTTGGGGTTGTTTTTCTCTCATTAATGTGATGGCGGGCAGGGATTTAGACAGACCTTAGAGGGATGCTCCATGCCTCTGTGCCCCCAAACCTCTCTGGGGGTGGGCTTCTCCAAGGACATGGGCACTATAAAATTACCTATATAAATTATCTGTATTTTCTGGCGTGACATGGAGCAAGTCGCGTTGCACACTGGGGCAGCAGGGGCAGAAGCATTTCTTCCTTCTTGGGGGCGTTCCTCAAATGAAAAACAATGACAGAGAGAGAAAATATTATTCCAGAGGATGGAGAAACCCACAGGGACATTAAGACTTTTTTTTGTTTCCTTTTTCAAGTTTCAGTTTTCCAGAAAAGTCTATAAAACGGTGACATTTTTAACCATTTTTGCTCATTGCTTTGAACTTCCCAGTCTCGTCTTCAGAGGCACCAAGGCCCAGAAGGGCCAGAAGATGTAGTTTAATGAGACAAGTTTTAAAGGTCACTCTGTGTAATAAATCTGTGCTTTTTAATATTTAAACTTTTAAGGCATTTAAACCTTTAGGCTCCTGGGATTTGCTCCACCAGATCCAACTAGATCCATCAAGCTCAGAAAGCCTCTCGCCTCCGGGAATATCCGATTTCTTATGCTTGAGATGAAGAGGGTCTCTTTATCCGAGTCCATTGATCTCTCATAACTCAGGTACCTTCAAATCCTTTAAATCACTCTGGGATGGTGGATAAAGTATGAAGGAAACCTTATTTAAGTCCGCGCTTGTGGAGCTCCATCACTCTCTTGTTGCAAGGCAGCTGAGCAAAGGGATTTGGTCAATAAGAGAAGGTTACGCCTCCCAAAACTGCACCAAAAAACCTCTCCTTAACCTCGGCCAAGCTCTCCCGACTCAGAGAAAGAGGGATGCCAAGGCGGATTGAGGAGAGAGGAGAGCACGAAGCTGAGGTCTTTGCTGAAAAACTGCTGAGTTTAGAAAAATCTGCCCATTTTAGACCCCCGGGGGGGCAGCTCAGAAACGCAGGTTGAGATTTACCTCCGGGTCAAGTTATTTTTGAGTTAGGTTTGCCTAAATATCTCCGAATTATACCCACAGGTATAATTGGCACTTGGGTTCTGCTCTAACACGATGTCAAAGCCGATGCTGTTAGCACCCAATTGCTTTTCCATCGCCAAGCATTAAGGATGCTCCCGCTTGGAGGAGGCTAATGCACTAATACGCTCTGAACGGCTCAGCTGACTGGCAGTTTTCCTTATTGATATTGCAAGAAAAATTAGACATTATTAAATTGAATCATCGCCCCGTCATCGGGTGCAGGCCAGAGGCAGGGGGGATGGTCGGGCGGCGAGTTTCAGATGGGTTTTGCAAAACCGTGCTTCCAGGAAGTGTTATTTTTTAAAGCCAATTTAGAAGAAAATAAAAAAAGTCATTTTTCTTTCTCAAGATCAAGACGCAGAGGATTTCCAGGGGTTCCCCAGTGCCCAAAAACGCAAGAGGTTTTTGGACTCTCACCTGGAATAACCGGGGGGGGGGGGGGGGGGGGGGGGAGACAGATCCTAAGCCTTAAGGAAAAGAGGCACCAAAAATCTTCCAAAAAAATGATTTTTTTCAAGAAAAAAAAGGAAAATGCAGTGCCTTCCAGAGAGATGGCCTCTGATGGCTCCATCTGAGATGGGCTGTTAATGGGGCTCTGGAGCATCAATGTTTGCAAGAGAGGGACAAGAAGGGAGACCCCTGGGGTCCAAAGGGTGGTAGGAGAAACCTTTGCTTTCTATCTTCTAAAAAGCTTCTGTATATAAAAAGAAATTGGCCCGGCTCTTGATTATTCCATCTCAGGCACATTATACAAAGGCTCTTGATGCATTACGGCAGCTTTATATTAATGCTCTTGTGATGGACGCGTTTTGCTGCGTGCGGGATCTGGTCCCCAAACTAACATGAATTCCATTAGGAGGCCAGCTGGGAAATGAGGTCTTTCAAGATTTAAATCCTTAAATAACATTTTTTTTTTTTTTTTTTAATTCGATGCCGGCATTAAGCCATCTATTTGACTTCAATTCAGCGGTGGGCACCAGGACTATCTGCCTGGCTAATCTTTTAAGTTATCTGTGTTTGAGGTAAGACCTTATCGCTGCTTGTTCATCTTCTCCTGCTCCTGGCTCCAAAGTCAGAATTATTTCCCCTTTTTTGTAATTAAAGCAGCGTCATCGGTCGCCTAGAAACTATGTGCTAAAATATGCTCGTGCTTATACCCAAGCAACCTTGAAATACCTCCAGCTGCTGCCGATGCCACAAACGGCACCGAAATCTGCTTTGGGGGGTTGTCCCCTGGGTTGGATTGACCCAGGGATGCTAGATGGCTTTGGGGTAAAAATACGCATTAATGGGGAATTAAAGCCAAGTGCTGGAAGGTAATTGCAGGGGAAAAAAGCGATTTTTAGTCTTACCCCAGTTTTGAAGCATAAAGGGAGAAAACTGGAAGATGAAAAGTTGTAGCTGGTCCCTTTGGCGGAGGAAAGCATCTTTGAAGAGCAAGTGCCCAGGCGGGCAGAGGAGCACCTTGCAGTCGAGGGGGTGCTCAGCCCAACCTCACGTTGGCTGGAGTTATCCACTGGCCTGGCCGGCAGGTGGCAAACCGTCTATAAAAGGGGGAAAAAAATGGGTGAGCATCCAGGAGTTGTTGCACTTCTGGTTTCCAAAGGCAGGGTTTGAGACCCTGCGCATCCAAAGGTAATTTAAGCACCAAAAAAAAACTAATAAGAAAATGAACGGGAAGCGGCCAAGCAAAACAAAACCTTTTGGTCGGGGTGAAACAAGGTGTTCTTGTCTTCTCACAAGAAAGAAATGTTTCCACCTCGGGTCAGTCGCTTTCCTTTTCATTTATTTATTTCACCTCCCAGGTTTGAGCTGCTGCCAGCAGCCTGAGGAACGCACGGCCCAGATGTGCCCCCGATGGCTGGGCAGTGAAAAAAGAAATGTTTGCAACCTCTAAAAAATGAAAGGGAAAAAAAATGCATGTATATTTTGAGTATTATCATCCTTAGCCTATAGAATTTATTTTGATTTTTTTTTTTCACATCAACAGGGAGGCTCCTAAATACTGAAGGGAAAAGGGGGGACAGCACAATTATCTCGATTTTTTCATTTAGTCCCATTTTTGAGGTCTTCTGACCACTCCTTGCCTCAGCTGAGATGGTTTCCCGAAGATTCCCAAGCAGAGGGATCCATCCACCCCTTTTCTGGGAATGCGAAATAGAAGTGTGCTCCCGTCGAGTGAAGGATTTTGGCACCTGCGGCTCTCCCAAACGGGTGCTGATGCCTGACGAACTCATGACATGTGCCAACCCCTGATGCCCCTCATGGTTTCTTCCAAGCCTAGTTGGCACCAAAGGAGCAGGATGGGGCGATCATACCACATCCCCCCAAAATAAAAGGGGATTGCCTGGAGAGGAGAGATGGTCTTGTCAAGTCATGACCCCACATTAGCTGTTTTCTGTGTCTGGAGCTACAGCAACCCCAGGGGCACCTGGTTTTGCTCTTGATCTACAGCATGACCCTCTCCAAGCTCAAATCCTTCTTGCTCGTGCACGGATCTGTATTGCAGCTGTGGCCAAGGCTGGCTATTTTCTCCTCCACCTTGTTGTTTTGCTGCAAGAAAAGTAAAATCTGCTCCTTTCCCACTTATTACGAATCTTTGGGCTTCTCAAATTCATGGGCAGTGCCCCCGGTTTGCGCCCTGGAGAAGCTTTCTGAGCCTGTTGTGTTTGGCCCTTGAAGCAAGTGCACAAAATGATGTATCAAACGATTGATCTGGGTTTGAGCCTAAGGCCTAGGAATAAAAAGTTGGGCCAGTTTAAGCTGGGGAGCTAACCCCAACTGCAAGAGGGGAGAAAGCACCAAAAAAAAAAGGGATTTTTTTTTTTTTTTTCCACAAGGAAAGTGCTGAAATATGCTGGCACTACGACGCTTTCAAGACTAGGCACTTAGTTAAATTAAGATCGGCAAGAATAAGCCGCCTAACTTTCAAAACCTGCATTAGGCCGATCTCTATTCATGAACGCATTACGTTGAATTAATGTTGTTATAGAATTAGCCTCCTAAGAGGCTTGGAGATGTCACCTCCCGTAAGTTGCTATTATTTGTAGTCCTCTCTGTATGGTGAATACATTCACAAGGACTGGGACAGATCATCTCATCATCGGGTAATCTACAGAAATTAGGAAACCATATGGGTTGGGTTTTCTCATCCTCTTTTTTCTTGTTTTTCAGGCCTAACTTTTCAAATCTTTGAAAGGCAGGGCAAAAAATCTGCTCCAGCAGCAGCTTTCCTTTCCGTTTCATTCCAATTTCAGTTTTGGAGGCATCGAAAAACCATTTCCCAATTTAATCCTCTTTCCTCTCCACCACTTTGAGACCTTTCCCGCTGTGTCGTCAGCTGAGGGACTCTCCTGATTTTATTCCAGCTTGAGGATGCTCAGCAAAGCAGATGGGTCTCAATGGGAAGGGAAGGGAAGGGAAGGGAAGGGAAGGGAAGGGAAGGGAAGGGAAGGGAAGGGAAGGGAAGGGAAGGGAAGGCAAGGCAAGGCAAGGCAAGGCAAGGCAAGGCAAGGCAAGGCAAGGCAAGGCAAGGCAAGGCAAGGCAAGGCAAGGCAAGGCAAGGCAAGGCAAGGCAAGAAGAGAAGAGAAGAGAAGAGAAGAGAAGAGAAGAGAAGAGAAGAGAAGAGAAGAGAAGAGAAGAGAAGAGAAGAGAAGAGAAGAGAAGAGAAGAGAAGAGAAGAGAAGAGAAGAGAAGAGAAGAGAAGAGAAGAGAAGAGAAGAGAAGAGAAGGTTTCAGTTGGAAGGGGCCTACAATGATCATCTAGTCCAACTGCCTAGGATGAGGGCAGGAGGACATCATGCGGATGGGGTCAGTGGGCCAATTTCCCCCTCCGATTACCCTGTACTGCCCTAATGGGCCTGATCCTGTGGCCCCAGGGAGGGTTTTTTATGGGCAAGTTGTTTTGGGAAGGATTTGGTTTGGGTCTTACAGCTCACCCCACAGGTACCATTGCAGCTCTCCAGCCTCCCCCCGTCATGCCTTTTTGCTGAACTCATTTAAAGGAAATTAAAAACTAAAACAAACAAACAAACAGACAGACAAACAAAAAGAAACCCAGGAGTTAACCAAGTCTTATAATTTTCCGAGTGCGAACGATTTTGACACTCGGCTCCCCATCTCTTTCTGACGTACAGATGCAGGAGCTCACTCGCCGTGATGGGGACGGATAACCCAAGCTCAACGCAGATACACCCCAAGAGACTTAAAAGCTTAAAATGCTCCCCTCCAGCGACATTTCCTGCTAAAAATGCCTCTGCGCGGGGTTTTGGGAGGTTTAGGTTGCTCAAGCGGAAAGGGAAGGGAAAGGAAAAGGATAATTTCTTTCAAACTCAATGTTGCAGGTGATTAGTGCACAATATACCCCGGGCAGCTTTAGTATTTAACATGGAGGTGATAGTGAGAATTTATGAGAGCTCATGGACAATAACAGCCTTCCAGAGAGGCTTTGATTAAACATTATGGATCCACATTATGCAAATTTATTGCGTGGTTAATATGACTCCAAAAGAACACAGTGGCACTTTAAAAAGCATTTGAAAGAGAAGAAAAAAAAAAAAAAAAAAAGAGCCAAAGACCACGGTGTTTCTCAGCGCGACAGAAAAGTCTGGATATTTCACATTTCAATTGATGCTGGCATTGAATCAGTTGCGAAAACCTCTTTTTGAACAGTTTTGGGTTTTTTTTTTTTTTTTTAATACGGTCCATTATCTGGTGTAACCATAATAGTGTGAGATGGAAATTTGATGCGTTTGCCAAATTCTTCATTCCTCCCAGGAATGTGGGGAGGGGAGCGCTGGTGTTTGTTTTCCTCCCTTCGACACTTTTGGGTATCATTTGTCAACATCTTCTACAAAATAACATGATTTATGCCGGCAGGCTGATTGTGCGGCCTTCATTAACTTAGACAGATTTACTTGCTTTTTAAAACTATGATTATTATAAAGCACATACTTATTTTCCTCCAGAAATCAAGGTTAGTGAGAAGACAGATCCCATCAACAGCTCTTTCTCCGTCAAACAGCGAAAGCACAAAAATAGCGTGGATCAGAGATGGTGATCGACAACCAACCCTTCTTTGGATGAGGCAGCTCCAATTGTGTATTTCTGGTGTAAAAAAATGACGTTTTGGTCAATGACCGTGAACGTGAACTAGGAGCTTGTGTAGGCAAAGGATCTTGAGTTTGAGGAGGTTTCAGAGCATCACTTCTTGTCTCCCTCGCTTGGCACAGCGAGGGGCTTGGAGAAACCTTCCCTGGCATAAATCAAAGCTTCTCCCAGCAAGCAGAGATCTTTCTCCTCCCTCCCAGCTCCGCCAAGCCTTCTTTTTTAAGCTATTTATACTTTAAAAGATGTAACCCAGATAATAATTGTTGCTTGTGCATCATTCAACGATGCCTCCTTTTATTTCTCTGGAGGATACTTACCGCGACTGCTGCTGCAGTCGGTGCTGGCGAGAGGGCAAATTGGCAATGCATTAGATTTTTAATAAAAATAGACACGAAGAACGGGTAACAAAGCTCATTTAGAGCAGGAAGGAGGATGGCGCAGAACCAGAATCATCAAGCCCGAGCGGGCGGTCCAGGTGCTACGACCGCAGTCATCCTGGAGGTGGGTGACGGTGCTTGGGAGGGGAGACAGCACCCCCTGGAAGACGCTGGTGGGGATTAGGGTGGGGTAGATGAGGCAGCAAACTCCGCCCCCTGTATTTGGAGGCTCTTTTGGCAATGCTGGGGGTGAGATCAGAGAGAGCGCGCTCGCCTGAGTGCACTGCACTGATTTTTTGTGGCAAGAGCAGCCAGCTCATGTCTGACGCCAGCACAGAAGGTTTTTGTAGGAGAAACCACCTCCAGCCCCTACTCTGGTGTGTCCTCTGATTTCTGCTTCCCCCCATCTACTGGAGGTGATCCACAGGTTCACTTTGGGACAAGAAAGTTTTTGCTCCGCGACTCGGTTTCCCCACAGATTCTTTTGAGCAGGGTCTAACGAGCCGTCTCCCAGCCATCGACCGCAGCACCCCAGCAACCAGACTGTGCTTGAAGTCCACGGGCTTAAAGAAACCCCTCAAAAAAAGCATTTTCCAAGCAGCCAGACCTGATTGCAAGCAGAAATTATAGGAGTTGTAGGTGCAGGGGGATGAGCATCCCTGGAGCACCTTGGCATCCCCTCTCCATCCCGGGATAATGAGTGACTGGAGCTCATCCAAAACCCGTAGGTGGGTGATGAAGGACCCTGCGAGCTCCCACAGTAGGGGATGGTCGGCTGGGTGTCATGCATGAGCTTCTTTGCGAGGAGTGTTTAATGAGATGAACTCACTCAAAGCTTGATGAACTGGGTTTAATGTCTTTTTAATTGTCCAGGGTTGCATTTTCTTCCAGGTAGAAAGCAAATTGGAGCCGTAAGAATGAGCTAATTGGAGCAGGGCAACCTTTTCTGTGCAGTCAGAGATGGTTTTCTCGAGGTCTCAGCCCCAGGGGGGTGTTGTTTCACAGAGAAGAAGGTGGGAATTACTCGTTCCCCACCTCAAAACCTCCCCACGTTGAGGCTTCAGGCAGGTTTTCTCTCCCTCTTTTTCCTTTCTAGAGCAATTAAAAATGGGGAGCAGGAGAGCGGGGGGCTGGGAACTGCTCATTTTTCCATTTTGCCGCATTTCAATGAAAAAAATGATCGATTTTGGCCGTTGCGATTTCATACCAGTTTCGGTGCTGAAGCGTCAACACAAACACCCATCCTCTTGCCTGCTACCAGCCCCAGGATCAGTCCCCGGACCCCGTGCCATCCCATCCAGAGGGTCCCTCCCCTCCCCACAGCCCCCCCTGCCCCAGGGATGGGGTGACACAGCATCCCCCCCTTCCTCTGTCCCCATGCAGGGCTACGGGATGCCGCGAAGGAACGTGTGTAGCTCTACATCAAAAACCTTTGTCCCCGGGGTTGTGAGCATGTTCTGGGGCTGTCCTGCCAGCTCTCGGGGCCGCGGTGGCGTGGGACGGCTCCTGTAGGACCCTGATACGTTTATTTTCTTGCAATACCTTTCACTTCTGTAGCCGCTTTTATCCAATAATCTCAAAAGCACGTTGCAAGTAATAATTAATTAAGCTTCATAGACTCTTTGTTCAATTCCAGATTATTAATAAATTATACTTTATTATTTATAAATACATGCCACATAATTTTCTCTCTCCCCCTATTACCCTGAACAGTCACTTATCCCATATTAGCGCAGTTTAATTCCCATTTGGCAAGAGCACTCTTTAACCCTTTCAAGGCTGCTCATTTTTCCAGGGTTCTCCAAGAGACGTGGGAAGAAGAAAGGGGTAAAAGCAGGTGCTGCGAGGGTCTGGTTGTCCTGTCCACCTTCTTGTTGATGTATTATATAGAATTGCATTGCGTGTTGTTACCCGAAAAAGGGTATCATTTATGGCTTTACCCACACCCAGCCAGAATTAGGCGCATTATTTTTCCCCTTGCCTTCATCCCCCTGATAACCCCTATGTAATACCTAGTCCGGGAGCTTGTGCCCGTTTCATTTTTCCTCTTCTAAGACACACCAAAGCTGCTTATCCGAACCGAGAGACCAGAGCCCGTTTCTGCTCTGCACCCAAATCCTCTTGACCTCAGCAGCCGCCAGCTTAGGCTTGAAGCAACCCAAAAAAAAAAAAAAAAAAAAAAGCCAAAATTCCAAATTTCCTCCCTGAAAACGAAGCAGCTGCTGCGGCAATTATTTCGTTTCCCAGCCGACCTGGCGGGGCGAGAGGCGGAAGCGAAAACCGGTTAAGAGAAATAAGCCGTTGAGATGGTTTCTCCAAAGCACCATGTCCACAAGAAAAGCCGGCGAGGGACGCACTTAATGGCATTGAAAAGAGAGAGGGAAGCTCATCCCGGCTCCTGGAGTAAATAGAGGGGGAAAGGGCGCTGTTAAAGGGCTATAATCCCCAACGATAGATCCTTGGAAGAAGAGGAGAGGAGGGAAAAACAGCCCGGAGAAGCTTTTGCATTGAGCTGACCTGCTACAAGCCCGTTGCATCCCTCCTATTAGCAGGTTTTTACACGGGCTGGAGGGGTTAAGCCGCTGCTGGCTGAACTCAGCCGCCCGGGCAGACCACAGCATCGCCACCCACAGCATTAAACTGGCCCATTCCTACTTCTTCATTCCTTTTTCGCTGGTGGTGCTCCCCCGTCTCCCACTAAGGTCCGGGATGCAGATGGGAAAGGGCAGCAATCTGCTCCTCAGCTGTCAGTGAAACCCTAAAAAATCCCTCCGGACACGTCAATTTGGGCAGCAGGGTGGGAGAATGAGCTCCAGGGCACCTTCTAGGTAGACCTAGGTAGGATTAGAACCCAGATTTTCTTAAAAAAACACCTCGACGCAGCAACGCCGAAGGCGCGGTGCGTCCTTTGCTACCTCTTGGCATCGGGCAAAGCAAGAAAGACGTGCAAGGGAAAGGCACAGCCCCAAATTTGTGCTGTTTCTTGCAAACCTGAGTGCTTCAGAGAGCCCACGAGCGCTTTAGCTTACCCTTTGCTCTGCTCCTCAAGTGTTCGGAGGCAGCTGTGAGGAGCCGCGGCAGGAGCCAGGCGCGTCCAGCCCGGCAGGAGGATGCCGCAGCCCCTCGGTTGCCCGTCCTGCCTTGCAAGGAGTTCTTCCAAGGCTGCTGGTCGCTCAGCCATCCATTCAACCCTGCTTTCGGGGAGGAAATCGCTCATTTAGCTCTTGTCCCAGGGCATGAAAAAGGTGAAAAAAAAAAACGGGACATTTTGCCTTCTTTATTTTCGCAGCAGCTTGCCAGGCACCCGGGAATAAACCACCACCCAAAGAAGGTCTTTTCGGAGCATCTCCCAGGAGGTCACCTGGAGAAAACGGTCCTCGTGGCAATACTTCTGCTGCCAAAAAATGCCCAAAAAGGGCTGATCTTGCTAAAGATCTTCCTTCTGCTCCAGCCCCCGAGGAAGTTATGGAGAGTCTTAAGTGGATTTACCAGCTTTGGCGGGTTTAGGTAACATCGTGCTGACAACGTCGCGGCTTCGGCGTCTTTAATCGCTTAAAGGGAAGAAAAATGTTGATGGGGAGAGAATAGACCATCTCCCGGCAATATTTTCCCACCTGGGAACATCCAGTGGGATGCTGCATTGCATCAAAGAGGGGCGCCACCACCTCTCTAGGCTTGAGAGCTGCCACGCCGGAGAGACGCCCAGCGTTCAGCATCGTGGGCTCGGTTGGGGATTCCCCACCCTGAGCCCAGTTTTCGGGTAACGCGTGCCTGGACAAGGCAACGAGGCCGTGCACGGACACCCCCGTGCAAACCCTCCGTTCCCTCCCACATCCACAAATCCCGACAGCCACCAGCCCCACCGACTCCCAAACACCCTGAAAAATTCCTATATTTTACCCCAGCTCAGTTTAGCAACAAAAAGCAATAAAAAATAGAAAAAGAGGGGGGAAAAAATTCACCTTTAACTTCTCCATTTTCCAATGATTCCTGAATTAATACCAAGCCTGGAAATAAAGGAGGGAGAAGAGCTTAATAAAACCCCGCATTTTACTCATTTATAAACCAAATTATGTGCCTTCTGGAAGAGGCATCACCCACCGCGCTCGTGTCAGGAGGATGCCGGTCACGGCTGCTTCTTTAATGCTTCTTTAATCGGCATTTTGGGAAGCTAAAGAGGCAGCGTGGGGATGTGATGGCACTGCATCGTATGGGGAAACTGAGGCACGGAGGGGGGCTGGACTCTGCTTTTGCGTCCCTCTTTGATGGGCTGCCTTTTGCCAAGGGAATTTCAAAGCAATGGGAATTTCAAGCCTTTAAACTATCCCTTATGGCTTTGCAGCTGTATTTCCCAACCATGGGTTTGCTGATCTGAACCCGAATCCCACCTCCTCCCTGGGAGAAGACAAATCTCCCTGGAAAAGCCCCGCTGCCCCTCTTTTCCCCGTCTATAAAAGGAGGATGAAGCCCTTCATCCTTGGCAAAGCACCTCGAGCTCCTTCTGAGGGCAGGACAGACTTCTTTCTCCTTCCAAATTAAACCCGGACCCCTCAGGGCTGCCAGGAAGATGCTCCTGAGGTTGATTTTCCCCTCGGCTGAGCCAGAAGAGGCTGTTTGGGAAGGATGCTGAGAGGGAAGCCAAGTACCGGCTGTCACTTCTCCCCGCTTTGATTCCCTTTTTTCTTTTGTTTTATTTGGGTATAATTAACAGCTTTGCCTAATACAGTATTAATTCATTGTGTCATTGCATTAATTAGCATTAAAGAGGTCCTTACATCACTGTCTGGAGCTGCAAGGAGACCGAATCCGGCAGCAAAGTCAGAGAAACTTTTCCATATTCCCTATCATAGTGCGGCACAAGGGCTGAAGAAAAACATCCGGACGAGGCTTTTCCCCCCCCACAAAAAAAAGCCACTTTCCTGCAGCAATGCAGCATCCCACTGGATATTCCCAGGTGGGAAAATATCGCCGGGAGATGGTCTATTCTCTCCCCATCAACATTTTTCTTCCCTTTAAGCGATTAAAGACGCCGAAGCCCCGACGTTGTCAGCACGATGTTACCTAAACCCACCAAAGCTGGTAAATCCACTTAAGACTCTCCATAACTTCCTCGGGGGCCGGAGCAGAAGGAAGATCTTTAGCAAGATCAGCCCTTTTTGGGCATTTTTTGGCAGCGGAACTATTGCCACGAGGACCGTTTTCTCCAGGTGACCTCCTGGGAGATGCTCCGAAAAGACCTTCTTTGGGTGGTGGTTTATTCCCGGGTGCCTGGCAAGCTGCTGCGAAAAAAAAAAAACCAAGGCAAAATGCCCCAAAAATGGGTTAGAAAAAGGGCCAGGCTGGAGGTTTTGGAGAGGAAGGGGGTGGGAATTCCTGGGTTGGTGTCCGGGTTTCATCAGGGCTGGGAAAATGGGGGGATGACGGAAGTGATGGCAAATGGTGCTGGTGGGACGGTGGCGGGAAAACCCCCTTTCGACCCAACAGGATCAACTAAAATGGGTCAGATGAACCCAACCCTCCAATTTTCTGCAAAAAAAAAAAAAAAAAAAAACCAAACTAAACCAAAACCACCCTCAGTTTAAGGCCAAGGAGCTGAGCCCCATCCCAGGGTGATTTTTTTATGGATATTGGGAAACTCCAAACAGAGGCACAAAAATGATCTGGGATCTGCTGGGGGAAAATGTCCTTCCCCATGGGAGATGCTCAGCCCTGGGGTGGCAGTTACAGGCGCTAAAAATCCCCCGGTGGTCCCCATAAGAGCAAATAAAGAAATAAATCTGAAATAACTTTTAATACCATTACCTGAACTGACACCAGGAATTTAAACAGAATAAAATCAATGCAAGGCTGAGGCATCTTTCAGCTCTATTGACAGCGCTGGCTGGTGATTTTTCCCCTTGAACTAGCAGAATAAAAACTAAAAGCTGCATTAGTTTTTTTTAATTAAGACTCCGGCATTATCAGGCTTTACAAGACAGAGCCAATGCACAGATGAATTACCGTTTAATTAAGCTTTCCAAGAAACTTTTGAAGACTGCAGATTAAATGTGGGCTCTGATTTCTTGCGGTTTTTCTTTCTCTCTCTTCTTTTTTTTTTTTTCGGGAGAAGTTTTAATTGTTTTCCCGGAGTTTGATAAACAATCATAATAATACAAATCATTATCTGCAAGATATAGCTTGCTGATTTTCCATTTGCGGGGCGTCCTGGATGTATAGATGTATATAAATGCATATATGCTATTAAACAATGAAAACTCCGGTGGATTTATGGGCCAGAAAAAAGCAACGAGTCAAACACAGGGATGAAAGGAGGATTTGGGGGGAAATAAAATCCCTGCAAATTGCTTACCTCGAATGTCTTTATTTCACCTGCTTTGCATTGAGATGCGGAAAGGGGACAGAGGAGTTGCCTGGACAGAATTCCATTAGTTTTCCAGGGCAGCGTGTGGTAAACCTCGCAGCTATTGAACGGCGAGGAGAGCGCGGCGCAGGCAGCATCTAATGTCGTTTGTCCCTGGAAGTGATTTCCTGATGGGGGTTTTGGGTTGCCAGGTTTTCCCTGCCGGTATTTTCCAGTGACTTCGATATTAACGTGCGTGCTTCGGTGCCAGTCTGAGGGTTGTGGGGTTGGGTTTTTGTTTAATTATTTGTTTAGGCCCGGTGGGAAAATGACTTTTTAATCCCATTCCTGGTCAAGTGCAAGGGTATCCGAGTGTCTGCAGAAATGCAGAGCAGGGGAACGGTGAGGATACAGGGATCGCTCAGGCTTGTGCTGATGGGGTGGATGGAGGGGTTTCCATGGTGGTCCACGTGCCAAGTGCTCCTAAACACCTGGGAAAGTGTCTCCTTGACCTCAACAGCCCGAGCCCACCATCGGCCGTGAGAAATGATCAGCGTTTTAGAGGCGAGGAGCTGATGCCACACGAAAACGTACGTTGGGGTGGACCACAGGGCTCGTTCACGTATTTCTGCTGCCTCGTGGGTACCAAATCTCAGAAAGCAAAGTCTCTGTGTTTGTTTTTTCCGGGGGGAAATAACAACCCCATGTGTGTAGGAAGCACAAATGCATCCATGGAGTACAACATGCCATGATGCTTGGACACCCGTGTCACCTTGCCATGCCCTTCCACACCAGCCTGTGGTTTGGAAGGACACAAGGGGGTTAAAAGACATCTTTGGTGAAGGTTATGGTTGGGGTTTGGTTTTTTTTAAGAAACCACAAATCCTGGATTTTCAAACAGCCGCTCTTCAAGGTGTCTCCGTGATTCCGTGTCCGTCCTGACCTGCCCATGACTGCGACTCAAAACGCGGGCAGCGCCTGGCAGCTCCGCCACCGCCTGCGCTCACCTGACGGCAGATGAGGTGGTCCAACTGCTTCATCTCGAAGGAGCTGCCTTTGAGCAAGGCCTGAGTCACGCAAGCGAACCACCCCAAACCACCCCAAGGCACAGGATGGTTCACACCATGAGGCTGTAAGGTCACGACACCAGTCCAGATCCGGCCCCAGCCAAGCCAAAAGGAGATTTGGGAGGTGCCGGCAGGAGATGCGCATCGTTTTGGGACATCCACGGGTGCATCTCAACATGCCTCCGCAGCAGGAAAAGCCCGGAAGGAGGTTTGTGAGTGTAACCAGCCAGAAAGAAATGTTTAGACACCTGCTAGGAGGAGAGAGAGGCACCGAAAAGGGATGAGATTATAAAGCGAGAGACCTGGTGGGTTGCCCTGTGTAAATCACTGCTTATGCACTAATATATGCACTTATTTGCACTTAGGCACAGCCCAAAGCCACCCCAGCACCTTCCCTGGGTGTTCAGCCCCTTTTTTGGCTGCTTTGAGGTTTTGTAGCTGAGCAGAGGGTGGGAAAGCTCAGCCTGGCAGCTCCTGCATCAGCTCCTTGGCCACCGGTAGGGTAGAAAAGCAGGGGCTGGAGGCAAGCAGCGAATTTGCAAAGTGGTCCCCAGCTTGCTGTGACTCCCTGCGTCCCCCACGTCTCAATTTATTTGGTTTCCAACACCTTCCCTCTTTACGACCTGCTCCACACCTCGCTTGGGCCCCCAGGAAGAAGAGAAATCCCAGCCCTGTGTCAGATACGCAAGTGTAAAACATTTTGGGGACTTAACCCTTAAAAACTGGATTTATTAATTTTTTTTGCCCAAAAAAAAGACTTGGCTTTACCTACCAAATCCGAGCTGGAGCATCTGCCCGGGGCTGGCACCAACGCTGCGGCTCCAGTGCCATCTCATGGGTACGCTGGGATGCTGCAGCCCTGCATGGTGCGGGGATGGATGGAGGGATGGAGGGATGGAGGGATGGAGGGATGGAGGGATGGAGGGATGGAGGGATGGAGGGATGGAGGGATGCTTTCAGGTCGCATCCAGACCCTCTTGCAGCAGCAGTGCCTGCCTGGAGCAGAGCAGGGTTGTGTGACAGTGAGGGGACACCTCTATTTGAAGGTGGTGGCACCAGAGAAGGAGCACAGAGTCACACCGGGACCGCCTGCACCCAGAAAAAAAAAAAAGGAAAATCATAAAAAAAAAAAAATTGCAATTCTCATGGAAATGGCTGATTTTCCCCAAGATCTGGAGGAGCCAGAAAGGGATGGGAGCAGTCTGGCGGTGCATCACCGCATCCCGCTGTCGCTGCGAGCATCCACACGCTGCGTGGGCTGAAGCAAAATGCCCAGGTTGGATTTTTAACTACAGAAAAAAAAAAAAAAAAAAAAAGAAAGAGAAAAGAGGGGTTTGAGTTAAAAAAAAAAAAAAAAAAAAGTCCAACAAAAATATTTGAATGCTCTTCTTCGCAAAGCCACTGCGGAATTACCCGGGGAGGATGTGCAGGGAGACCTGGAGATGGCAGTGCAGCCCTTCAGATGAGGAACCTCCACCCCAAGGCCCTCTCCTAGGAGATGCCAGGAGAGCCCCCCATGGCCAAAACCTTAATTTCCTCTTAAGTTTCTTCCCCGCCCCCCCCCATCCCCTGTGGCTCTCCAAATGAAAACTTTGCTGGGTTGTGGCTTTTTTCGCACCCGAAAATCACGCGTCGGGTTCGGGGGTAGGATGAGCTGCTAAAAAGATCTTGCCAGCGACCTCTTACGCGCCCCCGACGAAGTCAGACGAAGCCGTCCCGACTGAGTGTCACACCGCGAAGTATCGGTACGAATTGCCACCGATGCCGAAAAACGCCTTTCGGATCTTGTACGACGCAGCTACGCTCAGAAAATGATTGAATATAATAATTTTTAAATCCCGGGCAGTGATATGGCCAAGTTTTGGCGGGGGGGGGGGTGGTGGTGTTGAATTTTTTTTAAATTTTTTTTTTAATGGATTCTACCTCTTTTTCCTATCCCTGGGGCAAAGCTTAATTTTCTGAGTTCCCAGGCTTTAAAGGTACATCTGAGCCCCCACCCCCACCCCCGCCATCCCCCTCGGAAAGCCCTGAAGTGCGGGAGCATGCCGGCAGGAGGAATTAAACCATCCAAGGGTTCCCTAACACCCACATTACGCGTGTGCATCCCTGTCCGAACAGACACGTCTCAAGCCCAATAAATAAAGTCGCGTTTTTCAGCTCGCCCTCTTTGTCCCAAAGTGAGATGGGTCGGCATCGATATTCAGTGGGGCGTGATTTACGATTTTTATTTTCTTTCCGGGGTCACAAATGGAGATTTTGCAGCGTGCTCATGAGGAGGTGGGAGTTTTTTGTCTCCTGTAACAGCGTTCCCAGAGACGCAGGGGAGTGTAGCCCATGGGATGCTGATGTTGCGACCTGGGATGGGCTTTCCCGGGGGAGGCGGGATGGGGAAAGAGGAACGCTTGCCATCCAGGTAATCCCTAAACCCTAAATTCCTAAAATAATGCACATCCTCATTAATAGAGCACAACAAGTCCCAGCAGGATGGGTGCGGACGGGCCTCCGGATTGATCTGGAAATCTCAGTGCCTCAGTTTCCCCACCTGGAAAATAAGGCTCGGTAATTACGGGTAATGCGATAAAGGCACGCGGAGGCACGCTGGATCCTCAGCACAGATCTCCCGCAAGGATAACAGCTAACATTATAAAACCATTATAAAATAAAATCCCATTTGGGGCTGCTTAGGAGAGGGCTGAGCTCTCACTGCTTCAGGGCTGGAGGGCTCTGGGCTTGCCCCGGGCGCTAATGCATCTTTTTTCTTTCTTTTTTATTTTTAAGAAAAAAAAAACAGAGGGGAAAAGGGTTAAGAAAATATAAGAAGTTGTCTTTCTTTTTGCTGCCGGCCTCGGTGGAGAGGTTTTGGGTTGTTTTGCGCTGGGAGAAACCCAGCCCCAGCCTGTCTGCAGCTCCTCTCAGGACTGACACTTCGTCATGTGAAAAGCCGACAAAGTGGGGACGTCCGGATACTTTTTTCTCCAGGACCGGAGGGAAAAATGGGATTTTTAAGGTCTTGGCAACCCTCTAACATCAGGTTGAAAGAGCAGAGTGATGACCCCAAAGAAGAGGTTCGTAAACCCAATGGAGAAACCTTCTTCTGCATCAGCAGCCAGGGGTGAGGGACCAGCATCACGGGGTGGTTTTGACCCCAGATATATAAGCCCACCGGGGTGTTCTCAAGCTCTGAGGAACTGTGCGCACGCTCCAAAATTGCCTACCGATTGCCCCAAAACACCACATCGTGGATGGGATGGGATAAATGTTCTCCACTCTCTGGTTGGGCTTAGTCTTGGAGGTGGTGGAGTAGCCAAGAGGGAAAGGTGGCATCCCGCTCTCTCTGAAAGCCGTACAAACCCACCCCATGAACCACGTGGTTGCATGGAGATCCAACCCCACCAGCCAAGAGCGTGTTGTTGCTCTTGGGCCATCTGGTTGCCATCACCCTCTCCAAGGCACTGGGCTGCCAAGCTGCTCCTGGCCGGAGAAAATCACTGCAGAGGAAAAGGTAGCCCTGATGCTGCAGCCCTTCAGCTCGCTGTCACACACGTCGTCCCTTCGTCCAAGGCAATTTCTTGGCAGCACATCAGTGCTGGTGTCTGCGACCCCTCAGCTGCCCTTCCTCCCTCTGCGAGGATGATGATGGAGGGGTTTGTCTCATTTGCTTTATTCATCTGCTGTGGGAATTCAGGCAGAGCTGGCTGGGAATAGCCAGGATGCTACAGAAGCAAAAGAGGAGGGCATGGACCCAGCTCCAGCTCCTGGTACATGGTTTGGGACGAAGCAGCTCCTGGTACACGATTTGGGATGAAGCCAGCTCCTGGCACATGGTTTAGGATCTAGCCAGCTCCTCTGGTACATGGTTTGGGATCTAGCCAACTCCTGGTACATGGTTTGGGATGAAGCAGCTCCTGGTACATGGTTTGGGATGAAGGCAGCTCCTGGTACATGGTTTGGGATCTAGCCAGCTCCTCTGGTACATGGTTTGGAATCTAGCCAAATCCTGGTACATGGTTTGGGATAAAGCAGCTCCTGGTACATGGTTTGGGATGAAGCCAGCTCCTGGTACGTGGTTTGGGATCTAGCCAGCTCCTCTGGTACATGGTTTGGATTCTAGCCAACTCCTGGTACATGGTTTGGGATAAAGCAGCTCCTGGTACATGGTTTGGGATGAAGGCAGCTCCTGGTACATGGTTTGGGATGAAGCCAGCTCCTCTGGTACATGGTTTGGGATCTAGCCAGCTCCTCTGGTACATGGTTTGGATTCTAGCCAACTCCTGGTACATGGTTTGGGATAAAGCAGCTCCTGGTACATGGTTTGGGATGAAGGCAGCTCCTGGTACATGGTTTGGGATGAAGCCAGCTCCTCTGGTACATGGTTTGGGATCTAGCCAGCTCCTCTGGTACATGGTTTGGGATGAAGCGGGTGAGCGGGCGAGCAACCAGCACCAGGAGGAGAACGCCGCTGGTTTGCGCTGGGAAATGAAAGCTCAGGTCTTGCAGGCAGCTGGCCCCGAACAGCTGGAGAGCTCTCACCTGTGCCGCGCCTTCCTCAGAAAGGGATCTGAAAACCATGTGAAAGACTAGAAGAAAACCAAAGAAAAAAGTCCCTAATGTAGCACTCTCTGTTCTCCGCTTTGAAAGCAGAGGGTTCTGCCTTTCTTTGCGAAACCCCAGCAGTGAGCAACGTTGAGCATCAGGCTCAAGTTCCCCATTCCTTGCTTTGAAACTTGTCGGATCACACATCTCCTGAACTAAAAGACAAGAAGCGAAATCCGGGGAAGCCGAGCGCCTGTCTCTGTTGCATTCAGGTGCTGGAGCCTGGAAATGACATACACAGATTTTTATTTTTTTTCCTGGCCTAATCACTAAAGAAAACGCAATTAAAAAAAAAAAAATCTTCTTTGACTTGCAAAATCAGCCCTCTCCTCGGCAAAACAGAGACGTTTAACAAATTCCCTCTCCGAGAAGGTTTACTGGTTGGGGTAAACTTCCTTCTGGCTAATTACCGACGTCGAATTAATTCATACGCAGCCTTCTACCTGGCCGTCTTTGGTCCTGCAAATAAGCCCGGTCTAAATAAAGGCGGCTCTCGGCAGCCGCCGCCGAGGTCGGCGCGTGAATCCCGCGCTCCTGGTTCAGACGGGGAACATCCGCGCGGGGACTTCATCCGGGAGAGCAATTCTGCTTCCGATTAACTCCTTCCCTTAATTCGAATTAAGTTCTCTATATAGAAAAGACTCAGCTCCTCATGCATGTTTCTCCTCCCTTTAAATGTAAATATTTTGCGTAGCTATTATGACACAAATACATACCAATATAGACATTCATATATATTCTTAGGCACATATATATACGTTTATATACACATACGCAGAATCGCTCTTTGGGGAAAGACTTGCAATTCCAAGTGACACAAGCACAGGTGAAGGAAAAACTAGTCCTGGCAGAAGTATACATGTCATGAATGAAAGGGCTCTGCTTGGAGGGGGGGTAAATATTAGACCCACCGACAGCCTGACCTGAACTGAACTCCAGCAAGAGCTAAAAATCTCCTCATCCACATCCTTTGGGGCATATTTTGTTCTCTCTTACGCTGGTATCGAGGTTAATCATATTACAGCCAGCGGAGGTGCACCTATGCATGACCAGAAGAAGGGATTTAGGCTTTAATTAAGGGGTGATGCATAGCAACAGCCTCCAGCAGCCTCCGGGCTTTTCGTTATACTAATTAATTTGGCCGCTTTGGGGCTCTACTGTAAGCCCCCGAGACCTGCCGGTAAAAAACAGAGGCTGTAAATCAGACGTCCCAGCACCCAGCGCCTTCTGCTTTATTTCAAAGCTCTGCTTTACCATCCCGTTGCCCTCCTGCCTTCCCACCGGAGCCGCGCGGGGGGTTTGAACTCAGACCTCTCCTTAACGAGCCCCGGTTTTCCTAAAAACCTCCTTTTTCCTTTTTGCAAGGCGATATCCTCGTGTTACCACCGGCTCCGAGTGGGCAGCGCGGGAATTTCCCAAGAGCAACCCCCAGCGCAGAGTTTACCTCCGTCTTTGCGGGGAAAAGCTGTAAGGACCGGCACCGCTCCTCTCTCCCGCTCCCGCCCCCCCTTCCGAAAGGTTTTTTTGGGGAGGTTTGGCTCATTTTCTGCTGTTTGGGAAGGCAGAATGTTGGAATCAAGGCTCTCCTGAGAAGCGCATCGCTGGACATATGAAACCCTGGATGCAAAAGTATCTCGTTGGTGGGACTTGGGTTGATGTTCCAATGGTTTTAGGGCCTCCAAGGTGCAGGCTGAGATGTCCAGGTAGGATTTCTCAGGGTTTTTACTCAGATCTGATGCAGCAAGTTGTCGGGTCTGGCTGATGAGAGGAGAAATGCTCAGCACTCTGCTCCTGCCATCACCCGTGCAGCCGTCATTGTGGGTTTGGAGACACCTCTGTGGACCAGAAACTGCTGCAAATCCTCCAGGGATCTGTATTCCCTTTTTCTACATCAGATTTGCTCCCCAAAAGCCCTTTTTTTCACTCCCATTTGCTCGCCGGGGAGGTTTTGCTCCTGCTTCCAGTAGCCCCAGCTGCCTGCGATACACTTGGAAGAAGAAACAACGCAGATGGGGGTGATGGAGAGCACGGTGTTACCTTGGGGGAAAAAAGCCACCTTTGAGTCCTGTATCGAGAAAAACTGAGCTAGAAGGCACCAAAAGAGGCTAAAGACAGGCTTCTGCCTAAGGAACGGTGCAGGGCATCGAGGTGGGAGTTCAGTCCCTTGATTTGCGGGGAAAAACTCTTGGATTTTCCATATTTCGCTCTCTTTTGGCTTAGGGCTAAGAGCAAGCCCTTACCCTGCCAGGACAACTCCATGCCAAGCACCCCACCCGCCAGCGGGCATCAATCCCAGCTTGGATAAAGTGTAATTCCCCTGTTCGTTATTTGTAGCATCGTATATTGCAGGACAAAAAACCTTAAGGATATAAAAAAAAAAAAAAAAGAAGAAGAAGTCATATGGAAGCAATTAGCAGCAACTTCATTCAAAAAAACATTAAGGTGCTTGTAGCATTAAGGCTCAAGTGATCTGTACTCTGGGACCATAATTCACCCACACTTAATAGCGTTTACCCTGCAGATGTACATTTTATGCAGAAATATCAGCTTACGGCTTTGAAAAATTAACCTATTGAAGGCTGTCAAGCCGTGGAGACGCTCTGGGGAGTATTAGATGTTGGGTTCTTACCTACGGGCTGGGGGAGAGATGGGTTAATTGGGGAAGGTGGTATTTAATTGGGGAAGGGGCGAGAGGAGAAGGTCGAACCCTTTGTCTTAGGAGAAAGGAAATTTCCCTTTGTTGTAAAATTCACGGTGATTTGGGCAGGGATTGGAGAAGGCAAAAGTTTTCCAGCCTCGGGAAAGGGGGGAAGGAAGATTTGGAGGGTAGTGGACACGATGCCTCTGGGGTAGACGCTTTCCATACGGCACCGCTGCTTATAGGACGCCACGCGTGGCAAGGGCAGGCATAAATATTAACGGGATTTGAAGTGGTTTGGTGATTTTAAAGAGAAAAAAAAAAAAAAAGGCATTTTGCTCCACTAAATGCAGCTTTGCAGGTTTTGGTCTTTTTCCAATAAATAC
This sequence comes from Larus michahellis, assembly GCF_964199755.1. Taxonomy (NCBI): domain Eukaryota; kingdom Metazoa; phylum Chordata; class Aves; order Charadriiformes; family Laridae; genus Larus; species Larus michahellis. The sequence continues at coordinate 1,811,586 of NC_133912.1, forward strand.
TGGGCTTTCCCATGGGGCAGCGATTGTAATTTCCAATATCTGGTTTATAGCAGGGACCGCTGGGCTGCTTCTTCGGAGGGGGATGCGTTCGGATTTGTTCTGCGAGGCATTATTCGGGGATAAATGATTACCTGCCATCTGAGGGCGAAAGAGGTGGGGATGCTCCAAGCCCCCTGCGGAGACCGGTGGGATCCACCGGGGGCTGGAAGCGCGGTGGTCAGGTCTCAGCTGAGAAATTCTGGATGCTGGCCAAACGGAGAGGCGGGATGAGGCCAAAGCGGCTTCGCTGTCCCTCAAACTGCTGGAGTCGACGGCGAGGTGAAAAAATAGGAAGGAAAAGGAGTTTTTTTAGCTTATCATCTCAATGATAATGTAACGGAGGGTTGTTTTTCCACCCTAATTTAACTTGTCCAAGCTAAGGAGGAAACTGCTCCCCTTGCCATCCATGGGGAGACCAGGCATTTTGGGGGAGCGATTTAGGGGGGAAACGGCAGGGCCAGACCCTGACCCCTTTCCTCGAGGCCCTTCTGACGGTGCCGGTGCCAACAGACTCCGGGGGCAGATCCGGCCCTTGGCATGCCAAACCCTTGGCATCGGGCTATTTTTTCCGCTCCACACCCCGACTCCCGGCTTCGGGAACAGGAACGGCCGAAATGTTTCCAGCACCACTCCCCGCCTGCGCGGAGGGTATCGCGAAAAGAAAAAAAAAAAATGCCCATAAAAATGGGTTTAGGGGGTCTTGTGATGTGCCAGTGTTAAATTTGGGGGTTGCGTTATAGCATCTCTTGAGGGTGGCAGCAGGACACACGAGATCCAGGAACTCGCTGTGCTTTCCCACCGCAGAACGGGGAAAATAACATCTGCCAGCCCCCAAACTCCACCTGTCTCCTCTTTTTAGGGTAAAAACCTGATTTATTTTTTTAATATATATATATCTGTGTAAATGCGCTTTACTTCACACAGCCATGCCATCGTCTCAACCGAAGCCCGTAGGAAACAGCCCTATAAATAAACTCGTACCTCCCCCCAAGTGGTCCCAGAGCCCTGGCAAACAAAACCACGTTTCACCATCAACTTTATATTAAACCAAAGCGAATTCTCATCCCTTTGGGTCACCTGAGGCTCACTTGAGGGTTTTTTATCCTCCTCCCTCTGCCAGCCAGCCCTGTCAGGGGTGTTTTAGTGAAAATGCAAAGCATCTCCATATTTTTTGCTGTAGGTACGTGTTTCCCCCATACAGCTTTGAGCAAAAAGCATAATGCATATATAAGTCCCCCACCCCCGAGTCATCATAAACCTTTGGCACCGTCAGAATCGAAGGGCTTTGCAGGGCAAATAGTTCGCAGACGGCCTGCCGAGCGTCGGTTCACTTTCCATAAGGGGGAAAAAAAACCAGAAGGGGAAAAAAATGGAAGGGAAAAAAAATAAGGGAAAAAATAAAAGAAAAAAAAGAAAAAGAAAAAAAAATAGAAAGAAGAAAGCAGAAAGAAAAACCAGAAGGAAAAAGTAGAAAAAATAGAAAGAAAAACAGAAAAAATTGAAAAACAGAGAGAAAAATAGAAAGAGAAAAAAAAGAAGAAAGAAAAAAATAGAAAGGAAAAAAAGAAGACAGAAAAAAAATAGAGAAAAAAAGGTCAACTCTGGCATTGAATCAGAAAAGCAAAACCCAAGGTCTCTCCCGTTACCACATTTCAATTGCTGAGGTGAACGCTGCTCTCACGCACCGCGGGGACTCGGGGTTATTTATTCAGCCTCATAGATCACGGGCTTTTCTTAGCGGGAGTTAGGAGCGGGATCTTGTCTTCCCCATCTCTTTGAAGAACAATAAGGTACGAGGGGGGAGAAAAAAGGCCTTTTTTTTGAAGGGCACGTATTTAATCTTATCAGAGGCAGGCAGGACAATAACAGGAAAGGGTAGGGAGGCCTCGCCAGGGGATGGGGAGGGAAGGGCAGGGAGTAACGAGGGGTTAAAAGCAAAATTCAACGATGCCCCCAGGGACACATCTAATCAGAGGTCTGGCCGCAGGGCTGATATTTAACCTGGCAAAACACCACTCGGAGCCGCACAATGAAAAAGGCGGTTGTGCGCAGACAGGTTGGTAATGAGAAAGGCAGAGGAAAGGATGAAAGGCTGTTTCCCCTCCTCCCCGCCTTGAAAATTCACCTATTTCCAGCAAAAACCCGCGCTGCGCTCCGCCGGCTCAAGGGCACGGTGAAAAGGGATGGAGCCAGCTCCTCCCGTGGTCCTTCTCTGCCCATCGTAATTGGAAATCAGGATGATGGTTGCCCAAAGTGGGAGGCGACAGCTTTTGGCTACCCGATCCATCCTCCCTCGCTGCCGGAGCGCAGATAAATCTCTGCCCCCCTTTCCTCAGCCAGGATCTGACCAATGATTTTTCCTGGCAGCCCCAGGAAAAACATAAAGACCCTTTCGGACAATGCCAAAGTGTTGGTTTTTTTCTCCCTGGAATGACCCTTTCCTGCTCTGAAACTGCGCAGAAAAGGGTATTTTGCATTGGCAGCATCTTCCATCCAGAGCCAGTTGCGCCCGGATGCTGAATAATTGATGTGACAAACCTTGCGGCGTTTTTCAAAGAGATTATTCAACAGTTTTCTCCCCTTTAATCCCTGCCTTCGCCGCTGCAAGGCTCGGGAGCCGCTTGAAAAAAATCGCCAGGCAGGAGGCTGAAAGTGGAGAAAGAAATGGTCCTTCGTAAAAAAGCTGTGGAAGCCCTTGAGATGGGGAGGCTGCAGATGCTTCACCGCCAGCAGAGCCCGGTCCTTGCATCCCCGCTACGCTCCGTTCCCAAGCTACAGGCCTTTGGCTGGGGCGCCTGGCAGTTCTCGGGCTCATTTCATGGTTTTACCCCCGCAAAAAAAGTGGGATTTTGACTTTTCAGAGCTCGCTTCTGTATTTAGCACTGAATAAATATACGCCACTGCTTTGCCACCAACCGAGGTGGCACAGGGATGCCTTTACCCTCTGTTTTGTTTGATCGCTTTAACCAGGAACTGTTCTAAGATTAACTAGGAAGAGCTTTGGAAATCAGATTTTGCATCGCCCCCCCCAAACGGCGGTAGGCTGTTAGCTCGTTACAGTATCTTGCTTTACTGACGGTGTCTTTTAATTACATCGCAATAGGCATCTCACGGGCGGGATCGCAGCAATCCTAGATAGGTGTTTCTTCATGAATATTGTACCGGCATTTTTATTGCATGTGTCAGAAAACTCAAGAAGAGATGGAAGGAAAACAGGTGATTAAAGACTTTGGAAAAGAAAGAGGAAAGGCAAGGAGAGGAAAAAAATGTACGTTTATGAAGATAATTAAAAGGAGAGCAACGTAACGAAGCGTCCTGGGGTGCAGATGTGCGGGGCAGCAAGCAGAGAGCAATGCAGCGTTAAACGTGATCCACGTAAAGGAATATTGGAATAAATAAAGGAATATCCCATAGCTTGGGAGCATTTGGGAAACGAGGTCCTGGCAGCAATTCCGTCCCCAGGGAAGGCTGGCAGGACAGACGTGGGGTCTTGGCAAGCTACCTGGTGGGCAAAATCTAGCTGAAAGGCAGAGGCGTGATGCTCGTGGTCCAAGGAGCGCACTCTGCCCGAGACATCGTGGGACTGGAGGTCATTCACAAATCCGCTTCTTAATTATTTAAGCTCGACAAGCAGCACCTAAACCTCACCTGTGCCTGATTCAGGGGAGGGACTTATTTCTCCCTCCTTCCCGAGGCTCACCCCGCGCTGCTGAATTTTGCAGGGAAAAGAGCTTCTCTGCCTCTCCTGGTGAAGTTTTCTGTTTTCCATCCGATTAAATATTCATCGGCCAAGAGGGAAGAGTCAGCGAGAAGGAGAGGCTGGGGCTGCAGTGGGCGAGGAGCTTGGAACTGCTGCTCCTTTATCAACTACTGGTTAAAATAACGATAATAAAGGAAGGGTCTCTGCTCCCCGTAGCTTGCAAACTCCCTATAGGAGACTGTGCAAAAGCTGTGCTCCTCCAGGCCCCTCTTGTTAAAGCAGCACTGTGCTTTCTTCTGGATGCTACAAGGCTAAAATTACTCCACGTCCCACAGCGCGCAACGATCCAGGCTGCGTAATTACCTCGGTCCCTTTTCCCCCCACCTCAATCGTGAGGTCTTGGGAGTCCGCCTTCTTCCAAGGTGACGATCTCCAGGAGATTTTACAGCCTAGAAGGGCAGGGATAAAATGTAGCTTCATCATCCAAACCATGGAGAAAGTGTCATGCCTAATGAAGCCTTGTTGATCCGGCCTAGAGCCGAAATGTTTCGCAGGTGCTTGCTGCGGAGAAGAGGACAGATAATGAATAAAACATGTTTGTGCTTTAGTCTCCAGTAAATGTGACAAACTCAAATCTTATGGCTGGGGAAGGGTTCCGGAGGGGGGAATGATATGAAATATGAGTTGGAGCTCATCCGAAAAGCTCGTAACTAATGCAAGATGTTGCGCCGCGTAGTCTTGCTGCTGCGGGGTGTGGGTCGAGCCAGGTTTGTACAGGGCCGGGGAAAATCGGAAGAGAGCCGGAGTTATCTTTAAAAAGACAGCAGGATGTGACCCCTGGCCGCTGATGATATAATTCTGCGCATTAAAGCCAGGGTTGTCTTCATCCCTGTGCTCGAAGACTGATCTGACCCTCTTGTTTTCGAGCCCAAAGGAGAAGCCAAAAGGGGAAAAAACAGTTGAGATGCCAAGGCTTATTGCATTAAAATGCACGTGCTACAAAGCCTCCAGAGCCCTTCAGGATTATTAGCGCTCTGAGGTCAGCGGCTGTGACGAGCAGCCAGCAAATAAAGGATCGTTTTCGGAGCAGCGATTCTCCAGTATTTATTCCTGCGTGGGTCCCCGAGCACCCCACTGATGTACCCCAACTTGTGGCTGCTCAGTTGTCCCGAGCTTGGGCTTTCCACCCATTTGGAGGACAAAGTCGTGATTTTCTGTCAGATGTTCACTTTTTTTTTCCTACCGGTGCTCGCTGGAGGGCCTGAGGACTAGAGGTTGAACTGGATCCGCGTGGAAAAATGACCTGGGAATGAGACCGGCCCGGTGGCTTTGGCACTGGGGGTGCGTACGATGCAATGGGACCATCTGCTCCCTGCCCCTTGAGTTACCCTGGCTTCACTCCAGCCCAAGAAGCGACAGAAATAGCTTAAAGTCTGTGTTCTGAACACCCGTATTAGTCAATTAATTCTTTTCTGATCCATTTTCGCTATGCTTGCACTTCCTTTTACATCATTACTCGTGATTAGGGATCCAAATATTCCCCCGGAATACACCTACGCTTGATCTAAATTAAGCGAAGAAAGGGTTAGCTACGTGCTCCAGGTCAGCGCTGGGTTCAGTTCCTGGAGTTCCTTCTCTCTTCTTGGTTTTTTGTTGTTTTTTTTTTTCCCTTTCACAATCTCTTACTCGCTTTTTTTGACCTGACCCCATCCGTACGCGTTGTCTTTGCAACCGAGAAAAAAAGAAAAGCAACGATAAGTGCCATCGCAAATTAAAAGTAGCTTAAAGTAGAAGTTTGGGAGAAAGTGCTGACTTTGTAACACAAGGGATCGTGTCTCCAGCTGGTTCAAAACAACTTGCTCATTTATCTTCCAATTAATTAGAATTTTTTGCTAGTCTATATTCAAGAGGATTCTCCCCGTTATGAACTATGCAGCTGGGATCCCGAGAAAGCAGAGCGCTCTGTATCTCAGCTCAGCAAACCACGAGCTGCCATCCAGAGACAGCTCCTGGGCCCAAGCCTAGAGCTCCAGAACAAAATAATACAAAAAAAAATAATTAAAAAGCATCCTATTCCCAGGCCCTAGCTTGCAAAATCCTGCAGGTTTGGGGATGTAAAATACAACGTATTTTTTTATGAAGATCCTGAAATGAACCCTCACTTTTTTGCTTTTAATCTTTGCACCCTGGCAGCTTTATTCCTCCTGAGACGCTCCCTCCGCTCCCCAGCCTTCTGCACCTTGATGATCATCTTATATGTTTTTCACGTTTAATATCATCATCTCCCGGGAGCTGGCTCAGAGCGTTTCAGCCCGGCAGGATCTCACCACCGACCTCAGGTACTGGTTTATGCAAACCCAGGTCTCTGCTCCAAACCCTTTTCCCCTCATTTCTGTCCACAAGTTCTCTGTATTCTTTAACCCAGATGGCTTTGCCCTGTCAAAAACATTAACTGTCATAACTACTAAAGGCAGCTGCTCGACTGCTCGGGTTTGGACCTGTTCCTCTTTCCAAAGGGAAAAAACGAAACAGTGCACGAGCTTTCAAATCCGCCCTGATTTGCCAAAAATACTTTAGCACCAAACACGTGCTTTGCACGGGAGGTCGCTATCTGCCAGATTTCGGTAAGTTTGTTTTTGTTTTTGTTTTTAAAAAGAGCTAAAATCCCAGGAAAACTGTAATTCTTTCTAGGGCAGAACATGGTGATTCCTATCCTGAGGTCAGCTGCATGTTAGGCTAAATGCATAAATGGTCTTGTAAAGCCATAACCTTCCTTTGAAATCTACAAGCCACCTCCATCCACGCATCTCGAGGACCTTTTCCTTATTTTCTCAGGCATGCAAAGAGGCGATGTATTTTTTGTGGATGGTGGTAAGTAGCACCTCTCTTCAGGTACAGTTATAACCCCAGGAAGCAGGAGCTGCACACACAGATGTGAGATAGATAGATAGATAGATGGATGGATGGATGGATGGATGTATATCCCTTAATGAATTAATGGTGTGCATACATGGGTGTGTTTTCTGGCTCATTTCCCAGCCCTCCTAGCCCAAAGACTACAGCTTAAGACCTCAAAACCCCAACTCAGCAGGTACGTTGGGGATTTGAATCATTAAAGTCCCATTTTTTGAGAGTTTGGTAACTTTTATAACCAGGCTGTGAAGCGGCTGAAGCTTTGCACAAGCTGGTGGAGTCGTAACCTCCCCTGTGGAGGCGAAACCGCTGAAGGTTCAGCTGCTAATCCCAAATGCCTTTTCACGACATCCCTCTACGTGCTCTGCAAGGTCCCCAAATTTGGCTGGGAGTTAATTTAGTGGTGACTTAGAGAAGTTGAAGTTGACTGACTTCTTCTTCCCCTCCTTGTGCATCCTCCAGGACATGCCGACACCTCTGAGTTCTGAGGAAATGGGGTAATCCCATCCTTTGGGTCCCACCAAAGAAGGGAAGAAATGGTTATGAAGCAAGAGGGGGCTTCCCCTTTGTTCTTTATTGCTATTTTCTGCAAATAGTATTTATTTTGTTGTTTTGGCAAGACCCCAGGTGAGGGTTTGGAGTTGCGGGAAGAAACGATGCCAAAATGAGCGTAGGCATGGCATCGCTTTCCTGGGGCTCTCTCTGCTTTGAGTCCGTTTTCCTGCCTTGAAAGCCAAACTCAAGCAAGCAGAGTTCGGAAAAGCATTTAAAAGAGTCATGGGTGAAAGAGCTGGAAAATGCTTTAATTGGCTTTTGAAATTGCCATCGAGTGATCTTCTCCGACGTGTCTCTCCCATTAGCCAAATTCATTACAAAATTAACCGCCGCACTGCCACTAGCTTTTTGCCCTTGCCCCTCTCCTCCCTTTGCTGTGCTCAGTCCCTGTTAAAATTAGAAAAGAAAAATGCAGATGTCGGGAACAAAGGAAGGAAAAAGGATAAGGGTGAAATGAAATCTCCGAAAAGGCAGGGGTCACTTAAAATCTGAGCAATTTGTCCATTCCCATAGCCATCCTCATGAGATTTCTACATGCCTGGGCCCTTGCTGATGTCTGTTGTTGACTGCTTTTCCTTGATTTCATGGATGAAAATGGCACTTCTTTACATCATTTATGGCCCACAGACCTGGGGAGGCTTCTTACTTTCCTCGAGATAACATGTTTCTGGGCGAATTGAAAAGTTTCTGTATTTCAGCACAGCTTGCGAAGTTTTTTCCATAATTTTGCTTTCTTGCTGTTTCTTCTCCATAACTTCACAGGCATCAAACTCTGTCACTCAAAGGGGTTTATATGCTTCTCCCACCTCTGGGCATGACTGCAGTCTAAGAGCTGCCAGCATCTTCTCTGTTTCGGAAATGTTTCGGGGGATCCAGACTTTTCCCCCTCTCCCAAAGTCCGTGAGGAGTCAACAGAGCATCCATTGGGAACAACACCCTGCTGGGGAGGAGAAGCTTCACAAGCTCAAGGGTCAGATGTCAGCAAGAGGTCAAACTGGGGTCTCTTCTGAGGTGTCTGTACCAAAGCAGATTTGCTCAGTCCTTCCAGGAAAATACTTCTGCCCATACACCAACGGTGCCAGGCAGAGCCTCACTGCGCTGAGCCCTTTCTGGTTTCCTACAGCAGCCTGGCCTCAATTTTCTGAGCATATTTTCCTTCAGTGAAACAAGAAAAACCAGAGAGATCTTCAGTTTTTGCCAGAATCTCTACTGATGACAAGGCAAACTAGTTTGCCTGGAAATAACTGGTATTTCTTAATGTTGCGGAATCAAGAGAGAACAGACTCTTTCGAGAAAAATTGCCCTTTCTCCTTGACATGCCAGGTCCTACAGCAGCTGCTGAGGATACAGGGGAGAAGGTGGTCAAGGACAGGAATTAAGCAACTATTCCAAATGAGTAACGAAGGTGCTGATAGATAACAATAAAGACAAAGCAAGTTAGAAGTGGGTCAGGGCAAGAAGTAGTTTCTCTCCCGGTAACAAATGCGTCTGGCCTGCTTCCCCGATGAGCTCATATATCTGACAATATCCTCGCTTTAATGCTTTGCAGACCTCAGGTATATTATCATACCCCGAGCCTGAACCCTCCAGGGAAAGCAGATTGAGGAGGGAGGTGGGAAGCAGACGTGCGGTGGTGGGATGCTCACAGCTGCGGGGTAGGGATGCCTGCGGCGGTGGGATTGGGATGCCCATGGCGGTGGGATGGAGATGCCCATGGTGCTAGGATGAGCACAGCCGGCGAGCCATGGACCAAGAGGTGGCGCTGACAGACTGCCATCCAGCAAAAATCAGATTATTAGCGCCAGCAGCAGAGGAAAGCAGGCACGTACCCAAGGCAGACGTATTTTTATCTCTTATCTCCATGCACTCAGGCTGGATGAGGCATTCTCAGGCTCTAATCTCCTGTCTGTCCTGCACAGAGTCCCCAAGGAGGCAGGGGAGCTGCTGGGGTTAGTAGCAACACAAGGCATGTGGCACTCGTCTTCCAGGTCTGAAGGCCACAGTCAAAGGCAGCTCTAATTAAGTTAAATTGAGGGGACTGTATTTTTCTGGTAAAGAAAACATGATTACTTTGCTGAATGGGATGCTTGGGGGGGTTTAAGCTAAGATGAAAAATGCTTTCTGTGCAGAGGAGGGAATGCAGACTATTTCTTTGCCCATCTTGACCCATTTTTAGTTTCTCCTTTGGGGCACTGCAGGAGGAAGAGGTTTACAGGGCGGGGAGCAAAGCTCTGAGCAAGCCTTGATATCAAGAGTCACTTCTGTTACGCAGCTCCCGGGGGTTTCACAGCCACGTCTGCAGTGCACTCGAAGAAAAAATACTTTTTTACAGAGAAAAACCAAAACTCTACCCTAGGCATGTCCGATAAGCAGGTGGCTGCAGGTAAAAACCAGCCCAGCACCCTTCGTCTCCCTTTTCCTCAACATCTTAAAGCATTTCTGGTACTATATATGAGTCACTGGAAATCCCCACTGTCTGGCGATGTTCTTCCTCCGGGGCTCTTTCAAACACCATTTCATAGAATCACAGAATGGTAGAATGGTTGGGGTTGGAAGGGACCTTGAAGATCATCTAGTCCCAACCCCCCGTGCCCTGGGCAGGGACACCTCCCACCAGCCCAGGTCGCTCCAAGCCCCGTCCAACCTGGCCTTGAACCCCTCCAGTGATGGGGCAGCCCCGGCTTCTCTGGGCACCCTGGGCCAGGGGCTCACCACCCTCACAGCAAACAATTTCTTCCCAATATCCCATCTAAATCTCCCCTCTTCCAGTTTAAAACCATTCTCCCTCATTCCATTGCTACACTCCCTCATGAAGAGTCCCTCCCCACCTCTCCTCTAGCCCCCTTCAGGTACTGGCAGGCTGTTTGATGCTACGTTGAGCGCCACACCGCAGAGCCCATACTTAGTCTTTCCGGTACCACAATACTCTATAGTTTGGGGAATAAGAGGAAGAAAGGTAAAGAGGGCACCTATTTTAGGCAGCACTCCTGACGGGCAGGTTTGCAAAGAGCCCATCTTCTAGAAACCATCACTCACATCTCTGTGGTTTGGCTATTAATAGCCCGAGCTGTGTTTGTAGTTAGGAAATACTTACATCTTTCCTTGGGAGCGAACACGGGAGAAAGTGGTGGATGTGTTTCACACGGGCATCTGGACAGGGTTAAAACCCAACCCCCAGGACTTCCCCAGGTTTGGAGGAGATCAGAGGCTGAGCTGGAAACACATGGCACCGTGCAGCAACACGCCGGCTATCTCCAGATGGAAAGGGCAAAGCACGGGGTCTCCTTCCTCCCTGGGTTGTGTATTGTCGTGGAAAAACAGAACTGCCACGAGACGGTGTGGGGTTTTCTAGCAAAAGGCGTGAAATCAATAGGGTCAAGGACAGGGGTCAATCAGTAGCTACATTCAAGCGATTTAAATCCATCAATGAAACATCCCTTTTATATTTGTGTCTGAATTCTCACCGTGGATGGGTAAAAGTTAGTGTCAAAGCTGCATCTCGGACAAAGGCATCAGAAAGATGATTGAGAAGGGAACATCCTCAACTAACGTGTCTGTGTTGCAAGTAGTCAGAAACAAGTACTCTTTTGCATCAAGGATCTTGGGGAATGCTAAAGCTAGAGAAAATTTAGGCTTGGAGAAAGCAGCAGCAAATTCCTCTTGTGTATGGAGCAGAAAAACCAAATGCTGCAGGTGCCACATCCACAAAAGCAGAGATTGAGTCAAAAAAACCCTTGAACAGGAGGGAAACACTGCCCCAAACTCTCAGAAAAGCCTCAAGGAGGGGAAATTCAAGCGGCAGGACCAGGCTTAGTGGCCATTTGTAGCTTTGAGGGCTTGACTTTGCAACCCCTGTGCTCTTTTTTTCTGACCCAGCGGCATTGGCTTCTGCGTGGCCCATCTCCAAGAGATGTTTGCTTAAAAGCACCGAAGATCCTGCTGGACGACCAGTCAAACTTGAGCAAGAGGGTTGCCTTGGATGGGTGAGAAGGAAAATTCCAAACCATGGAGCTCGGCTGATCATTTGGGGATGGTGGGTAGCTTCAGACAACTTTTTCCATGACACCATAGCAATTTAAGATCCTGGATGAGCATCGTCTAAACAATACAAGAGAAGAGGTGATACAGGAGGAGGTGGAGAGAGGTTTGCACAGCTTCTGCAACCCTTGTGAGCCCTTGGGGTGGGAGTAAGCTTCCAAGGACGTCGGTGGGCAAAGGTGCCGCACTCATAAGGCATGGGGAGAAAAAGAGACCACACCATCAGATGCTAAGGTTGACCATGTAGTTATTCTGGAAGGGAGACTAAAACTCAGCTTCGAGACAGATGTTAGCAGTAACTGTAGGCTCTCCTTACCCAACATCTGCCTAATGGGTACAAATCTGCCAATTAAGGACCAATTAAGGTTCATCTTTAAATATGTTCTCCCTACTCAGCAAAGTGCTTGCGTGCATTTAACTATTAGCAATAAGGTCTTTGGTCAAGGTCGTTGTCCCTTTCATCTAAGGATCTCAAAGCACTTGATGAAACTCCACTGCCTTTCTCTGTGGTAGGTAAAGGCTATAATGTTATTTTAATATCATGAACCTAATTTATAAGGATAAATTACAGTGGGAGATAAAGAGCACATGGACCCATGTGGATAAAAATAAAAATCCATATTGCCCCATTATCTGGCATTGGTTAAGCTTCTGCTTGTATAAGTTTTTTTGGCTAATTTCTCTTCTCTTTTTTTTTTTTTTTAATGAAATGCTATTTATTTATAGCTGAACGCCAACTTTGAAGCGAGAGCCAAGCATTTGGGGAGCTGCTCAGATAGGGCTCTTGAAAAGGAGAATTATGTCTGTTTCAGATGTTTTCAGAAGTTATTGTTTAAAGGCAGCGAGAACTATGACATTTCTCCCAACGAGCTCACCCTCCCCTCGGCATTTCTAGAGGACACGGGCAAAGCAGATGTCTCCAGAGCTGGGAGAAGAAGTGGTGACAAGTGTGTGGGGGGGGAAAGGCACTGGGGAGGGGATCAGATGAAAGAGGATTTCAGACAGGAAGCCTCAAAGGACCAATGTTGGTGTAAAGTGCTCCCTGATGCCCCACGGGAACCTCATCCTGCTGCTCACCAGGTTATGGGGCATGAACGTGTGACATGTTTGGAGGTGGCCAGAAGATGTTTCAGTATCCCCCAAAAGTCCCCATTCCGGTGGTCAAGAAGAAGTTGGCCATCTCCTACAGTGTACCATGATATTCCTTGGTGGTCTTCAAGCTCGTGAGCTTCCTGCAAGCCAAAATAAAGTTCTCATCAGGCCAAGGCACAAGGGAGTAGAGTCATCATGTGGCCTTCTGGTACCTTTGGATGGATTGTGCTACATTTTCACAAAGCTTTTTTGCTTAATTTGGTCAATTCCCTTTGCAATGTAAAGCTTTTCACCATTTCTTCCAGGGGATCACTCAAGGCTTCAAGGAAAATCCAAGACTGTAGCACATGATGTCCCACGGAAACCCGGGGTGCCAGCTCTTGTTGGGACCCCTTTCCCTTCCCTGGTGCACGGGGTCACCCCATCATTCCATCTCAGAGACCTTCATGCTTAGAAGCAGCAACAGGGAGGCTATTTCTGGCCACTTGTCCAATAATAAGACCCTATGAAGGGCCATGGGAAGCCTTTTGCTAGGAAGCGCCGGATTTCGGCTAAGAGACCAAGGGGATTATAGAAACGCTTCATTTTCCCGTGGCTCCTGCTTGGGTGTCTGAATGACATCATGCCCTCCCGACCGGCGATAAGACAGAGGGTCTTTGATAACGGGGAGGGGGGGACGCTGGCCCACCGCCAAAGATGATTACGAGCGGCACATACCTTCAGCGCATCGCATTCGCCGAGCAATTCCTGGAGGGTGATATAACTTCCTCCAGGCAAGTGAGGCTCGTATGGGGCTGTAACGGAGACAAACCGATGCTCTATCTTGGAGAACAGCGGTTGTTTGAGGGAGGAGGTGGGGGAAGGCGGCAGGATGCATCCTCCCAGTTATGTGTGCGGAGCAGCTTGGACAGATCGGACATTATTAGCAATCTCCTGGGAAATGAGGAGTTTTGCTGTGTGTTTATGAACACCCCCTCCTTAACCTATTCCCTGCTGCCCCTACAAATACAAAACCAAATCCCACCGTAGATTTTCCCCAAGAGCTTTAGAGGAGAGCATCCCTTTGGCCAACTAAGTCCTTGCAGAGGTGTAGGCAAGTATCCTGAAATTGCATCCACTCTCCCCCAACCCCATTGCGTTCAGGTTATTTGGGAACCTGGGCCTGGAAACCAGCAGTTCAGGTTCTCGGAACCAGCAAGCCTGCTCTGGAGGAATGCAACTGCCACAGAAAACCGCAGCAAACAACGCGCTGCCCCAGGGACTTTCATTTCCTTGGGGCTTCCGCGTGATAGTATTGACCTCAGGAAAAAACTGGTCAAGATCGATCTGTAATATTTGACCTAAAAAAATTCTGTTCCCTGTGTCTACCTTCCCAGAAGTTGTTCCATACTAATTCAGGTTAGAGACACCACCTAAACATCCCTGGAGCAACTTTCCCCAGTCTGTCTCTAGCACAGAGATGCCCAGTTCTCCGGGACTTGTTAAGAGCCTTTAAAAACCAAAAGCGGAGCCAAGCATCATGCTGGGCAGTGCCTCAGCAGTTGCTTTAAGGTGAGGTTTCAAAGCTGCTCAAGCCAAGAATACACTCTAGGAGACTGCCCACATCTGCAACAACTGATTTCAAGAACGGGAGGGGGTAGGTTGAGTTTCCCCACTACAGGCCCTTCTCCAGTCTCTCTTTTGGAGCAGCCAAGATGCCCAAGCTCAGCAGCCTGCCCTGGCCCTGCTCCCCTCCTCAGCATCCTTCAGCCCCTGCCTGAGAGCCTACCCTGGAGATCCTACAGCAACATCAGCCCCACAGTTACCTGCAGCCACCCCTAATTCCACATCTCAGCCTTCGTAGGTTAGAGCAGAGTCACTTACAAAGTAGAGCCTGGTACAGCTTCTCCTAAGGCAAGAAGCTCTCTCCTAACTAGCATTTTACCCCTTTTACCCCTTCCTGAAAGCCCTTCTCCTCCCAAATCCTCCTTGCAGAGGGAAAGGGCGATATCTGCCTTGTGTAGACCCAGGTGACCCATTCCCAGCACCTGCAGAGATGGTGCTCAGCATCCCTCACACGGGTGTTATAAATACAATGGTTACAGGGAAGCTTTTATTTTACGCAACAACACAGGGAAAAGTTTCAAAACCAGGGCTGTGGTGTTTGTGAACGGCTCGTTCAGAGAAGCGCGCCAAAATCCCAGCTTTTTATGCCGGAGCCACGATGCCACGTTGGGCAAGGGGAGGAATTGAGGGGTTCAATCCTGTTTGAAGTGCAAATCTCAGCTCGCCCTTCACTCCCGAGCCATTAGCAATGTGTCCGTAAGACTCTAAGATCTCCAGTTGTCCCCCTGGAAATCTGAAAGCTATTAGCACGCTCGAGAAAGGGAGGTAAACGAAAATGTGTTTGCCAGTTTCACCAGATGTGAGGCCAGTGTCATGGACAGATTTTATTATTCTATAAATACCAGGGGCAGAAGGTTGTTATTAGCCACTCAGTAATTAATACAATGTGCAATGGCCTCAGACATGGCCCACCACTTAATGTCCAATTAATAGCGTGCTGCCCTCCTGAGCACGTGTTAAACTCCCCAGATGTTGCACAAAGTCGGAAGAAATGCAGGCATCGGGCAGAAGTATGCCCGAATGAAATCCTGAGCTCAGAAGGCAAGTTGATCGGAAAACAGATGATGTTAAATATTGCAGACATCAAAGCCCGCGTGAGCACGTTTCTGCACATATCCAAGATGCATGCAAAGAATGCCTAATGCAAACTCACAGACCAGATATCTATGTATTAAGAGGCGGCTAAGTGAACAAATCCCAGATTTGCAGTTACCCACTGCATGCTAATAAGCTGCTTTCATGCACTATTAGCATAGCAGAGAGCCCCAGAACATCTGCACATCCAAGGACACTGCCTTCCTCTGCAGAAAGTCCCTGCTCTCCGCAGCACAAGATGTGAAAACGTTCTGCTAACTCGCATGGATGCTGTTGAAAAAGCATTGAAACCATTTTATTAATGGATGCTCTTGCTCCTCTTCCAGCAAGCCAGAAATAGCTGAGGCTGGAGGTTTGGAACGGTGCTCCGAAAACTTAAGGATTGATGGGTTTGCAAAGCAAGCCAAGGAGTTCTTTGGGAGCCTTTTGGATGCTAGCGCAGAGGTGGACGGGGCGACGCTAAGCCCCTGATGAACTGGGTTAATGCAGGGGTGGGTCAGGGAGCTTATGAGTGGTATGTGAAGGGAAAGCTATTCCCACAGCAGCTTAAAAGTGCTGTCGTGGAAAAACGGGTAATATCTAGCCCTGATATGGAAAATCATGAGCTTTAAGTGCTGGTTGTATGGAAGAGCCCAGTGTGGACAGTGATAAATTTATTATGTAGCGGGTTTGCCGGCAATCGCAAGGGTGGCACTCAGCACATTGTCTCCTGCCCTGTATTGTTGTATCCTTGAAGCTATCATGATCAAAAAGAATTATTTTGGGAAAACTAAGTGTTATTTTCCATTGCAGCCACATAATGCCAGGGCATCCAAGTGCCTGTGAGCCCTGGTGGGTCCTGGTTGCATTGCCAGTGCCCATGAGGAATTTGCTCCTCTGCTCATTGATTAAAGTCATTAAGAGCATCTCCCGAGGACAGATCTGATCTGTCACCGGTGATCAGCAGAGTTTAACTCACTGAAGTGGCTGTGCTGGCCAGAGCTGGGGTTTGTGGAGCCCTGGTCCTTCCCAGAGCATCCTCGAGCATCACTGCCGGGATAGCTGGATGGGCTGCAAGGTGGGAGCTCTCAGCCCGATAGAAGAGCACGCAAACAGCAAAAACTGCCGCTGCTTTCCAACCCAGTGCGTAATAAATATGAGCACATACACCTACGGGATCCAAACTACCTTTGGAAAGGGACAGGCTGTGCTGGCTGGGTGCCTGTTCCCTGCCCTGCCTGTGTGTCCCCAGCTGGAGGGACTACCACCGAGCGCCAGGGTCACTTGGCAAACCTCTCCACTCATCCCCATCGAGAATCCCTGGCTTTTTTAACCCTGCAAAGGCTCTCGTTTGGCTTCCCAGCAGCAAATTTTGATCAAGCACTTCGGGGCAGCAGGAGGGAGCAGCCAGGGCTTGGTACGTGCCTGATATTGTCCGCTTTAATATTGGCCTGAAGTGTAATATTGGCCACCCTAAAGCTGGTGGCTTGGACCTTAGTCCTAACTGTGGTATCCAAGCCTCTTCCCTAGGCAACCTCATGCTTTTTACGTCACTGCACTTTCCACAGATCCTCTCCTTGCAAAGATCAGCTCAGGATAATTTATGGTCAATTAAGAGCAAGGAAAGAGCATGGGGGAGCTTCTAATGGTTTGTAGCAAAGAGGCAATAAAATCACGAGCCTTGGAGGCACAAAACCCACGCACGGACAATGGCTTGCAGGTTGAGCACCCCACCGTGATGGCTTTTTGGCTCCAGACTCCTGGTGCCGAGGTGGGAGAGAGAATAAGTTGCAACGCAACTAGTTTAAGTGATTTATATTATTGCATGTGTGCAAAAGAGTCTTGGCGCCTCAAGGAGAGGTCACTGCCAACTTCAGGCTAGCCAGGCTATACCCTGGTGTAAAATGAAATGGATGAACAAGAACATTTTTCCATAATAACAGAGCAAGAGATGCAAACGATACTCCTCAAACATCCATCTCTAATTCCCTGACCTTTGAGCAGTCTGGCAGCCGGTCCCTGAGACGAGTAGAGGTGATAAAATCTCTTGCCAAGCCCTTGTTTCCCAGCTCCGTCCGGACTATCCAGCAACAAGCACTTGCATCCCCCCCAAGGCCGTGCAAGGGCCATTTCCAAGCCATTCCCATGTATTGCATCAAAGAGACAATGGGTGACTCCTCTTGGGTAGGACCATTGCAGGTGCCACCACCTCAACTACTGATAGCCTGGGATGGAAGCCGGTTAAAGCACCCTGTGGGATCCACGTGCCGAAGCATTCACTGCATCTTTCCTGCCTCACCAGACACTCAGCTTTTCTGAAAAGACAATGTTGGGTCTACTGAAAGCTTTAGCTCTGAACCTAAAACTCCTAAATCTCCTAAAGTTGTAAAGCTTATAAACTGCCTGACAGAGGAGACCACCTGGGTCATCAAGGGGTTGCAGAAGAACGTGCAAACTCATGCACATTAAGGTCTTCATGTGCAAGGAGGAAAATATCCATGGCAAAATATCCATGTGCAAGGAGGAAAATATCCATGGCAACTCTTCGGCACAACAATCTGAGATGTCAGCCCTGCCATACGCGTTCCCCCCATGGGACTCCCCCAGTCCTCTGTATGTTCAGCAGAGCTTGCGTTCAGCAGCGCCCCAGTGCTTTCCCTCCTCTTGTTTACATCGCTTAAATATTTTGGGGCTGTTATCATGTCCTGGGGTAGTCGCTACATCACCGAACTGCAGGGATGCAGGGGCAAAAGGCTGGTGGAAATTGGGATTTATCAATCTTGGCTGAGAGTCTCAAGAAGATGGAAGGGTTTTCCAAGGCTTTGGGGGAATACGTGTTGTTTCTTGCTCTGCTTGGATAGCGTTTATGGCAAGGAGGTTTTAATCCAGACATGAGAGATGTTGCTCCAACAGATAATTAATAATAGCCTGTTTGTAATTCAGCCTCATCGCCTTGGGCTGAACCCATCCACAGACCATTTTCCCCCTGCAAAAGGGAGGTGGTGCATCGCTGTGAGCCCTTCACTACCTTACAGCCTTTCTTCTTTCCCGCATGTCATTTCCTCAAGGCTGCAGGTATAAAACTTGCAAATGCGATATAAGAGGGCAGGATCCGGCCCTCGGTGCCTAGACCTACTGGATGGCATTGCCACCCCCTTAACAACCTGCTGCAGGGACCCACTTGCTGCATGGAGCCGTCGTGTCACCCCTCTCCTCTCCCTACACGGCCGATCTTGAGCTGCTTCAGGGCTTGGACACGGTGTGAACGTGGGCCAGACGCCAGCGAGCACTTTCCCGTCTCTTTTTCTGCCAAGACTCGTCCGTCTCCCTGGCCGCGGGGCTGAGCTGCAGCATAAGGATCCTGCGAGCGGAGCAGACCTCGGAGGAGGACGGCGTTGGGACGCGGCGAGGTTATCTCTTTCACAGGTTTCTCCTGTCCTCTGAACATATGTGCAGTAACACATCTCTGGAAAATATGTGAGTGGGTGAGTTTGGACTCGGCTCTCTCCCAGATGGGACATTACACAGCCCACATCACAAAACCATCAGCGGCGGTTTCACAGAGCTGCCAGCACCCCCCATCCCTTTATCAGAGGCCCAAAAATGTCCATATGATCCCTCCGCTCCCCCAAACCTCCTTGTTGCTCTCATTCGCAAGCAGGAAACATGTTGGCAAAAGGGTTTGGCCCGAGAGAAGGGGAAAAAAAAAAAAAAAAAAAAAAGAAGAAGAAACGAGAGGGAAGAATAAAGCTTCGAAAGGAGAACGTGGAAGAGACAAGACTCGGGGTTGCCTGGAGGGCTGCAATATTGTGGACCCCACTGCAAGCAAAGCCGGCACCCCTAAGGGGCAAAAATACCTATGCTCATTCCCCAGGGCACCCAAAACTAGCCGGTTTTGCCCCGTTTTCCAAGAGCAGCTTTGGACTTCTGCTTCACGGCATCCTCCCGGTCCCCTCCTGTTGCTCCTACAGCACAGGATGATGCTCACAGGTTGCACAGCCCCATAAATTACAGCAACATCTCTAAGACAGAGGGGACTTACGGCCTTACACAGCACCTAACCCACGCTTTTTAGACTAAATCCATTTGCGTCTGCGAAGGAGGAAGGCTTTGCTAAGGCCGAAGTGACATCTGAATTCAACAGCCCACAGCTGGGACGCATTTCACCAGCTCCAGAGATTGTTCTAGTGTAAAGAGCTATTTCCCTGCAAACAACCCAGCGTAATTCTTAGGAAAACCATCTGAGCCCTTGGCCTTAGCTCAAAACACATTAGAAAATCAAAAGCATTTATTTTATCCAATTTTTCTCCCGGGCTTTGTTCAATACTCTCCAGAACAAGTAGGCTTAATAGACTTTGTTTTGTGACTGCAGACACCTTTCATAGCTTTGCTTTTTCATCACATGTGAACTCAGATATTCATCATCTGAAATCCGGTTAGCAACGTGTTCTCGTTCCCTAGTCCGATATTTGCATTTTGTCCACTGTTTCTTAATGAATTTAATATGTCAGGGCTTCTAAATCATTAAATTCATTAACTGTTAGCATCCCATTTTACCACCAAAACCCTCAAAGTGCCATAAAGGCATTTAAAATCTCGCAGGGACGGTGCTGTAGGGAACAATCTCTCATCTTAAGGTTTTGCTGTGTTTTTAAGGTGCTCAAATTGGCTAAAACGTAGCAGATTTTGAGGAGGCTGGTGAGGTGCAGGAAGGAAACTATTCACCAGCTCAGACTGAACTCACAGCTTTGACAAAATTTGGCAAAAAAAGGTCCAGACAATCCATTCTCCGTCTTGCCATTTTTCCAAAAGGATGTTTGCGTGTTGGGTTTGTTGGTTTTGGGGGTTTTTTTTACTTTTGAAGGATATTTTGGTCTTAAAAATAGAGCCAGCACAGCAGGGTTTACTCCTTTACCAAAAAAACTCCTCTTGAAAGTGAAAAAAAAACATTTGCTAACTTCAGAAAATAAATTAGTTTGGCACGTGACACCAGTTCTGTTTGCTTTGACCTGACCCGAACTTTGCTTGGCTCCTTGCTGATGCTTTCACTCCTCTGGTCTGGTCCAAATCTCATGGATGGCTGCAAACACCTCGGGCTCGGCAGCCTGGGGACCTCATCTCTGTCATCCAAGCTCCGAAACGGGTGTCGTGAACGCCCAGATTTAAGGTGGGTGTTAAATCTTGGCAGATTCATGCTGATCCAAAAGCATTCTCGGTCTCCAACATCCCAGAGATGCTTTCAGGGTGACAAGCGGCTCCCAGGAGCAAAAGCACTGGCAGGGTTAGGTACAGCAAACCCATATTCAAGCTCCTAAAACCTGCTCTTCGCAACTCTTCTCTATTTCCTTAAAAGCAGAACTGCATTGATTTCTGACAGTCCAAAGCTCTATCCCATTGCTAACTGGGACCTGCAGGTAGCAGATGCTGCTATTACTGGATTTTTCCTCCATAAACCTGGATCCCAGCAGTATCAGATGAGTCAACCATGCGCGCGACCCAACCGTGATGGGATTATTTTACTTTTTTTTTCCATATTTTGAGACACCAAACACCTTGTCGCTCCCTAAAGCGAGCAAGTTCCATTTCAACACCCATAAATCAAAAAGACCAAGCTCTGAATTGGGCTCACCCAGATCTTTGAAGCATACTTTGGTTCGGGGTGGGGCGGTGTTTTTTTTTTTTTTCCCCCCACTCTTTCTGAAAATTATTATTTTTTAACAAACTCGCTGCCAACCAAAAGACAAATTTTCTTTGAATGTCAAAACAGGATGTTTTTGACAATTTTAGGACATTCTAAAAGCTTTTTTTAATTTTCTTTTTGAAACAGGAAGCTCGTTTGAAAGCCCTTTCCTGCGAACGGTTTCAGTTGTGACAAAACTAGCACTTTCTGACAAAGTTTTGGGTTGTGTTTTTTTGGGTTTTTTTTTGTTTTTTCAAAAAAAAAAAAAAGATGCCACACGCAAATAAAGTTTAAAAAAACCCTCTGCCAGATTGCTGGGTACTGAAGGTGGGTGTGAATTTCTGCCCCTAAGAAAGACCATAAATGGGTAACATGTCAAGATTGAAGTGCCGCGGCTACTGGGTGGTGGGGATGGGGATGCTTGACATGGATATTTGGAGACCAAGGTCATGGCAAGCCATTGAAGTGCATCTGTCCACGACATGTATCGCAACACAGATATCTGCTTCGTCCCCAAAAGCTGGCAGGTGGCCCCTCTTTGGGTGCAAGCGCGATGCAGGAGGGAATGGAGGTGGCGGTGGATGGTGGAGAAACCTCGGTGAAACGCGGCGCTGCTCAAAATGCTCAATTCTCAACGAGGAACCGAAACCATATTTGCAAGTCAAACTCTTTCCCCCTCTTTGCACGCAGAGGGAAATGGGGCTAAGGCAGGTCAAAGGGGCAAAAGACTGGTCAGGGTGGGTTCATGGTGGGCTAAAGCATAGGAGCTCTTGAGTGGGGCTGGAAGGTGGTCAGGGCTTCGTTAAATCCCGGTTGCGATGTTCGTTGAGCTGGATTCTGCACAGACCACCGGGGACTATAAATCGGGGGGCAGCATTGGCTCCTCTTCCTCTGCCCTGCCAAGGTATTTAACCTGACCTCTAGATGGGATGGCAACAGGATGAAATCCAAGCCCCGTCACTACCAAAAAATGATGCCAAAGGGCCAACAGGGCGCTCTGGAGCCCTGGATCTTAATGCATTGACCTAGATGCATTAATGAAGCTGCAGCCTTTCCAAAGAGGTCTCCTCCTTTCCTAACCTGACTCTGGCTCCCTTAATCAGCCCTGGCTCCCTCACAATACAGGGACGGGAAAAATAACCTGTTTTACACACAGGAACAGGTATTCCAAGCCATTAATGTTTTATTTTCTTAGTGATGGGACCAGCGCATCCTGGTGTGGCTTCAAACCATTGCCACCTTGCTTGGCTCTCATCTGGTCCTTGAGAGGATGAGCACCCACCTTTCCAAATGCCAAAAGAGCAGATCATCCTTTGAGGTGTCTCCTCCAGAGGCTGCTAAATATGGTCCAGGCATCGCATCACCAAAGCTATGGGAAGCCTCCATGAGATCCCAGCTTCGACAAAGCTCAGTGTCACCCACAAATGAGCCTGTATGGGCAGCTGGACCCCCAAACAGATAAGAGCGGCAAAGGTAAAATCGCCATTGAGCATCAAGCCTGTTTTCTGTATCGTTGGGTGGTCTGAAAGTTATGGGATTAATATGATGCATACACAATACTTTGCATTCATCTTCTCTATTTTTGCCAGGTTTTTGTGGTGACTTGCAAGAGAAGTCAATGTCAGAAGGAATGTAATGAAATATTCATTCCTTCTGTTAAGGAAATTCAGAGAAAGGCAGGAAGAAGGAACCAAATGTGAGATCAAGACAGGAAGATGTGTCCTGCTCGTTTCATTTGCATTTCTGTAACCCAGAGCAGGGAGAGGAGAAGTTTGCCTCCTCATCATCATATTGGATACAGCAGCACAGGCAAAGAGCAAAAGCAGGACAAGGGCTCTGATGGGAGAGACAAAAATCTCCTTCTTGATCCACAAGGAAGAGGAGTGCAGGTTTATTTGAATTTTAGCAAAGGCAGAACATTGCCGTGAGAAACAGGTCTTGATTTTCTCCCGGGCGGCCCGAAGCAGCGGTATTTCGGTGATGGAAACAACGTGCACCTTCATCTGCTCGCCTCGGACAGTGCGGTTGCTGAGTGGCACTGCCTGGATGAGTTAATGCTCCAGCGCTCCCCATCAAAAATGTTCTACAGGAGTGCAAAGCACTAATAAAATTGCTCCCCAGATGGGATTTTCAGACTTCGTTTTCCTTGTCTTTCATCTAATTTGATTAACTTAGCTCATTTCCTGTTCTCCCTGTGATCTCGCTTATGAGATGTGCAATCACAGGTTTTTATTGCAGCCTGATTAGGATCAGTAAATGACAGGAGGGAGCTTTGCAAGCACGACCTCCGCCCGACTCGGCTGCTTCCGTGTCCTCTGGGTTCCCTGGGCTACGTCTCTCTACCCCACTGTGGGGAGAAAAGATGGCCCGAGGTGGCCCGAGGTGGCCCGAGGTGGCAGGAGCAGACTGGGGGCTCCTGGGACAGCCAAGGAGCACCTCAAGGCTGCAGCTCACAGGTTATGGGCAGCCCAGGACCTGCTGTGTTTTGTGCATCACGGATAACATGGCAACGTGCTGGGTAGACCCCAAATTTTCTGCCCTGGCTCTGCTTTTTTGGGGTACCAGCTCTGCACGGCTGCGCGTGGAGTATCGCCCGAGGTGCAGAGGATGGGAATGGGGCACTTGTGCTCCCAGCCTTGTTATCTGCTCTGACCTTACTGTTTAAACAACGTTAAGCCTTCAAAAAATAAATACGCTGGAAAAGTTTGGCTTTATTCAGCTTGCCGCCTGGCAGTGCTCCTAAAAAATTCAGGAGTTCTCCAGAGCTATTTAGCTTAATATTTGACACTTCTATCACTCCTTTCATCCCGAAGTGCTTCTCAAACCCAAGACCACCATTGGAGTCAAACTGCTCATCGGACGGCAGGGTTTTTCCCTAGGGACCAAATCCCACATCATCCTGGGATCCGCACGCATCCTCCATCCCCCTAAAATCAATGAGATCTCAGCAAGTCGCACATCCCTGAGGATGTAGCGAGGATGACGTGACTGCAAAGAGGTTGGGGAGCTCAGGAAAGCGATCCTGCTTTTGGAAAAAGTGGTACTTTGGGGGGAAAAAAAAATGCCAAAAATATAGAAAGCATTGCATTTGGCTCTGTAGTACTCTGCTGGAGCATGGGCTGGTAGGGTGTTGCTGGTAATAATACCCAACGCAGGACAACCACCTTCCTAGAGCTGATTCCTACACACTTCTATGTTTGGAGCCACTTTGTGTCCAGATGGAGCGATGCTTTCCGGGCTTTAGTGGTGACAGAGCTCCCAAGCCATCAGTCTGTCCCGGGAGAGGGATTCAGGGACAGGGTGAGGGCGACACGGCATCTTGCTTGGCACCTTCTGAGGACAAATTAACCTCAGGCTTGTTTGGTTTTTCCCATCTGTCTGCCCTTGGCCGGACGCCAAGCATTTAAACTCCCCGTTCTACCCCAGTGTAGGTGAGACGGAGCAGCTCACCCGCTTTTTGCGGAGTTTAGATCTCCCTGGAACACTGTTCATTGAGAAGCAGGTAAAGCCTTGGATAAAAAAAAAACACCCCATAATTAAACCCGACACTCGACAAACACCGGTATGAAAAACCTCCAGCGCAGCATGGGGTCACGGCAGCCGCACAAAGAGGGTTCAGTGCGAAAGGCCCCGTTCCGATGTTGCACTTGGACTCCATCCTTCCAGCTCGGCGAGATTTTAATCTGCTGTTTTCCTTAAAATCGCCACAAAGAGGCGATTGGCCCCAAAATCCTTGTTCTTCTCGGTGCTGGGCTGCAGGAAGGTATTTACCAGGGGGCTGAGAGGTGGGAGAAGATGCTTTTGGGTCCAGCAAGAACCAGTTTGGTGAGGAAGGGAGATGCTCTGGAGCATCACGTTTCCAGGCAGGCTCCGGAGAAGCATCCTTGGAATTTAAGGCAGGATTGCTAGGAAAAATGAACCAAATCTGGACAAAAATGAGCCCGGGGCTTTCTGCAGGAGCTCTCCTCCCTCCTCCGGACAGGACACCCAGGTATTGCCTTTCCTTGAGGGAAAGAAAGCGAGTGCATTAACCCCTCCATCGCTGAGCTGGGGGGGTTAATGCAACCCCAGATCTGCCCCTGTTTCAGCTGGTCTTTGCTGGTCAGGCGCTGGAAGAGGGAGCAGGGTCCAGGCAGGGTGGTTGGAGCTGGAAAGTTCGTTAGGGAAGGATGGCATCTCCCCGCTAATGAGGTTGGCGCTGGGGAATGTGCAGCGCGTCGGGGAGCTGCCTGCACAGCCCGGGCTGAAGTTAAAGGGAAGGCAATTATATGATTACCGGCTAATGAAGGACAATTGAAATGGATAAGCCGTGCTTGGAAAAACCAAACGAGGCCGACCACGGAGTTTCTAGGGAGACCAAATTGTCATGATCTCAGCTGAAGCAACGGCTGAGGAGGAGAAAGGGAGGCCGCAGACCCCTGCCAAGCCAAGCCGGGGAGGACGATCTCTTTTCAGACTCAGGATCCCCAACTTTGAACCATCTCGGAGTCATCACACGCACCCTCCTGTACCCCAAACTCCGCCCAAGCAAAGCAACAGCTTCTTACAGCCCGCTCGAAAAAGGGGAAAGACAAATTGCATTGGCTGCCCCCGTACCCCACCAGTGATTCCTTCTCCCCCGCGGCACGGTGCATTTTCCAGCCGCTGCGACTTCAATCATGTCTCCTAGTCCCTGGGCAGAGCTACAAAATGATGTTTAATGTGTCTGACCAGGCAGGAGGTTATTAATTTGTCTGGGGGCACAGGGGTACTGGTGGCGTTTCAAGTGACGGTGCTGCTTTCATCCAGGGCTGTGGAAGCAAATCAGTGGGCGCTCAGAAGACGGGGCATCTATTTATTTGGTTTATTTAATAAATATCTTTAATGCTTAAGCCTTGGCTGGCCTCACAGCCTAAACTGACCTCCCACATGAATAGACGCTCTGTTGGGGAAAAGCCGGAGAGCCGGATGGGTTGCGCATCCCTCCTGAACCCCGGCAGCACCCGCTCTCCCGCATCCCTGGGTGGGATGGCCAAGGGGAAAGGGCAGGGTACCATATTCTTGGCATGGCAAGAAATACCGGGGTAGCTGAAGGCCTGAGCAGATTATCCATCTCCAGCACGCGGCTGTTATTTCTGCTGCCGGGAGATAAAAGGTTGTAAATATGTCCGAGCCGGGTGCGCCGGAGATATATTTCCTCAAGACAGGTGAAACGCTCAATGGCAGGGATTGAACCGAAAAGCCACGGTGTTCGGAGACATCCTGCTCATTGGGGATGTCCCATCCCCGTTCCCAAGCTCGGTGCTTTCGAGTTGATGTGTTTTATCCCCCCACCCTCCCCAGGCACGGCGAGTGGGTCCGACCCACAGCCAGGAGGGGGTCGCGGCGGGCTGATAACAGCCCCGGAAACCCATCAGAGACACCCAGCCCCGGCCCTCTGCCTCTCGTCAAAATTACCTGCCAAAGGAGGCTCCGCTCCAGCCCTGCACCTTGTCAGCTTTTATGGTAATAGGAAACAGCTGCTTGTGGGGGATGGCGAAGCAGAAGTGAAAGGGGCTGGCGGGGAGGGGGCGGGGGGCTGGGGGGTGAGACGGAACCATTCATAATTTTTGCTCTTTGCCCAAGGCCTCCAGCACGAGGCAGGCATGGGGAGGAGACGCCCGAAAAGCCCGGCGGTGGGGATGCTGAGGATGCTCGGACCCCCCGGAGCCAGCCCTGGGGACCTTCCCACCTGCTCTGTGGTCGTGGCCGCAGCCGGCACGCGTGCTGGGGTCGTTTTTTCCAGCTCCGTGGGGTTTCCCTTTTCCCCCCGAGTTGGTCTTGGCTCTGGTGCTGGTTCCTGACAGCATCCCTCTGCCTCTGCTCGGGGGAAAGCTTTGCACACAGGGGGTCCCATCTAGCGCTTCCCAGCCGGGGCTCAAGGTCGTGCCCAGGAGATAAGCTCAACTTTTTACCCAAAACAGCCATTCCACCCCCCAAACCGCCTGCAGCGCTCAAATCATTCCTCTGCACAGACCACAGATCTCCAAGGAGGACCAGAGCCATGGGGATGGTTGGCCTCTGGATGCGACAGCATCGGCCCTCCCTGTGCTCCGGCACCCCGAGCCCCGCAGCACCCCGAATTTTCCTCTTTCTTTTGGGGATTTGCACCCTCCTCAGCGCTGGGAATAGGAGCGGGGTGGGGATTTACACGTGTGCCCAGGACGGCTTTCTGGGAAGAGCAGCACCGTCAAGGAACCGGCTCCTTAATTAGGTTAGCTACGCTCATTTTCAGGAACAGGTTGCTGCTAATGAGTTTTAATTAAAACCATCTTCACGGTGTCAGCAAGTTGAAATCAAGGGCAGCTATTAATATCGACGGTAATTCTCCCCACCGGATCAGCAGGCAGGCAGCGGGTAGGACCAGCCGTCTGCCGGCATTTCAATTTGGAGGCAAATAAAGCAGAATTTGTCAACCCAAAAGGCTCGAGCCCCTCTCAGACCCCCACGCGAAGCCCGTGGTCGGCTTAGCCTCTTCCTACAGTGTAGATCCTTTCTCACTTTCCCATCTCCCGAGCTTTCTCCAGGCTAATTTTAGCAACCAGAAGGTTTCTCCAGAGCTTAATCCTGCTCATGGCGGGGGGAAGGAAGAGTTTTCCTGCTGTGGAGTCACTCTCTGATTTTTTATTGTTTTTTTTTTTTTTTTTGTGCCACGAAAATGCAAGTTTTGGGCCGTCTGAACCTCTGGAAGAGATTTTCCCCTTCTCTTTCCCAGCCCTGGCTCTGCCCGGAGATTTCACAGCTCATTGCAGCCACGCTTTGAGTACATCTTGAGTGTTTTAAAGACGGTTCTTTTATGCTCTCTCCAGCTTTTAATGCTCGAGGGAGACGGGGTTGCGGTGGTTTCGGATGCACCGATGCTGCACCGTGAAATAGGATCCGTGCCTGGAACGGCTTTCCTGGCCGGAGGAGGGTGGTGGGTGCTGCTGAGCATCACTGGGTGCAGGAGAGGATCCAGCCGATGGGAGCGCAGGCCTGATACAGCCGCCTGCTTTCTGCAGAGCTGCATAAATTCACTTTAACAGAGGCCAAATGTATCTGGTGCACGGAAAAAATGCCCTCTGCCTCTATCCTTGCAGTTCTGACCGTTAGGTCGGGTTCACGGGTTGCTCTGGTAAGGGATTTAATTCCCTGAGAGAAAAAAATCCAGTTCAATCCATCAGTGGAAAATAAGTATTAAATTCCAGGGGCTGTTTGAGTCCGTACCATTTCCCTACTTAACACCCCAACACAAGAAGAGCTGAAACATTCTGCTTCTCAGCACAGAAGCGCAACGTTTTCCATTTTTTTCCCACAAATCCAGGTCTCCAACCCCAAATCTGCGGCTGCTGTTGGCTTTTTGTCTCCCTCTTGTGACTGGCCTGTGGAAAGGGTTTCCATCCGGCGTGCTGCGAGGAGCTGGGATGGAGCTGGGATGGAGCCGGGATGGAGCCGGGATGGAGCCGGGATGCTGCTTTTGGCACGTCGGGTCTCAACTCCATGCCAAGGATGGGCTGAGCGTGAAGGGGCTGTCGTGACATGGGGCAAGAACTAAAGGCAGCTCAAAGATCCGCCTTCTCGGTGCGGGACTGTCCCCAAGGAATCGCAAAGGCACAAATCCCGGGTGGGCACGAGCATCACTCATCCGCCACGAAGCCCAAGGACCAGCGTCTGCGGAGAAAAGCAGAATTTTTAGAAAATCTCAAACCCGTCTTGCTTACCTGGAATAAAAAGACCCTGTTTTGCTATTAAATAAAGGGAAAAACCTGCTGGAGCGGGGTTTTTTTTAGGTCGAATGATTCCAGAGCAGGGGCAGGGGGTGGGTTTTGTCCGCACACGGTGCCTTTAAGACCCCGGAACCGGAGCGAAAGTTTGGTTTTTCCCAGCCCTGGTCAGAGGAAGAAGCGATTGGAAGCAGATGTTGGAGGCAACAGCTCCTTGCACGGGGGTGGACGGGGCACGGCGAGGGGTGCGAGCGGCTGGGACCGAGCCCCCGCCGGTAACCCCGGGCTCCCGGCGCTGGGGGGGGGGGGTTGAACTCGCAGCTCCCCCTCCTCAGCGATGCGCTCGGCAGACGGATCCTAACCCAAACCAGATGGGAGAGGACAGCTTTGGTGCTTTTTTTTTTTGCCCTTTTTTTTTTTCAGGGGGAGAATGAGGACCCGGGGAGATAAAGTGATTAAAATAGATCATGTGCAGTAAGACAGCCGAGGTGCCCCGGGGCTGGGGGATAAAAATTTGGGATAAAGCCTCCAGCGATGGGGGTTTTGCTGCGTCTCCTTTGCAGGGATGCTCTCGCAGGGATGCCTGAAAGCGTGCGTGTATGGCAAACGTCTGGACAGTAGGGGTTTTTCCATCCTAGGAAGCGGAGTTAATCCAATCTCCTTTCCGAGACCCAACTTCTGGCAGGTTTGACACTCCCCAGCTCTGCCTTTGCATTTTTCTCCCCATCCCTCACCCGGATCCTGCAGCGGGAGCGAGGTGTGAAGGCAGCATCCTCCTCCCTGCCCACTGCTTGCATTTCACGCGGGGAAAAAATACAAGGAAAAGTCCCGTTTCCCTCAGTCCTGGGGAAAATTTGGGTGTTTTGTTTTTTTGGTTTTTTGGCTGGAACAGGTGACGATGCCCATATGAACTCCAGGGAAGGATTTGGGGGTTGGCAGGATGCCGCATCGCCGTGCAGCGTGCTGGCAAGTCTCTTACAGAAAAAAAAAGAAAAAAAAAAAAAACCCAACTCAAAAAGCACGGTGAAATTTCCTCTCTTTACCTTTTAGTTCCAAAAAAGCAGAGGAAACAGGGCGGGCATGTCACTGCAACGGCTGATCTCCATCTCCACTGCAGATTTCGGGGGCATCTGCGGGAAAAGCTGCTGGTTTTGCAGCGCCGCGCGGCGCAGGGGATGGCAGCACCGTGCGCTGGCTCCGGCCAAAACTGAAAATCCAGTCTTGACTCAATGTTGGTTTGTTGTTTTTTTTTTGCTGACATCCTCCCTGCAGACTGTCCTAGGCAAAAAAAAAAAAAAAAAGAAAAAAAAAGAAATAAAGAACCCAAAAAGCCCTTTTCTTTCGCCTTCTTGAGGCTGGGACTCTGCACGCGCAAATTCCTCCCGCTCCCTTTCCAAACTGGCCTTGGAAAAGAATAAAATCATTGAATTAGCCAAGTTAATCAGGTGAGTTTCTGACTCACCTCATTTATCTTTCTTTCGAGCCTGAGCCGGGGAGACCCAAAAATGGGATTAAGTGCAGCGATAAACAAAAGATCCCAGACGGCCAAGAGATTTGTGGATTTTCCCCTGGTCTGAACTCTGGGCTGGACGGCCCGACATTTGTTTTTTATTTTTGAATAATAGGAAATGACGGAACTGGGGCTTTTTTTTTCTGCCACACTTTAGTGACCGATTAAAATAGCCCGGCGGAGACGGGAGGGAGGTCTGGCAACGTGATGGCTGGTGGGATTCACTGATCGACTTTGGTTTGGGACCTAAACGAAGGGTCTTCTCCACCCTGGTAGAGCAGAAGGGTCGCAGCTCCCACCTCCCTTTGCCCAGATGTTTCCCAGCCCGCATCTCCCTGTCCGGAGGGGAAACTCACGGAGCTCTTTTTTTGGGTTATGGGGAGTGCAAGGCTTGGGATGAAACCACTCCCAAAGCTTTCGCAGCCTGCCTGCAGACACCCTTGGCCACCTCCATCCATCAGCCTGGATCCAGCCCCTGTAGGCAATCCATCACTTGCAGGAGCCCTCTCTGCCCACAGCGTCCTCCTGATGCCTTGCAGACACACAGCTAAATCCTCCTTCCTCCCCTGGCCAGCCCTTGGATTGAGCAGAAACCGCGTTTTCTGGTGTTTTGTTTTTTTTTTTTAAAAAAAATAATCCTTTCCTTGCAAACATTCCCACCACCCATCGCTATTTTCTGTTCAGCGGGGGATTTTGGGTGCAACGGAGCTACTTACACTGAGAGTAAGCAGCAAAGCCGAGATGCTCTGTGTCTGGAGGATGTCATGGCAAATAGAAATGCATCCCCGGACCTTTTCAGCAGTGCTTCTAGTTCAGGGATAAGTGGAAGTCCTTTTCTAGGATTATAAGAAATCGAGACATAGGGGGTTTCAAAGCCTTTGAGATAAGCGAAAATTTTCTAGCTGCTTTCTCCTTTCGCGTTTGGCTTTTCTTCCCCACATGAAATATGTTCCTTCGTCTGGCATTTCCTGAGAGGAGCACAGAAACCCGTAGTCACGGTTTGAAAAATTATAATTGATCTCTTCAGTTCCGTATTTTCAAGGCAAAACTTTTTTGCTGGAAGATTTTAAAGGTTTCCTTTAAAAATAAAAACCCTACCTGGACAGCAACCAGCATCTTTCTGTGCAAGCTCTTCTAAGAGCTGCAGTCTTGTTCCTAAGGCTCCCAAATCAGCATCATTTGCAAATACTGTATCTAAGGAATGCATCTTCATAAGAAAATGGGTGGTTTTCCTTTAATTCAATAGCAAACCACCCTGGAAGGACAGAATTCACTGTTGGATGGAGGAAACTGCCTTTTTTTTAGCTGTTTAAGATACCCTAAAACCAGTCTGCAAGGGTTTGGATGGACTGTGTGGGCGTTGAAGTGAGCGTGGACTGATCCGGACATAAAACCCCAGACACGCATCCACGGCGATAAAATCCAACCACCCCTCAATTTTAAGGAGTTCTCCAAGTGGAAAATTTATTTCTGCAGAAATCAGTAAGAGTTTGTTGATGGGCTGGTGGAAGGGGAGAGAAAGGGAGGCCTTTCGCAAGGAATAAATGTTTCACACCAGCTTACACGTGCATTGAAATTTAACCGCTCAGGTCAGCTGGAAATAGCTCCCAAAGACCCTATGAGCCAGGAAAGTTGGGTTCTTCCTTTCCCTAAGACCTTTTACGATTTGGGTTTCATGCTTCCAGCATCCCAAAGGTGTCCCAAAGCATCCCAAAGGAGTGAAGCCGGGCTGGAGGCAGGAGGAAGAGGAGGAGGTGGCCTTCTGACCCCAACCCAAAAGCAGAGGAGGCATCTCCGTCCCTATAACCACTAGATGGTGCCAAGAGAAAGAGCGTGGGAGGAGCAAGGTGGGAGGAAGGAGGTGGGGGGCACCCAGGCCACTAAAAATCCCATGGGGATGGGGGATGTTGGGCATGGTTGCCAAATCCAAGCCTCGATAGACCAACTACAAACCGCTGAGCACCAAAAAATGGATGGTTTGCAGCTGCAGATCTCCCAGACGTTGTCCATAGGGAGGTGACAGGCTTCGCCCCAGCTGTGGAGCATTTAGAACCTATCTGGCAGCTGTGCTGGGTGACGCGGGTATAGTGGGAAAGTCCTCGGTTGGTTTATACTGGGTCTGCAGGCTGATTTCACTGCGTGCGGTTGTGCTTGCACCGGCGGGGGGGTCTCGCTGTCCCCATAAAATGCCCTTGGTTTCCTCAACCAGTGAAGACGTGATGCGTGGAAAGAGGGAGATGTCTCTACCATCACACTGGGAACTACGGTGAGGTGGCTCCTGGCTCGCTCACCTGTGGAGACGCCCAAGGAAATGAAGTGCTCCCTGAACTGTAGGGGAGTTTCTCCCACTAGCTGGGCACCCACAGAGTAACTGCCCTCCCCACGGCCACCTGTGGGCTGTAAGCTTGCTATTTCCACTGACACACAATTTGGAAACCTAAAAGACTCAGGTGGATCGTACAGTGTCACCAGCCAAACTTTCGTTTTGAAGCCAACCTGTTGCATCATCTGGTTTATTCCTCCCTTGCAGCCAGAGGTCCTCTTCCACAGCCATCCCTGCCCTTCCTGCTGCCTTCCCAGTTCTATTTTACCAATGACCTACTGGCGGAAAGCCCACAGCTACTCTGAAACCAACTCCTGGCTTTCACCAGCCTGTTGCTCCATCACCAAGTGTCATTTCTTGATGTCCATCTTGTCCACGCTTACAATGGAAGCCCAACCTCTGCAGAAACCCAACGCATCTTCAGCTCCAGGGGGACATTTCAGAGAAGCCTGATGAAGTGTGGCCACGCCACTCAGGCTACGTGTTGCCTTAATTCAGCTGAACCAAGAGCCAGAGACGTGACTGTGGGTTTGCCACGCTGAGGTTGCTCATAACGGTACCCTTGTAGGCTCCTGCTGCAGGAGAAAGCCTGGATGGAAATACTGCTGGGGTGGGGGAGATGTAGGTGCATTGGGTGGACCTGCAGGTATTACAGCCTCCTTGCAAATTCGGGGTACAAAAGGCCTGGAAGGATTTGGGGAGCATCTCTCGGTTGCATTTCAAGATCAAAAGCAAACCTCATTTGGCTTCATTCCGATGAAAGCTGAAAGCTTGAAAAAAAACAAAACATAAAAGTCGAGAGAAGTTTCTCTGTATCTGTCAGCCCGCTGAATTTGTTTGTCCGTGCCAGGTCGCCTGAGCTGGTTTTGTGTCTCACACTCTTTATATTTCTCCTAAAAGCCCCAGTTCCCAGAATCCCGTCATTGCAGAGGAACCTCAGCTTTCTTTTCTTTCTAATTGAGGCAGATTCGAGACCTGACTCCACCTCGAAAACATGACCTCGGGGCACCTCAGAGGCCCAGAAAATCCTTGCCGGTTCCCAGAGGACGTGTAAAAAGAGCTCGTGAACTTTGAGGTCCTCTCCACGCTGGGGAGGGGAGAGGGGAGAGCTCGTGAGGCCGTTTCCATCTGCCTTTCGGTATCGATTTGCCACAAGAGGAGCTTCCTCACAGCCAGATGGGCGGAATGGGCCCACCTCATTGCATGTGTAAACATTTCAGTTTTAAACTGGAGTAGGAAAAGACCCAAAAAGTGCAGAAAAAGGCAGAAATGTTGGGTTTCCCATGGGCTTCCCATGGTATCTCCCATACAATAAGGAAGATCAAGGAATAACGCCGTGGTGCACAGAGAGACGAAGGGGTGGGATCCACACCCCCACGCATGATGCTTTCCTGGGGAAACTGAGGCACAGAAGGACTTGGCTGTACTGGAACTCTGCAGCACAGCTGCTAGCTGAGTGTAAACCTGCTGAGTGCCCTTTTCCCACGTGTTTTCACCCTAATAGGCAAGAAAAAAATCGCCTGCAGCATGGGCATTTCTCAGGACTTGGCTGCAGTCAGTCAATAGAGCTGGTAGGCTGGTATGTGGCGTGGGGATGTGTCTCCAGGCCCTCTTTCACCCTTCTCCTTCTCTTCTCAAAGTCCTGGGATTTCTTTTCTTCATCCTGTATCACGTGGGCTGGAAAATGGAAGTGAAAGCAGCGGTGGGCTGGATTCTCCATCCACAGCATTCCCAGAAAGTGGTCGTTTCTTCTCATTTTTTAACTCCTTTACCCTGCAATCAGCGGTGGGGGGGGGGGGGGTGAGCAACATGTTTCCAGAGAAGAAACCACTTGAACTTGCCCACCAAGCCAAAGGGAAGCTCTTTTTTGTCCCTGGCCTTCGGATACGGCTCAGCATGGAGCAGCCATCCACCACGGCTCAGCCGTGCCACGGTGCCGCGTTCCCATCCCCAGCACCCAGGAGCTTTTCCTCTTTTAAAACCAACTAAAAAAAGGGGCAGATCAAGCTCGGGGCCAAAACCCGAGGAGAAAAACCCTTCTAGTAATAAGCTGCGTGCCGAGCGTCTCCCTCCTCGCCCCTTCGCCCGCACGTCTCCGTCCCGGGGAGGCAGCTGCGGCGTGTAGGAGAAAACGACCCTGTCACGGCTGTCTGCGCTGTGTTATTGTTAGTGTTACGTTACAAATCCCCTTTCCATGCGGAGGTCCCGGGGGGGTCATAAACTGGGAGGGGGGAGGTCAGGACCCTGCCAATAAACAGGACCCCCAGCCCCACCGCCGGCCTCCCCGCGGCGGCTGGAGAGAAGCGGCTGGGATTTACTGGCTTCTTTGCAGGCTTGGTCCTCCAAGATCCTGGAGATGATCGGCATCCATTCCCAGCCAGCCGGGATACATAAATCCCCTTGGAAACACGGCAGCGGAGCTGGGGAGCCAGCATTGCTTACAACCACTCGCAGCTCCGTCTTGCAGAGACGAGGCTTTTAAAAATAAGTATAAGCAGGAATTGATGGTTTCCCCCCATAATTAATATATGTGTTTGGCTGATGTTGTTGCCTGGTGGCAACTTCCAACCAAGTATCGTTTTCCAGTGCAGATTCCCTGCACAGCTCGGTGGCTGTTCATAGGCACGCGGAAGCATGAAAATATCTTTAAAAAAAGTCAAGGGTGGATGGAAACTCAGGGCTGATGCTGTGAGTCCGTTCCTTGCCCACATCGTAGGGTGGCTTTGCAAAGGCTTTTTGGCATCTCCTGAAGGAAAGAGGATTTTGAGAGCGTCCCGGTGGGGGATGCAGCGTTCAGGACCCTGAGAAGCAGCAGGGAACGGGTTAACGCAAGATCCCACAGGAGACGGATCCCATCGGATCCCCTTAGGAAGGTGCACGGCAGCCCACGGGGCAAATATCAGAAGGATCTCACCCTCTTCTCGCCATCTTCCCCTCTGCTGGACCATGCCACTGAGGATGCTTCTTATTAATTGAGGAGATTTCGTATTAATTGAGGACGTTTCTTATTAACGTGTGGATTAAAAACCCAGCAAAAATCACCCAGGTGAGGACCCAAACTCAAGCTCTCCTGCTTGCATCCCCTTTTCCCAACAGGCTTCTCCAAGACCTTCTGCCCTCCTATGGGCACATCTACAGCCCTGCTTAGGTATTTGCAGGGAAGATTTCCAGGGGGAATATTAAGGAAAAAAAGGGATTTATCCACCACGAGGACCGAAATCAACCCCTGCAATAAATCATAGATATTATGAAGACAATACTGTTGAAAGCATGGAGGTTTCCAGATGATTTAGGAGCTTGAACCTCATTCAGATGGGGTTGAGCGAAGCTGTGCTCCACAAGCAACGAAGCTCTCATAAAACATGCCACCCATGGGCGCCGTGGGAGGGTCGCAGGGGTGGAAGCAGCGGTTGGTTGCCCGAGTCCGAGCAACTTTTGGTGGTATCTCTGAAAACCCAACGCCCAAGGAGCAGTTGGCTGCCCACGGACTGAAAGACGGCCCTCCCGCGCCTGACTCGCGCAGCCGGGCTCAGCTCCGAAACCACCTTGCGGGTAGTTTGCTACTAGGAAGGAAAAAAAAAAAAAAAGAAAAAAAAAAAGAGAAAAAAAGATTTAAAAAGAGAGATAGAAAAAGAAGGGCTCAGCTGGAAGAAGCTGCTCGGCTCGAGCTGGTGATGGAGCATCTGGGACTGCTCTAAGGTCCAGCATCGGAGCGAAGTTTTAATCGCCAAAAAATCTGGTTAAAAGCAAAGTTTCTGCCACCGCAAACTGAAACTTTTCAGAAGGGCACAGCTCGCGCCCGGCCCGTTAATTGTTGTCTCGAGGAGTCAACAAGGACCCACGTTTCTTATCCTATTGGGGCGTATTGGCAGCGATGCTCAGCAGCAGAGGAGGCTTTGGGGCAGGATGCTCTCCGGGCAAGGAGGCAGGTTGATTGTTTCAAACATCTCTTTTAGGCTGCATCTCTTCTGAAAAGCAGGTGTTGTAGATGCAGCAAAGAGATTTCTACGAGTCCTCTCATGCTGAGATCCTGAGCGTGTTACCGTGCGCACCCAAAAAAACCCGAGGCAAACAGCACGGTGACTCAGAGGTATGTGTGATATCAGTTTCGGGTAGATGTGAAAAGAGCTCCCCGTCTCATTTCTGCTTGCAGGTCGGGTTGGTAACAACTCCTTTTTTAAAGGCGGGTTTGGTTGGGGTTTTTTTGCCCTTTTTTTTCTTTTTTTTGTGCGTGTGCGTTTGTGTGTGTGTGTGTTTTGTTCTGTTTTGCAGATGCTTTTGCCCAGAAGCTGAGCAGAGCGCTGGCGATCAAGATAAAGGGCTGAAGAGCGACGGAGGACCCTGCAATAAGCAAAACAAAATAAATAGGTGCAGAGAGCGAAGAACCGCAAGAGTCAATGCCGGGGAGGGGGGGGTGGGGGGGTGGGGGGGGTTGGGTTGACGCTCTGGCTCTCGAGCAGTTATATGGTGGAGAGAAACCAAGGGGACGATTCCGAAAATGGCTTTACGGGCTTCGAGTCCCCCCCTCCAGATTACATACGCAAAAAAAGACGGAGCACATCTTCCCCGTAAAAACTTGCAGATCGCTGCAAATCCGTCGAAAGGAGTCGAGGTCGGCGAGGAAAACGCGAGAGCTCCCGGCCCAGAGGCTGCAATAAGCTTTATTTCGGAGGGATTTTTAATCCTTTGGCAGATCAAAGCCTTTAATCGCATCATTTTTCCTGGGAGGATGACAAAGGCACGGTGCGCTTGGCGAGGGTGAAAAAAAACACCCCTGTTTGTAGAAATAGGGAAACTGAGGCACGGCATGGGGACGTGACTCGCTTGGGATAAATCATGGCCAGCTACAATATGTCGCGTTTATTGTAGGATTTTGGACCTCATTTTTATGATTTTGATGGATTAAATCAGGGGCTGGTAATAAAGCGGTAAGAAAATAGTCTTGTGTCCAGGGAAACTTTGACTGACAATGAGTCAGGGGAGGAAAAGGTGCTGAAAAGGTCAAGTTCATCTCCAAAAAGGCA
The DNA here is from genome assembly GCF_964199755.1 of Larus michahellis. NCBI lineage: Eukaryota > Metazoa > Chordata > Aves > Charadriiformes > Laridae > Larus > Larus michahellis. The sequence continues at coordinate 1,848,860 of NC_133912.1, forward strand.
AACCGTTGTCTGTTTTGACAAAAAAAAAAAACAAAAACACAACCCTTTTTTTTTCTGAAGGCAGCTGATATTTTCCCATGTGAAGTTGTATTTTGCCCATTAAGAGGAGCCGCCTTGCCTGTTCGAGTGTCCCAATAAAGGTTGAATAAATAAATAATAAAGAATATATTAAATAAAGAACACATATAGGCATCCTTGCCGAGTCCTTCTCTGTCCCTCGGTCTGTCCAGGAGCAACGGCAGCTTCAGATGAAAATAAACTCCCCCCTTCCCCTCCATTCACTTTTCCTCCAAAGCCAGGTTTTTCTTTGCAAACCAGAAACCTCCAGCATCAGAAATATTCCAACTTTCCGCCTTTCTTTTTATGGGAAAAATCGGAAAGACAGCATCCAACCCCCGTGACAATTTGCATCTAGTCAAATCCCGATTTTCCACACATGCATTCGGGTTTTTTTCCGGCCCGCCGCCAGGCCTTCCCCCTTCCATGAGAAAATATTTTAAAGGCCTCAGAAGAAAGGAGCGATTTGGGCTCGATTCAACCCAAATATCACTAAAAAAGCGAAAAGCCTCCACCTTTCTCAGCCTATTTTTGCCAAACGATGAAGGGCTGGAGCATCCTGGGGAGGGAGGACTTCGCCTTCATCCCCTCTTTGCCCGTCGTCGCATTGAAAAGCGGTTTATTAACGAAGCCTGGTGTCATTATATCCCCTCCTCATGCTACCGTGATCTTCAACACTCTAAATAAATGGGGTTAGCATGTTTGATTCCCATTTTCCCTCCGGCTCCGTCCCCCCCAACCCCAAATTTCCTCTTCCCTGCCTCATGAAAGGATTTTCTCCCCGAGAAATGCAGTTACTATTTTACTGATGGGGTCAGGACCTTTCTTTTTTTTTTTTTTTTTTTTTTTTAATCCATTTTATTGCCCCCCAGGGAGTGAGACTTTCCATCTGGGGAGATGTGTAACGCAATCCCAAAAATAACAGCACGGCCGGAGAGCCGGAGAAATGGAGATCGATGGCAAAACCCCGCGCCAAAACACCCATCCTGTGGCGCAGGACCAGCATCGCACACATTAGAGAGGAAGATTCAGATATATATTTATTTTTTTTGGTATATTTATCCCCAAGGCATCGTTGCTGAGGGTTTACGTACTTAAGGAAGCCCTCGGTTGTTAAAAAATGCAGTGGGTGAGGATGGGAGCATCTTAAACCGGCTTTGCCCCCGCAGAGATCTTGGCAACATCTGGATCTGGGATATTCCCCCTTCAGGGGAGATGCTGGGCCAGCTGTGCACCCCGAAGGATTCACCTCGGCGAAAGGGAAGCCGAGCAAGGCAGCGTTTTCCTTGTAAAAAAAGAAGAAAAAAGACCAAGGTCTTGTTTGCTTTTCTTTCGCCCTGTGCCCAGCACGGCAGAGCCCGAGCCGTGCCCAGATGCGCCGGCAGACGCTGATAATGACGAACCCGCTGAAACGCTGCTGCAGCCCGGCACGAGGTGGGTTGTACACGCTTCAACTAGCGCTTTTCCTGGGTATTTTTGCAACTTTTGTTAAACTTTCCGTGCTTCTTGCTGCGTCTCCGAGCCCAGCAGGTACCCGGGCTTCATGCAGCCACGAGGTCCCACCAAACCCTGCCGCGGTGGAGCTGCAGGTTACCGGGTGCACTCATCTCTGGAGCGCTGCCTCGGCCGGTAGCGAAGCAAAACCACCTTTTCCTCCTAAAGAAGTGGGCGTGTTGGCAAATCCACCCTCCCCTCCAGCTCATGCTTTGCAGCATCCCTTATCTTCTCTTTCCATTTTGCTCATCTACGGCTTGGCGTCGCCTTCCCCCTCCCCACCCACCTGCCTTCTCCTCCAGAAAAGAGAAAAAGGCTATAAAAAGAAGAGCGCCCTTTGGCGTCACCCCATCCTTCACCTCTTGCCATCTCTCCCTGCCTCACCCCAAGCACCGTCACTCGTCTGGTCGGCACGATGCTCAAGCACAGCCCCACCACCTCCGCGTTCGGCCATAATCATCATTAATACTAAGGTTATTAGCACCCATAAGGTAATTAGGGAGAGGAGGGCGTGTCTCCATCCTCCCACGTCGAGGTCTTGCTCCGTTATTTGCAGCGTGGGCTTCTCAAAGCGGCACCCAGCTGCCAAACCTCGCGAACGCCCTGAGGACGTGGGCGCGAAGCTCTGGGGACTGTCGGGCTGGCGTGCCCCAGTACAAGGGACAAGCCGGGGCTCAGGGTGGGGAGCCGAAGGATGCTGAATTTGGGGTCGCCTACGCAGAGCCCTCCAGCGCCACGCACACACTCAGTTGCAGCAGAAAACTACATTTTTGAACCCGCACCCACTCAAATCGGCCAACTCCGCAGCTTGAATATCTCCCCAAAATAGCCCAAAACCAACCTTGACTTTGGAAAGCTTGCCCGGCCCGGGGGTACCGCCTCCCCCAGCCCTGTCCCGGTCCCCTGCACCCCTGCTCCACCCTCCCCGCGGCCTGATCTTATCTGTGCCCCAGCCCGAAACAGGCGTCGGGTGATGCCTCCAACCCTCTGCAACCCCTACGCGGGGAGAGGCGGGGGGGAAACGGTGGCTTTTGGCATGGAGAAAACACACGCAGAAGCTGCCGGGCTGCTGAGGACCGACCCAACTCGTGTCACGCACCGGCCGGCCCCAGCCCCTTCGCATTGGAGGGGACGGGAGAGTCCTTTTGAGGCTGCTCATTCAATACGGCACGGGAGATGTTTCCTAAAAGCCACTCCGAGCATGGGCTACGGGTCTCCCCGCGGGTTATTCCCCCTGGATACCCAGCAACATGCCCCCCTCCGTCCTTTTTTTGGGGTTCCCCGGCTGGCCCCCGGGGACGGCCGCGGGGTGGGTGTCTGGGGTAGCAGACGGCAGGAATCCACCCCGAAACCTTTCGCAGCCCAGACTAAAAAGGCCGCCTCTGCCCGCAGCCGCTGCCACCCGAGAAACGGCTCTTTCTGGCCCAAAAAAAAAAAAAAAAAAATCACAGCCCTAACCGACGCGGCTAAATACCAGCGTGGGGGGGGGGTACTTGATGCACGGGCAGGACATAAATCTGCGTATTTCCTATGAAAAACTGGGATAGGATACGAAGGACAGGGCGGTTTGGGGGATTGTTTTATTATCTAGGGTTTATTTAATAAACGAACCCCGAATATACAAGGAGGAGGTTTTTCAAGTCACCTCTTCCCCTTCTCCCCTTAGTTCAAACGGTTGCAGCTTCCAGCCGGGAAATAAAATTTAAATATTCCCCCCCCCCCCCGGGCCCTTGCCAGCAAAATAAACATCTATTTATTTTAGAAACACAGCTTGGAAAGCAACGCGAAAAAGCGTTTCACGAATCCAGCCGTCCCTGTAAGCCCCCCGAGCCCCCTCGAAAGCCGTTTTTCCTTTCGAAATGGAAAGGGGGAAAAGCAAAAGTTAGAAAAAAAAAAACAAAAAAAAGCCTGGTCCCCGCGTAGCCCCGTTTCTCCTCCTGCTGCATCACTCCGCCTTCGGCTTTTCGAAAGGGCTTTTTTTTTTTTTATTTATTATTTTTATTTTTTTGCCTTCCCCCCCCCCCCCCGCCCCCCCGCCCCAGTTTTGAAATGAGTGCTGGCGCGCCGTTCGTTGGTTCAAAAAGGTGCGGAGAGAAAGGTCTCAACCCGGCTCCTTCCGTAGGCGGGCTTTAAAAAAAAGAAAAAAAAAAAAAAAAAATTAAAACCCGAACCACCCCGGCAACAGGGATTGGGGCTTTTTCTCCTCCTTTAAGGAAAATATAATAGGGAAAAAAAAAAAATCAAAATTGCGCTTTTTTCGGTGTTTTGGGGTCTTTTTTCGGAAGCGGGGCTGACCCTCAGCACAGCCAACACCACTAGAGGGCCCGAAAAGTGTTTCAAGTGATGCTGGTGCCTTAAAAATGGAATTAGCAGCCCCCCAACCCCTCCGGAAAAAAATGGCATTTTAAAAAAACAAAAAGCCGAAATTAAAAAGGCACCGGCCGATGCTTGGAAGGACTTTGCTGTAGAGACTCCTGCAAGTCTCCCGCAATAACGCATTTTAGACCCTGTTTGCAATTCCCAGCGTATTTATATGCGTTTATAATCTGTATTTTGGGTATATTTGTGCCCGCAGAGAGCTGTTTCGTATCGCTACGACCTGCGCGGGTGTAATTCCCCTTCTCGGGGGTGGGATTCAGCCCCACGGGGACGGGTTCCTGCCATGGCTGATGCCGGACCCCATCGGCTCCAGGCTGAAAATTGATAATTATTTCTCCTGGGGTTTGGGAATTGCTTTTCCACATCCCGCCATGAAATGAAAAAGGGAATTGCTTTTCCTGGCACTCTCCCGTCGTGATATTTGGCTCTCAACTTAGAAAATATAGAGGGAGAGAGCCCACGCTGGGCGGGGGGGCGGTATTTGGGGTATTCCTGCCATGAGGAGCCGGAGGGGATCGGATGCCTCCGAGGCGGGGATGTCGGGACGTGTTATCCCCAGCCATTCCCCAGCTGTCATCGCTAATTGATATCTGCACCTCCAGCATCCTGAATTAACCCCGTCATTTTCGCTAATTCCCGCGGTGCGCGGTGGGGGGGCGGGGGGGGCAGAGGCATTAAGAGCAAGCGGCGTCTCCTGGGGGACACCGTTAAGGAGGAGAAATGGGAAATGCAATATTTAATGAGGGGAGCTGACGATGGTGGGGATGCTCTTGCCGGCGAGCTCAAGGTGCAAAGTCCCGGGACCCGAGCAATCACCCCAGCCCGGCGTCTGCCCCAAATTAGGGGATTTCCAGGGGTAAATTCATTGGGTTCTCTCTGATGCTCAAACGCTTTCACATCCAGCGGTTAAAAAGCCCTTTCAGACAGGACTACAAGCCCCAGGGGACGTTCTGATGCCCAGCGTGCCTCTCCGAAGGCCCAGCAAGGAAAATCAATGGATGTGAGGATATTTGAAGGATAGGCTGCTGTCCCGGAGGCTTCCTGAGCATCCCCGCACCAGGGGACCGCGCCGCCCCCGTCGGGCGTGCAGGAAGGGGCCGGGCTCTCCTCCAGCGCCGACACGATGCTCTGGCCGGCGGTCACGAGCGGCCAAGATGTTTCCTGCAATTCTTGCCGGCCCTGACCTGGCTTTCGTTATCGAGCGAGGTCCTGCTGCTCAGCACCCGCAGCAGCCGCCTATCGCTGACCTTCCCCGGGCTGCAGCATCCCCCGTTATCCCGGTTTATCTGTCCGTGGCTCTCGCTTCCTTTGACGTCTTTAGGTTAGCATGGAGCAGAGGTGGCTTCGCAGGGTGGATTATACAGCTGGGGAGCAGTGCAGCCTCCTACGTCCTCGGGAGTCATGGGAATGTACATGGATAACCCCATGAGATGCTGGAGCAGGGTGGGAAAGCCTGCCCTGCTTCCAGCCAGAGCTGGAAGAGCAACCAAAGATGCTCACGTTGGTCGTGAGAAGCTCCTTCACTACCAAATACCTCTATTTAAAGTGGCATTGGTGTCAAGTCCTGGCTAGATTTAGGGTGTCCTTGCAAATTCCTGCGAGCCTTGGTGTGGAGCGGGATGTGTGACTCCTCCTTTCCAGGCTGTTGGGATGCTCAGAGTGAGACCATGGCAGTGCCTTAAATCATAGAATCACGGAATGGTTGGGGTTGGAAGGGACCTTAAAGATCATCTCATTCCACCCCCTGCCCTGGGCAGGGACACCTCCCACCAGCCCAGGTTGCTCCAAGCCCCGTCCAACCTGGCCTTGAACCCCTCCAGGGATGGGGCAGCCACAGCTTCTCTGGGCACCCTGGGCCAGGGGCTCACCGCCCTCACAGCAAACAATTTCTTCCCGATATCTCATCTAAATCATCCTGCCCAACATCAGCCGGGTGCTGTGTCCCTTTGCCATGGCAAACCAGTGTCCACAGAGGTTCACGCACCCCATTTTGGGACGTGGAAACCCCAGAGGTGGAAATGAGGAGCTCCAACTGCCAAACCGAAACCCCTGGAGACCATCCCACACCAGACTATCCAACCCTACGAAATAACCCAGCACAGCTCTGCTGATGGGAGGGGGTCACTGTGCATCTCACCCACAGCGCCCACCACCCCACAGCGGCCGATCGCACCCCCCAACCCGCCGGGAGCCGAGCTGCATCGCTGCGCTACCACCCGGCACGGCGGCCTTGGCCCCACGGCGCAAACGGCTCGTCCTCGCCAGCCTTTTCCATCCTCCCGCTCCCTATTGTTTGCCGGAGCCCGGCCCTGACCCCGGGTATTTATAACACCCCCTTTCCGGTACGGCATTGTGTGCCGGCAGCCCCGACGCGCACCCCGCGTCCTGGATGAGCCGGGGCTCGACTCCTCGTTTCCTCGTTTTCCTGTTTACGGGGCTCGGGAGGAGCCGGTCGCAGCCACTCCTCGGAGACCTCCGTAAAATCCTATTTCTCCTTCCAGCGGAGAGAGGGACGGCGGCTTGGGATGGGTCCGGTGGATCCATAAAGCCCCCAAAATTTGGGAAAAATGGGTGCTCCCCTTGGGAGAGCGGCTCCCACGTTGTTTGTCCGTCCGTGGGGCCAAACCCCCTCTGCGTTCCTCGCCTCCTCCAAGACAGGCGTGTTTTGCCCCAAGCAACCAAATCTGGGCTACCTCAAATCCTTTTACCTCCCTGAAAATGCTGTGTAACCCCAAAACGACATCCAGGCTCGGATTTGGGCCCCAAACGGACTTTTTCTTCTCTCCTACAGCAATTTTAGCTCGGTGAACCATGACCACGGCCATGCCTTGATGCGGGCAAGTCTTGAGCGTACGCTGGATTAAGAAAGCGGAAAAAAAACCCCAATTCTCCACTCTGCCCTGGTCTCGTGTGCGAAAGTTTATTCCAGCAAAAGAGACCTTTTGCCCAAATAGCTTTGATTGTTGGGGAAGGCAAATCAGCAACGCTGGCAAAGGACCTTCGCCGGGGCGCGGGTGTTGCCGAGAGCTCGCAGGCGTTTCCCCCCCGCTCCCCGGCGCCAGTGACCTCTGCGACAGAGCCGGGCCAAAACAGGACGGCGTTTGGGCTTCTCTCTGCCGCAGGGATTCGTTTCAGGCTGAAAAAAACAAATTTTCAGCCCGACCCCAGTTTCAGCTGCTTTTGCTTCGGGTGGGGGTTCCCCCAAGGCTCACCGTGATGCTGCGGGAGGCGCATCCCGGCAGAGAGCCGAGACAGAGGGAAAAGGCATTTTCCTCCTGCCAAAAAAAGAGGGTAAAAAGTTGCAAAAAGGAGGAAAACCCACCCCTTGGGTTTGCTCCGCATACGTTATGATCAGCAGGTCGGGCAGAAGGGTGGCCTGTTCCCACCGTCACCCCCTCTGCGCTGCGCGGGGGCCGGGGGGGGTGACTTATCCCCATTTTTTCCCCTTTTTTTTTTAGGGACGCATCGCTAACGCCACCGTTCGCAAAGGTTACCCCCAGGGCCAAACTCCCTGTGTCCCCCCCGCCCCCCGCCATCCAACATCCTCATTAGCACCGTCCCCGGGTGCCGCCCCAGCATTTTTAATGTTTAATTCCCCAGCGGCGGGAATTAAAACAAAGCCAAACAAGAACCCTCCCAGCGTTAATCTAAACCCTTGCAAAAGCTGGGTGGAGCGAGCGCTCCAGGAAACCCCCATTCGAAGCCATCCATTAGTCAAAAGGCTGGATAAATAATTATCTTTGCTGCCGGTTGCCCAGCCCTCAACCTCCGGGTCCAGGTGGGGACGTCAATCCCGGCGGCTACTCATGGCTGGAGGAACACCAGTCGGTTTCCACCACCACCCCCCGGCTCCGACGTGCAAACAGCGGCGTGCGAACAATAGCCTTGCGTCACCCCCGGTCCCACCGTCGTGGCTCGTGAAGCTCCGATATTTGTGGGTTTTGTTTGGTTTGTTTTTTGGTTTTTTTTTTTTCCCGGTCCTGATGGAGAATGACCCCCCGAAATCCCACCTGGAGCCCCGGCCGGGCTGTCAGATGTGCAGAGCCCGCGGCTGTCACTTAACGCTTATTCTTTATCTGGCTATGACAGGCAAAGCAAACATATTTCCAGATGTTTCCTACCCCGGAGCCCAGCCCAAGGTTTTGGGGGATTTTTCAGCGCTGGGCTGCCCATTGGGCCAGGCTGGCGGTGGGCTCGTCTGTGGGGCCGGGGGCGGGGGGAGCAGCCACCTGCAAATGTTGATTTTTTCACCAAAAAAAATGGGAAAAAAACCCTAAAAAACCCCAAAATTCCGTAGAGCTCCCATTAATCGATATTTAATATCAAAATAAAATCTCGCGTGCTTTCGTATTAGGTGATTGGTATCACCGTTTGGGGGGTTCGGGGCCGGGGAGAGGGATGGATAACGGGAATAATCCCCTGGAAAGGGAGTCAGTAGAAACGTCACCGCATCGCGACGGCGTCCATCGGAGCCGGCTTTTGCAAGGAAACCGAATTTCCTTCGCTGGGGATGGTAACGCGCTGGAAACCCAGCTGAAGGCTTGCCACTCCGTGGCTTTCACCAGTCACTGGTAGGAACGGGACTGAAGCAGCTCCCGGTACGATTTTGGATGTGTTGGTTTGGGCAAAAGCTGATCTCATCAGAAAAAAATTTAAAATAGACTTTAGTTTTCATTTTGGATTATATTTTAATTCTAAAACAACACCGCGTATGCGTTTTCCATGGAAAGCCCGCCTCTGGATGTCACCGTCTCCGAGGTGGAGCTGGCGAACCGGATCCAAACATCCCACCCACGTCCCGGCAGGAGGAAGGTCCTGCTGCCAGCGTAGGCTGAGGTTTCTTGGTGCTGTGACTTATTTACTCATCGGCTAATTGTTGGTGTAAAACGAGCTTTCCCTTCGCACCGTGCACCCGTCTCCAGTGAAAATCCCACCCTGCATCACCTTCACCCCCCCTGAAAGTCCTCCCGCAAACAAGCGGCGGCTGGGGAAGGAAAGCAGTTCCTGGAAGCAAGGTGACACTTCTCGGTGAAAGAAATTGTGCAGCAAGGAACACGGGGGTTGGGTGATACGGGTATTTGCGGCTGGGAAATGTGCATTTTGTCAGGACAAAAAGAAAGGATGGTGCTGGTGACACGCCTGAAATGAGCAGGGAAATTACAGCTGAGGTAGCTTGAGGTTGGAGATCCACCATCCTTCCAGGTGGTAGCCAGGCTGCTTCTGAAAGAGCTCTGAGATCCTGCCATGGGTTTAGCCCAAGTATTTCCTCCCTGAATCAGTTCTTCCCTCGGATTTCCCTTACACAAGGACTAAGGTTGAGTCCTTACGCAAGCCCCCAGCTGCATCGATGCTCCTGGTGCTGTTGGTGAGGTCCGTGGAGATGCCCCCATCGCTTTCTGACCTTTCCCTCACTTGGAGGAAAGATATAGCTCCTACCTAGATCTGAAATCTACAGTCGGGGGAAATAAACTCCATCTCTAATTGATAAGGAGAAGCAGAGAGAGAGAGAACAAGGTCACACATTGATGGGGTAATTAAAAAAACCCTACAGTTCTTCCATGTCCAAAGGAGTCTTCCCGAAGCCTTCGTGCACCACGGGACACTGAGCCCAGCTGGGTCCATATTGAACATCTAAAAAGATCTGAAATAAAGTGATTGGAAAAGAAAAGCTCTTTCTTTTGCTGACTGGTTAGTGGAGGCACCAAGGCTGTAGCTACGGGAAGTAGAATTTCCCTTCCTTTATATTCAGGTCATTAGAAAGAAACCCTGAGAGTTGTGGCTTTCTTTATCTCCTGGTCTTCTAGATGAAAGGGTGGACAAGTGCTCGGTGAGGCGCGCAGCCGTGTTTGTTTGCTAAGGGTGGGATCCATCTTTCTTGGTACAGGTCACCTTGGGTTGAGACGTCTCTGTGGGGCTGATGGCCAGGATTTTGTGGGGACACGGCTTGAAACTACTGGAGTCGTTTCAAACCGCTCTGCAACTGCAGAAGCGGCTGTTGGGTGGAGGTGGCCCCACATGCCACGTCCTCACCACACTGAGCGAGGGGGGTTTGGGCCACCTGGGGAGAAAGCCACCGGGGCACGCGGGTTTAATTTCCCTCCTCAGCCTCTCCTGAGATGAAGGAGAAATAAATCTCAGCTCTACGGCCACAGCACCCGTGGGTTTCGGTTCCTCTTGGGTCACCCAAAGCCCGTGGAGCCGCCGCGTCTCCCAGGTCCCGTTCGTTGTATGTCCCGGCGTCTGCACAAAGCCACGTCGCAGCCTCCCCACGCACTCCCCTCGCCTTGCTGCTGTGACTCAGGAAACCAGAGCCTCCCTGTTTGTAAACTCAGCAGCTTTTATCAGAGCCCGGGCCCCAGCGCGGGGTAAAGGGGGAGAGGACACAGGCTGCTTTGTTGTGCAGGCAGGCTGGAAGGAAGGAGATGGCATGAGACCTAAGAAATGTCCCCGAGCCACAGCTGGACTCACGGAGCCCGCACGATGCGACACTGCCCACACAAACCCACCCATTTTACAGATGGGGAAACTGAGGCAGGGCGTTACGAGAGAACTAATGAGAGTCCGTGGCCTGAAAAAACTGCTTAACCTTCCAAATTTATTTTAGAAAGCCACCTAAATTCTGTGTATCTGGTCCAGGCTGGTGGCTCTCACCAGAGATGGGCCAGCTGGGGCTTTTTTTTTTTCCGAATGTAGGTAGGCTTTCAAAGCAACTTGGCTCATGCCTAACCACACCGCGCTCTTATTCACGCTGCTGAGACGCTGCTGGCTCTGTGGTCTTCGCTGCAGCGTAGCAGAGAGCAAAGACTGTGCGAGGCACGTCTACCCGCCGCCGTCCTCCTCCCCCCGGGCTTGGCCCTGAAATTTCTGCTACGTAACATCACGTATTTCTTTTTAATATAACATTATACGTGCTTAGGATAGCGCTACAGCCCGCGCAAAGGCGGCTTTTCTTCTCTGGGGAAGCTCTGCAGAGCCATTCAGCCCTGGAATGGGAGAATTTGGGGAAGAAATTCCCTTTTTTCTGGCAAAAATGCCAAAAATTTCTCTTTTTTTTTTTTTTTTCTTCTTAATTAACCATTACTTTTTTGGGGAAGGAAACGAATCCCCCAGAAATTTATGAGATTTCGATGAAAACCAGATCCCTGCCCCTCCTTGGACCCACCAAAACCTCTTGCATCCCTTTGCGTTGCAGCATCCCTCTCCCCGCCCCAGGACAACAAAAGTCACTTCCCCCCCCAGCCCTTCTAGAAACCTTCCCAAGCCTTGCTCCCTTCCCCCTTTATTTCCTCCGGGATCATCCGGGCCGCGAGGAAGCGGGACGAGTGGAAGATTGGTTAGACGGGAGGATAAACGCCCCGCCAGAAGGAGGGGTGCGCGGCGCAGTGATGTCTCCCCACTGTATCCACCCGTGGGGCTTGGGGACGTCGCAACGGGACCCTTGGCGGGTGGCCTTGGGGAGGTCGGCAAAAGCCCGTGGAAATCCAATGTCTCCTCTAAAACCTGGCTCTGGAGACGTTTCGTTTGGAGCCAGGTGACCTGGGGACACGTCCAAAAATGCTCATCAATGTCTTCACGCCAGCGTCACTGCGATGCCACCAGGCTTGGAGAAGAACCCGCAGGGAGCTTGTCCCATTCCTGCCTCAGTTTCCCCACCAATTCAGCCGGGATTAATGATCTTTTCCACCCCAGGTCAGCGAATGCCTGCAGGGCACAAGGGCTGTATATAAAAAATACTCTTTTTTAATGCCGTTCTGGCATTCAGCATCTTAATCTTCATAAGAACGGAGCCAGCCGACGGGCGCCTCTGCACCGCGAGCCATGAGAAATCCATTGCAGAGCTCTCTGGGTGGGTGGGGGGGGACACGGGCACGGGGAGAAGCTTGTCTTGTTTTGTTTTCCAGTGTTTTCTTCTGTTTCCCAGCGCACTTCAAAGCTTGGGTGAATATAAGCAGGTCCCTACATTTTTTTCCTCCGGTGGCGGTAACCCCTTTGCACCCACAGAGAAAGGTGGAGAAGGGCCGTGCGTCCACCAAGCCTCACCTGTAGCCGGCAGACACGACCTCCCAATATTCGTGAGCAAAAGGTGCTTTGGAAAAAGAAGAAATTCCAGGGAAATTAAGGAGGAAAGCAGCATGCTGCAACGCCCTGAATTGCCCCACAATTGCTGTGGAGGGAGCTGGGATAAAGCTTCCCCGTCCCCTGCAGCCCTTGGGGCAGGACCACGCGCGTCTCCAGAAGTGCTGTGTGTATAGCCCGGATGTAAGGAACAGGTTAATTTGGGAATTACAGGCTAAATTTCCTACCCAGGTCAGTGCACTGCAGCCTCTAAAGCTTATAAATCTCTTAACTCAGGACCGTTAAGCTAATTACAGCTGGTTACCCTCCCAGCTAATAAAATATTTGTCGTTTTTAAAGCACGTGGGAGTTTTTCTTCGGCTTAACCAAATCACCCTGATGATTCCTTCAACTAAAGAGATTCCCAGCAGCATTTTTGCCAGAGGTAGGAAAAATCTGATTGCGTGAGATGACAAAAAGGTGCGTTCCCGCCGTTTTCCCGGCCGGAGCGTAAGGCGGTGGACGGAAGCGCTGCGTGGCTGCGTCCCTCCCGCGTCGCTCCCGTCAGTAATCCAGCAGCGGGGATGGAGGTGCGAGGAAATTCGGGGTTTGAACCCGCAGAGACCCATTGGACGCTTGGGTTTGAGGAGATTCGGCATTTTGGCTTCATCCTTAAGCCGAGTCTTGCTGAGCCTGGGAGGATTTAAGTTCACTTGGCTGTTTTTTGGGTATTTTTCAGCTCCGGCTGTGCTTGAGACACGTTAATTCAGGGAAGGGAAGCAAAGCCTTTTGAATGAGTTTCTGCATCTAAAGACAGCTTTCTTTTTTTTCCCCCCCTTCTATCTTCTCTTATTTTTTAATGGACTTAATAAAAAAAGGAAATGTATTAGCCAAGTCCAGCCCATGTGTTTTTAATAACTCAATTTAATTAACATCTCCCAAACTGTCTTATTAAAACTAAATTAAATCCTTATTTGAGATGTTTAATAGATCGCGCAGGCTTTGTGCGGAGACAACGGCAGCTGTGGGAGTGCCAGAAAAGGAAGCTGAGATTTTCCTTGCTCACCTTTGCAGGGGCCAGACTTGCTCCTTCCCCCATTTCCAGGCCACAATCCGGGTCTCCCGCCGGGATAAATCAGCACTAATTCCCTGGGGTCGGAGAGATCCAGGGGGTAGAAACGGGCGATAACTCCCCAGCTCCATAGTCTGTCCTGGAAGGCAACGAGAACTGACGACACAGCAAATTATGCAGAATATACAACTCTGTCCACGGTGTTTTCTATTTCTCGAAACCGCTTTTCGATTTAAAAAAATGAGGATGCTCAGGTTAAAGAAGAATTGTCCCAACAATCGTGCTGTTTGCGATGCACACTGCATGGGAAAAGAGTTGGGCTTTGGGTTTTCCTGGAAACAAGTCATTTTTTCGAAGGGAAAGAGGGAAGAGCAAGAAAACACCAGTTTCTTGTGCAAACGTGTGCTCTCAACAAGAAGCCAGCAGGAAAGTGGCGGCTCCAACCACCCTCATCTTTTGTTGAGAAGCTGGTGCCTTCTCCTTGTGCCTCGTCCCCATCATCTCATCCTTCTGTGCCCTTTTCTGTCTACTTTCCTTCGCTTCTTTTCCACTTTCGGTGGGTTTTTTTTACCTTTGAGGTGGGGGGGGGGGTACACCTCCCCTCGCCCAGCTTTCGCGGCTGCTCACACTCCACAAAACCTCTGGCCACGTGCTTCTCATCATGCTTTTCCCACCAGGATCTCCAAAGCCAGAGAGTCATCCAAGAGGGCGCCTGCTTTCCGTCACACCTGCCAGGCAGGGCTTAGATCTCCTCCACTTTTAAGACCCGTCGGTCCATTAAACGTATCCAACCGGATTAAAACCATGTCCAAACAACCCTCGCTCGTGGCCGCCGTGGCCCGGCGGGTTGGAGTTCAAAGGAGCTTGTTGGGGGCGATGGCCTGAGATTGCACGGCCCGGAGCCGTTGGCGAGGACACCTTGGACCTCATGGTCAGATGGACAGGCTTGAAACGCCCGCTGGTGTTTTTATTCGGCGTCTGCCGGCTCATGTCGATCACCGAGGTGATATCAAACACATGGCCGAGCTCTTCCCCCGCGCTCTGGATGGATGGGCTGGGTAGCAGGGTTCAGCTACTGCTTTTTTCCCCGCAGGAACGCAGGGAGCTGCCCCGGCTGGATGGGGGGCACCCGTAATGGTGGGAATGGCCAGCCCCAGGAGATAACGTCAGTCTGGAAAACGTCTCCACTAAACATGGAAGACACGGGGCAAAACAGCAGATGCAAAGGCCACGGGAGTCGGGGAGAGTCGTGCAAGTGGGCTCAAATCCCTTAAATCCAGCTGGGCAGAAGGTCACCTCCGAGAGGGGCTGGAAAGTCCCACTCCTCGGCGGGGGAACGAAGCCTGGTTTCCCCGGGCACGCAGCAGCAGCGGAAAGTCCACGATTCTTTCATTGGTGAGCCCAAAAGACACCCCACGCCCATCAAAATCCACACCACGTCTCAGCCAAGAGCGTGGGGCAGGCAGGGGAGGGCTGCCAAGGTGGGTCAGGCACCGGACTCCAGCACTGGCGCCAAAAAAAAAAAAAAAAAATTAAAAACAAAAACGTATTTGAAAACGCGGTAATCGGTTAAAAAGCCATTGTTTCCTCATTTTGCTTTAAGAGAGCAACTCTGAGCCGGCAGCTGGTCGTTTTGCAATTGCGTTGACAACAAGTTTCCAACCTCGTGCCCATTCCCGCTGACGTGCGTGGAGTTCTATCACCTGGAAATCTGCTCCAAAAACATGTGTCGAGCAGCATTGTTTGCCGGCGTGTTTTATTTTTTTGATCCTCCATTTACAGCTCCTCTGCTGCAAAGCTACCCCGCCGCAAGCCGTAAAAGCGTCTTTAAAAAAAAAAAAAAAAAAAAAAGCCTTTGTAAGTGGAAGGGGAAGGAGATCTGAATCACCCAGCGCTGGAAAACTTCTCTCATCTATTTGTTCCTGGGCTTGACATCTCCAAAAAAAAAAAAAGAAAAAGAAATAACCAACCACTTTTTCCAAAGCCAGAGAGGGTCTGAAAAGGTTAATCCCGGCACAACTTTACCATCAGCCCTTCTGGAAGCCGTGTCCCCATCGGGAAGCGTTATCTTCGGTGGGGTTCATTATCTACGGTTGGGTTGGGGTGCCCCTGGACGCTCTGCTGTGGGGCAGGGAGAGGATTAGCCCCTGTGCTCTGTTTGCACCATAACTCCTTTTAATGGGGGGAGATAACGATCGTGTGATAATTGCCTCGGAGCAGGGAAAAGATAAATTTTCATGGTTTCTCTGCCATCGCTTGTACAGCTCCAGCCTTGCGCCGACGCCGCTTGGGGAAAACCTCCCTTTTTCCCTGAAAATCATTAAAAAGATTGACGGAAAACCGTCGCCGGGCGTTGTTCTCATACGGCGCCTTCAAGGGGCGGCCCGCGACTTCTTCCCAAGGAGGATTTTGGGGTATTTTCTTCCCATCTCAGTTTTAGGGAGGCGTGGGGTGGCGTGCGGTGATGGCTTCAGCGAATGGTGGCATCTCCACTGGCTTCGGCCCGGAGACCCTGAGCATTTCGGATGAAACATGGTGGTGTTTCAAAGCCGGAGCTCGGGCTAGAAGGGTGATTTAAAACCCAAGCTCTGCAGGTTTTAAAGTTCTTATTTTCTTTCTATAAAGTGTCCTTAGAGCCTCTTACTTCTCGGTATCAAAAATCTGCTTTTCTCTTTCCTGGTAATTCAGATTGATAGCTCTTTAGTTGAGCCAACCCTTCCAGCATCCCAAGCAGGCTGGCTGCCATCATTAAGGACACGCTTACAGAAACTCAGGCAAAAGAGGAAAAAAAAGGTAGACATTATTTTCCTCTTGTTTAAAAACCCCCTTTCCCCTCTCTGCCACCTTGGCCCTTTTCATCTGTTCCTTTCGCAGAGCGGCGGGTTGCCCGCGTGGTTCAACCTTTTCCTTTTCCAATTGAGCTTTTTCATTTCGAAGAAAAATTTTCAGTCTGAAAAAGAAAAAAAGAAATCAAAAAAACCCAAAACATTTCCAGGGAAATGGCACAGCAAAAAACATAAATCACTGTCTTAAGTGAAAAATAGCCGGAAAAAACGAAGTTATAGACACTTACTGACCCACTTCTGTACAATGGTGATACGCAACCACCCTCTTAGGGTTTATTTTTTTGAGGTTGGTTTTTTTTCTCTTCCCCAAGCTGCCTTCCTTCCCCCCAAGGACCTTTTTAATGGTGTGAGCACCACGAAGCGCCCGTGGAAGCGGGGTCCCCTCCCGTGGTCCCCCGGAGCTTCTCCCTCTCCCCTTCTCAACGCCGTAACCTGAACTTCCCAAGAGCAAACCACAGCAACCGTCAAAGCCTGGGGCAGTCGCGGTTGGTGCACAGAAGCCCGGGGGCTGGTTTCAAGGGTTTCGGGAGGCGAAATCCCCCCCAGCGAATCTCCAGTTTGAAGCGGAGAGGTTAATGCGGCCATTTATAGGTGGGAGAAGAGATTAGACATGTTGAAAGGGGAGAGGAGGAGGAACCCAACGTTGCTTTTGATCCCTCTCCGCCGTTCCTCCAAAAGCCACCATGTGCCCAGCACCTGATAAAAGCTATTTATAAACCTGGAGGAGGAGAAGGGTGGCCATAAATCTTCTTGCTTTCCTTTTCTCTATGGATCGAGAGGAAAATTAAAACCATGCGCTTGATTTCCCAGGGATGCCCCATCCTCCTGCCCAAGGACAGAGGTGGCCCTGGGGACCTTCCCGTCCAGACCCGGTGATAACTGAGTAAGTCAGGAGGTGAAATCCACACACTGGTTAGGGTGATGTTTCCCCCAGGTGAGGCATTGCCCTGTAAAACTAGCGGGGAAGAAATTTTACTGGTGTTTTGGTGGGGTTTCATGTGAAAAAACAAGGCTCCAGGGCCATAAATTTCGCTGCTGAACCTCCATCTCCACCTCCTTTGAGGACCGTATTCCCGCGAGCCATTACCAAAGCCATTTTATTGGAAAGCAGAAAGCTGATCGCTTTGGGTAGGAAGCCAAACCCTTGATTTTACTAGGAAGGAACCACGGAGTTTCCCCTAGGCTCATGCAAGCTGCAGTGGAGATTCTCTGGTGTCTAATAAGGGGTTAAGCTCGTGCTGCAGCCCAGCAACTTCTACGCTTGTGATAAATTTGGTTGACGGACCCAAAATTCGGGGTGAAAAGGTGGATGCCAAGCAGGCAGCACGCTCCTACGACACCAGGCCCAGCGACGCACGGCACCGTGCTGGAGCGACGATGCCCCCCACTAACGCGGATCTGATGGGGAAAGCTGCTGTCTTTGGGAGCAACGGGTCAAAGGCCAGTGCCACCGACTGTGACCCACACAGATGACCTCGTGCGGGGGCGAGGAGCACATCCAGACCCCAAAACTCATTGCTGGGGCGTTGGAAGAGGCGACATGGGGAGATGGGGAGGGTGCGGTGCTCCCTCCTCCGTCCCCGCCAGGGTGAAAGGGGAGATGTGCTGGGCAGAGCCAGTGACCCAAAAGGCCACGGGAGAAGTAGGACCAGATGTTAAACAGAAGCCCGCAGTGTTGCTGTGGCCAGCAGGAGCCTGCCCCGGAGGAAATGACCCCGCGTAAGATGCATTGTCACCGAAATTTCTTAACGTGAGATGGCGGCTAACGGATTCGGACGAGCTGCCCAGGGGCGGCAGCTGCTAAAAATACCAGGAGGCAGAAAAAACTGGCTCCTCCTGGCCCTGCAAAAATGGTGCCAGTGGGAATTCACCGCGCTCTTTGCAATGGAAATAGGACCAAACATCCAGTTTGGTGGGTTTTTTCCCCCATTCCTCCATCCTTTCCATTGGGGGTGTTCAGTTCCATGCCCTGGACCTAAAATGCAGAGGCTGGGGATCCCTTCTGCCAAAAAAAAAAAAAAAAACACCCAGAGAAGTGTTTTTTGATATCATCATTAAGATGGGGAAACTGAGGCACGGAGCAGGGATGGATATTACCCTCCCTTTTTATATCCTGGGGTTGAGACAAGGCATTTTGCGCCAGCTTCCATGCAATCCGGGCCAAAATAAAAGCTGATGGCCGGCTCCACATGGACACGTGCGATGCCCCCCCTACCCGGAGCAATGCCACCCTCCGCTGTGCTGCCCAAATCCATTTGCATCCCCTTTCTCTCTGCCAGAGGAAAAATAAATAAATCAAATAAACCGAGGCGCCAAAATCCCTCCTAAAAGCCCAAGTTCTCACGGTCGGCAGCAACCGGCCGGCAGCGAGGAGCCTCCCCGCAGTGCTTTCCTTGGAAAAACTTGGGGTTTTTTTTAATTCGTGTAGGATAATCGGAGCAAAAAAAAAAAAAAAAGGGCTTATTTCAAAGGCGCGAGTCCCACCGGGAAGAACCCGACGTGATTGCAGACAGAGCCTGCCGGAACCACGTTTTCGGGATGTAGTTGGGCATAAAATGGGGAAAAGCAGCAAAAGGAAAAAGGAAAAAAAGGCAAAATATACTCCAGCGCCATCCAAGGGTTTCTTAAGCCTCCCGGACGGGGCTGCGCGCGCAGGAAAAGGGCAATAATTCAGTGAATAGGAGCGGGATTTCAAGCATTGGGAAAAGCAGCGTCTGAAGTTTCCAGAAACGTCCCACCAGCACCTGCGTAATATTTTTTCTTGCTGCCTTCCCCCTAATTGCATCCATCTGGGACGGAGTATCCCTTTCAATGCCGCAGTGCGTGGGCAGGAACCATCGGGTTTTTTTGCCCCATTTTTTTCTCACAGATCGCAGATAAACATGACCTCTTCCCTCGGAGAGGCGCTTAGATGCGACGATGCCGCGAGCACGCGGTATTCCTCTTCGGGTGCTTGCAACGGCGCCTTTAAGAAAGAACGCTTTACAAAATTAATTATTTTCGTTCTCTTTTCTTCGTGGTTTTGGGAAAGGGGGGGGAAGATGCTGAAGAGAAAACGGAGAGAGCAACCTCGGCTTTCCTTTTTTTTCCCCCGGAGCATCACCGGGGGATACAGGCACTTGCCGCCAACTCCTGCGCCTGGCCGCGTGCCTCAGTTTCCCTGCTTGTCTTAGGGAGACGCTAAAACTCCATGCTTAGGTGAGATTTGCCGAAAAAATAAAAAAAATATGTTTAAAGTAATGTTTCCATGTGCTGGTATGATGTTCTCTCCGTCAGACCAGCGTCAAACCAGCAGGAATTTAAAGAGAAAGAGAAACCGGTCCCGTCACGCATCGAAACCTCTGCTAAAGGGATAACTCCTACGAGACAAGGGACTTGGAGGGGGGGGACACGGGTTGGGATGTTTGGAGTTCAGCATCCCCCCAGGGAACAGCATGAGGCTGCAGCGGGGGCTGGGATTGTCATCACATTTTTTAACGTTTCTCTAAAACATCCAAGTTTTCTTCTGGTGGGAAAAAGGCCGCAGCGAGGGAGGACGGTTGTCCGGGGTGGGGCGGGGGGGGAGGTTGGGGTGGGTTTTTTTTTCCTGATTGCAATTTTCTTTGTATGGACGTCAAGCCCTGATGCTCCAAAACACCCCAGTGACGGGGATGCTTACGGACACCCACCGGAAAACAATCTTTTTGGGTTTTGACGCCATCTGATAAAGTCGTGGAGAGATTTACCTCCCCATCAGGAGCCTCTATCAATGGCTTCCTAAACACGAGGGAGAGGAGATCATTTAGCTGCCATTTCGGTGAAACCTCGTTAGGTGTTTCGGGATTCCATCTCTCCTAAGCGCTCGTAGGGTCCCTGCCACTGCAATTAGTCTCACGGCGATCTTTTTGCTGAGCTCATCCCACATCACACAGCCGGAGAAGGGGGAAAGATCCAAACGTGAGACGCCCAGGGATGGAGAAGGGTTGGGAGCAAGGATTGAGACCCAGCCCTTCGGGAGACATTTCTGTTTCTCGTGGCGAAAAAAGTTTGGGATGAGATGTTCCAACGCCAAGTGGTGGCAGCCGAAGCCCTGGCGGGACTCACGGAGGTCTCGTAGGATGCTGCGGCTCTGATGCCGCCTCGGCACCCTTTGCACCCACGTGCCATGAAACCACTCGCCAGCTGGATCAGAGGAGGCTTTTCTCTGCCCCAAGGTCCTACCTGCTCCCCCCAGCCTTGCGCAGGGAGCGGGAAGAGCTGGTCAGGGAGGGAGAGGAGGGAGGTTCAGGGCCAGCAGACCGCCGAGGTTTCTGCTCTCGTTGTTTCTATTTTTACTCCCTTTATGTTTTTCCAATTTCGAAATTCCACTTGGGGGGGGGGTGGGGGGGAGGAAAAAAAAAAAAAAGAAAAAAAAAAAAGAAAAGAAATAAAGCCCTGCCTGGAATTTCTTTCATGCCCCGTTCTCAGCCTGCGTGCGTATTTCCCAGCGCGTCGTCAAGGGTTGCATTGACTCAGCGGGGACAAGAGCCAGCTCTGGTTTCTATTACCAGTGATTAATGCCAGGGAACATGTTTAGACTCCCAGGGCTTACACGCTGCTCAGGGACTCGGGGAATTTTTGGTACCAGCTCTGGTAAAACCCTTCATTCCTAGGGGGCAGCTGGGTTCACGTTACCGGCCGGCGTTTTGAAGTCGGCTCCCCGGGAGGGTGGGAGCGGGATGGCGGGGCAGGGCACCCCGAGTCCCGGCGGCTGCCGGGGCACCCCGCGCTTTCCCTGCTCTCTACGGAGGATTTTGTCATGCTCAGGTCCCGGTTTCTTCCGTGGGAAACCCAGTGGTGCCATACGGGGAGGAATGGGAGTGAGCGGCGGGAAGAGGTTTGCAATGGCAATCGCGAAACCAAGCAGATCAACGCAATATTCCTCCTTCCCTCTCTGCCGATAAAGTCCTGGGGACATCCAGAAATAACCTCCAGGGCCAGCATCTTCTTCACCCCCAGCCATTTTCAGCTAACTTCCATCCCTTCCCTACCGAAAGGATCACTAAATCCACTTCCGCTTTATTCCTTATAGTTTTATTTGCTTTACTTAGTTCAAGTTGCAAAGACTGGAGCTGGTTGGTCCCAAATCCTAAATGGATTAGGAGGAATCAGGAAAGCTGGGAAGATCTTCAGGGCCATGGGATCAAAGGAATGCTGGCCGGCCCAGGCACACCAAGCTCGGGGTTAGGAGCCCCCGTGCTCCTGCGCTTGGGCTTCAGAGGTGAAGCCGCTTCTGCCCTGGGAGGGTTAAACCCCACGTTCCCCTCTCCCGAAGGGATAATGACAATCCCAGGTAAAGCTTTCCCCACGCTGGGTTAATTGGATTAGCCCCAGGAGGAAATGCCCAGGCTCCCCAAACTTCTTCTCCAACAGATGTTCAAATAACACCGCATTAAAAAAATAAAGTTTCCTCTTCCAGGTAGCTTTAGCTGTCAGCGAAGCAGAGGTGAAGTTTATCCTTTCGCTCTTGACGGTATAAATCCTTTCCCGGGCTTCGGGCCAAGGCAGCTGCTGTTGAGGGGCCGATAGAAGCTCGGAGAGTTAATTCCTGCTGCCCTCACACCAGCCAGCCTGGACCTACAGGGGGAAAATCCCCAAACGCCTTGAAATCCCATGGGATTGACTGCTTTCCAGCTCCTGGAAACAAGACTTCTCCCTGCCTGCAAGAGAAAAACAAGGCGGCCTCGGAGGTGCGTGAATTATTTGGGGGTACATGGGTGGCATTGCCACGCAAGACCTCAGCAGGTTGGTTAGGTCACCTCTCTCCACCCAGGCCGGTGGAGGTATCCATCCCTCTCAGTTGCCTCCAAAGCCTCAAACGGCCACTAAAAATTCTAGCACTGACCTTCGGCAGCGGCAGCCGTTGCGGTGAGTTGAAAACCCCTTTAGAAACCCCATCGACTGTGATTTTTTTCTGAATGTTTTCCATTTTCACCTCCATTCCCGGCTCCTTCCAAAAGGATGCCCTCAGGCCTGGGCTGTCTTCGGAGAGAAGAGATTTCCGCCGCCCAAAATATCGGCACGGGGTTGCTTGCAGACCTGGGAGAGGTTCCAGCGACCAAACCGTACCTGACTTAGTGCCACAGGCAACTTTTATCTCCTTTACCTGTTCATCCCTATGCCTACTGGTGATGGGTAACTTCTTTCTCACCTCAATCTTATCAATGTTGCATTATCAGCTTCATCTCAGAAGACGCAGCTCTTTATACCTCCCCATGGTCACCTATTTCTAAGCTTTTGAAGTCATCTTATTGGAGGGCTACAGCAAGGTCAGGGCTTGGTTTTGCAGGTGGAAAGGGCTACGAGATGTGGAAAAGATGGAAGAAAGAGCCCCTGTGCCGTGCTGGGAAAGCTGCTTGGGTTACAGACTCCAGTACCTTGAGCCTTCGGGAGAGAATGATGCTGGGATTTTGGGGGAGAGATGGTCAAAACGGGTTTTGATTGAATTTCCTTCCTCTTCACCCCAGAAAATTGTTATTTTTCAGCTACAAGTTAAACTCTACCCAATTTACTCCCACACAGAGTATTTCTGTGTAAGTCTGTGTTGATCCCTTCCCTGCTTTTGTACCGTCAATCCCAGGATTTCTACGGAAAGCAGACATCTTTAGAAAAAACCTACCAATTTATCAGAAATCCCATTCTTCACCTAGAAAACTGTCTTGAGGGATTGTTGCCTTTTCCAGGAATGCAAATTACGTCCTTTTCAGGCTTTCCTTTCATTCAGCAGTTCAAGCCACCAAGAAGCTGGCAGAGCCGTGGGGCTGCAGGGTAGACACGTCCTGCTCCTCTGAGCATCCGGCATGGAAGAGGAGAGCAAGCTGGGGTTGCGTTGGCCCGTTCAACTCTGCTTGAGGTCACGGTCCCTTGCGTTCCTCCTCCATTCCTGGAAAGCGGATGGATATTGTCTTCTCCATCCTGCCTTTCAAGCCAGGCTTCTTGCTTCCCAGCCCGTCCCACGCTCTCCTGCGTGGAGTCTGAGCAACCAACTCAACCCCAGTTTTGCTCTGCTGGTGATGGAGATGAAGAGCCAACATTGCCTCCTCCCAACCGTGCTCCTAAATAATAACACACACACACACAAACCCGTACTTCCCGCTGACTTCGGCGAGACCTCTTGTCTGCTTCCCCCCCGTGTCCTTCATGGGGAGAGAGAAAGTGGTGGGAAAGTTATTTCCCAGGGCACCCAGCCGGCTGCGGCAGCGTCTTCAGGCTTGGAACAATGCTTGGAAGGGAAGATGGGGAAAAAATAGACTGGGATGACGGTGTAGGGACTTATCCAAGTAGCAGCAGTGCATAGTTTGTGGTGGAAATGTCCTAGAGTTATTTCCTACAGAAGTCTGGTTTAGGTTAGGCTGCCCCACTAGCAGGCTGAGATCTTCACAGCTCCCAGTTCCTTTGCTGGACTTTCATTCATTAACCACCAGCATTTCTGCTACAGGCTTGGCTTTTCCCAAAGGAGAACTGTTGGCCTCCTGCCTGGTTGGTTTTCTAAGGGATGTTCCCAAAAACATGTTTGCTGGTGGCTGGGAATTCATCCGTAGGAGGACACCATGGGACTCCTCACCTGGACGTGCAGGACCCGAGTCCCCCAAGATCGCATCTTTGCTCTTACCGTCCACCACGTCCCTGTGCCGGGGCTTCAAGAACGAGTCAGGGACTGTGCCAGAGATTCTGGTGGCTGCAGTTGGGTGAGATGAAGCTCATGGAGAGGGTTTGTCCAGCAGAAATGGGGACACGCACGGCTTGGACCTCACTGCTGCCAGAGTGCGACAAGAAAAGCAAATGGGCAACCGAGTTTGGGACTTCTCCAGTGACTCTCAGTGTCTTGGGCAGGGAAACAGG
Source organism: Larus michahellis (assembly GCF_964199755.1). Classification (NCBI taxonomy): domain Eukaryota; kingdom Metazoa; phylum Chordata; class Aves; order Charadriiformes; family Laridae; genus Larus; species Larus michahellis. The sequence goes on from NC_133912.1 coordinate 1,872,623, forward strand.
GAAGGTAAGACCTGAGTTCCCATTTGTCAGCACTTCTAATATCTGCGAGGACATGAAGCTTATCTACTAGGTGTTTTTTGAACAGATCAGCCCTTGCTGGTTTCATCACTCATCACCGCCTTCACCACTCATAAGACGTGCACACGGGAAGGCACCAGCGTTCTTTCCCATTGCACCTTCATTCACGTCACTAAGTTTGGACCCCCCTCTCCGTAGCTCCATCAGCTCCTGCTCATAACACCGTGCCGTAAATTTTGGGACCCCACTTTGGAGGGCGTTCGAACAGCCCTGCTTTTCCCAGACAACGTCACCAGCGCTCTGCGAAAAGCCGCCCCCTTCGAAGCATCTGGAAGTTGAGTGCACAGAAGTTGGTCGGTCAAAAACCACAAGTCATTTTTATCCACCACCAGAAAACTTCTGTGTTTATTCCTGTCGTTACGGCAACCCGAAACGAAGATCTCTATGGCTTAAAAAGAATGTCTGAGAAAATTGTCAATGTATCTGGAAGACCATCCAGGGAGAGAAGGGATGTGCTCAGCAAAGAGAAAAGGATGCTGGTCCTCACGCAGGACGGGGCTGAAGGACCATCATCAGCGCTGTGCTGCTGCTCCTCCTGTGTCACCTCGTTTTGGTCATGGTCAAGGCAAGATTTGGGGCTAAATGCTTCAAATTCTTCTTCTGTCCACTTTCCTGAACTAATCCAGCCCTTATCTGCGATGGGTCATCTCCACACACGCACACGGGGGCTGAGGACCAGCTTGCAGATTCGTGCAAAGCCGGCCGGCGAGCGCATACCAGCCGACGACTGATTTGTATCAGTTTTGCTTGTGTGGTTAAGCAAGTTTGAATCATAAACCAAATTGTTTATTAAACTAATTTAGCTAAAATGTGCAACTTCTGGAAGCAGCCTGCGCTCTATTTTTTTTCCCCTCCGATCTCCTACGAGCCCGATGCTCGCGGTGGGGGAATCGAACGCTCCAGCTGCCGACATTTCTAAATCCGCACATAAAACTTTATTTGCTCTCTTTCTGTTTATCATTTCCATAAGCCATCCCGGTAGGAATTGCACATTCCTCGTTGCTAATTTTAACGGAGAAGGATTGCGCAGATCGCCAGGCCGCCGGCAGGAATGCTCCTATGGAAATTGCATCGCGTTCTCCTGCCAGCACGTTGTGTGTGCACTGGGTGGCTCTTCCTGAGAAGACTCACAAATGGCTTTTTGTTGAGTTGTTGGACTCGCCTTGGGGTTTTTTTTTTTTGCTGGTGGGTGAGCAAGCAGTTGGCACGACCTCGCCGGTCTTGAGGTTGCCGATGACTCACCGTGACCAGGCAAAGGCAGCCACATCGCTCTGGCTTTTTCCCTGCGTGTCTGGTTCCAACCACCCTTTTGAGTTGGGGTTGGGAGGCTTTTGGGGACGGGCACCAGCTTTTTGCTGGGTTGGGGAGGAAAAGATGCAAAAACCCCATTTTACTACTGCTACAACGTCGGGATGGGTGAGGGATGGCCTTCCCATTGGCACGGAGGTACGTTTCCACCTCAAAATAGGATTCGGTTGGAAAAACTCTCCCAAAATTCATGTGAAACTCTCCAGTTTGTTGTCAGCACCTCAGCCTTGGTGTCTTGGTGGGGTCTCCGTGAGGAGCTGCTGTGCCCTCTGCTACAAGGCACGAAATGCATTTTTTTGAGCCAGAGCAAATATTCGAGGGGTTGGGGAGCAAACCAAGACCCCCCCCCGGGCTCCGTTTAAGCCACGGCAGTCGTGAGCAAGCCCTTCCAGCGGTTAACGAACCTCACCGCTAAATACATCTTCCTCATTTCCACTTTCAATTTGTTCACCGCCCAGTTTTTGCCTCCGGATCCCTCAGCCAAATTTGTCTTCCCCGCAGTGGGAAGGAGCCGGATAAGCCCTTTTCTACCCATAAGGAGAGAAACGAAGCTCCCAGAGCTTCATTCCAATCATTTTCCTTGCTCTGTCCTGAATCGCGGCCAATTTTGCAGCTCCTCCGCTCCGGCTGTAAATATTGGTGCTGCTGGAGCCCAAAAGCTGTCACCCCGCGGGGATGTTCCTCGCTGCTCCCAGTTCTTATTCCCCTGTTTATTCACCCCAAAATCGCATCCATATATTGGCAGAGACATGAGACCAGCCACTCTTTTTTTTTTTTTTTGGGGGGGGGGGGGATGTTAGCCTTATTTTACGGGGGGACAAGGATGCAGGGACACTAAAATTGAGGGCGAAACCCGGCAAACCCTGCGGCAGCACCAAGCGACATCATACGGTGAAGGAAATCTTGCAAAAAAAAGAGGTTTTCCCCTGTGTCACCCAAGGATGGGGGCGAAATCGTGCCGGTTTAATACATTTCCCCCGTATTAATACCCAGGGCAGCGTCCCCTCGCCCTCCCGCAGCCCAGGGAGTGCCACTCGCTTGCTTTTATTTATTTATTTTGCACTTCGTCCCCCCCTTTCTCCCCCTTCCCTTGCTGGCACGAAGCCCTCGGCTCCTATTTTTATCAGCGGGGATGGGATCGGCCATGAAAGCCGCCGCGTGGGACCTCACAGGAGCAACGCCGCGACCCCAAAAAAAAGGGGAAAAGGAAAAATCAATACACCTCTCCGCCCGTGCCAGCCAGCCGGGTTCTCACAGGGGGAGGGAAAAGCCGAACGGGGGCTGTGCCAGTTGAGTGCCGGGAGCGATATTTCCCCCGCTTGCAATTATTTTTGGTGCCTTTGTGATGAAAAACGAGCCCCGCGGTGAGGCAGAGCCGGGTGATTTACGGGCAGCTCTGCTCCGACAAGGGCTTTCCGCTTGCCCAGCCCGAGGGGTGCGGAGGGGAAGGGGTTTTGGGGGGGTTTCGGTGGGGGGGGACGAAGGAGCACGAGCTGGCAGGCGGATTGGAAACAGACGCTGACGGTGCTCACGCCAAGGGCTGCGAAACGCCGCCAGCCCAACCCGTCACCCAGGGTTTGAGGACACGGCGCCTCCGTCTGCCTTCGCCATCACTGAGGCGCAGCCACCGCCACCAGCCCCGTTTCAGGTGTCCCCGAACCCCCCCGGAGCCCGCAAGAGCAGGATGGGGTCCAAGCTGGCTGAAGCCATGCTCTGCAGAGCGGGGTTTGGCTCTTGCAGGTCATTAAGGTCCAAAATAACCCAGGTTAATTGTTAAGCATAGAATGGTTGGGGTTGGAAGGGACCTTAAAGCCCACCCAGTGCCACCCCCTGCCCTGGGCAGGGACACCTCCCACCAGCCCAGGCTGCTCCAAGCCCCGTCCAACCTGGCCTTGGTGCCTCTGCTCTCTCAGCTGTCCCGCATCTTCCCAAAAAAGCATTTTGGGGACCTGGGTGGGTGTATTTGGGAAAACATCACCACTGGCAAAGGCTCTTCATGGGAAGCAAGTGCCCCGAGATCTTCAGACAGAGCATCCCACCGCCCTTCCCACCTGATCCCTGCAGCCCCGTGCCATCCCCAGCCCCCAGGTTTTGGGCATGGTGTCCCCAGGGAAACCCCAGACAACATCCCCCGGCGGCCCCCATGCCACCCTCCTGGGAGATATTTGGGATAGAGCGGGGGAAAGGCTGTCGGAGACGCGGGCATGGGTTTATTCTGGCCAGGTATACGGGTAATTGGAAAACGGCTTTGGTGAAACAACACGGGGGTGGCGGGGCCGGCAGGAGCAACCATCCCAACCCATTCCCAAACACGGACTCTCAGCGTTCACGTGGCGCTTTTAAGCCAGGCAGGGCAGGCTTGGGAAATAGGTTTGGGCTTGGGGAAACTGAGGCAGGGAGGGCGAAAGAGGCCAAACTTCCGAACAGCTCCTCGAGTCACGGCTTCTGCCTCCTAAACCCACGCCGTGGGACACCTGCCAACCCCTCCTGCCCTTTCAGAGCGGCAGCAAACCCCTTCCCTGCTGCCAGATCCCCCTGCCTGGTTTCTGGAGCTCATTTAGCAACAGATTCGCCCCCCTCGAGCGGAGCCCCTGGCACGAGGACGGCGACGCCATCACCGGCGCAAAGCCACGGCCGGGATTTTTGCAGGAGCAAGCGGGATGGGGAAGGGGAGAAACATCATAAACCCTCAAAGAAAAACCCTAATGCGGGGATTTTTATTTTTAGTTTTCCTTGGAGCGCCAAGTCCCTCAAAGGATGATGTCCCCCCTCTGAAAGAAACATTTCCTCTGCCGGCACTTTCCTCTCCCCTCCGTCGCCCTCCCAGCCCTCGCACCCAGCTCCCTGCGAGCCCTGGGGCTCCTTGGCTTTGGGCTCAGGGCCCCGGGCTCGCCGGTGGTCCGCGGCGGGCACGCTGGTGGTCCGCACCGAGCCAAGGGTTTGCATGGCTCTGGCTTCGCCTCGTCGTTTCCAGCTGGTAAATGTCATTAATGGAAGCTGAAAATACATGGCACCGTTCCTGCGATGCCTTTTCCACGGTGCAGGAGCTGGAGCAGGAGGAGATGGGAGGGAGGGGGCTTGGCATTATCCCGGGTGGGGAGGGGGCGGTGGGAGATGGTGGGTTTGGAATCCCGGGAGGGGAAAAGGAGGAGGGATGGGAAGGAGAAGGGGTGTAGGAAGGCAGCTAAGAAACAGCACAGAGCTGGGCTGGGGCAGGGAGGGGGAGGCAGAGATCATCGCTCCGGGTCCATCAAGGGCGATTGGAGCTGGGGGAAGGAATTAGGACATCCCGGGTTTACCCCGGTCAAAGACAGCGCTGTCTTAAGGAAGAAATAAATAAGCCCAGGCTGCAAGTGCCCTGCTCCCATCCCTGACCCTGAAAGGATGCTGCAGGCAAGTGGGGATGCAGCATCTCGGGGAGCTTCCTCACCCCAGGGGTGAAGCATTTTGGGGAGCATCCCTGCCCCAAGGATGCAGCATTTTGGAGAGCATCCCTGCTTCGGGGATGCAGCATCTTGGGGAGCATCCTCACCCCACAGACGCAGCCATTTGGGGAGCATTCCTACCCCAAGGATGCAGCATTTTGGGGAGCATCCCTACCCCAGGGGTGCAGCATCGTGGGGAGCATCCCCGCCCCAGGGATGCAGCACCTTGGGGAGCATCCCCACCCCAGGGATGCAGAATTTTGGGGAGCATTTCCACCCTAGGGATGCAGCATTATGGAAAGCATCTCTACTCCAGGGATGCAGCACCTTGGGAAGGATCCTAACCCTGGGGATGCAGCATCTTGGGGAGCATCCCCACCCCAAGGATGCAGAATTTTGGGGAGCATCCCTGGCCCTGGGCTCCCCCGAGGCAGCTGGGTGCTGGCAGGCACACGGCCCCCCCCTCGGCAGCCGGGTTTTGGCCCCGGTCGCTGCCTCCCCTCCGGAGCAGCCTGGCACAATGGCTCATTGTGGAGCCAGCTTTCAAGCGAGGCCAGGGACCGGCAGCGCTCGCCGGCGCGGGGGGAAAGGCCGCTGGAAGAGCCGGAAAGTTGCTGTTGGACGGTGTTCAGAGGCCTCGGCGCAGCGGGAGGCAGCAGCCGTGGAAAGCAAACAGCCCGTGGAGCGGAAAGTGCTGACTCCGAAAGGCGGCCCTGGCAACCCCGGCACCACCCACGGCAGCGGCACCCTGGGCACGAGGAGCCCCGGGAGGGTAAATAGCACCCAAGTGCCTAAATACCCTCCAGAAACCCCAAATCTGCCGTTATTCTGGTGTAAAAGCCTCCTGGTCCCCTGCAAGCTCTTGGCTGTGAATGGAAAGGGTGTGCGTGGATGTGCATGGATGTGCGTGGATGTGTGTGGATGTGCGTGGATGTGCATGGATGTGCGTGGATGTGCATATGTGTGCATGGATGTGCGTGGATGTGCATGGATGTGCGTGGATGTGCGTGGATGTGCATGGATGTGCGTGGATGTGCGTGGATGTGCGTGGATGTGTGTGGATGTGCGTGGATGTGCGTGGATGTGTGTGGATGTGCATGGATGTGCGTGGATGTGCGTGGATGTATATGGATGTGCATGGATGTGCATGGATGTGTATGGATGTGCATGGATGTCCATGGATGTGCATGGATGTGCATGGATGTGCGTGGATGTGCATGGATGTCCATGGATGTGCATGGATGTATATGGATGTGCATGGATGTGCATGGATGTCCGTGGATGTGCACGGATGTGCATGGATGTCCATGGATGTGCATGTGTGTGCATGGATGTGCATGGATGTCCATGGATGTGCATGGATGTGCATGTGTGTGCGTGGATGTCCATGGATGTCTGTGGATGTGCGTGGATGTGCGTGGATGTGCATGGATGTGCATGGATGTCCATGGATGTGCATGGATGTGCATGGATGTGCGTGGATGCGCATGGATGTGCATGGATGTCCATGGATGTGCATGGATGTGCATGGATGTGCGTGGATGTGCGTGGATGCGCATGGATGTGCATGGATGTCCATGGATGTGCATGGATGTGCATGGATGTGCATGCGTGTGCATGGATGTCCATGGATGTGCACGTCCCACATCACCCAGGGAAGGGAGCAAAGCTCCCGGCCCTGCCGCTGCAGCATCCCGTCCACCTCCTCACACCGCTCCCTCCATCCTCCTGCTTCCCCAATACTCACTTTTCTCCTCTTTCCGCCCCTCTGGCTCTACCTCAGACATTTCTCGAGAGCCCTTCCCTGAGTTTAGCCTTCAGTAATTTCGGTTCCTGTTTCAACCTCTATTTCCCTCAAGCACCGGTTTATAAGTCTCATTTCAAGCCACCGACCTGAAAAAGACCCGTTTGCTCTCCAGCCTCTTATTTCCAGCAGCAGCTTCTCGGCGGGCAAAACCCCCTCCATCCCTGGCTCCGGAGGTACGCTGCCTCCTGCTCCGCTGCTGGATGCTCACATCCCTGGACACGTATACCCCAGAGCCTGGAAAAAGCCCTGCTCGCTGCTCTGGCTTTGTTTAAATCGCACCCGAGCAGCCACGCGGCAGCACCTGGGGCCACTAAGCCGTGCAAAATCCTCTGAAAGGTGCAATTCCCCGCACAGGCAGGTTTTTCCTGCTGGGAAGCTCATCCCACCCAGCAACCCCCTTCCCATCAAGCTCAGGTTTGATGCTCTTTTTAATTCTTCACGGCCCGCCCGCAGGACGCATTGCTGCAACAGCCAGGGATGGCTTTTGGGGGGTGCAGAGCTGCGGCCGCGATGCTTTTCCCACGGGAAGAGCCCTGTCTCCCTCCCCGAACCCCGCTTTCCCCATCCCAAATTTCCTGAGTGGGTTATTGCACCCGGTGCCGGCACGGGGAGCCTCGGCAGGGGAAAGGGAGATGGCGGGGACAGGGAAGGGACAGCAAGGGGGGAGCACTCGCTTCGTCGGCTGCCCCCGGTGCTTCCTTTGGGGGCGCGGGGAGGGGGGTGCTTGGCCGCCGGGGGCCGTTAACCACTGGCCATCATTTCCCTAGCGGCTACCCCAGGTGCGCGGGGGGATCCCCCGATGAGCCACCCACCGGTATTTTTAGTGTGAGCGTTAAAGCAATCGTCTGCAATGGCTGGGGGCGGGGGGGGACGGACGGACGGACGAGGGATGCTGCCCGCCCGCGGCTCAGCTTCCCCCTTGGTTTTTAATTCCTCTCCTTCCCTCTCCCCGGCGAGGACCAGCAGCATCCTCGGGGTTTGCAGAGGTTTGGGGAGCGCTGCAAGCCCCCCCCGGCTTGCACAGCCCTTCTCCAAGGGGGGCAAAACCCCCTCCAAGTGCTGGGGCACCATCACCCCTTGGGGTTTTTTTAGCCGAGAGGCCTCCAGCTGCAGAAGGACTTGAAAGCGGCGGATGGGAAAAAGGATCCGGCTCGCTGTTCGTTTGCCCAGGGCGGCCGGGCTCTGCCGGGCACGAGGCCGTGTTGCCTGGCCCGGCGGCTCCAGCTGCCATGAACAGAGCCACGGCATGATCAAGGTCCCGCGGCGGCTCGGCCGGCGGCGAAGGAGGGCTCCGTCCACTCCCGCTTGGAGCTCCGCGTCTCCAAGCCAAGGATGGAGCCGGCTGGGTGCTCGCCCGGCCGGTGTCCCCAGGGCTGTCCCCATTTCGGGGTGTCCCCCAGCCTCTGTGCTGGGGTTATTAAGCTCAGGGGTTAGCTGAGATTTCAAAACACAGGGGTGTCCCCCAGGCGTCCCAGGACCACGCCACGGCCGCGATGACCATCACGGTTCTCCACCCCTCGTCCTTCAGGCCTTCCCCAGGACCTCTTGCTTCCTGGCCGGCTGCAAGCTGCGTCGCTATAAATGGAGTTATTATAAATATTCCTTATCCTGGATTCATCTGTTGCATCCTCTCGACGCCAATGACTCCTCCGCCCTTCTTGGTACCCAGCAAACGCGAGCGGCGCGTTCCTGGACGCTGTGTCTGAGCCACTTCGTGCTGACTCAAGGCAACCGGCGTCAACGGTCCCATCCTCCGGGAATTTCCCCATCACACAAACTCACCCGCCCGATGAATAAGCGCCGGCTCCTCCTGGACCCTGAGCCTCGCCAAGACGCTGCCCTCGTTAATCAGCGCCTCCAGACCGACACGCTAACGGGCTCCGATCAAACCCCTCTGCAGTCGGGCACAAACAGAGGTTTCCCGGCTTGATGGGGACGAGGGGACGCCTTGAACCAGCACAAAACCCACCGGGGGAAAACATAATGTATAAAACTCTGCTGGATTTTTCAAAGATTTGAAGCGCAACGGTCTGATTTGATGTATCAGGAGGCTGGAGGCGGATTTCTTGATAGCCCCCGGTAGGAAAGCGGATGCCCAGAGCACCTTCCCGCTGCAGCCAGGGCGAGCTGGTGGCCACGGGGGCTTTGCGAGCCGGCTCCCGCTTTTCCACAAGGGCCTGCTGAAGAAAACGCTACTTTCAAAAGTAAACCACAGATATCCCAAGCCCACCGGCGATGATTCAGGATGAAAAAGGTCATTTTGCAACCCTGGAATTGCCCCTGGGCCGGGAATGACCGTCCTGGCAGCATCTCCCTTCTCCGGTCCCCGAGACCAGCGGCTGCCGACGCCAGCCAGAGCCCGAATCCCTATAACCAGGCAATTTTGTTCAATAAAGGGGAAGAAATAAAAAAAAAAAAAATCCAACTTGCTGGGATTTCGAAGTTTTTGCGTCGTTTTTCCCCTTTTCTCCCCGAATTTAAAGCGTAAAGGCAACCAATAAGCACACCGACACCCAGGGGTTATGAATTATTCCTCTTTTAATTTCACATGGTTTAAAATATGATAGGAAATAAGGCTACAGTATATAAAAAACTCTCCAGCAAAATGATGTGCCAGCATCAAGAATTAAAACAAAACCAATGCCCTCCTCCTTTAAGAATTCAATGTAGGAGGGATTTGGGTTTCTTTCGGTTTTTTCTATCCTTTAAAAAACGAAACAAAACGAAACACGACACACGGACACACACACACACACACGTCGCTACATCTCTAAGCTACCTCAGCTCAGTTTTGTTGGTTTTTGTTTTTTTTTGGTTTTTTTTTAAAAAGCACCCGCTTTTTCCTTTTTTTTTCCGTTTTTAATCTCGCTTTTAAAATTTTTTTCCACTTTTAAAAAATATAAATTATATGAAAATACAAGTTGGAAAATAGTCGAACAGCACAATATAACAATCTCTTTTTTTTTTCTTCTTCTTCTTCTATGTTTATCAGCTTAAAAAAAAAAATCCCATGTGTAAAAACAAAAGAAAATTAAAAAAAAGGCTTTTTTTTTTTTTTTTTTTTAACTGAGGCAGTTAATTCCCGGAGATATTCCATTATAACATATATGTATACATAGATTTATCATTTATTTAAACCTCTTTGGAATGTAGACAACAGCTCACGGATGTTATATAGACCCTACCAGAGAGCAGAGCACGCCAAGGCATCCAAATTTTGCGACGTTAACGAAGAAAAAGCAACCTAAAGCCCTAAAGCCTCGCAGAAAACCCATCCGGAAGAGCAAAAGTCGGGAAGATGGAGACGTCTCTCGCATCACCTGAATTTACGGGCGCTTACTGGGACCTGCTTTTTTGGAGGAGGCGTCAGTTTGGAAAGACGCGAGAAGGTTAAATCTTACAATATCTTTGATTTCTCCCCCCGAACGATCGCGGCCGGTGGTAGCGCGGGAATAAAACGGGTCTACGCTGGCACGAGTGCCCGTGGGTTATGGTCACCCTGCAGACAGGGACGGAGAGGGGCAGGCAGCAGAAAAAGTGCTTGAATTTTTCATCTGGTTTTGGTTTTTTTCCCTTTACCGAGGTCCCAAATAGCGATTGCTGAAAGCCGTTTGCAAGGCAGGGCTCAGGCTCTGCCGGGGTGGGCGGGGGGGAGAAACCAAGGGGACACGGCCCCACGCAAAGAACAGCAGATCACGAGCCAAACGCAGAAAATACCCCAGAAAAACCACCAAAAGCACCTGAGACATCCCAAAACAAGACAAAATTACCCCATTCCCAAAAGCCACGTGTAGCTGCCGAGGGCGAAGCTCGTCCCCGTGCAGAGGGCGGCGCGGGCGCGAGTCCCATCCCCGGCAGATCTCCGTCATCCCAACCCAAACCCATCCTCTGGTCCAGCACGTGGGCGGGCGTTAACCAAATTTTCACGGCCTCGACAAAGAGGAGGGCAGAGGGTTTGGGTTCCGGCGCATCCCTCGCCAGAAGCCAACACGCAATTAAAAAAGCAGAAAGGAAAAAAAAATAAAAAGAAGAAAAAAAAAAAAAAAGAAACGAAAACAAATCCGCAAATTTCCAGTGTATAAACAGCACGCAGCCCTCTCCGGGATGGTCTCTAGGTTGGGAATAAGAAGCAAAAGGAAAACAGAAAAGGATGAACCTGACGTCCCTGGGACCAACCTGCCCTTCTCCTGCTGCACTTGCCCCCAGGTTGTGGGCTGGGATGGCAAAAAACCGGGAGAAACGATGGAGAAGCTCCAGCCGGGGGCTACTTCCGAAAAACAGAGCCGCTTTCCATCATTCGCCCTTTCTAACCTTTAGACCATCTTCCCCAAATCCCTGGGAACGCACAGGTTCGGGTTTGGAAACCTGGAAAAAACAAGCACAGCGGAGCGGAGGAGGAACGTAGCCTGGCCGAAGGATGGGGCTGGTACCCGAACCCGCGTTTCCATCCAGCGGAGGGAAATTTTATCCCTGTTTTCTGCTTGAAAAAGGCACTTTGGCTGCAGTGGAGCACCCGTGCAAAGCAGAAGACACATCCCGGGGCACGGCACGGTGCCGAGGGCAGGAGCCGGGGCGCCTGGCCTCCTGGCAGCACCCTTTCTAAGGGTGTAAGGGGGATTTTTTCAAAGCAAGCGGCCCCTGAAGGGTAAGCGAAGGGCTCTCTGCATCCGCAGCAACCCCGAACGCCTTAAAACAACCCACTCGGCTGCCGCAAATCCTACCCAGACGATGCGTCCCGTTGGGATGCTCTTTAACAGCTCGCCTCCCCGGCACGTTTCCGTGCCGCCACGTCTTGCCCGACTCCCTTTTCAGCTGCTCGGCGGCGGCTGCGGCGAGCCTGGGCTCGGCGGCGGAGCTCTGCCCCGCTGCCCTGGGGTGGGGGGACCTCGTCCACCAATATCCACGTTTTCCTTCCCTCTCTCCAGCTCGGCCGAGCCGCGTTCTCCCACTCGCCCTGTCTGCCCAAGGAGACACGCTGAAGTTTAACCTCCCAGCAGGCAGCGTCCCTCTCCTCCTTTGGGGCACGCTCCTTCCACCTCCCTTCCCTCTCTTTTCCCTTCCTTTCCATCCCTCTCGCCCTTTTCTTTCCGTGCGCTCAGCGGGACGATGCGCAGCCCCTGTCAGCTCACAGCAAAACCTCCCCTTCCCCAAACCGCCCGCTTCCACCCGCCTCGGCTGGAGCTCCCTCTGGGCCCACGCGTTTCCCCTCCACCATCACCTTTTTTTTTAAAGCACGCAGCGGTTTTGGGGTTGATTCACCCCAAAATGACCAAGCGGGGATACGGAGGCGCTGGAGAATGGGGAGCCCGGCGCCTCCAGCATCACTTTGCCCCCGGGTCGAGCTTCCCATCCGACACCGCCCCCAGGCAGCGGGGGTTCCGTGCCCGAATATTTCAGCTCTTTGCACGCAGAGCCCTGTCCTGCCGAGCCGATATATCAGGATCCGAGCATCCCTGGAGAGCCTTCCCCCCTCTCTCGCCCCCCGCTACCATCTCGCAGCGCCTCCGTAATGAACGCAACGCCCTAAAACACACAGACAGACAAACAACACAAAAAGAAGGTACTTTTGGTTCAAACGCGTAATACTGTCTTTAAAAAAAAAAAAAAAAAACACCCCGTGGCTCCCAGGGGCGATAGACCCCATGTCGGCAGTCGGATCCACACGGATCCGGCTCCGGGGTCGTATCGGGATATGAAATCACCGCTCCATCCTCTAACTCACACCGAGCCCACCCCGACGGCCAGCCTCAGGCTGCTCCGAGCATCCCGGGAATCGCTCGGAGCAGCACGATTTAGCCCTCTGAAGGCAAAAGGGTTGGAGGACGGACGGAGCAGCTCCCCCCGGGACCGATCCTGCAGCGCTCCGGCATGTGAGACCTCTCCTTTATCCCGGGCATATGCTCCGTGTTACTCACACCCTGCCGGGGTCCGCGGGACCGGGCTTACGAAGAGCAGTAAAGAACCCGTTTGCAGGGACAATTTCCTTTCTGCGTGTGCCCAGGCTGGTTAAGACACAGAGCAATAAAGATAGAGCTGGTCAAAATAGGAAGGAAAAAACATTTCCCTTTGGTTTTTCCAATTTTTTCCTCATTTCCCCCCGCCCCCGCAACCAACTTACATATATTTTCCATTTATCGCATTCAGGGGACTTTCTCCCCTTTCCAAAAAAAAAAAAAAAAAAAAAAAAACCACCCCGCAAATTTTCTGAAAGCACCGAAGCGTTCCTTGAGCAAAAAAAAAAGGTGGAATTTGGAAAATGCAAAAAAGACATTTTGCCCCGCAAACCTTGATAGGTTTCGTGCGCACGACGCGGCCGTACAAAACGGCCCCCTTTTTTTTAACACCAAGGGGAAAAAAAAAGAAAAGAAAAAAAAAAAAAACAAAAGCAGAAATTTCAACCAGCGTTATCAGCAAACGGCGGGGCGAAGCGTGTGGGACTGGAAGTGAGAGCGGCACATCCAGCCGGCATCGCTAGGAGCCAGGTTTGGAGTTCAGTTTTCCTTCACATACGATTCGGAGATGCCGAGTCGCAGCGCTCCACTTCTCCAGTGGGGTCTACATAAACTAAACTTGCTTTTTTTTTTTTCTTTTTTTCTTTTTTCCACTTTTTCCTCACTGATAAAACTCTCTGCTGGCATAACAGAAACAAACACACACAATATTGCAATACTGAGACCATCTTAGAGCTTAAGACTATTTTTAAAAAAAAAAAAAAAAAAATACTGGCACAAAATTTAATAAAATAAAACTTTAACAAATTTTAAAAAAAAAAAAAAAAAAAGTTTTGATCCCTCCTAGCAAAAATTCTGTCTTTTGTAGAAAAGACGACAACCGACAGAAAGGCAATGTAACAAGAACGACAAAAAGTTCTTGTTTTTTTCCTATATTGCCCCTCCCCGAAGCAGGAATATTCACCCACGTTGGTTTTCCCTCCCTGCCCCCCCCCAAAAAAAAAGTTTAAAATCCTCAAATCCTCGGGAACACTGTCGTTTCCTGACCTGTCAGTTTGTGTGCGAATAACACAAAACCCAAAGGGATCCATTGGATAATATTCTTTCTAAACAGCAAGGGATGGGGAGGGGGTTGTTGTTGGTTTTTTTTAAGTGAGCTACATTTTTCTGGCTTTCTTAAAACTCAGAATTTCTCAGAAAAAAAAAAAAAAGCCCATCCTTTTCTGAACCAAACTTTTTAGGTTTCGGCCAAAAGTTTGCCTCTTCCACCACCCAACACCCTCAAAGCATCATATCTGAGTTGCTCTTTTTCTTTAAAAAAAAAAAAAAATTAAAAAAAAAACGAACAACAAAAATAACAGCAAAAGTTTAAAAAAAAAAAACCAAACCAAAGAACCAACAGAAAAAGTCCCATCGACTCTCCACAATGACACGGGGTGATCCTCCGCCCCGGCCATCCGTCTTCACTCATCGGCATCCGGCTTGACGTCCAGCATGGCGTGGAGCTCCTCGGGCGTGTAGCCCAGCAGGCTCTGCAGGTCGCAGACGAAACGGTAGACGTAGCGTTTCCCGGCCGTCTTGTGGATGATGTTCTTGTCGTAGTAGTAGCGCAAGCCGCGGCTGAGCTTCTCGTAGTTCATCTTGGGTTTGTTTTTCCTCTTGCCCCATCGCCTGGCCACCTGGGAGAAGGGTGAGGAGAGTCAAGGCGGGGATACGCATTGCAGGGAAGGGAGGGAAAAATCCATCTGGCTTGGTTGGGCTGACATCGGTGTCAGACACGAGGGAAGGGAGAGGACTTTCCTCGTCTTTAAGATGGACATGGATGGGTCACAAGCATTCGAGTTTGGGAAAACCAACCTCCATGCAATGGCAGAACATTGCAGAGGACTCTATGAGGATATAGCATGACAGGGAAGGAAAAAAGGAAAAACCCATCTGGCTTGGTTGGGCTGACATCGGCATGGGACACAAGGGAAGGGAGAGGACTTTCCTTGTCTTTAAGATGGACACAAATGGGCCACAAGCATTAGAGTTTGGGAAAACCAACCTCCATGCAATGGCAGAACATTGCAGAGGACTCTCTGAGGATATATAAGTCAAGGAAGGGAATGGATGTCCTATCTGTTCCCCAAAATCAGGGGGAAGCTCCCTCTCTCACCTGCACACATGCTATTTGAAGAGCTTTGGCACTAGATCTATCTCTACGCTGTTTCAGCTACTTCCCACCAGCTTTCCCAACAAAATTACTGCTTCCTAGGCATTACTGCAGCCCCATTTTTAACGAGTTTTCAGCTGGGCTCTAGTTCCTTGTTTTCCCCTACGCATACCCAAGACCAGAACAACAAATCTCAGCCCTGAAGGGATGAGGGGAGGGTTATCCACACCAATATTTCAGAGGGATTTGGGCTGGGCACTTAATCCCAGGGCACTCTACCTCGTCTGGGTCGGAAAGCTTGAATTCCCAGCCATCGCCCGTCCAGCTGATGAAGGACTGACAGGACTTGTCAGTGAGCAGTTCCAGCAGGAATTGCCACAGTTGGATGGGTCCACTGCCTAGAAAGACAAAGGAAACGTGAGACATTAAAGCCAGGAAAAGCAGCGGCGGGGGGAATCACATGCAAACGGTGCTCAGTGGAAAAAAAATGAAACCTTCTACTTTCAAAAAAAAAAAAAAAAGTATCAGCGGCCACAGGGCAGGATCTGGGCTGAGGTGACAGCTTGAGAGTTAAATCCTGCAGGTAAAAGAGCTTCCTATTTGCAAGAAGAGCTGAATATTCAATGCACCGGAATGCTTCACTTCGACTTACATAAATAGGATTATTTTTCTGGCATCCAAACAGCGAGGAGTCATTGTCTTGGCACAAGAGCACCACCGTTTTCCTCCGTGCCAAAAAGGCTCCCGGCCATCGCATGAACCCCGGCAGACTCCCGGCTTCCCGACCTTGACTCTTTGCTGTTCACCGAGATAAGGCGGGGGTTGGGGGGGGGGCGGGGGGCAACGACCCAGGTATGAAAATTATTTGGCCTCTTTCCAGGGCGTGTTGCTGCAGGAACGGGCTCCGCCGGCTCGCGGGGAAGGCAGGGGCTGACGGGCTCGGCAGGCAGATCTCACCAGCTCAAGGACCGGTGGATCTCCCCATCGTGGTCTTGGCACGGTCTTTGCAAAGCCATAAGCAAACCTCCCGGCGGCTGCTGGTTTTCCTAATCCAGCCGGAGAGGCACGAGGTGACACGCAGCATCCCGTGCCTGTCCTTACAACGCCGCAGCCTCCGTCTTTCCCCTGGGGGCTAAATTTTGGCCAACAGCGATTTGCCTCGTGGTCCTGAGCCCGACCCATCTAACCCACAGTGCCCAGTGCACCCCGTCGCCAGCCGGCGGCTCCGCAGCCTGCTTTCGGCTGGATTCGTGGTGTACGTGGAGTGATTTCGAAATCCTTGTCTTTGCTCTGCGCTTGTGCCCCAACCAAAGGTAGAGGAGAAACCCTCAAGCCAAAATCTCTTTGATGAGCAACTTCCAAACGCGGCCGCACCCAAAATATTGCACTTAGCTCTGGGCAACGTGTTTCGGGAGTGGTTTTGCCGTGTTTTAAAGGCAGCTTAGAATACATCACTAATAATAAGCATGACAATAATAATAATAAACACAGGCAGAGGTTAGAGGAAATGATTTATCACCGAAAGAATTGCACGGACTGGATTAGGATGGCAGGCTGGGGTAAACCCGCCTGCTGAGAGCCATCAGGACAAGCTTCAAGCCGGGAAAAAAGTTATTTACTCAGAAAAAGAGATGGAGAACAGCCTATTTCCACGAATGACACTGAAGGCTGTCAGAGCTGCGGCTGCGGGATAACCCGCAGAGGGAAGAGAGGGCTGTTCCCCCTTTTCCACAAGGTTTGAAATGACTCAAGAGCAGACGAGCTGCTGGGGAGGAGGAAATGAGAGAGCTGGCGCCGGGACAAGGGGAATCGCTGTGCCCCGTCCAGCCCTCCCCAAATTGTTTCCCTCCTGTTATCCCTAAGGAACCGCTCCAAGGTTTTGCAGGCTATCGAATCCTCTGCCAAACCCTGGGGGTTATCGCACAGCCCTGGGCGGGACGAAGCAGGGAGCTCACAGCATCGCTCTGCTTATAAATGGGAAGACGACACTCGGCAGGGAAAGGCTCCAGCCCATCGTCCTCAGCGGGAGCTTGCCAAGACATTGACTCCACGACCGCGCTCTCCGGTAGGGATGGAGTTGGGTTATCCGCGCCAAAACGAGGGAGGAAATTCAGATGACGCCTTCGCCTCTCATCCGAAAGGGAAGAGCCAAAACCCTGGCCTGAAATGCCACCGCATCTCAAAGCTTCGACCTATTTATAGCAGCGGGCTTTAAATAAAGAGAAAACATTGGGGAAAAAGGTTATTTCAGCTGCCTGAGGCCCTCCAAAGGGAATCACAGGTGATTTCATCCGGGGCTGGTTTCTCTTGGCCCATCCGACTTTACACCAATTCCCTACAATTTGGGCTTACGGAGAGCCGCCCAAATCAGGTTGAGAGAGAAACAGAGACAAGATTGAAGCAAGACCAGGTTTGTCACCTCACGTTGATTGTTCTCCAGCCCAACCGAAGAAGGAGGACTTAATCTTTTTTATTCCTTCCCCAAAATAAGACGGATGGAAAGCCACCACCTGGGCGCCAGGTGCTTGAGTAAGCAACTGCCCTCAAAATACCCCTGGGCCACGCTGGCTTTGTGGGAGCCTTTCGAGGTTCAAGCATCACTAGCCCCGAGCCAAGTGGCCGCCTGGTGCTCGTGGCTGGGCTGCCAGCTGGCACTGAGAGGTGTCGGGAAACCCGGCAATTTCTCGTCCTCTCTCCAGCAAGCGAGGTAGGGCTCCTGCCGCTGCGCCGGGTGCCGCTCTGCCGGGTATTTTGGGATTTTGAAGGAAGCGGTGTCACCCTTGGAACAGGGATTCCCAAGGTCTATTCCAAGCTGCCTGCGGGACGAGCGTAAAACCCCAAATTCCTCTGTGTTGGACAAGCAATTATGTCAAGAATGTGTTTACTGCAGGGCTCGCAGGCATGTCTCGGCTCCTATAAACACACGCCCTGCCAGAGGGGAAGGCGGCGGAGGCCCTGCAGATGTGCCGCTGCCGCACGACTCCGAAATGTCAGCGAGGCGGGCGATGCACGAGGTGGCAGGAACCAAACCCCAGCACATGCCCGAGCCTGCGTGCCCGAAAACAGCGCTGGGGAGATCGCAGGGCAGGGGGGCTGGAGGCTCCACGCATCATCTGGTGGCCCACTACAGCTGTAATTAGTGCTGGGAGGACTATCTTCAGAAATGAGCTTCTTTCGCCCGTTCTGCGGACCAGCAAGGAGCAGGGAGTTATTTTTCCCAATGCCTAAAGGATTTCAAGGGGACCCTTGGCTCGCACAGAGGCGATCCCCCCAACATGGCATCCCCAAAGCAATCAGGGCAAGCATGAAGCTGCCGGGCTTGTCTCCGCACCCCAAACCTCCGCCCCCGCAGGAGCTGGGAGCAGCGCCCATTTTCCATCCCTTCTGCTTCAACCCTTCTGCTCGTCCCCTGGAAATCCCCACCGCGACGCCTGGTCCAGCTCACTTCATGGTCCAAAGCACGCACAGCCACACCGGCGGAGCTCGGCGGGTGGACCCCACCACGCGACCTGCTGCCTTGGTTATCTCCAAAAACAACCCCCACTGGAGTGTTCTTGCAGCCTTTTTTTGGATGCAGCCCCAAGCGTGGGGTGGAGGAACACAAGCCACCCTTTATGGCGCTGGTCCCAACACACGCATCCAGGGGCATCCCAGAGCAAGCCTGGCCCTGGCTGGGGAACGGGGGCAGCCCCCGCTCCCCAAAACACAAGGCGAGGACTCAGAGGGTGGTGGGATGTCCTCCAGCCCTGCCACGACCTCCGGCACCCGCGGAGGCTGCTAAGAATAGCCCCCGCCAGAGGGGCTGGTCCGTCCGACCGGGCCACAATGGGGACCCTGTCTGGCCTCGGTGGCACTGAACGGGGTCCTTCAGCGGGGAGTGTCACACCACAGGAATTCTCCCACGTCAGGGGGAAAATATGCCTCTTAAGCCGGATGACGGCTGGCTGCTACAGCGGGAAGCGCTGGCTGAGCGGTGCCTCCTCGGCACCGGTCCTCCCATGGCACCCGTGGGTGTCCCCAGAGCAAAGGGTTTGGTGCCACATCCCCGTGCCATCCTCCCTCGGTCAGGATGTGAGGTCCCCTACCGCCTTCTTACCCTGTGCCTCTGGAGGGGTTTGAAACCAAAATATGCAAAACGGCCGCTTTCGCTGGCATGGTGATGGTGGTACCACCCAGCGGGGCCAGACGGGCATCCACGCCGTACCTGGGAAGGCACAGCCCGAACCACGTCATCCCCACTCTCTCTCGAGACGGTTTCACACCCCCACCCCTCTCAACGGCCTCTGTTTTGTTTTCCTTCTTTCAAACAACAAGAAAAGAAGAAAAAAAAAAAAAAAAACAAAAAACCCCTACTGAAAAAAAAAAAAAAAGCGGCGCACCTATGCTTTTCGCTCTGTGGTTTGTGGTTCCAACCCAACAAAACAATTGGGCATAGCAACGTCTCCAAAACAGCCTTCGCCTCACTCATGTGCCCGCCCTGCCCGAGCCCCCTTCAATGACACTGTGGCACCCAAGGTCCCCAATCTCCCCCACCGCGTTGGGGGGACGGCAAAGCTCGTCCCCATCGCTCCCTTTTTAGACCAAGCCCAACCGCCTCCTCCCCAGCTCTTGCCCAGACTGGTGCAGGTAGTCACGCCACCGCGAAGTGCCGGCTTTGCATGGGTGGGAGGGAAGCGGTGGAGCTGGGATGGAAGCATCTCCAAAGAGCAAAGTGGGGAAGGACCCAGAAAGCAGGAAAGGACCCAGAAAGCACCTTCCTTGGGGAGCCACATGCTTTTGACCATGCTGAGAGAGCTGGGGGGGTTCAGCCTGGAGAAGAGAAGGCTCCGGGGAGACCTTCCAGCCCCTTCCAGTCCCTCAAGGGGACCTACAGGAAGGATGGGGAGGGACTCTTGATCCGGGAGTGTAATGGTAAGACAAGGGGTAATGATTTTGGACTGAAGGAGGGTAGATTTAGATTGGATATCAGGAAGAAATTGTTTGGTGTGAGGGTGGTGAGCCCCTGGCCCAGGTTGCCCAGAGAAGCTGTGGCTGCCCCATCCCTGGAGGGGTTCAAGGCCAGGTTGGACGGGGCTTGGAGCAACCTGGGCTGGTGGGAGGTGTCCCTGCCCAGGGGGTGGCACTGGATGATCTTTAAGGTCCCTTCCAACCTGAAACATTCTACAATTCTATGATTCTAGACAGGAGAGGAGCCAGGCGGGCCACTCTGGGCCAGTTCTGCTTTCCCGATCCTTCTCCGTTTCAAGGAAGAAGGTGCTGGGAGGACTGGTCTCACTCCCGAGGCATCTGGCAAAACACAGCGGGTTTTGTGAGGTTCACATCTCCCCCTGAAGGTGGTCCTGCAGGCCAAGAGCTGCCGTGCAACGCTCCAGCTCGTTGCTCGAAGGAGGGACTAAGCCACAGCTGCAGCGTCGCCGTCACCTCCGGGCTGCTGAGAAGCCGGTGCCGGGGGCTGCAGCAGCTCTGGTGAGAGCTGAGCTGCCGTCACGGTTGGGCAGCGTTGCGTGGGGCTGATTTCACTGTCATTTGCACATGTCTGGCAGGTGGAGCAGGAGCCACTGAACCAGCCCCGAGCCCCACCCTCCAGCTCCCCACCTTGCGGAGGCAAAAAAAACGCTGCCGGGCCCATGGGGGCTCCGCAGCGGGGGCAGAAAGCGGGCAGGAGCTGCTGGCTGGTCACACTTGAAGTCACCCTGCAAGGGCAGGTAAAGGGGGTGACCCAGAAGGAGGGAGTTAACAACATCCCCGGCATGGCGCAGGGGACAGAGGTGCTGTTGTGCTGCTTCTGATTGCCGGGGAAGCTGCCCTGCACCTCCAAAATCCCCTAACGCGAGATACAAGTGGTTACGGATGCCCACAGAAGCACACTTCTCCAGAAGTGCAGGCAAGCAGGCAGGAAGGATGCCGATATTTCCAGGAAAGCGTCTGCACAGGGTCGGGATGTCAAGGACAGCCGGATCAACGGACCGTGGTGGGAGAGGGGCCAGGAAGGCAGCTGCTGGTGGATTTTCGGATGCCGATGACCACAGCACATCCAGGGAGCTAGCTGGTGGAAGCTTCAGGCCAGCAGCATAGGCAAGAAGAAGGGGGGGAAGCAGCACACAAGCTCTCTTCAGAGAGACCCACTTTCTTTGGCACCGATTTGACTTTCTTGCAAAACAGCAGCTGCGTGCTTTCACTTCTGTGTCACAGATAAGCATCGCGCACAAACGGAGGCTTGTCGAAGGCTTCAGGATCTGCACCGCAGACAATTCGGACAGGGCAGATGGGTTTAGCAGGCAAATTTGGGCCCCTATCGACACGGTGCTGCGAATGCTGATAGCAAAGGTCAGGGTTGGATCTGGCCTGGGCGAAACCGTCGTGTAGACAGAAGCACTCCTGGGCTCGTGGGCGAGATAGCATCTGCGAGAGGTGGCTATTCCCTGCAGTACTTTCTGTCTTCTCTAAAGACAGCGTGATAATGAAGATAGCATCAATCTGTCGCTGAGAGAGACACTCAGGTCATGTCTGATATTAGCTGGGAAGGGGGCATTAACTCTTCGGGTGCTGCGATTGTCTATACAGGCATCAGCAAATTCCTAACCAGGTCCGTAGGAAAGGACAGCATCACGAATGCAAAACCAGCCTGGCAGATGAGGGATCAAGGTTTGCTGTGCACTCGCTTGACCTTTCTCATCCCTCTCTCCTCCCTTCGCCTCTCAGACACGAGGGGTATCGCCCCGCTCTGCCTGTTCCGCTACGTGGAGCAGCAGCTCGGCACATCACGGCTCTGGCGGTGGGGCAAGGCAGACAACACCGTGAGATGGAAAGCCCCGGCCTGCACAGCCAATGCTGAGAGTCCTACGTACCTCAAAGCGAACAAACACCATGTCTTGGCTATAAAACCCACGCAGGTGCTTTGGGGAGCTCAAGAAAAGCCAAAAACAATTCAGTCCGGAGCGGCCATCGCCAACCGCAGGGACAGAGGGAGGGTCTGAACCTCCACTGGACCTGAATCACCGGGAGGACAGCAGCACAAGTAGGTCAGCAGAGTGGAAAAATGAATATAGGGCAGAAAGAAAGGCCAAAGACCAATGCGGTCAGACCCACACCACCTGCCCTCCGCATGGGCTGCACGCTTCTCTGCTACAGACCGCACGCATTTCTCCGCGTGGTGTCAGGTCTCACGAAGGATGCTGGTGGCCACGGTCGGAGACAGCGGCGTGCAGGATCCAGCTCCGGCACAGGGCTGCAGGTGGCACGGAGGCAAAGCTGAGCTCGATTTAGCCCAGCTGGGCTCAGGTACGGAGGAATCTATACCCATGTGCTGGCATGCACCCACCATGAGCCGCCCACCCACACCAACCACCGCTGCATGAACCGGGGAGCTTAAACTGAGCTGGGCTAAGCCAACGTGAGGTTTAGCACATCTGCCTGCAGAGAAGACGCCTCCTGACACACCTCTTGCCTAAATTTAATAGATGCATTCCGTCTCCTGGGTCACGTCAAAAAAAAAAAATAATAAAAATCTGGTAATCTGTAAGACTGGCCAAACTTTGAGAGAGCTGGCCCCAAAACCAGAGGCGTCCAGAGCCGGCCCTCCCTGCAGCTATGGAAACTGAAGTTCACCAACTCCTGAGCAGTTACATTTCTCCTTCAAAAAAGATAAGAAAATTGCATCAACCTCTATCTGAGCAACCATGGCAACTTGTTAAATTAGGTCAAGATGTGGGGGCAGATAACACAGCTTTGAAAAGCTGCTTGCGAGCTGGGTGAAGAACACATCAAACGCGAGTGGAGCTTCCGCCAAAATGCACCTTCTCACCAAAGCATGCGTCTCCTTGGGCAGATACCATCAGAGATCTGCCACGGCTGCGATAAAGCACTGTGCCACCTCCCTGGGCCACCGGCAAAACAGGCCCTTGGTAACAAAAACCTGAACAATATTGTCAAGTTCTTAAAGTCAACTCAGAGAGCCCTGGAGATGAAGGACGTCATCTCCCAGGCTTCACCCTTCCAGCCCTAAAAGGTGCACACCATGGCATGTCTGCTGGGTGGCCTGCTGGGTGGTGACTGGTGTTGGACCCGCGCTCGAGGCATCGTCTGAGCGAGAAAGGGCAAGCGGGGGTCCCGGCGCTGCGGGACCCTGGGCTGGTAATCCCCTGCTCTGCTCGTTTGGAGGCTCCACCTCCTCACCAGAGCTGCAAACGGAGCCCAGACTTCAAGTTCCTCTGCTCTAACTGTTAGACAGCACTTCCTCCCACGAGTGAAGTAAAAGTCATGTAAAGCAAAGCAAAAAAAAGAAGGACCTAAGAGTTCTGCCTGAGAGTCCCCGCGGCTCCTTGCTCAGCTGCCCCAAGAGGCAGGTCCAGCACTTCTCGGTGGCCAACCTTTATTTTTCTCCTTTTTTTTTGGTTTTTTTTTTTTTTTGCAGAAATACACAAACACAAAGCAGTTTTGAGACTGCCCCATTCTCCTACGGTTTGCAACGCGACGTGTTCTCACTTGCTCTCGCTGCGACCTGCTTTCACAGCGACCTGCCTTCACTTTGCACCCGTGCTGGGCTCCCTTTGCACCGCTAACGTCAGGCACTGACACATCGGGAGGCTTTAAAAAGGGACAGAGGACATCTCTGGGGTCAAGTTCACCTGTCCAAAGATCTTTCCCAATGGTAAATGCAGGCTGGGGTGGTTTGAGTCCTGAATTATCACTTAGCAGGCTTCGGAGCAAGCAAGCAGCGCTCCAGCCCAAGGATTTCCAAGTGACTGCTGATTCTGGAAACCTCCGCTTTTCCTCTCCTCATTAAAGCTTCTCAAATGAAGCAATGCAAAAAAATAAAAAAATCAGGCGCTCCCACTTATTGATCACACCGAAATGCCTGGGCCAAGGGATTATCTTCCCGGCTCAAAACGGGGTTTGAAATGAGGCAAGGGAAAATGTTACGCAGCGCAAAGCGTTTGGAAGCCTGCTCTGGCATTGCATTAACCGAAGTCTCCCCTTCCTGGCGGCACGAGTCCAAGGACACTCTTTGGGGTGCTAATATTCCTTGGCAAAACACAGGGGCCAGCCGCCGACTTCGGCTCCTCGCTCGCGGAGGGAGCTGGGAACGCTGCCTCTCTACGGGGGCGGCTCTTTTCCATAAGCTACAGCAAACGCGGAGGGAAACATCCAGCTCGGAAAAATAAAGCCCCTCGTTTTGCCAGTGCTTCCGTGCCTCAGTTTCCCCAGCTGTTAAAACGCAACCAGCCCTCCTGCCCAGGCACTGGGTACCCAAAACACTCCCACGGGCCGTAGTGAAAGGCGTTATCAGGAGAAAACAGGAATTAAAATTGCAAGTCGTGCTCGCTGGTCTCTTTTCTTAGGAACATCAGCTTTCGTGGCACGGCCGAGGACAGTGCTGGGGGGGGCACAGCCCCTCCGACCGCTCATGCCTCTGCCCACCATATCCCCCCAACGAAAACCATTCAGGAACAACAGAGCACACTTTTATTTTGCATAGACTTGGTCGAAACAGGCTCATTCAGCAGGCAGGGCTCAGCTTTCTTTCTAACTAAAGCTATAGCAACA
Source organism: Larus michahellis (assembly GCF_964199755.1). NCBI lineage: Eukaryota > Metazoa > Chordata > Aves > Charadriiformes > Laridae > Larus > Larus michahellis. The sequence continues at coordinate 1,896,893 of NC_133912.1, forward strand.
AACCACTTCCTTTTTTACACATAGCTCCTAAAATTATCTCTCCACTTCTCCTCCCCTCGCCATCTCTCCCCCCTTTACAAAAAACTAGATATATCAGCCCTAAGATGAGCCGTGCGTGGGAGGAGATTTCAGGGACAGTCGCACCTCAGGATCTGCTCTGAACCTTCTGATGATCTTTATCTGCACAAACTATTTCCACCGCTTGGCTCCTCCGGGCCACAGCTGCTACCAGCTGGGGCAGAAGAGATCAGTATGTACAAGGGAAAAGGGAACTGGCAGGAGGCTGCCCTGCAAATTTGACTTCTAGCACAGGGAAAAGACACGGCACAGAAAGACTGGAAAGGATTATCTCAATTTTAGCTGGAAGCCCCATCCCACCTCTCTCCATGGAGATGCCAGACTGCTTGGAGGGCTGTCATATAAAAAGCCAGAGTTTCCGTGGCCTGTCACCTCCTCAACTTTCCCAGTGCAAGGAATGGAAAACGTGTGGGTCTGCTTTGGCACCATCCCATCCCTGCCTCGTACCAAGGTAAAAGAGCAAAACCGAGTGCTTCCTCCATGCCAGAAGCGGAGAAGATCATTTCACATCACACACAGCAACGCTGGAAACGCAGCCGCTCCTGCCCGAGGTGGGAAACCACAAGCAAGTGGCCAGCACGTTGCATAAAAGTGTTGGAGAGGGAAACGAGGGCTCTCTACTACTTTGTGTTCTCAGCAATACAAATCAGACACCAGTTCCTACCAGACCCAAGCAGGAGCCGTAAATGAAAACACAAGGCATCAAATGCTCTGAACTCAGCCAGGTTCTACACCCTCCCCGAGGTCTGGAGCGCCCGCGCTTGAAGGGCCCTGGGGGGCTGCATACACTCAGGTGTGCCCACGTGCACGTGGCTGAGCCCAGGGACACCCCAAAACTCCTCACTCACAGACCCCTGGGCTAGCAACGCAGGCACTGGGCAACCCAGAGACCATGAAGGCTTTGCCCTCCACCGATGGAGAAGCTCTAACCAAGCCGCTCAGCACCGAGGTGGTGTCCTGAGGAGTGTGACCCTACCTGTGTAGCCAGCAAGGGCAGCAGCAGGAATGACAGGCTTGTCCTTGTTCATATCGGCCCGATCTCGAACATAGTCCTTGAAGGTGCCCTTGGGCTTGTGGTTGGGCAGGGCAGCGGGGTAGTCCTCCGAGTCGAAGCTGTCGTAGGAGGGGACGCGCTGCAGGCTCTGGAAGGAGGACTGGCTGCTCCAGGACTGCGTCAGCCGGTCGCAGCTATCGTAGCTCTCTATGCTCTCGAAGGAGTCCTGGCCACCCAGTTTACCTGGCGAGAAGGAAAGGCGTGTGAGATGTGCCCGGCCAGCGTGGGGATGCTCTAACTTGCCACGGCCAGGAGAAAAATGGTTCACCTGCCTTGTGTGCATGCAGGAGGCAACCAGGCAAATGTTACTGTCCCAGCACACCTCGTCGCCAAACAAACTCAAAAGTACGGCCTGAAACTGTGATACTTTTGTTATCTTCATAACTCAGAGCAGGGCTACCTGAGCCCTGGAGATGTTCAGGCACCAGGGAAAGACAGAGTGAGTCAGGGGAAAAACCCCAAAGTCCTGACTCTCTACCCAAGACCGATGCCTGGGACTAACTGGAAATTGTCTGTTTCAAAAAGGCAACGGCAGAGAAGTAATCCACTTTAGACAGATATTCAAGGCTCAGTTCAGGCGCCAGGACCTCTTGCTCTTGCTGCTGACAGGTATGGGTCTCCAATGAGCCCCATATTATATCTGCCAGCCCTATATAAATGCTGCTCAGGCATATTCAAGGGCACTGGACGCCCAGCTTCTTTACTTTTGATGTTTCCCACAAAACTATCCAGCAGCCTTTTTTATTGCCATATGTTACAACCAGCTTCCACCCCCAAATCCCCAAACAGCAGCAGATTTGATGGAGGAGGAGAGCAAAAGGCTGAGAAGCTCAAACAGCTCTTTTTCCAGTTCTGGTAAGGTGAGCACAGCTGGGTTGTATCAAGGCTACTCTCTGGGGTATTTTTAGTAAAGACCAGAACATGAGAGGCCAGATCCTCAGCTATGCTGCTTTACACCCACTAGAGACAGTGTAAGTATACCCTCCGTACGTAAAACAGAGAGCTAAAAAAGGATCCGAAGAACAAACTGAAATTGCTCTCTCTGATCTCCCGTACGCTGCCGATTGCTCAACATCTTTACTGACAAACTAAGAGCGTAACAGGATCATTCAAGTTCACTAATTTCCCAAACCGGGCTAAAAACAGCTGCTGGGATTGTGCAAGAACTCCTGGAGAAATTTCCATTGGCAGAGCTACCCGCAGCTTGGGCCCAGATAGTAAATCACAGGGGAAGAGGAACGTGGAAGGACGCTGGCACGCTCCCCCAAATATTTGTTGTGTTGTAGTTTGAAGAGCACTTGCTGCGAAAAAACTCAACTACCGTGGGCTCTGCCCAAATTGCTGGCCCGGAATCATTTGAAGTTTGGACCCCTTGGCTTGATTCTGCTGGTAATATCCGTGCTTCAAACTCGATTTATTTTTTTTCTTCTTGTTTTTTTTTGAGAATTTCAATCACTTCCTGAATCCTGCAAGGGGAAAATTAACACCGCTTTGTGCATGTTCATTAATTGGCGTAACCACTTCCCTGAGAAGTCCTGTGGCACAAGCTCGTTTCGAAAAGGAATTAAAAATCTTCCAGATGAACAGCCGCAGTGCCGAGAGGTGACTTGGGTCATTTCATTGACAAGTCACCTAAATTTGACCTAAACGTGAGCCTTTGGGAAAATCAGGGCTTGCACCTACTCAGGAGAAACTTGTTAAGAGTCTGGCAGCTCCACTTCCCAACCAGACGTTCTCGCTGATAAGGTAGAGTGAAAAAACTCCCAGGGGACCACAAAATTAACTCCTAAAGCCCACACAAAGCAAGACAAAAGGCGACCGTCTGGAAAACCTTCATCCTGAAGTGCTTGACTTCGCGACAGACTCATCTTTTTAATACACTGGAAGGTAAAGACGTACGTAAATATAAATAAACTGGACTCTGCTTTCTATTGAGGCTTCTTTATACCACGCTGGGAGGATTGATGCCACCCAAAGGCCCTTCTACGTGTCTGAAATGTCGCGTTAGTGTAAGCACGGCCGTAGCCTCTTGCATTTCTTCAATTGCGATCAGTATTGGGCCCCAAAGGGGAGTTAAGGGCTCCTTCTTCCCTCCCCTGGAGCCTTCTTAGGCTTGCCAGTGAGAACAGGCTCAAGGTAGAATTGCAAAAGCATGCCTGAATCGTTGCGTTTCAGTGAGAATTATGATGAAATCACCACGTATGGTAAAGAAAAGGTCAAGAAAAGGGAAAGACGCTGATGAAAAGATAGCCAGAAAAACAACCCCAGAAAGAGGAGCTTACCTAAAATTGTAACACCCTCTGCCCTCTTGGCTCACCGTATCGTCCAAGTCACCTCTCTCATACTAACACTCAGCCAGCAGCAGAAGCAGAGGCAATAATACAAATAATAACTTTCCTGTCATTAGCTCTCCCAGCTTGGAAAAAGAATGAGAAACTGGAAATGAGCTCCTCCGGGCCACGCGTATGCGACGCAGACCTGCAAAGGGGCTGCGGCTTTCACAGGGACCCAGCACATCCTCAGCTCTCGTAGCTGGATGAATGGGTTTAAACGTTCAACATCAAACCTGGCTCACAGCAACACGTTACTATAATGCATTTTAGGCATAGGGACACCTGGATGCTATTCAGGGCGCGATCGCAGGCAGGTCAGATCTCTTCCCCCTGCCTCAGGTTCCCTACCTGGAATCAGGAGATAACGATACCCCTTTGTAAGTGACTTTGAGCTCTGTGGATTCCATTTTTGCTTTGAATAGACGCTGTGAGCCAGATCCTCAGCCTTGCATTAAGCGATGTAATTACAACGTACTCCGCCATCTGGGCCCCATGTGTTCAGAATTTAATAATATTAATTGAAAAGGCATTTGGGCTCAGATCCTCAAAAGTGTTTAGGTGTTTAAATCCCATCATCTCAAACAGGAATCATGTACCTATAACTCTTTGGAGATGTAGGGTTGCGGCACAAGGATTCGGGGGGTCCTGCAGCTCTGTCACGGACTCAACCCATGACATCTGCGTCTCCTAACAAAGCACAGGGCTCGGGTTCAACAGAACAGATTATCAGTTCAAGCAAGCAGACATCAAAATCAATGGAGATAATGGATAAAGACTTTGCGTCACCAAGTGTAAAACTCTTCAGAGCCTTGGACATTAATTCCTGATGAGAACTTCTGAAGGATTTGTGGGGTTTTGCCTGGTCTTCTAGGAAAATGAGATTTATACAACCACACAGCAGTCTCTGTCCTCCCTAATAACCTTAAAGCCCATTTCAACTTCACTCAAGTTTAACATCAAAGTACAGAGCCAGAAATCCTACATTTTTGCTACAAAACCAGGCAGCAGAGTAGAGGAAAGAAAGACCTTCTTCACGTTTTCCCCAGACAGAAAGGCAGGGAGGGCTCAAAGCCACCAGGGGAGCCATCTGGAAGTTCAACCTCATCAGACACGTGGCTTCGTTACTGGCATTGGCACAGTGTGCTGATGGCCATGGTCCCCCCAAAATACGTGTCCTATAGAGGGGAAGGCAGCGCTTACGTTGATATAGGTAGAGGTGGGAAGAACCCAAGCAAACCCTGGGAGATGGCCAACTTTACCTCGACTGGCACGTCCCATGCACATGTTATCTGGCGTTACTACTTCTTGCTTGATCGTGAAGTAGTCTGTCTGCAGGGAGTCCGTCTGGACTGGGTCACGCAGGATGACCGAGGGATAGTCGTTCTCGTACTTGAGAGACAGGAGCTCTTCCGAGCTGATGGGATGGAGGGTCTGGTAGGACTCTGTGATGAAGCTGGGCTCCGAGAACTCAGAGGGAGGCACGCACTGTGCATGCTCGATGCCATAACCTGTTGGCAGAAGGGGAGCGTCAGAAGGCAACCCAAACACAAGCAGCCCAAAGAAACCAGAGCGTTGCTCACTCCCCCTCCAGTCTCCCCCAGCACAGTGAGAGCTGAGGTCTGACCTCAGTGATCTGAGACTGTCTTTGGATATAAGACGCCTGGAAAAATCGGGCACTAATTTTGAGCAAGGTTTCTAAAAGCTACAGAGAGATTGCGTCTTATAATTGCAGCAATTTAAAAAAATGAGACCTCCTCAACCACCATCAACGTGCATTACGCCAAAGTCCTCTCAAGCAAATTGCTAGTGGGGAAAAGCTGGAAAATCATGTGGAGCATAGTCTCAGCAAAGGAGATACAGGGCAAAGAAGCTTCACTGATGACTGTAATAGATGAGTCACTTCTACGATCACCTCTCCTCACCGGCTCCCAATTCAGGTGAGGTGGGGTTTTTTGCTGGTTCATGAAATACATCACAGATTTCAAATGCCTTTAAAGAACATCTCCCAGTGGCAATGGGAAGGTCAGGAGTCTAGACGGATGGCTCGTCTCTTTCCTTGCTAGGCTCCTACCTAGCAATTCAGAATTAAGCCTTCTTCCCCCACACCCCTTCCTTTTTAGTAAGTTTTTTTCAAATTCCTAACGGTCTGGAGTGTTGAGGTTGCTTTTGGTTGGAGGTGTTCAAGGCCAGGTTGGACAGGGCTTTGAGCAACCTGGGCTGGTGGGAGGTGTCCCTGCCCAGGGCAGGGGGGTTGGAACGAGATGATCTTTAAGGTCCCTTCCAACCCCAACCATTCTATGATTCTACGATTCTTTTCAGGTCTACTGAGCTACAGCTTCAAACAAACGGTGCTTGCAAAGTCAGATTATGGCACCTCAAGGTGGTCCCTCCAAAATAAAAACGGCTTCTAAATAAACCCAAACCCCTTGGAAAGACAGAATTACACACTTTGCATGCTCTGCCACGCCAGAGCAACAACTGCATGGTGTGACGCAGACAAACCTCTACTAGGTGGCACTTTCATGCCTGGAAGCACCAGAGTGACACTGATAATTGAGACTTACTAATGAAGTAGTCTGAAGTATAGCGGGATTCTGGATATGTTGTATTCACTCCGTTTGCTGGGTACGGTTTTACCTCTTCTGCAAAGAGAAAAGGAAGGAAATGTCACGTGTCCATAGGCATACCGTGCTTCGCAAGACTTGCTGTAACGCAGAGAGGTCTGAACTTCCTAAAATGCTCCTCTCTGGGTTAAACCGGGACATTCAAAGGCACAGAAATGAGCTGAAATCCCACCGAAACAAGTGCTCGGTGCACTTGGGTTCCTTTGGGGATTCTTGCTGCAGGCATGCCCAAATTTAATCAAAACAAAAACAAAACAAAACAAAACAGCAACAACTTTCTCAATCAGAGGCTCCAGGTGGTTCTGAAATACTAGTTGCATAATTTCCTTGCTTGCCTTAATTTTTGTCGTCCTTCATTCTCTTGAGGATTGCTTATCACACTTACGTGTATGAGCTCGTGACAGAAAACCCACCCCACCGTACAAGGACGGTTGTTTTCCTGAAAAAGCCCCTATTTTGAGACCAGCAGTAGGTGTGCGCAAGTGAGCGGGTACTGCATCCCAAAACCAGCTCCTACAACCCCAAATTAATGCTAATTCCCAGCCTACGCAGCACCTTTTACCTTGCGCCTGATGCAGGCAGAAGATCCTACGCTCAAAAAAGCTTTGCCGCACTGTCCACCACCCAACTCCCGATACAGACTCCGCGGTGTTACGTATGGGCAGCACGCCAAATTTTAGCCTTTCTATCAGCATAATTCGCTGAGAAAGAGCACGTTTTACATCAAAGCCTAGATCCTCCGCTTCCCGTTGCTTTTTCCGAGCACGTTGGTACTCCTGGGCTTGGCGCGGAATTTGCTTTCCCGTGTAAAAGCCACATTGCTCCTACTCTGACCGGTTTTTCCATTAACACCTTACTCGTTCCAGCACGGCATGTGGGCAGAGATACCGGCCTGGGAGATTTTATTTTCTTTGCAGAGGGTAATGAAAATAAAAAACACACAGACAACTCGGGGTTACGTTTATTTCTGCCGAGGCTAAAGAGGACCGAACCGAAGATAACGCACGTTCGTTTGCAAGCGGCCTAATTTTGGCCCTCTCTCCTGGGGATTGCAGAGTGGAAAATATTCTCTAACAAAAGGAGGTTTTGTGCAAACAGAGAGACCTAATGAGAAACGCTCTTTTCCTCTCCCCACGGTGTCTGCCAAGGGGCAGGGTGGGTGACCACAGAGAAAGAGAGCAACCTTCAGCTACGCTTACAGTCAAGTGAAGGGCACTGCTGACTGCTGGTAACTGAAGAGGTTATTTTAGGAAGAAATTTGGAAAAATATGCCTGAAAATACCCAAATCCAGGCAGGGAAAAGTCGCCCATCTGCTGCCTTTTTTAAACCCCGAGCAGCCTGTGGTACATGAGTCACTCTCAGAAAGCGCTCACAAGGGAGGCATGTTAGCAGGAGGGACAGCAAGGTCACAGCCTGTCCCAGCGTGACCCCATGCCGGCGGTCGCAGCGCTATAGGTAAAGCCCAGCATTTTGGGGTTAACCACCACTCCCAGCATCAGCGCCCCCAAGCGATGATGGTGGGTGGCTGGGGAAGACGGATGAGACGGGGACTGGCAAGTTGGACCTTGACTCCTTGGGTGAGCCTGGGGAATCCTTGGTCTCTTCACGCTTCAAAGGTCCTTCGCCTTTAAAGGTCCGTTCCAGCCTGACACGTTCTATGATTCACGTCCTCAGCTGCAAAGCAGAGACGACCATCTCCTCTTGCGCGGGGAGAGATGCGACAGGGAGAACTTTGCACGAGCACAACACAACCCAGATCTTGTCAGGGGTTTGGAGATGTCCTGCCAGTAAGATGAGTCCCGTGACTTACAGGGAACAGAAATTAGTCCTTGGGGTGAGGCTGGTTATTTCTTGGAAGCTCTTCTTAGTTACTCTCCAAATACTTCACAGATACTGCCCTTCTGGGAAACGTGTGAAGAACTCACCATAGAAGCTAAGGCTCAGACAGCTTGTGCAAGAGGTGACATGTAAAACCCAACACAGGATGGAGACTTCTTGGTTCCCAGGGCTACACTGACAGTGTTGAAACAAAGAAATTCAGCTTTATTTTCTCATCCTTTTGGAAGAAAAACTCCAACAGGCACAAAGATTCCCAGTTTTCTTTGTAAAAGCTCCTCCCTGTCTCAGCCCTTTTGCATCCTCATGACTGCAGCATCCTAACACCCGCTTGTGTCAATGCCACAAGGAAAGATGGTCCCTACCTGACGGTGAAACTCCAGCACCAAGTTCATCCCCGTGGCTTGGGGAGTTTGCAGGAAGGAGCTGCAAAGCCAGCTCTGCTGCCTCAGTCAGTACCCGCAGCACATCGCAGCCCTCTCCAGCGGGTTACAGCCCAAACGGACGGAGAAGGGTTGCGGGAAGGCATCGCTACGTTACAGGCAACGGCTTCCAGCAAGGAAAAAATCGGACTGACCACAACGTTTTGCTTTGTTTGGTTAAACTGCTTGCTGTTGATATAAGCACTCAATAAAAACTAGGCAAAATGAGAAGAACAGAACAGATATAGAGTCAAGAGCAGAAAACCAGCCTGTCCGTACACAGACCCTGGGAAGAGCCGTGTTTACCTTTTGCAAACCACAGGTAGCAGTAAAATTAGTAATCGGCAATTAACATCCATTTGTCAATGGTTTCCTGGAAGGCATAACTTTGCTCCCCCTCCCCTTCCTGCCACCAGCGCAGGCCGGCTGACAAGCACGCAGGGTCGGTATGACAGTGTGAGGGATATTCCAGGAAAGCAAACAGTTCTGCGCAAAAACCAGCCAGAGACAGAGCCCAGATTTGCCGCTGCTCCTGCTGGCGGCTCCGGTAAAGGTGCTGAGCTCTTCACCCGCCCTTTAGAAACCATTTAAAAACCCTTAAGCGTTGCTTGGGCATCCAGACGCCAGGAAAATCAACACCCAAAAGCAATGTGTGTGTCCCCAGTCAATAAAAATTAATGCTGGCGTGCAGGAACTGGCAGAGATGGCTTCTCCTGTGGGGGACGCAGCCACTCTTAAAATGCCATGCCAGCTTTTGGGACACCAAACAAAGAAAAGCAGCTTCCAATCACAACTGGGAAATTAGGGTGGGATTTTGGTGGTATTGTTGTACCCAGTTCTACCGGAGGAAGCAGTAAAATTCACAACGGGAGCTGAACAAGGGGAGGAAGAATGCTTTGGAAAATCCCACCGTCGTTTCCAGGCAGGCGGAGCGTCCCTGCCCGCTGTGGATTCCTGCCAAGCGGCCGGCACAAACACCCTTCCTCTTTCAAGCAGTGCCAGGATTTGCATTGCCCACTACTGGTTGGGATGCCCGTTTGAATTCCTACTGGGAAGTTGGGCTTTGAAAGCTGCTCTTCTTGGGATTAAAGCCTAAGGTGAACACCTCATCGCACGGCCAGGCTGCCAGCCAAGGTCTTTGGAAAGGCCCAAAATCAGGCCAGCCGGGATGGCACAAGCCATCCTGGAGACTCCAGGACTCACCTTTCTGCAAGATCTCCAGATGTTCCCAAAGGATATCTCCCACAAAGTCAGGCGCTAGCTCCAGGAAGCACTCCTTGCCCAGGGCGCAGAGGGCAGCTCCGTTCATGCAAAACTTCTGGAAATCCACTCCCTTCAGGCTAAACTCGTTCACCGCCCACATCACCCAGTCCCGCACGTGCGTCTCCGTCCACTGCTGGGGATCTGCACCAAGGGGTTGTAGAAGACATCCATTAATGAGCAATCACAAGCCCCTTCCCCAGGGAAACAGGACACAAACAGTGCTAGAGCTGTCCCAGTGGATAAGCACCTGCAGAGTTTCACCCCATAGAGACTGATGGCCCGTTGGCAGAAGGGTAAAACGTGGTGGGGGAACACCGTACCTGCAGTTTGGGTCAGCCCTATTTCACACAAGGAACGAGCTTTGGATTTGTTTGGGGCTTTTAACAATTCCACCATTTCTTTGACCCTTTCTCCCACCCTTTTCTCTGTTTCGCTTGGTTTCTCCCTGTCATCAGCCTCCCGTGAAGGGTCCCCTGCTGCTTCTCCATATAGTGGAGATGACTTGCAAATAGAAGTCCTGGAAGGAGCAGGTCCCCAAAGAGAAGTCCAAAAGGAGCAGGTCCCCAAAGCTGCAAGAGCAGTCATCCAGCAGAAATTAGTAAGACAGACAGGCACAATCTGTCAGTTGGGTGTAATATCCAAGTAGTACTGAAAGGTTTTGCCTGTATGTCCACATTTTTTCCAGCTGAAGCTGCCAAGAAACAAGGCAATACTACCTGAAGAGCACCACAGAAGAGATGGCAGATGTGGAGAAGGGCAGCCTGGCAGGAGGACACGATCTCTGCGTCTGCCACAGCTGCTCACTGGGAAGCCATGTCTTACCTTTGGGGATTCCCAGCCGCTGTTGCTCTTTCGCGAAGCCGCTGAAGGTGGCTTTCAATGCCTGAGACATCATTTCTTTGCTGCTGGGAGTTAATAAAGGCACGTCCGCACATTCCATATCTGAAAGATGAAGGAGAGAAAAATGGCCATAAGGACATGGCACTGGGAAAGAAGACAGGAGTCGTGCTGGCCATTGAATTATCAGAAAAACAGAGGAATCTTTCTTTCTTCTGAAATTTTCACACCCAGACCCTCCGGCCCTATACCTCAACCCTGCAAGTCCATGAGCAGGCTTCTTAAATAGAAGAAAAAGAATCTTGTGCTTATAATAAACCTGTACTTGAAGGGCAGAAACAAGCCGGGCCTGGTGAGGTAGGTGACACGGCGCACATGGTCTCCCTCCAAGCCAACCGTGAACGTGCTACTGGAAATTTGATGGTGATATCAAAGACCTTTCCAGACATCAGCCTGCTGGGCTTCACCACCCCAGGCAGCACCTGGAGCCCGGGAGATTGCTGAGCAGCTCCAGACGCCAATGAAGGTAAAGAGTCCTACACCAAGGTGACCAAGGACGCAAGGAGAAAAGCGTCTTTGAATCACCACTCCAGCTTTGGGCATCCCAGTCCAAAGAAAAGCAAAAGGAAAAAATTAATTTTAAAGATTCACGGGCAATCCTGGAAAAAAGTAAGCCGAGGCAGGATGAAGAACCGGCAGAAAACCCATCCGAGGAGGGAGGGAAAACAAAGAGCTGGAAAATCCCACATGAGCACAAGAGTTACATCACGCGCAGCCCAGAGCGCGGAGCGACGCAATTCGGGGTGAGTCACTGAACAATGCTCAGCCGCCCCCAGGGGAGAGCGCAGGGCCAAGCCAAGAGCCGGGCCTTGGAGTAAGTCCCAATGAGAAGCAAAGCTCTTCCTTTTTTTTTTTTTTTTCTTTTTTTTTTTTCCTTTTTCTAATTTATTTGGAAGGAGGCGGGTATTTGTAGCCAAAGGGTTTCATAAACAAAAGCAACCGTTTGAAAAAAAAAAAGCAAACCTCCTCGATCTGAATAAAGGTTTGGCTCTTTTTCATATATTTTAAGCATTCCTGAAAAACATCTTTTGCAGAGAAGGGAAGCCTCAGACAACCCCCATCTCAAACGACTGAACTTTATTGGTCTCACATGTAAATCTTCCACCTGAGGCTGGTTTAGCACCGTAGACGATTGGAAATTTTTCAATGAAAACTCTTCTCAGTGGAAAAACGGCAACGCGCGCAAGCGCTGTTGGTGTTTTCGTGAACGTCTGGATGTAGACATCCACGAGTCAAAGAATCCTCTGTCCCGTGGAAATCCCAGCCACCTCGGCTTACCATCGCTCTAAGTTAATTTAGGCTCTGATTTAATAAGCCATTATACCTGCAAAACGCTGGCGAGTGCATCCCTAAGGCAACGGCGAGTCAGGGCTGGAGACGGCGCTGCAGCATGGGCAGCCCAGCTTCTTTCCAGTCTGACCCGCTCTGGGGCTCCCGCTCCACTCAAATCCTCCACAGCCAAACTCGCAGGCACCGTTTCAAGTCCAAACAACACAACGTTGGGTTGTTGGTTTTTTGTTTGTTTTGCAAGCGGGAGACCTGGGGGTTGGCTCAATGAGCACCCACGTGCAGCTCTGCGGCACAGGGGGAGGTCGACCACGCTGCGAAGCGTCCCCCAGTCGTCAGCTGGAGGCACCGAACGCCGTTCCGCCGCCAAACCAAACGGCACCACTTCTCCGTCTCCACCTTTGCACCTTTCCCCCTGTCGTCCCCAACTAAAAGACATCATGCAAAAATCGCCCCCTCTGTTCGCAGCTCTCTCTTAGCGTCAGGCACGGAATGATTTGCACAACCCTTCGCTCAGGTGGGACTAGCAAAACCCCCGACACCGAGCCTCTCGGCACCCGATTCTTCCCCCTAACCCCACCACGTCAATCAAGGACTCCCTGCCACGGTGGAACTATCGGGACCTTCGAAAGCAAATAATAGATTCAAAGGCTATTTGGCAAATTACACTTCATTATTTGCTGGATTTGGCTGGAGAGGGCATGGAAAAATGAGCAGCCACCCTCGCTATCTCTGTTCTCCATCTGCCGCTTTGAGATAACAGTGGGAGAAAGTGGTTCAGCGCCCCTTTCCCTTCATCCTCATGTTACGTTTTAATGCTTTGCTTTCTGTGCTCTGTGGTTACAGGGACCACCCAGGAATCCACTCCCCTCCACCGGCTGCTTCAACGGCAGTTCGCTGCTCCCGGGTGCTACGGGAAGATGAGTCAGAGTTAGGCTAAGAAAACGTTTCTAACCCCAATTTTTACACTGAATCACTCGCAAAAACCGGTGCGGAGATGACCTCCACGAAGAGCAGCGGGGCAAGGTGAGGTGCGTGCAAAATGGGCTTTTTTATCTCCGCAATACAAACACCTAGCGCTGATGCCCCCCCCCCCCCCCCCCCAGTTCTCTCGGTTCGTGGGGCTGGGTTTGCGTGTACCCAGCGAATCAATTTTTTCAGTAGCGGGGGATAAGGTTTCGGTTTAGGAAGGTGAACGCTGAGCTCTGCACAAACATGTCAAAACAGGGAAGACTTAAAAGTGATTCCCAGGGAGAGGTCACCGGAGAAGCAAACGGCCTATTTTCAAATTTAAAAAAAAGAAAAAAAGAAGAAATTTAAAAAGCAAAGTGCCAGAGGAGGGTTTCTATTTAAACAGCAAAATAAACCAAAATGTGCATTTCAAGGCTTCTCCTGCAAAATACTTTGCGCTCGGCAGATTTAGCATTGAAACATCATCTGCTTTTTTTTCCTGTTAGACCGTAGCTACAAGTTAAAATTTCTTCAGAAGACAAAACAGCCAAAAAAACCCCGAGCCTGCTAACGCTTGCAGGAGCCTTATTTTAGTCAGCAGTGTCCCACATCTATAGAAACGCTCACATGTGTAAAACTAAACGTGTTTGTAAAGCTCTGCATACGTGTTTGTGGACAAGTCTTAGCCGTGCGAGCCGAAAGAGATGGGGGGCCGGGGGGGAGCGGAGAGGTTTTAACCTGAATTCTGCCTCTGCTGGTTTTGACGTACTGAATTTACTGAAATAGAATTTTCTTTGTTAATCTCTCAGCATCTGGGGAGCGTGACGGGCTTTACCGGGCTCTGCTCGATGCAGCTTTGCTGGGTGCAGGGGAGTTAGTTGCCGGGGAGGAGAATCGAGCCCCGGTGACATCCCCCAGCGCCCGCAGTCCTTCGCCTTCAGTTTGGGATGCCGAAAGGTCAGCGCCAAGCCGAATCGCGGCAACAAAAGCAACCCCGGCTTAGCTCCCCCGGTTTCAGCTTTCACCGCCATCTGAAACCTGTTTCCAAGATTTTAATCAAACCTCGCACGAATAAAACGTCTCCTTTTGTGTACCTCCCGCTGGACACGAAGTACACAGGCGCATGCGTGCGTGCACCCAGACGGCCTCGGGAGAAACGTATGGGAAGGGGCATTAGCCAGCGCCAAGCCCAGCTGTTACACCTAAGCTCGGCTTAGAAATGCCAGGGCTTTATTTAAGCCGAAAACCAAGCACAGCACTGAGGGCCAGGCGACGGCGGCGTTGCATCCCAGGCTGGGTTTGCCGTGTCGTTTTGACGCCGCCCACCAAAGCCCCACCGCCACGGCTGCCACGTGCAGTTTGCTCCCGCGATGCCATGTCCTGCCCCTGCACTGACGGGGAACCGCGTTTGATTTTCCTCCCGGGACACCAGGCAGGGTGTTACGGTTTGATTTTTAAATACTAACAGGACTTGCAGCAGCCGCTCTGGAAAATTATGTCACCGTCATCTCCAGCATCTGTAGAGCAGAGATTAATAATTTGCCTTGCACGGTGGGAAGACAGAGAGGGACATCTACGCATTGGGCTGCAGCTTTCCAAAGCAAGGAGGGATCTGGGAGCCCACCTGGAGACCCCAGAGGCTTCTCACAACCAGCCCCCCTATTTTTCCTCCAGCTCCCTGACATCCCTGGGGACAGGATTTCAGAAAGGCAAGAGGATAACAACAGCTCTGACATTGCTGCATCTCCATACGGGTTTTAAGCTACGGGGGATCTGCCCCAAACCCACCACCCCACTTGTTCTAGGTGTTGCACCAACAGACGTGGAGCCTGGGAGAAAACCAGCCAGCAAAGGGGCAGAGAGGCCAAGATCACCGAGTTCATCCCCCAGCCACATTCCCGCTCTGCTCTCACCAGGTTCCGTGTGTATAAACTATTTCCACGCATCTGATCTTTTTAAAGGACGACGATTTACAAACTTTAGGGATTTTGACCTTAAAATGCAAGCGGCTCCGCTGCACGCCAAAGCATTTGCATCTGATTGCATGAGCAAAATAAATGGCAGTAAAGGAAAACAAAAAAAAAAAAAGATGCTCCGAGCAGGAGGATGGGAGTAAAGTCATTTTTCACCCGAGTTTCCACTCGGGGTCAATGCTTCTTTAAAGCTCCCCTCGGCCACTCACTTTTTTTCCCATCAAAAGCCCCAGTGTGTCCTTGTCTGGTCCCCGCTATTCTGCCTGGGAGCCCGGGTGTAAATGGATGTACGGCGGGTCAGAGTGGAGCCCGCTGACCCGGTGGCCTCCTCCTGCCCTTGCTCTGATGGATGGACACCAAGGTCAGGAACCCAACACGCTGTTGTCTCAGGTGAAAGCCCGCTCCCTCCCCAGCCTCCTCGTCCTCCCCTTCCTAGCAGCACGCTGAGGATTCCAGGCCCTTTGGTGACTTGAAAGAGGCATGGGGACAAGATCGGGAGATCATGCGTGTGGGTTTCAAACCAGACCATTTGCTGATAGTCAAGAGAAATCATCTCGCTGGGACTGCACATCCAGGGCTGCACGAATTTGTGCCCTTCTCCCTCAAAAAACCTCAGTCCTTGAGCCCGGAGCTAGCTGAGATCTTCCCCTGACCCCGCCATGCATGACAGCCACCAGCACTGCCCCACCTCGAGGTGTCCACGGCCCGGGACATCCCCCCACCGCTGGATGTCTGTGATGGAGCAAGAGGAGTTTCTCAGACGCTCTGCAAGGAGGGACATTGGTTTTCTCTCCTACCCTCTTCCCATGTGCCCACGGTGGTCCTCCAGCCCATACCAAGCCCAACACTGCCCGAGCTCGTCCCCACACCACACTGAGCCCCCTCTATCCCAGCCTTCATGAAGACCAAAACCAGGGCAGAGGTAGGGATGGGGGAAGCCGAAACACGGCAAATTTCCCAAAGTCCCCCAGCTGGCAGGGTTCCGCAGCTGAGAAACCTTTCTCAGGATAAGAGGAGGCTGGGGAGAGGGGGGCCGGGAGCCGAGACCCTTCCCACGCTCCCCGTCAAAGCAGCCCGGGCACCGTGGGGGCACCATCTCCCCATCTCAGGTTTCCACCACCACCAGGCACCTCCAGTTCCCCCGGGGCAGCTCTGCCTTTCCCAGGTGCCCCCAGCTCTGGAGCAGGGACGCCGGGGCAAATAACCCCGGCTGAGCCCCCTGTTATTTAGGCAGGATTAGGCAAAAATTTGTCTGCACTTTTGAACTGTTTTCACAAGCGTTGCCTCTCACTCCCACGCAGGAAGCAGGAGAAGAGCCGGCCTGTTCCAATTAGGGCTCCTCGGACCGAAAGGGCAGCAAAATTAAGGGGGGAAAGGGAAAGCGGGACAGAAAGCTGGGAAAAAGGGAATAGAGGGAAATCTGGGAAGCCAGGACGGATGGGGAGAAAGGGTGAGCACTGGGAGAGGCGTTTGCTGGGGATGCGGGGACAGGACACGGGGAGAGAGGGCGAGGAGCGGGCAGTACAGAGGGGAGGTTTGATTCCCCTTCCTGCAGCAGCTTGCCAGAGACCGGCCCCGCTTCCCTCCGCAAGGAATGGCACAAAAGGCACAGACATTTGCTATTTTAATTTAAAATAAATATATTTCTTTTTTTAAAAAAAAAAAAAAAGAGAAAAAGAAAAATAAGTCTTTCTTTTTCTTTTTCTTTTTTTTTTCTTTTTTGTCCTTCAAGCGGTGAAAAATAAATACTTGGAGATGAAAGCTGGGCTTCAAGAGAAAAAATAAGAGAGGAAATCGAAAGCCCACACTGCTTAGCGCTGCAGAAAGCACAACAAAGCCGGCTTTCTTCCGGCATTCAGCAGCTTTCTTATGGAGATGTGGTGTGTCATGGGGGCGAGCTCTTCCCCTAAATAAAGGGCCTGAAAACTGTCTTCCCTAAATGCAGATAAAAGCATTTCTTCCAAGTTCGGACTCTGGGCGCTTAGAGCATCACAGGGAGCGAGGAAGGGGAAAGGTTAAGAGGAGGGTGAGATGGCAGGATGCTCGAGCTTTGGGGTAAATTGCTTCACCCCTCTGTAAAATGGAGACACTCTTGCACGGGTGCAAGCTGGCTAGAAGAGGATGCTCAGGGGAGCCCACGAGGAAAACTGGACGCAGAGCACGGGTTTTGGCTCTGGATGTCTTGCATCAGGACCGGCAGGTGAAAGGACGCTTCTATCCCGATGCTATCCAAGTCGCAGGCTTCGCCCTCCGAGCCTGCCTGCTGCCCTCCTTCAGGCTCCTTTCTGCTCCCGCTCTCTCTCCCGGCTTTATAATGTGGGTGTTGGACGGAGATCCTGGGAAAGCGGCATCCCCTGCAGTCCCAGGAGCTCGCAGGGGAAGAGCAGCCTGGCGGTCAGCTCGCTCGGTCCTCCCCGGCTTTTGTGGGGGAGAGGAGGGAAAGAAGTGTTAGAGAAAGCCCTGGCCCGAAGCGATGCAAAACCACAGGGCTTGCGGCAACGCTGGCAGCAGTTACAGGAAAGTTTCCCCAGCCTCAGCAGGCAGGGACAGGACCTATGGTTCGTCTTCCCGCAGCAACTCGAAGCGGGGCTTCCCTCGGCGGAGGGCTTCGCTCCGTCCTCCCCACCTCAGCCGCTGGAAGGAGCGCAGATGGATAAAAGCAAGCCCCGGGGAGATGCGGCCACCTCTGAGGTTGGGGAACGTGGCCACGGTTTAACACCACTCGTCAAAACTATGCAAAGCAGTCAGCAAAAAGATTTTTCCATCAAGACGAAGCAGCAGCAGAGGTTAAGCTATGCTGGGAGGCTGCCGAGGTTTAGCTCCAGCACCGCTGTTAACTCAACACAACCCCCCCCCCAGCAAAGGCAAACACTCCTGAATCAGCTTCCAAACAGCTTCTGTCGCTTTAGATTTAACAGCAGCGCAACTAAAAACTTGCGCAAGCCTCTGCCGGCCTGACGGCAGACTCCGGGCTTAATTAAACCCGTGCAAAACCCGCGCGGAGGCTGAGCTCGCAGGTCAGGGCTCTGGAGAGAGCCAGCCCCAGGAGGCTGCGGGGCAACGCCGAGGCAGCGAGGAACAACCTCCACGTGCCCAAACCACTCCTGCGCGGGACTCGAAGCCTCTCCTTGCAGCCATCAGGCCCTTTATCCCCCTTCGCCCTCCCGCTTTCCCCATCGAACATCACGTGAGCCGGGGCGTCCCTTCTGAAGCCAGGGTTAGCATCTCACTTTCAGGCTTGTTTGCCTTCGGTCCTTCCTTCGCAGGCCTGGAGGACACTCCCTGCCTGGCGCAAACCTATGAGCCATGCTTCCCCTGTGATAATTCGCTCTAATCCCCGCTAACCGCGCTGCTAAAGAGCTCTAATCCCCATGCACAGGCACACACGCACTAATGGGAGCGCGGGGTGAGCTCAGCAAAGCCTGTAATGGACACCCAGCCCCGACCGAAAGGAGGTCAAGTGTAAATAGCAAGTCCAGGTCATGCCTGTGTCAGCTGCCCCGCATCAGCGCTCCAGCTCCGGGAGATGCTCGTCGGCAAACAAGCGGCTAAAACCCGGCTCCTCACACCCCGCGTCCCAGCGGCGAAGCTCAAATTGCTCAATAGCAATGAGAAAAAAAAAAAAAAAAAGGAAAAAAAAAAAAAACCAACCCAAACCTATAAAAACCCAGCGATCCCCACCGAACAAACAACTAGATACTCATTTGCTTCTTGGAAGGGTGCCCGAGGTATTCAAATGGCTCACGCCTGGGACCAGAAGCCTCTTGAAATTCCTCGTTCTCTTCGGGCTGGGCTGGGAGCCCTGCGAGGCCAGTCGTGCCGGCTTCGCCGCCCTGGAGGTTTCCACAGCCACAAGAGCACGGTCCAAGCCCTCCCAAAGCAAACCCACAGCCGGGCTCCAGCACTCCAAGGAGGAGACAGTGGTCCAGGCTGTCCACACCCAGCGCGTCCCGTCATCCGCGACAACATCCATTTCTTTCCAGCCAGGTTAAAACCAGGAATTCTGCTGTTCTCACCTCAAATCTCTGGCTGACGATGCCATTTCTGGCATCTTCAATGAAGTGATGTGACTGGATTTGCCCCTGGAGAAGGGAGCATCCCAGCACCCTGACAGGGATTTACCCTGGGGTGCAAAAGCACACACGGGATGCTACCAGGGTACCGCTATAATCACACCCAAGCAGTTCAGATTGGGCACTTCTCCATCCAAAGAAGCCCTCACTCTCTCCTCCAGATATTAATCTCCTCCTCCTTCATCATCCAGGGATGCGGAGAGGCACTTAATGGGAACTCGGCTCCAACGCCTCCAGCTGCTTGTTCTGGAGAAGGACGGGGCTGCCAAACCAGGCGTGGTCGTCTCCCAGAAAAGGGAGAGCGGAGATTTTGCAAGGCTGGGTTGAGGTTAATCGGCGGTACATTGTGCGAGGAAGATGCTGTCAGCATCGGAAGTGTGAAAAGGGAAGGCTGAGACGTCTTGGCAGGGCTGTCCCCTTGCAGCAGGGAGAAGGGCCAGGGAACCTTTGGTCGTATTGAGTCCCAGATCCCCCAAATCCCCCCCCAGAGATCCCAACCCTTCTACGTCGGCTCAAACACACCTGAGGAACACGCCGTGCCAACACATTTTGTAAGCAGCTACTCATGACCTCACGGCTCAGGATGGTTTCATTGCATATCCACGGCCACATGAAATGACTCTGTGCCTGGAATGAAAATCCAATTATTTGTGCTGCCCGTCACCGCAATACGACACACGTCTGATGTAGACGGACTCCACGGATGACCCTGCTGCTGGGAGCCCACTGGTCCTAAATAGGAGACGCAGTTCTCCTTGCCTCAGGATTAGACACGCAGATGCTCAGCCAAACGCCTCCAGTCCATCCATCCCAAGGAATTCCCCAACCTTCAGTTGATTTTCAGCCCTGCATAAACTGATCTCTCTGTGTCCTGGCTTCAGCCCTTGCCCCTGGGTTGAATCAATGCCACGTCATGCCAGACACGAGGGTACCACATGGCAGGCCACGGTCTGAAGTGCCCTCAAGCTAGGATGATGTTCAACCCCCAAAATATCTCCCTCCACATCAAAGCCACCCTCCTCCACTCACCAGCTCCCTCATTCATAAACTAAGAACATTTGTTAAAGCTGGAAGGGCTGGACCTGCTGTGGAGACATATTGCTGGTGTCCACACCATAAAAGTGCCCGTCAGTCATGAGTGGAAGGTGCCCACGGATATTTCTACAGCATTCCTCAAGCCCAGGACACCTCCGTATGTTGCAGAGAGCATGAAACCAGCGATGCAGAAGGCATCGAGCCGATGACGAGGAAAGGGAGGCTCAGCAGCTCCAGGTCACCTCCCGAGCACGCAGGCTGCCCCACGGCAGCACGGTACGGGGGCGAAGCTTGCCACATCGCTCCGCAGCTGCAGATTCCTGCCGCCCGTCCCACCCCCACCTCCGCAGCCTCCCTTGGCCAACCCTTCCCTTCGGGGCAACGCCAGCCAGACATACAGCCAAGCCGGCGATAAACCGCGGCCGATTGCTCAACGGGAGGGTGCAAGTTGCAGCGTATCACATCCCCGGTGGATTGCAGAGGGATTGCTACCTTCCCCAGAAAAAGCCCTTCTTCTAATATTAGGCTTTCGATAGCATCTTTTTTTTATTCATACAGCAGGGAGTGTTTCGGCTCTGCCCAGGAAGCGCAGGCAGCACTCGATGAGTACATGTGGAGGAGGAGAAGGAGCCCGAGAGCTTTACCCTGTTGACCACAAGGTCCCCATCTCGCCACCTTGTCCCTTTCCTGCCCAGGGACCTGCCACCGCACACGAGGACTCCAGGTCTGTCCTCCCTTATCGGGCCGAGCCGTCTGGCTGTCTTTGCAGTTACCGGAGGAGAAGAGGAGAGATTAGGGTATTTAGCTTTGAAATCAAACAAATAATTGCACAGGCTTCTGCAAACAGATCGGGGTTGGGAGGTCAGAGCGCGGCTGGTAAATCTCAGCACTGTTTGCTCTGACTAAATAATATTAGACCAAGGATAATCAATCATTTTAATCAACAAAATTATTTACAACTCTTTAGAGCAAATAGTAAACTCTGCTAGCAGCTGCCAAGAGATGGCAGGTAGCGTAACGATCCACATACCTCTAATTCCCCTGCGCTAGATATGGATTTACTTCTTTGCATCACTGGATTTACTGCCGCTGAAGACTTGCACTTGCAAGTACTTTGACCCCTCCTCTCTGAAGGTATCCGTCCTCCCCTTCAGTGGCTCACAAATGCACACAACAGCCCCCTGCAGCTTAAATCAAAACCGAAGGAGCTCACAGTACAGGCTCCAGGCGTCTTCCCAACACTGCTGCATCTCTCAGCACAGCATCATTTAACAGGAGGGGAGAAAGAATCAACTAAACAGAGGAGGCGAAAGATGCTCAGAGCAAAGGACCCGCTCTCTTCGCTTTGCTGCCTGAGCCAGCCCCACCTCCTCGGTTCCCCGGGCACCCCTCAGGGTTGTGACTCCACCGAATGACACCTCCGTGAGCACCATCCCTGTCCCAGCCCACGGACAAGAGCCGCAGGCGCTCTACACCCATTGCACGTTGAGTGTTTCCAGCCACCGGCCCCCAGACAGGCGCGCTTTGCAGAGCAGCAGATGACCCCAGCAGCCACAAACGGGGGAGGATTTTGCAGGCTGGGCTGAAAGCCGTGCGAGCAAAGGTATCGCTGGGGCAAGGCGAAGGAGGCTCAGCCTCACAGCAGCCTTGGGGCCCCGAGGGGACATGGGGACACATCCCTGCGTGCTGCTTGCCAGCCCACCACCGTTTCATCTCCCTGTGCCCGGAGAGGGAACCAAGCTGCTCGGCTCCTCCAGTGACGGAAGCCAGAAAGAGCCCTGGGAGAAACCTGGGAATCAAAACTCTCCAGCCCACGCTGGAGAAAGTGCCTCAGAAACACCAGTGCCAAACCAATTTCATTTCACAACATCCCAGGAACCATTCTCCTGGTATTATTTATTTTTAAGCAGACAGGGAAACGAAGGCAAAGAACAAGAGGATTTGCCCAAGCACAACAGGCAGACGAAGAGCCCCGAGACTAAGCTTCCTCCATCTCGTTGTGTTTCAGACAGCGGGTCAGGGAGCAGCACCGCTCTCCTGAAAACCAGGGCAAGCACGGAGCTCCTGGGATTTGCCCCTTCCAGGCTACACTGTGAAATGTCCAGGTTATCAAGTGTTCCCACACAGGAGAGCAAAGGTTTTCCTAAACAACGCCACGAAGGTCTTTTTTTCCAGCTCCAACTTCTAGGAAACTTCCCACTAGGAAGAGATTGGGCCAAACAAAGCCCTGGGAAGATGAAGAAGGTGGGAGTGACCTGGGGAAGGCGGCCAAAGATGAACTGGGCTGCCCCATCAGCTTCGGTCATCCCCATCCCAGAGCCAAGGGCTGTCCAGGACAGGGATTATGTCACCTATTGGCCCCAGCCGGGAGAGCAGGGATAAATCAGAGCGGCTGGAGGTGCTCGGATTTGCCCAGAGGAAGCCCAAGCTTGGAAACCTCAGCGAAGGCTGGGGGGAGAGAGGCTGAGACACTCGCAGCCCTCGCATCCACCCCGAGCGCAGCATCCGGAAGCTATTAAGGAATTACAGCCTCTCTGGCCCCGAGCCTTCCCCGGCAGAAGTGCCTGGGAGCAGATGGTGAAAGGGCTGATTGAATTCGGCTGCTCAGGCCAAGAGGCCATTAGGAGGAGACGTAAATGGAGGAGGGGGTGGAGGGGGTGTCATTTGGCGACTCGGGAGCCGGGAGTCCTTGCCAGGAACTCCGGGAATCCTCCACCATCCGTAACAAGGTTGGAGGAGCTTCAGCAAGGCCCTGGATGAGCGGCTTGGGGGTGCGAGCCTCCCCATTGCCCTTGGCAGCTTGGCCCCAAGCTCCTGCTGCTATGGGGCTGGGGTGAAACCAGTAAGTATATGGGGAGCAGGAGCCACAGGCTGGTTCCTCTCCCCGGGCATCTTCACCTTAAAAAGGCAACACGGCCACCACGGTGGCTGGGCACCCTTCCAGGGAGGCAGGACGCCCACAGAGACCCGCGTCCCTGCGGTCACAGCCCCAGGAGCCACGTGCTCCCGAGAGAAGGAGATACAAGAGCCATCAGCTCAGCAGCCCTGCCCACCCACGGGGCCAGCCTTCCTCCCAGAAAAATGCAGGTTTGCAAAAATCCTCAATTCCCAACCTGGTCTAATCCCACCCCATCCCTAGCGCCCATGGGAAGGCACCAGCCATGGGACCAGACCTCCCAAAGTGCCTTCAAAAGGGGATGGGATTCAAGTGATTCTGGATGGGGAGGAGGTGGGGAAAAAAAGGCCAGGGGGAGAGAGACACATAGGATGAAAAAAAAAGCCGAGAGGCAATATGATAAATATTAATATGATTCCCAAGTCATCCACGGTGCCAGCCCTGCTGAAGGTAATGCCAGTGTCCGAGCAACAGCACTGACAGAAGAACCGAAATTGCCTGGGGACAAAGGAAGAGTTTAAACCCCTCCCCGGGAAGTGAGGGAAGAAAAAGGAGGAACGACCCCAAAATCAACACAACCCCAAGCTCTGGGCTCCCTGCCCTGGCAAGGCAGCTCCAGCTCCCCACACCCCTGTACCCTGGGGAGGGACAGGCCCTGGCTCCAGAGCCTCTGTGCCATCCCCATCTCCGAATCCATCCCTCTTTTCCCAAGGGAGAAAGGTCCAACAAGTCCCCCCCGGCTGCCTTGGCTGGCTGCCCCGGATCCCCGAGGTTGGGAAATCGGGAGCCTCGTCAGGGCTGTGCCGGAGGCCGGGGAGGGGGCACGGAGCGCTCCGTGACCGTTAGGGGATCTTTTCGGAGCAATCTTTTCCGAGACAAGTCATGAGATTATTTCTTGCCTGGAATTTGCTCCCGCGGCTCCCATCGGCCCCAAACTGCTGAGTCAAGAGACCGCCAGGGCTGTGCCCTCCAGATGAGTAAATAAATTACCATGGGGAGTGGTGGGATGGCTGGAGGGGGGGCGGGGGGGGGGGGGGGGAATGGCGCCCCGGTGGGGTGCGGGATGAAAGGAGGGAGGGGACCCGATGACTCCTGGAGCCTTCGGCCGGGGATGTGGCCCGGCTTGGCAGCCAGCTTGGCTGCTGCTTCCCAACGCACCGAATTAGTCACCAGATTAGCGAGCCCAGTTACACACGCTGGCGCGCAGCTGTTTAAAGGCACACTATCCCTCCCCTTTGCTTTTCTTCTTTTTCTCGAGGTTTTTCTTTCCGCCGCACACATGCTTCTTCCTTTTTTTTTTTCTTTTTTTTTTTTCTTTTTTTTTAATTTTTTTTAGGCCCAACTCCGGCTTTCAATGAGTGCTCGGGACCGGCAGCCAGCAAACTCCTGGGGAAGCCAAGGAAGAGGCAGCCTTCGATCACAGCCTGAAGATGCCAAAGGGCTTGGGCTAGCGGCGAGAGGGCTGGTCTAGCCCAGGACCAGCTCAGAGCAGGGGCTGCCCCCCCCCTTCCCTCCTGTTGGCGTTACGCCCCTCCGACGGGCAGCCAGGTCACTCTATAGGATCCATATGGCCCCGGCTGCTCGGGGCTCAGCCGTTTGAAAGCAGGAACGCGCGAGAGTCATCCAGCTCCAAGGCAAAACCGGCGCACGGCCGGGGCCTTTCAAGTTGCAGGCTTTAGAGCCAGCTTCAAATCTGGAGCCGCTTAAAGGGATGGAAACCAGCCCCAGTGACTAACCACCCCGCCAGGCCACGGCTACCGTGACAGCTCCGAAACCCCACTGCTGACGCGGGAAAGCGAAACTTTCCCAGCGCCGCGGTGGCACCTCGCTTCCCAGAACCGGGGACAACCCTCCGACATCAAGCCCAAAGTTCTTCGCATCCCTTCGAAAGGACGGGTCCGGGAAACGCCACAGGGTCGGGACACGGGATGGGGAGCCACGATGCTGCCACCAACCTGCCGAACTCATCCGCTGCCTGCGGCTGATGCTGGGGATTGAGTAAATGAGTTTTTCCCCACCTCCGGCTGCAAACGAGGAGGAATGGCGTATACTGACCTCACAAAGTGGTCTGGAGAGATGGAGTGGTTGGGTAACACGCCTTGAGCATTTTAAAAGAGAAAGCACTTGGCGCTGCATTTTAAAACCGCTTCTAACAACAATGTGTAAAAAAAGAAGGGGAAATAAAAAAAAGAAAAAAAAAAAAAAAGACCCAAATTTCACGTGTTCCGCTACATCTTTTTTTAATTTTCCAGTGGAAAAAGCCAGGAGGACTCAGCTTTTGCAACTTGTTTCTTCTGACGGTTCAGGTTTCGGTAAACAATTTCTCTAAACTAAAAGGTAAAAAAAAAAAAAAATAACCCAAACCTTGCTGCTTCCAGAACACTGACCAAAATTAAGTGGTTTTGCACAAACACATGCAGACACCTATGAACAAAGAAAAAAAAAAAAAACAACTTTCATGTGGGTCAAAAAGCCACATTTTGATTATTGTGATAGATGGTGCTGATGGGGGGGAGGAAAAAAAAAAAAAGCAACAGAAAACAAACCCCAAAGCACTTCCCAATGTCCGGCTCCAGTTTCTGGGGTCTACTGGCTGCAGATTTCCCTTAGTCAGCAGGTTTCATCCGGAGACCTCCGAGCACATCCCAAGAGAGGCAGCATCCCAGTGGAAATCCCAGGCCAGGACACCAGCCACCACGAGGACACGCATCCCTCATCCTGCTGCGCAGGACACCTGGTTCCTGGAGGGATTCGTCTACCCCCCCGGTCTAGGTCCCAGCCCAAATCCGAGTCAACCAGTCCACCCAAACCGGAAATTCCGAGAGGCAGATTGGTCCTGGCCTTCCTGGTGCTGCGGAGGAGACAGAGAGGTGCCGTACGGCTTAAAGAAAACCTAAAATACCGCAAGTAGAGGGAGACCTGGAGCACACGGCTGAGGATGCTCCCACGTCCCTGCTGCAGCGTGATGGGGGCCTCGTGCCTCAGTTTCCCCTAAACCCAGGTCTCATCAAGCCTTTCTTCAGCATCTTTTGGGGTCAGAGGCCCCAAAAACATGCCGCATTTTAAAAAAATAAAGCAAAGTCCCACTGGCTGGCTGCTCCTGCGCTCCCCACCAGCCATCTGAAGAATGCCTTGGAATCACGTCAAATATTTGAAATGAGATGGGGCGGGGGGGGAGAGAGGGGGCACGGGGAGGGGAGCGCGGGGGGAGCCGCTTCGCTTTTGACTCAGTGTCTGGCTTCTTTCATCAAACCCACATTCCTACTCATGCCATCACCCTCCGGGAAAGTGCGACAACGTACATAATCCATGTGGAGCCAATTTAAAATCCCCCTCCGTGTAAGAAAATGCATTTTGTTCATTAGCAAGCGCTGAACGCGTAGCTGGGGTTAGGAGGCGGCCTGCAGCTCCACAGCCACCCCAGCAACGCGGTCTTCAGCAGGAAAGGTCTCCACGTCCTCCAGGAGAGCAATCCCTCTTGCAAACCCACCAGGGTTGGTATGGCCCAGCCCACCAGACACTTCTTGTAGCCCGAATAACGCTGTTTTTCTGCACCAGCCACCCGAGATGGAGGTCTCTGCCTCTTCTGGCTTTATAGGAAAGACTGAACGGGAGCAAAAATGGTGGGAAGCAGGGGATTGCTGGAGGAGGGGATCACTGCTGTGTCCAGCACCAGCCATGAGATGCCAGGGATGGGAATTACAGCCCCGGAGCCCGGCCAGCTCAGACCAGGACAGAGCCCCGCAATATTGCACATCCCAATCCACAACGGGGGCTGCCACCAGCACAGCTCTCATTCCCAAACCAGAGGGAAGCAGAGAAACGAGGGGATTTTCCCCTGTGGGGAAGCGAGCTGCTATTTCTTCCTCGCATTTGTACTATTTTTCTGGCGGGTTATATTTATCCACAGGCCGGGTGGCTACAGGAACCAGGTGTGGGACTGACCGGCATCCTGGCTTCTGGCAAACAACGGGTCCACCTGCGCGGTGCACGGAGCACGATGCTGGACGGAGGGAGACAGCCATCGAATTCCAGGCACGCCAAAAAAACGGTGCATGGACAGCAAGACCAGGGGAGGCGACGGGGAAAAAATGTATGGCCTGCCCGGTCCTGCACGTACAGATATTGCCTTGATGCTCTTGAGGGGAGCGAAGAGCAGCAACCCAGGTCACAGATTTTTGCCAGTTGAGTGGAAAAAAAAAAAAAACCAACCCTCAACACAAATGTGCAGTTTCGTCTCACAGTTCAGAAAGAGGTGAGCAACGGCGGAGAGCTCTGGGTTCACCACCATCCAGGGCTAAAGAAGCCAGAAGTTACTCTGAGCCACCCACCGCATGCGACGAGGGAAGAGAAGAACTTCGAGCGCTTTTGATTACAAGCGCCAAGAGCTTTGCCTTCACCTAAACACCCGCAGCCTTGCAGAAGCTCCGGCTTCGCATGCAAACATTTGCAGCCTGTTCATGTTACACGCTTTCAGATCCGGCGGTGTGGCTGCAATCGAGATAGGAAGGCTGAGCCTTCTAATCAAATTTCCAACTGAAACCACCCTGATGTTTTTTTTTCATTTTTTTCTGCCACCCCTCTGGACCCGACATCGAAGTACGCTGCCCCCCTCCAGCAGGCGAGTCCCTCCGGTGCTGAAGGAGGTGAAGCGACTTGCAGATTTGCACGTTTTCACGTCATTCCCACCGAAGCCTGCAGCAGTCACAGGCACAGATCCTCAAACCTGGGGAGGTTGGGAGGGACAGGCTGGATGCAGGGCGGGGGGGCATACAGCAGGATTCAGCCCAGCTTTGCAAGGGCCACCTTCCCATCCAAGAACAGATACCGTTATCTCCGGAGCCATCACGCAATTTTGCCATCAGCAGGACTCAAGCGCCTCCCCCCCCCACCCCCTGCCCCAAATTCCACAGCACCTGGGAAAAATGTAGGAGCTCGTAGGAGAATCAATAAATATTTATTGTTTAACCAGCAGTATTTTGACTGGAGATGTAAGCATGGCCTGATGCCAGGGAAACCAGAGCCTTCTTGGCCAGCACTGCAAGCAAGTTTTTTTTCTGTATCTAGTTGGAAGATTATAAACTAACACAATGAAGAAAAAAAAAGAGAAAAAAAAAAAAAGAAACACAGGCAGCGAGCAGCTTAGTCACGGAAGAGGAACAAAAGAGTTGAGATGCATAACTATGTCAGGCGTTAAAAAAAAAAAAAAAAAGAGGGGGATGCAGGCCCAATTTTTGGCCGCGGGACAGCTGTACAGTTTCTATCAGCTACAGATTTGTCCCACTGGCTTCTGCAGCGATGAGGCTTTACGCTGGATCAGAGGATATATCCTCGGCTTCAGTGGAGCTACACTGATCTGGACAAGCTGCAAACCGGCCCATGGCTCGCAGCCGAGGAGCGAACCTGGGGAGTCCAGTCCCGACCCGTGGAGGCAGAATTCTGCACCCAGAAGGAAGTCCCCGGTTTCCGTGGGGATCCCCCAACCGCACAGTGCCATGAAGAGTCAATCCCTGGCTCCAGAGGCATTTTAATGCCCAAGTAAGACAGCTCATCCCCTCCTTCACTTCAATTAGTCCCTGACACCGTCCCACCAAGCACAGGTCTCGTCCCAAGCAAAATTTGTAAGCCTGGAAGACGCCAGCAGCTCCAGCCTTTGGAGCCATCCCAGGGACAGCAATGACACTTGCTCTCCTAAATCATGTAATTTCCTCGCCTTGTGCCCACGCAAGGACCAGCTGACAGTGCCAAAAAGGAAAAGACCTTGTCTGGGACAAATGCACCTGGATTTGTTCCTTTCTTCCCCAAAATCCTAGCGGATACCAGTACCACAACTGAAAACAGCCATTTGGGATGACAGATCTGCAAGTTTACATCCCTAAGCCGTATTCAGACAGAAATCTGGTCTTACACCTACCTCTTCCCCAAGTGCCTGAGATGAATCTGCTCTCAGCGAAACAGCAACTGGTGACGAACACCAAGCCACCTTCCATTTTTGCCTCCAGCATCAAACCATCAGCTCCAGGTCTGGCCACAGGACAACCTTCGCACCCTAAACCCGGTCCCTGCTGTCCCCCCAGCTCAGCCCCACCGCAGGGATCCATTCAGGAGGATGCAGTGGCTGCTTTTTCACTCAAAAGCTGGTTCCCCTGGTAAAATTCAGCGTGCCACAGACCCATCGGAGAGCGTGCACGGTGCCGGCTACTTGCTTCCTGCCTGCCAGCGATCTGCTACGGATTTGGGAGAGCGGGATGGCAGAGGACGTGCTCGTCAGCTCGCTTTGGAGAGCTCGAGTGCAGCATTCCAGCATGAGACTGTGTTATCCCTTCGTTTTATAAGGCCTATCAAAGCATGGCACGCTGTAATTACATGGCAAATTAGCGGCCACTTCATGTAACAACACTGTAATTACACAGTTGTTACATGCTTTGGGGAGTTTATGGTGAAAAAGTGGAAGGAATGGGGCTTTGCTCCTTTCCCCTGGAAATCTCAGTCCCTGGACCCAGGTTAAAAACGCTCGAGTCAGGGATGCGCTTCAGTCGGTGAATCCCTGAAGGAAAGGTCTTGGAGTTGCCCTCTTGCCACCTTTTTTTACAGCTTTGTCTCTTAAGTAGACAGAAGTTGACACTGAAAAAGCTGGTGGCAGCCAGGTGCAGACAGTCCCCTCCCTCCTGGGAAACTCTCATTCCCCCCATCCTAGCTGGATACCACAGTAATGGGCATTTTGTAAGCGCATAGAAAGATAATTGCTCTTTTTCAGTTCAAATTCTCACCTCCTCCACAGGCAATCAGCATCGAAAATGCCACGGGAGCCCGAAGCCCTGGATTTATTAGAGTCTCGCTCTTGTTGGCTGATGGATTCCTGCCCAAAGAGAACAATCCACAGCCAAAGCCGAGCTCTCACCTCTAATGTTAAGGCAAAAGCGTTCAGAAAGATGCCGGATGCAATTCTCTGCATCCCTGAAATGCACCTTTCGGTGCTTATTTCCTTTCCCCAGGTTTTGCTGGCTTTCCAGGCAAACACTCCAGCATTTTGTGAGCGCACACCCTGTCCCAGTGAGGACAGGTAACTGCTCTTCCAGTACAACCCATGCAGAGGAAGGGAGAGAGGACAATGCAAAGCAGAGAGGGAAACACTGCTGTTCTGCTGCCGTGTTTCATCCCGCACACGAAACCGTGACCCTGCAAGCCACCACGAAGACCGACCTCTTAACAGCATTAACAGCAGCAGGGAAACTGAGTCACCCAGCGGCTGACACAGCTGGAGGGAGCAGCCTGGAGTCCAAGTGCTTTGCAAGGGTAACGCAGGATCTTTTTTCGGAAGGGATGTTCCAAGTCCCTGTGAGCTACTTTTATCCCCAACCACCTCAGCAAAGTGACTCCCTTGAACGGGCTGATCCTGCCGGGACACTACTCTGCGCACATTTATAAAGACCTGGGAGCGAAGGTATGGCTGGAACCTTGGCTTCCCCAGACAAGATAGAGGGAAGGACAAAGGATCCCATCCTAAGATGGTAACGAAGATGAATTCAGACTCACTTGGCCATTTCCCTGCAGCAAGGCACTGCGGAGGAGGGTACGCATTTCCCAGAAGACTCGCTTTAAATGCAAACTCCCTTATTTGCCTGCATTGAAAGTGAAAGCAAAGGAGAAAAAGAAAAGATTGACCCGGCTATGGGAAGGGGAAGAAGCGCGATTCAGGCAGGTCCTACACCCCAAGATACGCTACGGAGAAGCTGTCTGCTTTCCCGTACCCTGCAGCAGCCACAGCAGGAGGAATCTTGTTTCAGCCCTGACCCAATGTTGTCCCAAACCCTAAACAGAGGGAAAGGCTCTCGCCAGATAAAAATACACCCCTGGGGTGCCACCCACGCACAGGCCAATGGAAACAACGCGCCTGTCTCCCAGCTGTCCTTAGGGTAGGCATGGGAAGCGCCGAAACATCCTTCTGTCCCCCAGCAGTCAGGATTTCTACGCTGCATGTGCACAGGCCAAATTCCGCTTTTCATGCCAGGCAGGAACAAATCCATCCCCGTGCCCGTGACACCCCTCCAGGGAAAGAAAGCGAGAGGGGGAGTGGATGCAGGACGGGGAGCCCAGCATCTCCGCCCCACCTGTGATGCCCAGCGTCACCACCTGCCCTTCTACCGTACCTTGTGGGACACGCCGGGGACAGCAAGTCAGCAGCTTCGTTAGCAAGAAATGTCGTCACGTCTCAGGACCTGGATCCCCCATTTACACACCGCCAGCTTCCAGCAAGGGTGGCGGAGCTGCTTTTAACCCTGACCACAGAGAGCAAACAGAGCTTTGCAGAACTGGAGGAAATAAGTTGATTTGCGGAGGGCTGCGCTTACCAGTTGCAAGGTTAAGTTCCCGTTAGGGTTCATTTTTGCATGGTTTGGGTTTTTACTGTCTGAAAAAAAGCCGGTAAACTAAGTCCTACCAACCCACTGGCGGATCAGTCGCATATCTGCAATCAAAAGGGATGTTGCCATCTACTCTATCAGATCCTTGTAATGAAAACCCACGCATATACAACTTGTATGTGAAAGCAGAAGCCCACCACCGTGGTTTCTTGGCTCCTGACCTACTCATCTCACTCACACATTCTTGCTGGCAACAGCGGCGGGGGGGTGAGGGGTGGAATTTGGCTTTGGAAGCTTCGTACAACTTCACATCCCTTTCAGGTTATTTTTAAACCCTTTGGACACACTACAAATCCCATCTAACTTTTACCCGCAGAGGCTGCCTGCACGTGTGGGCTGGAGCAGGGTTTGATTTCGGGGGAGCGAGAGGGGGACGGGCGCTGCGCGGCCAATGCATCTCTCTGCAGTTTTACGGGGCATCAAGCACCTGGCACATGAAACATCTCGCACAATTGAAAACCTATGCCTGTAACGACTCTTCCACACACACCCCCCACACACACACCCCCCCGTAAGGTTAACCCTATGGATACCGCGAAGCCAAACTGCTTTGCTGCTTGCTGGGACGGAAAGGAATGAGGGGCTGGACCCCTTCTCAGCGAGGCCGATGCCCATTCCGAAAAGAAGATCAATGGGCCCATGGTGGCAGATTCAGCAACGTCCAAGGGCTGAAGGAGCCATGCGGGAGCAGTGAAGTCCTCAGACATGGTCCAAAACGGACAGGAGTAGAGAAAAGTTATGCCCCCACACATGGCATGGCTGGATCCCAGAAACGTAAGCCAGCAGCATCCATACTCCCTCTCCCAACATCAATCTGCCCAAGCAAGAAAGCTTCAGCATTCTCTAAAAAGTTAGAGGGGAAATGAGGTTAAGCCAGCTAATTGACAACATTGACCTTTCTGGCTCACGGTGTTAGCGCAGCCACCAAAACAGAAGCGACTGCAGCTGAAGTCGATAGGGAGTCGGCTCTTTTTTTACCTTTTTGCTTGGTTTTTTTCAGCGCTCTTCCGGCCAAAGTTTAAACTTTGGGTGGACTCTAAAAATTGCTTGCTGACATAAGCTGCAAAAGAGCTTTCACGGAGAGAAGAAAATGAACTTAAAGCAGCGCGAAAGACCGAGTCCTCGCTTTAGCCACAAGGTAATTACGTTGATCCAATGCTCAAACACCTAAACACCACAGACGCCTTCGTAACATGCTCTCACCCATGCCAGGAGATGTGTGAATTTAAACAGATACTTTGGTCTGAACTGAAAAACAAACCCCACATCCCCCCAGCCCTGCCCCAATGGACCAGGTGTTTCTTCCTATCCCATTTTCTTCCCCTGCAAGCAAAAACACTGCCGGCACAACCTGAAGCGCAGGAATAACTCTCCAGTAAATGTTCTTTTAGCGGTGTTTTAAGAAATAGGCACAAACAGGTCCTTAACTCCACCAGAGCCTCTCGTTTACCCTGCAGAGGTGCTTTGGAAGATCATCCTCAGCGTCCCCGTTGCGTTTTGAAGCCTGGCCCTTCAGAGCCCGCACCTGAAAGCCTGGCTCAGCCCTGCTGTCAGAGGCACAGAGCACAGAAATACAACCGGCAACCGGGTCCCCTCTACGTGCAGGTAGAGCAGGACGATGGATCATGCGAAAGACACTCTCCCCGCATCAGACACCGCGTAACCCATCGGTGGCAGATCCCCCAGGCGTGTGCTGGCTTACTGGAGCTCTCTGCAGACAAGCTGCTCCTACAACAAGCATGTATTTTAAATCTGAGCACCAACCCCTCTGCCACCCTGGCCCTCCTCGCACTCAGCTGTCATTTTGTTTCCCACATGGAGCCTGAATATTGCCTGGCAGGAGCTGAGCCCCCTTTCTGGGTTTCCTAGAAACTTGCTAACTGGCAAAGAACCGCACAGCTCTATCTTTAATTCGATTTTCTTCAGCGCACCAGCACCGCGCAAAATCCAGCAACGTCCCCTTCAGAGCAGTGGGAATTACAGCAGGGAGAGGTGAAGCAACAGGACTCATTTCACCCTCCCTTGCAGCCAGAAAATGATAGGGTTTTTTCCCTGCAGGCCCTCCAAGCCCCATCCTCTTCCTCGGCTGAGCAAGGCAGAAATCGGTTGAGCATCTGGGGTCAGGAGGCAGTCAGACGACATCAGTATGTGAACAACAGCCCTTATTATGGTAAAGGCTCAACTATTAGCACTAACCACAGCCAGCAGCAGCTAAACTTATCGCTACAGCAAAAAAAAAAAAAAAAAGAAACCAAAAACACACTCCTCGTTGCAGTAACATGTTGCTATCTTTCCCGATAACTCCTGCACCCTTCCTCCACCCGTTTCTCCAGCTCCAGAGAAGGGGTTGGAGGGGGGGAATCAAAGCAGCGGTCTTTCCCGGTTTAAACGCGGTAAATCTACAGGAGGTACCGCTGGAGTTTTGTTTCCCAAATAGCAGGAGTGCTTGCACCACACAAGACCTTTCCAGGGAGGGATGGGGGGAACACACACCCCAGATAAGGAGCTTGTGCAGGGCTGCCAGCCCTGGCGTGGCTCACCCACTCGGGAAAGGGCAGGGATGTCCTGAGGAGGTCGTTAAAAAAAAAACAAAACAAAACAAAACAAAAAAACCATCCGAGTGCATCCCTCCTGCCTCCCAGCCGGAGGTGCTTGCCTACATCCCCGCAAAGATGCCAGAAGCATGAGAAAAGGAGGCTGGAGGGGCGGCGAGTTGTTTTTTAAAAGAAAGGGGGGGAGACAGGGGGGCCTGAAAGTCTTAAAAGTGCTCGGGAAGCAAGTTCGCCTTCCCCCAGCGGTGCTGCGGGGCAGAGCCGGGGCAGAGCCGGGGCAGAGCCGGGGCAGAGCCGGGGCAGAGCCGGGGCAGAGCCCGGGCGGCGCCGCTCCGCGCAACTTGGGGGGTGCGTTTCATTTTGCCTTCCCAAAGACACCCCCCCGCCCCAAAGAAACCCCAACGCTCACATAACACCCCCTCCTCCGCCGCCCTCCCTGGGAAAAAGGGGGAGAAGGGACCCACAGGGCTCCCCGGCGAGCGGGGGGACGGGGAAAGGCGGGCAGGGCGCTTACCGGGGGACGGGAAGAGCTCGATGTCCACCTTCTCCGTCTTGATGATGGTCAGATCCACCGCCGCCTTCATGGCTGGGGCAGCGCCGCGGGGGCGTCCCGCCGGGACCGGGGGGGCGGCGGCGGCGGCGGCTGCTGAGCCCCGCCGTGCGCGGAGCGGGGCGCCCGGGGCAGCGGCGGCCGGGCGCCTGCCTCCCTCCCTCCCTCCTTCCTTCCTCCTCCTCCTTTTCCTTCTCCTCTTCCTCTTTCCTTCCTTCCGCGCTCCCTCGCTCCTCTCTCCTGCTCCGCTCCGCTCCTCCGCCGCCCCTTCCGCGCTCCCTCGCTGCCGCTCCGCCTCGCCCGTCCCCCGCCGCCGCCGCCCCGGCCCGGGCTGAGCCGCCGAGGGGAGGGCGCTGGGCCGGCCCCGAGCGGTGACAGCGGCGGGGAGGGACCCGCCTGCCCCCGCCCCGGAGGCGGCCCCGGCACCCGGCGCCGCGGGGAGCGGAGCCGGCGCTGCCCCGGCAGGGAAGAAGTTCGGGGGGGATGAGGATGCGGGGTGATGGGGGATGCGGGGTGATGGGGGATGCGGGGTAATGGGGAGTACGGGGTAATGGGGGATGCGAGGTGATGGGGGATGCGGGATGATGGGGGGTATGGGGTAATGGGGGATGAGGGGTGATAAGGGATGCGGGGTGATGGGGGCACGGAGTGATGGGGAGTATGGGGGGATGCAGGATGATGGGGGGTACAGGGTTATGAGGGATGCAGGATGATGGGGGGTATGGGGTAATGGGGGATGCAGGGTGATAGGGGATGCAGGGTGATGGAGAGTATGGGGGGATGCGGGGTGATGGGGGGTACAGGGTGATGGGGAGTGCAGGGTGATGGGGGGGACGGGGTGATGGAGAGGGAGGACCACATCCAGCACGAAGTTGGGCTCTGCTGCGCCTCTGCCACAACCTCTGCTTGCATCCCAACCCTGAAACACGAAGGGATAAAGGGAGTCGCACACGAAAATGACGCTGGCTGCACACAGCTCAGAGCTGGAACCGCAACGGCCCGCCAAAAACCCATGTTTCTTGAAACCAGACCAGTTGCCTTCACCCTGCCTGTCCCAACACAAACTGCCTTTGATGCTCGTGTCACCCCTTCACGCTTGCGTCACCCCTTCACGCTCGCGTCGCCCTTTCACACTCGCATCACTGCTGCCCGTCCAGACCCACAGGCGCATCCGAATGTGCGGGTCCGGTCAGGGCAGAGCGTGTGTGCACAGGCACGCTCAGTCGTGCGGCCACGGGTGACGGCCAGGGGTGGTTGTTCGCAGGCGTGCTTCACGCAGGTGGGAGGCCAAAAAGGTTTGGGAACCGACTGGATAAAAAGCATCTTACAGATGCGAGATGAGTATCATGCCAGCATGGCATGAAGTTAACAGAAGAATATTGTTTTTCACATGAAATAAGTTTTATTATATTTAGGTAGCACAAACTTCAGACCACAAACGGTAGAGCAGAAGGGAGATTATGACTCACAGATGTCAATTTACCGGTACGAGTGTTTAAAAAAAAAAAAAAAAGTCATTAGCAACCAGCTCTTGTGGTTCTCTCACTACGAAAGTCTTAACAGTCTCTGACACGCTGGCAGAGGCCGGCCTGCTCTGATCAGACATGGGCTCAAATGAACATCCCGGCTGGAGCAGTGGGAAGAGGGCAGCCACGTGAGCCAGCCTCAGGGGTCCAAGGCCAGCTCTAACCCACAGGATGAGCCAGGGTCCTGCTTGCAAGCACCACTGAAACCTTCAAACGCACTGAAAGATGAGCTGCAAATGCAAACGGTACAGCTCAGGATTATTTCTAGCTTCTTCAATAGTGCCTTTCTCAGCTGCCTAAGGTGTATTTATAGAAGAAAAGTTCATGTAACTAAAAGAAGCTGTGAGGTGCCGGGGCCAGAAATCAAGAGCCTGATTCTGGCTCGCACGAGCAGCCATTTTTACCCAGGCAGATAGCTCAAGACGCAGCCAGCAGGAAGTTTCAGAGGTAGCAAAGCGGGGCAGGCAGGCAGCTCCAGCCGAAAGTTCATCTTTCAGGCGCCTCGCTCGCTGCCAAGCACTCGTATTTCCAATTTGCTTGCAAGCTCAGTTATGGGCAACCTACTCTTGCAGCAGTAGGACTAGCAATTCACTGTGTGACTAATATATAACCACCCTGCCCGGATTCCCGTGTGCTTTGGAGAACCTGAGCTGTGCTCGGGCAGAGCACGTGGTTGGAAACCTCAGGTGGTGGGTCCTTGGTTTGAAAACTACCACAGGAATGAGCCTGGAAATCCGAAAGTGAAAAGAGTAAGGATAAAACTCGGTCCCTGTTGCCTCTTCCCGTGCAGGATAATGTGCTTGCACCTGCCCTTCGCTTCGGGTTTCTTTCCCCTCTTCCCCACACAGGATGGACAGCAATGACTGAAGGAAGAAACTGCAGAGAAGATTTAGAAGAATGTTTCCAGTTGAAAATCAAAAGGGGATTCAGGAGAAACAGCTGCCTTTCTGTATGAGCCCTTCCAGAGCAGGCCTGGGAAGAGAAACCCGAGGCAGTTATCGCAGCCTGACGATGTTTCCCTTCCTACACTTCGCTCAGCGCGCTGCAATCTCCCGGGCGAGCGTGCGTGCAGGCAGGCTGCGACGCTGCGGCGGGGTGAGGGTGGGAGAGTGCCTGCGCGCCGGCGTCAGGGGGACTGGGTTACGCAGCTGGCCGCGGGCTCTCGGCCTCGGCGATGAAGCCATCAGAAAGCACCTGCAGCCCCAACCGTATTGAAATGACCCCAGCGCTCCTCCCGAGTCGACGGCGCTCGATAATCCACCCGCAGCAAACCACAATCCCCAGA
Source organism: Larus michahellis (assembly GCF_964199755.1). Lineage (NCBI taxonomy): Eukaryota > Metazoa > Chordata > Aves > Charadriiformes > Laridae > Larus > Larus michahellis. The sequence continues at coordinate 1,933,952 of NC_133912.1, forward strand.
CTGAAAGAGAAGAGGAGGAGCATGGCGAGGACGCCGGGGCTCGCTCGAGCGGGCACTGACGGGGATGGGCTGTTGATGCCACATAGGAGAAGGCTCTCGTGAGCAGAGATGGTCCCAGATGGAGCTGCCGGTGGGATTAAAAGTGCCACCAGAGCAGGCAGCGGCTGCCCCTGCCGTGTCTGTGCTTTAGCCTTGCTCCTGTGGGCTGACGTATTTGGCTCGGCCTCTCGTGCGAGCGTTATGGTCTTAAGGACTGGCTGAACTCCAGTGCACCTGTAATGGGGCTCCTTCTCTTCTGGACCAGTACAAAGGCTCTAATAAAGATCTTTCTTGCAGCTTGTGTGTTTTTTATTAGGAAAGATACACACGCTCTTGGCATGCTGGCTCAGCCCTGATCCCGCAAAGCCGATGACACTAAGCCACAGCTTGGTGCAGCATGGCTGCGGCGAAGCTTTGAGCTCCTCCACTCCCCTGCTTCACCCCCCTCCCTGCTCCCCCAAACTTCTGTTTCATCTTGCTTGTGCAATGTATGGAAGCCCCTATGTGCAGGGAATCTAGAAACGCTTCCAAAAGTAGCACTGGGGCAAAAACACCCAAAGTGGAGGAGAAGAACGGAGAGGCTGCGGACAGAGATTTCCTCCCAGGGCAGCTGAATCTCGCCTTCGAACTCGACTCCATCCTAGCGGCCGCCTTAATTTGTGTTCACTTCAGAGCCTGCAACATGAAAGCCCTGGCTCTGAACTCCAGCTGAGCCTCTCAATGGCTCAGTGTTCGCAGAAGGCATGGAAGGAATCCATTGATTAGTTTCTTCAGCTGGGATGTGACCATTTGGAGTCCAAGACCTGCCAAACATGACTTCGCCTCAGCAACTGGTTCCTATTTGCTGCTTACAGGCTTTAGAAAAATCTTTCCTCTTCCACATCCAAGCCTCACCCTCCTTTTCCATTCTGTCGTTATTCAACGTTAATATCTATTCAGGCTCTCTCCTGTCGAGGGAGGATGCTGGGTTGCGGAGAACAGCCCTCCTGCCATTAATATAGCCAAAAGATTTTGCCGTTGATCCGAGATAACCATCTGCCCTCCCTCTACAATGCGGCCTGACTGTTTTTCAACAGTTTGGAACAAAGAAAGGACGGGCAGTAATGCCACATTGTTCCCAGGGACGCTGGCTAACCTTGGTTTAAAAGAATAATAATAATTATTCATTTAGCATCGAGGAAAGGTATTACGAGACCGGAGCCTTTGCTGTGATTTCCGAATGCGCAGGGCAGGCAGGACTGCTCTTCCATGACCTCTCTCCTAGCTGGGGCCAGCTCTTTCCCTTTGGCAGGGCCAAATTCCCTCCTGTCACGGCTCTTTTTACAAACGGGCAGTGGCTAGCTCTCCTCCAGATGTTATGGAGCTGGGACAGCTTCTCCTCTCCCTTGGATATACCCATTCTCACAACAGCAGGCTCAGGATTAGGTGTTACCGGTAGCCTGGAGAAGGAGCTTTTCCTTGCACTGCTGCTACCAAAACGCGGCCACCTCTGGGGTGAAATACAACGTCTACGTAATAACATGGAGCAACACCACCCAGCTGTTATGGAGAGGAAATGAAGAACACCATATCCAATTAAAACTGCAGGGGGATATTTATGGCAGAACGTAATTAGCCAAATTGGAGCCTTCCCCAAAACTGCCATGGGATTTTTAATGACCGCAAGCGGTCAGGGCTTCAGTTTGATGTTGTGTCAAGTAAACAGTATCCAGAGGGCATGAGACAAAAATCAGGAGTAAAGGGGAAGGAGGCGGAAAAAAAAAAAAAAAAAGTGTCGTGCAATTCCAGGGAGAAACGGAGACATGAAAGGCTTTATCGTAAGGGGTTCATTGTTGGAAAGAGCAGCAGCCACCACTCCAAGAAAGGAAAGAGCAGGGAGGTGGCTCTGGGTGTGGAGGTGGCCCGCTGCAATGAGAGGAAAGAGCAAGCAGCTGCCATGACCGTTCCCCAGGGAGATACCTTTCCTGGAATTTAAAATGATATGAGGAATTCTTTCAAACGCCGTAATAGCTGGGAAGTATTTGAGTGAGTTGTTTTACACTGGTAAAAGGAGGCTGGATTAGTCGCGATGACTACAGCCTCCCCTTTTTGGCTAAGCAGAGGGCATGAAAATAGAGCTTGTTAGTCAGCACGTACTGCGTGTGCCCCCGGGCTGTCTGTAGGGAGGGCAAGCTGCTCTCAGATCTGGCATTTGTGGCCAGGAGGTGACGACCATCACGAAAGCGTTGGCTCCTCCGTGACCCAGATGGCTGTGGCCTCTGGAGTCTCCTCACTGCTCCGCGCTCTAGGGCTGGAGTCACGGAAAGTCCTCATCCTCCGCGCTGTCTGCATTAAAAGCAAGTTTCTGTTCACGCTGCGGAGATCCAGACTTCAGGCCCCGGCTCAGCCCCGAGACATCGCTGCCACAATACCGTCCTCTGATTGCCCTCCGGGCGCGAGCAGAGGAAGCCGCCTCCGAGCCTCCCCGACTCCTGCTCTCATTAACTTCCCAGCGGAGATGGCTCACAAAAGCATCTTTGTGGCCAGCTAGGAGTCAGGACTCCAGCACACACGCATCCCCGCGTGGCTGCGAGGGAGCGACAGCCCCAGTCCACACGCCGTAGGTACCTCAATCAACGGTCTCGCAAGCTGCTTGAGCATCTTCAAGTGCCTCCTGCGATTGGTTTCCCAGAGGTTCCATGCTGATTCATAACGTGATTAGCTAATCTGGGCTCGAGCAATGTAATTCTGCCTTGAATTTCGTTGGCGGGGGGTGCTGTCACTCACTTGTTACCCTGCTGGAAGAACTGGCTGGATGGAAAATCCTCGTAAGCTGTTCTGCAGCGCTGTTTGCTCTCGGTACATTTCCCCTCTCCTCCTCAAGTAACAGCACTGAGTTCTTGGTAAACATAACTTGAGTATTTTTGCTGTTTAACTCTTGATATTCACAATTACTCTGAGCACGCACAGGCGATATACATCATACCTCACCTGTGGGACCTCTCATGTTTGGTCAGATCTCTTGGGCAGCCTCCTTCATAGCAGAAACAAACGCAGCCAGCTCAGACTTAAGCAACACATCCCTGCTTGCGACTTCACCCTTGGCATTCACCGATCTCTGGCTAAAAAGAGGTTACTGAGATGATTTCTGATGGTCCTTGAGTCCTCCTTCCCTGGGACGCAGGTGGGGGATTATGAAGGAGAAGCAATGGGATCATTGCTAATAAAGCAGATCTCCTGGACAGCTAGACGACATTCACTAACGTTTATCTGCTCCTTCAATCTTTCAAAAAAACCACCCTACCAACAACAAAAAAGGACCCGCTGCTTCAAGAAATACCAAGTAACAGCCACATTTCACTTCCATGAAGGTGCCGGGAGCCACACAAGCACCTCCTAAGGAAGGACAGTCCAGCACCAGCCTCTGATACACAAATTCAAAGCCTAAGGAATGGCAGTCACCAGAACAGCAGAAAAACAGGCTTGCACGCAGCTGGCTGGAAGTGGTCAGTGTGGGGAGATAAAACTCTTGAGTGCAATGATCCCCAGGTTAACTCTTGTGACCAGGACAGAGGGGTTCAAGAGATAGACGTTTAATTCCTGGTCAATATTTCCACACGACCTCTTGCAAACCTTGGTGTCTCCATCCCCCCTCTTTAATGAAATGACACTTTCTCGCTTCACAAGGGACTGGGAGCATCAGCTCGGCAGCCCCGACGGAAAAGCTCAGGGGCCAGGGTCTTGGCAGAGAGAGATTTGAGGGGAATTCTCAGGAAAGGGAACTGGGATTCCCATTCCTTGTCACGCAGGACCCTGGGAAGCACAGGGCCAAGATCCGTCCAGCCCAAACCACTGTCCCACCACGACCATGAGATGACAGGTGCATACCTATGGAGATAATTTGGCGATGGGCACGATTACCCCACATACACCATGCCCACAGCAAGGGAATTACAGGATGAGACCCACACCAGCGATTAAAGCCCTAAAGCTGCCTGCTCCAGACAGGCTCTGCTGGTGGAGACACCCCCGCACCGCTCCTGAGACGAAGGATTCACTCCCGTATGTGTTTCAAAGAAGAAAAAACCCTCGCCCGGCGCTGGAAATCTCCTCGCTTGCAATTGTCTCCGTTTGGCAATCCGGCCCGATAGTGAATAAACGACGGAGAAATATTCCGCTCTACACGTGTTTGGGTTTTTCGGGGTGGTTTTCTTGGACGGCGATCCTGGCTTTGCAACAATACCCGTCTTGTTCGGCCCCGCGCTCCAGAGCAGGCTTGAATAGATCTGTCTAAAATTATAAGCGGGCAGCCCCTGGGCTCTGCGAGATCACAGGCCACATGCTGGGGCTGAACAAAGGCTCTGCTATTTCCTAACAATTAGCCCAGCTAAAAGGACATCTATCTCCTTCCATTAGAGCCACCACGTGCCTCCCAGTCAGTCCATTGTAAAGCTAATTAAATAACACGCCTCTCTCCCCATGAGGGTCTCCTGATTACTTCGCCTCGGTCCTAAATCCTTGCTGGTGTAAATGGGGAAGAGACAGCTGGGCGGCAGGGGCCTGCCACTCCAGTGGAAGTGTGGTCACCCATCTACAGCTACCATCAGCAGCACCAGTTATTTCAGGGTTTTTAATTATCTTCGGAAAGCCGTTGAGCAGCGATTTTGAGATATAAGGGGGTTCAGCACACAAACTGGTTTGCTTCCCTGTCCGCTTCCCCACTGCCTGCAGCAAAAGTTGTGAAAACAGCTGATTTATTTATTATTTTGGGGGGCTTTGCTGGTAGTTGGAGGAAAAAAGCAGACGTAAATATGTTCTGGGTTGCAAACTAGTTTGGTTTCCCCCCCCCCCCCCGCACACTTCTCATTGGGCTAAAACAGCGAAAAGAAAATAAACAAGGAAAATGGTGTGTCATTCAACCTGAGCTAAAACTTTCTAATTTTGCACTTTTAAAATGGGAATAAATTTCAAAATGAAAACAAAAAAAAAAGTAAATTAAAAGTAATCCATTAACAAACCCTCTTTTTGCCCAGTTAATTCACCTCTTTGAGGAGGTTTCTATGGGAGGGGCAGGTCTCGGGTTGTGAATGAGCTGAAATGAATCTGCCTTTTTAGCTGAAAAGCCCGATCCCCGTTTTAGCATCACGAGTGAGATGAAGCAAAATCTATCTCTGGTGCATGGAGCCTCCTTCCAATCTGAAAATTCGTTCTGGCAAGTGAAGAAAATACATTCCGATGATACACCAAACATCACAGGGTACATCTCAAGCATCCTGAGCAAGGCTTCAGGTGGCCAGGGGCCACCATGACCCATCATCTGTCCCTGGAGGTGGTCAATATGGCAATGCCCTACCTAAACCTGCTCAAGGCAAACACCACAAGGGTCTTTTCTCTCCGTCAGCCCATCCCGGTTCTTCGAGGTGAGCCAGGTTTGCACCACCACGAGTGCTCAGCCTCGCACAACAGCACGAAACTGCTAAATCCCTCCAGATGTTCAACACCTTTTCTCACACGCTCCCAAGACCCGGAAGAAATACAGTTTCCTTCTGCCAAGTCTACAGTCCGCAATAGTTGAGAATATCCCCTTTACCCCCTTTAAATCATTATTTTCCACCCTTGGCTATTTAAATCATTATTTTCACACCAAAAGAGCATGGCTGGAAAACTGGGAAGGCGGGTCAACAGACTAATGAGCGGATTTCCTGTGGACCCTCAGCTCCAGGCTTGAAACAGCTGGACCTGCCACTACAGCTGGAGCTCTTTCCACCCGAGGAAAACAGAAAGACCCCGTTCCTCAGCTCTTGCGGTGGGGAGAGAGTGGGAGGAAGGACATGGAGGAGGAGGAGGAGGCAGGGCTTGGTTTCGTTCTAATGGGAATGAAAGCTTGCTCCTGTTTTCCAAACCCCCGAGCCACCCTTGCTGCTCCCAGCCATCCTTGGTAGCAGCCGCTGTTGGAGCCTGGGTGGGAAAATGCTGGGAAACTTTAGAAATGCATCAGGGCTTGCCAGGAAATACATTAATTAGTGTGTGTGTGTATGCAAGTCCATTGGCTTTTATTGTAAAAGCACAGGGACCAACTCATTGCCCGTTGCTATCAAAATCATATTTACCCTATGCTTAGGCAATGCAGATGTTCTACATCGAATAATCAAATTTTGCAGGGACATATCAACAGGGCCAGGTAAATCATCATTAAAAGATGCTGCATGACTCACTTGAAGGCCTAGAAGGGGCTAGTGCAAGAGGCAAGCCAAAAAATGCAGTTTGAATGTAGCCTAGGAGCATGCTTCTCAGCCCTCCGTCTGCTTTCAAACCCCGCCAGCCAGGTCTGACTAATTCGTTCATCGCAGACCTACCAAAAAAAAGGGTAAGAGCCAAGAAAAAGATGTCTTGTATTAACTGCCTGCCTCCCCTCACCCAGCTAGTGCCCTTGATCCCAAAGCTATGGGAATGGCTCCACAAGCCACTTGATTAATAAGAGCCCAGGGGGGAAAAATCGTTTATATAACCTCGTCTTCTCTAAACTTCCTAAGTGCTTTAGAAAGTGGCTGCCCTGGAAACCCAAACTGGAAACGAAAAATATTATCTCTTCCATTTATAAACATCTCCAGCGCTAATGAAGTGAGGAGCGGCAGCAACGGGGAGGGGAGCGTCGCCATGCACTTGGCAGGCGTGGGAGAGCCCCGATAAAACCATTTCGTTTCAGGTGGGTGTGGAGCGGAAAGTCCTCCCACCGCGGTCCGGTGCCACCGTAGGCTGCTGACTACAGCGCTGCGAGGCCCCCGGGGAGGGATTTGGGAAGATGGATGGTTATGGAAGTATCTCCTACACTAAACACAGAGGCAGAGCGACAGCCTTACTAGGTGCCAATGTGGAGGGAAGGAAGACAGGGCGACACGCAACGACGCAAGATCAGATGGATGAAACCTTAAAAATCAGTTCCCTTAGCGTGAAGCTATAGCTCGGATCATGTCCTGATATTTGAAAGCAGGGAGCGAGTATCGGTACGTACTCTGCGTGTATACTTTGTGGCACAAGCTGCACAGACCGGCCTCCTTGTGCATGTCAGCAGAGCACGTCTGTTTACACCAATCTGGTCTAAATAAACATACCAGCAGTCCAGATTATACTCTTGGGTTCAACCACCTTCTGCCTTGCAGGCCCTCAGGCACACAACTGAATCAGAGAGCCAGCAGAAGTATTCTGCAGAATAGTCCAACCTATTTCCTATTTCTCCGTTTTTTTCCCATGTTGGCATTTCCCACGGAGATTTGTTTTTGCATCAACAGAGCCAGCACCAGAAAAAATGCTGAGTTTTGCCTGGAAATGTTTGGATTTCGTTTTGACAAAATATTGATGATTTCCGCAGAACAATCCGTCACTTTTGTCAGCAACAAGAAGAAAAGTCAAAAAGACGTATTTCATCTAGATAGGGGACTGAGCTGACACCCAGCCTGGAACTTAGCACAAGTGGAAGGCAAAGCAGGCTACTGGGTTGCCTCGTTATCCTGTCATTTTGATTACTGTAAAGCAAGGGAAACTGCTACTACTTCCATGTAGTAGCTGTTTGCCTGGATAGAAACACAACCAAAGCTGCCAGACAAAGGAAGCATCTGGTCTCCTGGGGTGAGGCAGTAACTAGATGCAAAGCAGGGGAAGAGAAGGTCTGATCATCTCTGGAGACGTTTCGCAGGAGACGTAGATACCCCAAGGTTGCGGTGTGATGAGGAGCTGGTCCAGGGCAGGACTGAGATGCCAGCTTTATTTCCATCACTACCTTCCATAATTATTCATGCCTCTTGAGCCTGCAAAACTGGGTTGAAATCTCCCAAGTACAGGCTCTTCTGTGAGATGCCTGGAACTGACCAAATTAGAAACTTTCCATGAACAGGCTCCCTTGGGGCATCTCCTCCTTTTTTCCTATTCTACCTCAACGCTGACATCAGTCTGGCCAAAACGAGTGCCTCTGGCCCCCCTTGAACTTAGGATGTGGAGAGTGAATCACACAAACCAGGGGGGAAAAGGCATTTCTGACTCCTGAAAAATAGTTGCTGATGAGTTAGGGAGAAGTAGTTTGGGCCAGCTCTTCTTAGAAATCCAACCTCTGCTTTGGCTGAGCAGTTTCTTTTGCTCCATCCTATTTGTGCTACGGGAAGCAGGAATATCTGCAAGTGTTTTTACCATCCCGTGTGCCCCTGCTCACGCAGCGTATGCCATGTCAGCGGCCTTGTTTCCCTTTCCAGGAAGGGAAGTCCTGTCATGAACTTTATTATATCGCTTTTTGCTGTGCGCACCCACCCCCTCCGTTGCTAAAATCAATGGCAGAGTTCCCACTGAGCGGGTTGAAGCCAACCCTGTTTTCCCGCAAGCTCACGGCAGGCTTTAGGGGTTTAGAGGCTAGATCCTTGAATCCTAACCTGCCCTTGCAGCCTTGTGGGGGAAGAAAAAACACCGAAAGAGGAGCCCTGCCTCTAAGAGGGGATCAGAGGTCTCTGAAGGCAGCTCCCAAAGGATGGACCTGCACCGCTCATGCTGGCTGCGAATCTCCTCTCACAAGCCTAACGCCGAAAATAAGCCCGCATGGAAATTCCACCCTCCATCCCAAGCTTTTCCCACACCTCACTGGAGTCATTTGGAGGCCGGCAAGCCGCCTGCTGCAACTCTCCCATGGCTCTTCCGCAGAGAAACCATCTTCCCGAGGCAGACACGCAGCCTCACCAGCCCTGCCTGCTGCCAGCGAGGCAGCCTCCCTTCCCGGGAACCAGCTGCAAGGGAGAGAAACTCTATTTCATCCATTGTGAAACAGCCAACAATTGACCCGCTGCAACTTTTTCAAAGCCTATTGATACAAAACCCCACAGGGGAAGGTCCATCTGGTGGGCTGTGTAAACTTCAGCACGTGTTCAGCGGCTTCAAGGGCTCAGCCACGCTAGCAGCCCGGTGTTGCTTAAGACGTCTTTTTCTTTTTTTTTTTTTCTACAATATCAAACACTTGTACAACACCGTTCTCCAGGGACTTCCAGCCACTCGCCTGACCTCAATGAATTAAGCATCGCAATAAAATGTGCAATGAATTAATCATCTGCACCTCCGACGTGAGAAACTGCTATGCAGTGGCTCACAGGCAGCCTTTTGAATGATTTGGGCATCTCACACCAACAGAAGTCAGTGGGGTTTAGATGCCTAAAGACTTTCTGTTAAGTGATGTTGCCAAGGTCTTCCAAACCCCAGTTGTAAGACCCCACAACCTCAGCCAGATCTCCTAAATCTGCTGTTCTTATCCCTGAGAACCCTTCCTCCATAAAAAGACCACGGATGCTGGGGAAGCGCCACTGAAACCGAGAGCTCAGGTGAAAGAAAGCACCCCACGGTCTGGGAAGAAGATGTGGCATTATGCAGACCAGGCACTGCAGGGGCCTTTTAGTCCGACAGTTGATTGCTGCAAAGCAGGAATGAAGAGGAGGGATGCTAAGAGGACAGCGAGACAGCACAGATCCCTTTTTCCCCGGCCCGGGAGCTCCAGACGAGATGAGAAACTTCACATGCACAAAACAGGGTCTAGTAAACAAGGCGCAGAAAGCACACCGCCTTTGAGAAAGCTTAGACCTGGGTCGGGTCTGAAAAAGGAGGACTCATTTCCATCCACAACTAACAACAGGGGCAGTTTGAGCTTATTTCTATTCAATTTTAGAAAAAGAGCAGAAAGATGCAGTCCCTTACAGGGCTTTCAAGGAATATTGGTCCTAATCCTGTCTTTACTCTGGCGTGGCTCTAAGCATGCTGTTTCTCCTTCCTGCCCTTCATCTACCCAGCCTGCTTCTTGAGCTGCATGGGGCAGAGGACAGTCCACTTCTCCTGGAGGTGTCTGTGTGTCAGAAACAACAACAAAAAAAACAGACAGACCATCCTAATACAACTTGTCCCCCTCCCCAAATGTCTGACAGCCTGGTCTCTCAGGCTGAAGTGATGCAAATAGCTCAGATAAGGTTCAGATAAAGTATCTGAGCTCTCAAGGGCTTATCTGAGCTGAACACCAACTCCAAAAATTCTGAAATTTGCCCTGTGGGACTATCTCCATAGAGCTTGATTTCCATCTGAAGCCTCGACCTCCAGAGGCTGCAGGAACAGCTACTGTTCAAATGCATTCTTGAGATAGCGGGGTGGGACACGGCAGGTCTGCAGCTCCTCTATCGCGCGCTATCTGGGGATTTGCCTTCTGGTGGGAATGTTGCAAGAGCCGGGCTGATGGCTCAAGCAACCGGTGACGGCACCTTTCACCGCCAGCGCTTACACTGTAACAGATGAGGTAAAACCTTCTTCAGGGGTGTCAATGGAAAGATCACTTTCCCTTGGGTACAAAGTGCTCCACGCTGGCTTTTCCTTCCAGCCGTGTTCCCTGTCAGTCATTGCTAGCAGAGGGAAGACTTGTGGGAGGGCACCGGAGTGAAGTCCGTCACCGACCATGTCAGCACGGGCATCGTGCGGAGATTTGGGGTTTCCAAAGCAGCCTGGATGCAACAAGGAGCTGGCTGCAAAACCCATCCGCGCTTCTCCGAAAATCTCAGCCTGGCAGGATGTAAAGAGAGTGAGCAATTGCGGCGAGGAGCTCTGAACAAACAGACCCAGGCTTGCAGAAACAGACAATCTCTAATATTCATTTACAGTGATAAACATTTGTGCTTAGAGATCCGGCCTTTCTGAAACACAGATAGTTGCAGCGGTCTCAAAATGTGTGAGACCTGGTAGTGAGCATCCATTTATAGTACGCAACTCAGACTGTGAAAGGGGCCAGGGGAAGTCCAAGGCCAGGCTTAGAGAGGGTAAATTGAGATCTCTTTGTAAAGTTGGTACAAAGGGCCCATTAGCTCACTTACACCTGGACTATAGTTGTTCTTTGTCCTGTAGGAGCATCAAGAGCCCCCATTTTACAGCCAGATCCCATATGCTGGGTACTCTACAAACACAGGAGTGAAAGACAGCAGGAAGGATTCCTCCCTGAAGGGTTTGCAACCAAATAGTCAGTAATCTAATCATTTATACACCTAACGCAAATCTAGCAATGATGAGAAAAAGAGCTTTCTGAGAACCGTTCAAAGCTCTGCAGAAATTGCCCCCGAATCTCGCTGATTCAAGCAGAGAAAGATTTCCTCTCTGTAGAGGTTTGCAACAGTCAGGCAGAGTTCTCAGGCAAGAATAACTATGAAATCCTATAGGATGGCTCATAAACCATAGGAAAAAAAAAAAAAAAAAAAGATTTCATTTCCTACTAAAAAATTCCCAACGGCTCGTTCCCAAAGGGCCGGCATGCCAGAGGGCTGCTGCAGAGTGCTTGGCTCCCCTTCCGCATCGGCGCTTCGTCCTGGCTAAAGCCCAGGGAGCCGAGGAAAACGCGTGGGCAGGCTACGGGCTCTCCGCAGCTCCCCAGCACTCAGCTGTGTTGGCAGCACCAGGGTTAACCGCGGCGGCGCCCTGTAATGCAATGATTTCTGGTTTATTTCAGCAGGGGAAGTGTGTCCCGGCCTGATTAGCCCAATGGTTTCCTCTTTTCCCATAACCTCCAGACCCCCATGGCCTAAGTGTTTACTTTCTGAAATAAAAAATCTGCTAGTGTTTTTCTTTTTTCGGGGCATGTGTATTTTGGGAGGTTTCGGGGGGAGGAAAGTGGAGAGGGGGAGTTGAATGGGATGGGAGGCTTGCATACACCTCCCTTCTCTCTCCCACCCCTCACCCCCAGCTCCTTTCCAGCTGCAACCTCTGAGCTGAGACTTCTGGCTTCAATGTGAGAGAGAGAGAGAGAAAAAGGGAGAGAGAAACGTATTAATGAGGGAGTTCAGTCTCTTGCTTCAGCAGCTATAAACACAGCGAACATCTGGAGGGAGAGAGAGGTGCTTCATGCTGCCAGGAGCTGAAAGAAACAGGCTGTTTTCAGGGTCCCAGCCCCCCGCGCTCCCCACGTCCCCCTCTGCCTGCCCTGCACATAGCTCTGCCGGCATCACCCAGCCAGCCCTCTCCAGCCAGAGAGAAAATAGTAGCTGGCCTCGTGCTGCTCCCCCTGCCAGCGCAGCAAAGCCCACCGAGGTGCTGCTACGAGAAGCGCTGGCCACGTGCAACCCGAACCCTCGAGGGAGGGGGCTCTGCTGCCCACTGTCCCCAGAAGCAAGCGCTCGTGGGTCCCAGCGTGGTGCCATAGGCAAAGGAGGCTGGGAAAGCTCCAAAAAAAAAGCAGCTGCGCTTTGTGTGGCCTGTCCGAAGCAAGTGTTCGGTGGCTCAGGATAGCCCCCTCCTCCGGAAAAAGAACCAGGTACATCCACCGCATGCCATCCATGGAGGGGGATCAGTCCTACTCCAAGGCCAACCCAAAATGAGACATCTTCTGCAGTCATCCTCAAGGCACCACAGAAGCCCCGGGTAGCCTGTTGCCTAGTCCCTTTCCTCCTTGCCTCAACATCACGTTATCCCTTCCCCATGGCATACTGAAGCTGCCAGGGCTGCTGCTCCTTTTCGCAATGCACCTGGTGCGTTTTCCCTCTTGCCGAGCTCCTGTCCCCCTGTTATAATGGAGGAAAACCTGCAGGCATCACCCAAAAGCCAAGGAACAACCTTCCCGTTTTCACTCAGCCGCATCCAGGGGACCAACGCCCTGTTCGGAGCACGATTCCTCCCTGCGCGGCAGCTGATCCCCAGCTGACACCAGGCTGCAGCTCAAGTGGGAAAAGAGCTCAGCGCTCATTCTCTGGTGATGACCCAACACACAGGGAGCTCCCTGGGGTTTTGCCTTTGAGAGGCGAGACAGGGATTTTTCCAGAGTCAGGCGGGAAACAAATGGAAAAGCGAAAGCCTGGATTTTTGTCATTCTATCGCTTCGGCGCAAATAAACCTCTCCAAGTGCTGACTTGCAGCAGGTTACAGCGGGGAAAGCAGAGGGAGCATCACTAGGTATCATAGGGTCGCCTGCACGTGTTTTTCTCACCTGCGAAACAACAAGGATCCACACAAATCAGACGCTGAGTCCACCGAAGGACAAACCAGAAAGGGCTCAGCATCTTTCACAGGGCCCTTGCAAAAGGGCCAGAAGAGGCTTGGACATGGACACCACAGGCAGCCCACAGCTCTGCAGCTCACTCACAAGGCATAGAGGGATCTTTTCTCTCCCCCAACAAACTGGAGTAAGTGCTCTTTATGGAGAAAATAAATGGAGAAATTCGAAAAACCTGGAGCGCCCAAGTATAGTAGGTGCGGCATGCCTTTAACCGGAGCCAGTGAAACACCCAAAGACTGCCAGGAAGAAAAAGGGTCAAAGAAAAACCCATTCCAACCAGGGTAGAACCAGCGCCAGACCCCAAGGCTTGCAAGAGGCCGTGCTGACTCGCCGGCCAGAGGATGACAAGAGAGCCCAGCAGAAAGGGCTCATTCATCCCCTGGCCCGGAGCCAGCGGCCAGGGAGGGCTGTGGATCTGGGAGAATGAGCAGCAGCAGGTTGGGCAGAGGCAGGATTTTGTGCACGGCTTTAGTTAAGCCTTGAAAAGAATCAGCATCCATTGCCTCGGCTCTCGCTCGCCCCCCGCCCCGTGGCAGCTCACCCCTTTTTTTCTCCCCCTGTTCTGGTTTCCCTCCACCTTCCTCCACGTCCTCCCTTGCCCGCTCCTCGTTTATTAAGGAGGGAGAGGACGGACGGGCCAGTCCAGGAGAACCGCCTGAGAAGTCCTGCTCGGTCTCGCAGCCCAAGCAGATGTGCGTGCCCTGTGAAAAGACGCCCATTCATCTCTGCGGAGAGCGTGCGGGGGAGGCGGCAGCAGCGCAGGGGAGGGGGGGAAGTGTTGGAGGAGGTTGAGAAAAGGAAGGAGGCCGCAGTTAAAAATAGGATAAAAGGACATGAAAAAAAAAAAAATGCAGATTTTTTTTTTAAAAAAAAGCTTTGCTTGGAAAATGTGCTGCAGCTGGAGAAGCCATCGGGCTGAGCCTGGTCAGCTTTCACCTTCTCCCCCCACCTCCTCCTCCCCAAGCCCCCTTCCTCCGAGCGTGGGCCTGGAAGACGGCCCAGAAACTGCTCACAGAAAGAGTTTTTCTCCGGGGATGTCCACCACGGAAAGAGCAGGTCTCGCAGCGAAGGAGCGGGGCAACGCAGGGAAAAAGCAGGGAGAGTTCGCCATGGAGGCAGGCAGCCCCCGTGGGACTCCTGCCTGCAGGCCAGGCTGAGCTGAGAGCCGGGCTTGGAGGAAGATGACGGCCAGAGTTAGCAGGGTGGGGGCAAAGGGAGGGCATCCCGATTTTGTCGGCATGGCGTGGGGCAATGCGGCACGCTGCAATGCATTGCTCCAGCTGCAAGGGCTTCGCTTTCCTGCCAAACCCAGCACAACACCGCGACGGCCCAGGCTGCAGGGACCCAGTGTCCATGAAGGACCAGGGGGTCGGATGGAGGTTTGCTGCGTTAGGGACGTGCCGCCCCCAAAGCTAATAAACCCAAAGTATTGTGGGCTGAGAAGTGGCACCAAGCTAACATAGCCAGGCAGCACCAACCACAGACCAGGCAAGGCTGGTCTCCGCGCCATGCTCTCCCACAGCACTGGCCTGAACCACGCTGGGTGTTGGGGATGAGCCGAAGGTGATGCCTTTTACTTGTGACAGTGTCTCCGTGCAAGAAGCCTGACCGAAATCATCAGGATTGCTTTCATTAGCCTGGGAAGCTGAGTCAGTCCTGCAGCTCTAATTTCTCCTCTAGAAAAGGCTTTCATTTCATTTCTTGCCTTGCAAAATCCCAAAGACACTCCCCCAAATGCTCCCATAGTGTCCAAAATGCTGGGAGCACCTTCAGTCCAAGCGTGCCAATTCAGCTCAACAGCAGTCGTAGAAACTTCTTCAGCCGGAGTCATTTCGTCCCTTGCTTGCCATTAACAACAGTTTTATCTCCCCTATCACTAAGGAAAACAAACCCGTTCAGAGTGGAAGGGGTTGTCAAAGTGGCCTTGGCTCCAAAAGGCAGCGCAGCCAGGACTGTGTCCGTGCTGAAATTATAATACTGCCCTCAAATCTTTTCCTCCGCTCCCCTTTTGTGCCTAACCTTGTCTCAGACAAAAAACATTACCGGGAGTAACATTAGGATACTATTAGCTTAGGAATTAAACACAGGGCGCTAAGTGTGGCTTTTGGCATCCTTTCAGCAAGCTTGCCATTTCGGGCAGACACACGGCACCCTGAATTTTGGGCTGCCGGGTGGTTCAGCTGAGGTGCAATGCCCTCTACGCTCCTATTCCCACCTGTCCAAGCAGCAGAGCTAGTTTTCATAAAACAGGCAGCAGCTCCCTTCTTGCTAGTTATTTTCTATCACCTCTGGGACGTGCCCTTTTCTTGCTGTGGACCCAGTTTAGACTGATTCTCTGCGCAGCAATAGTCCCAACATATGATTGTGGTAGCAAGCTAACAAATAAAACTGACTCTTTTTAAACAAAAAACCAAAAACCACCACCTCCTTGTCTTGATCAACAAGCTAAATCCACATCGGGCTTTCCTTTATCCATATCACTGAATAATCTAATCGGATTTCAAGCACAATGTAAATAAACTCACCCGAGCTTCAAAGGCAAAATATCTTCTCTAAACGCAAGCAGCTCTAAAACTTTTAGAGATGTTGTGGGTTTCTATTGCAAGAGGATATATTCACACTTGCATTTTCCTTGTTGACTTGTTTCTTTCACCAACATCAAGACCATG
The DNA here is from genome assembly GCF_964199755.1 of Larus michahellis. Taxonomy (NCBI): domain Eukaryota; kingdom Metazoa; phylum Chordata; class Aves; order Charadriiformes; family Laridae; genus Larus; species Larus michahellis. The sequence goes on from NC_133912.1 coordinate 1,949,678, forward strand.
AAAACCAAAATAGCCTCTAGTACACCAGAAGAATAGATGACAAATGGTTTTAATGTGCACCCGAAACACAAAGGAGAAATGAAAGACCGTTCCTAGCGGTATATACAAATGAACGTTTCCTCTCGTTTAAAATTAGCAACTGCTCTAGACTGAAGAAACAACAGTATTAAAAAAAAAAAAAAAAAAAATCAGAGAAAGAGTACTTTGCCCTGCAACAGGAAGAACTGAAAAGTAATTCTTAGTTGTTGCAAGAGAATCAGAGGCCTGTCCTACTCATCCCAAAGTACCGAAAGTTTGATCGAAACCTGTTGGAGACGACGACAGCATTTTTCTTTTTTTTTTTTTACTGGCTTCCCCGAGGTTGGAACCGGGCTCCAGTCTCTGCAACAAGAAATTTCACAGACCCGGCATGGGGTAATGAAGATCTGGGTTGCAGATATGTTGGTCCCTGGAGAGAGCACTTTCACAGAAAAGGGGAGAGGGTAGGGAAAAAAAAAAAAACACAAAGAAAACTTTCCAGGCACAGATTTGCAAAATGTTTGAGTAAATCCAAATGCTGCAAGGGCAGATTTCATCAGAGCAGAGTTGACATCATGCTGAGAGAGGTCACCCACAGGAGTTGAGCAAATAGCTGAAATAAGAACGGCTGGGAATAGGCAACAGAGTTTTGCTCCAGCCACAGGCGCAGCGCTCTGCGTCCATCTCCTGCTCACACACAAGTGCTCACCAAAGGAGAAAAAAAAAAAAAAATCTAAATGCCTGAATATTTGCCAAGGAGAGATTTGACCGCAACAGTCACTGGTTCTGCTGAACTCTTTAGCTGCAAAATGTCTCTGAACATCAGGGCTTTTCCCCTCCCAAGGGGCCAATGTGCATAACAAACGAGCCAGGAACAAGTCACAGAAGACCAGCACATGCCATGCAAAAGCTTACATGGGATTTAAGTGCTTCATGATAGGCTTATGTGGGACTTAAGTGAAACATAAACTTCATATTGGCCCTTCGCAAAGGTCACATTCGTGCAACTTGAGCTCTTTCTGCAGTTCCTGTGGTTGGCCTGTGCCTCGGCGTACCTGAGCCCTCTCCTGCCTCAGCTCAACCGGGCTCTTTGCTGGTGCCTCATCACCCGTCCTGCAGGCAGGAGGACCGACTGCCCGCCCGACATCTGCCCTGCCCGTTGGTTATACAAGCAGCAGCCCAAACTGCCAGCTCAGCTTGAAGATTCACGGGTTGAACAACGTGCGGGGCAAGAATTAGTCACCAGCGATTTTGTAATGACTTTCAAATTATGAATGCATTAGAGAAGATGTTCATCCAGTCCATGTCAGTGAATTGCTTTAGCTGTGCAGCACGTTGCAACCACACAGCCCTGACAGCACAGCATGACCACACATCTCCAGATGTGGTTACCTGAAGATGATGCCACCACGCTCCCAAGGAGCAAGGCGATGGGCTACAAGAGCAAGAGACCCCAAAATTACTACCACAGTGGAATTAAAACTTAGAAGTCTCCAGCTCCTTGCAACCCTCCATGGAGGCCACATTGCCTTTCCAAAGCCACCAGCGAGGACATCAGTCCTGCAAACACCATGAGAAACGCTGAAGATGCAACTAGCAGGTTGGCAGGTCCACCTTGCCCACAGTCTCCTCCGGGAGACCCTCATGTCTGTCAAGACCCCAGGGAGCAGTAACCATGGCTGCAGTCCCTAAATGCAAGGGAAGTGCCCACAGGACACCAAAATCACCATCCGAAAGAGGAGAGGGGTTCTCCCAGCCCTGCACCCATGCCATGGCGGGGAAGAAGGAAGCTCCTAGAAGAATAGTTAAAGAAAGCAAGTTCAAGTTTTTTATCTGCTTTCTGGCCCCACCTCCACTGAGGGAGACCCTTGAGGGACAGCAAGGCAGGTATCGACCTGGTGATGCCATGGTAGGTGCCCTATGGCTGCAATAAGGGCAAAACACCCCAATAAATGAAGTCAGGACTGGGGCAGAAAGCAAATATAGGAAGAAGGAGACAAGGGACACACACTGAACAACAAACAAGAGCATGGCGGGGCTTTAAGTCTCCTCTTTTCACCTGAGCGTGCTGGCAAAGCCCCACGGCAGGGGGGGGAAAGGCGCCATCCCGGTTTGCAAAGCCCCCCCCAAAATGGTGTCCTACCCGTGCTGTAGTGCTCCAGGCCGGTGGGCACTTCTTGCGTGGCAGGCTCGTCCCAGAGCGGGCAGCACGTCCTGGGCTGGCAGCAGGCGGCCTGGAAGCCGCAGGTCACCCAGGGATCCTCGCAGGGGCCGGCGGCGCCTGGCTTCTGGGAGCAGGAGAGGGAAAAGTGTCAGGGGAGCTGGACCCCGAAATGGCTGCCCTGTGCAAGGTGGCAGCGCGCCTTTATCCCCCCCCAAATTCAGGCACAATCCCCCAAGACGGCAGGGTTTGCTCAGGAGAAATGATGTCCAAACTCACCTGCCTGAAGGGCGTCATGTTGAGGCCCCAAAGGCCCTTTTTCAAACAAACATGGGGGGAAAAAATCGGAGGCCCTCAGTGAGGCTGTGCTCAGCAAGATGGAGGCGGGGAGGGGGCTCTCCTCCCGTGGGGAGGAGACCCTCCATGAGAGGGGGGAATGTTTCAGCTCATCATCTAGAACTGTTATTTTTCATCAGCGTGAGGCAGGAGGCCCTACAGCCCCCCAAAAATGTGGGGGTCCGTGAGGAGGTGGGGGGCCATGGCCCTGGCCAGGCGGCAGCCCCTGGCCCTATGGGGGAGCCCAGCCCATGCTGGCGGGAGCTGGGGCAAGCCGTCATGTTTATGTTCATATTTCTATTTATAGCGATATTGCTTGTGATTATATTCGTCTTTATGTTTATATTTGCCTTATTCGTGTTTATATTTATGTTATTTATGTTTATGTGTCCATGGACATATGTGTGTATACATACACGTGTACATACATATGTGGTATGCACACATGAAATACACGCACACGTATATTTATATAAACTTATGTATTATTACATATATATTGCACAATATACTGCATTATATTCTTACACATCATACGTTATATATATACATGCATTGATTTAATGTGTGACGTGCATGTATATACCCACACGTATGTAATCCTACGTTACAAGTGTCATTATATGTTACACATGTTTGGTTTTATTGCATATAAAGTTGCATTTATACTTTATAAAGAAAATATGTGTATTATATATGCAAGCATATATAAGTAAATGGAAATAATCCCAGGATACAATTTTAATTTTATTTTATACATACTTATTTTACACGTATATTCTTATAAATATGTGTGGGTATATGTATATACCTTATATACATATACATACATATACATACCTGTATATACCTTATATACATGTTTACTATATATATATACGTGTATATACATATATTCCATATCATATATATGGTACAGATACATGTATATCTCTACATAAAGAGGATAACAACATATACATACGTATGAATAAATTCAGGATGTTTTCACGTTTTATTATTATTATTTCCCTGCAGGGAAACAGTTTTGCTTCATTTCCAATCAATATTTAAAAGCTAAATGCATGCTTGCAACCCTTTAAAGGAAAAATACCGAGCTGCGTTGGAAACATTTCATGGGTCAGAGTGGTCTTTTCTCCCTAATTTGGTGAAAATTTTGCTTTCTAGCAAGATTTCTGTGCAGCCCGGTGCCTCAGCTCAGAGTTACAGCTTTCATCCCACCTGGCCTAGCATCTTTAGCATTTCTTCGGGCAAATGTCTATTAATGTGATTTCTCTAAATAAGGGTCTGATTTCTCTAAATAAGGGTGGAAGCACGGTCAAGCCGGTCCCGTAGCTGCCGGCGGTTGGCATGGGCATGCCCAGGATCACGCTCTAATGTATATTATCCATAACCACCCATCAGCTGCACAGACAGCGGGGAGCTGGCCTGGGAGAGGGAGCACCAAAATTGCCCAAAAACTTTTCCAAAGCCTGATCTGCTTTGTGCTGATCCCGCTGCGTTCGTCCCCGGCAGGTGAAGGTCAGTCAGCACGGGGAGCGGAGGCACGGGGACAATGGTTGCCCTAACAATCCTCCTCCCAACACAAGCGCAGGAAATCCGACGCAGCGATCCCGTTTCCAGTTGAGGTTTGCAAGCTCCAGAGGTTCAGATAAGCGCCGGGTAAACACTCAGCATTTGGACGTGAAACCTTGGAACGATTTAGCGGTCGACACCGAGCCCCGTCAGTGAACGGGCTGGCAAAGTCACAGCAGCCCAAGAGAAAAATGCTCGGGACAGAAAAATAACCCAAATTTCTTTCTTACCATCACTCCAGGGCGAGCCAAAGGATAAGGGGCTGCGTTGCCGATGGTTGTGTCCATATAGTAACTCATCATCTCAGAGGTGCCTGCAGAAATGGAGAGGGACATTAGATGCCCTGCTGCAGGAGGCGTGAAAATTGATAGCATCGGCTAAATCCGTGCTTTGTCACAGCCATATAAAGCTAGGACCAGTCTATCACCTTAATGGGTTTAAGCTGGAGAAGCGAAGAGGAAAAATCTTTGTATTAATAGCAGCTATTGTGATTCGATGTGGTCTATCAACAATGCAAACACACAGCTCCATTAGTGTAAACTGACGAGAGCCTGACAATGGTGAATGAATTATCACCTGGAAGCTGATGGAGCTACTCTGAGGGAAGATGAGATCATATTTCCTTTGCTGGAGAATCAGGGGGAAATTGTTGCCAATTTTTTTTTTCTTTTGAGAGAGAGAAACAAAAAAAAAAGCCAGTTTGTTGAGATCAACACCTTTCCTGTAAAAGTTTTGTCAAAACCAGTCTGCTTGACAAAGAACTTTGCTGTTTTCAAGAGACACCTTCTGTTTTCCCACATCGGCTTATGTTCCCCTTGCGGAAGCTCCCCCTTGGATTGCTGAGACTAATTCCTGAGTAATTAGCAGTGCGGCAAGCATTCATCTCAGCCCACGGGAGCGCGTCACGGTTTCACGTGTCATTCCTAGCGTGGGGGGTACTCCTCCGAGCAAGTCCTTCTACCAGTGCTGCTCATCAGATGCGATTTTTAATCATCGATTAGCCCATTTGTGTAGCTGAGGCGAAGGAGCTGCGACCCGGCTCCATTTTCAAATATGTGGCTGTTTCTCCCCCTCTCCTTTAAACGCACAGTGGGAAACGTGGGGCCAAGGCACTTTCTGTGTTTTGGGGAATATGACTTAGGGGTGCTGGGAGGGAAGAGTAAAGCCTGGGCCGGGAAGGGCTCACTCTGGCAGGATGTGACTAGGAGCCAAGGGGAATGGCTATTTTCATTGTGATACACGGCACAGCCAGCGAGACGGAAGAGCTGCCACTGCTTTAACCTCTCTGAGGACACCGCAGCTCCGCTGAAATACCTCCCTTTGGATTTCTGCCTCCTCTGCTACCTACTGTAACGGCTGCAGATGCAAACACTTGTCCCAGTCATCTTGTTCAGCCTGGAGCCAGGAAAAAGTTATAGCAGCTTTCCAGTCCCTAAAGGGGCTCCAGGAAAGCTGGGGAGGGACTCTGGATCAGGGAGGGGAGCCATAGGACGAGGGGGAATGGTTTTAAACTGGAGGAGGGGAGATTTAGATGAGATCTGAGGAAGAAATCTTTCACTATGAGGATGGTGACCCCCTGGCCCAGGTTGCCCAGAGAAGCTGTGGCTGCCCCATCCCTGGAGGGGTTCAAGGCCAGGTTGGACGCAACCAGGTTTGGAGCAACCTGGGCTGGTGGGAGGTGTCCCTGCCCAGGGCAGGGGGTGGGACGAGATGGTCTTTAAGGTCCCTTCCAACCCCAACCGTTCTATGATTCTACAATTCTACAGAAACACTGGCCCAGGTTGCCCAGAGAGGTGGTGGATGCCCCCCATCCCTGGAGACATTCCAGGTCGGGTTGGATGGGGCTCTGAGCAACCTGATCTAGTTGAAGATGTCCGTGCTCATTGGAGGGGGTTGGACTCAATGGCCTTTAAAGGTCCCTTCCAACCCAAACCACCCCGATTCTGTGATGATTCTGTCTTCTGGACACGGCCAGTGCAACCCCGTTACCTTCAGCCTCTGCTTCTGCGCTGCGCCCATGAATGGCTCCCGGAGGCACCAGACCCCGCTCCCAGCCTCTCCTCCACCCCTTCCCTGCTCCGGGGGCTAGCCAGCGGCCAGCAAACATGCTGGCAGCGGGCAGAGCCTGCTCCAACTGCGCCGCACTCACCGCCTCAGCAACCAGGGGCTCCGGAGAGCATCTCCCACCGCGCTCTGTGACTAATGGCCAAATGTGAAACACCTGCATGTGTATGCGTATTAAATTATTATCAACATTTCCTGCTTCTTATTACCAACTTTTGCTTTAACACCAGTATTTTTTTTTTTTAATTTTATTTTTAACCTTTTCTTCTTATTTCGCAAAACTGAAAACTACCTACGTGGTGCCTCTTTCCCTTTCAACCCAAACCACTCTGTGATTCTGTGCGTCTGTCTTCTAGACACAGCAACCCAAAAACACACATATTGCAAGTTGCTGTGGCTGAGAAGCCTTAACTCATCTCAGCATCTGTGCACGCCCTACCAGCCCCGCTCTAACTAGGCGTTAAAACACGGTTGCTTCGGTCTCGTTGCAGCTGGGTCAGCCCGCAGCTGGGTGAAACAAAGAAGGTGCGTGGAGCTCATTGCTGCAACTCGGCTAACGAAGGGCGAGGTGCTCAGTCCCAGAATGTCGCACTCCTGTCCCCTGGTCTTAACCTTAAATTAAGCACAAATCGTCTCGTGTAAGCATGAACTGATCTCTTTCTTGCTCTAGAGTACAGACTGATGCTGCCAAACTCTACCAAAGCAAGGCAGGCAGTGCAAAAGGGAGGCAGAGAAATCCTATTTCAATGGATTCACCTATTTCAACGACACACACGTGTCCGAGACTAAGGAGTGACAGCGCCAAGACAGCAGTTACAACAGCAGTCCCCATGAGCGGCTCTTTTTCCGGTGCAGTAGGCAGCTGGGGGTTGGTTTGGTTTTGTATTTTCCTTTGATCAAGACGCCGAAGTGGCAGCGCTTCTCGAGAACGGCTTTCATGCCTCGCTGAATGCCGTTTGCATCTCTCTCAGGATGCCGTTGCCAGCTGAACCTTCCAGCAAAGTACCACACGTTGCTGCTCGAAGCAGCATGTGCTTGGGTCACCAGGAGAAGCACTAAACCCGTCCTGACAGCCAGGACAAGGCTTCACGCAATAAAGAATATCAATAAGATTGCCAGAGTAAAGAAACACCTGCAACCCCTTCTCGAGCCCTGGACTGGAAAGGGGGAATTTTTATGTCTAGACAGCAGCTCCAACAGATTTATAGCAAGAACGGTTTGCTTTTCGGTTTCTCTTCCCCTGCAACCTGCTGTTAAAAAGTGGGGTCAGAAATACAACCTCCGCCACCATTTGCGCCCCCATCAAGACAAGCACAAGTTAAATCCGTCCCCCGACCCGGCGTGGGTTTAGCCACGGTTCAACGACAGAGAGACACAGGCTTCGGGCTGCCAAAGGGACCTGGAAGACGAGCCCCGCGAGGAAAAGGCAGGTTGAGGCCATTCCGTGCGCAAAATAATTGTGCTCTGGAAAAACAGGTACGCAAGGCCGGCAACGGGAGGCGAGGTGACAGCCGAAAGGGAGCCCTGGTGCGCTTTGTCCAGGCTAATTTTAACAGAACTTCCACCACTTCCCATAGGAAACTACTTCACAGCCCAATACATCTCTCACTGTCAGCAAGTTTCCCTGATGTTGGAGCGATATTTTTCTTCTCTCTAGCTTCCTCTAATAAGAGCCTAAATAGTTCCTCTCCTCCCCTTGGACGCCATTAGAAAGCTTTAATGACCGCTCCGGAGCTTGCGGCTGAACTAAATTCAATGATAGAGCCCTTCGTGGCAGGTAACTTGCCCGATATTAAGGAAATCACTGCAGATTTATACCAAGATAATCAAGATCCACAGCCTGCTGAGAGCTGTTAATAAATAGAGGGGAATCAGAGCCATTTGGTAAAATCCTTAATGACTTAACAGCTTGACTTCAGTCTTATTGTTTGCTCTTATTATTCCTGTCTTATTGTGAAAACATGTGTGGGAGAAACAGCATTTATTTTGGGACTTGATCAAGTACCAGCCAAAGCTATTAGACTCCCGGGTCATTTCTAAACTAAATTAAAATTTTAATTTCATTTCAACATCCATCCCTCCTCTTTTACAAGAGTTTGGTGGCTGGTTTTTTGTTTTTGTTTTTTTTTTTAAACCAATTACCAAGCTTACTTTAAAAAGGGAAAAGCTGTTTGTCCTCATGATTAACACATGCAGAAGTTAGGAAGGAGTTAAAAACGTGTATGAAGACAAAGCAAAATTTGTCTATTGGATATATGAAGACCCTTAACAAAAATCTCACACGGCGGTTTAGTATTATAATGTTTTAAGGATGGGGAAAGGGAAATGGAGTGCGACCACGGTGACTAGCGGCAGAGTCAAGACGAGCAGCTCCCACCACTGTTTCCCAGTTTAGTGCTCTGTGCTCGGGTCTCCTCTGCCTGTTGTAAAATCCGGCGGCACAGATCGCTCCCCACTTTCTGAGCTGCAGGAAACTTCGGCTCCTGCCCGGCCCGCAGCCCTCAGCCCCAGGCTGTCAACCCAGTAAAGGTGTCACTGCAGGGCGACGCAACCGGGACAGCTGCAGAACAGTATTGGGGCGCTTTTCTCCATCCCAATAAGCCAACGAGATTCCCTTTCCATGGGGTTCGATGGGAAGCCGGGAGGATGGGGCAGCATCAGCAACCCCGTCGCGATATTTCTGGCTTCGAGAACGGGAATGAAGACTTGAAAAATGAGAAGCAGCCCCTTCGACGTGACCATCCTCCCCGGGCTACCGCGCTGGCAGCTCGCTGACCCAAAGCTGCTTAGTGATAGCCATTTTATTTTTGCATCAAGTAATAATTTATCATCTTTGAGGGGGTGGGGAAAATAGCTCGTGGAAATGACATTCTTCCGCAAGGCTTTAACCCTTGAAATCCTGGCACTTTCCAGGCCGCCTGCCAATTCGGTTCTCAGGGGAAAGAGCGTTTGTTGATCTGTTGGCATGTTAAAAACCTCATTCAATTCATCAAACCCTGGCACCAGCTTAAAATAAAAGGAGCATCCCTAAAGCCGGGTTACGAGCGGTAGAAATGAGCACGCTTCTCTTGCTGCCTATTTACAAATCCTGCTTTTTAACAGATCGGCCACCTCTTGGCCCCATCTCATATCAGGGCATCCCACATTTGTTACGATTTTAAAATTTTGCAGCGTTCTCCAGGATAAAACTTGATTTACTGAAGGGAAGGCAGGCAGGGCAGTAAATAATGATGCTACGGTAAATAGAGCAATAACAATTGCCCTTCTGCACCTGCCGTAAATACTCCAAGAGATTAAACGCCTTGGCTAAGGCCAGAGGGAGAAAGCGAGGGTGAGAGGCCGAGCATCCGAGTCCCTGAGCCACTATCTTAACTACCCGGCGGTGATTGCAGCCGGATTAGCGTTGCCGCAAGAAGATTGTTCGTGCTGCTTCTGGGAACGATGCGGCCGGCAGGGGCGGGGAGGGGGGGGCTGCCTGTCAGCACATCACTTTCTGCTTTGACGCCGTGCCCTTTCTTTTCTCAGTAGAGAAAGATCTGACAGAGATATGATGGTGGCATCCCGTTTGGCTGGACAAACTCTAGCTGGGATGGATGACAGCGCTTACAAGATAGCGCCGGGACGGTTAAGGTTTGGACCAGTCTCATATACACACGCACCCACACGAGCCCTTGTTCCCTGTGCTTGGGAGTAAACTGCTTTCTGCTTTAGACTTCTCCTTTACCCTGCTCATTCATCTGTTACTCAGCTGCTGTTTAATAATTAAGCCAAAATAATGCCCCTGTCAGCAGCAGCACCAAAGCTATAGCGGGCTGGTGATGGCAAGGAGAGGGGTTTCGGTGGGCTAGTAAACCAGAGAGGCGGTTGGTGTTAAACCGTGCTGCTCTCTCTCGGATTCTAGCAGCTACTTGCAATTGCAGGAAGATGTGAATGGGTGGGGGGGTGTTAATTAGGTCATCTGTTATTTGACTCATGAGTTTCCCTCCGCGAAATAATAGACTTGGAGAGCAACGTCACGGGCCAGATCCTCAGCTGGGGCAAAGCGAAGGGGGAAAGAACCAGATGAGTTTCCCGCTGTTCAGCGAGGGATCCCCCGCACCAGGGAAGGATCTGGCCCCCGCGAGGAGCACGCCTTCCCTGTCTCGGAGAGCCCAGTCTGCCCCGTGGCAAAGGGGACTTGGTCAGGGATCGGTGGCCCAGCCGTAAGTCTGTGTTTTGCTGCAGACCTGCAGCAGGACGCTTGGGACCAGCCGGTGCTTTGAAAAGCCCACTAAGCACCTCTTCATTAAGCATCCAAAGCGCTTTATAAAATTCAGTTACCTTCCATTTCTCTGTGCCTCAGAGATGTCGGAGGAAAATAGCACTGGGGTGTTTTCTGGTTTGGAGGTGCATCTGGTCCCCCAAAGCTGAGGGGGGACGTCCCAGTGCACAAAACGCCCGCGGGCTGCCACACAAATCCCAGCCGCTGGCTGAGCGGTGCCGTTCCCTGCTGCCCAAGGCGGAAACGCCTGGGTAGCCCAAAAAATCTGGCTTGCCAGAAAATTGTTTACACGACAAGCAGGGGTGAGCTTAAAAAACCAGCCGAATTAGAGGCAGCGTGAATAGCCTGTAAGCAGGAAACGGCTCCGGACCCAGCCCACAGCCCCCAAAGGTGTCAGTTGACAGCACAGGATGGGAAGTCGATGGTAACTGTAACACCAAATCAGTGGCCACATGCAAAGCAATGATTTAGAGACTAATGGGAAGGGGGAAGGCCTTGGCTGTGCCCCTCGGGGACTTGTAACTGGCTCTTTTTGGCTGGGTGAGGGGTGCAGGATCGTGCCCTTCCCAAGGAACAGCAGCAGCACCGCAGCACATCCATGTGGCTGTCACCCTCCGGGCTCCAGTTCCTCCCAAAAGCAAACGCTGGCACCTGTGGCAGTTTCTGCCCTTTGGGGGATGGCATTGCTATTGAAAACGTGTGGAGGTGCGGCAGCGAACCCCTTTACCAGCATCCCTCCAAAGCTAGGAATCAGCCCCGGTCTGAGGGGTCCGCTCCTTGTCTGTCTGTCTGTCCGCAGGGCTGGAGGGAGCCGAGGGAGCATCCAACCTCGGGCACTCCGCTTCTCCCCCTGCCTCGCCACGAAAACAAACCAGCCCCCATCCGAACCAAAATGCAACTCAAAACATAAAAGGAACTGCAAATTTCATCCACTGTAATCATGCCAAGGCGCAGGCTTCTACCTAGAGGAGGGAAACAATAATGTTCTCCTAAACATACATATAAACTTTATATAGTCCATATAAAAAAAAAAAAAGGATTTTTAAAGGGAAGCATCAGCTCAGACATTTATATAAGATCCTGCAGTACTGTTAGCAAGCACAGGAATCAGTTACTGGGTGAAACTGGAAATGGAGAGAGGAAAAGTAAACCACCGGCAAAGCAAATCTTAGAGATGTCCTGAAAATGAACACAGGTACCTACAACCCACCAAAGAGTTTCAAGCGACTCTCTCCCCACCGCCACTTACTACTTAGCTGAAAGACCCGGGGGAAAAGCTTATGTCCTCCACGGCTTCCCACACTTGTCTCCGGTCTCTTTCCAACTACCTGGTGCTATCCTCTGCGCTGGAGCTGGAGAGGATGGAAATACCATAGTGTTTGCAGCAGGGCCGCCTATTCAAAGGGAGGGGGAGTGGTCAGTCCCGCATCCAGGGCGGTGGGAAAGGCGAGCTCCACGCCGCTCACGCTCTGGCCGGGGAAAAAAAACCCACCTCTGGCAGATGTCACACCGACAGGGGAAAAAAATATAACGTTGCTCGGAGGTGGTCGTGGGGGGCAGCCCCCCCACCCCCGGTGCGGGGTGCCGGGCTGCGGTGGTGACGGCCTTTGGGTCCAGGCTGCTCCTGTGTCCTGTAAAGCGATCCAAGGGCTCCTTTGGAAGTGTTACTCGGGCCCCCCAGGGTCCCTGTGAAGTGGAGCTTATTCTGGCACGGCGGCTAAAATACCGGCACGGAGAGCACAGGCAGGGCGAGGTTTTTTCCAGCCCTGATCCCCCAACCTCAGCTCAGCTGCTGGCTCTGCCTGGAGGTGCCTAATGGCAGAAACTGCTGTTTCCTCCTAAAAGCTCCCCTGGGCACCTCTGCCTTTCCTGCTCCCGGGAATATCCCAGGGCATCGCTGGGCTTTCTGCTGCTTGCCTTACCCCCAACCCTGGGAAGGATCCAGCCTGGTAGCATACCCTAAAACCCCTTATCATGTACCTCTGGTACCAGGCATGCCAAAAAAATCCCCCCCACAGTAGCTGCTTTTAAAAGCATAAAGGCTGAAGCAATATCCCCTTAGATATGGCACCAGGGAGGGGAGACGCTCGGGCAGCACTGGTTCAGCCCCCTCCTTTGATAAAGGTGGATGGTCCCAACCTGCATCACCCCCAAAGACTGCTTTTAACGCAGGCGCTAAAGGATGCCACAGCCTCTCCGGAGAGGAGAAGGATGCCAGGACTGGAAGGGCAGGGGAGCATTTTCCTTGCTGGGCAGGAAAAGAGAGGGTGCAGAAATACTGGTTCTCACTCCAAAAACCTCAGTGTAAATCACCTGCTCTGCTCCGGGAGAGCAGGACCTGGGGCCGCCCTCTGCCTCCCCCTGCCCTGCTCAGGGACCTCCAAAGCCCCAGATCCTGGATGCAGGGGGACGTGCCCATCCTGCCTTTCCTGCTCTCGCTCTCCAGGCAGCAAAAGTGCCTTTCCCTCCAGGAGAGGGCTCCAGGCTGAAAATCCTCTCTGGCTCCAGCACAGATCCCCATCACGCCGCCTTGGTGAGCAACCGCTCGGGCTGAGCCCCTGCCAGCAGCCCCAGGAGCGGGGCAAAGCCCAAATGCCCAGGCTTACACGTGTGCTGCTCTGGGATATTTTGTTTATGGGCAAAATGGGAGGCTGGGAGCAGCTGCTGGGATTTTCCCTAGAAATCCTTAGAGCAAACTGTAATATCGCAGCAACAAAGAGGACGCAGCCATGGGACTCGGCCCTTGTTGCACTGACGCCGTAATATTCTGTTTGCCAGGATATTTGCGGAAGTGGCTGGATCTCAGGGAAGTTTGCAGCATCCTCACAATAAAAAAACCGCAGCGTGTACATCTAAGTACTGTCACTGGAAATCCGGGCTGAAGCACTGACCAGTCCTGGGGAGAGAAATAACTCCTGGGGACCTCCTTTCCCACTCCAAAAACGCGTATTTTGGATACTCCAAGCTCAGTGGACATTTGCAAAGTGCAGACTGAAACCATATTTGCTATCACATGGTTAATTTCTGCCTGCACGGGGCTTCTGTGGCATCTACTGCTGCCAAATGCTTCCCAGAGAAATCAAATGTGCAAAACTGCGGTGTTCACAGGCATAAAGGACTCCCCTGTTCTTCACCCCCCAGCCCAGGAGATTGATGAAATGCACATAGTGACAAAAAAACCCCCAATATTTATGCGCATGAAGCTATTAATAAGTCCTTCGAGGATTTTCTCCAGCTCCTAAGAATGAATCTCCACTTTAGCCATGGCCTTAACTTAGAAACACCCAGCTACAGGTGGCCCGAATATACGTTACCTGTTGAACTCGCCGCCGTAAGGCACGGATCACTCTTGTAGCTATTTTAACGCAGGAAATTATTTACAGGGTTCCCATCTTCTCAGGAAGGTTTCCAGCCTCCTGGGCTTTGGTACAAAGGCTCGGTCACGTCTGAGCGCCAAAGGAGTGGAATGCATCCAGCAATCAATTTTTGAGCTGGGCAACTCTTCCTGAGGCTGCAGGATAACCCCGCTGGCAGCTGCGGACAAGATGTCTTTCCCCGGGCTGGATGCTTTGCTCCGCAGCAGACGGTTCTTCCGATACAGTAATCTATATATTAATAGCCTCTGTATTATGGCTGTCCAATCGACGGCGTGTCTGCAAAATGGAGAGGCTTCTGGTTTCTTGCAAGGCAGGACCATGGCTGCTGCGCGCAGATCACCTCGCTCGGCTTATAGAATCACAGGATCATAGAATTGCCTGGGTTGGAAGGGACCTTTCAGATCATCGAGCCCAACCATCAACCGAACTCCGACAAAACCATCACTAAACCATATTTCTAAGCACCACGTCTACCCAACTTTTAAATCCCTCCAGGGATGGCGCCTCAACCCCTTCCCTGGGCAGCCTGTTCCAATGCTTAATAACACTCTCAGTGTAGAAATTTTTCCCCAATATCCAATCTAAACCTCCTCTGGTGCAGCTCGAGGTCGTTTCCTCTTGTCCCAGGCTTGCACATGGGTGCCTGGTTTCGGGGTCGCTGCTGTCACATCAGTCGCCTAAGCCAGTCGCTTTAGCTCGCAACAAGAAGTTGGGTTAAATTTCGGGTAGTTCATGGAATCTATCATAAAGCCATTGCGCATCGAGAAGTACTTTCCATTCCAGATGGTTCGGATTTTCTTTGTACTCGTAAAAAAATAAAACAATTCCTTAACGTTTAACTGAGGGCAGATATTAATGTTTTTATCGAATCTGAGATGTCTCGTGGATGTTTCATGGGTCGTGCGCTGGGAGGCTCCTTAAATTTAGGGGCACACAGGCTGCTTCTGGAAGGTGCTGGACGCAGGTGTCAGCAGAAACAGCCCCTTTCCCAATAACCCGAGAAATCCTTATGACCATTTTGCAGCTAGAGGAATGGATGGGAAGATGAGAGTGGATGGGAAGATGAGAGCAGCATCCTACCGAAGGTGGCCACAACCGGAGAGGGTCACGGTTTGTATCCTGGGGCTGGGGAGTGAACACGGATCACCTGGGCAAAACTCATCACTGCCAGAGCGCTCTGAGTGTCACCGACTGTCACCTATCATGATTCACCACCACCACTACCCCCCGCAGCCCCAAATTACTTCCCAGGGAAAGATCCTGGTCCACTTGAGGATCATAAGACACTAAGGGTGAGAAGCTGCCTGTAACAAAACTTCCACATCCCTTTATGGGTCTGGAAGTATCATTATTTCCATATTACCCTGGAAAAACAGAGCAGGATCTGATAAAATGAGCCCGAGCACCTGAATCCGTTGGTGTTCTGTGCTGACCCCAGTGCCAGAGAGCAAAGAAAGGGAATTTTGGAGGGTTCCCTTCCCGGCCACTGTTTGCCCGGGGAGAAGGGGATAAAGGCAGATCAAGGAGCTGCCTGTGCTTGTAAATATTGCGGCAGGTTTGCCCAGGCTGCGGCAGCGTTCCCTCCCAGCCCTCCCCAAAATCGAGGCAATGACAGGCAGCCTGTGCCCCAGATGCTTCAGGAATGGTCCACCAAGAGCCGCGCACATCTGGTTTCCAGGTGCGGAGGCTTTCCGTCGTCGGCTGGCCTCGAAAGCAAACCAGAGGCACCACCGGAGCTCATCCCTTCTGCCCAGCGGGCCAGGGGCAAGCACCCGATTAATTGCCTCCTTGGATGGAGCCCAAGGATGCTGCACGCCCCCTCCAAGCCGAGGAGCAATATCTGTCCTCAAAAGCAGGACTATAGGGTTTTTCCATCCTGGGGTCAGGCAGGAGCTCTGATCCGTCCTCTCCAATACAATGTGATGGAGACAGGATCCATCTAAAAAAGTGCATCTAAAAAAGAAGCAGATCGGGGTGTACGGGAGCATCCCGAATGCTTAAAACTGGTCCACACGTGACTTACATGAGGCTGTATTAGGTTAGAAGCTGCTACAGTCCCATCTCCTTCATATGGATTGAGTTAATTGCTATGAACTCGCTCATACGTGGTTTATCTCACTTCTATAAGGGGTACGAGAAGCGTGCGGAAACGGGCTTTAAATAATGGTGGTGTCTGAAGACGTTAGACTGGCTGGGGTGTGATACAAAGCGCAGAAAAACTCCTTCCTTCAACTTTGTGTTTTCATTTTTAGTCCACACACATGACTACAAAGACATGCACACACATATATATGATAAAACCCAAAATAACACCAAGTCCCATCCGTATTTTCATTCTGGAAGAGGAAGTGAGAAATTTCCACTCAGCTCTAACTTCGACGTTAAGCAACATCTCTGGGGAAGTTCTAGCCATAATATTGCCAGCCCAAGCCCTTAAGATGCAAATTTGTGAATTTTGCCTCGTAAGCACGAAAAATAATCACTTTTCTGCAAGCCAACGTAAATACTATTATTATTTTAATCTCCTTTCTGCAGCTGGCTGCCCTACTCACACCGTCAACAACGCGGGGGAAGGATGCTCAGGAACTCCTGAAAAAGGTAAATCAATTATCATTTCTGAAAACGTTAACTGGAAAATCAGTCATCATTTACCAGTTCTCTCCCGTCAAGAAAAATTAGGCCTGTTGGTTGGGAGGGGGATCTTTTATTAGACTGTATCTGATACACTCCAAAAAAAAAACCCCAACCAGATAGGATTTCATCGCACATCCCCGCTTCGAATCTGTAAATTAAAATCCTCATCCAAAATCATTTAAGCTAGGACTATAAAGCCACATTTCCGAAGTGCTCTTTTCCCAGGCAAGCATATAAATAAAGATCAGATTTACAAAAATGCTATCAACCAACAATTCCTGCCTCGAACACATCTGGCCAGATTTCAAAACGAATTCAGCAGCCACTTAATCACTTGCTCTTTATTACTTAACTTACTATTAGCATGGGGGTAAAAAAAAAAAGAGAGATATTTTTATTTCCTTTTATCTGTTAAAATATTCCCTGCATCTCGCTGCAGTGAAATTCAAAACCTTGATAAAAATGTTGACATTTTTAAAAAGTCAACTGCTTCTCAAGCCATCATAAAAATACGGCAAATGAATCAAGATCATTTAACCGCTTCCCTTTGCATCTTCTTTTTAAAAAAAGAAGAAAAAAAAAAAGATTAGCACCGCAGTGAAAATGTCATATAAAAACCATTCTGAAAATAATAAGCAGCTTATTATGGTTAAACGACGATGATAACGAATGGGAAGCTGTAATTATCATCGGAAAGCTGGGTCCCCTCCTGCTGCCTGCTCTATTTAGGTACAGGTTTCTGTAGCGTAGGTGGCCTTGCTTGGAGAGCAGGGTGCGGGGGCTTTGGTGGCCCGGGCTTGGAAGACCTCCCACCCGGCAAGTCCAAAATTGTTGGGGAAGGGTTGAACGGCAAAAACCTGCTCCTGCTGGAGCAGTTTTCAGCCTGGAAAAAAGACAACGGAGGAGGGATCTTATTAATGCTTATAAATACTTCAAGGGGGGGTGTCAGGAGGATGGGGCCAGGCTCTTTTTGGTGGTGCCCAGCGACAGGACAAGAAGTAACGGGCACAAACTTGACCATAGGAAGTTCCACCTAAACACGAGGAGGAACTTCTTCACCCTGAGGGTGGCGGAGCCCTGGCACAGGCTGCCCAGAGAGGTGGGGGAGTCTCCGTCTCTGGAGACATTCCAACCCCGCCTGGAGGCGTTCCTGTGCCACCTGCTCTGGGTGACCCTGCTCTGGCAGGGGGTTGGACTGGGTGATCTCCAGAGGTCCCTGCCAACCCCTGCCATTCTAAGGACTGTCACTGGGAGCCGAAGCAGCATCTGGAGAACAGGCTGCAAAGGGAGACCCCAAGTTTTCCACTGCTCAAGGTGGTCCTGGAGACCTCGGGAGGTCTGTTTGCCGCCCGAGAGAGCACACCTTGGCAGCATGGCCGAGCAGAGCAGCTCAGCTGCATCCATAAATCAGCTCCTGGTCCCCGTGCGTGATCCCAGGCCTGGAGAAAGGGGCGGTTTGCTTCCCATCACTGCCGTTTCATGACTCGTCACTCGTCTCAGCCCCAGCACAGCACATCCTTTGAAGTTGCTGCGCTTCTCCTTTCATGGCTCACATCTTTCCAGTGTCAGAAATGCCACCATGCTGGGGGTGAGGAGGAGAAAAAACTCAAATGACGTAAGAATTAAGAGATTTCATTGCATTTGGGTTATATGGTTAACCGATAAACCCGGGAAACTCTCTTTCTTGAGGCCTTTTTCCAAAATCAAACGGACCTTTTTGTTCTCCCTCAGCTGACAGACACACAACAGAGGACGACATAGGTCGGTGGTTTTTACAATAATCTCAGGAGGTCCGAGGTGACATCGGTGCCCTCCTGGGTGCCCAGCCAGGAATGTGAGTTATGTGCTCGGCAAAGAAAATATTATTATCCTGTGTTTCTGTCTGAGGAAGCGTAGGGCAGGGAAGTTGCGTGACGTGGTGGCTG
Source organism: Larus michahellis (assembly GCF_964199755.1). Taxonomy (NCBI): domain Eukaryota; kingdom Metazoa; phylum Chordata; class Aves; order Charadriiformes; family Laridae; genus Larus; species Larus michahellis. Next base: position 1,968,029 of record NC_133912.1, read on the forward strand.
AACGTAGGCTGGCGGCATTTCAGCACGGCGCTCCAACTGCACGTCTAAACCAGCGCAAAAATGTACGTATCTTACAAAATACTTTTTGTTATGGGAACGAGCAGGAGGGGAAAAGAAATACGGTAGCAGAAACATGAGGCTCGGTTTTGTGGAAATGAGTTATTAACATGTCCTTTACCTCTCTGTTTATTTTCCACGTGGTTCCAGGTCAAGGAAAGTTTGTCTGTGACAAAGATTAGCCTTTCGGAACAGCTGCGTCTTTTCATATTTAATTCCTGAGCTCCACCGAGCCAGGACAGATTCTCTTTTGTATCCTCCGTCGATTGTCGGGGGAGCTCAGGCAGGATAACAGGACACAGGTGACATCCCCCGAGAGGTGTGAAGTTCCCCTCCGTGGGGGGACACCAAGAGCTCCAGGAGGAAGAAAGAGGAAGAGCAACGCTTGTACGGGCAGGCTCAATGCGCGCTGTCACCGTGACTGCCTGGCGATGGAGGGGTTATTTATGGCCAGGCTGGGGATGGCGGCGCTGGGTCCCACATGTGAAGTGAAAGTGGAAGTGTGTGGGTGGGAGGGGAAGCAGCAGCCTCTCATTTATCAGCGCTCCCGGGGCCCAGCAGGTTTCCACCCGGGCCCAGGCTGCGTCGAGGAGCGCTTCACATCTCCCCTGCCTGACCCCAAGGGCACGGCCACGTCCCAGCATCCATCCTCCGAGGACGGGTGAGGGGGGAACACCTACCCAGGAGAAGGGAGACCCTCACCGGCGTCCTACAACCTGCTCTTCATTAACCTGCCCGTCCTTATCGCAGCTCCACAGCTCTCCAAAAAAAAAGATGTCCCGGCCTGCCTTCCCCCTTCCCAACCTTCGCAGGAGTCTGCGGGAGCCGGCGCGGGCCCGCGGGTTTTAAGAGGAGCAAGGGGGGATGGAGGGGAGGGCGGGGGGGGTGGGTCATGGCGGGGTTAGCTGACGAACAGCAAACAATCCGAATTTATGCAAAAAGCAGTCTGGAAAAAATGACATTCCTGGTCGTCTGCATATATAATATACAGAAATCCTAAATAAAGGAGCCAAAGATGTTTCTATGAATTAGACCTTTATCCTTCCAGCATCCCAGAGCTCAGCCCATGAATTTGGGTGAGTTTGCCTTTTTAATTGCTCTGTCTTTCTAATGCAGGCTATTTAGAAACTGCACGAACAATGCCCTATTGGAAACCAAACAGGTCATTTGGGCTACGGCTTTTATCTGGGTTTCCACCATCTTAGACAACAAACAAGCCATTAATGTCTGGAAACGCAGCTTTGATTTCAACTTCGAAACCACAGCCCAGATCACTGCCAGTGATGCGCAGCGTCACATTTAAGGCCAGCCCATGTCCCAGCGCGGATTAATTCCTCCCTGCCCTTACACCTGGGTGCCCACGGGCGCCTCCCGTCTCGGTGGAGATGCTCTGGGTTTACAGCCCTGGGAACGAGACGGCAGCGCGGCTTTTTCTGATTGAAAACTCCCAACAGTTGGCAAGTACAGGCTTTGCCTTTGGTCCTAGATTTGGCTCTCTGTTAGGATAAGGAGGTTTGCAAAGGGTCTTTGGGCCAGTTGCTGGATCAGCTGCAGCAAACGCTGTATCTTCATCAATGCGCATCTTCTGTGCCCTAGAATAACACCTGGTTTCTTCTGCTGATGATTATCCATCTTTCACTATCTACAGGGTCTCTGCCTGGTCTTGTCCCACTGCAGATGCTCCTTAGGAGGCCCAGCACGAAGTCCTGGCATCCTCACCCTACATAAGCTGCAAACACTTGAGTTTTCAGCACAAAGTCCAGAAGAAACCACATCCCAAAGGTACCTCTGAGCCTCCTGCTCCTGCTGCCACTGCTGGGTACCCGAATGCGGCCGCCTGAGCACATACCCGGAGTGCCAGCCTGTGGGAACCTGCATCCCGGCAGGTTTTCCCTCAGGTTTTCCCTCGATGTTCCCAGGGCACAGCTGGTCGTTCCTGCAGGGACGTTCCTGCTCCAGCTGGATGCCCTGCAGCAGGATACGGAAATTTTGGCTCAGGCTGAGAGTGGGTGAGGAGCGGAGCCCGGCTCGCAGGAAGGGCTGATGGAGAGCACCGTGGCGCAGCGTCACCGGGCTGTCACTCCCGCTCCAGATGTTTTTCCCAGATGGGGAACGCCTCAAACTTCACCAGGCAGCGATAACGCGGCGTTGGCTTCCTCTCAGTCCCTTGGGCAAGCTCCAAGGCTCCATTTTCCACTGGCAAACCTCGATCTGCCGTGTCGAGTGGCACTGCCAGCGTTTGCGACCAGGGTACGCATGGCAACCAGGGCCGGATTTCACAGCGGGTGAGATGCCATCGTTGCCCAGCCTTTCCCAGACATGCAGGGGGCAAATGGCTTTTTTATTTCCCACCCACAGTACAATCTCGCGGTGCAAAGAGGAGGTTTCTCCTCTGATTGAGGGAGGAACACACGTGGCTGGCAACGTTAACCCTCGTCCTTCTCCGGAGGGTCTCGCTCAGCTGGTACCGAGTCCTTGGGTCTTTGAAGTCAGCAGGAGTCTGGCCTGGGGAAGGTTTACAGGATGAGTTTTGGCCGTCCTGAGTGAAGCTGTGTCCAAAAATCAGCGAATGCCACTTTCAGCCCACAGCAAGGATCCGACGCTCGCAGCGTCGGTTCGCTCCGTGCTTATAAATCTCCCTCTGGGACTTTATACCTCTCAGCCGGGAGTTTCGTTTTATTTTGGCCACCCTGGGCACGAGCGCAGGGCACTGCTGCGAGCAAGGGATGCAGCCTTGCTTATCCTAACGCAAATAGCACGAGAAATTGTTGTGTGGTTTGTTTTTTTTTTTTTTTAATCCCGCCCTGAGCATCTGTGGGCTGAAAGGGACCTTGCTGAAACACAGAGCAAGCTGAATTTACCTCCTCCCTGAATGAGCTTCATTAGCTCCCGCAGTCAGCTCCAGATTTTAATGGATGCAGCAAATGGGAGAAATAAAATAAATACTACAATCAAAGTGCTTAAACCTACGCCTCATCTATGCCAACACAAACCCTGAATCGGAGGAAGCATTAGGCTAAATATAGATCCACAAGCAAAATCGGAGAGCTTTTATTTTTTTTTTTTATTTTTTTTTCCCTAGGTTCATACTGTAAAACATCTGCTGAACAGTTTCCTATAACTGTTTTTGGCTTTTAAATCAAAGAAAGAAGAAACAATGTCCCATTTTTGTAGGGAGAAAAGGAGGGGGGGAATAATAGACCTTCCTCTCAAAGCAGGATGACAATAAGGATGGAAATAGAAAGGGGAGAGCTTTGAAACATCTTGAGGCCAGACAAGAAGTGGGTGGATGGCAGGTTCAGGTATCTCTGCTTGCTCTGGCCGCTTCCCCTTTCCAGAGAGAGCTGGGAAAACTGCTGACAGCCGAAAGGGAAAACCCACGGGCAGAGCCGGGTCGTGCCCGGCGGCTGCGGGCAAAGAGGGAGCCGAAAATGCCGGGGGGATGCGGCAGTGCTGGGGGTTGCACAGGAAGGCGCCTGGGGCTGGGAGTTTGCCGGGAGGGAAAGGATGTTATTTCGCAGGAGAAAGAAGGGGGAGAGTTGTGCTGCTGTTGGAAGGGCTTTCTCCTCGGCCTGGGAGAGAATCCCCTGCTCCGGTCAGCATCCCGTGGCCACGTCCCAGCTCCTCGGGGTGCCCCGCAGCTGCAGCCGCCTCCACCCCCCTGCAGCGGTCGGAGGGGTCCCCTGGGCCCAGGGTGGGTGGCCTTGGGCTGCCACATCTGCGTTCGGTCCCCTTGGCGCAGCCCTCACACGGCAGGCGATCCGCTGCCCGCGGCCATTTCCCTGCCACCTCCATGGAGGCCACCGAGCCCCGACGCCCCGGGAGGGGGGACACGGAGTGGGGGGAACGTGCAGCCCACGCTGTCACACCTCTCTTGGGCTTCTTGGCAGCGCAAAAGCCTTTCCTGCCAAGTCACAGGATGCGATGACGGTGCGGCTGGGAAAACTTCAAAACAGCCCAAACAATCAGAGATTGTCTGCGGAGAGCGGGCTCTAAAATTGGCTCCTTGGATTAGCACCAGGCTTCCCCCGGGGGCCTTTGTCAGGAGAGCTGGGCTCAGCAGCGATGACGGAGGAGGACCTAATCTCGCTTCCTATCTGCGATACGGGTCGAATTTAGCCCGGCTTTGCCGGCTGCTCTCGTCCCTCTGTGACCCCCTGGCATCCAGGCACCCAGACAGTGGCCGGCCCCGGCGGCGGGGCCGGGACCGACTTCCCACTGTCACAAACCTGCAGCGCCTACAGGACCTGTATGACTCAGGAGTCAGTAATCCTGTTTTATTTATTTCCCCCAAAAAGTTGCTTAGGAACCCGCGTCCCCTCCGTAGCCAGATTCCCGTGCAGCTCCAGAGGGTGGGGGTACAAGAATTGCTCTTTTTTATGGCTTTAGCACGTATTGGTCTGGATTTGCTCTTTTTAGATAAAATTTTAGGCAGTGGTAGAGACCCTCCTGCTCGTAGGGGTTTCTCAGCACCTTCGGACCTTGGCATCAGGGTCTTCTGCCACAAAGCCCCTGCCATGAGCACCAGAGACCGGGGCCAGGATGGTAACGTGTCCCCATCCAGCCGGGAAATTCTTTTTCCCTCTTTTATCCTGGCATCTTCCTCATCCCGACACCCTTGCAACACCCGCAGACTCCGGAGCTGCTCCCAGGGATGTATTAAACATGGTTGGTGCGTGTTTAATGTCTCTTACAGACCCCTGGGCCGGTCAGACTCGCTTCTCCCTGCCCCACACAGCAGCATCCCTCCAGCATCCCTCTCCCCGCCTGATCCCTCAGAGGAAACCTCGGACAAAAGAAACTGGGAACAAAAACCAGGAGCGGGGAAGTGGCAGGCGAGGGCCTGTGGCAGATCAGCCGGATCCCCAGGAGGAAATAATTGAAACAAGGTTCCGGCACGTGCCGGGAGATGGGATGTGTCGGGGAGACATCTCTCTGGGCGCTGCGGGCCGGGACCAGCTGCTCCCTGGGTTCACCCTGTGTGTTTGGTGCCGCCAGCTGAGACAGCGAGGGACGAGAGACATCAGAAAACGGCATTTTGGTAGAAAAGCCTCCCCGTAACTGAACTCCTGCAGTCTGCAGGAAAGGGGCTTTGCTTTCCGCAGGAGGTTCCCCTCGGTTCTGCCAAAGCCAGGGAGAAAACGATGTTGCAGGCACACGGAGCCACTTCTTATAATCTTGCTCTGGAATAAACCTTCTCACCCTGGGCCGAGAGGGTCTCCTGACCTTAAAGACCCGCTCCAAGGGCCGTTTCTCCCCCCTGGCTTTGCGGGAGGGGAGCTGCAGAGGCTGAGGGCCAGGGAGCATCCTTTGCACTGCCGCAGTGCCCAGCGCCAGGGCCCGGGGGGGGGAACCGCGGGTGAAACCTCAGCGCTGTGATAAAGGTGTAAAACACATTTCAGCTCCATGGGGCCATTTGTGATACACGGGGGCTATGGCAGGGGGGAAGATCTTTGTCTTTTCAGGAGAATGAGCTCTTGTGCGTGTGCAGGTGCCTGGGGCTCGGAGAGGGGAGAGGCAGTAACTCACAGCAACAGGCTCATTAAAAAAAAAACAAAACACTGGGAAATGATGGAGAAACGGGGGCTGGGGGAACGGTGGGGCTCCCCAAGCCCACTCCGCCCTGGCGAGGACCCACGCCGAGGGCAGAGGCACATCCCTCCTTCCAGGAGAGGCTCCGTACCATGCGTGCATCCGTGGGACAACGCGCTTTGCGGAGGTGGGTGACGGGGGGGAAGCCCCCGCGACGTCCCCAGGGATCGCAGCCCCTCCGGAGCGGGGTGTCCTGCCCTCCCGCTCTCGGGGCGGGGGGCGATGGCAGGAGGGTTGTTTGCAAAGACAAATTCACTGGTCGGGTTTGTGTTCTTGCAAGCACGCCTTTGCCAGAGCGTTGATTGCAAGCAAAGGTTTGCAGCTTGGAAACTTGGAAGGGTCGGGCTGTTTTCACTCTCTCTCTCCCAGGCTCTTTCATTCATGCTTCCTCTCTCTTTTCCCCAGTGCATTTCTCACTCACGCTCTCATTCATGCTCGCTCACTCATTCTCATTTTCCTGGCTGTATTTTTAGCTCCCTCGCCGTTCGGAGGATGTGAACATTATCCCTGAGTCATGACTTTGTGAGGAAACAGGCAGCCAGGGCTCCCATTACAACCCGTGAGGGCTCTTATCAGCTGCAGCGCAGGCTTGCTGGGGAGGGGGCTTTATCTCCCCGCTCCTCTCCTCTTCCTTTTTCTCCAGCTGCTGCAGCTCCGGCTCCTCCGCCGAGGCCAGGAGGCTCAGCCCCCTCGGCTGCGTCGTGATGCAGGGCTCAATGAGTTAAATGAAGATTGGCAGTCAGGAAATGGGAGTAAACCGACGGGGCCAAAGAGCATCCTCGGTGCTGGGGTGGCTGCCGCAAGAATTACATCAAGCGAAAAGGTGTCTGGCAGGGCTTTGACACCAAATGCCGCTGGTGTTATTCCCAGCCCGTGCAAACAAACATGAGGTAATGGCACCTGGGGGCTTAGGCGTAAGCTTGCTCTGCCTTTGGAAAACACAAAGCCCCCAAGGATTTCAATCTGGCTCATGCAAGAGGTCGAAGCAGCAGCGGAGTGTTGCACCGGCTCCGTTCCCACACGTGGACGAGCCGTTGAAACAAAAACCATCCCACGCTAGAAATGATCGGAGCCGATCATTTATCTGGGCTTCGTTCCCGAATGCCAACGACATATTGCACGCTAGAAGACAGCGGATCGTCTTCTGGAGAGGGTAAAAAAGTGACCCCAGGAGGGGGAAGGCAGCTGCCGCCTGCCCTCGGGAGCCCACGCGGGACATTACGGATGGCTTCCAAGTGACATTTACGGATGGCTTCCAAGTGACCCCCCGGGGGGATGCCGGAGGGAGGAGGATGCAGGGGGGCAGCTCGAGGTGCGTCTCAACGCAGCCTGGTGCATCACGACGTGGCTTTGCTAATCTCAACGCCCCGGGCCGGTCGTGAGGCTCAGCTTCACCTTTTCATGACATTCCGGCTGTTTTCAGCTCGCTTCCTTCGACTTTCCTCTCTAACCTTTATGTTATCTCCTTAATAGTCCCTCCTCCCTTTTCCACCCATCTGCTTATTTTAGCTGCCTCTTCCTGCCTGCACGTGTGGCTGCTGCCCTGCCCTGGGCCGGTCCCCTCCCGTGTCCCCTCCGTGGCAGAAAAAGGGTCACTCCTTTGCCCTCAGCTCCTGGCCCGAGTTTTGCTCCATTTTCATGCTTTCCAAACAATTGAGGTAAATCCCCATCCTGCTGCACACCCATCCTCACCACACGTGGCTTTGCCTCCCTGTCCCCACTCAGGAGCGGGAGCTCCTGCCCCCTTTCCATGCACGGGGTGTCCCTGCAGCCTCTTCCTCTGGCAGGGACTGGTTTGTGGTTTTCCTCCACCATTTCCCAAAAAAAGCCGCTCTGCAACGAGCTGCTTCCGCATCCCAGACATCCCAGACACCCATGCCTGCTCTTGCCGGCCACGCTGGCACTCAGCATTGGGATGCTCTTTCCAGGCAGTTAAAAGTGATCCTTGTGGTCCTCTGTCCTCGCAAGTCCCCCCGTGGAGGTGGTCCCACTCCTCATCTCCTGCATCTGCAGAGATGGTCCTACTCCATCTCCTGCATCTGTGGAGATGGTCCCACTCCTTCATCTCCTGCATCTGCAGAGATGGTCCTACTCCATCTCCTGCATCTGTGGAGATGGTCCCACTCCTTCACCTCCTGCGTCTGCGGAGATGGTCCCACTCCACCTCCTGCATCTGTGGAGATGGTCCCACTCCTCATCTCCTGCATCTGCGGAGATGCTGTGCCAGGAGGCAGGAGCCCAGTCCTGCTGCACGTCCCACCTTGGCGCCCATTTGACCGCTGCGGCAGGACAACGAAACAGATGCTATCACAAACGGCCAGAAGAGATGAAAGGCTGACACGGGGTCAAGAACCAGCTCAAGAAATTCAAGGAAGAAAAATCCACTGAGGGCTACTAAAGAAATGGCTTTTGGGTCAGGAAATCCCAGCACTGCAGCTATCGGTGCTCAGAGAGGATACCGAGGAAGGATCAGGCCCTTTTATTCTACTTCCCCCTCTGGCTCCCAGTATGATAGTGGGGCCACTGGTTTGGCTTAATGCCACCATTTCATCACACACCTCCAAGCTGGTGGCTTTTTTCCCTGGGACAGACACAGCCCCTGAGGGGACACGGGAAAAAGGGGAGGAAAGGAGGGACATTTTTCTATCTCGGGCCATGCTGAGACACGCTGTGGCAGAAGGGATGCTGATGGTGCAGGGTATCTCGTCGTGACACCCGGCACCCTTAGGTGTACGTGGTGGGCAGGAGAGGACCTGCAGGAGTTTGGGGACCTTCATGGTCATGTTTGTCCAAGAAATGAGGCCATTTGCAGTCCCAGAGTCAAAACACTCCAACAATGGAAGCCAGGACTTCCTGGGCTGAGCCCCATTGCTAAATAAAAGACAAAAGAAAGGGTAATTAGATGCCATTAATTGTTGTTAAAAGGATTTTTGCTGGCGGCCAGCACTCCTCCTGGGAGGACGCAGCCCTGGCCTCACCCGGCATGGCTGCAATAACGCTCATGTGTGGGTCGGGTTTATTTTAAGCACCTCCGCTCCCCCCTTTTCTCCCAGCCCCAGCGACCGCCGACCATCCCATCCTCTCCATCTCCTCCGGCCGCGCTCATGCAGGGGCCGGCAGGGAAAGGAGAGGACAACCGGGGACCACAGAGGGATCTAGCCTGCTCCAAGCTAAGTGGGGAGAGCAAATCCACGGATTCTCCAAGCATCCCAGCCCTGGAAATCTCAGCTGCTGTGTTTGCAAAGGGACGGAACGCGAGTTATAAGCGAAGAATGTGTAAATGATAGGAAAATAGTTGAAGTGCATTCGGCGGCGAGGGAAGCGCGAAGGGTTAGTCCTGTAGGCATCAAAAAGATCCTCTGCCCCTGTCATTTACCTGCGCTCTGGCTTCTGTGTTTTCCCATTAGAGTTTATTAATTATGATGGCTATTATTTTGTTGTATGATGAACACAGCCCTTTCGGCAGGCCTTGGGACATTGCCTAGAATTACAAGCAATTTAATAACGAGGAGCCGAACGCTGAGGCCCTGCTTTCGCTCCTGCCTTATTGGTGAAAAAACCCCACTGGTTTTCATCAAGAGGAGAGTCTCCACAAGCAGTCATGTCCCCCCCTGACTTTGCTGGGTGCTTTTATGGTGATCCCGCTCAGAAACATCACAGATTTGCAAGGCTGGAGCAGGGAGCAAGCGCTGCCAGAGCCGGTTCCCAAGCTGGAGAAGGAGATGCAAAGTAGGGATGCAGCCCCAGGGGAAGGAATAAGGGGATTTGGGGCTGAGACTATTTTTTTCCAAATTATTTTTTTTTTTCCCTACCATCCTGCTCAGGAACTGCTGATTCCCCCTCCCTCCGCTCAGACGGCTGTATTTCTTCCCCGGCGGAGGTCAGGGTGCAGGTGAGGACGGGGCAGGGCATCCTGGGGCACACACAGCGTGACGGAGAGCTTTGGCAAACCACCCTGCGCAGGAAGCGGAGGTGACCGCGGCCTCCAGCCGAAGGAGAAGGGAGCACCCATTTAGGGACACTTCCTATGTCAAACCCGCACTGGGGTTTGGAGTATCTCCATGTCTTACAGGCAACGAGCTCTGCTCTTCTTCGACACAATTATTTGCAACACTGAAGCCCATAGTTTGCTCACATTCCGGCAGCAGAGAAGTTGGTTTTGCTTCTTCAAAATCCCAAATCTTTGTAGTTCACCATTAAAAGCAATTTTTTTTTTTTTTTTTTTTTTTTTTTTAAACTCGTGGCGGGCAGCACCTCCCCAGAAAGCCGCATCTCCTGCAGCGCAGGCACTGTGTTTTCAAGAGAGGGTTTGCTACAAACGGGAGGGATTGCGTCTCTGCTTCCCCTCTCCCTCCCAGGGCAGAGGACGCCTAAGAAAGCACAAGGACGCCTCCTGAAGGCAACCCGCACCCGGGGGTCCCCTCCGGGGGCGAAGAAAAGGGGTCCACGGTCCTCTGATAAAGGAGGGTTATTGTGCACAAGCAAATCCTTGCTCTGGCAAAAATCACTGCGCCAGCGTGAGGTTTGTGCTCGCGGGGATCAGGTCCGGAGCACGCAGGTGGGGCCTTCTCCTGGGGCCCCCGGTTGCCCCCATGCCAGCATCTGGAGAAACTCACAGCCCTCAGGCTGTTTATCTTTGCTGCACATCTGTCGGGCAGGGAAGTGCTGTCACCCCCACTGTAGGAAAGGAGTGTATTTACTTTCGAAACGGTCGGGAGCTGAGCTATAGCGAGAGGTCAAGTGACTTGGCTCCCAACACGGCAGTGCCAGTGCCAGCACCTCCACGGAGAATGTCGGAGCATCGCTGTACATCAAGGGATCCTGCCCCGCAGCGGGATTGACCAACTTGGTAAGGTCCACGCAGGGCATCTGGAGAACTTATCTCCATGGGGGCAACGTGGTACCTACAGGACAAAGCCCCATGTCTGCTGCGGTGCTCAGTGCAATGTGCTTCTAGTGCTCCCCCCCTCCAGCAAACGCACACACATTTCCCATACCTATTTTAGTTGCATTAAATGAACATTTTCCAACTAAAAGCAAGGGCCAATAAAATCCTCACTGGTGTTACTGTGAAGCCCTTCCATTCCTGCAACTGAAAAATCATAACGCATCAGTGTGCTTGCTTGCCTCTTTCTTTCTTTCTTTCTTTCTTTCTTTCTTTCTTTCTTTCTTTCTTTCTTTCTTTCTTTCTTTCTTTCTTTCTTTCTTTCTTTCTTTCTTTCTTTCTTTCTTTCTTTCTTTCTTTCTTTCTTTCTTTCTTTCTTTCTTTCTTTTTCTCTTTCTTTCTTTCTTTCTTTCTTTCCTTCTTTCCTTCTTTCCTTCTTTCTTTCTTTCTTTCTTTCTTTCTTTCTTTCTTTCTTTCTTTCTTTCTTTCTTTCTTTCTTTCTTTCTTTCTTTCTTTCTTTCTTTCTTTCCTTCTTTCTTTCTTTTTCTCTCTTTCTTTCTTTCTTTCTTTCTTTCTTTCTTTCTTTCTTTCTTTCTTTCCTTCTTTCCTTCTTTCCTTCTTTCTTTCTTTTTCTCTTTCTTTCTTTCTTTCTTTCTTTCTTTCTTTCTTTCCTTCTTTCCTTCTTTCCTTCTTTCTTTCTTTTTCTCTTTCTTTCTTTCTTTCTTTCTTTCTTTCTTTCTTTCTTTCCTTCCTTCCTTCCTTCCTTCCTTCCTTCCTTCCTTCCTTCTTTCTTTCTTTCTTTCTTTCTTTCTTTCTTTCTCTTTCTTTCCTTCTTTCCTTCTTTCCTTCTTTTCTTCTTTCCTTCTTTCCTTCCTTCTTTCCTTCTTTTCTTCTTTCCTTCTTTCCTTCCTTCTTTCTTTCCTTCTTTCCTTCTTTCCTTCTTTCCTTCCTTCTTTCCTTCCTTCTTTCCTTCTTTCTTTCTTTCTTTCTTTCTTTCTTTCTGCTTGGGTAATGAAAGAAAACCAGTTTCACTTCCTTTTACTATCAGCAGCGAGTCAATGCCGCTCACAAATTCTCACCTATTAGCACAAGTGTTAGGGCTGCAACATTACGATATATTCATTTAAATTAAGAAGGGGGGGAAATGTAGAGGCATTTCTCCGGTAGTGAAGAAGCTTGTTTTTAAGGTTAAGGTGAATCTGAACTTTTAAAGACAGGTTCTAAACTGTCGACTTCACTTAAAAGACTTAACGTGACGTGAAAAATCATCTGAGCTGCAGCAAAAGCCGGGTGTGCTGCGGGTGCATCTCACCACTGAAGTCTTGTATACATTTCCCGGCACCTCTCTCTATTTCTTTTTTTCTTCTTTTGTTTTTTTTCTCTTTTTTTCTTTTCTTTCAGTGCATCTCGCCTCCGAAGTCTTGTATACATTTCCCGGCACCTCTCTCTTTTTTTCCTTTTTTTTTTCTTTTTCTTTTTCTTTTTTTTTCCCACTTTTTTCTTCTTCTCTTCTCTTCTCTTCTCTTCTCTTCTCTTCTCTTCTCTTCTCTTCTCTTCTCTTCTCTTCTCTTCCCTTTTCCTTTTCCTTTTCCTTTTCTTTTCCTTCTCTTTTCCTTTTCCTTTCTCTTTCCTTTTCTTTTCCTTTTCCTTTCTCTTTCCTTTCTTTTTCCTTCCCTCTTCCCTGCAGGACTAACTAGATGCACCTACTCAACATTTTCCTTCCCTCCGAAGGGACACCCTCCCCTTCCCCGCGTTCCCGGGATGCTCTTCCCGCTGCCGCGCATCCCCGGAGCCGCCTGGCGCCGCCGGCCGGCACTGCACGCCCTGGGCCGGGGCCAGCAACGCCTCCCAGCGGGGTCAGAGCCCGGCGAGCCCCGGCCAAGCGCAGCGCAAACCCGCCTTCCTCCGCACCGAGGTCACACGATCCGGCAGGTGCAGACAGGCTCAGAGATGCAGAAAGGCTCCTTTTCTGTCCCCTCTTCTCCTTCAGGGAGGCAAAAAGTCACAGGCAGCACGCTCTTTTCTTATTAGGTCAGTGCACGAAGGTTATAAACCCATAAACTTGGCTTTGGTCTCCGTTCTTTTCGGTTCACCTTCGTAAGATCTGAAGCGCAACGGTGCTGTTAACAGATCTGGATCATGCTTTTCATCTTAATTTTACACCCAGTGGATTCATTCACTACTGGCTTTTCTGGCTTGCTTTCCACATCCATCTCCCAAGCGCTGAAAAGAGGAGATGGAGCCAAAAATATATGCTCCGAGCTCCACTTGTTTTGGCCGCTCAGCTTGCAGGGGCAGGGAGTTTGCACCAGCTTTCCCTGCTCCTGCAATTATTGTGAGATGAGTTCCCTTGGGAGTAGAGGGTGAAAAAGGGGCACCTGTAGGCCTGGGAAGGGGATGGATGGTGGAGAAGTTGCATTTGCAATCGTGGCTTGAGCGCCCAACCATCCCTGGGAGCCGAAAGCCGTGGCCGTTTGGAGGTTTTTTTGGCGGGTAGCATGAAACGAGCTTGGCAGAGGCTCAGTCTGCTTCCAGCTCAAACCACCACAACCACCACCTGGGCTAAAGAGGCAGGTGTGGGGCAACCAGAGCCGCGGGGAGGGGGGTCCCAGCGGGTGAGACCAAGCCTCCCCGCGCGGTGACATACCCCACTGCACACCGCAGACACCGGCCAGCCTGCACAGCTCATGGTGCACGGGCCGGGGGAAACCTCGCTCGCACTGACTCATTCCTGAACCCCGAGCCTGTCTACCCTCCTTTTTCTGGTCAGTGACGCCTTGGTTTAATTATTATTTTACTGAGCAGCCAGGTCTCTCATTTTCCTCCTGGGGAAGAGGTCTCCTCGAGGGGATGTTGCTTCATGGCAAGCCAGTAAGTGCGAAGGACCCAAGCCCGACACAAGTCAACACTTGGGGTGATGCCCATAATCTTCCCCAGCCCCTCTTTCACTCGCCACGGGGTTATCCCATAGCAGCAGAGCAGGACAGCCAAGCTCAGCAGCCTGGACCTGCCATGCCAGAGCACTTCTCCATGCGGGCATCTCTGCGTGGTCCATGGGCCCCCCACCAGCAGTTGTCTGCCCAAGTACGGGTGCAACCCAAATCCTACAGTCTCCTGCCTGCCTTCCAGCTCCGCTTCTGGCCCTCTGAGCTCTTCTCCCCATCTAAAGTCGAGGGAAGAGATAATTTACCGGGAAATGGCACTGCTTCAGGTACCAGTGAAAATAAATCCCTAGGTACTGGTAGCTTTCCAAGCAGTTCAGAGACTTTCCCATACCCCGGGGCGCTTTTGTTTTAAAGACACATGAAGAGTCCCATACTTTGGCTGCAGATCTGAACTTTCATAGATCTTAAAGCCAGAAAGGACCATAGATTATCCAGGCTGACTTCCTGTCTAACGCAGGCCATATGAGTCCATCCCCTTATTCCTACAGTGAGCCCAATAATTTCTGTTTGGCTATACATCTCTTCCAAAAAGGCATCCGGTCTTGATTTAAAGACTTCAAGAGATGAAGAATCCATCACTTCCCATGGCAGCTTGTGCCAATGGTTATTTCTAATAAAGGAGGAAGCTATTTAGAGCTGGGCTTATATGTCAGAAGAATCTCTGGGTGAAGAAACGCTCACAGGCTGTCTCACCACTAAAATAAAAGCACAAAGCAGTTACTGAAGAAGGATCTTGCCCCCAGAAGTCTATTCTTTCCCACTGTGGCAGCTGATCTATCTTATGTTTGTCTTTTCTCTACAAGCATCGTTTTCCGTAGCCCATCATGGCTGTAAAAACATTGCTTCAGCAAGTCTGCGCATTCGTCGTAAGTTGGTTATCTTTCTCAGAAGCAACCCAGCACATTTTGCAAACACACACGTTTCACAAGAACTCCTCCCTGGGAGCGTGCAGCCACCCTGGTCCTTCCAGCCTCCACGGGCTGCGAGACAAGCAGACGCTCTGCAGAAAACAGCTCCATGAGTCCTCCAATCTCCATAACACCTTCCCATCGTCCCGCCTCTAAGCTAAGGCATGAAGCCACGGGAGCAGGGAAGAGGTCGCTGCTCGCAGCACCGCCAGGTTATCAGGACGGTTATATGGACACCCGGGTCTACGTCATCCTTTTCGGGTTTTTTGAGTTCACGTCTCCCAGCACTTGAGCGAGATGGCCCTTGGGCATGGGCCAGCTGGTTGATCCTCAACCTGGACAGGACAGTCAACACGGGTAAGCAGGAGGAAGCATTTGGGAGAGCTGATGACAAGTAGGACTGTGCCTTGGAGGTAGGACATATGTCCACTCACTATGCTACTGGCTTGGACTCATCCTTAATCCTGGATTCCCATCGTAGCTCACAGGCCGCTTCTTCTTGGGCAGATTCTGGTGACCGTGGTCCTTCTGACACCCAAAAGTCTTTTGCTCTGGACAAAAATTTTGAGTTATCTCTCTGTTTCTCTCCCAGTGCCATCAGACTGTATGGGAGTGTACAAAACCAGATGTTCTTGTAACCCGCTTTTACCGAGTTATTTATATCCATGTAATATTTGACGTTTCCTGTTCTGTTAAAGGCCTCCAGGTCCCCAAGACAGTTTCAAAGCAGTAAAGCAGCGATGCCCATAGGAGCTTCTGGAGCATCTCAGACAGCATCTCCACGCCAGGAGCGGCGTGCGTGAAAAAGCAGCGCGGGCGCGGGAGGGAGGGATGGGAGTTGCTCTGCAGTATCTTGACAATTTAATGCACTGAGATAAAAATTTGTGCTTCTATAGGACAGCTGTCGAGGCTCTCAGTGAAGAGATTTGGCGCCCGCTGAGCACCTATATGAATCAACCTTAAACCGCGTCTGTGGGAACTCACTTGTTCATATGGTTTAAATAACCCTTCCTTTGCCGGATTAAGGACTGCAACTGAACTCAGCTGATAGTCCGTCCGGCAAAAGGAGTTGGACCAGATCTGAGCCAAACCCACAGATATTTTTCACCCCTACAATATATCTAGCGCTGCTGGCTGGTGGGGACAGAACTGCCATCAAATCCCAGGTCTCTCAGATCTTCTGAAATCAGATGAGAGAGATCGCCAGGATGAGGGAAAATATCTCATGTGGTCTCCGTTCCTCAGCTGATTCACACAGGCTCCCAGGCCAGATACCACAGGGAGGGCAAAATATGGCACGGAGGAAGACTCGGGATGAAAATCCATCTGGGAAGTTTGCTGTTTGAAAGACCACATCCTATGAAAGGCTCGCGCAGCCGGGACAGGGCTGCTGCAGAAATAGCGCGGTGGGAGGAGCAGGACTTCCACATCCCTTCTTGGCAGCCTCATACCTTCTCCCCAAACAAACGTGCCCAATTTCTCTCTCCGCTTATCAGAATTTCCTCCCCATCCAACCGGATCTGAAATAGCAAGGGGTTTCAAAGAGCAGGTTTGGGCTCGGTGTCAATGCTATTTTTCCAAGCTGCCACAAGGTGCCAGCATTTCAGAGTGTTACCGTGCTGGGAGCCAGGCGGTGGGGGAGCTCTGATGGGGGAGGACCCGCAGCATGGGGTTTTCTGCTCCACCAGCTCCCCTCCAGCCCTGGCCAGGCTCTCATGGAGCCCCTCTGTCTCCCCATGGCTTATGTTTGTTAGAGGGCAAAGATGGGGAAGGTGGAACAAAGTGTCTTCACGAGCAGGTGGAAATCGTCGCTGTCTAGGCTGCAGACAACGGTTGGTTCACCAGCTTTGGGGCTGCATCGTGGTGATGAACCCATCGCTACCATGTTATGAGGCACATCCTGGTGTTCACTGACGCAAGAAGGGGCACATTGTAGCCGTGAGGACCATGACTTCTCCGGCTGGGCTGAGGGCTGCCTCTTTCCATGCTCAAAGGAAACATCATCCTTCTCCGGGACTGTGCAAACGCTGCTGCTGGACCTCTTCATCACATCTGCAGGCACTTTGCAGTAGGAGATTTCCCTCTCACTTCCCCAAACTGAGAGAGAGAAAGACGAGGCAGTTCTCCATTTTCTCGTATCAGTTATTGCTACTGCTGGGGGACGTTCCCCAGGCCAGCCCTGGGGAGCTCGCAGCTCTCTTTCAGTTCTGTTCATGACCCATCTGACCAACCACCCTCCACCCTGTGCCCTCCCTCAGGCCCCAGCACAAGAAAAACGACTTTGTGGACCCAGGCCTCCTTCAGGAATCACTGTCCTGTGGCACACGGAGCCTCTTCGATGTCCCCTAAATCTTAGATGACAGTGCCACCGAGAAGGAGCAGTTGATGGGCCTTTTCCAAGTCAGTTGAGGTCTTTTGGTCTCATGGAACGACATACAAGAAATATAGCTTCTCCATCATGCTGATAACCTTCTGACCCCCTGCTAGCTTGCTGGCAGTCCCCTGCAAGCCTTTGGCAATTCCTCTAATCCTCAATACATCCCGATCCCCAGATAGGCACTAACTCCATCCTTTCCGCACGGAGCTGAGACACCTGGGAGATGGGACGCAGCAACCTGCCATGGCAGCTGAAACCCTCGGTGGCTCCAGGTTTCTTCTGGAACTCCGTAAAAGCACCATCCACAGTGGCCAATGATGGCAAGGCCTCCCTAAAAGCTCTCTAAAATAAGATCCAGCAGTCCTGATTCACAGCCCCCCCCTTCTCTAACCGCTCCCCTGGAGATGGGGAGATGGGGGAATTAACACATTTGTTTCTATAAAAATGTATTTCTTTCCCTTCTGGCTCTGTTCATGGATCTCCTTTCCCACACAGAGGGAAAAAGAAGATAATTGAAGTTGATGGGTAATATGGTAAAAACACAAATCCCCTCTTGGTTTCAGGTAAGACAGAGCAGCCAGCTGGTTTGGAGCTTTGTTATTAAGACCACAACACGGGAGGACAATTTTACTTGGGAATATGCCTTTGCAATCATGAAATTCCTCACCTCGCTGCAGCAAATCTATATTGATGTCAGCAGAGCAACCCCAATTTTCACAACCCAAAGCCCAGGCCAAGGACTCCTGTACCTTGAAATAATTTTTACGCTACCCAGTCTTCCAGCATCCTGCTTTCTGTGGCTCCGCAGAGGTGTTGGATAAATTTCCTGTTTCACTTCTGGAGCAGCGAGCCGCGGCTTTATCAGTGAATATTTAGCGAGACAGACCCTGCTCCCAGACAATACTGTCTCCATAAAAGCGAGCTGTGAAAACGGCGCTACAGAGTAATTACTTTCCTGCTCACCGCAGGCCGGCAGTTCAAAACCACAGCTGGAGAGCTGACAGTGCGTGCTCTCTTGCGACAGACGGGGGATGCTCATAAACGGAGCATGGCCAGAACGCGCGCACGGCTTTTTTTTTCCCCCCACACGTATAAAATAGACTCCTCAGCTCAAAAGTGGAAAAACAAATGTTTTACCTTATGCCCCCGTCCCCCCACCCCCTTTATTCTTGCTAAAGGACAGATTATCACTTTTCTTTAAATAACTAAAAAAATATTGATTTGCAGTTTCTTAACAATATTTCCGTTCTCCAGCTGAGGCAAGCCTGTGAAATCTTTTCACTTAGAAAACAAAACAGTATTTTATCGTTACCTTTCTTCAGAGAAAACCAGCCAGAACTTTACACGTGACAATACCTGGCACTTAAAGAGAGGCGTTTTCCCTTGGTCACGAAGCAGAGCCCTACCAAAGCCAAACCCCAGACCTAGCCCCGTTGATTATTCATCTCCTTCTGTATGACGTCTCAAAACTAGGCTTCCCGGCACTGGGAAATACTGGGGGTTACCCAGTTTAACTGGGGCCACGTCAGGAGAGCCAGGGGACAGCGTGCTGCCAGCCACTCTCCAGCCACAGGGTGCCACTGGACCAGCAGCAAAGATGCCAAAACATCTGGGTCACGCGGCAAAAGATTGTGACGGAGACATTCCTGCTCCTTTCTCTGCTGCTATGTCACTAACATAACGCAGAAGAGCCTAAAAAATAAACATGCCGTCGCCAGATGTTTAGAACATCTGGTCAGACCAATAAAGCAAAAACAACAACAAAAAATAACTGCGAAAAAAAAGGGAAAGAAGGCGCATTCATGAAGCCTGCAGGTTGCAGCTCTCTTTTTGACATGACGTGATGGGACTTTCCACGAAAGCCTCACGGCACGTCGACAACGCGGGTGCGAGCGACATCCCTGCTCCCAGGGAAAGGCACCCACATCCCCGGTCACCAAGTCATGAAAGCCTGGGGAATTTGGACACCCGCCTCCCGAGGGCAACCCCGCGCGGATCTGCAGCCCTCCTGCTGGATGGGTGTCTCTGATGGACATTTATGGCCTGTTTCATCTGCACATGACATAATCTTCACTGTATTTATAGCATCCCTGGGTGGTAAGGAAGTGTTCTCATCCCCCTTCTGCAAGCTCATCCCAAAGTGCAAACAGCCACCGCGACGGGCTGTGGTCAGGACTCCGCAGCTCCACGGAGGTGAAATTTGGGAAGTCAACAGGAGCAAGGCGCTGCAGGGCCTTGGTGGCTCCCGGTGCAGCACCTTGCCCGAGATCACCCATGGAGAGCACGCGGGAAGGGAAACCCAAGTCTTTCAAGCCAAGACTTGAGTCCTTGCTCGGGTGAGCTCGGCTTGGTGGTCTGAGCATAAGCCAATGTCGTGGGGTGTCCTTGAATCTGCAGACAGCCCAGCCCGGAAACGCCGCTGCATTAACCTACCTAAAAAGGGCAAATGCCCATTTCGGAGGGCAGGAGGACACGTCCCCACAGAAAGGGAAGCTCGCTGGGTTACACCAGTGCCCCTAGGCTCGTGCAATCCCTCGTGGGGACATCCTGATCTGGTTTTCTGCTCTGGTTAACCTCAGCCGTACCGAAGCAGGACCAGTTCTTAGCTTACACCCAGTGCCCCAGCCCACTCTCTCCATTGCTTTAATGTCATTGATTTAAGCTCAGACGCTGAGCCCTCCAGGTGTAAACTTATGCAAAAACACCCATCTTTTCCCTATCCTGACTTTTTAACTCAATGACATGTCCAAGGACATTGACCCCAACCTGGTCCATGCCTCCATGTGCTCACAGCAGCCCTGGCCACCCGATGGGCCTGATTCTGCTTGCAATTTATATGTCAGGGCATGTGGTTGCATAAAGAAAGCCCAGTAATCACAGCTGAAAGGTTGCGACTGGGTCTGGATCATCTTGCGTAGCATTCGTACCTTGGTTGAGCTGTCAGATCTGCCCATCCATGCACCGCACCGTGATGCTGGAGGCAGACAGTGGGATATTTTGTCTTGCTTGGTCTGAGCCTTGCTGCAGCTGGGAGTTGAACCCAATCCTGCTCAAAGTGGCTGTCCCTGCTGTGTCCCACCGAGAGCGTGACCCCATCCCACTCCTTCTGGCTGGGGACAGGGATCCCTGGGATCAAAGCCAGGGGACAGCATGCCACAAGAGGGCACTTTCACCTCCCAGACACCGCTGCGGTAGGTTTGACATATGTAAATATATACGTGTGTGTGTATATATGTACGTAAAAAAGTCTGAAGCCAGGATAAATGAATCATTTGGCAGAGGTGGAGCTCTGGTTTGGTGACAGGCACTGGCTTGCGAGCAGGTCTCCTGGCGAGCCCGGGAACCATCGGTGCAAAGAAAAACACCTCTGACAGTGGCCGGCTGTCGGAGAGAGAAGCCGGTGGGTCTGGGGTAGCACGTCCCAGCAGCCAGCAGCCAGCGAGCGCAGCGGGCTGCAGCGGTGACCTCAGTAGGCAATAGAAAGGCAATAGCAGTGCTGCTTCCAAGTTAAATAAAGACAGATATTCCACTCAGTGCCTTTCAACCACCCTTTCTGGAACCTGCCTATGCTCATTCCTCCACAGTCATTTAAAAAAGGCCCAGGCAGAAACGCAGAGAGATTTCTCTACACCAGCAACCCTGATTTACTTGCCACCCTTCCAAGTTTGAGGTCTACCTTCTGCATCATTTAATTCCCCTGGAGCAAGGGGTTAAGTAAAATAAATAAGGAACATAAGAGGTCTAAAGCTCAGGGAGCAGAAACTGGCTTCTTTGCACAAATAACGTTTCTTTCTCTGGGTGGTGCTGTCCTGTCTCCGGCCAGCATGGGACACTTCAGCATCCTTCTCCTTGTCTGCCAAGGTTGCTTGCCTCCAACCAGGTCCATCCCATGCTGCCCAGCCAAGTGGAAAATACCATGATGTATGTCTTTCCTTGGCAATTTTGAGATGCATCAGGGCAGTCAATAATCTCAGGCCCTGAAAACCTTTCTGTGCCTTGTGAAACTACCATGAGTGAAAGGAGGATTCCGACTAAAGCAGAGAACAGCGAGGTCCTGGCCCCAGTGAAAACATTTGCTCATATTTCCACATGCCACCAAGTGCAGCAGCTTTCTCTAGGTGACATGGTATTTTCTTCGATATGAAGAAAAATGCCGCTAATTACAGAGGAACTGGCTGTGCCCTTGTGCAGGGGCAGGACCATCTGTGGAGCTGGGATGATCATCGTGACCTTGGCAGGCGAGCTGAGAAAAAGTGTGTACATGGGATAGAGAAACTTAAAAACAAAAGAGCTGTGATCCCAGTTCCAGTTGTACATTGGGAAATCTGGGATTTTGAAATATTTTGTGTAGCTCCAGGTACTTTTTTTCCTAAGTGTTGCCGTTTCAATGGTTGCGATCATTCGAGCCAGCTCAGCTGGAAGCTATGGCCGTTTTTCTGATGCAGACGGGGAACGAGGACATCCAGCCTCCACAAGCTTGTGGGGTAGCAGAAATTATCACTTTCCGAATCGGCCAGCAATCACAACACCCAGCACAAGGGACTTTTTAGCGTCCAGAGCCGCTTCATGGGCACATGTACCACTCACGGTATGCAGGTCACTTCACTGTGGTCCCCCCACGGCGGGTGGCGGCACCCACTCGTGACTCAACTGGTGCCCAGACTCTCACGGAGTAAGCGGTCTGGCTGTTACTTTTGTAGTATGTTAAGTAATAGGAATAATTCGCCCTCCTCCGGCTACTCAGCTTGTGACGTGGCCGGCTGCCCAGAGGCAAGGTTTCTGCTGGGTGAGGAGGTGTTTTGGATGGCGAGCTTTCTAGGGTAAGACTCGTCCTTCTCAGGTGTTTAGGAGACACGCAGAGCACGCTGGAGACTTTAATAAGCCCCGCAGTAAATCCTCCGAGGATCTGATTTTATTCCAGGACAAAATCTGGGGCACGGCTTCGGAGAGGAATGGAAAGAATTCCCCCCTCGGAGGCAAAGCTGTGGCGTTTCACGGTGTCACCCTCTCCTGTGGCGAAACAGCAGCTTTCCACTCGCCGGCGAGGTATGGGGCGGAAGGCAGGAGGGTGATGGTTTCCTTCGCAGACCCATTAACCTGCGAGCACGCTGGAAAGGGATGATCACCATGTCGCTTTGCAGGCTGCCCATGAGAAATTTCACGCCGATGAATGCAAATCTCCACCCTGGGTGACATCAGGGCTGTCTCTATAATTACCAGGCAGATATAGCCTGGGCAGGAAGCCTATACGCTCCGCTCAGCCTCGGGCTTGCGGCGATCCTCATCCTTCATCCCACCACTTGCCAAGCGCACTGATACTAAAGACACATTAAGGAACAAGCCTACATCTGGCAAATCATTTTATTTATGGTAGCAGCGTAAGCACCTTTTAGCTTTCAGACATAAAACCAGACTAAGTTTCCCATTGCCTGACAGCTGGTCGTGTCTTGGTCCCGTTGAAGTCAACAGCAGGACGAGGAAGCGATGAGCCAGGTCCCCCAGGACAGGCAACTCCACCAAGCAGCGCAAAAATGCACTTTCTGATTCACTGATGACTTTGAAGCTTTGACTATTCCAGCTAAAATAGGTTTAAAAAAAAGAAAACAGAAAGGGGGGAAGGAATCACGAAAATAGGAATATTTATTTTTGAAAGAATTGAGACACTTAAATATTGAGCTTTGGTGCTGTTTGAAATAGAATCAAAGGGCTCTTTCTAACCAAATGTTTCTCGGGATGGAAAAAAAATACAAGCATCCGACAACTGGCAGAGCAGGGCACTTCAAATTCGAAAACACTTGGAAGAAAGTCTGAATTCAAGAGACATTTGTGAGGCATTTCAGCGCTCCTGAACCTGCGCGGCAGGGAGGGTTAGACGGGCCCTAACGAAAGGAAGCTTGAGCAATCTCCCCGCTCGCCCATCTGCTTTAACTCCCCTCTCCTCTCCAACCTCCTTGACCGACGCCAACCAAACAGCCTCTAAAAGGCTGGATGTCCCAATCGTAGTGAAATTTCTACGGATTTTGCAAAAAAATCAGCAGCCGGGTGGAGGGGGGAGCCCCACATTAGCCCCCCACCAAGGAAGAGGCGGGCAGGGCTCTGACGTTCCGCCTTCTGCTCGGTGGCCAGCACTAATCAGCACCAGCCCAGCCCCGGCCTCAGCTTCGCCCGTCGCAGAGGACACAGCGGGAGGAATGTGATGAGTTCAGGGACAAGGAACACGAACCCACAGGAAACCAGGCTTTATTAATTTTGCTGTCCGCAGAACATCTTGTAACGGAGAAAGAAAAAAAAAAAAAAAAAAATAGCAATCGCCATGCAGTGCTGTTGCATCTTTCGCTGGGACGCTCTTTGCACCCTCCGCTGAAGGATTTGCCGCTGGGTGCTGGGGCAGACAAGGACCAGGGCAAGGATGCAGCCACGATCCGGACTCCCCCGGGTGTGTCTTTGATCCTCTCTCTGGGACTGACCCCCTCCTGCTCCCACGTCCTGGTACTCCGCGCTTGCTTAAGTTCTGCTCTTCTGTTTCTGTTTATTTGTCCTCGATTGTGTCATTGTCTTAACCAGAAACTTGGAAAGCTTGCTGGCTTGTGTTGCCTTGCCATCTGGCGGCTAGCTAATGATTACAGTAGCAAACAAAACCCAAACATTTTAAAATAGGCCTGATGAAAGTTCATTCTTATGAAGCGGATAATGGGATGGGAAATGGGAGAGAGTCTGTCTCCTCCCAAGATGATGAGGAATTGTCACCAGGGCTCTTCTGACTGAAGAGCTGTCACCAGGCCTCTTCGGACAAGTGGAAATGCCCAATGGTTTTGTATCTCAAAAGTCCTGATAAACAGGGATGGGGAAACTGAGGCACGGGGTCATTTGGAGTGCCTGTGGCAGAGCTAAATATCCCGATTCCCAGGAAATGTCTGCATCATGCAGGGGGAAGACCAGCCAAGGAAACGTGGCTCTGAGGACAAAGAATAGTTCCAGATAGTTTAGGACTTGACTCATGCTACTGAAGACAGTGGCAGCCATGCCATTCCTCCTGGAGGGATCACACGTGAGAGGAATGGCCAGTGAAAAATGGATTCTGGCTTAAATGAAGCGATCTTATCTTTGGCCTCTTTTCCTCCCCCTGAGGGGAAAATGAATGACCGCAGCTGCCTGGCTTAGCTTCTATTTCCCTGGGTGGTTACGGGTGGTTGGACCCTATGAATCAAAGTGTCGCAGCGGGAGCCAGGAAATGGGGAAGGATGGAGAACAGGAGCTGAAACCACTCTACCAAGAAGGGTCCAGGTAAGGGAAAGCCCAAAAAGACCTTACCTGACTTCAGCTAGGGACTTGCGGATGGTATTTTAGCAGCTCCCCAGGCCTTCAGATTTCCACCCCATGTTTTTTGAGGCCATTTTTTGAGGGCTCGGCCATAAAAGGTGGGGTTTTGTAGCTGCCATCTGCTTTCATTGCCCTTCTACTTCAGTGGCAATGCATAAACATGTGCAAGGTGAAGGACTCTGCTGAGGGAGGTCAGAGACAGTGGCATGGGTAGGTGAGATGATGTGATGGAGCAGAGAATCCACATGGATTGAGACTGCTCAACAAATGGAAGATAGATGTCCACTTTCTTCCTACCTAAAATAAACTCATCTGATACTTCAGCCGCGTGTGGGACCTGCACACAGTTACTCTGGGAAAGGACCGATGAAGGGAGGTTTGCTCCATCCTTTCCCAGCCAAAGGCCATGCTTGACACAAGCCAGCTCTCCGCCCTTAGCATCCCTGGCTATCTTCAATATTACACAGCTCTGGTTGCCATAGCATCTGAGCATAGTTATCTCCGCAATGACTTTGTGTAATGGAGCCATGCTATTATCTCTATTTTGCAGATGGGGAACCAAAACACAGAAAAAATGAAGGACAGGTCTGCAAAGTAGACTCTTAAAACTGCACGTGACAAAGCACATTAGTACTTAATTCCCACTGCCATTTCCTGGGGCCAGAGGGTTTTGTAAGTCCCACTAGGACCCGTTTACATCTATAAGTACAGACAATTTTTTTTGCAGTTGACTTGCTGCAAGTCAAAGCGCTCCACAGAGTGCTTGGTCACCAGCCGAATCAGCGGCTCATCCTCCTCTTTCTTTTGAAGCTCCTCCTGGAGCCTCATCAGAGTCTCTCTGATCCCAGGAAATGAGCTGAGTTTTCCAAATGAGGTATGCCTGGTCCATTGATAAAGAAGGCACCAATGGCCAGTCCAGTTTCTTTAGGCTTCATAATTTCTCCCTGTTTCTGGTTGTTTCCCATACATTTGCTCCCAAACACAATTCTTGAGGGGTAGCTGGTCTGAAAGCTGTTGTAAAAATGTGGGTGCTTCCTGCACGTGCACCTCAAAGCTGCCTGGATCTTAAGTGTGCACAGAGAGGAGAATTAGCCCCTCAAATTTCCCTGCATTGGTTGTATCCCTGCTGTATCCCAGCTTCTTAAGGAACACGTACCAAAGACTCCAAATTTATCACAAAAAAAAAGGTCTGAATCTTGCACCCAGCGGAGCCAACAGTGGGTTTTATTGACTTCAGCACCATCAGGAGATCAATTCATAAATTTACATAGCACTTTCCACGCAGGGATCACAAACTCTCGTTATCGTTCCCTTCAGACCTGAGCTGCCTCGGGCCCTGAGTCATTATCTGATCCGTGGACGCTGGGATATCTCGGTACCTCAAAGATCAAAAGGAAATGTTGCACGGTTCAGAGAGAAGCGTTGTGGGGCTGCTGGATGTGCTCCTTTGGAGCAGATTTCTCTTCCCGTAGGAGTCAGTGGGAGCTCTGTCAGTGTGATCAAAATCTGCGCTAGAAAGCTTTGCTGCGTTAACTGCAGTGATACAGCTAAAGGGACCATCCCTGCCTTGTGCAGAAACAGTTGTATAAAAGTGTTTATAGACACGTAGCTCCAGAGTTTTCCTTCACCCTGAGCATTTTACCAGCACAGGAGTATTCACATACCCCACAACACCCCTAGCACAGACGGAGCGGCTCCGGCTATGCATTGTAGCTGCGCAATAAAACCACCACATCAGCAAAGTCAGCTGCACCTGTAAAAGTACAATTTTTTGTCACTGTAACCACCCCGGCACCGTAATGCGGCCGGCAGAGCGTTGTCAGGCAGGAATCACGCTGCTTCACAGGCACCAACAGAGCTGTGCTTACCAAAGCCTGCCGTTAGACCTGACCTCCTCTTGATCTGGGAAGTGAAATAAGTTAGTTCTGCTGATGTGAGCAGTAGCTGATATGGACAAATGACAGTATGTCATCTGGCATTGCCGGGACATTAAATATATAGCACTTTTCATGCACGCAGACGAGGGGAGATAGAGATTTCCTACCGTTCTGCCATTCCATTTTGGGCACTGGGTATTAGTGTGTTCACACTGGGGTTTTTTACCAGTTTAGTGATTAAGTCACACCATTAGCATAGTAGTTCAGCAGAACTTCTCATACGGCTCAAGCCCTTCCCAACGGCTTGAGCAACTTCCCACTGGGTGTCACTCCAGCAAAACTTGGCCTCGGAGCGCCTGGAGGGAGATGGTCATCCAAGGGCTGCGCTGCGGAAACGCCACCTCCCCTTTGGGAATGGTCCGATGTTTAGGAACGGGGCAGGATAACAGGAGAACAGAGTTTACAAGTGCCTGTTGCATTGGGACCTTCACTGAACTTCCTTCATCAATCTCCATCAATCCTCCCTTTCGTACGACCCAATTCGGTCTCTAACACAGCTCCCTTCCTCGTTTTCCTCCCCTCTCTCACTGCCCCCCAACACACACACGCACATTTCCTTTTCCTTAAGCAAACAATTTTCAGATTTAAAAGTGAATTCTCAGTGCAGGCTGGAAAAAGACAATGCGGCCTCGCTCCTTATCTCCTGCTATCTGCTGCTGCTTGTACTCACAACAAGCTGTGAGCCTAGATTGGGTTTACAGTAGATTTCAAGTGTTTATGGGCCACAGGAGGGAGAGAGAGGAGGGGAAATCTGGTCTGTGAGATAAGTCCAGGAAATAGGGCTAGTGACTGGAGCAGAGTCAACAAGTTGAGCGAGCAACCGGACACCTCTAAAGACCCAAGGATGTGTGACTCAGTGTCACGACTTCAGCTCCCGCAGCAAACAGGAGTGCTTAGAGGGGATTCGCTTGCAATTGTTCAGGGGGAATTCGTGCCTGGGGTGGAACAGGGAAACATCTTGATCTCTTTACAGCCTTGGAATATTTTCCAATTAGGAGCCCAAATTTAAGCTCCTCAATCCATAGTCAGGCTCCTAAAATAAACTGCTTGATTTTCAAGGATTGCAGAGCACATGCTGGCTTCAACAGCAGCTCACGGGTCAGTCTATCACACTACAGGGTTTTATAATGTGTTGTGTAAATCTAGAAGCTCTCTGGGGCCCGGAGCATCATCTGGTCTTTGTTCATATGCCACCTAGAGCAATGTGGCTTAGTACCAACAGGACGAGGTAGTAGCTGTTCACATGGTCACTAGGATATTTTTATAATCACCTTTTATCCCCATGTGGACAAGGCTTTTGATAGTAACTGGAAAAGTGTGTAGGCTTCATCTGTAATGTATTTCAAAGACAAAAATATCTGGGCTAGCTATATCAGAGAACAGTAATTCACATTGTTCTAGACAGCTCAAAAAACTGTCTCTAAGCGTGGTTGCGGGATCAAAAAGTGAGGTTGTATACTCCTCCTCTGAAAGCCCAACTGGAAGAAGTTTTCATGCTCTGAGGGCTGTTTCTAAGTGGGAAAAATTTTGCAAACCATGTCTTTCAGGAGAGATGGTCTGGTTTTACCTTAAAGTCTGTAATTTATGACATACCTTTCATATCTTAGCTACTGAGCGGAAAGACAGCCTTATGGAGACCATAGTGGCATTGATTTCCAACAGCCGTCAGCTGCAGAAGCCTGGACCACCACAGATTTTGTACTGATTCAGCTGAGTTAGCAGTATTCTCATTTATTTGTTTGTTTGGTACAGCCTTTCATTTGCACGCAGCTATTCTGTAGTTAACTTGCTCCAGGACCTTCAGTTTTCCTCCCCTTGTTGCCACAGTGCTAGCACACATCCAGCTCTAATGTAGTGAGCTCTAATGTCCTGGGATTTGTGTGCTCAGGCCACCAGCAGCTCACCAATGCTCCATGCAATGCTCCTTCAAATCCCTATTTCATCCCCTCCACACTTTTGCTGCCCACATTCCTCCCTTCTCCTTTCCCTGCATAGGGAACATGACTTTCTTCTCATCCCAGACAATCTCTTTGGCCCATAAAACGCTGGTCAAAATAAAGTCTGTTGAGCTCAGTACTTTCTGCTGTCTCTATTCTGGTAGGGATGTCCCGGAGGCCCCATCAGCGAAGAAGGATATGCCCTGACATTGAGCCATTTCCACGATACAGCAAACGCTCACAGCAAGCACTTCATAATATTAACCAGAGAGATTTCCCAAATCATCGCTCCTTTCCATATGGGAATAGTTATTCGCACATAAAGCACCTTCATACCGAAAAGGCTGCAGCCTCGCTCAGGAGGAACGGGCACTGAAATGCTTTAATTTGACTGGTATACTCCAAGCTGTCTGATGATAGTGCGTAGACAAGGCCCAAGGTATAAGACCTCTTCAAGGGAAAGCCTTTTGTGGAAAGGGCTGTAAAACACCATTTTACAGTGTTGTTCTAAATTTCCTTTTTATTTTATGGTTCATCTAATTCGAAGAGAAACCTTCGCTGGAATGGGAAACATGCTTCCATGTCAAAACACTTGGAATCGCATCAAGCTCCTGTTTTAGCCATTTATTTTTCTTTAATTCACCTCAGGGCTTTTTTTTTGCTTTTTTGCTTTTTCATGCATTCAGCTGTTTATGTTGCCCTTCGGTGAAACTGACTTCCTTCTCGCTCTCTTCCCTCCTGCTCACCTCCTTTACCATCCAGCCTGGCTCAAATACAAGGTGAGATGTTTTCAAAAAATGAACCTCTGGGAAGAAATAATTGATGTATTTGCTTGGTGGTTTGTTTCTCAGTGGACACCGGAGCAGATGGAGCCCCTTTAGAGCTCCAGATGTGTCTTCACAGGCTGCCTGGGCTCTCCCAAGCAGCAGCTACTCCAGGAGCTCAAGCCAAAAATATCCAGGGAGACTTTAAGGGAGATTCCCATCAGATTCCCATCAACATGGTGCAAGACTTTAGGGATTTGCCTAAAGAAAGCAAAGAATAAACCCCAGAGCGCGCAGAGGCAAAGGGATCAAGCTGTGGAGCTGGATTATATGGGGAGGGGGAGCTGTGCAGGAGACAAGGGCATCCTCGAGTTTTATATTTCAAAAAAAGATTTTGATCTTCTCCAAGAAGAGGTGCCTCATGTAAAATCGATGACAGAAGAGCAAAGTAACAGCGAATCTTGCAGTGAACTTGGGGTCACCGCTACTTCTCTTTTCTTAAGAGGCAAAACTCTGATGGAGGAAGAGGCTTGCTTTTGATTTCTTTTACTTTTTTCTTCTATTTTCCTATTTTGCATCAGCCTTGGCAGGTGTTTATGCTGGTGTGTGAAAGCAAAAGAGAGTGGTAGGGGCTCATTTGGGATGATAAATATTGGGATTATTTACTTAAAGGGGCGCAGTAGACATATAGGGCAAAAGAGGGTACAGAAGAGGGACCTTTTTCTGAAAAAAGGGGGACAACAGAGGAGGCAAGACACAGGCGGGAGCACAGGGATTTTGGGGAGGAAGGTGCTAAATGCCACGGCCGCCATGGCGGCTGAGGGGAGCAGCACGGCAGCCATTTCATGGGCCCTCTGGAGAGCCGCGAGGTGCCTTGCGCTTCCCATTGGTTGCCCGTGGCCCTTGCCCCGCCCTCTGGGGAGAACAGCCAATCGCAGGGGGCTGCTCTCCCCTGACTGACAGGGCGGGATTCTCCTCACAGCACCTACCGCCATTTTGTCTGGCGTGGAGGGGGCTGCAAGGCTCCCCCCGACGCCCCCATTCCCTCTCGCCTTGGCCCCCCAAGGGCCACAGGGTCCCCCACAGCACAGATCCCTCGCCCCCAAAGGGCCATGGACCCCCAGCAGGTCCCCTCGTCCCTCAGCAAACTTGAAGACCCTCCCGGGACGTGAAGGAAAGGAGGCTCCCGGCACCGCCCAGGGCTGAGGCGTTCACCTTAGGTGTTCCCGCCACAAAGGGGACCTCAGAGCAGGTGGCAGCCCTGTCACCAGTGTCAGGTAAGCCTCTGCAGTTGAAAGGTGTGGCATGGCCAAGAGGCGTTTTGTCACCAAATAAACGATGAAGGGGCCGAACACAAAAACCCCGGTAAAAAAGGCATCACCAAAGACACGTATGCAGTTGTGAGGTCCCCGAAGAATGGAGGCTCCATGCAAAGGCTGCTGGGGACTACTCAGGAGGACCAGAACTTGTGCAGCATAAAGGATTTGCAATGATTTCTTGTCCCACTTCTGCCACCAACATGCTCTCGTGGGGCCTAAGGTCTTACCACCCTGTCCTTAAACTTT
The DNA here is from genome assembly GCF_964199755.1 of Larus michahellis. Lineage (NCBI taxonomy): Eukaryota > Metazoa > Chordata > Aves > Charadriiformes > Laridae > Larus > Larus michahellis. Next base: position 1,998,316 of record NC_133912.1, read on the forward strand.
CCTTCCCACCCTTTTGTCTGTTAAACTGTATTTAGGTCAGGAAATGTCTTTCATTATAACATTTATATTTTCCCTAACTTAACCTGCAGGAGGATATCTCTAAGGTCTGGTAAGAAAACTAAAGAAAAACAAAACACATGAACTGAGAAACACGCGAGCCCAGTCACAAACCAAAACTGGTTTAACAGGCGAATTACATGACATCCTATGGACAGTAAATAATTTCCTCAAATGTTTATAAACAATAGGGAGTGGAAACTACAGTGTTTTGTAAATAATCATGTGTTTAAAAACAAAACCCACACTTTTTGTAACTTCACAGTAAATACTAGTCAAAATAAATAGTCCCCACAGTACCATGTCCTTAAATCAAGACAGTTCAGCAAAAGTGAAAGACTCTTATTCACATTAAGCAGAATTTATAATTCCTGGGACATACATGAACCTTCACCTAACATTCCTTTTTCAAGAATAATATAGAATCTAACAATAATGGCAATTCCTTTTTTCCTATCTGCTCATTTTATCTCTGTAACTAAAGCTTTTGTTGTGATAATGATTTTATCAATAATTTATGATTATTTATTTTAATAGACTAATCACATTCATCGTTAATATTAGGCCAGGGTGAAACATATTGTATTTCAAAGGTGGGTTTTGTGGTAGAGAGGGATTTAGCAAAGCTGAAATGTTTTTCCAAAAAAAAATTTTTAGCAGTTTTGCTGATTTTCAGTGGAATTTATCAAAGTGTTTTTAGGTGCATTGACCAGTGAAAATGAAACAGCCTATCTTCACTGAAATGGGTCCTTCTGATTTCTCTGAATTAAACCTTTTTGAGAATATCACTTCATTTTTCCTTGAAGTAAGCATGACAGAAGTTTCTTTTCATGCTAAAATTCCAAGTTTGCCCTTCTTGTCGATTCTAAATGAAAATAAATTTTAACAGGTAGGATTTTCCTATAGAATTAATGTTTTAATTTCAGCAATATGGCACTATTATGACTAATGATAATTAAATTCAACTGCTCCTTACAGTTGCAGCCATGCACAAGTACCTATTGTATTAGATATTGCTTAAAGATAGCACGGGTGTAGGGGGGGGAATTGCAGCCACAGAGGGGTTTTTATCTCATCCAAAAACTCCCCAGCAGTACACCAGATGAAAAATCAGATGAACATCTCTACATGGTAGTTCTCTGTTTCACCCTTTCTTTCTTGAGGGGGAAATTTATGAGGCTATTTTTATTCCATCTCTTGGAGCTATCTGCGAGAGATGTTTGTACCAGCTAAAGCAAGTTCAAAGACACAGTCTCTGCTTTGGGAACAGAAAGTGGGAAGGTGTGTCGAAGTCCTTCATGCCTGTGAGATGTTTCTCCTCGGTCACAAAAGGGTCTTCAAGCTCTCTCCATCCCAAACACACAAATTTGGCTGCTGTGGTGGCTGATTTCTCTGGGCTATTGGGACAGAGTCATCACCCCAGGCTTTGGCTGGTCTTCTTGACCACGGGCCCAGGCTACAAAGCGCCTTCAAATTTTGAGCCAAGACCATGAGAGGAGCAAGGGGAAAAAAAAAAAGTTGTTGCCATTATTTTCCCATAGCATGTGGAAATGATGATGGCCAGTTAAAAATCACCACATTTTCCTCCTAGGAAAGAGAAACTGAAGCACAGAAGTGTGTGTGTGGTTATATGTCAAGCACTGGAACTCCTTTTGACTTCACATACTTTCTCCTTATTCCTAATTAACATGTTGAGGAATTTTAAAATGTAATAAACATTATTTCTAAACAACCAGAAAGTAAAGCTTGCTTATTTCTGGTTTGATGTAAACATTTATAGCACAGCTCCATCCTTAAACAGTTAATCTTATAGTGACCTATTAAAATAAAATGAATTGTGTTATAATTCATCCTAAAGCAACCTCAGGGTTAGTGTATCAGGTAACTCCTGCTTTTGCAGTCCTCATGACGTTTTTAATCAAATTCAGCTGTAATTGCTGGAGCATACACATGCCTCTTTTAATACTCTGCCTACATTTGGGACTCATATGAGTCTGTTTTCTCTTAACGTATCTAATAAATAGAAAACATGAAAAGAGCACATTTTGCAGGACTTCGAGCTTTTCCACCGTTTCATTTGTTCTAGCAATTGTCCGACAGGCTTATGAGAATCGAGCACTTGTCAGGTTCCCCCCCCTGCCCCCCCCAAGCCCTTGGATAAAATTCTTTGTGGGTTTTAAGTCACTGTTTGTGTTGCTAGCACCCTGTTAAAGGGGGCATAGGCACAGGCAGCTGCCACGGGAGCGAACTGGAAGCGCCTATACGCGAGAGGGAGAGATTTCATAGGCATCTTTAAAAAATCACTGCCAGTGATGAATGTTGAAATGTTGCTTACATACAAGTCGCCTATGGTTTGTTGATGAAAACTTGAAATGTCATGCCTGCGTTGGAGCTATTTGTGTAAACAAAACTTCTGTAACTTTCTCTGCTCAGGAGTGTGTGTGTTGGGGGGGGGGGGGTGTTCTTTTTTTTTTTCTTTTTTTTTTTTTTTTTTTTTTTTTTGTCTCCAACGCTACAGCTGTTTCCAATTTGCCAGCAATTTTCTTTTGGGCTAGTAAAGCTCCCAAGATGACTGCAACTAGCCACATGGGTTTCTCGACTTGACTGTGGGGTTTGATTACAAGGGGTAGCAAACCCAGCTCAGGATTCGGGGCAAGCGTTTCCCCTGAACTTTTAAGTGCTTCTCGTCCTCAATTTTTGTTAACGCCAACCTTTAAAATTTATTTCATTGCAGCTTATTAAGTGGCTCAGTGGTCCCTGTCAGACCTCTGCTGAGACTTTGGGCACATTTGCCTAAAAATAAAGGAAATTCGCGGGGAAAAGGCACGGGGGAGAGATGCAAACGCCTGTTAGCTGCCCCTCAACGAAAATTAGAGGAAGAGGGGTTTGTTAACACAATAGTAAGCCCTCGGGGTTCCTCTTCAGCTACGTGTTTTGTGTAATTCACACGTGGAAACGTGAGAAAAGAATGAAAAATGACTTTGAAATGTGATCTGATTCGGTCCCTAGCTAGCTCAGTTGTCCGTGTGCAGAAAGAGTTGTTCACATCCCCGCAGAATAATGAGATTAAGGCTTGCAAACGGCATTTTTAACCCCGCGATTCTTTTGAAAGCCCTTTAAAAAGGACAACGCTGATTTTAATATTTTTTTTCGATCCTCTTTCTCTCCTACACACCTCGCAAATCCCTCCTGTCGCTTCGATTTTTTTTTTCCTTCCATCGGAAGTTATCTTCCCGAGATCTTCCTACCAAAATCCCTGGCGCTTTACCTTACCTGGGAAACTCTCCCTCTTAACATAAACAACAACAACAACAATAATAATAACAAAGAATCCGAAGAATTTCTATATTAAAAAGTGGCTCTGGCGAGGTCCCTGGTCACTGGGTACAGGTCTGAGTCTGTTTTCCTTGGAAATTGGGAGGAATGCTAAACGCCTCGTCTACCAGAGAGTAAATTGTGTGCGGAGCTCTAGGCACGGCTCCCAAGTTGCCCTTTCACCCCTTCACTTTATATGTTCCTCTTATTAAGGAGAAAAATGTTTCAATATGTTGGAATTTGGGGCAAAGCCGGGAAGGAGAGAAAGAGAATAGAGAGTGGAAGGACATTTTCCAAATAGTTTTGGTAACCCTTCTGAGGGTTACATTTAAAATTGATGTCGTACTAAAATCCCTGGAAGTTTCTTCCCCAGGTTAGTGCAAAATATTATCTGCGAACCCTTCTGAGATGACAATATTCATCAGAAACGTGACGTTGGCGAAAAAAAATATCCCTGGATTGAAGATGTGTTTCCTTTCCCTCCCTAAATGCGTTACTATTCGATGGGGTATTATTAAATAGCTAAAAGGATCTGGAGGTTTCGGCTTGCAGAGAGAAATCCGGAATTCTTGATCCAATAGAGAGAATAGTTTCGAGGCGATTTCATCTCCCTTTTCCAGCCGTGTGCGTCTGTAGCGTCGTCTGTACTATTTTCAGTTCTGCTTCAGGGGGAAATGGGTTAACTATTTTCAAGGTAAGACTCAGGAAAAAAAGCTCAAAGTAAGGAACGATGATTTAAAAACGGATATTTGAAACTTCCTTATTTTAAAAGGGGATTTAAAGTAGCACTTGAGCTCCACTCAGCGTCTCCTTTCGGCTTGACTCCTCAGCAATATTTTTTTAAGAAAGTTGTGAATTTTTTTTTCTCTCTTTTTTTTTTTTTTTTTTTTTTTTTTTGTTCTTTAAAGTTGTGAGTAGCGCCAGGCAGGCTCATTGGGTGAAGGTGCCGCATAGCCATGATTAATCTGAGGGAAGAGCTGAAATATCGATAAGGGGGAAAACGGAAATCAAATGAAAAGTAGAGAGCATAGAAGAGAGGGAAAGGAAAGCACGTCCTGGAGCTGCGAGCATTACAGAAGCCCCCTGAGGAAATGCCTGGTTGATGCAGCCTGTCTGGATGGGCTGGGAATTTTAACTTCGGCGCTGCTTTGGATCTAACAAGTTTAATCTCTCCTCTTTGCAAAACTGCAGCAGCAGGGTAGTAATCCAGAAGTGGTGGGGAGTTTTATTTTTGGTCTCAACCTGGATCTTTACAAACTGGTCTGCCACTGGTTGAGGGGAAAGGGTATAAAAGGTGAGTCATTTCAATAATAGTAATAAGAATAAGCAAGAAGCGAATCTAAAAGTAGTTTAAGAGGCCCTTTTATACTGTGACTGATGCTGGCAGGGCAATACGATTGATAAATAATCCACAGCAGACTTCTTAAGACTGGCTCCAAATATGCAGATGTATTTATTTCTATGAACATGCGTAATTATAAGAGGGATGTAATCGGGAGTGGGGGGGAGCGCTAATCAGGGGTAAAGAGGGGAGCAGGGGAAACTGATACGTGAATCCTTGACCCTAGAAAATTTACTGGCTAAGCAAAATTACCTTGTCCCTCAACTCTGTCTACCCCCACCCCCCGTTGCAAGTTCAGAAGCAAAAGAAACTGGAATGTGTTAGGAGGGAGGACGACAGAAAAAAGAATTGTACTTATCAGAAACACATTGTCGATTTTATAATCGGTTGCCCTTCTGTGCCAGCTGGCCGCGTAATAAATGCTTTAAAAATCAATAAAAGGGGGGTTTACGTGCAGATAGCGAACGTTTTATTTTCCAGAGTTGTTGGGCTGTGGGGTTTTTTTGCTTTCTTTCTCTCTACTTATTTATTATTTTTTTTTAAATCAGCAGATGTTTCAAAGCAAGCCAGCTCTTTGGCATTGCTGGGGGCGAGGAAGGGGCTTTCACCGGCGGGGTGGCAGCTACCCAGAGTAGGGAGCAGACAGCTCCAGCGCGGCGCGGGCTTCTTCATTAATCAAACGGAGGATATTTCGTGATTAACCAGCGGTGTCTGCGTTGTATTAGATCTGAACGAGCTGCAAAGTTAGGACCCCACAGCTTTTCCTGAAGAGCTTGGAAAAAAAAAAAACAAAAACAAACCAACCACCCAACCCAGGAGTATTGACCACTCGTGCGCAACTCCTTATGCATATTTCTAATTCTGTAGAATAATTTTCCTGCAGTAAAATCTGGGTAAATTTCTGACTTTTCCCTTCCCACCCCGGCAAAACGGGACCGTCAGAATAGAAGCACTTAACGAGCTGCTTGCTAAGGACGGGGAGGGGGTGGGCTCGTGCTTCTTAACGATGCACTAATTACAGTACGCTAATCGCTTTCTGGCGCTTTCCAAGGGGACCAAAGATCCTGAGAGGAGCGGGTAGGAAAAATAGTTGTCGGATATTTTAGTTACTCCAGATTTATTTTCCCACACACCATTACATTTTTCAGGATCGTTGTTAATCTCTGCATCTCTGTAGTGATGACTTCGGGGGGGGGGGGTGGGGGGGAAGAGGCAAAAAAACCTGTTCATCAGGAGATCATCAAGTCTTAGAAGTACAGAAAAACAGATGTACTGCATTGATGCAAGCCTGAGATAAAGCACCGCTATGTTTGACTGAATAACGGCACTATCTGAAATAGAAGGGCTGAGATTGACAAGCCTGGGGGTTTTTATTGCTATTTGGAATGATACTTCCTTCACTATTTTTTTTTTTTAATTTATTGTTTAATTATTATTGGTGAGAAAGGTACTTTAAATCAATAGAGGCCGGCAGGCTAATGGCTCGGAATGGTTTCAATGAGTCACGAAAGGCAACTGCCCTTCATTTAGCCAAGTGAAACCCTTGGATACAAGTCAATAGGGTTAACTAGTCTCGACATGAAAACATGAGTATTTCAGCTGGCTTTTAATTGTTGGCTAAGAAATTCAGTTAATCAAATGTCAAACATTTCCCTCTGCTCCGGTCAAAAGTGAAGAAGGCTCTCTTCCTGAGGAGGGGGAATCCAAAAGCAAACCCAAACTGTTGTTAAAGCACAGAAATGAAACCCTGCTTTGTGAAGTCCTGTCTATTACTTGACTTTTAGTTATTGTGGTGGATGTCTTTCTGTGTCCTTTAAAAGGTATACTTTAATACTTGAGCTTTAAATTTTATTACTTATCTTACTTTTTAAACAATGCTTTGTTTCTTTACTTTTATATATATATGATTTAATTTATTTTTTTTTTTTAATTTCAGGTCAATTTTAGGACCTTTAAATATATCTATTAAACAAATAAGGATGTTTCAGACTGTACCAGACACTTCGTCTTACGTCAAGGTAAGACATGACAGCATCTTTAAACAGGTAATGTCAAAAATTACAATCCTCCAAAATTCACAATCGTTTGTGTTAGTTGAAAATCTCGTTCCCATTCTCAATCAATTTAGCAGAAAAAAAGTAATCCCTCTACCTTTGGAGGGAGAGGTCTCAAGTATCACAGTTATTGTTCTGGAAATATGCAGGGTTGAGTCAAAAGTTGTATCATCAGGGACCACCAATATGTCAAAGTGGTCTTGTCTTTTATAATGCATTGATGCTTGGTTTGGTGGGTTATTCTATAACTGGTATTACAGTGAGGGTGTCCTGAATTACATTATAGTAGTGGTTTGTTGCTCTGAAACCAATATGATAGTGGTGGTGTGCTACCAATATTATATCATAGTGGTTTCTTAAATTGGCTTCCAATTTTCTGATTTCCTAGATACCATTTAGTCTTGAACCAGAGCTAAATTTCATTTAATATCCCTCTACTTCTCTGCTGTGCCAACTACTGAATTCAATATGCAACATGATATGTGAAGTTATGTTTTTTGAAAGGTATGTTTCAAAATGGATTTAAAGAGGAAAAATATTTAATGAGTTAAACCAAAACATCTCTTTCAGTTACTGAAGAAATGGATTGTCACACCAGGCAACGCTATATAATACTGGGATTTCTTTCACAGTGTTACTTATGGTTTTCTTTGAGCAATGCTTCCATACAATTTAGTAGGCAAACTGACTTCAGTTGATTTTACTGATAATGGCTAATGACAGATACTACTAGATCTTGCACTCTAAATAGTTGCTTGTATATCTTTTTATTTTTAGGTAAAAAAAAAATATTGATCTTAGAATGTATTTTGATGGGACACTTCTGCCTCTTTCTTTTTCATAAGAAAAAAACAAATACCAAAGAAGGGTTGGCACAGCCTTGTCCCTTTATAACTCAATTGAGTAGTATATTATATTTGACATCATATAGGTTTTTTTCCACAACAGTTCCCAAGAATGTAAATAAACCAAGCCTGGGACATCTGGGTTACACGTTTAAGGCAAACCCTGCATGCAACAGCACTTAGGGAAAATCTAAAACACAAGCCTCTTCTCTCTCAGGCTGAAGAAACACAGAAGGGTGTTAACTAGAGCTGGGTGGTTAATTTGTAATGAATAATTTATTACAGGAATTTTGTGTTTGTCTCTCTTTTTTTTTTTTTTCCCCACCCTTAGTCAATGATCCATGCGCCAATTGTGATTTTCATATACATACACAGTATTGGAAGTCATTCACTGAATGATTTCTCTATATAATCCGTAGGCAATAGTTCATTTTGTGAGCAGTTTGTTAAGAGTATTAATATTTGAAATGCAAGCTTGGTGGGATGACTCAAAGGTCATGTGGCATTACTTGTTTTCCCTGATTGGGTGAACTTGTGCAGCTCTCTGGACCAGGTTTCTAGAGCAAATCTGACCAGGAATGGTCAAGATTCCACTTTCAGTTGATATCCCCCAAAATCGTACTCTTAGCACAACGTTTCAGGGAATGTTGGTGATTTAATTTTGCTTTTTAAATTTGTAAAGCTTTGTACCAGCTTCTGGAAGAATAGAAACTCTGTGGAAAATAAATGAAATTCAAGTCTCACAAAAGCAAATTCACTCAAAGTTCAAGTAAAGAAAGATGTAATGCAGTCTGTGCCCAGCTTTAGCATTAATTTCTCTTTGGAGTTAGTTCCCTTACGTGGGAAACGATCTGAGATGTGTTCTGTTTACAATGAAGAGATGAAGGCCCTTTGACATCCTATATTATGGTATCATTGCCTTTTGTTGTGAGGCTAGATCCAGTTGCCGCTCCAGTTAGTAGCAAAATTCCTTTTGAATTAAGTGGAACCAAGATCCAGGCCTAAATAATTTAACATTCCAGCAGGATTGAGTGAGTCTGTCCGTTACTGTGTCGGGATAGCCTTCTCATTAAGTACAATCCTGCAGGCAAAGTGCTTGGACAAAGTTCTCTTCACATAAGTATGTGTTTTATCCACCAGGAAGAACTCCTCGGGCTGAACTTATATCCAGTGTTTCTGCAGTGGAGGGATAAGCGAGTTGTGTAGTGCTGAACTCTGCCTTTTATTACAACCCTTCATCATCAGCTGCCGTTATTTTAGGCAAGGACCGTGTCTTTGGTATTTTGTCTGTAAAGTTTCATTCACACTAATGTCATTGGGGAAATGACCTGTTCCCGTGCTTAAAAAAACTCAACAGGATTTTGACAGAAGTCTCTTAGGACTGATCCAAAGTCCTCTGAAGACAAAGCAAATATCTCCTATTGACTCTTAAAAGTTTTAAGTTGGGCAGCCCAGTACCAGGGGTGCAAAATGGTACCTGGGTAGCTCATTCAGATCAGTGAGAGTGTTTTTAAAAGTAGAAACATGCTTAAATTCAGGAGAATCAGAGCCTTAAACATATGGGTTAGGTCAATCTCTGGCCCCTCCGAGTTTAGTGAGAGTTTCCACTGACTCGAATGCATCCAGAGCCAGCAGAGACATTCTGCCTGTGACTGGCTGATTTGTAGAAGAGATGGGATTGACTAACGATCTAGGCAGATGGCTGGGAAACATGGATACGGATCCCAGACCTGCTGGGGTGGGCTTGGTGTTCCTGAGCAAGACACTTCAACTCTCTGTTCCTCCACTTCTTCATCATTAAAGTGTGGATGAAAGTGCTGTGTAAGAACAAGGCACTGTTTGGATTTAGACAGCACCTGCCTTCTCTTTCCTGCTTCCCCACACTGATCTTTGAGGACTTACCAAGTTGTGGTGAGCAAGATTGAAAAGCAGGAGGTTGAGTTCCAATTCCTCTTTCTTCACAGGTCTTTTTTTATTATTATTTTCTTTCATGTCATTCCTTCTCCAGAAAAAAAAAACTTATTTACTTGTCTTGTGGGAGGGAGAAATATTTTATTTGTTACTTTCAGGGGATCTCAGCTGACGATGCATACACTACCCCCATTACACAGTAGAAAAAGCAAGATTGGGATCAACGTCTTCTATAAATCCTCGCCAACAAATGCATCATGTATATAAACTTTGTTTATACTGTGCCTTCTGCAGAAAAATGCCTCATCTCTGTATGTTGTAACTGAGAGGGGGTTGCTGTCAGGGTGTATCACAGGAGCTCCCAGGAGGAATAAATTCACTGTCATACCACCCCTGGGGTACAAAATAGCCTATGACTACCTTCAGGCCACATTGTTTTTCTTGCCATGGCTTCAAAATGCAAAGGGGAGGGTTGGGCCTAGGTGGCTGGAGGAGGAAGAGGAGGATTTCATTTTTAAGATGGTTTGTTTTAACAAGGATGGTTTATGTTGAGTCATACTGGCAAAGTTCAGCTTCTCGGTGTTGTAACCTTGATTTACATCACAACAACATAGGACATACGGATCTGTATCTAAAGCACTGTCAAAAGATCCTGTATAACCTACTGACAGGACTGCCCGTTTTCCTCTCTCCTACACACTTTTTGTTATGGGCCTTAACACAATAGAGAGGTAGGAAATCATAAATATAAAAAAAAAAAATCATTTTGATCCCGACTGGTTTAGTCTGCATAACTAATAAAGTATTTCAATTCCTTATACCATTATGGGACTTACTGATCTGCAAGTACTTAATAATTTACAGTATATCAGAGGGTGCTAATCTCATCTAAACATGAGTATTTGACTTCAGAGAATGAGACATGTAATATAATTGGGAAATTAAATTTTAAAAGACAGCACTGGAATCCTGACTGTAGGGATATGGAAAGGATTAGAGCTATAAGCAAAGCAACATGACCTCTCAATACTGAATTTTTAATTATTACCATTGCCACAAGCTACTTCGGGCCGCAGCAGTCTTTGCTCCACTTCTGCACTGCCAGTTTGTGGTTTAATATGTGTGTAAAGGCGGTACAAGAATAATTTTGGGGGTGTGCTCTTTTCTTATGCCCTTCGGCAACATCCAAGCACTTATCTCCTCTTCTGTCACTCCCCTCCTCGCCAAGAGAAAGTCAGTGTTTCTGCTTTCGGTTCCCCAGCTTGTAAATACAGCTCCTGCCCTCCCCAAGGCAGCGCCTGAGCATCCCGGGGTGAACTCCCTCCCCCCTGGAGCCCCTTTTCCAGGTACCAGCCCTGCCAGCTTGAGGCTTTACCTGTGGGTAAAGTCCCTTGGCCGGTGCAGGAGAAGAAGCCGAAGGAGAGGACGGCAATGCCTCCCATCACGCGGGAGCGGGTGTCCTGGCATCACCCCTGCTTTTCCCCTCCTTTCCTCTGCCGTGCCTGGGGATGGTATTTAAAATGGTCTCCCCAGGGGGGATGTTTAAGGCAGTTCCCCAGAAGCTGCTCAGGTAAGGTGCTGGGACGCCTTGGATCCCCGCGGACCCGAAGCTCCTTGGGGAGGCAGCGTGCCTGCTCCCCATTCCGACTCCTGCGGAGTTTTGGGGAACTGCGTGGTCCCTTTTGCGAGCTTGTGTGGAAAATGTTCTCCAGCCCAGACCTTGGACCGTGGACTTTCCTCCAGGGAGGAGCCACCGTGCAAGCGCGGGACTTCTGGCTTTAAAAATGGATTTCATGCAGCCATAACGTTTGTGGTACCGTACAAAGAAGCATATTCATGAAGGCAAAAATAGTCTGAGTGGCTGGAAACAATATTTGGTTTGTTCTTGCTTTTACTCTGCCTGGAAAGTTTACAGAAGCCCTGAAGAGAGGGGTTTTAAAGTTTTTTTTTTAAGGACAAAGCAGTGAGATTTTCTTTGGAGTGAGCAATACGAAAGCTGTTGACAAACCCTGACACAGACAGGTTATCTTTCCCGATGAACAGTAGCGGCTAGAGGCTGCTCGGGGGCAGGTTGCAAGGAAAGAATATCCCGTTATTTCATTATTATTTTTTTTTTTTACAAGAGAAGTCTCGCCGCCGAGATGGTGCCTGATGAATAACCGAGGGGAAGGCGCTGCACGGGTGTCATCCCGCAGGTGCTCAGGGATGCATGGATGCTGGGAATGCGGCTGTGTGGAGCAGACAGAAACCTGCCCCACGCTCTTAAGAACAGCTAGAGAGCCTTAGCCTGGCAGAAAAGGGAAAACCAAAGCCTTCATGGACTGTTTTTTTTTTTCCCCAGTTCGAACTGAGAGCATCCTCTAGCGCATCCATTTCTGCCTCCTTTTTTTTTTTTTTTTCTTTGGCAATTCCTGCGTCCCGCAGAATTTCAGTTCCTCCCAGACGGGGTCGGGTGGGAAGGTGGGAATTGCAGCAGCTTTGCCGGCAGGGGTAGAGCGGGCAGAAGCTGCACTGAGCTCTTAGGTCATTCTCATACTTCGTGATGATTAATCTACGTATACACCGAATCGTTCTCTCTCTTTTTTTTTTTTTTATTTATTTTTTTTATTTTCTGACGCTCATTTCTTCAGGCAGAACCGCTGCTAAGTTGTTAGACGTTAGCAAGTTATTGATTAATGCCTTATGACAACTTGGTGCTTAAGGATTTAGTTCTTGTTTGCACCTACCTCCCTTATTTTAAATAGAAAAATCCTTTTCCCCTTCCCGGTGTCCAGCCTGACGTGTCCCCTGCGTGGGGAAGGGCTGGCGCTCGTTCTTCCCCTCTTTGCCTTCATGACACCGTTTGAGTTTAGGTGGAAAAGGTGGGAGAAACGCTGTTTCTTTCCTGGAAATGCTGCATGTTGGATCTTTCTAAAATAAACCAGGCGCTCGGGCACAAGGGATAAGCTTTTACAGTGACTCCTGCCCCTAGCAGCATTCAAGCAACCGACCCCCCCTCCCCAACTCTGCAACCTTCCAATGTCTCCATTCTTTCACGATTTACAGAAAAACGCCCCCCACCAATATGCTGGATCCAGGGAATTTTGTATTCCAGCCTTTCCTATGCTCTCCCAGTCCTGTGTTTAGAAAGAGGGGAGGTGTGGAGGGGAAGGGGAGCAAAAAGGGAAGAACAAGAAAGTGAATGCTAAGGGGGAAAAATGCTTTAAATCTTTCCTGCAAATCTCCAAATATATGAAGTCTGAGGGAACAAATTCAAAGCAGGCACGGACGCCTGAAGAGAAGTTAGAGAGAAATATTCTGTTCCATTCAAGCGCATCAAGGGTCTAGCTGAAGTCTTGTTTGGCTAAGGTCAGACGAGACTGGGTTCTCCAATAAAAATAAATCTCAAATTAATTATGGCCTCAAGCGAGGGGCCAGACGTTTGGAGCTAGTGCACTGCAGTCTGTTTTTTTGGCCTTCAGTATTTTTGTTTTTTTGTGCCTTAGCTTTTCAATAATTGCGGGATGGGGGAGGAAGGGAGGGCGGGGGCTGTTTTATTGGGACATGGAGCTCAAATAAAACTAGCCAGGACACTGCTTACCCAGCTCTTCGCCTAATTGCGATGCAGCTTCAAAGCTACTGCATCTTCTCCACACCACTTTTAGGACATTATGTTTTACTTAGTACCGATTAGCAGTGAATAACTTTCCAGTTTCAAGTTCCCAAATCCCATGGGCTGTTCCTGTGCACCAAGAGGTAGGAGGGACCCGATCCTTCAATTGCGGGGCTGGAAAACGCTACTGATTCCTTTTTATTGCTAGCTGAAAAGCAGCGGCTTGCCCAATTACTTTGGTTTAGAACTGGGATTCGTTTCTGGGGATCAAATCCCAGAGCTGTAGTTTGGCCTTTTTGCTTGTAAGAACGTGGGTTTAGAAAATAAACAAAACACATTGCGTTTTTCATTCTGCAACGGAGTCGGTGCCAGAGGAAACTCAGACCCGGAAATTTTACACATTCACTAAAGTTGGTGGAGATTTTCCCTCTAGGACAGACTGGAGCAGAATAGACCGTGGCCTTCTGCAAATACAGCTCCGAGCAAAGAATGATGGTAAATATTGTAAATCCGTTTATAGATGAGAGAATATATAGGCAGTTTTTTATATATGATACACAAACACAGTATACCTAGTGCAAGGTATGTGTGTGTAAATTTATATAGAGAGAGCTAGTTTAAAAAAAAGAGGACACCTTGTCACAGTTAGTGGGTAGTTAGTGGGAAATAAGCCACTTTCTAGCGACAAAGTCAAGGCGTGGCTGCCTGTTTCTGGGGCTCTCCCCCCCCCCCCCCCCCCCCCTTTTTACCGCGTTAGTTCAAAGCGACAACCCCAGGCTGGGGGTTAACGAGAGCTCAGCTGATGCTATTCGGGTAAGAGAGGGTGAAATAAGCCAATCGCCTTTCCCATCCTCCGAAAAGAATATTTCTAACCTGCAACTGAGGCCCGGGAAGGTTTTCATTATGTTTATTCCTATAGAATAACTAGACGGTTTTAATTATGAAGTGATGATCACTAATCCCGCGTGAATTACAGACAGAAAATCCACATTTTGGAGGTTATGTAGTCCCGCGAAGGACTGGCATTGAACTACGCCGAGGGCTTAACTCCTTTGATACTGGACGTGAAATAGTCACGGGCCAAATTACCCCCAGAGTGTCCCTATTAATTTCAATCGGCGTTTTCACCTTCTCCGTGTGAGGCTGCAGTCGGTGTAACCCAATTATAAGGACGAAAAGAGGAGGTGGGGACATACCAAACGCTTGAGATCAATATTGAATTAATTAAAAGCTTGGGTCAAGTATTTCGTTTCATTCATAAGCGGAGTGAAAAAAAAAAATAATTGAGAAGTAACCGATTTCTACCAGCCTGTCCCAATGTAAGCATTTGAAATCTTCCGTGGTTGCCAAGATCAAATGATTTTCCAGATGTCTGGTGGTAACCACATTAAACAGATCATAATTCCTTTACTGTATATACATATGCATCCAAAAGTTGAGCATGAGATTAAAAATTGCGCACATTGATCAGCACCGTGCCCGGCGGTGGCTTTGCTTTCCCCGCCTGGCTTTGCTCCCTCCCTCTCAAACAGTTAAATACCCAAAGTCGCTGAACAATCACCTAGGATGATTCAGAGCTTGGCGCACGGAGTTTATGAATATTCCAGCCTTTTCCAAAAAGTTTGAGATAACTTCAGGGGTGGTTGTTGTGGTGGTTTGGTTTTGTGTTTGGTTTTTTTTGTTTGTTTTTTTCTTTTTTGGTGGTGGTGGGAAGATGAAGCAAAGGTTCTATTGTTACATTATTTGGGAGGAAAATAGTAGATTGTTCGGCTTGTCTGTTGCAATGTTTAAGAACTTCGCTCATTACCTTATCTCTTGGACTCTTCGCAAATCTCATTTTAGACCAAACACAACCCTGATGGACCCGATCTAACAAGTGACCCGAACAAGCTTCGTTTCGAGTCATCCTCAGACATGCAAAATAAGCCCCTGGGGGTCGTGGTGCCCGTCTGGCAATAAAATGCAGAGTAGGGCTCCTAAAATATCTCTAGGTGCGATGGAGGAGGATCTGTTTGACATCTTCCAGGGTCTGGGAGCACTGGAGACCCGCTGCGAGTGCCGGACTTGTTTGTCTCTTGAGCCCGGAGCTGGGGAAAGGCTGTTTTTACAAATGTTGGGCTCTTCTCGCATAAACCGGGCAGGTTTTCAGGTGGTTTCTCCCTGCCGCTCTCACCTCCCCGCCTTTCTCTCTCCGTCCAAGACCTGTCGGTCACGCAGCCTAAAAACAAAATGCTCTGTGAGGTCCGTGGATGACAGAGGCTCCTTCCAGGGTATTTTTTTTCCCTTCCTTTCGCGGTTAAGATCCTCAGCCTGTCCTCTCCCTCACCCCCCACCCCCGTTGTTTTTCGGGGTTGGTAGAGAATGTTGTCTAGAGAGGAAACCATTTGGGTTTTGAAAGGATGCGTTTCACTCTTCCCTTTAACCTCTTGCTTTTCTTGTTGCTGCAGCAGCCTGCCATGTGGTAAAGCTGAAGGGGGGGTGGAGAAGAGAGTATTTGCGGCGCGGGGGGAGAGAGAGGGCAGGGAAAAAGAAAGAGTAATGAGGGAAGCAAAGGGTTAACCGTGATTTCTTTTAATTGAACTCCAGTTCTTGTGGCCCTAGGCAAGGGGGGACCTGACCCCGCTAGCAGCATCCAGATGTGCTGCTCTCCGGGGACCCCAGCGCAGACCCCTGGATTGTAAAGCAGACAGGGGGAGGACGGGAGTGGGGGGAGAGGGAAGGCGGTCGGGCTGTCCCCTCTGCTCCCCCCCAACGCCCCCCCCCCGCTTCACCTCCTGGCTGCAGACGGCCTCAATCGCTGGCAAGCAGCAAGCCAAAACCTCCAGGTCTGGTCACGTTCAGTCCCGTGTCTGCATCTGAACTGAAAAATTGTAGCTGAATTGATGAGGCTAATTTCAGAGGAGGGGGAGGGAGGGGAGGGAGGGGCAAGGGGGATCTACAGCTCTCTCCTGCCAGCTTCGGTCTTGGAGAAATAAAGTATTAATAAGGCATCTCTGCCGGAGCCGAGTAGAAACACTAGTGGCATTATTGCATTTCCCTTTTGGAAGGGGCGGGTGCAGAATAACTTTGGATATCATTTTTATCCCCCCCCTTCCCCTCCCCCGTGGTTGGACTAAAGACAGGGGGAAACAAAAAGACTGGACACAACTGGCACTGGACAAGGTAATCCTCTCCACCGAGAGATCTGACGTGCAGGAGTGTCCTCCTGCCTTGACACTTTTCTTTCTTGGCTTCACCCTCCTTTTATTCCACCCTCTGCTCTTTTCCTCGGGCTGCAGCAGTTTGCAGAAGTGGGGAATAAAGGACGCCCAAAGTGTTGCATGATGTGTTCCGCTGTTAGCTGCTTGTTATTTTTGCAAGGCGGGGGGGGGGGGGGAAGCGGGTGAGCTGGACAGGCGGGTATTGTCTCCTTTCCTCGGGTCCTTTGGAGGGTTTCAGCCTTTCCCGGAAAAAGGAAAGCGCGTTTCTTTTCTGGTGATCGCTCCCGTTTGAATGAAAGAGAGAATTGCACGTCAAAGGGCTCGTCAGGTCTAAAATGAGATTTAAGGGCTGGTGGTTGGGTTTTTGCAGTGCCCATTCTGACACGGCATCCGGGAACGGAAAATTCAGCTGATCTGACAATTATTGTAATTTTTTGTCATTTTTAGCTTATAAAGTGTTTTTTTCCCCCCGAGTGGGGTTTTAACAGCTTAGCGAGAAACTTGCACTGTGAGAGGAGGCTGGGGAAGGTACTTCCAGTCCCTGAAGTGAAATGGATAGACTTCATCCACCCCAGTATCCTTGATTCAGAGCCCGATATCCCAACCCTCGAGACGACTCGGGGGGAAGGGAAGGGGTGAAAGTGGAAAAGAGCCTCCGCTTTCCTGCAGCCCCGTTTCCAGCCTGTGTTTAATTGCTGGAGTCATTTGTCTTGCATTATTGCACTTACCGCTCATTTCTGGCAGGGACTGGACCCACGTCTCACGCTCCTCGCTGGGAGGCGTGAAGGAGACGGGCCGAAATACGTTTTAAATACGTTTTAATCGCCAGACTTCTTATTTTCTTTCTGCCTGCTGCGACCGAATTGTATTTACGGTTTTCTTCCCTTAATTTTTGCCTGTGACTGGAAAACGCATTAATAAAAAAATCTGTGGGAAGAGACGGAAATTCAGTGAGTCAGGCTAAAGCCGCTCCAGCCAAAAGAAAAAAAAAATTGCAAAAAACATGTTAAACTAAACTGTGGGATGACACACGTCGCTCGCTAATACGGGCTGGGGTGCGAGGCAAGGTCTGCGTTGGACTGGCTGCCCTAGCGACAAACAAGAGCTGACAGAGGTAGCTATTGTTCTGCCCCTTCTTATCTAAATGGAGCAAATATCCTGTATGTAAAATATATATATTTTGATCAAGAAGGCTGGACCAGCGGAGAGACGAAAGTTTCCTCCTCGGTGACTTCACTTCCCAAAATTAGCAGAAAAAAACGTTTCATCCGGTTAACTGTCTCTTTTTCGCTCTGCTGCAACAACCAAAGTTAAAAAAAGAGAGAGACAGAGAGAGAGGGAGGGAGGGAGAGGGAGAGAGGAGGAGAGGGGATCCAGAGAGAAAAGCAAAACCGCTGGAAGGGCAGGGAGAAAAGCCAAAAGAGAGAGAAGGATAACAAACTTCAGGAGGCTTCGGTTGCAGGCTAAACCGGGTCAATGTGTGGAATATTGCTGGTACCGGCTGGAAGTTATTCTAGATGGACGGCACTATTAAGGTAAGGGGGGCAGGAGGGGCTGGGGGACCCCTCCGGCCCAGGGTGGGCGCGGGGAAGGGGCGCGGGGGCTGGGGTCCGGCTCCCTCCCTCCGCCCCGGAGCGGCCGGTCTCTCCTCCTCCTCCTCCTCCTCCTCCTCCTCCTCCGCCGCGGCGTGTCGGGACTCTCCCCTTCGCCTCCCCGGTGCCCGGGGGGGTTCGCAGCCGGGGGGGAGCCGTGGTACCCCGCTCGGCGGTGCTGTGCGGGGCCAGCCATGCAGTCAGTCCCCGCGGAGGGGGGCCGAGGAGGGGCCCCAGGGACCCGCCGGGCTCAGAGGCAGTGACAGCTCCCGGCCCCGGGGCGCGGCGGGGGGGCGGCTCGGGCCGGCGGCGAGCGGAGCTCGGGGGCGGCAGAGGGGAGAGTGGCTGCGAGCCGGCCCCAGATGTGAGCCCCTGCCTCTGATTTCCTCGCCCGGCCCTGCTTGAAGTGCACCGCTGGTTCTGGTGGTCGCCTGTGCGTTTCCTCCAGCAGGTTTTTTTGGGGGGGAAGAGAGCACGATTTGGCGGGCGGTTTGGAGGAGAAACATCACCCTAGCTTGGGGCGAGGCAAGGGGAAGGGGAAGCAAAGAGTGTGGCAAAAAACCACGAACATAACCAACCTCTGGTGGCCTTGAGCAACCGAGAACGCTGCTGGGACTTGGCGAGTGGTTCCCCCTCCTTTCCCCCCCCATCCAACCAGCCGGTCCTTCAGCCTCTGCAAAGATAACCCAAGCCTTTTCCGAGCCCCTTGAGGTGGCTCAGGCTGTTTCTCAAAGCCTAGGCAGCAGAGGGTTGGCTTTCTTGCTTTGGGGGACCCTGGTGCAATTCTTATGGGCTCTTCTTGAGGGAGCGCTATAGTACAGATGTAGCTCGAACAGTAGAGCCTTGAAGCGAGAGACGCTGTGGGTGTGTTTTTGGGTTGGAGGATTTCGAAAGATGCCTATCGCCTGGGTGGGGTGTTGATCTCTTCTTAAAAGTCTTTTTTTTTTTGTCTTTTTTTTTTTTTTTTTTTTTTTTTTGCTGACCTGGGGAGAAAGAAGCTGCAAACTGGCAGGAACTGAAACTTTCTCCCTTAGATTGCAGCTTATGACAAGTGCACTGTTTTGGAAGGGTCTCAAAAGAAGGGGGAGGGAAGGAGATGGGCAGGCAGAGAAAATGGAAAGAGGGAAGAAAGAGGGAAGGAAAGGGTGAATGTTGGAAAGGAGGAGAGAAAGCAGGAGCATTAAAAGCACAACATTTGGGAGGTATGGCAGGAATAAGACACGTCTCCCCCACCACCTCCTCAGATCTGTAGCAAAAGTAACCTGGGCCTCATTCAGGATACGTTTAGTGCACCACAACCTTCTTTGATTTGTGGAGCCTTAAACATTGTGCAGTGAAAGTGCAGAAATTTCCCATCTGTACGTTTGCTGCGGTGCACACATGGACTTGCTTCTCTGCACAGGCCACGAGCCCCCCCCCCCCGCCCCATGCTCTGAAAGGTGCTGAAGTATTCCCATGACCCACGCAGACCCATGGTGCCTACAGGGAGCTCCTCCTCTCCCCAGTCACCCCCCGTTGCAAAGAATTATTGCTAAACCCACCCCCCCCACCCCGGGGCTGGAGATGAGGAACTGCGACACTTAGCAGCTAGGCCTACAATCACGTTGGGGAGGCTGCGGCGAAAGGAGGAACTCAGCCGCATCCCAGGTCACTGCCCCGGCTCCTGGATCTGCCTGCTGACTGCTCTGCAGCCTGTTCCTATATTGTCCTGCTTGTAGGCCAGAAATAACTTGGCTGTTCGAGCTAAGAGAGACGGGATCCAGATACACTGGAGTCTCTTCTCGGGTTCGTTTACCGAGCAATTCCAGGATCATCAGCAAGTTGTTGCAGGTCCCCATGTCCCGTCTGCCTCCTTCTATCATGTACCCCTTTTCTGTACCATGCATTTAGATCAGTGCTCCTGTAGTGCCGTCAGGATTATCTGAGGTTTCTTGCAAATTTTCTTACTGGGAAGAAAAAAGACCGAGTTCCCAAGGAATATCACACCCACGCATCGACAGATTTGCTGCAGTTCACCACGAAAAGGAAGGGGTTTGGCCACCTTGCCTAGCTTTTCTCAGGTGAAGAGCAATGGGGGAGGATGTGGCTTGAGATGCTTGCATGTTTTTAATGTGCTGAGGTCTATATATAACCTGTGCTTCAGGGTAGATTTTCTAAATTCTAGGACATAGTACAGCAAACCTGTACTGTATCCAGAGGAAAACAATTCAAAAGCAATTGTATCCTTGGGTCTGCTCTCCTGTAGGTTGTGCGCGTTGATTTCTCTCAAAGCTGTGTGTTTGGGTTGGAAAATAATACGGCAGAAAGATGCACGTAAGTGACTACAGAGGAAGAAACATACATAAAAAGGCTCTTTCATTATCTAGAGCAAGAACACAGTGAGGGACCAGATGAAATCTGTGTACTGGCATGGTTAAGAAGCGCTTCTCTCTGTAAACTCAGAAATATACCTGTCTGTGTAGAAGATAAGTGCTATGCAGCACAGAATAGATAGGAGGGAGGGCTATGCATTCTAGGTGATTGTCTTAAATTTAAAAAATACGAGTCACTGTTTTTTCAAGCCCATGCAAAGGTATTCCACAGACTAATTATTTTAATTGAGCCAAAGACTTTTAACTGCACACTTGGCAGATGCAGAAGGAGTCTGAGTCCAGTCTACTATAAACATCTCTTCCTTCACCCTGTGATTCCCAATATCGTGCCTGTACTTTCCTCTTAATCTTTTCATGCCATTCAGAAAGACTTTTGACAACAGACTCTCTGATGGCTGGTTTTCCCTATGCGGGGAATAATTTAACTGCAAACCTGCCCAACTGCAGAGTAACTTTGCAGTAAAGGGGTAAATCCACTGTAGCCTTGAGCTGTCCTAAGGGCTCACAATTGCACGCTCCTGGGGAAACGGAGCACGGTCAGAGAGCAGATGTTGTCGGGATGATCCTGGGCTACATTTGCATCCTTTGTGGACATTGCACGCAAGAGCGTATTGAAGTTGTTTTCAGAGTTTTTTAACCCAAAGCTCAGGGAATGTCATGTGTATAAACATATATTATGGGATCAGCTCAGGGCTGTAAATCATCTTTTCCCATCACGCACTGACTTAGGTCACATGTGATATTGCTGAGCCAACGCACTGGGTCTAGAATGCGTCTCTATTTCTTCATAAATAATTATTTATATTGAGGGGAATTGGAATTAGATCACTTACTGAGGTGGTGGGATGCAATTTTTACCGCATTCTTTGAATAATCTGTTTAATAATCAGGTGGAGCAGCTGGCTTGAAAAGTGACCTCTAGAGCAATGCTCTAAGGTCTTTTATGGAGAAAGAAGTGCAGCAAATATTTATCTTTGTTAGTTCATTTCCATATTCAGTTCATATTCTGTGAACAACACTTGCAGAAGATGGTTGGGAGCCAGTGAAACTCGTGACTCCTTACTTTTGCGCTAATATTAAATCATCAGTAACGTTTTTATTGTATATCTCCAGATACTTCAAATCACATCTTCTTTGGGTTAACAGCCGGCTTTGACTTAATTGACATTATGTTTGTGGGGTTTGGTTTATAATGCCTCAAATTAAATCAAAAAAGGGTGCATCTAATGTCAGCAAGATGCCCATGCATGGACTTTCTTTCAATAACAAATGGTGTGGTTTCAAACTGATTTCATTGTTTCAGTTCCACTCAGTAAATACACTTGCCAAAGCCTGTCTGTTAATAAAAGAAGCACATTTTGTGTAACTGCTGCCTTCATCCTGTGAAAACATGTTTATCCTTATGTTCTGGACATAAGAAATAGACCATCTGAAGGACAGTCAATGAAAATTTTGCATTACTCAAGTAGATGACAGCCATACTTGTCTCCTTCCACGAGAAGACAACTTGTATGTTGGTGTTGCTATAGCAAAGGGTGGGGTAGGGTTTCTATTGCAATCACTGTTTTCTTGTCATTTGTGAACTGTAGGCGTTCGCCTCTCGGCCTGAAACTTGGCCATCAAGATCTTGAACTAAGAACATGTTTCTTTTTTGAGCAAGTTTAAATGTCTGTTTTGCCATTTTTAAATTGCCCTGGCTTTGGCCCTTTAGAGATGGCCTTTCCTGGCAAAAAGGCATTGACTCTTAGGGCAAGACTCTCCACCTCCAGACCGGGGGAAAAAATAAAAAATCACAAAGATGTTTGCTCACTGGAGACTTTCCACGTTGCTGTCCCTCAAAAGCAATTTTAAACAAAACTATCTGAAATTTCTAAGGCATAAATGATGATATTCCCTGATATCCTAGTCCCTATTCAAGTGACACTTACATTGCATACTGGTTTTCTAATGTACAACAGCAAAAACCTGTTAGAAATGTTTTGTAACTGGGATATTTTTATAATGCTACTTAATTTTGCCTCCCAGATCTGTAGGCAAATGCGCGCCTTTTGCCATAGTATGAACTTAGAGTCACGCCGTAGTGCTGGGTGCTGTCGGCTCGGGGTGTTCAGTGCTAACTCCCATTTGCTACGCAAGTAAAACACTGGGAAAGTTATTTTGGAGTCAGTGAACTGAGTAGCTCTGCTGCTCTGTAGTATAATTGTTCCTGCTATGGGAAGGAAGATTAATCTGAAGCAAACCTAATACACAACAAAACAGCACCAACTGCTTAGATTTTAGGCACTTGGGGTTTCACTCAGAGGCTTTAAAGAGGTGCTGAGAGCCTTGTATAATTTCTCTCTACCACTGTGGATTTTACCCTAACAGGATGTGGTCACTTTAAGTAGTAGCATACATGTCTTGAGGATTTCATGCTTTTATTTTAGTTATTTATTTTAATTTTGTGATATTCCTGCTGTAAGATGGGGGCGGGGGGAGGCCCAGCTTCTATCACTCCTTGCAGCATTTTTTCTAAGGAGAGTTTTGCTGGAGTCTTGGTGTGTAAGCGTGTGCACTGGGGGATTATGAGAAAGGGACAGAAAGCAAGAGAAGCAAAGGGTAAGGTTGCACCTCGAAGTGATGTCTTAGATGACAAGCTGATAAGGTGAGATGTGCTGGGGGAAGGGCATTTGTAGCAATTTTTGCAGGAAGCAGAGTTTATTTTCTTCAGGTCTCTCCTTCCTGAAGCCTTACAGAAGGCTTTCCTCTTGATTTCGGTTCACATCTTCTCAGAAGGATCAAGCCAAGAACTTATGAACGTAGAAC